>NC_051854.1:56165462-57415462 GCF_905115235.1 Hermetia illucens | reverse complement strand
TCATGGGTCATGGGTATCTTAAAAAATCAACTATACCCTCGCCACCCTCATTGCGCGCTCCAAATCCCTTTCCCCCATTGCACCTGTTACGGCTGCCTTTACACCCACATCACCGTGAAAGTCGCCCACAGTGATAAGATCATCGGCAGGCACGCTGCAGGCCTTTGCATCAAGAAGTTGCCAGAAGGCATCTTTCTCGGCATCAAGTCGACCTATCTGTGTTGCATACGCCGTGAAAAAGTGAAAGTGCGATCATCTGAAATAGTGGTGAACTTCAACAACCGGTCATCAAATCGTTCAACTTCTTTTATGGTGTCACGGAAACCCTTGGAGATGACAACGCCAACACCGTATTGAGTGTGTTGGGTACCAAAATAGAGAAGTTTATAGCCATTTTTACGACGTTCACGTTCTATATCGCAACTTTTGGCACCAGGCCATCGGGTTTCTTGTAGAGCGCCTTTTCCGAGGGGGTCTTGCCAGTTCCTTGGTCTTTCCAGGCAGAGTGCCAATATTTAGCGTGCAGGCACGAATTTATTTTGCATGAGCTTACTTACGTCCTGACGATCCTTTCATACGTCGAGAACTCTTGCCATTTCTGGACGAAAGATTGCAAGTAGATATGAGGAGAGTGCGAAATTGGATGCTGTGAACTCCAAGGAAAGTGGTAATCATCAATTCAGAAAGCTTTCTCTTGGAGAGTCTTAGCTGGGCGCTTATAAATTGAGGAGTCTTTATTTACAATTCTATTGAAGTTTGTCAGTGCTTGCCGTTTAGTGAAATCGAAGATGTTACAGATTTCTTTGTTTCAAACAGTGGATAATGTTACTGCTACGCTTCTATCTTTAAAGTGCAATTAATGCCTGTTTCAAAGTGAACTATAAGATTTAGCTGACAATTCCCCTGGTTACATCCGTAGTTACTTGGACTGCAAGGAGAGGACATTAGAAGACTTGCAGATTTGATGACTTTGAACTTAATGATTTTGAGAATAGGAAATTCCACTTAAGAGTGCAGAGAACAAGAATTGATTATAATATGGGGGTACTTATTACTTTTAGACACTTGCCTGTAGTTGCAACTTTTAATTACCGTTCTTTTTCACCGAAGTGATCCATTCCCTAAAAGTTAGCCAATTGCTAAAGGGTTAAGTGGAACAGTCACTCCGTAGAAGGGACAACCTACTCATAGCTCTCACTTTGTGAACACCACAATGAGAAGCAGGGCAGATGTTGCATCTAAATAAACAAAATATATAAATACGACTTTGATTCAACTTCGGCTATCTACCTCTCATGGTAATTCCCAAAATAAGAATTCCGAGAGGGAGATAAACACAATTTTCACAATCTTTAATGGGACGCCAGACGATTTCAAATGATGAAAATGGTTGTCATGTTGGAAAGTGTCACCAGATGCGTCACCAACAGTTATAATTGGGCCATTATCAACTTTATCGCCAACGCCTATGGAAGCGGAGACATTCGCACATTCTCGGTTGTCCTCAATGATAATGATGATGAAGTATTCAGTCCACTAACGAAGAGGCTTCCGAATGGAAACACAACAAACCAATAACAATTCAGATACATGTTTGGAAATTCCTGCTCATTGGTTATCTACCGTCTTTTTATTTAGCAAGTATACCGAATTGCGAAATTCATATGTATTTCACATGGAGGCTTAGAATCTCACACTGTAAACTTTAGTGTGGCACTGATATGCCTATATAAGTATACATTCTACCGACGATGTCCTGAAGTATTATAAACTCACATGAAAAAGATAACTTTGACTTGCAATAATTTTGTTAATCTAAGTTAAAATTGCATTAAACACTTCAGTCTTGTTTCCAATATCGCCGCTTATACGTACGCCGTTTCGTACTTTCAGAATAAACATAACGCAGCACAATAGCCAGGAAGTTACACAAACTTTAAAGACTTTCTTGGGTGGGTATCTGTGGGGCTATGAGACAGGGCAAACTTGGAGAGCGTGGAGTAACACGCGGCTTAAGCCTGTAACTGATTAGTTAGTACACTGACGGATCCGCTTTGAAATCACCCGCTATGATCTTGGGGTTTCGAATTCTTGCATCCGAGACTAGCATGCCTACCAGGCATCTAAAGCAGCGCTTGAGGGGCACCTGAGTCGGCAAACGACCCAACCTATTTTTACTTTACCAGCCGTAAGCGTCGCCGATATCCTCCTTGATCGCGGTTTCAGCAATGTCTTTATATTGTATAACAATCTCCTGCTTTCTGGCCCATGCTTGTGTTTCTTCTTCTAAAGACTTCTCCACCTCCCTTGGGTCGATTGGAGCCGGCACCGCAGTTTCCACGATTTTAGTAACTTTGTTCGCCTTTCCCTTTGCCGGTGGGAGGCCCTTTTGCGACCTGCAAGGATCCGAAAGAATCGTTCGCGCAAGGTTACCGCCCTTTGGATTTTGAGGGGGGTGTCATTTGTGTTGCCTGGATGACGCTTGATTTCTTTGAGGCATTTTCTTCGTCCTTGGCACTACTGTACAGTACACGAATGGTACGGACCATGTTTTTGACGGCCTCGTGCACATTGTGTTTGTCCTTTATAAATTCGGACAGCTCTATCATTTTTTCTCCGAGTAGTGCAAACGAAAATTCGTCCGTATTCTGACACTGCTCCTCTGCTTGGTTTTCCCACTGGACATTTCCGTATTTGTTAGCCTTCCGGGAGCTTCCGTGATTTCCTTCCTTCATCAGCTTTGATTTCGAAGGAGATCGCAGGATCGTTGAGCTTCTCCTAAATGGATCAAACACTAAGTCCTGCGGCATGTTTCGACCAGGCGTAGTCACCCCACTATGGGCTAATGAATGATTCGTCGAGGGATATCGACGGCCGGGAGCCTGCCTGCCCACTCCCAAAAGCCGCCGGTACTGGGGTTCTGTCTCCCTGCACCGCAACTTTTTCTCTCCTTTCTTCTTTCATATTGGTTTCTTTTTCTGGGTATCATTCCCATAGCTATTTTGTCCACGGGTGGTGTATTTCTCCTACCTACCCGACCTACGCATAAACATGCCCATGTACGCACACCTTCAAATGTGTACATGTGCATATTCCTATGCATAATTCTTCATCAAATTTAAAGGGGGTGTGCAAATACATGCAAAAAGAGGGTGTACATTTTTTTCACATAAAATATAGTCATGTGGGGTCACGGTCTCGATTAGTACTTTCCGAAGCCGTTCTTAGTTTTGACATTTGTTGGAAAGGTGGGTAGTGCGGGGGGTCGAAAATGATCATTTCTTTAATGAACCCATTCCCAGAAACTGCCCAAGTCAAAAATCTGAAAAAAATCAATGGGCTGCGACTATATAGTGCCTAGGCTCCAAAATACCCTCCATATCGATATCTATCCAAATTAAGTTATTAATAGTATGATATATTACTATGATTTTTGGTAATTGGGTGCAAAACCCCCTTTAAGTTCATTCAAGCGCCACGAAATTCCAGTCACATAGGGTATAATAGAGAGCATAATCTTACCAAGTTTGGTGGAAATCGCACTATTACTAACAAAGTTATAGCAGGTCAAATTTGACGCTTTTTTGCAAATTCAAGACTATGAATGTCAATATCACCCGAAAGTGGATACTCTCTCATAATATATGCATATTACGTGCTACGTACTTATGGGCCAAATGCACACTCAAATGTCTTTATAAAAGAAATACACAAAATCTTTCATACCTGAAGCCTTTAGCTTCCGGTTTCCCGGCTTTTTCAGATTGTACGGTTGAGTAGGTTCTGAGAATGGGTTCGTGAATGGAATGACCACTTTTTAGCTCCCGTCCTCCCCACTTGTGCATTATGTGTCATTATTGAGACCAGCTTTGAAAACTATTGTACTATTCTAGACTTTTCATTTGATACCAAAATTACTACATTCAGTGAAAAAAAAATGCACCTCTGCTCACTGCGTGGGTGTTCACACTTCTCACCTCCCCTCCAAATTTGATGTTGATCGGTGGAAGAGCTTCTAAGAAAAATTCGTGTGATAGACAGACAGGCAGGAAGACAGACAATAAACCGATTTTAATAAGGTTAACCTTAGAAATGGTGTAAATCGAAATAATTTTCTGAACGCCTGCAAAATTCTTGATTTTCACCATTTTCAAGTGCATTCAGGTCCTTATTCTTAGAAAATATGTTAGTGATGTAAAAGTAAAACCTTTTGGGTTCAGATAAAAGCTAAAGTCGCTACGCGTCCTGCAGTTTTTTAATTTAGGCTCAAATTTTTCAAAATTCTCAAAAGTTGTTCGGAATATAACTAATATAATGTTCAAATTTGATTGAATTCAAATTAAGTCTTCCCACTAAAAAAGTCTCAAAGAAGTAGATGAAAACACGCCTTCTAATGTGGCTTCAACCTTAAAGAACTTAGGTTCAACCAGGCGAATTTCAAATCAGTATGCTTTAACATATAAGTTCAGCTCTGTAGTCAGAAATAGGTCCATGGCTGCCACGCTGGGGAACGGCTTAGGGAACTGTACTGAACGAACTTATCAGGAATAGAACAGCCCGAAGTGCTAATAGGGTGATACGAGCGCAAGCGCTCGAAACATTCTTTAAACCCCATCAAGAAGAGCCTCCGGATTACATCAGAAAATTATCACCTAGAAAGCTAGAGGTGTCTACGAGCACTGTCTACAGATTTGGCAAGGAGAATAAAGAAGCCTTCATCCATGTTCTAGGACAGTGTCCGGCAAATGTGCAAAGTAACTTGAGCCACCCGGGAGAATACTCTACCAGATGCCAAATTGAAACACTTTGAAATGGGAGATATAATAAAAGTTCCTTTCGGGTATAGGGTTGAAGGACATCCTACATTTTTAAGGTTTTGTGTAAAAAAAAACCTTATTAAAATCGGTTTATTGTCTGTCTGTCTGTTTGTCCGCGACATGCATTTTTTTTTTGGAGGTGGTTGTAGCGATTCATACCAAATTTGGTGGAAAGGTGGGAACTGTGAACGCTTTTCAAAGCAAATCCACGATCCGATCTTACAAAAGAGGAGGAAACGGTCCCAACTTACAGATTGGAATAATGAATAAAGTAAGTATTTTTCTAGTCATTTGCATCCAACTCATGTATATTTGTCAAATAATGCTTGATTTCTCATCGCGAAGACAAATATAAACTATACCCAATACAATTTTCTTCAGCAAGAACTTGCCGTCCTTCTATATAAATGGGTCTGGAAACGAATACACAATTGAATTTTTCCTACATGTAGGATCTCAGATAGGAAAGCTAGAAAGCCCTTCCATAAATGACCAGCTTCCTGTTTCTGATAATATTATTAAATATAATCAACCACAATGTATGGTAGCAGAGAGCTCTGCAAATTTGTTCTTCCTTTAGAACCACTGTACTGAGGTAATAAGGACATCCTTATTACAAAGATACCAGGAAATTTATATCACTAATATACAACATACAATTATAAATTACCCATATTTTCATAGAAATTGATGCATGTTGTCTTTGACATTCGAATGCAATTCGGTTGAACAAAATTTTTGGGCGGTCATCTAAGTATGTCTTCAACCTCTTCAGTAAACTCCTTAAATTGTCAACTGAAACTAGCTGTGGCGCTTCATTATTTTTATTATTTATTTAACTCCAAACCTTTATTGCCGTTTTATGATCTCGTGTGGAAGTGGTGCTATAAATGTTCAACGGATGCGCTTTCCTTTATAAAGCATGACTCCAGAACGAAATTGTCCAGTCATAGGGTCACTCCGAAAGCACTCGAATAGTGAATAGCTTCACAACACCTTTATAAAGTATGTAAATAATTCATCTAATTTCCGATCTATAATAAAGATACTATTATCAATTTTGACAAAAATAATTGAGAACAAGTTCGGTGTTCGGTGTTTGTTCGAAAGCTTTTGAGTGGTTGGCAGCTTCTGGTCTGCAATAGACAAACAGTTAACAGTTTGTTATCTTTATTGAATAGAGATTTGATTGGTTGAAAGTTTGTTAGTTTCATTAGTAACATTAAAAAGACATCCTATATCCTGTTCTGGAGAACGTACGCGAATTATTGTTAATAAATAATGAAAATTATTCGAAGAAGTGCTTAGAGAGAGGAGGGATACACCCATAAACTTCGTTTGAATTATTAAAATATTTAAATTACCAAATTTGGGTACTGTCGAGTAGTTTATCTTAAAGAAAACCATGACTTCAGGACTTCAATTCTTGTCACACCTCCCTAGCCCTCGGAAGCATTGTTTACTTCTAATGTAATCCGGTAGACTTATTCTATTTTATTATGCTGTTTTCTAAATAAATTGGTGATCAAGTATAACGTTGCTGTCTGCTAGAATTGGCAATAGCTTTTGAAATAGCAGTTTTTCGAATACTTTCGATATTGTGGGAAGAAGGCTCGTCCGTCTGTACGATTTGACATGCATGGAATTATTTCCATTTTTTGGAATCGTTGTTACAATTGAATTCTTCCAACAATTTGCAAAATATCCGATTCTCAAGGTTGCATTGAAGATATAACACAGCAATTTGAGAGCTTTTACTGACAACTGTTTCAACATGTAGAAAGTAACTAAATCATACCCTGAAGCCTTTCCAGAGTTGACTTTTTCTGTAATAATGCTTTCAAGGAAATTATTAAGTGGCTTAGATTGGTGTTTCTTATCTCGTAAAGGCTTAAAAATTTTAGGCTAATAGACTTCTTTGAATTCGACTTTTTTCGAAGCATTTGGTGTCGCTATAGAAACATATTCCAGTAATTTTTTTTTGAAACACCGAAGCAATTCATCGATGGTAGATCTACTCCTTAATCGAACGTCCAACGAAACACAATTATTGATTTCCTTTTAGAATGTTCGTCAATGGGTGGATTTGTTCGTCAGTCCAGGTTGAGAGTTCTTGTAATATGGGCGTAGCTCGTAAGTTGTTTGTGCTATTGTACATTTGCGTGGGATTCCTTTCGAGACCCCAAAGTAGATTAGTTTTGAAGTTTTGTTGATCAGTCGGCCAGCAAGTAGGCTCACTTGCTGATATGTGGCCAAGTTTGGTGCCTAAAACTGTCTCATACAGTTCTTTACAGTTTACAGTTTAGAGGAGACTAACCTTGACCCCAGTGGGTATACTTTGTGTTGAAATCTCCAGTAGCGAGGAATTCTTTCCTAAAGTCCTGAAGAAATAAATAAACTACTCCGAATTATTTAAGGTTGCCGGGGGTAATGGACCGGTGATATATAGAGAAGTTGCATGATTCAGTGCAGTTGCAGTTTTCTCAAAATGCTCCCTTTCTCCAAATTGATGGGCAATTCCAGCGATATAATTTGGACATTCTAGGCCTAAGCGAAGTAAGATGTTGAGGCTCTGGAGATTACCCTTCTCCCTCTCGCCACACAAACGGTAATAAGCTTTTATACTTTGGAAAGCCAAGTGATAGCAGACGCGAATCGGGTGTCGGGTTGCTTCTGACTTTAACCGCAAGGCGCTCTCCCTACCTGGGAGCTGGTTTCCGATACACTTCTAACTGCAAGATTCCGATCCAGGTTAAGGAGCATCACAATTGTACAATGCTATGCACCAACGGAGGCTTCCGATAAAGAGAGGGATGCTTTGTATGACCATCATAAGGTCAGTTGGGTTTCAACTGACCGACGCCGTAGGAGCGACCAGATTAACTATTTCCGAAACAGCAGTAGATTTAAGAGTTGTCTGTTGGATGTGCGTAACAAGAGGGACGCTGACATCGACTTTGAAAGGAATCACCATCTGATAGTCACTTACGTTCGCTTGCGTGTTACGTCCGTCACTTCTCTTGGGGTTGGAGAACTTCGACATACGACATACAAAACCACGCAACTGCTCGCATGTAGTTGCAAATCTTTCGATGGTCATGTGGAGGATATCAACGGTCGACTTCTCATCCACGATGATGAACAACTGAAGACATGGAAAGAACACTTCACCGTGGTTATTAACCGTACCACCTCCGGTGAAGTTCCTCCTCTTGTAGATGAAATGGCTAGTAGCTGTAACATGCGGATGAGAACAAGCAAAAGTGAAATCATTTCGGCCATCAATGCACTCAAACGGAGTAAAGCCGCTGGGCTTGACGGTTTCTCCGTAGAACTATTTATCGCTGCACCTGCAGTTACGGCTGATCTGCTGCTTCCACTCGTACGGAAATTTTGGGTGTACGAGTCTTTTTCCCCAAAGATGGGGACTCGTTTTGAATATGACAATTGGAGAGTGCTCCCTGCCAACGCAAAGATAATAGATAAAATAATTCTGGAACGGATCAAGGAACATCTCGAAAGCTTAATCGACACAGGACAGCCTGGTTTCTGGTCCGGATCCCCTTGCATTGACCACATCAACACCCTACGGATCATTTTGGAACAGTGCGCGGAATTTCGATCTTCGCTGCTCCTGCTCTGCATCCATTTTGAGAAAGCTTTTCATAGCTTGAATAGGGAGTATATCTGGAATGCTCCATGGAGGAGGGGCATTCCAGAAAAACTAATAGCAATTATCAGAGCGACATATAATGGCGCAAAATTTCACATGCTGCACCGAGGTAAAATCCCAGAGGATTTAGAGGTCCAAAGCGGAGTCCGCCAGGGCTGCATTCAGTCACCGATATGACTTCTTCTACTTATCGGTGCCGTCCTTCATGCTGCCTTGTCCGGGGACGTGGGGGATTTCAATAATGACTTCTTTCCTCAAACATTTCGACTATGCTGATGACATCGCTTGCTCTCTCACCTACCTGCATTAACCGGCAGAGCATCGAAAGTGTGGATCAATTTCTATATTTAGGAAACGTGGTTTCTGTTTGTGGTGACACCGAACTGGATGTCGCCCAACGCATTAACAGCGCCAAATCCGCTTTCGCCCCCTGTTTAAAGTCTGGAAATGTAGTTGTCTCATCACCAAGATCAAGTTGAGACTTTTCTAAGCTAGTGTTCTTTCCGTGTTGCTATATGGAAGAACCACATGGAAAGTGAACTCCACTGTTACCCAAAAGCTTTCGTCAATTCCTATCTGCGACGCGTCGTTGGAGTGCGCTGGCCTAACAATATCTCAAAAGAAGAACTTGGTCGGCTTATAGGTTTGCCATTCGTATGCATTGTGGTCGAAAGGTGGAAGTCGCAGTGGATGGGTCATACTTTAACGAGGGGCCACAATTGCATTGCGGACTACGCCATGCAGTGAAATCCCTTTTCCAAGATGACGGAGAAGTAGGTCGCCTCAGGGGAACTTGGCGAAGAACAGTAGAGGTGTTTTTGTGTGCGTCTCGGCGAGCGAAGGCGCATAGGTGTGGTTTACGCGCTATACCCCACAAAGAGGTGGACGACAACCATATACATATGACAATCTCCCCCCGAGCCTCGTCCACTTCTAAAAGAAAGTGCTGAAAAATAACCACTGAAGCAGTCACTAAGAGCTGGCAGAAGACAAAAATAATAAAATCGAAAATAAATTCGCTTGTCTACATTCCACCGCCGCAGAAATTTTACAAAACTTCTTAGCGACAGTTTAAAGAGATCAATTTGAACCTTATCACCTCTGGTCTTAACCATTTTGATATTCACTGTCACGAATGAATGCTGGACCTCAGTTTTCCCTACGAACTTAACCAAACAATAGTTCCAACCACTGATCCGAAATTATTTATTTTCCATTCAGTATCGAGCAGCATATTTGAAAAAAATCTTCATAAGGTTTCTTGTAAAACAAAACCTTATTAAAATCGGTTTACTATCTGTCTGTCCGTCACACGCATTCTTCTCGGAGACTGTGCAAGCGGTTGACACTAAATTTGGTAGAAAGGTGGGAATTGTGAATGCTCACGCATACAGTGAGTTACATCCTTTTACGTCGAATTTAAGGGGAGGTCTCCACATCTCCATATATGCAAAATATAGTCATGTGGGGTATTAAATGAATGGTCTTGGTTTGCATTTTCCAAAGCTTGTTTTAGTTTTGACATTTGTTGGAAAAGCGGGGAGTCCCGGGGAGGGGGGGGCGCTCAAAATTGATGATTTATTTAAAGGGGTCATTGTCAGAAACTGCCCAACCGAAAATTTTTAAAACAAACATATGATGGTTAGGCTCCGAAATATCTTCCATACCGATATCCTTTCAAAAATCGCGCTATTATTAACAAATTTATAATTGGTCAAAGTTGTCACTTCTTTGGAAATTCAAGATTTTGAATGTCAATATCACCCGAAAGTGGATGTTCTCACATAATATATGCGTATATTACGTGTTACGTACTAATGGGACAAATTCACACTCAAGTGTCCTTATAAAAGAAATATACAAAACCGTTCATACCTTAAGCGTCCAGCTTCCGGTTTTCCGACTTGTTTTACATTCCATTCCCTTCGGGGAACGAAAATCCTGCCTCAGTTACACGGATCAACTGCTCAATCTTCTAGAGCTTAAGGCGATGAAAACTTCTCCTTCTCAAACGTTTCGATTGACCACCTAACTATCCTATGCTTTCCGTGCCTATTCATCTTAGTTGAGTTGATTGCTACAGAGCGGATAAATTCGAAGTATCTAAAGCATATCTATGGATACATTAGTTTCCTGACTGTGCATATGACTAACATTTTGCAATCACTTTTTCATAAGGAAATTCTTATTTGAGTTTACTGACGCTATTTGTTTGCTACTTTTTAAAGTGCAGGGTAAAAAAACATCTTTTGACTGCCTTCCGATCTCAGCATAGCGACATACTCCTCATCGCCCACAATGACCTCGCATGTCAGACAATATGGGGAATCGGTATGCCCGAGGCGATATAAGTACGACACCCTCCGTTTCTGCTTACTAATTCCGTTAATTCATACGTAACTTTCTATGTCGTCCTTTAATACAGTTTTAAACATCTGGAATAATTCTGTAGATCTAGTGTCCCTTCGGTGAATCGCCTCCTTCTTTTTGGCACTCTAGGATAAATTGACCGCATATTAATCGCGGACAATAAGTGTGAGGGTTGCGGGCTCCATATCTTGAAACCGCATGTTAATTGCGGACAATAGGTGTGAGGGTCGCGGGCTCCATATATTGAGCTATAGAGAATCGATCCCAGTTCGCAAAGATGTTGATGAGAACGATGCCTGCTATCACATATGCTGCTTCATCGGGTATTATACCATAGACACATCATGTTTGTAATGAACTTAAATGACATGAATCTTCAATTCTTTTACACAAACTTGTTTCTCTAATGCCAAGGCTCAGACCGGAGCAGCATAAGAGAGGTTTCTTTGCCAATCTTGATGTTTATGGGGGCTTACTCTCTTTGTTTCATGATCAGAACTACTTTAGTTTTATGTTCCATAAGGAGGAGACCACCGTTCTCAAACCAGAATTTAATTTCCTAAATTGCCTGGTTTGTGAGGATTTCGATTTCCTAGATGTAACGATAGTCACTCCAATGTTACCCCCAAAGCCAATAGCAGCGCCACTTTGGGAGAGCTATAACGTGTGAATGTCGTTATACATTATTATCTAGTCTTGTGGAATTCCACAAGTTAGGACACATTTTAGGTGTAAATCTTTTTCACCGAATGAGAAAATCCTCGACCAATAATATTTTTTGAACCTGTGAATTGAAACTTAAGAATACATTTAAAGTATACCCTGTTTATTGTGAGAAGGATAAAGATCTGTGGGCTAACAAACTGCAAATTTCGAAAATTTGCCCTTACCGAAATGTCAATGACGCCTTATGTAAAAACTGGCGTCACAGCTACAACCTTTGCCTATCGAAAATAATGAAAATATGCAAACGAATTGCTTCTCCAAATAGAAAAGAAATCATCTCTACCATAAATGCACTCAAATGGAATAAAGTCGCTGGAATTGTGGTGACCAAGGCATCAAAAAACAATCTTTGACAGTAAAATTGTTTTTCGGTACGGAAACCTGGGAAAGACCTTTCCCAAAAAATGAAAAAATTATATTACCGACAATTTGGGAAGTATTTATGTGCTCCCTGCCATCTCAAAGATAGCTAAAATAATCCTAGAACGCATCAAGGAGCATCTCGAAGGCTTGACCGTTCGAAACTACATCATTTTGAGACAATGTGCTGAGTTTAATTCTTCGCTTCATCTGATCTTCATCGATTTCGAGAAATCTTTCGACAGCGTGAACAGAGAGTATATCTGACGAACCAGCAGGATATGTATTCCGAAGAAATTAATAGCTATAATATTATCATAACGACATAGTATATGGTGGCACTAAATATCATGTGCCCCACCGAGATCTTAGAGGAATTTGAGGTATAAAACGGAGTCCATCAGGATTGCATCTTGCCATTGATATTATTTTTTCCTGTTATCCGTGATTTTCGTCATGGTGCTTTTTCTCGATTGAAAACCTTCACTACCCTAGCCAAATGGCTCTAGAGGGGGCAAGTAGAGCCAGAGTCAAGATAAAGACCAACAAAACCAAGGTTCTCAGTCTGATGGGTCATCGCCCTCTTCCTATCTGCATTAATAGGCAGAGCTTTGAAGGGGTTCAGTGTCCGGATAGCTCAGTGGTTAGAGCGTTGGGCTGTCGTACGGAGAGACGCGGTTCAAATCCCACTGGTGGCAGTGGGATTTGTATCGAGACTTGCCGTCGGACACCAGTCGACTCAGCTGTGAATGAGTACCTGAGTCAAATCAGGGTAATAATCTCGAGCGAGCGCAATGCTGACCACATTGCCTCCTACAATATACTGTAGTGACCCGTTACGGCCTTGAATGAAGTGCTCTAACACACTTCAAGGCCCTGATCCAATATGATGATCATGATATGGGTTGATAAATTTGTACGCTTGGTGGATGTTGCTTTGCCGACGGTGGCGCCGGGCATACTGCTGCCCATTGGCAGTGATAGGTCCGACTTCATTGCTCTTTCTAAAATCTGGAATTGCAGTTATCTCAACACCAAAATCAAGTTGGGACTCTTCTGCACTAATGTTGTTTCTGTGCTGCTATATTTCGAGCAACTTCATCGGTGCACAGGCCAATTAACCGTCAGCGTATTGTTCAAAAGCAGATGTGGCAGTGAATAGGTAAGGAACATCGGCAACTCCATTACGGGTTAGACCATGCAGTGTAATTCACTGAACCAAGATGATCGGTGAGTGAAACGCCCAAGACCATATGGCGCTGCACAATGAAGGGAGAGTGCAAGTGCCAGGGGATGCCGTGGGGAAAGCTAAAGCGTATTTCAGTAAATGGCGAACAATGGCGGGTGGGCGTGTCTGAGACGATATGCCACAGAAGAGGGTAAATAGGAGCCATATATATAAAAGATTAAATGTCAGTATCACCTTGGCGGGAATAGTGGAACCAACTGCCATCCAAATATTCTTATACAAAAAATCACAAAACCTTTCACACTTGAAGCACCGATCTTGGGGTTTCTCCTTCAGTGCTTTTTAAAGTTCTTTTCTGACTATTGTCAGATTTATTTCGAAGTCACTGATCTAAATTGTTGCTATTCACCCCTCAGCTCTCGTTTATTTGCTATTGGCTTGTCGAATTTCTCAGAACTTGTAAAACCTGGAACTGGGCATTAGAATTTCGGTATGTATGCTCCTCAATGAAAAAATGTATAACATTGTTGTCCTTGATTTTAAAGATAAATATGCTTGCAAATAAGAAGAAATCTGTGTGCCTCCGAAACTTAAGCCAATCTACCGCCAGTCAGTTCGTGAGAGCAGAAATTGCAATTCTGCTCCAAATATGTATACCGTTTGCACATAGTCCTTAGCGATATCGCTAATGACCTAGTGCTTTATTCAATTTGTACCAGAAACACCGAGCTTGTATGACTATGGTGGAAAGGTGAAATCTCCAGCCAGTTATTGTGTATAGACGGTTTGGCACACTTCGCGCAGAATCTGAAGGTAGTGCCCATATCCCAAGCTTCCCCAGGTGATAGTTTGTTCGGCAGTGATCATTGAGAATTCCCACCATAACTACAGTCCTTTGGGCGATTCGGTTCGTTACCCCCCTAAGTACCCTGGACTGCGCCATTCCTGGTAGGTTGCTCCAGTACAGTTCCTTCAGCCATTCCTCTTCATTTTTAATGACATAACCATCAACCCGTTTCCTATTATATAGAAACGACCTAGCCTGTGTAGAGGAGTCGCTACTCCCTGCTTGACCAACCCAACATGGACTGGAACCCAGAGTATGCAGACCTTATTGAGCGAGCTGAGCGCATTCAATCTCTCAAGGCATTACCACCTGGTTGGACCTCAGTAACTTGATCGCGTTTGGCTGTCGATCATAATGGCATTGTTCTATCCCCTATACTTCCTTGGGAGATTAATTGAGGTACATCTGCCATTCGAAAACTAACATAATGGAACAACTTGTCTCAACTTGCAGGTTTGTAAGTTTAAAGTAGAGTTATCATATTGCATTTTGAAATTTAGAAGTCACAGATTAGCACGACAACTCGCGCAAGTTGGGAGCGACGGCAGCTATGGCTAGAATTATTTCAAAAAAAAAACTTCCGATCCTTTCGACTGCCTTCCCCAGTTTCGCAGTAATAATTTCACGACGGCATTGAGGCAGGGAGTCAACAAGCCAAAAAATCAGATCCATTAGAAATCTCGCACACCCTTACTCATTGGCAGTGTATAGGTCAATTGTTTTTGTAAAATTACGTTCCCTGATCTTATTGGGAATAACTTCCCAAGGATGCTTGATGAGATTTAAGTCAGCGGTTTGTGCAGGTTATTGAAGCACATTCACATGTTTCTCAAACATTCTGTGTTTCTCAAACATCAAACGCTTCGCCACTCAAACAGCAAGTTTCGGATTAATGTCTTGTATCAAAATCGAATCGTTGCCCAATTTGGGGCGGAAGTGGGGTAGCACAGATCCCGACAATAAATTACGGTATTTGACTGCAGCCATTACACCCATGACCTTAAACATTGAGCCCACTGCATCACGAAAAAACGTGACGCTCCTTATAGATCCACCTACACTTTTTACCGAGAACACTTAGTGCTTTACGTCCTAAGGTTTTGCGGAAAACGGTCGAACATAATGAACTCCCTCTGTTGAAAAGAGCTGATAAGATACGGTGGTCCAACCTTTGACACTTAATTAAACGTGCTTTTCCGCGAATCTGTATTTTACGGACAGTTTCTTTCTGATGTAAATAAGTCATAAAAAACGAATTTCTTTGTCCACCGCAAAGTATAATAATTTTAGCCGTACCTGTCGTGACTTCCCATAGTCCCAAGTCATTTTGTTGGAGATGTGAGGACACTATTCAAAAAGGATATTTTCACACAATACGGACTTGTTGACGATCCTGATTCTGAGTTGATTTCCTCGCATGCCCATTACTCTTCCTTCTTGTAATGGAGTTCGTATTATCCGTCGGAATCTTCAAATTTACTTCCTTCAGTTTATCAAATAACCGAAAAAACTAATACATTATCTAAATATACCGATTTTGTAGAGAACGGACGTGTCTACAAATTGATATTATTAATAAAAATATTTTAAAATTGAAATTAAATTAACTTTTATCAAGAATATAAAAAGATATTTATATTACTTAATTAATAATATATAATTTAAAACTTAATTGAAACTAATTTACTTTTGATTTGTTATCTAAGTTACTTTTTCCTTAAAAAGTTTTGAGAAAAAAATCGTTTTTTGGCTTGGCGGGAATGAGCGGCGAGACGCCGGCGGGTGGCGGACCAGACCAACAAGTTTTCGGCAGCGAATCTGTCCGTATGGAGAACATAGAGAACAGTAAAGCTGACGATACGAGAGTCAGCGACAACGGTGGCGATGGAAATGTCCCAGAAGAGGGTGCTAACCAGGCAAGTTGCAGTAGTGAAGATGGAAAATTGGGTGAGTTTTTGGTCTATGTTCCCAAAAAATTAAAGAAGAAATTCAAGAAAAAATGGTAAATAATGTAAAAAATAATGCAAGTACGAGTGAAAATTTAAAAAATGGTCCCACTGGGGATACAATTGGCACCCGAAATAAAGAAAAGGGGGAAAGGGTGCCCCCATTAATGTTTATGAATTGGGTGGTAGAGATTTAGCCACTCTACTTAATGGTAGCGCGGGGCTCTCGAATTTTGTTATTAAAAAGACGGGGGCCGAGAGAGTCCAAGTCAAATGCAACAAAATTGCAGATTACAAAAAAGCACGGGAGGTCCTCGAGCGAGTGAAGGCTCCTCACTTCACCTACACTCCAAAGGAAGCGTAGGAAGAGAAGGTGCAAACCTTCCTTCTGAAAGGCTTGGATGCGGAGGAAGAGCCCAATGAGGTGCTCAAAATGTTCTGGGAGACGGGAACTGAGGTCAAGGTCCTCTCAGTGTGACGGTTTAGTACGAGGAGATCCGTTTTGGAAAAATGAATCCTGCCGCACTTCCTCGTGCAGATAAGCCCGGAGAGTCGGGGAAGCGATCTGATCGGCATCAGGTCGCTTAATTACCAGGCCATTCGTTTTGAGCGCCTGCTAAGGGGCGAAATAGTCCAGTGTCGAAGATGTCAGTGCTATGGTCACTCGGCAGTGAACTGTCAAATGACTTTACGATGTGTAAAGTGCGGGAAAGACCATACCGCAGCCGAATGTTTGCTGACTGAAGCAGATGGCAAGGAAAAAACTTTCTGTGTCAACTGCGGAAGCGGAGGGCATCCGGCTTCGTACCGTGGATGTCCTGCATACCGCAATGTTAAGGTCACAAGGCAGCAGGCACCGAGATCGGCCCAAAGAACGAAGGTGTCAGCGGCGTTGAACGGTACCGTCCCTTCGGCACCAATCGTCTCGGGGATCTCATTTGCAGAAGTAGTTCGACAAGGGGGAGCTAAGAAGCTCCAACAAGATGCAAGTGGCGGGATAAACACCATCCTCAATAAAATACTAAGCATGTGTGAAAACATGCAGCATACGCTACACGTACACAATACAAAAATAAATAGCATAACAGAATATTTACACAAACAGCATGTCCGCTGCTAGGTCTGCAGTCACAGCGGTACCACTGGATGGTCTCCGGATCATCGCGATTAATGTGAATTCCATCTTAGGAATCCATCGAAGAGCGGAGCTCCTTGATTTCGCTGCCAGACAACAGCCTGACATAGTCTTTATTTCAGAAACCCACCTCAATCAGAGGCATTCGATAACATTCAAGGATTTTGAATTCGTGAGGAACGATAGACGAAATTGTGATGGGGGAAGTGGAACCGGAATACTTGTGGGTCGCCATTATCGTTTCAGGCATATTAATAGGCCTGAATTTGAAACCTTTGAGTGTACCGAAGTCTCATGTATTCTGTTTTCACTGCCTAGAGGAGGGAATTTATACATTCTGTCAGTCTATGCAGTGGGAAACAACCGAGCCAAGTTCAAGGAGGAATTCCATTCTCTGTTTACGATACTCGAACTAAATAGGTTGCATAATTATTATAATATAGCTGGCGACTTGAATGCTAAGCATACCTCGTGGCTAAACGCCACAAACAATCCCAGAGGAGTATTCCTCAAATCTTGGATAGAGCAATACCAGATAGAGTATAAATGCGAATTATATGGGTCAGAGAGTCCAACCTGGCCCAGGGCAAATTCCTATCTGGATTTGTGCATTGCTGACGCGCGCTTGAATTTTAATTTTAGGAATCCTCAACGGAAACTACAGACTCTTCCTTACGATAGCGACCATAACGCTATTCTTATTGAAGTTCTGTTTGATGGACGAAGAGTTCGCCTTCTGCCGATGGACAGTGGCGTCCACAGGCTGAACTTTAAACAAACAAATTGGAAGAAATTCCAAGAGAGATTTATTCGGGGATATCGAGAGGAATGCCCACCTCTTGATGGGGAAAACGATAGTACAATTGCACCAGGTGACAGGAACTTGAGCAACGAGGAAATACTTCAGTATTTTCTCAAGCTGGAGAACTTGACGCTGGAAACAATTGAACAAGTCGTCCCTAAGATTAAACCTCGCAATAATATGGAAGGATATGAAACTGTAGCCATAAAACGGTTGGAAAAAGTGAAAAGCCTTCTGCTCACTCGTGTCAACAAAATCTATCGGAGATATGGGGACTATCATCATCCCATATTGGTTGAGTTCAAATCACTTCTAAAGATCGCGCGGGATCTTATCCGTCAACATTACGTAAATGAAGTGAACTTCCAATGGCGGGAGAAGTTAAAGGATATTTCACCAAGCGATCCAGATTCCATGTTTACTAAGATAAATACGTTATTCCGGAAGAAGTCACGAATAACTGTACCGAGAATTAAAGTCGGTGGCAGCGAGATACAACACCTTATTGACTCAGGTATAGACACGAATAGTGTAACTGCTGATGCGCAAGGCAATTACATCGTGATGGATGATGCTCTGAAACTTGAACTTATAGGGGAGCACTTTGAATCGGTGCATCGGCCCAGAACGGACTTAGAGCCAACGCGACTTTCGGAAATTGTAGAACGAGATGTCCACAATTTCAAATATAGCCTGAACGGCACCAGAGTTCTCCAGTTTAGCTCTGCGTTGCAGGCTGATTTCATACCGAGTGATAATCTGCTTGATTACTTTGTCTCATGTGTAGAGTTAACTTCCATATTCAGAAGAGTAAACAATAAGAGATCATCCGGTATGGATGGCATTCCCAACGTGGTCCTCAGGCATTTACCAAACATTGCCATTCGTAATTATTGGATTTTGTTCAATAATTTATTGAACAATTCCTTCTTTCCAGGACAATGGAAGAAAGCCCGAGTATTTCCGATTTTAAAGAGAGGGGAGGATTCATCCAGCCCTCAAAGCTACCGCCCAATCAGTTTGCTGCCTAACATCAGCAAGGTGTTTGAGGTTTTGGTATTGAAAACCTTGAACGGGCATATCAAGAAGAAGGAATTATTGCCGAACGCGCAATTCGGATTTCGATCTGGACATTCGACAATACATGCAATAACGAAGATAACGTCTAATATTTGCTGGCGGATTAACAATGGTGAATGCGTAGGCGCTTGCCTTATAGACATGGAGAAAGCCTTTGATACCATCTGGTTGGATGGACTGATTTTCAGGCTCCTGAAGAATGAGTTTCCCAGCCACCTCGTAGCGATGATGTGTAGTATGCTGTATGGCAAGTACTTTGTCATTACGGACGGAAATCTCACTACTAATAGGGAATTTCATGTTCTAAATGGATTACAGCAAGGGACAGTGACTGCGCCTACACTTTTTGCGGTATTTGCCGGCGAATTACTCAATTCTTTCGATTTTAATAAATCTCCTAAAAGGTCGTTGGTTGCCTTTGCTGACGATCTGATAGCCTACACGGCACACAAGAAGGTAACTGAGGTGCAAGTTCACTTCAGAAGATGTTCAATGATATTAAGTTCTTCACGAACAGTTGGCGGATGAAAATCAATGCGCGAAAGTGTGAAACGATTCTGTTTCGAAATTCCTTGGCGTATGCCAGTAGGAACTTAAAAAGGAATTGGAGAGATTTCCACATTATCGCGAACGAGGATAGTTCTGAGCGCATTCCTCATAAGAAGTGCGTTAGATACCTGGGTGTGCGTCTTGACGAGCGTCTCCAATTTAACGAGCACGTTAAAGTCGCGCTAGAGGGCGCTCGCAAGGCATTCATGTCTCTTCGAAGACTCTTTTATGCTCCACATCTTAGCCGGAAGGTTAAGATTATTTGCTATCTTACTTTGGTTAGACCGGTGCTCACTTACGGGTGTGTTATCTGGTTTAATTTGAGTGCTAGCCAAATAGAGAAAATAAGGATCTTTGAAAGGAAATGTCTGCGTGCTTGCACGGGGCTTAATAGGACTGCTTCGTCAAACTATGAGCACTATGTAACTAATGAAGTGATGTATGCAGCTGCTGCTGTGCCAAGAATCGACACAGTTATCGTCAGATTGATTCGGAATCATATAGTGCGATCTGCTTCGCATGGTGAGAACCCTTGGGTTTCGCAGCCGTTCTACCCAAATGATAGGTATTTCGAGAAAACTCTCACGACAGGCTTCATTCCTCCCGAAGCGTTCATGTATCTTGACAGGAATGGTCTAATTCTTGATTCTGCCGGTGATCCGGTTATGTATCATATACATAGACGGACCGCGGACAAAAGGATAGAATACCCCTCGAATTTGACAGTGGGGGCTTCGGGATTCGACTGGAGATACTCCAGAGCGAGAGCAATTGATATTAAGCGGGATGAAAAGGAGAAACCCTGGTGCTGGTGGCTGCAGGATGCCCATTAGCGGTGGCCGTGCTCAGTTCTAACATACATACGTTATTATTCTTTGTTTCTTTGTAAATATTACAACTGTTATTATTACCTTTTCTAACTATGGATGTTATTGTAAAAAAATTTAAAAAAAATATATAATAAAAAATATATAATTATTATAGTTTTAAGCACAATAATTTAAGTTAAAAGAATCTTTTGTAGCGATAAAACATTTATTACTATTATTACTTTGATATTTCTTTATTTGCCACTAAGGCCAAGTGAATTCTGTCGGGTTTTTGACCATTTCCCGACAACTTATTGTAAAATTAGATTTTTATTTCTTACTGTTTCTCTTCTTTGCCTGTAAATTGTTATTCGAAAACTTTGAGAGCCCACAGTGGCCATTCGATTTAAGTTATTTTTGTTATTTTAAAAGATTGTTTTTTTATTGTTCATTTTTCCAATCTATATACTATTGTTACCTATTTCTTAAAAATAAAAATGATTTTAAAACCAAATCTAAATATACCACACAACCTTTATTAATATAATATATAACTGCTACACAATTTTTAATTTTTTTGCGAAATGAAGGACTTACATGCCGCTTCAATCCCTAAGCACTACGAATTCTGTCTACACCAGCATACACTGGCGGAAAAAAAAACGTGGACGGCAACTCGTGGAAGTTGAAAGTGAGGGCAAGTATGGTTAGAATTGTCCTGGCTTTGCAACTTCTACGATCTGTCGTCCTAATTTGAGACGTGAGGGCGCAATACAGACATGCTGGCGATCCTGGGCCTCAGTTGATTTCCTCGAATGTCCGCTACCCTTATTTCTTGTAATGGGGTCCATATTATGAAATCGGACTGCGAAATGCTGAGTTTCTTAACAACTTCTTTCTGACTAGAACCTTCTTGTACCACTTTAACGATAAAGGGCTTCAAGACCTCAGGCAATTGATCTCTAACAACAGAATAAATCAAGTATAAACTAAGAAAATTACTTCCAGTACGTTTTTTTCCAATAAATGAATCATAGATTAAAAAATTATTTTAAACATGTTTGTTTTCCCGTCGAAAAAATTGACATTGATTGAAATTGATTGAAAATGGAAGTAGTTACTTTACTCTTTATAAAATATGACACAAAATCATATAAGAAAACATAAAGATTGAAAATACATTAATTTTTTAATGGAAAATATTTATCTAAAAACGTTGAGCACGTTTTTTCTCAGCAGTATAACTTTCTTACCAATAGTCATCACTGGTGTTTCACGACAGATGTCCGACGCGCCTACTGTAATGTTTGTCATGAGGCCCTTTCGGGTCCCACATGGCATGCCCTCTACTATGAAGTTTACGAGTATAAAGCGCGTAGAGGATGCGCACCAAAAGCAGTAGCCAATTCCAAGTGGACCACCCTGGCTGCCGTAAGAAGATATATAATGGAAGGAGAAGACGAAGATACCGTTATGACGCATCAGTGGATAGAGGGCCTTCCATACGACAGGCTTGTGCCCTAACCACTGACCTATCCGGACACACAAAGTTTATTGAATAGTAGTGCAGTCTTTCCCCCGTAGAAGAAGTCAGTTTTCTTGTATATTGAACTTGTTTTCATCGGAAAACACACTTTTTGCCACCACAAATCCGTAACATTTACTCAATATTCCACGAAAATGTATCTCTTTTTAAGACTTTGTGTGAAACAAAACCTTATTAGAATCTTGTCTATGTTTGTCTATTTTTATCATGGTTGAAATGTGGAAAGGTACGAAACCTACTCTTGACTCCTGCTATGCAGTTATGTTAGACTCTTACTCACTAAGACCACCTCCTTTTCCTTCCAATCTCCATGCGGGACTGCTCTAAAGCATTTCTAAATGGGGCTGGGTCAATTCCTAATTGCGTCTCGTTGTGGTTCTCTTCCTTACTTCTTTTCTCCGGAATTCTTCTTGCGTAAGCTGCTATATTCCCTATTATTTTCCGTCTTCTTTCCAACTCTTGACTAGAAACACCGCAAACACGCATTGAATAAAGTTGATTTAATTTATTTTGTCCTTTTTGGAATCTAAACTTCCATAATTTTCCTAATCTTTGCTTCATTTGGTTTAATACCTTCTAAGATTACCGTATGTCCTATTAATTCAAGAGATTTTTTTAAAAGTTACATTTTGCCGTCTGAATCTTCAGACTCGCTTCCTTCGGTTTATCAAATAACTTCTTCAAATTATCTATGTGTTCTCGAAGGCTTGTCGAAATAACTAATACATCACCTAAATATACCAAACAAACTGTATTAATATTATAGAATATATAACTCTTACACGATTTTTAATTTTTTTCCGAAATCAAGGACTTACATGCCGCTTCAACCCCTAACCGCTACGAATTCTGTCTACACCAACATACAGTAGCGGAAAAAACACGTGGACGACAACTCGTTGGAGTTGGAAGTAAGGGCAGGTATGGTTAGAATTACCCTTGACTTCCAGCTTCCACGAGGTGTCGTCCTAATTTGAGACGTGGGGACACAATACAGACATGCTGACGATCCTGGTTCTGAGTTGATTTCCTCGGATGTCCGTTACCTTTCTTTCTTGTGACGGAGTCTGTGTTATGGAATTGGACTGCGAGATACTGAGTTCCTTAGCAACTACTCTCTTACTAGAGCCTTTTTGTATCACTTTAACGATAAAAGGCTTGAAGGCCTCGGGCAATTAATCTCTAACAACAGAATATATCAACAATAAACTAAGAAAATTAAATTACTTCCAGCACTTTTTTTTCCAATAAATGAACCATAAATTGAAAAAATTATTTTGATCACTAAAATGGCAATGATCGAAACAGTAACTTTATGACTTTTTTTTAGAATTGAAATTACACATCTAATTCTAAACAAGATACGAAACAAAATCATATACACACTTGCATTGATTCAATCAAAGTGAAGGGAACTTGGAATATCGTCAAGCTTCAACGAAACTTCTACTGGTTTCTATTAACTTCAAGTCACGTGACTCAGGTATTCGATTTGATTTTGACAAAAACCAGCGTAGGATTGAGATTCTTCCGTCGCCTCAACCTGTTCCGGATATTAGTGTCTTCTGAAGATGGATCAGTTAAATAGGTTCTACACCGACCGATATGGGGGTGAGTATAGCCGGAGTCAATTCTTAGGATGTGTACATTCGATAAATTGTCGCACTGTGACAAAATTTATTTATTAAAATCGGTTTACTGTCTGTCGGTTTTTTTTTTTAGGTGGTGGAAATCTTTAAAAGACACTGGTCTGGACACACTAGTGTTTGGGATTTTCACCTACTAAAACCACCTCCGACTCCCTCCCTGCCCCTCGGAAGCACCATAAGGTTTTACATCACGGGACGGATTCAACGCATTCTAGCTTAGCCATCTTTCTTCTATACGCGGCGAACATGACCGCGCTTTTCTCCTGTCCTCTGCCTTTCGCAATTTGTTTTCGATAGATGTGATCATGGAGTTGATCGCATCCCAATTCTCATGATGTGCTACCATTTCCAGCACAAGATTTTCTGGTACCAGCACCTCTTTTAGATTAATTAGATTAATTATAATTTCACGAAGTTTTTCACGGGGCATTGAATTGCTCTCGTGTCCTCTCTCCAAAGACGCCTTGATGGTAGGAATGAGCCTGTGAGTCCACCGACCGTTTCCCGAGCGTTCCCACCGCTCTTGCCATCTATTTATGAATATCTGCCTCTTAGCCTTCTTCGTCTGCAACAAGGAAGAGATTGGCTTCGTATTGTATATGTTCGCCATCTCATCTGCCAAGATGTCAATCGGCATCATTCCAGAGATGACGAATACTGCATCATCTGAAACAGTCCTGAAGGCAGAGCAAAACCCTCTGGGCTCTCCTCCTGTAGACTGCACCCAGTGTGTTAACGTTAACTGACATCCACAACGCCTCCCTCGCTATAAGCAACCTAGAGGTATATCGTGGCCCTCCCACGTTCGACATCATCCTTGCCAGGGCCATATTTGCAATGGATGATTTGTCGCAAACATACTGGACATATTGCCTATAACTTAGCTTCTTGTCTATCACCACCCCCAAATATTTTATGGTCGGCTTGGAAGTGATGATATTATTTCCGAATCTAATATAGGCGTAATTTCTCTTCTGGCGTTTAATGACGAGGACCGCTTCCATTTTTACCTCCGCAAGTGTCAGACCAGAGCTCGCTAGCCAGTTTTTAACAGCACTGATTGCCTCGCCCAGTATAACTCAGCATTTTTGAGATGCTTTGCGACAACAACCAGCGCTATATCGTCAGCGTAACCCGCCACCGTCGCTTCCCCGGAAGGGGAGGATTAAGTACATCGTTGTACATGATGTTCCACAGTAGTGGGCCCCGCATGAAGCCCTGCGGGACACCCGCGGAGTACGTTGTTGGGTTCCGTCAGCTAAGTAACTATCGACGATAACAGCGAGATAGGCGGGAATTCAAACCTTCGCTAGGGATTTCCGTATTCCACTTGGCCGAATTGAATGCATTTTTCACGTCCAGAGTTACTACCACGCAATATTTGCTGGTACTACGCTTTCTGTAAATTGCATCTTCGGCCAAGCCAGTAACCAATTTGATGGCATCAGTGATTGATCTGGCTTTACGGAACCCAAACTGCCGATTTGAAAGACCGCCTTGGCTCTCAATAACATTTTCCCCACAGTGTCCAAAAGACATATGGATCTGTATGAGGATGATTCACTTAGAGGTTTACGTCCGCTTCTGAGCAGAGCTCCTTGCTTCGCTGGATGACGAGCTTGAGAGTTTTGCAGGCTACCTTATACGCGCACTCATTTTGCTCCTGATCGGCTCTACCAAACGTCCTCTGAACCGCTCTTCTCGCTCGGTGACAACTGACCATTCCACCACTCTTCTACTGGGTAATGAGCACCTTCTAGGCATGGACGCGTCACATGCTTTCACGACGCATTGGGTTACATGAACGGCTCTCTTCGTAGGGGCTCTTGTTTTTTCAGGTTGATCTAACCACACCTCTATGAAGGTCTGCTGATCCAAAGATTTTGCAGACCAGCCTGAAATTTTTCTCGATTTCAGGCATGATGGGTATTTGCCCAGTGACTCGACACATGTCTCAAAGAAGACTGCGTGGTGATCGCTGTGGGTCACTGACGCTAGCAACAAAAGTCAGGTCTACAACCGAACCTGACCCGCCTTTCTGAAAAGTGTTTACAGAACTTTCGTTAGCCAAAACTATATTCATACATAATGTCAAACCTGACTTACAGTACATTGAATGGCGTGTCGACAGCAAGCCCATATCGCTGCTCCACCAGTCGAATTTATGTTCTAGATGCAACCATGACGGTTTCTACACGGTTCACTTATGATGGTAATTTCCATCTCAGATTCAAACAATGTCTTCTCAAGTAAATCTGACCCTGCAATGATTCAGGTTTATTAGAGTAAACCTCATTTTCTCATTGCAGTGAGCGTCTTCCTAAATTCGGGACATTTACAACTTCCGACAATATGCCGGTTATCCTGTCCATGTTTTCCTTCGCACAATAGGCGTTTGGGGACCCTATTATACTTCCTGACACTTTGGCCTCTCTTCCCACACTTTCTGCATCGATCGGATCGATCAATGTTGCTGCATATCTTCACGAAGTGCCCAAACATGAGGCATTTAAAGCACCACCTTAATAAAATTTGCTCTTAAACGGCCGACAACCTATTCAATACGAACTTTTCCGACCGCCATCAACATCTGCGCAATCCACGCTGATATTGTGGCCGTTTCAGTACCGCCATAGACTCTTCGTAAACCCCCAGACTCATCGGCAAGTTCTTTCAACTTGAATTGCTTCTGCAGAGCAGTACAAATTTCTCCTTTCGATGTCACTTCATCGAGATCCTTACATTGTAGATAGATCTCATGTCTTTGGGCAAGCACTGCGGCATTTTCACCAAATGAGTGGCTTGAGTGCGAAAGTCATCAGTTTTGCCTGCACTGGATCTTTTCAGTTCCATCATGAGAAGCCCTTTAACTCCTTTAACCTTTCTGAGTATCTCCGCGTAGGACAGATAACCCTTACTGGATATAACAATCGCATCTGGACGAGTTCTCACTTTTGCTTTTCCTTTCGCTTTTTTCCTAGTAATTTTAATCCATTCATCGTTTTCGCTCCTCTTGGGCTTCGCACCGCTGGCCGACCTTCCTACATTCGCCGTATGCTTCCCTCCTTCTAAACTATTGGTGCTGGTCTTCAGAATTGCCTGTCCGCCTTATGATATTGTTGGCACAGCAGGATTCAGCGTATCCTTAGTATTATTTTCATACATCTACATAATAGCCCCCTCCTTGGTAAACTCGGACAGCTCATCTATTTTTCCACCAAGCTGGGTGAAGGGTAATTCCTCCGGACCGGGACTCTGGTCCCTATGAGCCCCGACAGGGTTACTCCTTTTGTACGCTCCTTCACTTTTGCCGTTTGTTGACCTCGCCTGTACCTTATCCTTTACCGTATTTAACATTAGTGGAGATCTCATAGTTGACGAGCTTCTTTTGATCCCTTTCTTGATCCTGGAGTACCCCGTGCTGTCGCACATCTTGCAAATATGCGGTGAATGTTATCACAATTTTAGCCGTCCAACGATCTGCCTGCAGTTCTTCTTTGTTTAGTCTTGTAACCGGAGTTCTCGGTAAGGTCGTACTTCGCTTGAACACCTCCTTCTCCAGATCCAAATCACTTGTAACATTATATGCCAACGTGGCCAAGTTGTCCACCACCTGGGCATTGCGGTCGAGGGATACCGACAATCGGCAGCCCGCTTGCTCACTCCCAAAAGCTGCCAGTACTCAGGTTTCGAAATACCGTCCATATCGATATCTGTTCAAATATAGTTAATAATATTATATTACTATAATTTTTTGTAACTGACTCTAAAACTCCCCTTAAGTTCACTCTAGCACCACACAATTTTGCAAAACAATATATGGTATAACATAAAGCGTCCTATGAAGTTTGGCGAAAATCGTATTATTACTAACAAAGTTATTAAGGTCGAAGTTGTCGCTTCTTTGCAAATTAAGTGGATATTCTTACATAATATATGCATATATTACATGCTACGTACTAATGGGACATATGTACATTCAAATGTCTTTATATAAGAAATACACAAAGCTTCCGGTTTCCCGACTTGTTTATTACCTGTAATTACTGCCACGCTCCCGCAGTTGGCGATAGCAGATGGGTGTATTTTTAAACGCAAAGGTTCGACCCTGATGATATTCCCCTACATGAGTATACCTAGAGAATGAGGTATTGTGAGGATGTATTTGAATTTTCATGTAAATTGAAAACTGTTGAAGTTATGTATTCCATGTTACAAGAAAAATCCGTATTGCGTCATACTTTCCAGGTTTCGAAATATTTTTGAGCCAATAAGAAAGATAATTTCTAGAAAATTCGAAAGCCATTCGAGTGAGCTCATATTATCCATGAGGGGCAGAAAAAGCAATTTTTTCTGATCCTTTCCACAAACTATTATTTCACTCCTTTAGTCGTATCTAGTGTCGTGAAGTATTGGATTCTTTCCAACTTATCTAGAATGTTGTCAAGATTAGGAAGCGGGAAACAATCTTCAACAGCGATCGTAATGGTCAGGCAAATCTGCATAAAGAAATAGACGACGATTTTTTTGTAATACAGTACAATGCTTTTGGAATATTCTAACCAAATTTCATAACGATCGAAGCATTAAGTCCGAAGTGATAGCTATTTATAACCCATTACCTCGCTGCATCAGCGTAGTTGTTGATAGACTGTCAAACCTTCATCGCCTTATATAGTTGTAGCTTGTAATTATAGTCGGAAGAGAAACTATAACGGCTTAAAGCCAGCATCAAATCGAATCAAGAATCTATAAAAGAAACACTGTATGGCCCTGGAATCGACGATTCGATGTTAATAAATAAGTTAATTTTTAAAATGAAAAACACAATTTTGAAACTTTAAAGACGATTGTCTCTGAATCGTGTTGTTGTAAAAGTGTCTTTGCGCAGGACACGATTACTAAAAACTACCAGTTGAGTCAACGCCAAATGTTTATTACTTATTTATTCTGTTGTCGCTGAACGAAGGATTTTCAAGTAGCTGAATTAAGAATTGTCAATTATTTTTCAAATGGAAATTTTCTCTAAAACAGTCGCCATTTCTTTAAAAGTTCGTATTTTGAAAAATGTTTTGCTCAACGACTAGAATACACTAACGATATTTTTTTTAAAATTCTATTTCGAATGAACCGTTAGCACTTTTGGAAGACAGCTGTAGATCCCCTATTTTGTTTTTCTAAGAAAAGTTCAAAAGTACCCCAATGTATATTAGTCGATGCTGTTTTTTTTAGTAAATATAATAAATATAATAATCACCCTCCTTTACAATTCTTTGTTTGAGCATTTCACTTACTGGTGCAGTTATTACTTCGTCATGATTTGATGTTCATATCAATCTTGGTAAGTGACATGTTCATACGGTCGGAAACACCTCTCTCCCAACTTTGCTACGATCAATGTACAAAGTAATGTTTAACTTTGGAATTCTAGTAAAACTGGTAATCCCTACCAGAATGACAGTGTCGTAGACAACAGTGCAGGTCATTGTCCATTTTAGTCTAAGGCAAATGTCGAATTAAAGCAGAGACCAACCTGCTTATACGGAAGTTGCCTATGGACACGAAAGGCACGCTTCTATATAAGTCCAGCCAAATCGTCACATATACAGATAATATAAACATCATGGCAGGGTCAATACCCTCGAGTGGAGTAGGTCTTGAGGAGTATAATAGCAGCTATACGAAAGGGACGACCAATGGCGAATCAGGTAGAACCAGCAAAGAAAAATTTGGAATTTGCATTAGGGCCGCATTCAACGTGTTGATTACACTCAAATGCCTAGAAGGGTGTCCGCAACGAGAGCAGAAAGAGGAAAGCCCCATAAACACTGGGCAGATTTTGTTGATAAAAATAGTGCATCTCTCCTCGGATTTCAAAATTGAAGAACGCGGCTGATGAATCAAGATGGTTGAAGGAGGGACATCCCTTGGCCAAAACCCGACATGGGCTCTAGATCTTAATATCGAAGATGAATCATTTTCCCCATGTAGTTTCATAATTACTCTCGGTAAATGTGAGAGAGGCAAGCTAACCTCCATCAGTTCAACAAGTCTGTTTCTACTCCCTATTCCTGATACCTGGTTGGAGGACTGGGGTTTCATCTGAAATTTCTATTTGAGCTCTGATTATAATTTGCTTTACTATGTCGAATATGTCTTTGAGAACCACTTTTAAAGTTTTGTGTGAAACAAACCTTATTAGAATCGAGTCAACGTCTGTCTTTTTTTATCATCGTTGAAATGTGCAAAAGTACGAAACCTACTCTTGGCTCCTGCCATGCAGTTATGTGAGACTCTTACTCACTAAAACCAACTCCTTCTCCTTCCAATCTCCATGCAGGACTGCTCTGAAGCGTTACGAAGCGGGGCTGTATCAATTCTTAACTGCGCCTTGTTGTGGTTCTCTCCATTTCTTCTTTTCTAGATCTAAAATTAGTTTAATTTGTTTCATCGTTGTTAGCATCTTAACTTCTATAATTTTCTTAATCTTTCCTTTATTTGGTTTAATGCTTCTAAGGTTACCGTATGCTCTATTAATTCAATAGATTATTTTAAAAAGTTACATTTATCCGTCTGAATCTTCAAACCTACTTCCTTCAGTTTATCAACTAACCGAAAAAAAATATACCACACAACCTTTGTTAATATAATATATAACTACTACAGGATTTTTAATTTTTTTGCGAAATGGAGGACGTACATGCCATTTCAACCTCTGAGCGAATTCTGTCTACACCAACATACAGTGGCGGGAAAAAAATGTGGACGACAACTCGTGGAAGTTGGAAGTGAAGGCAAGCATGGTTAGAATTATCCTTGATTTCTAACTTGTACGATCTGTCGTCCTAATTTGAGACGTGAGGATACTATACGGGCAGGCGGGCGATCCTGGGTCTCAGTTGATTTCCTCGAATGTCCACTACCTTTCTTTCTTGTAACGGGATCTCTCTCTCTCGAACTAGAGCCTTTTTGTACCACTTTAATGATAAAGGGCTTGAAGGACTCGGACCTACGGCAATTCATCTCTAACAACAGAATATATCAACAATAAACTAAGAAAATTACTTCCAGCACTTTTTTTCCAAGAAATGAACCATAAATTTAAAAAAAATATTTTGATCACGAAAATGGCAATGATCGAAACAGTAACTTTATGACATTTTTTTTCTCAAAATTGAAATTACACATCTTTACAACATACGAAACAAAATCATATACGCACTTGCATTGATTCAAACGAAGTGAAGGGAGCTTGGAATATCGCCAAGCCGCAACAAAACTTCTCAAACTTCTCACCTCTACTGGTTTTTGTTAATCTCAAGTCTCGTGACTCAGGTATTCGAGTTGATTTTGACAAAATCCAGCGCAGGATTGAGATTCTTCCGTCGCCTCAACCTGTTCCGGATATTAGTGTCTTCTGAAGATGTATCAGTTAAATAGGTTCTACATGAAATCGACCGACTTGATATGGGGGTGAGTATAGCCGTACATTCGATAAATTGTCCTACTGTGTTTGTGTTTATCGCAGATAACCAATAAAAATTAAAGTTATTGTCATATATTTTTGGAAAGTTTGTCACAAGCAGAACCTTTTTTTAATAAATAGAGAACATAAACAAGTCGGGAAACCGGAAGCTTGGCACTTCAGGTATAAAAGGTTTTGTGTTTCCCTATGTGAGGAGCATAACGTAGTTCTCCATTGGCTTATAGCATTGACCCGAGATGTTTAAATCGCTCAGTTCTGGGCAAGTTACCACCATTGCCAGAACTCAGCGATTTAAATATCTGGAGAGGCAAATTACTGCCATTGAAAGAACTGAATGATTTAAATATCTCGAGTCAATGCTATAAGCCAATGGAGAACTACGTAATGAAATGTTTCAAGCATTAACGCCACCTGGATGAAGTGACATTCCGCAACTGGTGTTCTTTGTGATCGACGTATCAGCGCACGTCCCAAATCTAAAATTTACTGCAATGTCGTCCGTCTGCCACTCTCTATAGTTCTGAGTGTTGGCCGACTATAAAGGACAATGAACGGCGTCTTGCGGTAATGGGGACGAAGATGTTGCATTGCACAGGTGGCGTGACACGTTTTGATCACATCTGAAATGAGAATATCTGCGGTCGATATGGGTTTGCACCGATCGTGGAAAAACTGCAAGAGAGGCGTTTTCGATGGTGTGGTCTCGTAATTTACGCTAACGAGAATTCAACAACCAGTATTGGTGAGAACATCGAAGTCAATGGTAAGCAACCAAAAAGCCGGCCAAAACAATGGTCGCATGATACACTGGATGGGGATTTGAAGGTCTCGCGATTACATCCTGATCAGGCATTTGATAAAATAAAATGACGAAACCGATCACGACGAGCCGACCCCGCTTGTGAACTGAAGGCTGAAGAAAAAGAAGAAGATGTGAGGAGCGGTGAGCCTGACAGTTCCATGTCACATAGTTAAAAATTCTATTGGCATCTATTTTTTAGAAAGTAATTTAAATAAATCATTTGATGGAAAGCCCTGTATTGAAATAGTCAACCTCATACGCTTCACACTCTGAGTTTAATATTATTAGCAAATGCCAACAATTTAACCAACATCAAATATAAACAAGTCGGAATACCGGAAGCTCGCGCTTCGGGTATAAAGGTTTTGTGTTCATCTTATGTGAGAAACTTCAACGCACATTTTTCTGTCCGTATATAGCTACAAATCCAATATAATCCTTCATATTTTTCCAAACTACGAGACATACGTACATATTACAGCCATAGATATCACGCTCACCCTAAACAAACAAACTGCATATTACCGAATACTGTACACATATATGCACGTATATAAATTGATCGTACCCATATTTCCGATTTACTTCTTATATCTATTTGAATTAGGCACTACCCGCAAAGTTCATTAGCACGCATATATTGCATTGATCATGCAGGTTGTAGAGTGCACGAAATTCACAAAAAATTGTAAAGTTTCACCCCCTATAACTTTGTTAATAATAGTTGGATTTTCTTCAAACTTGACCAAACTGTGCATTATATTCTTCATTACACGCATGCCAAATTGTGTACTTCTGGGATGAACATAAGGGGGGTGTCGGGTAAATTTCTAAAATATGGAAATATACTATTATTAACGTTATTTGTGCAGATGTCGGAACCGGATATATTTTGAGGCCTAGATTTCGTAGAGATTCACCACTGTGATTTTTTTCAGATTTTTCCGTTGGATAGGTTCTGAGAACGAGACCTGTTACACTTTTTGTGGGTCATATTTTGAACCCTCACTCCCCTATGTTTCATCTGATATCAAATATTGAACCAGATTCGAAAAGTACTAATTGAGACCTTTCATTTGATACCCTACATGGCTACATTCTGTGAAAAAAAAATTTGCACCCTCCATTCACATGTATGGGGAGCCCCCCCACCCCCCTAAACTTAACACAAGATGCGCCACTTACTGCATGCTACCATCGAATCCCAGCGAAATAAGCGAGTACGTGAAAAAGAGGGGGATCCTTTAAATAATCAGCAGGCGCCTAAGAGAAAAAAAGGCGGACAGGTCATCTTGAAAACTAACACCAACAGTTCAGAAGGAGGAAAGCATACAGCGAATCTAGGAAACTCGACCAGCGTTGCGAAGTCCAAGACGAACGAAAACGATGGATGGACTAAAGTAACCAACAAAAAAGCGAAACGAAAAGCAAAAGTGCGAACTCGTCCAGATGCGATTGTTATCTCCAGTAAGGGCAATCTGTCCTACGCGAAGATACTCAAAAAGGTCAAAGCTGATCCCGACCTAAAAGATCTGAGCGGAAATGTGAACAGAACCCGAGAACCCAGAAAGGGGATCTCATGTTCGAGCTGAAAAGATCCAGCGGTGGCAAAACTGATGACTTTCACACTCAAGTGAAAAACTCACTTGGGAAGAATGCCGCAGTGCGTGCCCAAAAACATGAGATCTATATACAATGTAAGGATCTCGGTGAAGTTACATCGAAAGGAGAAATTTGTACTGCTCTGAAGGAGCAATTCAAGTTGAAAGAACTTACAGAGGAGTCAGTTGTCGGTCTACGGAAAGCCTATGGTGGCACTCAAACGGCCACCATACGAGTGCCAGCGGAGGCAGCGCAGATGTTGTTAGCTGCCGGAAGGGTTCGGATTGGATGGGTGGTTTGCCGTTTAAGGGAGCAAACTTCACTAAAGAGGTGCTTTAAATGCCTCATGTTTGGGCACTTCGCGAAGGCATGCACCGGCAACATTGATCGGTCCGATCGATGCAGAAGGTGTGGGGAGAAAGGCCATATTGCCAGAGAGTGCAATAGGGACCCCAAATGCCTATTGTGCGTAGCCAAAGAGGGACAGGATAACCGGCACATTGCCGGAAGTGCCAAATGTCCGGAACCCCGAGAACCCAGAAAGGGGATCTCATGTTCGAGCTGAAAAGATCCAGCGGTGGCAAAACTGATGACTTTCGCACTCAAGTGAAAAACTCACTTGGGAAGAATGCCGCAGTGCGTGCCCAAAAACATGAGATCTATATACAATGTAAGGATCTCGATGAAGTTACATCGAAAGGAGAAATTTGTACTGCTCTGAAGGAGCAATTCAAGTTGAAAGAACTTACAGAGGAGTCAGTTGTCGGTCTACGGAAAGCCTATGGTGGCACTCAAACGGCCACCATACGAGTGCCAGCGGAGGCAGCGCAGATGTTGTTAGCTGCCGGAAGGGTTCGGATTGGATGGGTGGTTTGCCGTTTAAGGGAGCAAACTTCACTAAAGAGGTGCTTTAAATGCCTCATGTTTGGGCACTTCGCGAAGGCATGCACCAGCAACATTGATCGGTCCGATCGATGCAGAAGGTGTGGGGAGAAAGGCCATATTGCCAGAGAGTGCAATAGGGACCCCAAATGCCTATTGTGCGTAGCCAAAGAGGGACAGGATAACCGGCACATTGCCGGAAGTGCCAAATGTCCGGAATTTAGGAAGGCGCTCACTGCAATGAGAAAATGAGGTTTATTCAAATAAACCTCAATCACTCTCAGGATTTACTTGAGCAGACCACGTTCGAATCTAAGATGGAGGTTGCCATCATAAGTGAACCGTACAGAAAGCGCCACGGTGGCGTATGGGTCACAGATTCGACTGGTGGAGCGGCGATATGGGCTTGTGGTCGACAAGCCATACAATGTACTGCAAGTCAGGCAGCCAGTGGCTTTGTGTGGGCGAAGATAAGTGGTGTATATGTACGCAGCTGTTACGCCCCACCAAGTTTGACACTGCCTGAATTCGAGCAAATGCTTGATAATCTTGTTCTCGACGCAAGGGGACGAAGTCCAAAGGTGATTGCTGGTGATTTCAATGCTTGGGCCCTAGAGTGGGGTAGCAGAGAATCAAATGCTAAGGGGCGCAGTCTATTAGAGGCTTTTGCGCAGCTGGACATGGTTTTGGCTAACGAAGGTGCCGTAAACACCTTTCAGAAAGGGGGGTCAGGCTCGGTTGTAGACCTGACCTTTATCAGCCCTGCGCTGGCGCGTGGTATGTCCTGGTGCGTCACCGAACGCTACACTCACAGCGATCACCAGGCAATCTTCTTTGAGACATGTGTCGAGCCACAGGGCAAAGAGCTATCATGCCCAAAACCGAAAAAGGTTTCAGGCCGGTCTGCAAAATCTTTGGATGAGCAGAGCTTCTTAGAGGTGTGGTTAGATCAACCTGATTTAGCAGGCGCCTCTACGGAAAGAGCCGTCCATCTGGCTCAATGCATCGCCAAAGCATGTGACGCGTCTATGCCTAGGAGGTGCTTATTCCCCAGTAGAAGACCAAACTACTGGTGGAATGATGAACTGACCGGTCTTCGATCAGCCTGCCACCGAGCCAGAAGAGCGGCTCAGAGGGCGGTAGGTAGAGTCGATCAGGGGCAGAAAGAGTGCGCCTATAAGGCAGCCCGCAAAACCCTCAAGCTCGCCATCCAGCGAAGCAAGACAAAATGCTTTAAGGAGCTCTGCTCAGAAGCGGACATCAACCCGTGGGGGAGAGCTTATAGAATAGTGATGGGACGATTCAGAGGCCGCTCCTCTCCGCAGATCACGTGTCCCACCCTCTTGCTGAAAATCATCCAGGGGTTATTCCCCCAGCAAGAGGAGAGCACCGACATATTCCAACCACCTCTGAATGTGACGGCAATTCCTCCAGTCACCAGAGACGAGCTGCTGGAGATCTGCGGCAGAATAGGAGACAATAAAGCGCCGGGCCTGGACGGAGTGCCGAATAAGGCCCTTAAGCTTGCCGTGAAATCCAGGCCGGACATGTTCGCTGAGCTGTTCGAAGCGTGCATGTCCGAAGGAATATTTCTGGCGGCTTGGAAGCGACAGAAGTTGGTACTTCTGCCTAAGCCTGGTAAACCTCCAGGTGAACCATCGTCATACCGACCCATATGTCTTTTGGACACGGTGGGGAAAATGTGAGAGCGGGTAATCAATAATAGATTACTCCCGGTTGTTGAGGGCCAAGGCGGCCTTTCAGATCGGCAGTATGGGTTCCGAAAAGCCAGATCAACCATTGATGCCATCAAATTGGTTACTGGCTTGGCCGAAGATGCAATTCACGGAAAGGGTAGTACCAGCAAATATTGCGTAGTAGTAACCCTGGACGTGAAAAATGCATTCAATTCGGCAAATTGGAATCTAATACGCAAATCCCTAACGAAGATTGGTGTTCCCGCCTATCTCGCTGCTATCGTCGATAGTTACTTAACTGAAAGGAGGCTATGGTATGACACTGATGACGGACCGCAGGAGTACGTTGTTTCTGCCGGTGTCCCACAGGGCTCCGTATTGGGCCCACTACTGTAGAACATCATGTACAACGATGTACTTAATCTTCCCCTTCCGGAGGAAGCCACAGTGGTAGGTTACGCTGACGACATAGCACTGGTTGTTGTCGCAAAGCATCTTGAAGATGCTGAATTATACTCAAACGAGGCAATCAGTGCTGTCAAAATGCTGGTTGGAGAGCTCTGGTTTGACGCTTGCGGAGGAAAAACAGAAGCGGTCCTCATCACAAAGCGCCGGAAGAGAAATTACGCCTGTGTTAGAATCGGGAATCATATCATCACTTCCAAGACGACCATCAAATACTTGGGGGTGGTGATAGACAGGAAGCTCAGCTATAAGCAACACGTACAGTATGTTTGTGATAAATCATCCACTGCTAGTATGGCCCTGGCGAGGATGATGCCGAACGTGGGAGGGCCACGGCATACCTCTAGGTTGCTTATAGCCAGGGTGGTGACCTCGATCATGCTCTATGCGACCCCAGTTTGGAGGGAGGCGTTGTGGATGTCAGGGAATGCTACCAAACTGAGTTCAGTCTACAGGAGGACAGCCCTGAGGGTATGCTCTGCCTTCAGGACTGTCTCAGATGATGCAGCATTCGTCATCTCTGGAATGATGCCGATTGACATCTTGGCAGATGAGATGGCGAATATATACAATGCAAAGCCAACCTCTTCCTCATCGCGGACGAAGAAGGCTGAGAGGGAGAGATCCATAAATAGATGGCAAGAGCGGTGGGAACGCTCGGGAAAGGGCCGGTGGACGCACAGGCTCATTCCTGCCATCAAGGAGTGGTTGGAGAGACGACACGGTGAGATTAATTATAATCTCACCCAGTTTCTCACGGGACACGGAAGATATCTCCAATACCTTCACAGGTTTAAATTGGAGACCTCGCTCGATTGTCCAAATTGCGATGGAGTCCCAGAGGACCCAGAGCATGTATTCTTCCACTGTCCGAGATTTGTGGAAGAAAGGAGGAATCTAGAAGAGACTCTAAGAGAGGTGCTGGTACCAGAAAATCTGGTACCAAAAATGCTAGCACATCAAGAGAATTGGGATGCGGTCAACTCCATGATCGCATCTATTCAAGATAAGTTGCGAAAGGCAGAGGAAAGGAGAAAAGCGCGGTCAGGTGCGCCGCGTATAGAAGAAAGGTGACAAAGCTAGAGTGAGCTGACTCCGCCCCGTGATGTAATACCTTATGGTGGTTCCGCGGGGCAGGGAGGGAGTCGGGGGTGGTTTTAGTGGGTAAAAATCCCACACGCTGGTGTGTCCAGACCAGTGTCTTTTTGAAGATTTCCACCTCCTCAACAAAAAAAAAAAAAAGACAGACACCGTCTCGATTCTAATAAGGTTTTGTTTCACACAAAACCTTAAAAGAGCTAGGGAAAATTAGATTCTTCTTGAATGGAATTTTAATATTTCACTCGAATTTCCATTATTCTCGTTAATTAGGACGTCAGCATCTTATTTGTATGGCTTAGGATGCTGTTAATTAGCACGAAATTGATAAGTTTGAACTGCTATAACTTTCCCAATAATAGTTGGATTTTCATGAAACTTGGCATGTATATGCACGCGGCTGTCCTCTATGTCGGTACACTTAGGAAGAACTTAAGGGGAGTTTTTTAGTCAATTTCTAAAAGTTGATAATATATTATTAGTAAATTTTTTGAGCAGATACCGGAATAGGACATCTCTCGAAGATTAGATTTCACATAAGTGTTTTACACAAAATCTTAAAAAGTGCTGCAAATAAGTAGATTCTTCATAAATGCAACTTTAATATTTCACGCGAATGTCAATTATTCCGGATAATTCTGACGTCAGCATCTGATTTGCATGGCCTTGGAAGCGGTAAATTCGCGGGAAATTGCTAAGTTTGAACTGCTATAACTTTGGCGTTAATTGCCAAATTTCTACGAAATTTTGCGTGTATATACAAAATATTGTCCTCTATGCTGGTACAAAATTCGGAAGTCCTGGGATGAATTTAAGGGGGGTTTTTAAGTAAATTTCTAAAAAGTAGTAATATACTATTAGTAAGTTTATTTGAGCAGATATCGGAATGGGACATATTTTGAGGCCTAGATTTCATCTAGGCGCACCACTCCGATTTTTTCCGGATTTTTAGGTTGTAGGTTGTAGGTTGTAGGTTCAAGTGCGTACATTTTGACTCATTACTCACGCGCTTTGCAATTTATGCCAAAACTAATATCCGTTTCGGAAAGTACAAATCAAGACCTTTCATTTGATACCCTACACAACTATATCCAGTGAAAAAAATTTTTGAATCCTCCCCCATACATGGGGAGCCCCCTTTAAACTCCACCTAAATTTATGCCACTCACTGTTTTGTTTTACACAAAACCTTAAAAATGAAAAGTATTTAAAAAAAAATTGGTAGTCAGGGTTGGACCATGTTGTCCAGGTTGCACCTCGTTTGAAAATCAATGAAAAAAATGTACCTAATATGACTTGCAAAAAGAAGGAGTTTGGGTGAGATATGGTTTATTTATCAAATTGGGCAAGATTTGTACCGAAAAAATCAGTCTTATTCACAGCTTCGTCGGACACAGTACAAATCCCTTTATATTAATTCCGAATTATGTCGTAATAACACCGCAAACTCGTTTGTCGCAAATTGAAGTACCTTGCCTCTATCCTGAGCTTCTCGTTGTCTAATGTAAGGGTTTCAATTACCAAAATAACATTTTTAAAATTAACTCGTCCTCTATCAGCTTTTGCTTGGAAGCACTGGAAAAGAAATCATATTAGTTGATTGCATTTTACAGTTATTTCTTTTAATAATTATATTATTATAATAATATTATATTGAATTATATTTATAAATATGATATTAATTGAAATATATATGAAAAAAATTTGGCCTTTTATGCAACCTTTCCTGCATGTCGATAAAGAAAAACAATTTGTCATGAAAAAAATTATTTATTAAAATCGGTTTGCTGTCTGTCTGTCCGTCTTGTGTTAAACAAAACCTTATTAAAATCGATTCAATGTCTGTCTATCTGTCTGTCACACGCACTTTTCTCCAAAACGACTAAACCAATCCGAACGAAATTTGGTCGGCAGATGGGAACTTTGAAATCCCATGTATATAGTGAGTGGCATAAATTTAGGGGGGCTCCCTATATATGCAAAAACAATTTTTCACCAAATATAGTCATGTAGGGTATCAAACGAAAGGTTTCGATTATTACTTTCCGAAACCGAAAGTGGGTGAGTAAGGAGTCAAAATCTACGCACTTAAAGTGAGGCGGATCTCATTTTCAAAAACTAACTTTAAACTTTTAGAAATATTCTGACAAACCCCCTTAAATTCGTCCTAGGACTACCAACATACCACATTTCGCATACACACGCCAAATTTTATAGAAATCTACCCATTAATGCTAAAGTTATAGCAATTCAAACTTAGCAATTTCGCGCGAATTTACTGCTTCCAAAGCCATGCAAATAAGATGCCGACGTCTTAATTACCGAGAATAATTGACATTCGTGTGAAATATTAAAGTCGCATTTATGAAGAATCTACTTCTCAGTAGTCCTTTTTAAGATTTTTGTAAAACAATTATGTGAAATCTAAGGCTCGAGAGATGGCCTATTCCAATATCTGTTCAAATACACTTACTAATAGTATATTACCAACTTTTAGAAATTGCCTGAAAAACTCCCCTTAAGTTCATCCTAGGAGTACTAAATGCACCGGCATAGAGGGCAGTATCGTGCATACACATGCCAAGTTTCATGAAAATGCAGCTATTAGTGTAAAAGTTATAGCAGTTCAAACTTATCAATTTTCTGCGAATTAACAGCATCCTAAACCATACAAGTAAGAAACTGACGTCATTGACGAGAATAATTGGAATTCGAATGAAATATTAAAATTCCATTCATGAAGAATATACTTCCCGCCAACCCTTTCGAAGAAGGGAATTGATTTATTGTCTGTCTGTCTGTCTGTCACACACATTTTTCTCGTAGATGGTTATAGCGATTGACAACAAATTTAGAAGAAAGGTGGAAACTGTGAACGCTCATGCATATAGTGGTAGACGTAGAATTTAAGAGGGGGTTCCCATACATGCAAAAGGGGGTGTACTTTGTTTTCATTATATATAGTTATGTGGGGTATCAAATTAAAGGTCTCGGTTAGTACTTTTCGAAGCCGGTTTTAGTTTCGACATTTGTTGGAAAGGTGGGGAGTGCGGGTGGTTGAAAGTGATCATTTCTTTAACGGAGCCATTCTCAGAAACTACTTAACCGAAAAATCTGAAAAAATCAACAGGCTGCCACTGTATGATGCCTAGGCTCCAAAATACCCCCCATACCGATACCTGTTCAAATGAAGTTAATGATAGTACATTACTATAATTTTTAGTAATTTGCAAGAAAACCCTCTCAAGTTCATCCTAGGATCACAAAATTTTGCAACAATGTAGGCTACAGCATAGAGCATAACCCTACCAAATTTGAAAATCACGCTATTACTAACAAAGTTATGATAGGTCAAAACTGTTGCCTCTGTGCAAATTCAAGAGTTTGAATGTTAATATCACTTGAAAGTGGATATTTTCACATAATGTATGCATAAATTACGTACGGGGGGATGGGCATAATGAGTATTTGCCCTGTGGCTCGACACATGTCTCAAAGAGGATTGTCTGGTGATCGTTGTGGGTGGTAGCGTTCGCTGAAACAGCAGCTGGGGGGGGGGGGGGGAGGGGTGATGATCTTGCCAATCTTCATTCATTCCTTGTTTCTTAGCAAGAAAAATTGCGATTTCTTAGCCGCGTTCGAGAGAAGAATCCTCCGAAGAATTTTTGGTCCCCCACATGAGGATAGACGATTCCATAGCCTACATAATTGTATATGCGAAATTGTACGAATTCTATGAGCGATACCAGAACCGTCTGGTTGTGGATAAGGTCCGGCTCAACAGGTTGCGGTGGGCGGGTAACTTAATCCGTATGGATGAGGATGATCCAGCCCGGAAAGCTTATGGTACAAAAGAAGACGAGGCAAACCCTGCCTGAGATGGAGCGATGGCGTAGGTCAGGATGCCGCAGCTTTTAGGGATATCGAATTGGTGGACCTTGGCACAAAACCGGAGTGTCTGGATTTCCTTATTAAAGCAGGTCTAGTTCGGATAGCGGTTGTTGCGCCATTGATGATGATCATTACACTCCCTAACAATATGGCCTTTCTCCCGACACCTTCTACATCGATCAAATCGATCAATGCTGCTCGTGCATACCTTCGCGAACTGCCCAAATATAAGGCATTTAAAGCTCCTCCTTAATGAAGTTTGTTCTCTTAAACGGCAGACAACTCATTCAGTCCGAACTTTTCCCGCCGCCAACAACATCTGCGCAGCCTCCGCTGGTATTGTGACCATTTCAGTACCGTCATAGACTCTTCGTAAACCCACAACAGACTCATCGGTAATTTCTTCCAACTTCAATTACTCCTTCAGAGCAATACAAATTTCTCCTTTCGTTATCACTTCATCGAGATCGTCACATTGTATGTAGATCTCGTGTTTTTAGGCACGGACTGCGACATTCTCCCCAAGTGAGTGGCTTGAGTGCGAAAGTTATCAGTTTTGTCTACACTAGATCTTTTCAGTCCGAACATGAGATCCCCTTTCTGGGTTTTTCGGATTCTGTTCATATTTCCACTAAGATCTTTTAGGTCGGGATCAGCTTTAATCTTTCTGAGTATCTCCACGTAGGACAGATTACTCTTACTGGAGATAACATTGGCATCTGGCCGAGTTCGCACTTTTGCTTTTCCTTTCGCCTTTTTGCTGCTAACTTTGGTCCATCCATTGTTTTCGTTCGTCTTGGGACAGCTCAACTATTTTTGCCCCAAGCTCAGCGAAGGGTAATTCCTCCGGATCGGGACTCTGGTCCCTATGAATCCCGACAGGGTTACTCCCTTTGTACGCTCCTTCACTTTTGGCGTTTATTGACATTGGTGAGGATCTCATAGTTAGCGAGCTTCTTTTGAATTGACTGCTTTCTTTGTCCTGGTGTAATCCCTGCTGTCGCGCATCTTGCAAATATGCGTTGGGTGGTATCATAATTTGAGTCGTCCAAAAATCTGCCTTCAATTCATCTTTGTTTAGTATTGTTGCCTATGTTCTCGGTAAGGTCGTATTTCGTTTGAACACTTCCTTCTCCAGATCCAAATCACTTGTAGCATTATATGCCAATGCGGCCAAGTTGTCAACCCCCGAAGCGCTGCTCGGGTTCTGAGCCCCCGCACCGCAGGTTTCCTCCTTCTTTCGTCTTCCATGGTGGTTTTATGTTGCGAGTATCCTTCCCTAAGCCATGTTGGTCCACGCACCAGAGATGAGCAAACGCTAGCTCATACACAGTGAGAAAACAAAGTGCATGAACATATACCAGCAACATCCGCTAACTGGGATAGCGCCTGATGGAAGATCTGGTCACTCCTCACAGGTCTATCTGTCTGTCTATCTGTCTGTCTTCCCGTCACACGGATTTTTTCCGGAGACGGTTGAAGCCATTCACATCAAAGTGTGAACGCTCACGCATACAATGAGTTACATAATTTTACATCGAATTTAAGAGAGTGTAGACCTTTTTTCCATCAAAAATAGTTATGTGGGATATCAAATGAAAGAAATCTGTTAGTACTTTCCGGACTTTGTCTTAGTTTTCACATTTATTGGAAAGGTGGGGAGTGTGGGGGGTCGAAATTGATCATTTCTTTAAGGGACCCATTCAAATATAGTTAACAATATTATGATATATTACTATAATTTTTAGTAATGGGCTGTAAAACTCCCCTTAAGTTCATTCTAGCACCACCCAGCAATATAGGGTATAACAGAGTGTGATCCTACCAAGTTTATTGGAAATTGGTCTATTACTATCAAAGTATAATAGTTCAAAGTTGTCGCTTCTTTGCAAATTCAAAACTGAATGTGGATATTCTCGCATGCATATGCATATATGTTAATGGGACAAATGCACACTCAAATGTCTTCATAAAAGAAATACACAAAACCTTTTATACCTGAAGGGTCCAACTTCCTGTTTCCCGACTTGTTTATTGACTGTAATTACTGCCGCGCTCCCACAGTTGGCGATAGCAGATGGGCGTATTTTTAAACGCAAAGGTCCGACCCTGATGATATTCCCCTACATGAGTACAGCTAGAGAATGAGATATGAAATTTTAGATATAATAGCTAAAATAGTTAAAATGCACTAATCAAAAATTCCGAAAGTCACTATCTTCGAAATTTCATTGTGAAGATGTATTTGAATTTTCAAGTAAATTGGAAATTGTTGGAGTTGTATACACTACGTGCCATTCCACGTTACAAGAAAAATCCGTTTAGAGACACCCTGGTTATTGAAAAACACCTCGAGGCATCATAGGAGGAACTATACAATATTTTTTTAAAATTCTGATTTCGAATGAACCGTTATCGAGTTACCTTGTTCACCTCAAACCATTTCCAAAAAAGAAAAGAGCTGTAGATCTCCTGTTTTTTTTTTCAGAAAAAGTACCCCACAGAGAGGGGAGGAAAGAACAGGCGGTAACTCGTAGAAATTGGGAGTGAAGTAACTATGATAAGAATTACTCTTTACATCCAACTTCTACGAGTTGTCGTCCTAATTTGAGACGTGAGGACACTATTTTGAACGAATATTTTCACAAAATATGAACATTCTGGCGATCCTGGTAACGCAACACAACATCTTCGCCTCTATTACCGCGAGGCGGGGCTCATTGTTTTATAGTCGGCCAGCACTAAAAGCAGCAACTACATGTTCCACCGCAAACCATTTCCTAAAAAATGTTTACCACGTTTCTTCGACAGTTGGATAGCTCTGCAATGTATGCAGCCATTATTCGCCTGTGTCTAAATTTATCAACGTCAAATTTCCAAGACATGCTTTACTTCACGTGATATTTTTTCGTTAGTCGACATCGAAACTTCGTCCTTACTAACACATAGTGACCTTACATCCATAATGCTAGATTAATCAATTGTTAGGGATAAAGCTCGCTTCCAAGATATTCAGCAAATAATACATAGAAAGTTTTGAATGAGTTTTTCTCAAAATGATGCTTTCTCAACTGGCCGCAAATTAATCTCTCATCCCAATTAGAAAAAAAATTAAAAAAAACTTTGGCAATTAAAAAACAACTGAAAAATGATAATTTCTCTTTTTTAAGGTTTCGCCATTTCATTTTTTGGTAATTTTTCAGAAATGGTGGTGAATTGTCAAGTAAGAGACCTTGTAAAACCTTGAATTTTCTGTTTCAGACTTGTCATTTTTGAGGAGTCAACTTTGGTGCTAAACATTAACAAATAAAAAAAATATATGGTAGAAAGGATTGCACTTTCATAGAAGAAAATTTATGAAAAGTGGCTTTTTTTGGTCCTTCTAATATACACTAGTATCTTAAAGTCACACCCGTTCTATCTTTAAGTCACACCCGTTCTATTGGCCGCCACTAGAGACCAGGCAGTAGGCCTGCAGAGCTTCACATTCAACTATTCACCTCTAAGTCTGATGTAAATTAATTAAATTAAATTTAATTTAATTTAATTTAATTTAATTTAAATTTATTTTTCAATAAGAAAGTTTGTTGATTTTACTGAATAATGGGATAAAGGTGAAAGTTTATTTTGAACCGGTGTTAAGTAAAAGTAAAAGGTACATCTTGGTTAAAATTAATAGCTTTAGCCAATAAAGGAAAACTGTACAAAATTTTTCAAATACCTACTGTATCCCCATACGAATGGTCAAGGACTGCCGATTTTGTACCAAATATCGAGATAACCGATTATCGGGAGTGCAAAATAAAGAAAATTAACTCTGGAAGCCGGCAAATTTGTAAGAATTAACCGGGAATACGTTTTTGGTGAGTTTTTTTAATTTTCATTGCGTAATTTTAATTATGACTAGCTGACCCTGCGAACTTTGCTCCACCTTAGAGGCAAAAACTAAGCAGATTTTTGATTTTATTAAGTTAATTTTTTTATTTATCAAGTATTTCAATGATTTTTTAATAGGTTGCACTCTTCAGTTAAGCACCTTGTGGTATACGACATTTTTTGTTTTATAATCAGGCGCAAGAACAAACAACTCAGATGGTCTTCCGATCCATGAACATGCCGCATATAATTGACCATGTGAAAAACATTGACTTTCCAGGTTCAGACCACAAGTTTTCAAGGATTTACCTTGTGATTTGTTAATGGTCATGGCGAATGCAAGACGGATCAGAAATTGAAGTCTTTTAAACTTAAACGGCATATCGGTTGGAATCATCGGGATCCTCGGAGTGAGAACTTCCTCACCTTCGAATTTTTCTTTGAGTATCGTCGCGTAAATCACAATGTTCATCAATTTACTTACCACCAAACGCGTACCATTGCAAAGTTTTGGTGGGTTTATGTTTCGAAGCATGATTACTACGGAGCCAACCTTTAGGCGTAAATTGCGCGGTGGCAAGCCAGGCACATCCAAGGAGTTTAAAAATTCAATTGGAGTTGGTGCCTTCATCTTCATTTGTTACACAGTCAATGGATTTGAATGAATGCATTGTTCTAATGATATCATTCTGAAATATGTAGTTAAGGTCATCTACATCTTTATTCTTAGCCAATAAAATTGCTCGCTAACTCAACGATTCATTATTTTTGTAGTTAGTAATGATGTTTGGGAATACTTTGTTAATAAGTTCGTCTTTCGATGAGACAAAGTTACAGAAATTCTGAGGAAATAAAGTCAATCCGCTCGATTCGTCGACAAGTACTCGACCATTACCGATAATCAGCAATCGCCCAGAGAAATCTTCAGCAGATGTATCATTAAGCAATGCAACTCTCATGTGTGTTGTCAGCTGGAGTTTCTTCACATAGTGCCATAGATTCGATGATTTGAGGCAAGTGTTTATTTCGTCGGCAGCCGTCGATCCTGGAATTACTAGGAGTGTTTGACGGAAATCGTCAGACACTGAAATCATTGCGCCTCCAAAACATCTCGAGTCATTGCGTAGATCTTTCAATGTTCGGTTAAGTGGCTTCTAATGCACGTTTATGCGCCATTGTGCATTCGTCCCAGACGATGATTTTGGTTCTTCAATAGTTTGAAGATTTAACGGCAATTTTAATTCTGAATGACGGTACGGCATCATTCAAAAAATGTGGCTTCTATTGTAGAAGAAGTAACCGCAAGCGCAATGTTGGATCTCGCACGAACAGTCGCTAAAACTACTGACATGAGGAATGTCTTACCAGTTCCACCAGGGGGATCCAGGAAATATAAACCACCATTTCTATCATCAATTGCCTTCATTAATCTATCATAAACTTCCTTTTGTTGGGGATTCATCAGTGGTACATTCGTTTTAACTGCTAAAATCTAATTCCTGGTGATCATATTCACGTTTCCGTTGCAATTCTCGGTTGAATGCGTCATTCATTTCGCGATTTGGCGCTGGCATTCCTAACCTGACTAATAAACTACCGCACATAAGGTAACACATGTCTTCGATCAAGAGTAAAGCCCGATTATGTATCTCCTCATTCATCTCAAGATCGGGATTTCTGGAACTGACACGTATTTGATGTCAAATATCTTCTGACATATTATCCTTGTATTTATGCCACAGGTTAGATGGGTTCGACGGAAAGCATGGCGAAATGATGATTGCAAATAATGTGCGTATCTGACTTGAAGATGCAGAGATAATGGCTTCAACGATTGCCGTATCCCAATGGGCATCGTTTTCTAGTAAATTGAATTCTTCACTTGCAGCACGATATATTGGGAATATTCTATCATTAACAGTCCGTAGTCACTCAAATGACGTTGGCCCACGCACATTTACCAGCAACAACTGCAAATAGAAGCATTCATCATTCTTTGGATAACCAGGAACCGTATCGACTTGCTTCCGTCGTTGAAAATTCCAAGTGTAATAACGTGGCACCTCCAAGTAAAGCAAAATTCGTGCAAACGGATCGCTTTGGCAGATCGCAAAGAAACTGGTCAATGTTGTCGCTGGAGGTGTTTCAGCACGTTGAACAACATTCGAAGCCGTGAAATATACTCGTTGACCATTCTCAAGATGCACCGCCAAATGCACAACAATAGGATAACGTTTGTGAATAGAGAATGCGAATATACGCCAAATCGCTTCATTGCAGTTCCCATAATGACCAACTTGATAGCGCGCAATTTCAACGTTGGTATTGGAAGATTGGATGCCAAGAATCGCCATATCGCTGTCTTTCGTGACATATTTGCAAATGTATTTTATGGACTTTACTAAATTGCAATACTCAACGTTGCAATGTGTCTTGATGGTTTTGGAAATAATATGGAACAATCCAACTGTTGTCGACAACGAAACCCATTCTTTTCATTTTTTTTGTGACAGTTCGACCGTTATCATCTGGTGATCGACGGCGATACAGTGGATAACCATCGTTGCCAGTGACGGTCTCCGCCGTTAATTGGTGTGGTTATCGTTTGGAATACTTGCCGTCGATCATATCGAAACGCTGCTCGATTCAAATCAGCACTTGATAAATCTCTTCTTGTGCGTCGAAAATTATTTACTTGTTGATCTCTGTTATTCGCTCGACGATTTCGCATTGCCAACCGAGCCGTTTTACGGGCTGCCTCGCTTTGCTCTTGTGATTGAGAAGCACCAAGTCGAGCCATACTAACGCGGCGCTCTTCGGGGCAATTCATTGTGCTTCTTTAGTCACTTCATTCGTAATGCTTCGTATCCTTCTTGCATTACGGCTTTGTCGGGAAAGATCCGATCGTCTTGGTGGCGGCATTGTTAATAATGATTCAAAGAGAATACAAATTGCTGATGATTATATTATATATTTCTGACAAAATTTATATTATCAAATTTTCTACTTAACCATAGACAAAATTACGTTTAGCTATCAATTGCGTTTTGTTATTCCATGTCTTTGTTCTACCACGTTTTATAGGGACTTTACGGAAACGCGGCCGAGCGGGATAAAAAGTATCCTATGTCCGTTTCCTGGTTCTAAGCTACCTCTCCACCAATTTTCAGCCAAATCGGTTCAGCCATTCTTGAGTTATAAATAGTGTAACTAACACCACTTTCTTTTATATATACAGATTTAATATACCGAGTCTTTTTCACAAGCAAAGATCATTCAAGTGGATAAATAGAATTCTTTCCCACTTTAGAGTTATTCTTGTTTGTCAATGTTTTTGGAAAATCTTTGAATTTGTATGTCACCAGAAACTAAATGACATTAATCGCCCATATTTCAGTATCTGTCTGTTTGTCCGTCTGCTTGCTTATCTATTTTATCCGAAAACAATGCCATTCGTTGCAAATATTAAAATTATGAAACTCCACCCAAAAAATGAGTTCAGTACATCATTTTACATTCAGTATAACGTGGACTCCGTATGCATGCATGCACGCGTTAAATAGTTAGTTTCTTTCCAAGCGAATCTTAAATTTGTCATTAATTGTAATGAAGGCGGTTGGTGGCGGGAGATTCAATTGTGCCCATTTTTACAAACCACTCAACCAAAAAAAATTGAAAATCACCATGATGTTCCAAGGTTATATCATATCTATAATGATTAAGTGAAGTTAAAATTATTATATTCCAGAAACTTCTAGAAGTATCTCTTCATCCTAAAATATAAAATTATGCAATTGTATACGCCATAATAAAGGGCATAATACCAAATACTGGTGGAAATGAAGGGCTACAAAACCTAATAATACCACTTAAATTCATTGCATGGTATAACATCACATGTTGAATATCGGTATTTTTTTAAGGAGAGTAGTCTTATATAGTAAATATATATACGAAGAATATATAAATGCAATCGTTGTGCGCCAAAATATTCCTACACAGTAAATGTGCAAAACTTTTCATGAATGAAGCGCCCAGTTTTCGGTTTCTTTTACTACTATGTCACCAGAAATACAATAATACCTTTGAGAGGAGCAGGTCTTGAGGAGTATAATAGCAGCTATACGAAAGGACGACCAATGGCGAATCAGTTGTACCAAATATTTGACGATCATGAAATTTTGCAAGTTGCATTGTGGGCACATTCAACGTTTGGATAACACTCAAATGCCTAGAAAGGTGTCCGAAAGGAGAGCAGAAAGATGGTGACCGCGAGAAAAACCCCATAAACAGATTTTGTTGATAAAAATAATGCATCTCCCCTCGGATTTCAAAATTAAAGGACGCGACTTATGAATCAAGATGGTTGAAGGAAGGACATCCTAAAGGCCAAAATCCGACATGGGCTCTAGACATTGGTGTCGAAGATGAATCAATTAAGAACCCAAAAGGTTTCCCATATAGTTTCATAATTACTCTCGGTAAATTTGAGAGAGGCAATCTAACCTCCATCAATTCTTCTGTTCTGATCATAATTTGCGTTACTATGTCGAATATATCTTTGAGAATTATAACTTCTGTTTGCGTTATTATCATTTTTAAAGTTTTGTGTGAAACAAACCTTATTAGAATCGCGTCTTCGAGTCGTTTTTATCATCGTTGAAATGTGGAAAGGAACAAAACCTACTCTTGGCTCCTGCCATGCAGTTATGTGAGACTCTTACTCACTAAAACCAACTCCTTCTCCACGCGGGACTGCTCTGAAGCATTACGACGCGGGGCTGGATCAATTTTTAACTGCGCCTTGTTGTGGTTCTCTCTCTTTCTTCTTTTCTAGAGCTAAAATTAGTTTTATTTGTTTCGTCGTTGTTAGCATCTAAACTTCCATAATTTTGTTAATCTTTCCTTTATTTGGTTTAATAGTTCTAAGGTTACCGTATGCTTTCTTAATTCAAGAGATTTTTTTAAAAAATTACATTTATCCGTCTGAATCTTCAAACTTACTTCTTTAAATTTATCAAATAACCGAAAAAAAACTAATACTAGTATTAGTATATATATAACTACTACAGGATTTTAATTTTTTTTTGCGAAATGGAGGACTTACATGCCATTTCAACCTCTGAGCGAATTCGGTCTACACCAACATATAGCGCCGGAAAAAAAACGTGGACGACAACGCGTGGAAGTTGGAAGTGAGGGCAAGTATAGTTAGAATTACCTTTGATTCCCAACTTCCACGAGCTGTCGTCCTAATTTGAGACGTAAAGACACAACACGGACATGCTGGCGATCATGGATCTCAGTTGATTCCCTCGGATTTCCACTACCTTTCTTTCTTGTGACAGAGTCCGTGTTATGGAATTGGACTGCGAGATACTGAGTTCCTTAGCAACTACTCTCTAACTAGAGCCTTTTTGTACCACTTTAACGATAAAAGGCTTGAAGGCCTCGGGCAATTGATCTCTAACAACAGAATATATTAACAATAAACAAAAAAAATTAAATGAAGTAACAAAAACTTGTTGTTTCTTTTTGGTTGGTGTGGGTATTTATTCTTGCAAAAACCGATATTTCGAGAACCACTTGTTCCCTTCATCAGTGCTAACAAGTGTCTTGTTAGTGGTTCCCTAAATATCGGTATTTGCAAGAATAAATACCCACACCAACGAAAAAGAAACAACAAGTTTTTATTACTTCATTTAATTAATCGTTGGAAACACCGCATAATTTCACTGAAAAAAAATTACTTCCAGCACTTTTTTTCCAATAAATGAACCATAAATTTAAAAAATTATTTTGACCACGGAACTGGCAATCATGGAAACAGTTTCTTTATGACATTTTTTTCCAAAATTGAAATTACACATCTTTACAAGATACGAAACAAAATCATATACGCACTTGCATTGATTCAAACGAACGATTCAAACGATTCAAAAGCGAGCTGGGAATATCGCCAAGCCGCAACGAAACTTCTCAAACTTCTCACCTCTACTGATTTTTGTTAATCCCAAGTCTCGTGACTGAGGTATTCGAGTTGAGTTTAACAAAACTCAGCGTAGGATTGAGATTCTTCCGTCACCCCAATCTGTTCCGGATATTAGTGTCTTTTGGAGATGGATCAGTTGCATAGGTTCTTCATGAAATCGACCGACTCGATAGGGGGTGAGTATAGCCGTACATTCGATAAATTGTCGTACTCTGTTTATCGCAAGTAACCAATAAAAATTAAGGTTATTGTCCTATATTTTTGGAAAGATTTTATAAATCGAAAACATAGAAAGTGAAAGGTATTTAAAAAAAATTTGGTAGTCAGGGTTGGGCCATGTTGTCAAGGTTGGACCTCGTTTGAAAATCAATGAAAAAAATATACCTAATGTGACTTGAAAAATAGAAGGAGTTGTATTTGGGTGGGGTATGGTTTATTTATCAAATTGGGCAAGATTTATACCGAAAAAATTAGCCTCATTCACAGCTTCGTCGGACACAGTACAAATGCCTTTATATTCATTCCGAATTATGTCGTAATATCACCCCAAACTTGTTTGTCGCAAATTGAAGTACCTTGCCTCTATCCTGAGCTTCTCGTTGTCTAAAATAAGTGTTTCAATTACCAAAATAACATTTTTAAAATTAACTCGTCCTCAATCAGTTTTTTGCTTGGAAGAACTGGAAAAAGAAAAAAAAACATCAACTCTACTATTATAATAATATAATATTAAATAATATTTACAAATATGATATTAATTATACTATGCATGCAAAAAATGTGGCCCTTTATGCAACCCTTTTTGCAAGCCGAAGAAAAAAAGGTTGGCATGACAAAAATTACGCTGGTTTGACCCTAACTAGGCAAAAGGTTCGATCCCCTCAGGGGTCGTTAGCGACTTCTAATGGGTCGCTTACGATACGGGGCGTGACGTCCCCGAGGTGCCCGAGTAAGTAGATCTGACCCCCTAGCTGGCAGTATACCTACGTCCTCGAGAAAGCTTCTCGGTGAAGAGCGAACCGCGAATGACTGCTACACGTCGGACCACACTGAGAGTCTCCGGAGCCGTCAACAACTCTCTGTCGGCGTCGACAGAGTGATGTAGCCGTAGCTCTGCCAAGGTGGTAGTTATGACGTGGTCGGGAAGTGTGCATTGAACCGATGTTAGTAGGCCGCGTTGCCCCGAGCAAGCACTGATCCATCCGTGAATTCCGGGATCAGCTAAGCGTAGGTCAGGCCTCAGGGAACTGGGGTATGGGATGTGTCCCCGAGGATACACCCGTTCCTGACTATTGTGGGCCGCTCTCTTGCACACGATGCGCTGGTTACTTTTTCATGGAGAATAAACATACATCAATAAGAAAATCGGCGAAACAACAGGGAATTAGGAAAAGCTGAGTGCATTTGGGCGGAGTACAAAAATACGTCGTTCACCGCAGCGATCAGCGAAAGAGGCAACGAGGGCTGACATATCCGATGTAACACTGGGGTCCCAAATAAAAAAGAGGCCTAATCAAGTGGCACGACTGACCGTGCGGAGATGGCAACTCCAATACCTTGTAGTGCCCCAGTTCCTGAAGTAAGTTCAGTCAGAATCGCTAGTCCTGATCCGATAGATTCGGACACAAACCCAGTGGAAGTGCAGTCGACCGTCCTTGCTGGAGCCGAAAAGGAAAGGCTCATCAGGAAATACGCAGCAGTGGTGAAGCGTATGCGATCGGTAACGTTCCTCCAGAGGAACGTCAGCAAAGGCGTTAAAAACGGGCTGATGGAACTGGAGGAACTATTGGACAGCATCTCCTTGTATAGGCGAACGTGGAGAGCAGCGAAGACAATCGGAGAGCAGAAAGAGCCTCACTCCCTGCTGAGAACGCTGCTTGCGTCAAACGGACCTCAGATAGCCCACTGCAAAGCGAACTGGGGAAACAGCGGAAAGAGGACGACGTGCCCGAAGGAGACTTTATCGAAATAATTTCCAGGGCCAAAAAAAGTAACAACTGACTCCGCCACCAGAGACACGTCTGCCCAAATACAAGGAGGCTGCCAACCAAAAGGCAGGAGCAGACTGCTCACGGTTTCAACCTTGCGCTGGAAAAAACCGAAGTAGTCATCCTGACCAGAAGGAGAATCCTGACCCTGCGTCCCATATCGATCGGCTAGTTGACTATAGAGTCAAAACCAGCGGTTAAATACCTTGGTTTAATGCTCGACTCAAAGATGAGCTTCTTCGAGCAAATCAAAGCAGCAACAGGCAGGGCTGCAGCTGGAGTCGCGGCCTTGAGTCGGTTAATGGCGAATGTCGGGGGCCCTCTATCAACTAGGAGACGTCTTCTTATGGGAGCAACGCAGTCAATTCTGCTCTAGGGTGCGGAGGTATGAGCTGATGCCCTTGACAAGGAGGCGCATCGTAAACGCCTTGCTCAAGTGCAGAGGCGGGGAGCGTTGCGAGTGGCGTCTGCTTATCGCATCGTCTCCGAATCGGCTTTGATGGTGATCGCAGGAGCAATCCCCGTTGTCCTCCTTGCCTAGGAGCGCAGAGCTATCTACCGCCGTAAGGGCGAAAACTTAAGAGAGGTGGTTTCCCGACGGACGTCAACGCACCCTTACCGAGTGGCTACTTTCTTGACAAAATGAGCCAAGAAGCAGATGGACTGCGCAACTCATCGATAAATTAGACCCATGGTTGAACAGAACGCACGATTAGATTGATTACTTCCTTACCCAACTTCAAAGTGGGCATGGAGGTTTTCAGTCTTATCTGCACAGGATCGGGAAGGCGCAGCTTTATGCAGACACAGGGGAGCTCTTTCCAGACAACATTGTCAGAGAGATGCTGACAAGCGCTGACAGCTGGAATCGTATTGCGCATTATGTTCGGGCTCTTATTATTGCGAAGGAGATTGAACTCGACCGGCGGAAGGATCGGACGGTCCCTTCCTCCCCTCCCATCCCGTTGGTGAAAAGAATTCTCTGACTTGAAGGCTCCCAAAGCCGGGAGGGCGAGAGGGCTAGCCCGAAGTAATGTGTCAAACAGTTCCAGGCTAGTTCTCTGATGACCGACAGGATGCTGTTGCAGGGGTCCAACACTCTATGCGTAAACGCATTCACCGACCCTACTCCAGAAAAAAAAGGTTCGATCCTGACGACACGCAACATAACCCAATCGCGCAATGCAAGATTTTATGATCTCGTTCTATTACATAATAGCCACACAACCTATTGATATGCTTCCCTTGAGGGTGCCTTCACAAAACGTTGCAAAAAGCGACTCTTGGAAAGAGAAACTTTTTTTATTGGCAATAAGTATTGCCACACTCGCGCAGATGGCGATAGTAGTTAGGTGTATTAAACGCAAAAGTCTGACCATGACCACATTCTCCTACAACAGTTTAGCTAAAGAATGATGTATTAAATTTTAGATAAAATGGTGGTCAAAGAGTTGGCGAGCGTTTGTTTAAAATTATTTCCGAGTGAGGGATTTATGTACAATACCTGTAGCTGCCAATATTATGGGAACTACAACCACCCGCTCCAGACGGCAAATTTCTTTGATTTCTCGAACCGGTGACTCATAGTTCACCTTCTTCTCCGCGTATTTCCGTTCGATATCGCTGTTATGGGGGATAGCAACATCAATAATATACGCGGAGTGACCCGTCTTGTCAACTAACAGTGCGTAAGGCTTGTTATGTGGAATATAGCGATCAGTCGGAACTTGCCGGTCCCAATACATGCTGCAATCAGGACTGTCAAATACTGCTTGCAGCTCATAACGGTAAGCCGGACATGTTCCCCTAATCAGCCCATGCTTGATGGATAACCTTACATACAGCATTTTGCTTGGGGATGTATTCCAGCGGTGCCATAACAGTATAGCCAGAAATGAGACGGTCCAACGTCCCTGACGCCGAACCACACATTCTGCACTAGCCATTCTGCAACCGTTCTTTCATGATGAGGTTTTTATAAGCTCGGGAGGCGACCACACCGTCCTGAATGGCACACATGAACCCCTCCGTCTCAGTAAAGAGCTCCCCAGCACACAGTTCGGCAAATGCAGATCGGCAAATGGCTGCCAAAGACAATTCACGTGTTTACCGTGCATTGCCTTCGACTTCCATTCATCGATCAGCTCTTGGTCCGACTTCACCCCACTAAGAGGATTGAAAAATCGATCCTTCAAGTTAAGCGAAATCAGTCCACAGTCTACCTTACAGACAGCCGCACGCAAAGGGTTCGCCTGCTCTTTGCTGTAAAAATAAGTGCGCAACGAGTCGACTTGATGATGATGTCCCGCCACGTCAACCACGCCCCTACCCCCGTTGTCACGAGGCAGGTTCATCCACTCCACGGCAGACTTTGGATGATGCATTGGGAATTTGGACACAGTAGTCCGTATCCGCCGCCGGAAATTTCCAGATCGGTCTTCATCCACGGCAATATTCCGAATGCATAAGACAGTGAAGGGATAGCGAATACATTCAATGCGCTTATCTTATTCTTCCCCGAGATATACGATCATAGCACCAGCTTAAAACGTCGCAGGAATTCGGACAACAGCGCATCCTTGAGATTACCAATTCGAGCGTGGGTTCCTTGCAGAAATCCTAGGTACTTGTAGAAGTCTATCTCCCTACCCTGCGTCACTCTTAACCTGGCCTTGGAAAAGTGATCCGTGATGCTGAGGTAAGTGCGAGGGGCACGATCGATGATGACGACCATATCGACATCATGGGAAGAACTGTCTTTTTCCAGATAGAGCAGGCGGGACAAAATCTTGGGTTGCACATCAATGAAGGCAAGGCAAAATATATGGTGGCAACGTCAGGGCCAAAATCCAACCAACCAACAACATCGAATCGCACTGGTCAAATGGTAAGAATAAAGATAGGAGGCTACAACTTTGTGACCGTTAATAATTTCTCTTATCTAGGGTCGAAAATCACAATCCATAACAGTTACGATGATGAAAATCCGCGCACGGTAGTTGGCAGCCAATAGACCCTATTTCAGTTCACAAAAACTGTTCCGTTCGAAACGTCTTTCCCTAGGGCCAAAGCTCTTACTGCACAGGCGAATGATCTTGCCAGTCCTCATGTATTCCTCGGAGACTTGAGTTCCTAGCAAGAAAAATTGCGAATTCTTGGCCGCCTTTGAGAGAAGAATTCTCCGAATACTGAAGAAATGAACCTCTTCATCATCCGCTCGTACTGTGAAATAACAGCGAGGTGCAACATCTTAGCGCCCCTATTGCACCAGAGATTCGTCGAGCATTTCCCGCAATTCGCACACGTGACTCTAAAGCGAGTCACAGACCAGCAGCGCTTTATAACTCGCAGCAATACAATCCCAACCATCATCAGGGAGCGTGTTCGACCTGAAGTCACCGCGGAATCTAGCGAGCGAGAGTCAATGGGGGCAGAGGCGGCGGCATCAGCAACACCACGTCGCACTGCAGTCAACAGTTTTAGTACTCGCCGAAGCACTCTTCTCCACCGTTCAGCTGAGGTTTCCGCTGAAGTTCGGGACGAATTCTAAAGAGCGAGTATAGAATTCTTGTAAATGGATCCTTTGCATAGACCAGGTATTCCCAGGCTCTATACATATCCAGCAACTCAAATCAGTGATGAGATTGCAGCTCGACTGTATGCTGATATGTCGCTGCTGCAACTACAATCACTTGTGTATTGTGGTACAGTTACGGCTATCAGATTGCATAGTGTTATTGGTTTGAGTGACCGAAGAGATCCTTCATGGAAAATTCGTCTGGAACGTCGGCGGGACTCACTAAGGCAGGACATTGCTAGACAGATTCAGATCAGCACTGTAGTGCCAGCAGACAGGTGAGAAATAAAGTGCAGAGGGTTTAGAGAAACTATGCCATCCCCAGTAAGACACCCATAGTTGAAATTCTGGACACACTAAAGCAGAAACTTTCTGCCATATGCAGTCGGTTACGACGGTATGGCGATAGTCACTCCAGACTTGTCCAGAATGTAACATACGCGAGAAACCAGCGGAACTTTTTCAGATCTCTCAACGAATCCCAACAGAGCGTCAGCCTAGTCAATCTTATCAATTTCGTCGGGACACCGAATTCTCTCATAGTCGTGAACAATTTTACCCTGGCTATGCTATCATAGGCGGCCTGAAAGTCGATGAAAAAATAGTGCAAGTGATGTCCATATTCCAACAGTTTTTCCATCGTTTGCCACACAGTGAAAATTTGATCTGTTGATGATTTTCCTGGAATGAAGCCGCTTTAGTATGGGCCAAAGATATTCTGAGTACATGGGGCTATCCGTACTCGGCAACGTGATGCCTGTATAGCTGCTGCCTGCTTTAAGTAAATCATTTTTGGAAATTTTATAACGATAGGAGCATTAAGGCCGAAGTTCTGACTATTTATATCCTATTACCTCGCTGCATCAGCGTCATTCCGCATAGACTTTCGAACCTTCATCGACTTATATACAGTTTGCAGTTACAAACGGAAGAGAAGCTGTAACAGATGTAGCCAGCACATGCTCAACGGCTAGATAATATGCTATACTATCGACATTTTTTAAAAATTCTGATTTCGGATGAACAGTTATCGAATTATCTGGTCCACCGCAAACCATTCAAAGAAAAGAAAAGAGCTGTAGATCCCATATTATTTTTTTTTTCAGAAAACAGTTTGAAAGTACCCCGCAATATATTATATATTAATCGCTACTGTTGACAGTTTTTTAATAAATATTTACTAAACTGTCGAAATAAAATCGAGCCATTGTATCACCCATTGCAATTGTATATAACCCCTTAAGGATAATTGTACGGAGAATTATCCTCTTTTATAATCCTTGTTGTGTATAATCCTTGGTCGTGATTTAATGCTCATATCAATCTTAGCAAAGGAGCTCTAGTCGGCGCGATTTACATGTCCATACCGTCGAAGACACTTCTCTCGTATTTTTGCTACGACGACCTCATTTCGAATATCATGATAGCGTGTTACGCCACTGGTCCAACGCAACATCTTCGCCTCTATTACCACGAGGCGCGGCTCATTGTTTTACAGTCAGCCAGCACTCAAACCAGCAACCACAAGCTCAGGATTGTAACAAGTGCGAAGTTTGGGAATATAAAGTGCATAGAAGATGGGCACCAAAATTAGTAGCCAATTGTTTGCTACCGTTAGGAAGGATGTAGTGGAGGAAGAAGGCGAAGATACCGCCATGACGCATCAGTGAATAGAGGGCAGCTTGCTGTTGCGTTCGTGTTCACTGTTTGTAAAAAACCGTATGGTTCGGTGCTAAGACTGCAGGACTGGCGATGACTATGGTGCAATGCAACAGTACATAGCGCATGCAGATCCCGAATGTCGGCGACTTGTCTGCTAGGACCAGCAAAATTACTTACAAACTTCTCACCTCTCCTCACACACTTTTTGCCACCGCAAACCTATAACATTTATACAGTATTCCACGAAAATGTATCTCTTTTAAGGCTTTGTGTGAAAAAAAACCTTATTAGGATCAAGTCAATGTTTGCCTTTTTTTACCATCGTTGAAATGTACGAAACCTACTCTTGGCTCCTGCCATGCAGTTACGTGAGACTCTTACTCACTGAAACCATCCTTTTCTTTCCAATCTCCACGCGGGACTGCTCTAAAGCTTTACGACGCGGGGTTGGTTCAATTCTTAACTGCGCCTCGTTGTGATTCTCTCTTTCTTCTTTTCTTCGGAATTCTTCCTACATATGCTGCTGGTGAATATTTCCTAACATTTTTTCGTTTTCTTTCCAACTCTTCACAAGAAATACCGCATTCACACATTGAATAGAGCTAAAATTAGTTTTATTTGTTTTATCGTTTTTAGCATTTAAAGTTCCATAATTTTCTTAATCTTTCCTTAATTTGGATTAATATCTTCTAAGGTTACCGTATGTCTTACAAATTCGAGAGATTTTTTTTAAAAGTTACATTTAACAGTCAGTTTATAAAATAATTTCTTCAAATTATCTTCTTGTTGAAGAAAACTAATACATAATCTAAATATAGGAGGACTACTTACAAGCCGCTTCGACCCCTGAGCGCTACGAATTTTGGCTATATCAACATACAGTGGCGGAGAAACAACGAACGACAACTCGTGGAAATTGGGAGTGAAGTAGCTATGATTAGAATTACTCTTTACATCCAACTTCTACGAGTTGTCGTCCTAATTTGAGACGTGAGGACACTATTTTAAACGGATATTTTCACACAATAGGAACATTCTGGCGATCCTGGTAACGCAACACAACATCTTCGCCTCTATTACCGCCAGCCGCGGCTCATTGTTTTATAGTCGGTCAGCACTCAAACTAGCAACTACAAGCTTAGGATTTTAACAGGCCAAGGCACGAATAAGAGTGGTTGGTTACCAAAAGTGGGAAACTATCAGGGAAACGTTTAAAATAAATGCATTTCGTATGAAAGTAATTTTTTTGTAATATATAGGTTGTCAACATACAACAACTAAAGAACAAGATGAAATCAAAGAACAATTTTGCGATCGCATGGAAAGTGTTTACGGCTCATTGCTACCGAATATCAGAATATTGACCGAAGAGCATTGTACAAAGTAATGCTTCACTTGGGCATTCTAGCAAAACTGGTAAGCATTACCAAAATGACATGTCAATAACAATGTCGTACACAACAGTGCAGGTCATAATCAATAAAAGCTTGAGACAAACGTCGAATTATAGCAGAGACAAAGCTGGTTATACGAGAGTTGCCTGTGGACATGAAAGGCATGCTACAATATATATCCTGCCAAATCGTTGCATATGCAGATGATATAAACATCACGACGCAATTTTTCACATCAGAAAAGGAGAGTTTCATAAATTTCGACAAACAGCAAACCAAGTTGTTCTGCGAATTAACGAGAACGAAACGAGGAAAACAATATATAACCATTGACGAATACAACTTTCAAAATGTAGACACCTTTATATACTTGAGTGTCCAACTGACGAAAATCAAAATTTCATAAATTACACTGTAATGGCCCCTTTCAACAAATACCTAAAAGGGTATCCGAAAAGAGAGCAGAAGGACGAAGACCGAAACCCCATTAATGCTGGGCAGATTTTGTTGGCAAAGATAGTGCAGCACTGCGCGGATTTCAAAATTGGAGGACTTGGTTGATGAATCAAAATAGTTGGAGAACGGACATCGTAGACGCCAAAACCCGAAATGGGCTGTAGCCCTTGATGTTGACGATGAATCAATTAAGAACTCAAAATGTTTCCCATATATTTCCATAACTACTATCGGTAAAATTGAGAGAGGCTAGCAAGTGGGAAACTTTTTGATTGTTTGTTTTCCACTTGATAAACCTCCATCAGTTCAGCACGTCTGCTTCTATTAAAGAATCCTGATCTCTGATTGAGGCTTACAGTTTTTCTCAATCTAATTTGTATTTAGTGTTAAGTTTATTCTACATTAACCTAAATTGACTACAAAGCTGACTCACGTTCTTAGATGGCAACTAATCCGCTGACTGCTTAAAGTGGTAATATGTCTCGATTACTTCATACAATTGAATCAGCGATTCTTTAATCATCGGCCAGCTATTGGAATATTCCATTCGTCTTACAACAACTCCGTCAGGTCCTTGGATTTATTGAGCACTATCCTTGACAAATAGTTCATTCCATTATCATTTATTACCGTCGGCGCCTTCCAAATAATAACTTGAAATTGCTATTGCATATGCATATCATTATCATCATCAACGGCGCAACAACCGGTATCCGGTGTAGGGCTGCTTTAATAAGGCACTCCAGACATCCCGGTTTTGCGCCGAGGTCCACCAATTCAATATCCCTAAAAGCTGTCTGGCGTCCTGACCCACGCCATCGCTCCATTAAAGGCAGGATCTGCCTCGTCTTCTTTTTCTACCATAGATATTGCCCTTATAGACTTGCCGGGTGGGATCATCCTCATCCATACGGATTAAGTGACCCGCCCACCGTAACCTATTGAGCCGGATTTTATCCACAACCTGACGGTCGTCGTATCGCTCATAGATTTCGTCATGTGTAGGCTACGGAATCGTCCATCCTCATGTAGGGGGCCAAAAATTCTTCGAACGGTTCTTCTCTCGAACGGGCCAAGAGTTCGCAATTTTTCTTGCTAAGAACCCAAGTTTCCGAGGAATACATGACGACTGGCAAGATCATAGTCTTGTACAGTAAGAGCTGTGAGCGGAACAGTTTTTGTTGCCAATCGTCAGGCATTGATTCGCTATCCCATACATTGAGCACAAGTTGATGAACAACTTGGTGTAACTGGTCGCCTCCATATTTAACCAGTTCGGCTGTAATTCCATCGGCTCCTGTCGACTTATAATTTTTAAGCCGATGAATTGTATGGACTATTTCTCGTAAACTTGGTTGTGGCTGTATTTGTCCGTCATCTTCAGTTGACGGAACCTCCAACTCGCCGATGTTCTAGTTGTTCCGTAGCTCATCAAAGTACTCAACCCATCTCTCCAATATGCCTATTCTGTCGGAAATCAGATTTCCCTCTTTGTCTCGGCAGGATGAGCATCGAGGTGTATAAGACTTCATCCTGCTAACTTGTTGGTAAAACGTCCGCGCCTGGTGCGGTTGCTCCTTGTACTTTTCTAGTTCACAGATTCACAGATTGGTTCTCCCAGGCTACACGGTATGCGGCATTCCTCCGTTCCGTTGGTAGCTTACATCAATCGTCCAACCAGCCGTTCCGACTCCTTTTGCGGCTGGGGCCAAGTATGTTTGTGGCCGTATCCATGATAACGTTCTTCAGGTGATTGTGAAGATCATTTATTGATGCTTCATCTTAAGGTCCTCTGTTGACTGCGGTTATTGCGGCATCCATTTCCCTCTTATAGGTGTCGCGGAGGGCTGTGTTATGGATCGCTTCAGTGTTAACTCCCGCCTGATTGTCAGAGGGGATTCTATGTGGTGTTGTTATTCGAGCTCGGAGCACCATGCCAACGAGATAGTGATCCGAGTCTATATTGGCCCCCCTATATGTTCTGACATTCATCAAGGCTGAGAGGTGGCAGCGTTCGATCAACACGTAGTCAATTTGGTTGAAAGCGGTCCCGTCTGGAGAGGCCCAAGTATGTTTGTGGACCGCTTTCCGCGCAAACCAGGTACTTCCAACAACCATTTCGTGTGACCCTGCTAATTGAATAATCCGCAGTCCATCATCATTTGTATATTCGTGTAAGCAATGGAAGCCAACATATCGCCTGAATACGGGCTCCTTCCCTACTTGGCTGTTAAAATCCCCAAGTATGATTTTAATATCATATCTGGGACAGGCTTCGAGGGTTCGTTCTACTGCCTCGTAGAAGGTATCCTTCTCCGACTCTGCAATCCCCTTTGTAGGGGCGTGAACGGTAATGAGGCATATATTTCTAAACTTGCCTCTCAAGCGCAGAGTGCATAGCTGTTCGCTTATGTTTTCAAAGCCGATAATAGCAGGTTTCATTTTTTGGCTGACTAAGAAACCTACTTCGAGCCCATGATTTACTGGATGGCCACTATCATATATGATGTAGCGGTTCTTCTTCAGGAAACCGGTCCCTGTCCAACGCATCTCCTGTAACGCTGTTAGATCAGCCCTATATTGGGACAGGGTGTCGGCTAGCTGCTTATCAGCTTCATCTCTGTACAGGGAGCGCACGTTCTATGAGAAAATGCGCAAATCGTTATTCCGTTGTCGTTGCCGGGTTCGTCGTTGTATAATCTGTCCAGTCCGAGGTTTTATGCTCCATCGTGGGTACCAATCCACGTTTCGCCCTGGGACCTATACTACCCTTTGACCACCATATGCATATATTCGAATATATTATATCGTTTTGATTGACACCAACACATGTAGTTCATATCCTAAAGACTACGCCGATTAAGAATTCGGTTATCCTTATTTGGCCAACTTAACTAAGCTGGTGCACCACAAATAAAGTGTTTTTATTCTACGCGACATTTTTACATCTAAAGCACGTCTCCAAATTCGAATTAACTTCGTTTTCGACTTTCTATTAATAACTATAAGTTCATAATTATGTCTATCTAGAGTCGTTAAAAGGCACAGTATTGGGGGAAGGACAGCGCAGAATGAAGGTAACATAGGGGGCAGTTCAGGGACCTATCCATGGTGCAGACCATGGGAACGCCTTGTCTGATAGTCTTCTACGACCCGAGATGGCTGGTGAATTGCATCTCGTCGGATACAAATGATGTTACGGCATTGGTTACCGCACACACTGTTGAGCAAGCTCAGCGCACACCGGTAATAATGATGCGGAGAAAATCGAAATCATTGTGTGGACCAAGAAGGATTACCACATCCTCCCTATTCAGGTAGGTGAACCCATGTTCTTGTCGAAGTTTTTCGAGAACATTCGCAACACCGCAGGAAACGCTGCGGCTAGAATATTTGCGATTTGTCCGCTGATATCCAATGCCGGATGTCCTTTATCCAGCAGGCATCGCTGCTGATGAGTACGATTCAGCCCATCCAAATTTACGGCTCCGAAGTATAGGTTAACTCCTTCAATAAGGAAATATACTGCAAGCGCCTATCGTAAATACAATGGCGAAGGGATCTGCGTGTTTTATCCGCCTATCGTACCGTTTCGGAGCTAGCAGTAATGATGATAGCGGGAGTTATCACTACCTACCGAGCGGAGGCTTATCTACCTCAGACAAGGTGGGGGAAATAAGGAAGTTTTCGCTTGTGGAAGGAGAACCCAGACTCTCTGAGCATGGTAGAAATCAATCAGATATGCGGCAATATTTCAATCGAACGCACGGTTAACTATTACCTAACCCTGCTGCTCAGCGGTCATATATTTTCAATCTTGCCGACACACATTCGGAAAATCTTGATCCCCCTGCTACATTTATTGGAAGGATATGATGGATGACGCCTGCCACACCTTTTCCTTCTGTGGAAAGTGGGAGCACCATCGCCACCACCTTTCAATGGAACCATCCTTCCTGTCCCAGACACCATAACTGAAACATGTTACAGAGCAAGGACACGAGGAGCCAAATGGCACATTCCACTCAAGGCATTCTTAAGGCGGAAAAGAGGGACACGGACAGGACAAATGTCAGGGTATCTAAGGCTCCTTGATTCCACGTGGTTTTGCTAATATTATGAATAGACATGGCCTGAGATAATGTATCAAACTGTTCCGTGGCAGAGTCCTGGGCGTCTCTTCCTCAGTACTCTAGTTACTAAATCATTAGAAAGTTTTTTTGTTTTTAAATATTATAAGATACTTTTTGCTCGCGTTTTATTACGTGGTAACCACGCGACCTCTTGATATGCTTACCTTGAAACCGCCATGTTTTCTTCGGTAGTTTTGTCACTTTTTATGGGTATAAAATAATATTTTTTTGCCTAGTTTTCTGATCATTGCCTTCACAAAACGTTACAAAAAGCAACTCCCAACTCGACTTTCAAAAGAGAAACTTTTTTTATTGACTGTAATTACTGCCGCGCTCGCACAGATGGTGATAGTAGTTAGGTGTATAAAACATCGCAAGGTCCGATCCTGACGACATTCCCCTACATTAGTATAGCTAGAGAATGAGGTATGATATTTCTCGCCAAGTTTGTTTCAGATTGCTCTCTTCGCCTAAACAAAATAACTTTGATTGGTCAACAAAAATAGTTAAACTGAACTATCAACAATTCCCTATGTCATGTCATGCATGCATTTGCAACTGAAAATTTTTAGAGTTATTCTGCATGCCATGTTACAAGAAAAATCCGTTTAGAAATGCCATAGTTATCAAAAAACTCCTCGGGGCGTCATAGGAGGAACTCGAAATTCCATTAAAATTGAAATTTCACTTATTGTGTCATATTTTCTAGGCTTCAAAAATTTTTTCGAGCCAATAAAAAAATCAATTTCTGGAAAATTCAACAGTGGTTTCACCTCTTAATAATCCTTTGAAAAGTGGGTGGAACAGCTTTGAGCCCGAAAACCATTCGAGTAATCTCATATTGTCCATGAGGGGAAGAAAATGAAGTTTTCTTCTGATCTTTTTCAAAATCTATTATTTTCGTAGCCTACATAACGACAAAATTTATGAGCGATACCACGATTGTCTGGTTGTGGATAAAATCCGGCTAAACAGGTTGCGGTGGGCGGTTCACTTAATCCGTATGGATGCGGATGATCCAACCCGGAAAGTCTATAAGGGCAACATCTATGGTAGAAAAAGGAGACGAGGCAGACCCTGCCTGAGATGGAGCGATGGCGTAGGTCAGGACGCCAGGCAGCTTTTAGGGATATCGAATTGGTGGAACTCGGCGCAAAACCGGGATGTCTGGAGAGCAAGACTCGCGTTCTTTGGGAATGCAACTTTACTCTTATGCGGCATTCTTCGGTTCCGTTGGTAGCTTATATCATTTGTTAATACTTCATGTCCAGGACATCGATTAACTGCGGTTATTGCGGCATCCATTTCCTCTTTATAGGTGTTAGGGAGGGCTGTGTTATGAATGGCTTCAACATTCACTCGCACCTGATTCCTTAAAGTGGTAATATGTCTCGATTACTTCATACAATTGAATTAACGCTGCTTTGATCGTCGGCCGACAGGTCCTTGGCTTTATTAAACACTATCCTAGACATATAGTTCATTATATTCTCATCTATAACCATCGGTGCCTTCCGCTTCATCACTGAAATTGGGCGCACAGTAATAGCTTGAAATTGCTGTTCTATTTTTATACTTTACTTTAATACGAGCTTATTAACCAACCTCAGTACTTCGCTTAATGCAGACAAATTTAAATCGTTTTGATTAACTTTATGTTGGTCATACCCCACACCAACACATGTTGGTCGTATCTTACCGACTGTGCCAATTAGGAGTTCGATTATCCATATTTGGTCAATTGAACTAAGCTGGTGCACAATAAATGAAGCGTTTTTACTCTACACGACATTTTTACATCTAAAACACGTCCCAAAATTCGTCTTATCTTTAATATAACCGCATATTGAATTTATAATAATACTAATAACTCCGCCGTAGCCGGTCCCAAGCCCGGTTGTAAAAGGAGGAGGGTTAGATAGGTTTAGTCTGCCACCGCAACGTCTGAGGGGGGTAGGTGAGGAAACTGCATCAACTTTGCTGCTTTGCAGATTACTCACTGGGGAAACTAACGCCACATCTGACAGTTAGGTATCAAATGCAAATCCATTGAATGAGAAAATGCAGAAATTTGAGGTCCGGTACGGATAACCGGCAGAAGTCGTCTGACTTGGTGACTGGGTCGGGCTTCCGCAATCGACAATACAGCGTCGAAACGGCTTATCGAAGGGCGCTTCGACGTCTAGGCGCCATGATGGCCAGGAGCATTATTCCGCCTACTGCATTTCTTTCGCCACAATCTGTGACAACCACTCCAGCAGGTTCGCGTAGGCAGCGGATGAAGTGGACTGATTAAATGAACCTCTTTATCATCCGCTCATACTACGAAATAATAGCGGAAGCAGGTAAAACATCTTACCGCCCCTGTTGCACCAGAGATTCGTCAAGCGTCCCGCAATACGCGCATGTGACTGTGCAGCGGGTAGTACATGTTTACCGCTTCATAGGCCGCAGCGGCACAATCTCGGGCGTCATCAGGAAAAGTGTTCGACTAGTAGCCATCGCGGAAACTGGTGACCAAGAGTCGATGGGGGCAGAGACGGCGGCATCAACAGAACCACGTCGCACTGGAGGCAACAGTTTCAGTACTCGCCGAAGCACTCTCCTTCACCGTCCAGATGAGATGAGGCAAATTCGAAAGAGTGTATATAGAATTCTCGGAAACGGATCCTTTGCATAGACAAGGAATTCCCAGACTCTATGAATCTCCAGCCACTCCGAGAATTCTATCTCAAATCAATGATCAGATTGCATCACGACTGCGTGCTGACATGTCACTGCTGTGATTACATTCACTTGTAAATTGTGGTGCAGTTACGGCTGTCAAACTGCACGGTCAGAATATTCGCTTTCGTGTTATGGGTTTGAGTGACCGAAGAGATCCACAATGGGAAATTCGTCTGGAACGTGGGCGTGAGACATCCGTAGTTGAAATTCTGGACACAGTGAAGTAGAAACTTTCTGTCGTATGCAGTCGGTTGCCACGGTATGCCGAAAATCAATGCAGTGTCTAAAATGGAACGCAGAAGTTTTCAGATCGTTCAACGAATCCCAACAAAGCATCCAGACAGTGCAGTTTTCGGTAAACGAAATGAAAAAAATTGAGGTGGCCTTTGGGGGTTGTCAAGCTACTGAATGTTGCTAGAGGGCATGGTTTCATAATCAAATATGGCCTACGTTCCAAGTGAGAGCTACACTTGATGCACATAGATGACATGAAGTTGTATGCTGGTACTAATGACCATCTTAGAAGTCTATTGCGAATAGTAGACATGTTTATCCGTGATATTCGCATGGAATTTGGATTAGGCAAGTATTGAATCTAAGCCATCCGCTAGGACCATCACAAGCCACGAGCCAGATATAGCATTGGTGACCTCCATATTCCAACTATGACCAAGCCACAAAAACCTAAAAACACGGCAATGCTCGAGTTCGTGGTCTGAAAGAGGCTCTACTATCCGAATCCCTACGACGTGTATTCAAATCGCATCTCTTCGTGCAGAGTAAAATACACGTATTAAGTGTATCCCCCCGCTATCATTTCAGTGACTTATGCATTCAGAATACTACCATGGACGAAAACCGATATGGGAAACGTCCAGTGACGGATACGGACTACTACATCCAAATTCCGAGTGCATTATCGAAACTCTGCAGCGGAGCGGATGAACCTGCCTTGTAACATCGAAGGAAGGGGCGTGGTTGACAAGACAGCACAATATCACCGCCAAGTCGACTCGCTACGCGCTTATTTTAACAACAAAGAACAGGCGAGTCCATTGCATGCGGCTGTCTGTAAGGTAGACTGTGGACTGACTCCACTTAACTTGAAGGATCGATCTTTCAATCCGCTGAGTGGGGTGAAGTCAGATCAAGAACAAATCAATGAATGAAAGTCGAAGTCCATGCATAGTAAGCACGTGAATTGCCTTTGACAGCCATTTGCTGATTTGCATTTGTTGAACAGAACTCTTTGCTAAGATGAAGGGATTCATGTGTGGCTTTCAGGATGGCGTCGCCACCTGAGCTTATAAAACACTCAAAATAAAAGAGCGGGGAAGAACAACCAGTGCGAAATATGTGACTCGGTGTTAGAGACGTTGGGCCATCTAATTTCTGGCTGTACTGTAATGGCACCGGTGCAACATACAAACAAGCACAATGCTGTATGTAAGGGGATTCATCAAGCTGATTGTCACGTACCGCACAGCATGCCTGACGTGCAATTAGTTGACAAGGTGGATCGCTTCGCGTACCTTACCCCCATAATAGCAACATTAAACGGAAATACGTGGAGAAGGAAGTGAACTATGAACTACTGGTTCAGGAAATCAAAGATATTTGGTGTCTCGACAAAGTGGTTGTAGTTCCCATAATATTGTCAGCTACATGTCTTTTACCTAAATCCCTCACAACTTCCCTTGATGTCCTGGGACACTCACACAGTGTGGTTCAAGCCATATAGGCACCATTTTGCATACGTGTTCGATATTGCTTTTACCCTTTATCTTTTATGTACACATGTGTAGATTCATCTGAGCCTAAATGCTCGGCACCTAGTGCTAGTATTAGGTAAAATCCGGCATCTGGATAGGTTGTGACAATCCAGTTGGATCAGGTTCATAAAGTGTGTTAAAGCACTGCATTCAAGACCGCATATTGAATTGGTGTCCCATTATTTTTGTCCCACAAAAAAGTTGATTTTTTTCCGTTCATGCGAGGATTTTTATGAGTAAATCGTGACAAATGGAAAATTTTGATATCGGAGATCTATCATTCTTTTGTTAATTTTAAGCACAATTTCTGGCTTACGTACACAAGTCTTTTTAAAGGATTTCCGGATGTTTTTTGTCATTGCATGTATTCACAGCTAATCATGAAACTCTTTTCTCCGCAGAAACAATGTCTAGTTGGCGTTCTTCCGCTTGGTACTGGCAACGACTTGGCTCGCGTCCTAGGCTGCGGTTCCTTTTGCAATGACGTGACTTGCTTGCCGCAAATTTTACAACGTTATGAAACAGCCAGTATCAAAGTGCTAGACGGCTGGAGCGTTACAATATCTGAGAAGAACGTTCCTGTTAAAACTGAAAGATGTCGATAACGAGCACACAGGAGATGGAAATGTCGAATTTTGTTGAAATAGCCAACTGGCATCTAAAGAGCATTGTCGAAACGGACGACTTCCAAGTAGTGATGTTGTCGGCGAACAACCTATACGCGATAATAAATAATTTACTAGTCAAAATTTTTGATAGCCGAAAGAACGATGAGCGATTAACTTTGAAGTGTCTTATTTTAATGCAAAAAATGGAAATGCTCCTGGATGCACTGAACCAAGAAGCACGCAAAAATACTGGTGTATCGCTGTAAGTAACATATAGTAGTTTACGGTGGACAATATTACTAATTACTAAGTTTATGCTACTTGTAATGTTAACTAGATGACCCGAAGGACATTATACTATCTTATAGTACTGCCATTCCCGCATTAAGTTCTTGTTCTTTTTCATTTATTTTGTTATCCCATTATACTTACCTTGAAATTAGGCATGAAATGGCCTCAAATGACTTTTATTGCTTCAAACGACATCATTTGAAAGCAATTACTGTATTGACAAGCAGCAATGTTTGGAGCAGATTTCAATGAAACAATTTGTTCATCCCCCAATCCCACAAGCATGACTGACATTTCGACAAATTCCACCAGCGCCATTGAACTCTGGATGAGCAGGCCTTCACAGAAGTGTGGCTAGACCAACCTAATAAAGTAGGAAGCGCCAAAGCGTGTGACGCGTCCTTACCGAGGAGGTGCGAGTAGAAGACCAAACTGCTGGTAGAATGCCGAACTGGGCAGTTTTCGATCAGCAAGCCACCAAGCCAGAAGACCGGCTGAGAGGTCGGTAGGCAAAATCGACAAAATGCAAAAAGAACGCACCTATGAGGAAGCCCGAAAAACCCTCAAGCTCACCATCCAACGGAGCAAAAGGGAATGTTTAAGGAGCTCTGTTCGGAAGTGGCCGTAAACCCGTGGTGGAGCGCCTATAGAATCTTAATGATGCGATTTGGAGGCCGTTCATCTACGCAGTTCACGTGCTCTTCACCCTTGTTAAAAATTATCCAGGGTTTATTCCTCCAGCAAGACGAGGGCGCTAAGAGCTTCCTCTGAATGTTATGACAATACCGCCAGTCACCAATGACGAGCTGATGGTGATCTACGTTAGAATAAGAAATAACAAAGTTCCGGGTCTGGATGGTGTGCCTAATAGGGCCCTCAAACTTGGCGTGAAATCCAGACTGGACATGTTCGCTGATTTTTTCGAAGCGTGCATGCCCGAGGGTATATTTCCAGCATCATGGAAGGGACAGAAGTTAGTACTACTGACTAAGGCTTGTAAACCTCCAGGTGAGCCAACCTCCTACAGACCCATTTGTCTTCTGGAGACTGTAGGGAAAATGCTAGAGCGAGTGATCTACGATAGATTACTCCCTGTTGTTGAGAGCCAGGGAGGCCTCTCAGATCGACAGTATGGGTTCCGTAAAGTCAGATCAATCATTGATGCCATCAAAATGCAACGCGGACGATGTAGCGCTGATTGTGGTCGCAAAGCACCTCGAAGATGCTGAGTTATACTCATGCGAAGCTTCTAATGGTTGGCTAGAGAATTCTGGTCTGATACTTGCGGAGGAAAAAACGGAAGCAGTCCTCATCAACAAGCGCCGTAAAAGAAAATATGCCGTATTCAAATTGGGAATCATATCATCGCTTCTAAACCTGCCATCAAATACTTGGGAGTGATGATAGACCGGAAGCTCAGCTATAAGCACACGTGCAGTATGCTTATGACAATGCATCCACCGCAAGTGTGGCCCTGGCAAGGATGATGCCAAACTTGGGAGGGCCACGGCATACTTCCAGGTTGCTTATAGCTAAGGTAGTGAGTTCGATCCTGCTCTATGCAGCGCTAGTTTGAGGGAAAGCATTGCAGGTCATATTTAACGCTAAAAAACTGAGTGCGGTCTACAGAAGAACAGCCCTAAGGGTGTACTCGGCATTCAGGACTGTGTCGGATGATGCAGTATTCGTCATCTCGTGAATGATACCCATTGACATCTTGGCATGTATGATGACGAAAATATACAATGCGAAGTCTATCTCTCCTTTATCGCCGACGAAGAAAGCCGAAAAGGAGAGATCTCTAAATTAATGCCAAGACCGTTGGGAGATTTATTATATTCTTACCCAGTTTCTCACGGGGCATGGAAGATATCACCAACACCTGTTCAGGTTTAAACTAGATACCCCCCCCCCCCCATTGTCCGAACTGCAATGGAGTCCCAGAGGATCCAGAGCAGGTATTCTTCCACTGTCCAAGATTTGTGGAAGAAAGCAAGAACCTAGAAAAGACTCTAGAAGAGCTGTTCGTACCAAAAAAGGGTGGTTTTAATGGGTAAGAATTCCACACACCGGCACGTCCAGGCCGTGTCTTTTGACGTTTTCCACCTCCTCAAAAAAAAATATGGACTGATATTAAACTGATTTTACACAAAACGACTTTAACTTTAATATTAATTTCTTTGCAAACCACACTTTTAGGTACACCGGAACATAGACTGGGTTTTTACAATCAATACTCGATATATTTAACCATTAGACTTTATTAAATAATTTGTGTGACTTTATTAAATAATTTGTGTGACTGTGACTGTATGCTCGTTAGAGGCAGAAGAGAGTCTCGCTTCATGTGTTTCTTTTCTGCCCCTTACTCATGGCACAATGCTCGTTAGAGGCAGAAGAGAGTCTCGCTTCATGTGTTTCTTTTCTGCCCCTTACTCATGGCACACCTTTCTCGCCGGTCCTCCACTCCCGTGGCGAGCTCCGCAAAGTGGATAGATCCGCGCCATCTATTCGTTCGCATTCGCAACATTCGAAATAAATTTCGAATGCTGCGAATCCTGCCGCGCCACACGACAAAATGCATCTTTAGCAGAGAAAAAAATTAATCACGGTTTCGGACCAGATACCTGTAACGAACGCACAATGCAACGATGGTTGAATGGATATCCGAGAATTTGACTTTGACAATGAACCATGTGGTCGACAAGGTAGCAGTCTTGAAGACGACGAAATGCGAGCAGACGTTAAGCGGAATACATCGACAACTTTACAATGCGCTGCTGATACCTTCAATGTATCGAAACCATTTGGAAAAGTGAAAAAACTCAATCGATGAATTAACCGAAAGAAAATGAGCAGAATTGAGGTAGCCTCTTCGTTGTTGCTGAGATATAAGAAGGGACCGTTTTTGAAGAGAATTGTCGCAGTGGTTGGACTATTGGACTTCTGAAGGCGTCGCTCACTATTCTTTCCTGAATCCCGGCGGAACGATAACTGCGGAGTCTTACTGTGCACAATTGGAAGAAATGCACACGAAATTGCGTTTAAAACAGCCTTCTCTAGCGAATAGGCATGGACTAATTCTGTGACACGATAACGCACGACCGTATGTATCCCGTTTGACCATACAAAAACTATAGGAGTTGCAATACGAAGTTTTGGCTCACCCCTCCCATATTCTCCAGACCTGTCACCCGCAGACTATCATCTTTGCTGGAGCGTTTTTTTTTCAAAACGGAATTTTTATTTTGCCAACGAATCATAGATGTCAACGGTGAATATTTTGAGAAATAAACACATTTCGTTTGAAAATAATTGAGTTTTTTTTAACCCTTTAAAATCCGACATTTGGTATGAAACTACCGATATATCCCCGTTTTTCACACGGAGTTTTTCTTTCCTTTTCTTTATTTCACTTGGAAAATTGTGAATTTGATTTGTAAAGACGTGATTTGATGAAAGATTGTAAATTTTGATTTCGTATGCCTTTAAATTGAAGTTGAAATACTACATACCAACAGAAAAGAAGTAACTTAATTCACATTTAATATTTGCAGACCAGTGGCATGCAATGAAGACACTATATTAAAAATGAATACGAATGAGGGTAAACTCAGGCAAATTCTACGTTCCAAACAACGCGCGGCACTACAAAGTCGAGCTGATAATGTAAAACGTGCAATCAACGACGTAATGGAGCATTTAGAACAAGATTCAATTTCACCTTCCCACAAATCGCCATCTTTTTGCATCCCAGCAATTAATATCATTTCACCATCTGGTAGAATTACTCGGGTAAGTCCCGCATACTCGCTATCAAAGGATGAACCCAGACCTTCGTGCTCTAAACAAGACGGATCCGGTACACCTACAGCGACCGCATTGAAATGGCCTATAAACCCTTCATATTTTTCGCCTGGCCCTATTTATCCTACTCAGCCTAAAGGGTCGTTGGATCAATTCCGACCGATGGATGGCAAGCAGTATAAGGAGAGGAATGTCTACACTAACGACATCATGATTATCATTGATACGGACCCGCTTGTAAGTAAACAATTCTTAATATATAACTAAGGGTGATATTTTACCTTCAACACTTTTAGGAGTTGATTAATGATGAAGATAATGTTGAGGCCAGCAGTTTCTTATCTGCAAACAGCAATGAAAAATGCTGTGGCAGACCTGAAATGTGGGAAACAACATCGTCGAACATATATCGTCAGTTCAATGCTGCAAATTTAATTCAGGTAATAATCCTACCCAACCTAATAAAAATAATAAGGTTTTCAAAAAAAGTTGACTGACGGTTTCGTTCAGGTTTTTCTTACTGCGACCATCAGCGGTTTGAAATAATAAAGCACCTCCCATTTTTTAACAGGCAATTATCCAGTAACTTTTAAATTGGCTTCCCACACTTTTTCCTCATGGATAAGGTGACCCACACTGCAAACAATTGAGCCGAATTTTATCCATAAACAGACGCACAAAATTCTTCGAAAGATTTTTCTCCCAAACGCGGCTAATATTGGGTTGGGGAAAAAGAAATGTCATATTTGTGATCTAAATTTGACGCTTTATTTAACATACTTAGAATTATCCGATTTAATTCAAATATACGCCGTTTTGTTTGCAAACTTGTTGCCATTTAGAAGGCAACTTCATGATCCTTCCGTTATAAACCCCCACCCCCCCCCCTTATTTGCAGAAACTCAGACCGAATGTACCGGAGGAGATGGTAATCACTTGGTGTCAGGTCCGGACTATACGGTGGGTGCGATAGGACATCCCATCCGAGCGCCCGTAGTTTCTGGCGTGTCATCAAAGATGTTTGAGGCCGGGCGTTGTCCTGGTGGAACACAACACCATTCCTATTGACCAATTCTGACCGTTTCTGGTCAATCGCCTGCTTCAAACGGTCGAGTTGCTCACAATAGAGGACCAAATTAAGGGTCTGGCCATAGTTGACTAGCTCATAGTGGATGATTCCCTTCCAATCCCACCAAACACACAGCAAAACCTTCCTGGCCGTCAATCCGGGCTTGGCGATGATTTGGGCCGGCTCGCCGCGCTTCGACCAAGATCTTTTTTGCTTGAGATTGTCGTACATGATCCACTTTTCATCATCAGTCACTATCCGCTTCAAAGGTGGATCGAATTTGTTCCGTTTCAGCAGTGCATCGCAGGCGTTGATTCGGTCCAAGAAATTTTTTCCGTCAACTCGTGTGGCATCCAAACATCCAGCTTTTTTTGGGATCCAATCTTCTGCAAATGGTTCCAAACGGTTTTTTGCTCTATACCCAACTCCTGGCCAATCAAGCAAATGCTCACATTCCGGTCTACTTGAATGATTTCGACGATTTTATCGGTTTCTGCGACAATTAGCCTACCAGTACGGAGTGTATTTTCGACATCCACTACACCAGAACGAAATCGATCGAACCAACGCTGTGCTGTGCGAATCGTCACAGTATCGGGCCCATTAACTTCACAAATTTTTTCGGCCGCCTTTGTTGTATTTTTACCTCTCAGGTCAAAAAATAAAAAAATATAACGAATTTTTTGCTTGGTGGACTCCATCTTTGACGCGCTATAACTTGAGACTGAAACGTACGACACAACATTGTCAAAGAGACACTTGTAGCATCTTCAAATCGCCGTATAGTATGACCCGATGCGATAACTACAACACAAGATATGTTTAAGTGTCACCATCTATTGACAAAATATGAAATTTTTTTTCCCCCAACCCAATAGTTGACAATTTTTCTAGATTAGAAACCAAGTCTCCGAGGAACAGTTTTTGTAAGCTGAAAAGGCTTTTTGGCATTTTCGATCCTAGATAGGAGAGATTATTAACGGTGTCAAAATGGTAGTCTACTTCCTTTATTTTTCCCAGTTCTTTTATTAGAGGAAATCCACCAAGGACCATGCTGAACTCCGATCGACTGAAAACTTCCCATACTGTCATACACACAAGCTGCTAAGAAATCTCTTCTCAAAGCAGCAAATCAAGCAAACGCCAAGCAACCAAACAAAGGTTTCCGCGAATTGGTTGAAGCGAGTAGCGTTAACTCGCTGCGATAAAACTTATGGAATTAAGTATTATCACTTTCAACTCCGCTTCCCTCCCAACGTGTCACCACCCAATTGTTAATCGACAATTGATAGAGCAAGGGTAGCTTCATCTAAACTACAATTTTTAATTTTAAATGTAAATATATATTTTGCCCCCAAAAGCTACCCCTGGTCTATCAATTTTAGGCTAGACTACAAGGAGCAGACAAAAGTCTAATCTCTTGTTAATCGACACTCAGAAGGGAGACTTCAACTGCATTTCTCACCTTAAAAGCAGACATAATGTAAACTTCACCGGACATAACTTTATTCAGAACGATAACAATTCAGGCACTGCCCTTCTAGTCCGAAAAGACTATTTTTTTTGAGGAAGTCGCCATCAAGAACGCACAAACATCCTGCGCGGCAATAGTTAAAACTACCGATGGTAGATGGATTCTGGTAGTGTCCGTCTATATCAAATGTAATTCTAAAACTGAGCAACTGGCCCATGACTTACAAGTCTTGGGCAATCTCCAGTTAAGTAAAATAAATACCTTCTTCCATTCCCTTTAATGTTCCTATGCCCGGGATCCCAGAAAAGGATGACTTTAGGCGTGCAACCCAAACTGTTCAACGCATTTCTGCACTGCCCCGCCACCCTGGAGGATGTGTTGAGTACAAGGTCTTAATGGTCGCTTATGCTTGGGACTCGGATCATGTCCCAGAAATCGACAAGCTTCCAATATCGCCAGTACTTCCCTTTGGTATACACCTTCAGTGTCAGAACATAGAGGGGGCCAATATAGACTCGGATCACTATCTCGGGCACGCGTGGAGATTTATCACGAACCCCGTCGAGCGGAGAAGCGACTTCACAGACGGAAAAGGGAAGCCTGGGAAAACCAACAAGTCTGCGAATTCGAAAAGCATAGCGAGCAACCACTCTAGGCCCGCAAGTTTTACCTACAAGTCAGCAGGATGAAGCCTTACACACCTCGATGCTCATCCTGCCGAGACAAAGAAAGAAATCTGATTTCCGACAGAATGGGCATATTAGAGCGATGGGTTGACTACTTTGATGAGCTACTGAACAACCACAACATCGGAGAGTTGGAGGTCCGGCCAACTGAAGACGACGGACAAATATTGCCACCACCAAGTATAGAAGAACCAGTCCGTGCAATTCATTGGCTTAAAAATCATAAGTCGCTAGGGGCAAAGAGACATTATCTGTCTCATAGATTAAAAGGGAGATATCACGCAGTGCAGCAATTATAGAAAGCAAATGCTGCTGAGTACCATCTATAAGATATTCTCCGCTATCTTGCTAGGCCGGATAGTCCCATACGCCCAGAACATCATTAGCCCATACCAAAGAGGCTTCACTCCAGGCAAATCAGCAACAAATCAGATTTTCTCTCTGCGGCGAGCGATGGAAAAACTTTCGGAATATGGCCAGCAGTTGCACCATCTATTCATCGGGTAAAACTGTACACGACCATGAGAAAATTCGGTATCCCGACGAAATTGATAAGACTGACTAGGCTAAACCTGACCAATGTTCGAGGCCAGATAAAAGTAACAGGATCACTCTCAAAATCATTCGACATCAACAACAGTCTAAGACAAGGGGATGCCCTATCATAGGTCCTCTTTAACCTGGTGCTGGAAAAAGTGATCCATGATGCTAAGGTAAATACGAGGGGTACAATCTTCTTTAAGTCCACCCAACCACTGGTCTATGCTGACGATATCGACCGCCCCTCCCCCCGCCCCCTTTAAACCGCCTTAATCCAGATCGAGCAGGCAATGAAGCCATGAAGGCACCGTCAGTACCTACAACCAATCAACCAACAACATCAAACTGCACTGGTCAAACGGGAAGAATAAGGATAGGAGAATACAACTTTGAACCCGTTGATAATTTCTCCTATCTAGGGTCGAAAATCACAACCGATAACAGCTACGATGATGAAATCCGCACACGGTTGTTGGCAGCAACCGAAGCCTATTTCAGCTTACAAAAACTGTTTCGCTCGAAACGTCTCACCATAGGGTCAAAGCTCTTACTGTACAACACAATGATCTTGTCAGTTCTCATGTATTCCTCGGAGTCTTGGGTTCTTAGGAAAAAAAAGTGCGAACTCTTGGTCCCGTTCGAGAGAAGAATCGTCCGAAGAATGTTTGGCCCTCTACATGAGGATGGACGATTTTGTAGCCTACATAACAACGAAATCTATGAGGGATACCATGACCGGTAGGTTGTGGATAAAATCCGGTTCAATGAGTTACGGTAGGCGGGTCACTTAATCCGTATGGATTATTATGATCCCACCTGCAAGCTCTATAAGAGTAATATCTACGGTAGGAAAAGAAAGCGAGGCAAATCCTGCCTGTAATGGAACGATGGCGTAGGCCAGGACACCAGGCAGCTTTTCAGAACATCGATTTGGTGGGCCTCGGCGCAAAATGTCTGGACGTCTGGAGTGCCTTGTTAAGGCAGGCCTAGACCGGATACCAGTTGTTGCGCCGTTGATGATGATTTTTTCCTCGGTAATTACTTCTGCTTTCGATGTTCTGCCAACAGCTCAACCAAGACCGCCTGTCCTGAGGCTGGCCACCACGGTGGCAGTGCCTTCTTGTTGTATTTAACAGAACACGAGACTTTACAGGCGGTATCAAATGTCTTTTCGAGAGTCACGGCCTTTGACTCCAGTTCGTCTGTCGTGCCAATCTTACCAATTTACGCACTGGAGAGTTTTTTCTTAATTACTTGACCAAACTTTCATCAGTCGATCCCCCTGGGGTCTTTGAAGGGTTTTCTGTGGCGAGATTTTTACTGAAAAGTATTCAACCGTGATCTTCGAAAGATCTCTGGTCAGACGCTCCCCAGTTCTTCACCCTAAGAATTCCATAGTCAATTAGTAGGGTGATATCAAGGACCTTCTCCTGACCGTCACAGTTCTCCGAGCTGGGGAAATGGAAGGCTGGGGCACCGCCCCTGATGTAGTAATAATAAAATCAAAGAACGACTCATCTCGCTCGTTGATTTCCGATCTGCCCCAAAGCGTATGCCTTGCATTGGCGTCGCAGCCTATCAACAGGTTGGCCTTCTTTGATGTTATGGTGCTCGTCATGGAGCTGATCAGTCGTGAGCCATGTCCAGGCACAGAAAAACGTGCAGACTTTTCTCCGCGAGGATAAATGCTCTAAGTCTGCCCTGATCAGCGTCTTCTGTGCAGTGGAATAAATTATAATATTGTCTTTGGAGCCCTTTGATGGTAACAGTTGGTGGATCGTAGGCTGGCTGTTCCTGCTTACTTTTCTCCAAAGGTTGTTTAACATCCGAGCTCTGGCCCACTCTTCTACGCTTGTGTTTTTATTCGACCTCGTCTTGAGATCGGTTGCGTTTGGGAACAATGGGCTTCGCCTTCTGCTTGTCTACCAGGCTAACGAGGTCTTCTTCATCCCCTTCCTTATTCTTAACAATCTTGTTGTGAATATGCATGGCCCTCTGGTGCTGACTCTTGAGCAGGACACCACTGGACTTTCGCTTCTTAGCTGGTCTTCGGGGACCGTCGGTCTTTAACATTTGAGGGACCCCCTACGCCAAGAGTTTCGGGCTATGAGTACTATGTGTGGTAGTGACAGTGACAGTGAATTCCAGGCTGGAAAGCACTAGCCCGTCTGCCGCCTTGTTCCGGGAGGTCCCTGCGGCTGGTTTCAGCTCAAAGGCGTCGTCGGTTACCCCAGCCACCAGGGTAAGAATCTTATTTGAAACTTAAGGTGCCCAAAGTGTTCAGAGCTTGCATACTAAAGACCAAGTTCCCCATTGGCCCCACAGCCCTCGGCGTATACTGTTCCACCTTGGCTGGAGGTCCTATTAGCACCTTCTCCAGTGCAGGGAGGACGATCCTCGGGCTGCTGCTTCGTCTTATCCTCCCCGCTAGATTCACCTGCCCCTAACACATGGCCAGCAGATAAGCGGATCCTCGTCAGTTCAATAAGCCTACTCCCAGCCCGTCCCTACACACTCTTGGCCCGCCCGAAAACGGTTTCCAGCAGCGACCACAAGGAGGTCGTTTGAGGACTTGCCGAATTATACAACTTTAATCTGAAGCATAATCAGACCATCAGTTATAGTGTTATATAGTGACACATGGGGAACTGAAGTATCAAAAAGAACCGATGGGACACTTCAGAAGAATTTCAATTATTACTGACCGTCACGATTAATTTCGCCAACTTTACCTAGGTTTGTTGGAGTAGTCTTACCCTCTTGGTTGTCTTCGGCAACCCAGAATGATCTTTTGGATGTCACTACATCTTAGTACTTAGAACTACAATGCTATGATGATGTCAGACTACAGTCTCATCCAACAATTTGTAAAATGCAAATTGATAATGAAAGCAAATATTTGTGTCCATAATTAAAATGAGATCAGAATAGTGAAATCTATTTGGCCAGCAACTGAGTCGATGTGTATGCGGATAAATGAACTTTATAATAAGCAATCTAAGCTATGAAATGACGAATCTAAATGCATGTTAAAAAATTCTTAAAATAATAAATGGTTAACTTGGATCAGGAACCCGTCACATTTTCGGACAATTATCCAGCAAGAAGTCAAGGAATCAGTTCCGGAAGCCCATTTGAGGTGAGTACTTTGCATTCATTCATGATCATGGTGGGTTTACGCAAGTTTTTTAACAATCTTCTTTCAGTCAAATGACGCAACTAATTTAATTGACACCATTTCGAAAAAGAAAGAGGAATCAAGTGGAACCGCAGATGAGGGACAGGAAAAGAAAAAACTTCCAATTACCAACCCTCTGGGGAAATTTCCCATATGGTCAAGTGAGTATCAAATCAGGTATTCAAAGCATGACCAACCGTTACCCGCCTTAAATGACGATTAAATGATAATCAAAAATATTACTGCCAGAGTAAGATTAATATCGTAATATCCCTTAGTCAATGCTGATTCCCTATGTGCTGCGGATCCTTCAGGCAAACACGAAATATATCCTGAAGAATATGTGATGAATAATTATTTTGGAATTGGTATTGATGCAAAAATAATCTTAGAATCCCAAAATAAAGGAAAGGAACATCCTGAGAAGTGTAGGTTAAGAGCTAAGAATTATATATGGTACGAATCATTACGCTCTAAACAACTGCTTCATAATACCTACAAGAATTTGGAGCAACGCATTCAGCTAAAGTGCGACGGGCAAAGGATTCAACTACCAACACTCCACGGGATCGTCATACGTAATATCCCCAGGTTTGTTAGGTAAGAATGTGTACATAGGAAGAATGACAATATAATCTTTTACAGTTACATGGGAGGTACAAATTTCTGGGGAGGAAAGAAAGCTGATGATTGCTCCCTCCCTCAGTGTTTAGACGATAGAATCCTCGAAGTCGTCGCAGTATTTGGATCACTACAAATGGCGGCTTCTCGCTTTATAAATTTCCAACGTCAACGAATTGCCCAATGCCGAAGTGTGGAAATTAACATCCTTGGCGACGAAGAGGTCCCTATTCAAGTTGATGACAAAGCTTGGTTACAACCACCCAGCGTGATACGCATCACATTTGCCAAAATGTTTTCCCGCAATCGCCACCTAGAGAAAGTCGTTGAGACCTGGCAAGAGAAACGACGACATAGTATTACATAAATCAGCCAGATCCATTTGAAATCTTTGCAGAAAACACAACAGTTGATTCCGAGGACACGTTGAATTGTTGATAATATCACACCCTTTGCTTAGATCCTAACTCTCTGCAGTTGTATGACTCAAAAGGCCGTTGAAGCAATACAATCAAATATTTCCAGGAACCCAATTTAAGGATCCAATTAGCCGAATTTGGAAGTGCTGTTAAGCAACTGTATATCTATAAATCTTATGCAGTGTTACATAAGACTCGGATGGACAGAATCTTCTGTTCTTCATCCTTATATCATTTTTGGAAGAATTAAGCTAAAATTGCTGGTAGGCAAAGTATCTCTTTGGTGTTGAATTTCGGTTACTTTCTAGAATACTTAGGCTTTTAGGACAAACTTGCAGAATTTTGTATACTGATAAAAAATACTTCATTTAGATGCAGCCCGATATCCAAAAAATAAACCATTTTGAAAACGCTTCCATTGCAGGTTAAATGTCAGATACCAGCCGAGGTAGCTATGAATCAGTGCCTCAATCAATCATCATCGTATCAAACCATCATTGTTTCGGTTGGAATTTTGGTCGTTTGGCATCGACTTCGATGTTCTGGCAATCAATCAATCTTGGCAAGTGAATTCTCCTTAACGAGAAGTACCATTGCAGACACAATTTTTCCACCATCAATGAAACCTCGATCGCGATTATTCTCATTCCGGATGTGATTAAAGCGTGTTACGCCACTTGTCCAACCCAATATCTTCGTCTCTATTATCACAAGACGTCGTTCATTGTCTTTTATAGTCGACCAACACTAAGGTCCATAGTGGGCGACAAGACGATCGACACGAGTATCCAGTTTACCGTAAAGACCTTTGTCGATCGCGTCTTTAATTCGGCTCCACGATTCTTTCACATTAGTAGTGGTTGGTAATCGCATAAGTGAGATCAATTCTTCATTCTACTCACGAAATCACCACCATTAAATGCGCCTTGAGCTTGTGTGTTCCTCATGCAGTTTTATCAGTGGCTCGATTCGCAAGACAGCAATCAATGGCCGAAGTTGAGGTCCGACGGTCTCATAGAGAACAGCGTTGCAGTCAGTGACCATGATCAAATGTCGTCGTCTTATGAGAATGTAGCCGATAGAGACAATCGTCCGTTGATCCATGTGTTCACAAGTGCAAGTGGGTGACCACAAAATCAACTATACGCGCCTCACCCTCATTTCGCGCTCCAAAACCCATTGCTGTCTGCCTTGTTATCCTCATAACCATTAAGGTCGCTCGCAATGATAATACAGTCATCAACAAGCACTTTACAGGTCTTTGTATCGAGAAGTTGCCACTAGTTGTCGGTTGTTGTTACGCTGGTCGACTCAGCTCAGGTGCTCAACCTGAGTCGAATTAGGGTAATAACCTCGGGCGAGCGCAATGCTGACCACATTGCCTCCAACAGTCTTCTGTAGTGTACCACAGCGGTCTAAGATGAAGTGCTCTAAAATACTTCAAGGCCCTGATCCAATATGGATTGTTGCGCCAACTATTATTATTATTATGGATACCCTCTGTGATGACAATGCCGACCACCAAAATAGAAATTTATATAGGCATTTTTACTGCGTTCGCGTTCTATGCCTCAGATTTGGCACCAGTCCATCGTGTTTCGCAGATATCAATGACCCTTTTCCGAAGGGCTCTTGCGAGTTCCTCTGTCTTTCCAGCAAAAGTGCCAGTATTTAGCGTGGAGACACGTATTTAATTTCCTTGAACTAATTTCCTTACGTCCTGACGCCATCCATTCTTTAAGAAGCTTTGACCATTTCTCGACAGGATCGGTGTTTGTCCACCTATCGCTCAATTAATCAGAGATACCTTTTCAGTTTTTTACCGACCATTCACCAATTTGTAGGCTCAGTCTCATCATCATCATCATCAACAGTGCAACAGCCAGTATTCGGTTTGGCCTATCTTAGTAAGGAACTCCAGGTATCCAGTTTTTGCAACGAGGTCCACCAAACTGATATTATTACAAGTTATCTGCCATAGTGACGCCATCGTTCCATCTGAGACAGGGTCTGCCATGTCTTCTTTTTTAGCATTGATATTGTCCCTATTGACTTTTCGGACATGATCATCCTCACTAATACGGTTTAAGAGTATGATGACCAGGAAGCTGTTTTCTGGGTAGGCTGCGTTTTCCAGAACCACGTTTCCCAACTCTATGTATTTTCTTCCGTATTCTTCCTTTTCAAGCTCTGCCCAACTATCGCGGCCTGACTATTGCAGAATTGATTGCTCGAATTTTCCTCCGATCTCAACATTGCCCTGATAATATTTTGTTGCAAGTACGTTGCCGCTGCTTCTGGACCAATTAAAAGGATTGTTGTTTATTCATTGCTTCTACTTTATACAAAATCCATGGCTACATAAATACACTATATGTATCGGACGAAAGTGTAACGATTACCCTCGGCTCAGGGTCAACTGGAATTTCTACGCCTTTCCTACCTTAAAACTTTAGGCATTAAACCAGCAAAATTCTATTCCTAAAGATATCAAAATCGGCTTGAAGCCAACTAGTGATTTACCTGCTTAGTGCAGAAGCTAGGACAGACACTTTCCCTATTGTCGACTCGACTTTTTTATAATTTTTCTTTTTGCGAGAATCGGCAAAAATTCACCATGCAGATTCCGTAGCTAGGTACGAAAAGTCCAAATATCAATCTTCCGCAGGATTAAAAATGGCATTCAATCTATATGCAGGAAGTACATAAAAATGTGGACAAAGAAAATGTGCACTATGATTACTCGGAGAACATGGTGGGCGTGGCTTAGGTGGGCATCCGAGTGTCTGTACTCGGAGCGCTTCCGGGTTGTACATTTTCATTGCTACGTACCAAAAGTTTCTGGAGATTTGTAATACTGATGATTGTTACAGTACACCTCATCATCTTCAGGCTACTTTGCGACGACAAACTAAATGATTATAGACTTCTTCTAAATAAAGAGGACAAGAACCTTATTGCCCTTCATCCATGGTACGCGAATTTCTTTTCAAAAGTGCCCTTCGTATCAGCCTTACCCAACTGCTCCTGGGGTGGCCCACTCTTCGGACATCTTACGATAGTCGATTGCATTGCATAACTTACTCAGCGACGCACTTGCCGGCCCTTCTTAATATATGACCTAAACATTGCCAGAATGGTGTATTTCTGTATGGTTTAAACCAGACTGTGTGAAAGTCCCAGGACATCCAAGGAAGCCGTGAGGTATTTAGGTACAATACCTGTAACTGACAATACTATGGGAAGGTACAATACCTGTAACTGACAATACTATGGGAACTACAACCACCCGCTAGAGACACCAAATTTCTTTGGATTTCCTGAGCCAATGGCTCACAGTTTACCTTCATCTCCACGGTCAATGTTGCTATTATGAGGGTAGCAACATCAATAATATACGCGAAGCAACCCGTCTTGTCAACTAACAGCACGTCAGGGTTGTGTGGTATGTAGCGATCAGTTAGAATTTCCCGGTTCCAACATATACCGTAAGCAGAACTATCAAGTACTACCCGCGGCTCATACCAGTAAACCAGGCATGGTCCCGTGATCAGCCCATACTTGAATGCAAGGTTCTGATGAATCACCTTACATACAACATTGTGCCTAATCGCGTGTTACACCGGTGACATTACAGAACATGCGGAAATGAGCTAACGCCGAAACACAGATGCAATCGTCGTTCTCCAACCGCTCTTTCATTATGAGCCTGACCCGTTAACCTTTCTGTCTCTCGGACAGAATGTTGTTGGTCTCGAGGTCCGCATTGACCGTTCCACTAACAATTTTTTTTTTTGGGGGTAGGGTAGGTGAATGCATTTACACACACAGTGTTGGACTCCCGATTCGGTACGTCGTCGGACTACCAACTAAACACCTCCCCATCATCAGAGAGCTAGTCTGGAACCGTTTGTCACATTACTTCGGGCCAGCCCCCGAACTCTCCCGCCTTGCGGAGCCTTCAAATCAGGGAATTCCTTTCACCAACGGGAGGGGAGAGGAAGAAGGGAACTGTCAGTTCAAGGAACCCCCTTCCATCCGGCTCCTCCACCGGTCGAGTTCTATCTTCTTAGCAACGAGAAGGGCCCGAACGTAATGGGCAACACGGTTCCAGCTGTCAGCAGTCCTCAGCATCTCTTCTACAATGTTGTCTGGAGAGAGATCCCCTGTGTTTAAATAGAGCTGCTGACGAACCCCATCCCACCTTCCACAAGAAAAAAAAGTGTGGTGGGCATCGTCCACAACTCCATTGCAAAACACACAATCCGGAGAACGCGCCTTTCCAATCTTGTGCAGGTAAGACTGAAAATTTCCATGCCCACTTAAAAATTGGGTAAGGAAATAGTCAGTCTCACCATGCTTCCGATTCAGCCACGCACCTAAGTTGCCGATGAGCCGCGCAGTCCATCTGCCTCTAGTTTCATTTTGCCAAGAGACCTGCCACTCGTCTAGAATGTGTTGCCGTTCTTCGCGAGCAACCACCTCCCTTGCCTCATCTCCCTTGCGCTTGTATATGGCCTGACGCTCCCTAGCAAGAAGGGCAACGGGGATAACTCCCGCGATCACCATCACGGCCGGTTCAGAGACTGTGCGGTACGCAGACGCCACCCGTAAAGCTCCCCGTCTCTGTACTTGCGCGAGGCGTCTACGATATACCTCCTTGTTAAGAGCGCCAGCCCATACCTCAGCACCGTAGAGCAGGGCAGACTGCGTTGAGCTCATCAGGAGACGTCGCCTACTAGACGTAGGACCCCCAATGTTTGCCATTAGCCTACTTAACGCCGAAACTCCAGCCGCAGCCTTGTTCGCTGCTGCTTGGATTTGCTCAGAAAAGCTCATCTTTGAGTCAAGAGTCAACCCGAGGTACTTTACCGCTGATTTTGACTCGATTATCGACTCACCGAACGATATGGGACGCAGGGTCGGAATTCTCTTCTTAGTCAGGATGACTACTTCGGTTTTTTCCAGTGCAAGGTTGAAACCATGAGTTGTCATCCATCCGCTTACCCGTCGCATCAATATGCCGAGTCTGCTTTGCGCTTGTTCGACAGTGCGTCCAGCAACAAGCGCTGCGACATCATCAGCATAGCCGACCAGACGCGACTCTTCTGGCATGTCGAGTTTAAACAGACTGTCATGGGTAGCGTTCCAGAGGTCCGGCCCTAGGATGGATCCCTGTGCTACCCTCGACGTGATCTCCATCCACCTTTGACCCTCTAGTGTTTCATAGAGCAGGGAGCGGTTCCTCAGATAGTCCCTCAAAATCCGTAAGAGATAGTTCGGCACGTTGAAGGTATTGTCTAGTGAGCCTAGAATGTCTTTCCATCTTACGGAATTGAAGGCGTTTCTGACGTCAAGCGTTACGAGGAGCACCACCCGTCGAGTTCGGCGGCTATGTGCCTCTGCTCGTCGAACGGCGTCCACGTCTACTTCTGATGAGCTTTTCGAGCACTTTCCCAGCAGTATCAAGCATACATACTGGGCGGTATGAAGACGGCAATTCGGGGTCGCCTTTCCCTTTATGGATCAGCGAAAGCCTCACAACTTTCCAACGAGCAGGGAAAGTGCCTTCTTTCAGGCAAGCATTGAATGTGCCGAGCAGTAGGTCTGGCCGGTGTTAGAATACTAGTTTGTATACCTCTGCTGGAATACCATCGGGTCCTGGCGCCTTCTTGTTTTTCATAGAGAGGACTGCCTGTTCCAACTCTTTTATAGAGAAAAGTGGACAGTCCTCTGCGCTCTCCGCGCCGACGTCACCATCCCATACGGGGTGTGCAGGGAAGAGTGCCCTCACAATGCGGTCCATCTGTTCGGCCTTAAGTGAACAGGGTTTCCGCAGAGCCCCGATTTTTCGGGTTACAAGTTTGTAACCGAGTCCCCACGGATCCCGATTTACCTCGTCGATCAGATCTTGCCAGCAGCGAGCTTTGCTCTTGTTTATTGCGCTGCGGAGTCTCCTTTTGGCTGGTTTGTACTCCATCATTATGGTACATGCCTCCTCCCGGTCGCCTAGACGTTGTGTTAAGCGGCGGAGCCTGTGACATTCCTTCCGGAGCTCTGCGATTTCCACTGTCCACCAATACGTGGAAGGTTTGCCGCGCCTCAATGTCTTCCTGGGCATGGAGGCTCCGCAGACCGTCGTTATCAGGTATGAACTGAATTTACGACAGTGTCAGCAGCGGCGCCACCGCCCCCAGGAGTACTCTTCAGCGTGGCCCCACCTGTTCCCAGAGTTTCGACAAACTTCCCGGTGTTCACTTTCGCGACGTTCCATACACAGAAAGATCGCTGGGGTGGCGCACACCGAGAGCAATGTATTGGTGGTCACTTGCCGAAAAGTCTTCCAGAACTCGCCACCCGTCCACCAGCGACACCAGTGATTCCGATGCGAAGGTTACGTCTGGAATGCTTCTTTCGAAGCCCGGGCGCCGGAACGTTGGGGTGGATCCGGTGTTTAGAACTACCAGTCCTGTTCTCGCCGCCATTTCCAGAATTCGTTTCCCTCTGGAATCTGTGTGAGGCATGCCCCATTCAAGTGCCCTAGCATTGAAGTCACCCCCGACCAGGATCCGCCCATCCGTGCTTAAGATAGCGTCCTCCAAAGCCTCAAGCCTCCGACGAAAGTCCAGCATCGTCTCATTCGGTGTAAGATAGACACTAAAAAACGTTCCACTAACAATGGACGTTATTAATTAGTAGAACGTTGGTAAGCAAGTAATCAGTCTTGTGTCTGCGAGTTCCTGTAACGTGTCGTTTTAAGAGATAAGGTAGGTAATCCCCCCCGTGAAAAAAAGTGGAAATTCCTCCGGCCCACTAATGACCTGACCAACCGACAATGTATTTTGGTAAATTTGTTATACCAGAAATTCCGCACCCGATCCAGACCTGCGCCCCTCCAGTTCTTCGAACTATTTATGGCTCGTCGAACCTACACTTCGGTAACATTCGCAAAATACATGCTAGGTATTGTGGCAGCGGTGATCCAATCAGCATCTTGGACGAGTAACCACCAAAGTCTACCCCAATACTCTTCCGTTTCCCTCAGAAAAACTGCACTGTTTCGACCCTCTTTTGGGATTTGTTCCGAGATCTGAAAAAAAAATCCACTGGTTCCTCGGGTACCTTACACGACCGGAGTGACTTTTCCCATAGCGTCGTAACCGAATACATACGACACAAAGTTTCTTCGTTAGTGTGTCCAGAATTTCAACTACGAGTGTTTTTCTGGGGATGGCACAGTTCCTACAAACCCTTTACACTTTATTTCTCACCCGTCTGTTGGCATTAAATCTGCCTAGCAATGTCCAGCCTTAGTGAGTCACGCCGAAGTTCCAGATAAACTTTCATGGTGGATCTCTTCGGTCATTCAAACCAATAACGCGAAAATGAATCTTCTGATGGTGCAATCTGACAACCGTAACTGCGCCACACTACACAAGTGATTGTAGTTGCAGTAGTGACATATCAGCACACAGGCGAGATACAATCTCATCATTGGTTTTAGATCAAATTCTCGGAGTGGCTGGAGATGCATCTTCTTCTTTTTCTTCAGCCTTTGTCCCGTTCACAAGCGGGGAAATACCTAGTCTGTGCAAAGGATCCATTTCCGAGAATTCTATACACGCTCTTTGAAAATCATCCCGAACCTCAGCGGAGACTTCAGCTGGACGTTGAAAAAGAGTACTTCAGCGTGTACTGAGACTATTACCCGCATAGTGGCGTGGTGTTTTTGATGCCGCCGTCTCTGCCCCATTGACTCTTGGCCACTAGTTTCCGCGATGACTTCAAGTCGAACACGCTCCCTAACGATGGCCGGAATTGTGTCGCTGCAAGTAATAATGGGGTACTGGTCTGCGACTCGCTGCAAAGTCACGAGCGCGAATTGCAGGAAGCGCTTGACGAATCTCTGGTGCAACAAGAGGCGGTAAGCTGTTGCATCTACACCTGTCGTTATTTCGTAGTAGGAGTGGATGGTAAAGAGGTTCATTTAATCAGTCCACTTCATCCGCTGCCTACGCGAACCTGCTCAAGTGTCGCTATAAATGATGGCGAAACAGCTGCAGCAGGCGGGCAATGCTCCTGGTTATCGTGACGCCTAAACGTCGAACCATTCCACGATTACCGATTTCGACGCCGGGCTATCTATTACGGGAGCCCGACCCAGTCACCATGTCAGACGACTCCCGCCGGTTATACGTACTGGATTTTCTTTTCCCCCCATTTAATGGATTCGCATTTGATCCCTAACTGCCAGATGTGGTGAGGAAGCTCCTCAGTAAGTAATCTGCAAGACTACAAAGTTCCTGCACTTTCCTCACCTGCGCCCTGAGACGCTCCGGTGGCGTACAGACATTAATACTGAAAGTATCCATCCCTCCTCCTTTCACAACCGGGCTTGGGGCCTTAATACTTAGTGATGCATCCTGTGGCTGGAATTATGGTTGCCTCCGGCATTGCGCTCGCCGAGATTATTACGCTGATTTGACTCAGGTACTCATTTACAGCTGAGTCGACTGGTATCCGACGTCAAATCACGATACAAATCCCACTGCCACCAGTGAAATTTGAACCGCGACTTTCCGTACGAAATCCTTGTTCTCTAACCACTTTTCTATCCGGACACCACCGTATCAAAGCTCTGATATTTTGGTGGATTTTCCGCCTCTCTTGGATAAACTCACCGAGTTCATTTATTCTTTCCCGCCGTGAACAAAACGCTGTTTCAATTTGCTGCCTTCTGCATTTATCTTTTGCAGCCGAGGCATTAATTTTAATCCCAGACTACCCGTATTCCTTTCAAGGTCATGCAACGAATCGCGACTACCAAGCGTTGGGCATGTTAGTGACCTTCCAAGCTTGAAGCTCTTACGAAAAAGATTCCGGTTGTATCTAATTTCAACTTCACTATCATCTCTTGTAGCATTAGATACTACAGTAGGCAAGTTCCCTACTACCGACACACTGCGATCGCTGGATATCGCCGCCATGGGTACGCATCCTTACTGTAAAGTTGGCAGTACTGGATTCCCGAAGCGCTGCACCGTAAAAGAACTTTCTTTATCCTCCATCATATTTGATATTTCTGGGTATCCAGACCTGCCAACCTTTTATCCACAGTTGGGCATTTACCCCGGCCTACCCAGCCTGCTCATGAGCATGTCCATGCACGCACATATCCTGAAGCGTTCACACACGTTCACGTTCACGTTCATACACAAATTTTGTGACGGCAGCTCTATCCGTTGTTGTGTCGTGGCTATGGCACACAAACAGACAAACAGATAGATAGATATCTACCCGATTTTAATAAAGTTTCGTTTTACGTAGTCTTTAGAAAGGATTTTTTCAACCGACCTCATACATACATACAAAGGCGAAATAACTTCTACATAGTCATTAATATGAAGGCAATGTCATCTGTTCACTCTATCTAAGCAAGCCATAGCAACGTTACGGTCCTCCAGTGGGGCCACTTCAGAGAAGCTTCGAATCGAAAGTGAGTACAGGGGCGAATAGCTCAGAAGCTGTAGTCCGTTTTCCTAGAGGAGCTCTAGAGGTCCACCTTTGGCCTGCATAGAAGGTAGAAACGGGCAGCTCATAATCCTTTTTCCGTATTCACAGAAAAGTCCGAAAGCTGTACTTCTGTCCTACACCTAGGATCAGTAAAACAAGCCTGAAGCCCAAGTTTTTCTGTATTTCATTCAAATTTCTTGGCCTAATATCGATACCTTATTTGCTTACCTAATTTAATTTCTTACCGCTATTTTCACACGCAGTTTTTCCCACACAAACTTTTGTTTAAATTCTTCATTTGACTATTTCCTCACGCTTACTTTTTCTCAAAGTATTAGGTTGTTACACATGGAATGGCCAATTTGGTACTAAAATTTGAAACGACTGTAAAGCTTACAAAAATTTATTTAATTAATCAAAATAGGTGCCAGTCGATTCAAAACACTTCTCCCAGCGAGATACAAGAGCATATATGCCAGTTTGGTAGAAGTCCAATTTTCAGGTGTTGATAAACTCATCGAAGGCAATTATGATGGCCTCTTCATTCCTAAATTGTTTTTCCGCCAAAAAATGATCCAGATGCTTAAAAAAGTGGTAGTCAGTTAGCGAAAGGTCCGACGAATATGGTGAATAAGGCATAGTCCCATATTGCAATTCGTTTAACTTTTGAACCATTGTTCTTGATACAGGGGGTCATGCATTGTCGTGAAGGAGTATCATACCATCTTTCTTGCCTAATCTCGGCCGTTGAATACTCAATTTTTGGTGCATTTCCTCGAGTTGGGTACAGTATTTCTGGGCATTTATCGTTTCTTCAGGTAGCAAAAAAGAATAGGGGACAACTCCAGCTGTAGACCACCAGACATTTGTCGAGCTTTTTCACCTTTCCAAGTTGTTGGAACTTCCGGAAAACTACCGAATAGTGTACGCCCAGTTTCTCTGCACAGACAGACGTGTGTCAGGTTCGACTAGCAAACGCAGCTCGTGGTTGTCAATCGATGGTCCTGGATGCCCACATGGCACACTTTGAAGGTTTACGTCGCGTGACCGGAATTCTTCGAACCACCGCCGTGTGGTTCGCAACTAACTTCACTTGATTGCCAAATCGGCCATTTCATATGCAACAACCTAATAGATTCCCAAATCAACGACCTATTGTGGCATTTTTCTACACAGGTTTTAGTATTCTGTACTTGCAATATTTCGAAGTTATTCGCACATGTGAAATTTGATGCGCAGTCTGTCTGCGGGCATTTTCTAAGTTTTTACTTGTGCGCTAGGCAACTCAAGTTTATAGCTAGGAATCGCTTTGTTTAAGTTTCTCTAGACGATTATTATTTTGATAATATGCAATTTGTTTTTTAACCTGGGAATCAGCTGACATACAGGTTTATGGAGGCTTTGTATAAGATTAGTCTTAAGTATGGTTTTGTATAATTGTTGTGACTATTACTATACTTATTTTATGTATTTATAATAGCTTAGGTGTTCATTGTACTGAATGATTTATTAAGAATAATGGTCACTCAACCGCGGCTGGACGAAATCCCACCTAAATATATATAGATATGTATAATGATAAAGTTTAAAATTAATAAACAAACAGATATGCTTAGATTCCAGAAAATTATCGATAACTTATGACCATATGTGGATATTTGTATATGGTGTTAGAAATTTAATTATATTTGCTGTTATTAATAAAGACAATATATATTATAAAGGATGGCTAGCAATATTTAAAAATAGTTTAAGATAGATAGATAGATAGTAAATGGGGATAGAAAATAGTATTGTGTAAATGAAAATAATGCCCCTGAACTATCTACCATTGATCATACCAAACTACATAATAAGCATTCACATATAAATGTTCAATTCTAGGATTAATATGATTATCAGATATATTTGAAATAACTAATATGAATGTAAATAAATTCTCTGAATTACAAGAAGGAAACACACGGGTACTATAATATAATAATAGCAATGGCGATAAACATATGCGGTTCTATATCGCTATGTATTTCCAACCATGAAGGCGAAATTTGATTGAGAAAATAAGTCTAAAAGTTTCAATTAAAGCAATTATGGGATATTGTTTGAAAAATAAATCTTGTTTCAAAATAATTGTTATCCAAAATGAAGACAATCCAACTTTATTCAAAATATAACATATATATATATAACTCTATCCACCTTAGTGAATATGTTTTCAAAAAATTGAGACAATAATAATATATATAAGACAATAATAATATATATAATTCAAGTAGCTTTTATTAAGGAAATTTAAACCAGTTTAGTTACATTTCTATCGTGCTATGACAATAAGATATTTTGCAAATATTGAATATTTCGAAAATAAAATCTCCTTTTTTGTGATATCCGAAAAAAATCTATTGGTTCTTCGAATCTACCTCTTTATATGTAGAATAGAATTTAGTCTGATATCACTCTCTACTCACATCATCTCATATAATATTTTTGTACTTACTGTGAAGTTCGATAAGACAATAAAGAGACCAGAAAGTACAAAGGAAAGTCAAGTATGCAGATAATGGGAACAAAACATGATAATGTCAAAAAATAGGCATTTATTTAAGAAAGAACTTAAACAAAATTATATGAATGGAAATTGTATTATTGGTGTCAAATAAAAAACTCAATAAAATTATATTAAATGTCAAAATATTATATATATATATATATTGGAGAAATATATTTATGTGTCAAACGGAATGTTTTCTTAAATTTCATTTCCAAGATTCAAGTATTATAGATGCGATGCGATGTAATGAAAATATGAACGAAAAGATTTTCTATCCAAAATCCTTTTTTTACAGGTGAGGAAAGCGTATTAACATAAAGGTCTTGTAGATTACTCATTATGGAAGGTACTATGACAACTAGCAGTCATGTATAAAATCCCCCGCAATAAAACGAGAAGAAAACAAAATTGAACGACCGGTAGTTAACCGACGAAAGTTGTCTGACCTGGGGCTCGGTCAAGCTACAGTAATGGGGAGCATGTGTGTGTGAATGAGATCGATGAGAGGCATAGCCTCTGACCACTCAGACCTAATGGTTCATTGCACTCCACCGCCCATTTAACGGAATATCCAAAACGCTTTTATGTATCACACGCAATTTTGTCTTTTTGTTACCAAAGATACCAACTTCAACTTTCAACTTCACCAGTACCTCAGTACTTTTTCTCATTTTTCAGTACTTTTTTGATAAATAGCTACTTTTCAGTACTTTTCAACATAAACCGAATCATAGTTAAGTATTTGGCTATAACACGTTTTGCTAAGTGGCAAAATAACCGGATATTGGAACTGTAAACGTTACCCTGCCTGATCGCTTCCTGAAGTAGGTCAACCTTTCCGTGAAACCGCATAAAACAAAGTAGCAGTTCTGTTAAATGTTGTCAACCATATCATAAAGGGTACAAAGTATTAAGTTGGACATAAAGTCCAGCCACCCACGACCGAAACTGACAGTTTGAGAACAACCCGACGCCAGTTCCAATTCACAGAAAACCATTCAAAAGCGCCACAACATTTATTTATTTAACGGATAACAAACAGAGTAAACTGCAATTACTTATTGTCCTCAGGAAGAGGAGAAAAGCAATAATCTTAACCTACGCTTAAAACTACTTAATGTAGAGAAGTTAAAAGGATCACGCTCTTGTGCATTGTAATTTTGTCAAAGTCTAGGAATCGGGGAATGGAAGTAGACTTCGAGCCCTATGAAGAGCACGTTGAAAGTGCCTGCGTTACGTGTGTTATAAGACACAGGACGGCAGGTGATGTCGTTAGAGGCGGAGCAGTCCATCAGACCCGAGGAAAGTTTAAACAAGTCGGGAAACCCGAAGCTGAACCTTTCAGGTATGACAGGTTTTAGGAGTATCCACTTTCGGGTGATGGCATTCACAGTCTTGAATTTGCAAAGAAGCAACAACTTTAACGTATTATAACTTTGTTAATAATAGTGCGATTTTCACCAAACTTGGTAAGATTCTCTATATTATAGCCTGCATTACTATTAAATTTCGTGGTGCCAGGATGAACTTAAGGGGAGCTTTGAGCCAATTACTTAAAAATTATAGTAATATACTATTATTGACGTTATTTAACTAGATATTGCTATCGAAGGTATTTCGAAGTCCAGGCATCATATAGTGGTAGCCTCCTGATTTTTTTCAGATTTTTCCCCACCTTTCTAACAAATGTCAAAACTAAGACCGGCCTAGAAAAGTACTAACCGACACCTTTAATTTGATACCCCACATGACTATATGTGATGAAAAAAAATGTACACCCCCTTTTGCACGTAAAAGAATGTAACCCACTGTATGCGTGAGCGTTCGCAGTTCCAACCTTTCTACCAAATTTGGTGTCAATCGCTATAACCATCTCCGAGTGCGTGTGGCGGACGGACAGATAAACAGACAGACAGTAAACCGATTTTAATAAGGTTTTGTTTTACACAAAACCTCAAAAATGTGCATAAATTCAGATAGGATCTACGCTGTTGTAGGAAGAAGAAGTTCAGAAAGCGAAGTTGGGAGGGGTAATCCACACGAGGGAAGCTTTTCTTAAAGAAAAGGGAACGAGTGAATTTACGTTGTACATTTTCAAGGGCAAGATAATCACAGTTATGGGAAGGAGACCAGATCACGGAGCAGTACTCGAGGGTATTCCTCCCGAGGGAATTGAAGAGAGTTAAGGAAGGTTGGATGGGGTCAAAATTAGAGGAGGAGCGAAGTATAAAACCTGACAAATTTGCTGCTCAATTGGTAACTTCGAGGCAATGGGTGTCAAAGAGTAGCTTATTGTTGAAAGTGACTCCGAGGCCTTAAGCAGGACAAGGAATATCCGCTAAGAGAGTAGGATAAAGAAGTGGGTGAATATTTAAGCGAGTAGCCCATAGAGTGACATTTTCTGACGTTTAGCGCTAAACCATCAGTCGAGCACCAACGAACCAAAGTGTCTAGGTTACCTTGAAGGGAAACACAGTCCATAGGCGAGGATAAAGCGGAAAATAGGTTAAGGTCGTCTGCATAGAGTAAACAAGAACCAGTAAGTAGGGGAGAAGGTTGTAAATAAAAAATAAAAGTAACAAAAAGCCCAGAATAAAACCTGTGCGACGCCAGAGGAGGGAGAGAAAGAGCGGGAAGTGCAGCCGTTAAAAGAGACGCGGCAGAGTCGGTTGGAAAGGTAAGATGCAAGCCATAAAAGAAGTGGTATGGGGACGCTTAGAGACGAGAGTTTGGATAGAAGTATCTTGTGATTTACAGTGTCGAAGGCTTTTGCCGTGAATTTAGACATTTGGCGACAATGTTGGGAAAGTCAAGCAGGTTGGAGGTAGTGGACCTATGCTTAACACAGTCGTATTGCTCTTTAACTATATGGTGACCAAAGTGGGCGGACAACCAGTCGCTGACATATCTGTCCAAGATTTTGGAACAGGAGAAGAACAGGCATATGGTATGGTAATTCTCGGCAAGCATACTATCGCCACTTTTGTGGTTGGGGAGGATAAAAGCCTCTTTCCACAAGCTTCTTCGAGGTTTTTGTTGAATATAAGAGATAGGGGGGGGGGAGATGGACTTACGAGTTTTGACAAAACGAACTTTGGCCGACATTGCCATCATGTTTGACAATAAGGTACTCGACAAGGAGAAGGGTCAGAAGAAGAATGGTAGGTGATGGGGGCAGGCTACATCCACTAGCGGGAAGGATGCGGAGGAAGGAGGAGGAATATAGACCGATGAAAAGTAGCGACAAAGCAAATCACAAGATAGTTGGAGAGATTTAGTTGAGGAGCCAGAAAATTTAATGGACGGAGCGGATAGCTGGACAGGACAGCGGGAGATGCGAATGTGGGACCAGAAAGTTTTGAAGTTTCCGCGCTTAAGTGAGTCTTCAACACTGGTCAAATATTCGTTTCTGGACTTACGTATTAAGGATTTGACCGAGGAACGCAAAGTTTTGAAAAGCACGTCCACAGAAAGACAAGTTCCCTGTTACATCATGCGCAGAGTATTGTGTATAGCGAAGTCTAATAGTCGCCCGGACAGAAGAAAAGACGAGAAAACAGCCCAGCCCCCATTTTAGATTTTTGGCGTTTAATTCTGTGGTCAGGGAATTCCTTTCACCAACGGGACAGAGAGGGAATTGGGGCTTTACATTACATTCGGGTTTAGATGTGTGCTCTTCAATGTCTTCTGACAACACTGATCATTGGATTTGCGCTAGTGGATGCAATAATTCCCATTGCAACTGCAGTATATCAGCGCTAAGAATCTGAGGTCGAATGCGCTAGCATGGTATACATCGACCTAATTAAAATATCATCCTCACCATGGTCTCTGGTAACATCACCAAGTTTTTGGAAAGACGCACAATCAGCCCACGAACCATCCAATGCAAACTCGCCTTAACGACTTATTGCGAATGTGACCCTGAACAAATCGATCGAGACATTTCAGCAACAATGATATTAAGCTGATCTATCTTTCCCAGACTTCGGTATAGAGACTGTCTTAACCAAATCACTGCTTTCACAATGTTTGATTCCTTTTGCAAGCGGTTTCTGCAAACTTTCAACGGTGTTGAAAGTTTGCAGAAACTCTTTCCCTCACAGTTCGGTCACCTATTGTCCCAGATGATATACTTCCAAAAGAGTTTGTAAAAACTTCCAGTTCGTGAATCTTCAATCCAGTTTTCTAAGAGAGTTCAACTTACACTTGTAAGGACAGCCTTGAAGTCTCTTTTTCGCCGACCAATTCCTCACAGTATGTTGTCATTTTTATTGCTTTTAAAGCACGACTCTGTAGTCATTTGGGTGATTTCCCCAGCTTTTGTAGTTCTAAGTTTCAGTAGGAACCACTTTATTGAAATTACCTCTGGGGGAGAAAAGCCTTTTCCAAGGACTCTAAAAGTGTACGATTCACAGGCTGACCCAGAAAACGCATTCAATGTCGTTAAACACAGAAATGACCGTGTTAATATATCCAAAGCCACGGAGAAATGCTACGGCGTTCACCTCAGTCAACGCGGTAAGACAGGCACCGGGCTTGTCCAGAAATGGTATTCTTTACGCATGGACGGCATCAGAACGCTTACACGTGGAAAAGACCGAGGAACTCGCAAGAGCCCGTCGGAAAAAAGTGCATTAATATCTGCACTTTATGCGAAACTCGACGGCCTAGTGCCAAAAGCTGCGACATAGAACGCGAACGTGGTAAAAATTGCGATAAACTTCTCTATTTTGGTAGCCTACACACTCAATAGTCGAACGATTTTATGATTGGCTGATAAAGCTCACCATTATATCATATAACTGCGTGGGCACCACAGACAGTCGATTCGATGCCGAAAAAAGATACCTTCTGGCAATTTCTCGATAAAAAGATCTGTAATGTGCCTGATGGCTATATCGCCATTGCGGGTGACCTTAATTGGTAATGTGGGTGAAAAAGCAGACGGCAATAGGTGCATGGGTGAAACGGGTTTAGAACGCGCAATGAAGGTGGCGAGCGTATAAACGCACCCATGAGCTTGTACGTGTGAATACATGGATTATAAAACGATTGTCTCATCTTGTCACTTTTTTTAGCGCAGTGCGACTTGTGCTCAAGGTGGCGGGGAGGAAAATAGGACAGCAAATCTGTCGACCAATTCAAAACCAAATGGCTAGAGAATAATCAAGGCGATCAGACCCGATCGACGGGGACCCATCTGAAGTAACTTCGGTCACGAAACCTTACCAGGGGTATACTGGTATCATGGGAACCAGGATAGCCCATGAACTCTTATGTTTCAAGAGAAATCCTGTGAGCATGTGAATTGAGATCGGTTGTTTGCGGGTTGCCCCTTGTGGAAACTTCAAGAAGGCCGTGATTACGAACATGAGATTTACAAAGTTCAGTGGAGATTTAGGTAGATGTTGCATCCACTGTCCACTATCCACCGTCCACTGGACAGGTGCCCACGTAAAACCCATAGAGACATAACTGTCGGTGTGACTGAAGTTGAGGGGGGCATAAAACAAATCAATTCGATGGAAGCAACAGGACCTGAAGACATCGTATATAAGCTCTGAAAATCCAAGGGCTTGGACCCAACACTGTGGCTCACTGAGTTCTTCAATCGGATTACTGAGGAAGGTAGAACACCATCTGACTGGAAAGACAGCATCTGACCGGCAAAACGATTTCTGAACGCATTCTTGACAACCATATTCGCGAAATTTTTCAAATAACCATGAATCAAGTCAAGTTTTTCAAGAACTACGGAAGTACTGACGCAATTCGCACTCCGCGGTTACTCGTGGAAAAACATCGCGAGAAGTATCGCTCTCTTTGCATTGCGTTTCTGTATCTAGAGAAAGCTTCTGCTCACGCCGGGTTAAGCTGTTCTACCGCGATTCGAAAAGTAAATTGCGAAGGTCGGCTGTATTTTCATAACGTCACAAAGCAAAGATAATCTCGAGTGACTTCAGCAGTAATGGAATGATCACCTCATGTAACACGATCTCAAATTGATTCTGAATAAAACAGAATTTTGGTCGACCGATCCCCATCAAACAGGCACTATCACTGACTTACAGTAACGGTGACCTGCCCCCAACCGAACGACGTAAATATCTCGGGTCAATGCTATCAGCTAATGCGTTATGAGATTGCTTCTCGCATTAGAACAACCTGTTCTTTGTGGATGACGTATCAACGAAACTAAAATTTACCGCAGTCCCGTCCGCTAAGTCGCCCTCTATGGTTCTGGGTGTTGACCGACTTGAACGCGTCGTTCGCGTAACACGTCCATCAGTCATAGATAAATCAGTGCATCAGTCGTAGATAAATCGCGAGAGACGGGTCTTCAATGGTATGATCATGTAATTCGCGACAACAAGAATTTGCCTAGCAAGATTGGTCTGAACATCGAAGTCAATAGAAAACAACCAATATACCGGCCGAAACAACGGTGTTTTGATACGCTGGATGAAAATTTGAAAGCCCCGCGACTGCATCCAGAACAAAATGGCGCAACTAATCACGCAAAGCTTCAAGCCAGTTCCATTCACGTTTCTAATTCCTCTATTTTTCGCTTGTTCCTCGTGCGTGCTCCATCTCGTGTGTGGAGGATCATATTGAAGATTTTGAAATTTGATTTACTTTTTTCTCTTCTTCGCTCTTCAACTGAAAAGGGTGCTCTGTAGTTAACTGATATGCCTGAATTAAAATTTTTGCAGAAGAAACTATAGCATCATGTGGAGCCTGTCCCTGAGTACCTTAAGCCTCCAAAATCCTCCTATGACTTCTAAGCACTTGAAGGGCCAATGTCTTTAGCTTCCATATTGAAGACAACCCCGGGACTATTGAACGCGACAACAGCGAAAGAGGAAGAATCTATTTATTTCACCATTGAATCCAGTCATTGGAAGTCTCTAAGTCGAAGCTGGTTGCTGTAATTGCATGCATCTTCTGTGTCTCAGCACGCTTTAAAGCGGTTGTTTTGTCTATGTAAGGTTGACATATAAAGAAGAAGGAAGTGTCCTATGGTACCACGACTGCTGGCAGTAGTACCAGGCACAACTGACATTGAAACGTGGTCATTGCCAATCTATGATCTTGCATCAATATTAGAACTTTTATTTTTAACATTGCATCAAAATTAGAACCTTTATTTTTAACACTGCATCAAAATTAGAACTTTTTCATTGAAAAATCTTATGTCAAACCTAATTTCCTAACTTCAATTATTTTCTCGACCAAATCCAGGCCTACTCCGCCACGGAGAACACCGATGGTGGCAACTGTCAATCGAATTAACAACATTCGACAAAAATTTCGAATGTTGTTAACCCCGCTGCGCCACAGATCTACGACATTAGTCTCTCAACTTCGTTGCCCGAGATCAAATCAGAGTTCGTCATGGGTGTTTGTGTTCACCTTTGTCAATGATAATGAAACTAGAGCACAGTCTAATTGAAGATCAAATATTAAAAAAAAATATTACGACAATAAACTATGAATATGTTCTACACTCCATACCAGGGTAAACATCTTGACTTCGCACTTACTAAGCCTATGTCCCAATGAGTGGAAAAAAGTCGTTGCTTTACGCCGTCAAACAAGGGGATAAAACAACGATGGTATACCATATGTGCGTAAAGCAGATTAATACAAAACATTTTATGGATCTTGCATAATATATTTATATCTTTTTTATTTATCTGATACATGAAACTCAAATATATATATTACTCTATTACCGTTCTTCACATCTCTTTAGTGTTGCTTTATTAATGTGGCTTGTGCATTTTGTTGTTTGCTGGAAAATGGCAAAATATTACGATTTCAATAACTGAAAAATTCGCAATGCCCGTAACAATAATTATTTTCTATCTTTCGCATTGAAACTTCATGGAACTATATATGACTTTTAACTACTCTTTTTATACAATGAAACATAAATTATCCTTATTTGTTTTATTTATTTTATTTGTTCATTTGCTGCAATAGCTATAACAATTTCTAAATAATTTGTTTGTAGTTTTTTTTAAATTATTTTTTTGTTTTGTTTTTAGTCTACAATTTATTATTGTATTCATTTTTTTTTGTGTGTTGTTTTAGTTATTCTCTTTAAATGAGCGCCTGATCTTGGTTGCAACGGTGCCATCTACGAAATTCTATTCTACCTTCAAACTTTTCATACTTTAATAATTAATATTTTCTATGTGAATGGATAATAATCGCACAATCGAAAAATTTCCAATAACTGATATTCGTAATTCACTTTCCATTTTCCTTATACATATGGGAATATGCATGTATGTAACAACACAAATCTAATTTATATATTTCATATATGTTTCCTTAAGAAAAATAAATTTTTATATAATATTTCTCTTTTGTATCTATTTCTTTTCACATAGAAAAATATATTCAAATTCATTTTGTCAGATTATATATGAGTGACGAGTAGATGTTTCGAGTGTATGGAATCGGAAGTAAATCTTCCAAAAGGTGTGAAGCAAGCCTAGGACTTTCTATTTAGCAGTTTTTAATAACTTTTTGGCTTCATTGTTCTACTCAACGAAAAATGAGTTAATTGTTAATGGATTTTCTGATTAATTATTATTTCAGTAGAGTGAAATCAATCCGCTGAAATTGGTAAAATAAAGGATTTTTTACAGAATTTCTTACTGAATTAGTTGCAAGCTTAATTTAGGATAAACGTTGCTTTTTAGAATTTGCATTTACTTTAAGGTTATATATTTCGAATTCTCCAGTGCCAGAAGTTTTCCTATAAAATAGTTTAAAATTTCATATGAAGTAGTATTTGAAGCAAATCGAATATAATTTTGTCAAATATTGGGGAAGAAATCAACAACTATAGACACAGTATAGAAGAAAAACTTAAATTCAAAACTATTTTTGCAGCATTTCAAAAAATGTTCAAAAATAGTTGAAAAATTTAGGTAAAAGTTATATCACATGGAGAAGCATTACAATAAAAGATAAAGCTGGAAAAGAGGAGATTATTGTCACAAACTGAAACTTCCGGCAGCAAAAATGATTTGAAATTATTTGCAAATCATCATCACTGGATCATGTCCCTTTCCATGTTTCTCTTCTACAACAAAGACTCGTTTGCGTGTATATTTTATAATACAACCATGAGGTTTATTAAAATACATATGCATTCGTTTTGTTTTATAGTTTTTTTCTAATAATTATCACCTGAATTAAACTACCTGAAATTCGTCTACCGAAATGTGAACGCAACAATATGATATACAATAATTAATACAATTTTGTTTTTTCTTAATTAATTGTTTCTACATTCATTGCGGCGCTTGTATAGGTTTCTGTGAATAATTTAGTACATTTTTAATAATTAATTTATGGTTTATGATAGTAATATACATTTTGAATTTATCGTTCTTGTTTAGCCTACAATGATGCATGTTTATGTAGTTTTGCATAATAGCACACTTGAATTTATTATTTGTTTATATCAAATTGCACACTATTAAATTAAATATTAGCTTTTTTTTACCACCAGGTAATATTAAGTGATACTTACGTTTTACGATAATTTTATACATGTCACATTCATATATGGTTCAATATAACTCACAAATTATTTTTAATATCTACTAGTGAATTTTACTTCTCTGATAATTTCATATATTCATTTTTTTATTTTATTTAGTTCACATTTTTATTCAAGTTTAAACAAATTTGCCCTTAACTCTTTTTGGAAAAACTCCAGTCTACTTTTTTAATTGACAGATGTTACATAATATTCATTTTTTTCAATAATTTTAATTAGTGCTTATAGCAAAAATACACAATCATTTTCGTTACCATTTACGTTAATAATAACATTTGTTTTGTCAGTTATTGTTAATGTTCTCTAATGATAATCTCATAAAAGTACATTGACTGGTAACAAATTAACAATTTCACATTGAGTTCGATTCTTAAATTTAAATTTTATGTTTGGTAAGGTAATTTCCAGCTAATTTAGATTTAGTATTTATTTTACTTATGGTGTAGCCGAAATGAGGGCTATGGAGTGGTTTTCGCTATAAAAGATTGGTGGAAAGTGGCACGAAATATAGAAAGTCATAGAGTTTGAAGTTTTAAGGAGAAATTTGGACAGAAATTAGCAAAACGTTTCAAAATTAGGAAAAAGTGTGGAAAACAAACATGCGGTATAACTTGTGTTATTTCACACCTGCACAAACTTTGGATCAATTAATGAAAGAATTGGTAACCTCGAACGACATGAAGGCTCAACTTCATAAACGCAAATATGGGAGAAAATATGTTCCATTATGGACGAATTCGTATGTAGCGGAAACCTAGAAATCGCATTGGCTTGTTTCCCTCCCTCTAGAATACATAAAAAAGTAAACCTCGTCGGATGGGATAACGTTCAACCAGATTGATTGAGAAATGAGCTGCATGTAGCATCCTTGACGTACCTTAAAACCACAGACACCATCTTGTCATTAGAGAGTAGCCTGTAGTAGTTCACTATTCCACTAACTAGAAGAACGGACTCTAGCCTTACAAGTGCTAAGGAGTCACAGACTTTGAATCCATCCCCGATTTAAGCAATCAAGTCGCGGAGAAGGCACGGAATTCGGAGATTTCACTAGATTCATGTTTCCCCATGAAGAAATCTGTAGAAGACATGATTGCTCTCCAACTGAGAAAACTGGAGAAGACGACTCTACAGAAGGAAACTCCGCCCGCAAACGAGAGGTGGTACAAGCTAAATCTTGCTTGTCAAAATCTAATACCGGTGTGTGGAAACGGATGCATTCAGCCCGGCCACCGTCAACCTGGCAACGCTTGTAGCTTACGGTAGCGAAAAATATTGCGAAAGAAGACGAAGCTGGCAGCAACGAGGGGCTGCATATGACCGTTACTGCATCACAAAGTGTGAGAATATCCAGAAAAATTGGACGCAAGGAAGCCTGACTTTTGGTGGAAGGTGGGAACAAGCTGTTGAAACCGGTGCAACGGCTGCAAACCTTTCAATACGGAAGAGAAGTAAAGCGAGTTGAAACTCTTCGAAAGTAGTGATTGGCAATAAAAAGACGAAGGTCACTATATTACTTTTCAAACGTTTCAATGCAGTTGGCATGGATGAGAGCAGAGCACCTAAAGCGACTTCTAAAAAATGCTTTCTTAACATGTATCTTCCTAGTTTCATGTCTACTTCTTGGCAGAAGGCTAAAGTAGTCTTCATAACGCAATTTTGGAAAAATATCATTTCAAACCCAAGAACTTCAGCTTAAAATCATTCCTACAGAAACGTTTGGAGAGACTACATTCACGAGAAAGTGCTAAGGTCACACGACTATTGCAAAACCAGCCTGCTTTCCAGCGTGGAAAGTCCTGGGAATGTGCTCTTCATTCCTTGCTTTCAAAAATAGGGGATGCAAATCTGTGCCTCCAAAGCTCAACAAAGCAACGAAAGATTGTTCCCAAGAAAGTGTGGTATCACCACTTGTGTAGCATGTGTTGACAGACTTACTAATATGACAGCTGTAAAATTCACCAATCCACACAGTTAGTGCCTCAGGCCTGAACTAAATGGTATAATGTACAAAAAGGAGGAAACTGAATAGTCTTTGCCTTCTAGAGATAAGGGGTAAAACTCTTCAACTCCCCGAAAAAGTTAAATATCTGGGAGTTTATAAGCCAGAAGAGTTTTGGAAATTTGTTATTTTTCACGACGGGTCGAAATTTAACATTTTCGGTTCCAGTGGCCCGCGATTAGTGTGGAGAAGAGTAGGCACTGCCTTAGAAGACGGTAACATTGTACCAGTAGTTAAACACGGCGGTGGCAGCATCATAGTGCTACGGCATCTAAAGGACCAGGGTCCCATATCCATAGTATAGCCATAAGTTCTGTCAGTCGATGCGTATAGCGAAAAATGTTAGGTCAACGAAACTGGTAACACAGCGCTCGGAGAGTACCTAACCATACCCGACTTCCGCCAGACCGAGAAGTTCGGAAAAAATAATCGCGATAATTTCGATGCATCAATATGGGAATATGTCGAAAAAGATTCATAGTTGGTTAAAAAAGCTGCGGGTAAACGAATGATTCGTTTTTAGGATATTATCTCGATACCGCGAAGCAACTGATGTGGTTGACAAACCGCGGGAGGAGCGCCCGCACTCCGTACGCCGCCCGAATGTCGTGCATGCTGTGCATGAGCGTGTTTGTCATAATCCTCTCCACAAGCAGAAACGAATGTCAGCGGAAATGGCCATTTCAACTCCAAGTATGAGTCGTATTTTACGAGAAGATCTTGGTCTCGGTGCGTACCGGCGGTGCATTAGCCACATCTTGCGCCAAAACTGAAGAAAGCACGGCGAACTCAGTGTGCTGCTCTTCTGCAATGATTTCCCGGTAAAAAAATATCTCAAAATTCGATTTTCGGATGAAAAATGTTTACCATTGAGGAAAAATTCAACCGACAAAATGATCGAGTATATGCTCACAATTGTTATGAAGCCAAAGAAAATGGTCCGCGAGTCCAACGTCACCATCCGACTTCTGTCATGGTATAGTGGGGCGTCTCATATCACGGAGTAACTAGTATTCATTTCTGCGAGGCCGGCGTTAAAACCAATGCGAGCGTGTACGAACAGATGTTAGAGGATGTAGTCGAGCCAAGGAGTGAATCTCTATTCGCTGGAAAGCCGCAGTGCTTCCAGCAGGACTTGGCCCCGCTCACAAAGCCAAGATAATTCAGCAGTGGTTAACGGCGCACGCTCCTGACTTTATAACCGTGAATGGAAGAGCCTCAGGCAGCCCATATTTAAATCCTCTGAGCTACAGCCTTTGGGCTAAGTTAGAGGAGACTGCCTGCGATCGAACGTACACTGATTTGGGGAGTTTGAAGGCCAGCATCTCCAGAAATGCCGCTTCATACCTTGCGTGAAGTGACCCATGCATGGCCTCTCAGACTTCAGGCCTGTATAACTGCTAGCGGCGGCCATTTCGAATATTTTTTTTTCGTTTAAAGGATCTATGTTTCCCTTTTCTAATGGTGACCTTTTCGATTGATTTGGTTTATTACTTCGTGCGAAATAAAGATTTGTTTGACCGACAGAACTTATGGCTATACTATGTATAATCCAGGAAAAACTCGCTAAAATGGGCTACGTTAATATACTAAGGCAGCACATACCAGCTACGATAGCGATGCTGAGTTTGCCATCAAATATCATGTTAGTACCTGACAACGACCCAAAACACACAGCTATGGTCGTTAAGGAATGGCTGCTTTACCATGTCAAAAAGATCCTTCCTCATTCACCTCAGAGCCCGGATTTAAATCCGATAGAGCACTTGTGGGCACACGTCGAAAAGGAGCTACGAAAAAGGTACTTTGAAGGGTACCATCATGCGGTCGGAATTTCTATCCCTCGTTAAATTACCACTCAAGAATGACAAAAGTGAGCCGTTCTTCCCGAGTACGTCATCCCAGGAGTTAACGGGTGCTATTCAGGAGACAAGAAGTTATTTCGATGGAAGCATGAGAACTAATCGTGTATCTAGATTTAGGTCATCGAAAACTGGTGATATCAATATCAACAGATATAATCGTTATGTTGCATTATGTAAACTTCGGAGACTGTGAGTCTTATCCAGCTAAAAGCAAACGAAAAAAATCGATGTTGTTTTCAATATTCCTGCGGTAGTTTGATGTGCAGTCGTGAACGATGTTAAAGGAACCATTGGACCGGTGGAGACGTGAAGTACAATCGCTCTTCCGTATTTTTAACTTCTGTAAAAGTCGTTTCTGATGCTTTAGATGGAATTCGATCGAGTTTTCGCAAAGTTTTGTCAGTTGATGGTTGCAAATGTTACCGACTGAATATCAGTTTTTTTTTTCTTAGAAAGAGGCAACAAATGACAGATTATATAATACTTAACAAAAAAAAAACAAAAAATAGAACAATATAATACATAAGTGGAAGGGAGCTTCAACTTTCACCAATCATTGCACCGCAAACATCATGACTTCCTCCATTTCGAATGAATGTGGTCCACGTAAGTTGTATAAATGCACGATAGCCAAAAAATGTCTAATACTTCCTTCAGAAAATTGCAAATGATATAGTTTACACTCAAAAGGTTACAGAGAGAATATCTCGTGATAGTAAAACTGAAGTCATATTTTTGGCTCATAGTTGTTCATAGTTACAAATTATTTGTTAAGAATTAGAGTAAAGCTATAATCGCTTGGAAATGGTTCACAACAAGATTTTCACACATGCTTTCCAACCGCGAGTTCTAATTTCTCTGTAACCAATTGTTTGTGAGATAATTTCTAAATATTTGGTAATCACAAAATATTGTTTATGTCTCTAGACCTTTTTCTTATAAATGTACTTATCCAAAAAGAGGGTCGATCTAAATTTGTTAGAATTATTATTTTTTAGTTTGTTAGCATTTACTTCTAAATTGTTCTTTTTCCATCTCTTTTGGATGTTTCAACGACTTCTGTCTGTAGATGGTTTTTATTTTGGTTTTTGCTTCAATTTTTTTTATATAAAAGTGTAAAACCATAACAAATTGTGTGTATTATGTATGGGTTAATATAAGTAAACGGTAAGCTTCCAAATCTTTCGCTATATTGTATTGGTTTGCATTCTATTCTATAGGTTTGGAATTGAAATTTTTTTATTCAAATTGTAATAAGATATCGATTAAGTCACTTCATTCAGTTTTTAGTTGTCCTTTTTGTGATTTTGTATTTTATTTGTCCGCGGCAGATTGGCATGTTTTAGATTTGGTATGCACCTATGGCCAGTCATTAAGAATAGAAAAATGTCAACATTCAAAACACACAAAAACTCTAAAATTCAAGCTCGATAGAGGGCAAGGGATTAACGACTAACATTCATTCAAATCTCGAATCTGTGGGATATAATCCTCAATGATTGTGGAAATCCCACATTGGAATCTGATTTAAAAGTTTGGTTTGGGGCATATTTTTTTCATTCTAAATATAAACCTCTAATAAACCAAGCGAAATAAGAGAACTGGAAGTTTCAGAGGCAAGACTTTCAAACCTAGTCTGTAAAATCATCGAATTAGGTCGACGCAATGAACAGCGGCAATTAGCTGCACTAAACCACTCTTTCATTTACAAATTGTACCTCCTCAAAACCGTTCCTCGTTTCAGCCGGCGTTCATCAAGAAAGCATTATTTTTATCATGAATAAATTCCCCGAACCTCCAGCGCACGGCTCACTACTCTCCGCAGATGATATTTTCCTAACGTCTCACAACATGTCGGTCAAACATATAGTCCGATCTATGGTTAAATCTGAAAAAAACAATGGACCACCGATCGCGTAAACTCTAACCTGGTATAGAACTGTAATGACACGCTCAATACACTTGATTCGTACAATAAGGTCTAGATACTCTGGGTTCCAAGCCAATATTTTTGTTGTTGTCAACATCTGATCCTCCCTGTGGGATGAAACTTAAGGAAAAAAGAAGCTACCGGAAATGAAAGAATCTGAGATTATGAGAAGATAAAGGTCAAAGCGCTCGCAGGAATTTAGTCCAAGATATTATTTCTACATCTTGTGGAGAGGAAAGGAACGCTAAAAAATCCCCTTTTTGTCATTACTCAGTAGCCATACAATACATAGAAAAAAATTAAATCTGATAGACTACCAGATGCCAGAAAAACTGCTTGAACACTTCAAGCATGCTACAATGTTAGTTCTCTAGGATGTGGTGTACTTTAACCTCTCGAATAAATAAACAGTAATAAATAATGATGTTTTTTCGTACAGTTAACACAATCAAAGTCTAGTATAGTTCCGAAAATTGAGCAGCTTTCGAAGTGAGGACATTTTCAACCGAAATAATACCACACTCTTCATCGAAAAATAACGAAATATCCGCTTTTGGGATCACATTGTCTGCCTTGATAATCTCTCGCTTGCTAAAAGTCACCCCAGATACATTGAAGTTGACCAAAAAAATAACATCTTAATATGCTAAACGTTGATTTAAAAAATTCTGGCCTAAACCCGGACGAAGCGTACAACCAAGAGAAGTGATGAATATCCAGCAGCCACTGACTTCAGATGGGGAAAGGCTATCACCTGCGCCAAGTCAAGGAGGTCCCTTCCAAGAAGGCTATACACAAAAAACAGTCGTTTCCCGACGCATTGTTTGAAATTGTATGGTGGGAAAAATCATTGCTCATGTTCCACCTTCTTCGGCACTTGCGCGAGAAAATTCCGCGCTTTAGCTCTGGTGGTGAATTGGTGTGCGGCAACGTGGTTACGTGCACATGGTTGCAAGCACAGCTGGTTATGATTCGCCGCATGGGATGGGGAAATACATATAAGAAAGCCATCCAGGCCTCATCTACACACCAATACATGAACTACAAAGGCCACGGGTCGGTGGTTACCTCGCCCCTACCTTGCAAATACGCAATGACATTCCGTGCTCCACAGAAATTTGGTTTGTTTCTCCTATGTATAGTCTTCTTGGATTAGGGCCTTTTACACCCGCATTACCCTCCATATACTGCACAATTCGCATTGATGAAGCTGCTGAGAGGAGGGAAAACCCTCATGTAATCCCTTTGCGGTTACCGAGGTCAACCTAGACAAGCTGGTCCCTAGGCAAAGAATTATATGAAGATCTCAAAGAGATTTCTAGTTGCAGGGGAGCTGTTTTCCTCCGTGAATACTACGGATTAGTTCTGGGTCGACTGGAGTTCGCTCCCCCTGTTCTTACCACAGTAGCCATTGTCTTAGGAGTTTGTGATATCAAAACAATACCCAACTGCACCAGTTGGGCTCCACGGAACGGCCATTGACGCCTACCTACCAACCTACCATCCGAACAAGACCGATCCTAGCTGAACAATTCTCGACTTTTGAATAAATATATTGCAAAGAACTATTAAGCAGTATCACCCAGTAGTTATTGCAAAGCTAAGGAGACATAGAAACCCTGACTCCCCTTTTCACTTTTAGACCAATTAACCATCAATTTACCGAATTCGTAATAAATGTAAGTCGATTGAATCCTTCCAATGGTCAGCTGGAATCGATGGTCCGCCTCTCACGATAGAACGAAAATCATATCTAATATTCGTAGATTAGCCCGAGTGCATATGAACTTGAGGGCTATTGTCAATGCACCAAATAGATAACTGCAAACAACCAATCTTTCGGAAAAGGGTCCTTGAAGAAACGGCTTATTTAAGAGAAAAATGAGAAAGACCATTTGACGTTTGTAAAAGATCGCATAGCAAGGTAGCGAATGGCTGGACAGTAAGTTTAACTGATTATCGTCTGATGGTATCCCAGACTTACTTTTTTTTAACTGAATTAAGTGACTCAATTCTTTTGTTTCGTCCATGAATGAAGCATGAATCAGTAAATCTCAAATGACTAGAATAAATTGCTATTAATTTTATTTGAGTTGATGTAGGCACTATAGTAGTTACGATCATGATTTTCAGATTTTTCGCAAGAGTAGTTTCTAAGAATGATTCCTATATCAGTTTCAGCTTATAATGAACCCCCGCTCTGCCATAAGCCAACACTCATGCAGTATTACACAGAGATTCGGAAAATGAAAAAGGGACATGTGGAGATGATTCCGGAAATGGAATCATTTCCAGAAGAAATACATTTTCGAGGACTCTAATTAAAAAACGTCGCGAATGATGGATATAGCAGGAAGTCCTTCTTTTGGCGGAAGGACAGCCGGGAATAAACATTGCGATAAGCCGATTGTGGTGAGGTTGTGTTGTCCGACAAATGCAAGAGTTGTCTATAGAAAGGAGTGTAGAACTCTGTGGGAGACTAGCTACTAATCTTATTTGAGCAGAGCGAAATATTATGCGCAAAGGAATGTTGATGGAATTAGTATAATCATATCGGGAAAGTTTCTGCTGGCAGAACATCTCTGAACTGGTACAATAAGCTTAGTTCAAGATTTTTCAAAATGAACAATTTGGTTCCTTTTGGACCTGACCTAGCATTGGAACAACATGAAACTAGAGCAGGTGATCAAAACTTACCAAATAAGGAGAGAACTCTTCTGATCTGAAGCATCAAAATTGGGGCAAACCATACCACAAGTCACACGTCAAGGAAGAGCGACAATTCCATTTCTAGCTATGCCATGTAAATGTGGAATTCGCTATCCAAGGTAGACGACGAGTGGGTTGTTCCAGAAATACAAGGCACAGAACAATGGAGGAGGAGTGCAAGTATCGCGGGAAGTCTTCGAGAGAGCTGAAATGGATTTTAGCAAACCGTGTATGATGGCACGTAGACGTAGTTGACGCGTTGCATTCCATTAAGGGGTGAATGGTAACCATATATACCACAATCGACCAGGAATTGAACTCCCACCCACTTTTTGAGCATCTAGCGCCAAAGGCACTTGCTGTCAATACATTGCTTTCAATAATTTTGTTAAATGCCAATAGACCATGATAAAGCCGCATTTTTATTTCAATCAACAGTTGGTTAGCTCGATCTTACTGTACGCCTGCCTACCAAATAAAATGCGAAGAATCAGGGCTAACATTTAAAATAAAATTTTTTTTGTTTTCATGGCTGGCAGAAGGACGTTGGACAAACATCTTAGATATCTCAAATCAACGACACCAAGGGGGAGTTGGCTGCCACTTAACACAACTTTAAGTGTACCAGGAGGGTATCAAACATACTTTTATTGTTTTCGACATAATGCCTCGCCACGTTTTTCGACATGCGAAATTATTGCAGAGGATTTAGATCATGCCAGGCAAAACCGAACCGTCACCTCCTCAAGGTGACTGTCGGGTAATACTAACGGCAGTAGAAATGTGTAGGGGAAACTATATTGTCCTCTAAAAACGGAGATTTGGCAACTTTTCCTGGCATCACCCTATTGCGAAGAAACCTGAAGATACACTCCGGAATGTCTTGATCAAAAAAGCAAGCACGGAGACAGATACTGGGCTACTCTCTTGGATGTAGGAATGCACGATGTTTGTACAGACCTCGTGCACTAAACATCCTACTCGAACAGGTTGGACAGAAAAAATGAACATCGTAACAATCCAGAAAACAAAATTACGGACAGAGAGATTACGAGTATGAAATCGTATACAATCTTTAAAAACAGGAGGTCTACGGAAAAGTGGCATTCATTGTTGACTAACCTCTAAAGCCATTTCAAAGGTATCGCCAAACGGCTATGTGCCATTCAAAATTCAATTGGGGATAGTCAACGTACAATGTACTAAGAAAAGGATGAAGTAACTAAAGGTGACTTCCACAGTCGTCTTGAAACTTTATATGATTCACTGCCTCCCAGCGACTTTAAAATGTTGTTTAGGACCTTTAATGTCCAACATGGAAAGAACGACGTGCACCGAGGAACAACAAGAAGACACAGCTTTCACGAGGTCAATAATGACAATGGACTTTGAATTTACCTCTAGTAAGGCTGTGATACTAATCTCCACATGATTCAAATATAGGCATCCCCAGATGACCGAACGTACAACAATACCCCCTTATTTAGAAAAGATGGATCTCTAACATCCTCGATATTAGCGTAATCCGATTGAAGAGGGATGGTGATTCTGATCACTAATCAGTAAGAGCCACCTATTAGTGTTGCATTTCTGTACTCTCCGAAAATAAAGTCAGCTCCATTAAGAGTGAATAAGTAACGCCGGTGCATGTTTTTGCTCTGGAAAAGGTATTAACACCCACACTCAATGAACTGGAAAATAAATTTCATATATGGATAAGAATAAGAGACGCTATTAAAACCATCGCGTAAAAAACATTAGGGATGGAAAGCCGGATGAGTAGAAGCAATTGGTTTGATGAGAAGTACCAAGAAATAACGTACAGGAAAAAGATGCTGACAAACAATATGTACAACGACCTACTAGAAATAAGGAAAATTAATATGACGACCGTCGGGGATTAGCCACTAGAATACTAAGGAAAAAGAAAAGGCAAAGACACAATTGCCTTTAAAAATGTCATCTACATACTCATTCAACAAATATGGATGGAGTAAGAAATCCCAGCAGAGTGGCATAAAAACGCATAATCCATTCAACCTATAAAAAAGGCGACAAGCGGTCGTGGGATAATTACAGGGGCATCTCACTACTTTGTTTGGCCTAAAAGATGTTCACCAAAATCCTGGAAAGCAAGATTTTCTATAAGAAAAAGTTATCGGGAAGGACTAGAAATTTAGGGGATAATAATTCACCATGAAACATGAAACAAAAGCTGGGAATACAACAGTATCGATTACAAAGCACTGTACCAAGATATGCACGAGGTTGGCATTTCGGCAAAATTAGTGTGTCTCACAAAAGCAACCATGATGGGCTTAATTTCACAGAGAGGAATTCAAAACGATCTGATCTTTCACACGAAACAATTTTAGGTAGGATACGCAAAGAGTAAAGAAGTTAGTTTTAGTGAGTAAGAACCCCACAGAAACGATGTTAGTAAGGTTTGCCTTACACAAAGCCCAAGAATCAATATCAAGATATTCAATATCAGTACAAGCTGTAGAACGTAGAAAACTGCCACGTAAGAAAATATAAAAACTGGTCGATCCTATGCCATTTGTTAGCTGCTAGAAATGGTCACATAACCAGACTGATGCTATTCAACACTCGCTTGTTCCATATTCCGACTAAAGTACTCAAAAACATCAACTGAAATATGCCCCATCACGCATCTTCTTTAAACTGCCCCCGGAAAAAGTGATCCACGATGCTGATGTAAAGGCGAAATGCAAAATCCTCTTTAAGTCCACCCAACCATTGCCATATGCTGGCGATGTTGACATTATATGAAGAACAATCCGAGATGTACAGTCTACCTTCATCCAGATCGAACAGGCAGCGCGAGATCGTGGGCTGCACATTAATGAAGGCAAGACGAAGTACATGGTGGCAACGTCAGTACCAACAACATCAAATGATCCTGGTCAAACGAGAACACTAAAGATAGGTGACTAGAACTATGAGACGTTGATCATTTCTCCTATCTAGGATCGAAAATCATAACCGATAACATTTGTTGGCAGCCAACAGAGCCTATTTCAGCTTTCAAAATCTGTTCCGATCGAAACACAAGACAATGATCTTGCCAGTCCTCATGTATTCCTCGGAGGCTTGTGTTCTTAGCAAGAAAAATTGGGAACTCTTGGTCGCGTTCGACAGAAGAATCCTTCGAACAATTTTTGGAACCTACATGAAGATGAACGATTTCGTAGCATATATAACGACGAAATTTATAAGCGACTCAACGACCGTTTGGTTGTGGATAAAATTCAGCTCAATGAGTTGCTCTGGACGGGTCACATAATCCATATGGATAAGGATGATCCAGCCCAGAAAGTCTATAAGGGCAATACCTATGGTAGAAAAAGAAGACGTGGCAGGCCTTGCCTCAGATGGCACGATGGCGTAGACCAAGACACCACACAGCTTTTAAGGATATCGAACTGGTGGACCTTTTTGCAAAATCGGGATGTCTGGAATTCCTTGCTGCTCTACATCGGATGCCGGTTGTTGCGCCGTTGATGATGTGCCCAAGAATCCCCCTGAAAAGGAATCCTTTCGATTGGCAATAGTCCTGTATGTAGAAGTAATCAGGACCTTATGCATTCTGTTCACTTATCGGCAACTAAATAAGTGAGTGTGACAGACAAGGGTATTATAAAATCCAAGTGATGCTGCTACGGCATCAGAAAGAGTTTGTTCTTCGTAAGCGCTATTCCCCAACAGATAGCTGTCAAAGACCCAGTTATATCCGTCACATGGTTTCATTTTCAATTCAAAAAACCTTTGTTTATTTAGAAAAATTGAAGAAAGAGTTGCAGGCAGATTCATGGCATATCTATCCCTGTATTTTCAACTGTTTACCATTGAGTAAATGAATTTAAACATATCCATGCATCCACAAGAAATGGGCATCGTCTGGAACGCTAATTACTTCCGAAATAATTCACAAAATCCACAGTATGATTTTAAGTGTTCGATGGATCAAAGTATGGGAAATAATTGAGGATACATGTATATCATAGGGTCCAGTGTTTTGGATTTTGCACAAAAAATTGGGCGTGAGAAAAACTTCGTCAAGATCTCGGTCTCAGTAGAGAATGAACGCAATTGTGTGGTCGATTTTGAGGCTATTTTGGTGCTTTTCAGCGAAATCCTGACAAATTTCTGTGTCGATACTTAATAGGGTAATGTGGGGAATTTCGAACCACGGGGAATGCCGAACCACTAGACTTATCTGTCGTTATCTGACATTCCATCTATAGGAGACGTCTGTTGTATTACTCTTTCAGCGTGATCTAATTTTTTCATTAGCGGTAAGACGTATTGGGTGCTCTGAGCGATAGTCAAGCGATTTTTGAGATTCCAAGTGTTTTTGTGTTTTCAAAACTACATTGTTTTTTCAACATTTTTGCATACAACCAAGCAGGTAAATATATTTACAATCATTGTGTGTAAATATTATTTGCATAAAAAAAAAGTTTTTCTAAGGAAATTTGGTTTTGTTACTCATGGGCAGCCATTTGGTAAAACAGTTTGTGGGAAATGCCGAAGTACTTTTTGTGGGGAATATCGGACCACTTAATTTTCTACATATATCATGGAGACGACGTACTTTTTATGCTCCTTTATGCTTTACCATGTGAAACCACAATATATTATCGACAAAAAACTACTTATATATGGTTTTTCAATCCATTTTTTGATGTTTTTTTCTTTAGTTATTTAAGGAGAATATGCCGCGGTACGTTGCAACGCATGATCAATCGGATGATCTCCAAGAATATTTAGCGTCCATAAAGCAGATTAGAATCGTCAAAAAATCGTCGCGAACTAGTGCCAATGGTCGTGGCTTATCCCGATCCAGAATAATGCGCTATTTGAAAAAAATTGAAGGTGCCGAATTGGATATTGCACTGCTAGCAAAGGATTAATGTTGGATATGTTGAAATCATCCCCTACAATGGGTGCCAAGCCGGTGATTTTTATCAATAGATTGTTTTTTGAAAGGATAGGTTGAAAATCCTATTTATAAATGCATTGTCCTTGAGATATTCAACGTAGAACAGGAACGAGATTTGATGAAATACATTTTAAAAGCTACTGACATTTACCATGCCGTGAACATCAAAGAATTGAAAACCTTGGCTTTGAATTACACCAAAGTAATCAACATCAAGTATCCTGACGAATGAAATACACATGGCCAAGCGACATCCCAAATTATCGCTTCGAACACCTGAACAAGTGAGTGCCAATCGAGCCAAATCCTTTAATAAAGAAAATGTTGATGCATTTTTTGATAATCTTTCACGTGTGATGACCGAAACACCATTCGAACCTCATAGAATTTGCAATATGGATAAATGTGGCTTACCCACGGTGGTGAAAAGCGAATCGGTTCAAAAACCTCTGCGGCATTATCTGTTAGTGCAAGTGGCCAGTCAATTCCACCGTTTCATCTCTTTCCGCGTACAAACGTGAAAGAGATATACACGACTCACGCGACTGTTCGGGATGGATGACTTCCGAAGATTTCATCAAATGTATGCAACACTTCATCAAACACGCTAATGACAACAAAGAAACACCAACCCTCTTGCTGTTGGATAATCATACTTATCAATTGAAGTGATTGGCATGGCTATCAAACATGGCATAACAATGCTTTCCTTTCCGCCCCACTGCAGCCATTGTACCGATGTATGCTGGTAAACATCACGACTGGGAAAATAGCCACGTGGGCGATACATTCGACCTTCATCACGTGCCGGTTATTGCTGAAGAATGTGTCAATCTTATCGTCACGCCGAAGAACATCAAAGCAGGCTTCAAGGCATCAGGAGTTTTTCCATTCAATCTGCACAGTTCAGCAGCGAAAACCAATGCGATAATGAAGACGAGGACCAAAAAACCCAACGACGTATTGTGGTTTTATCCTCTTGTGATGTTGCTGCAAACGAAGAAGTTTCAACATCTAAAGCTTCAACATCTGAAATAGCCAGCACATCTGGTATATCATTTGCTTCTCTATATGAGGCATTAAAAGCTGTTGGTCCAGTAAAGCAAGGTACACCAGCCAAGAAGTCAAATCGAAGTCGCAAGCCGATGCAAACGACCATTTTAACATCGCCTGAAGTGGTAAGCAATTTGCAACAAAAAGCTGATAACAGGCACAAGAAGACCGAAACGCACAAGCAAAAAGATGATGCAAGGACAAATCCAGTAAAGCAACAAAAAATCGTGCTTCAATTACACCAAAGAAGAATCAGCAAGAGCAACCAACGACTGATGAAGACATGGATTCCTGCATCATTTGCAGCAAAAAATTGACAAAGAAGCAAAACCGCATGCAAAAACTGTGACTCCGAATAAACAACATCGATTTCTTCTCTCTATTTTTCATCAAAATCAAAATTTCTTCTCTCTATTTTTCATCAAAATCGTTTGTAGTTTCATTATGAAGTCATAAATAAACGTTTTACATGAATATTTGTTCAAATTTTCTCAGCTCGCAAGGCGGTTCGACATTCCCCACGATTTTTCAAAATGACGAAATCGAATGTTTTTTTAATACTCTGTATAACTTTAAAATAAATTCGAATTTTTAAATTCTGTAACTCTCAAAAAGTTGCATTTTGCTTGTGGTTTAAAATCCATTTCTAAAATTTCGATTTTTCGATTTTTGAATTTTGTGTCGAACATTTCTGTTGCGTTAATTACAAGAATGTTACTTTGCTTACCGACCGTCGAGCCGCAACGGATAGATGGTGAGAATACTTCGAGCAGATTTCAAGTGAAGAATTCACTCATCCTCCACTTCCATAATCATTGCCGACATTTGGACCAGTTCCACCTGTCAACGTAACTGGTACTCAGAGGTGGCGGTGAGGAAAACGGGCCAGCAACCCTGTCGGCTGAACCAGAACCAAGTGGCCCAGGCGAACCTCCATAGTGGTGGCACCGGGGGACGCTGTACTCACTTTGGCTTGCCGACCGTGATGCAGTAGGCGAATGCTCCAAAGGCCTAGTTAGGGCGATCAGACCCGAGTCTGCACGGTGACTCATCTGAAGTAGCAAATTGGTCACGAAACCTTACCAGGGGTATACTGGTACCATGGGAACCGGGAAAGCCCCTGGACTCACATACTTCGGGTGAACTCCTGTTGTATGTGAGGACAGCTCGGTTATTTGCGGTTGGCCCCCCTAGTGGGAGTTTCATGGTGGTTGTGGTTATGTTCAAACAAGAAGAGACCTTCGGGCCTCGACGTGATGTTGCGTATCAACACGGGTGCCGTACTCCATAGTTCGGTAAAGATTTAGGTAATTCTTGCATCCACCAGTACGAATGCTAAGCCATGCACTTGGTATAGACTGGTACCGTTGTTGCTTGTCTCAGCCGGGCTCTGATTGTGGTCACAAAATCAATCCGTGTCTTAAGAGCACCGTAGGATTAAGTCTCACGACAGGTGCCTACGTAAAACACCATAGGCTTCACTGTCAGCGTAACTTTCCGTCCCCACGTACTCGAGGAGGGCGATCAGATCCGAGTCTGCAAGGGACTAATCTTAAGTGGCTCTGTCACGAAACCTCACCGGAGGTTATCTGGTACCATGGGAACCGGGATGGCCCCCTGAGAGCGTATGCTCCAGAAGAATTCATGGAGGATGCGCTCTCGGCCCGGTTATTTGCGGTTGGCCCCCTAGTGGGAGTTCATGGTGGTTGTAGTTATGCCTACATCGCGGGCAGAGCTCCTCGGAGCTCGAGCGTGGAGTTGCGCTGTACAACTCGCGTGCCGTACTCCTTAGTTGCGGCAGAGGTGTTAGATAGGCCTCGCATCCACTGGTATGAATGCTGAGCCAGCACTCAGTATAAACCAGGACCGCTGTGCTTGCATGGCGGGGCTCTGATTGTGGTCCCAAAATCAATCCGTGTCCGGAGAGGACCGTGGGATTATGCTTTCACGGCAGATACTCACGTTAAACCCCCAGGACTTTCATGTCAGCGTAACTGGTGCTCAGAAATGGCGGTCAGGAAAACGGGCCGGCAGCCCTGTCGGCTGAACCAAAACCAAGTGCCCCAGGAGAACCTCCATAGGGGTGGCACCGGGAGACGGCGAATGCTCCAAAGGCCTAATCAGGGCGATCAGACCCGAGTCTGGACGGTGACTCATCTAAAGTGGCAAATTGGTCACGAAACCTCACCAGGGGTATCAAGAAAGTATTACAGTTCCAATATGGGAAAAGAAAGGTAATCCAGCAGAATGTTTAAATTACCGTCCGATCCGGTTACTTTCCCATACCATGAAGATTTTTGAACGCATTCTTGACAACCGTATTTACGAAATCGTTGAAATAACCGTGAATCAAGTCGGATTTGTCAAAAACTGCGGAACTAGTGACGCAATACACGTTGGGCGGTTACTCATGGAGAAACACCGTCAGAAGCATGCAACACGCTCTTAGATTGAATCTTAACAAAACTGAATTTTTGATGACCGATCCCCATGATACAGGCCCAATTACTGTCAGCGGCAATGATCTGCCCAGAACTGAACGATTTAAATACCTCGGGTCAACGCTATCAGACAATGGAGAACTGCGTTATGAAATTGTTTCAGGTATTAACGCAACCGGGATGAAGTGGTGTTCACAACTGATGTTTCTTATGATCGACGTATCAACGAACGTCTCAAATCTAAAATTTACCGCAATGTCATCCGTCCTGTCGCCCCCTATGGTTCTGAGTGTTGGCCGACTATAAAAGACAATGAACGGCGTCTTGCCATAATGGAGACGAAGATGTTGCAGTGGACTAGTGGCTTGACACGTTTTGATCACATCCGAAATGAGGATATCCGAGATCGTTATGGGGTTGCACCGATCGTAGAAAAATTCCGAGAGAGGCGTCTTCGATGGCATAGTCAATCAATTCGCGCTAACGAGAATTCACTTGCCAAGATTGGTCTGAATATCAAAGTCAATAGTAAGCGACCAAAAGGCAGACCGAAACAACGGTGGCTTGATACGCTCGATGGGGATTTAAAAGCCTCGTGATCCTCGTGCATCCAGATCAGGCATTTGATAGAGCTAAATGGCGAAACCGATCACGACGGGCCGACCCTGCTTGTGAACGGGACAAAGGCGGAAGAAAAAGAAGAGGTTATCCAATCGAGAAATTTGCACTAATCGAAACATACGAATTATCAAATGCAAATGGGTATGTTAACATTCGGCTGAAAATAAAATTATAAACAAATTTAGAGAGATATGTAGTTACGTCCTATCTAATTTGTCTGTAGATACCCCCTATCTAAGAAGCCATCTTTTGAAAAGATAATAAAAATACAATCGATTGCTTTGCCAAATCTCATAGAGGATTTGCTGATACCAATGAACCCAGCAATGAACGTCGTAATAAGTGAAGATTCTAGATTTTGTGTGTATTTCTGAGACTTTTTTCTTCCATTAACTGGACTATAGACACAGCATGATTAATGTGGAAAGATTTATATGTAATGATGTATTCTTCTCTAAATATTATCTAAAAATAAAAGGATACAAAGAGAAACCAAAATTTAAATAAAACGATCTTTGGCCCGCAATATTTTGTATGTTTTATCGTTGAAGGCTGATGTTTAAAGCATGTAGGTAAGTCTTTTGACCTGTATAAAATCTTACTGTCATCTATATTTTGGGCTCCTTAGAATTGACATACATAAAAGCACAAAGAGAACTACCACCGCCAAAAATTCCACTCAGAACTTTCTCGATTCGAAGTGAGCAATGCACCACTCTTCACTTACAATCTAGGATTTCACTAATATGAAATCTTCAGCTACCTTTTCGTAGATGTGCTTTATTTCGATTTCGATGCATTTTGATGCTAGTTATAAAACAGGTTCATGATAAGCAGCCATGAATATGCAGAAATTGCGTATCTTCTCGAAAAAACATCAAACTGATATGCGCTGTTTGCTGAAAAATGTGTGTTGAAGTCATCTACCCTTGATCCGAACACTCCTAAGATTTCAAAAATGTGTGCCTAAAGCTTTCTAAAATGCATTTTTCTCGTGCTAGCAAGGATTCCTTAAACATACAATATATCAATACAAATCACGAATTTCAACTACTCAATTGCCAATTTTGGGTGCAGACAAGTCGTTCAATGTCAGTAGTAAGTAGTTTGGCGATAGTAAAATTTATAGAAAAAGAACGGCATCGATTCGTCGCTATAAAGTTACCTGCATTGTGAGAATGTTTCAGAGAAAGTCTTTCTTCTGATATGGTAGTAGCCAAGTCGTTGCATTCTTCATTTATACGTTTCGGGACAGAAAAGCTGAAAAACACTCATCACGGTCAACAAAGGTTACACTTGCGCACTAAGCTCACATTCAGAAACTAAATCGGATACAATTGAACGAAAACTACAGTTTTGTGTATATCATTTTCAATAATGTACTTTACGATTTATTTTTATAAAATAATAATATAATAAGAGTAATAATAAGGAGAGCAACTTAATGAAAATCAAAAGGTAAAAACATCACAAATGAAAGACCAAAAATTCAAATCAAATCATAATCGCTCCTAGTGCAAAAGAGTAATGTACAGAATATCTCTTCATCAGAATCATATTTTTGTTTTTTTTTTCACCTTCTGGAATGCATTGAATTAATTTACACACGAAGAAAAACATAATTTCAAAGGAGTCTCGTAAAAACACGATAAAGTAGAACACACAGGATTAAAAATTCAAATAATGGCGGGGGAACACTAAAAACGTAATTATGTGTCTAACATGTATGCATACTCGTTTATGTAGAGTTCTGTTGTGTGTCAGCAATGGTAGCAACTAAACGGCGAGTAATAATTATACAATAGTTATTTCTCGCTCCATTTTTTACAAGAAATATTTTAAGAAAACAAAATCTTTCAAAGGGAACAAGAAAAGAAGAGACGAACAAATCCTTGCAATAAATTTTTGTTGTAAAATGAACATAAAAATGAACTTATTAGCAACAATTCTCGTTCACACAACTAGATATTTTGTTAGCGTATTTGTTTCTCTTCCTTTTATGTGCTTATAATATTCAAGAGTGAAGACTTTTCGCCAGCTCATCGCTTCTGCTCATAGCAACATTAAATATAGATTGTAATTTATCTAAAGGCTAATAACATTTCCTTTTTTGTTTTTCTCAATTTTGTTTTTTTTTAATAATACAGTAATAATAATCATAACAATGTTTTCAGTATTATCTTCCTCGCTCCCTAATTCTCTTCATCCATTTTTGGTTACAAATACAATCAAGTAGAATTGCTTCCTCACTGCCTTCTTCCAGGGCCGTTCGCTCTATCCTTCCGCATATATTAAAAAATAAAGTAGTTGTTTTCTCTCTATATTTGGGCTTAAATAATGTTTTTTTGTTTTCTTCGCAATAAATATATATGTATGTATGTATGGGCGTATAGAACATTATTTTGCCTTATAAACAATTAGAAACAAATTTCATTAGAATAAATAACAACAAAATCATTTCAATATTGTTTTATCTCCCATTTTGCCTTTCTCTCGTTCTCCTTCGTATTTGTGTGGCTGTTTAGACGAACGCCCAGCATTCCAGCGTTTTGACGACAAAGTCTTCCTGCGGTGATAGCGGTTCATTTGCGTAGGTGTTACATGTTTGCGATCGGCCTTGATTCAGATCACCATCAAGCCAAAGACCGAATTTGCCACTGAAAAATACAAAAAATACAAATTTTAGCCTTCGATTAAAAGAAATAGTGCACAAAATGCAATCGTAGTTATGTATTTGGGCGAAAATTAGGTGAACTGCTTGAACTCTCATCTCTCGTTAGTATGGTAAATCTAATTATGGATGGTTTTTCAACTGATTATCCGTTCCTATGCCATTTTTATTACGTAATGGTACACAATCAAGTTGTACTCACATATCCCAATGTGAGAAATGCAAACATAAGCATAGGACGATATTGAAGAAAATAGGAAATAGCATCTGGGAGGGGTTTACAAATTCAATTCCACATTAAAAGTAATCGGACTTTGCACACTAATTTAATACAGAAAACCTTAGTACATTAATAAGCCAAAGAGGATCTAAGGTCCGAAAAAGGAAGAGAATTGGGTCATTGCACCCCGAAAGGCTACTACCAGTACATCTTAAAGGGATTGTCCGCAAGGCCGTTCGGATTCAGAACAGAGAAATCTACAGTGGATGCTGTTATGGAGGTTGAAGATGCGGTTCACCGAGCTGAGGCACACACAACGGATAGTGCTCCCCATAACACTTGATGTCAGAAATGCCTTCAATTCTGTAAGATGGACAGATATGCTAGACATACTAGAAAACTCCTTTCACGTGCCAAGCTATCTCTTGCGGATATTGAGGGATTATCTGAAAGACCGCTCCCTGCTCTATGAGATGCTAGAGGGCCAGAGGGGGATGGAAATCACGTCAGGAGTAGCACAGGGATCTATCCTAGGTCCGGACCTCTGGAACGCCTCCTACGATAGTCTGCTGAGACTCGATATGCCCGAATAGTCGCGCCTGGTCGATTATGCAGACGACGTTGCGGCACTGCCGGGCGCGCTGTTTAACAGACGCAAAGCAGACTTGGTATATTGTTGCAACGGGTAAGCGGGTGACAACTTTTTTGGCAAAGGGGCAGATGGACTGCACGGCTCATCGACAAATTAGACCCGTGGTTGAACAGAACGGTGAGATTGATTACTTCCTTACCCAACTTCTCAGTGGGCATGCAGGTTTTCAGTCTTACCTGCCCAGGATCCTAATTCTGTGTTCTGCGATGAAGTGGCGGACGACGCTGAACACACCTTTTTCTCTTGCGAGAGGTGGGACGGCTTTCGTCAGCAGCTTTATGCAGACACAGGGGAGCTCTCTCCAGACAACATTGTCAGAGAGATGCTAAAGAGCGCTGGCAGCTGGAATCGTATTGCGCATTATGTTCGGGCTCTTCTTATTGCGAAGAAGATCGAACTCGACCGGCAGAGGAATCGTACGGTAAGGGGTTCCCTGAACTAAAAACAACTCCCTTCCTCCTCTCCCCTCCCGTTGGTAAAAGAAATTCCCTGACGTGAGGGCCCCCAAAGCCGGGCTAGTTCTCTGATGACAGGGAAGTGTTTAGTGTGCGTAAATGCATTCACCTACCCTACTCCCAAAAAAAAAGGGTTATCCCGTGCGAAGGTCGCTTTTTTGCTTTTTTTAGAAACTTTTTGTGAAGAACTGAATAAAGATACAAATACGAATTTTTCAGAATATATTTAATAATATCTTGAACATGTGTAATAATTTTTCCAGCCCGATAGCATAATTCATTATTGAAATATAGAGCAATTGTAAATTTTAAGGATTTTTTCAAGGCTTCTTTAATGAATAAAAAAAAACTATCGAATGAATCGCAAATATCCTAGTTTGCGGACTGTAGAAATCTGTTCTGAATAAGTCCGGAAAATTTCAAAGAATTTCGTTGGATAGGTTTTGCGGTATGGGCATTTTCGGCATTTAAAAAGTAAAATGCCATTTTAAGTCATTAAATCTTAGCTGACCATTCCTCTGTTATAGGGGTCAAGCAGTGCACATTGCAGGATAGACTGACGTGGAACATAGCCCCCAGAGGCCAACCTATCTCTCTCTGACGATAAGCTGTCTCTTCTCTAGGGCGATGTGTGGCTTTTCAGGGGCCAAGCCTCTCGTCTACCAAGACCGTTAGTGAGTGGTTATAGCCACTGTACGAGGTGACCCTACTATTAACAAAACGCTACGGATCTAGACTGGGGAGTCGAAAAACACCTCCCCAATCCAGGGTGTCATGCGAACCGTGCCCACTGGATAGTTTGCAGTCGGGGGTAACTGACGGTATTTGAACGGAGCCTCATTGATACCTGGTCGCCTCAGTGAGTAAGTTAGACTTTACCATGCTACGGGGGGCTATGGCACGGCGGACCTCCTAACCCCCATACTCGTGGGAATCAAATGAGACCTAAGCCAAATTTATTGAAGCCAAGAAAGCGGGCAGCAGCAGCCACATGAAGGGAATGCTCAAAAAAAAAATCCAAACCTGAACCCAAGGCGGGAGAAAACTCGGGCAGATCAGGGGTGGAGGCAGGACTCAGGAAACCCGCCATTAGCTATGCTAGTGCGGTCAAGGGCATTCGACTCGACATACTACCAAAAATGTTACCCGAACAAATACTCACTCGTGAGCAGCAGGAAACCATGTCGTCAGGCAGATGTACAAGGGATGAACTTCGAAACTTGTGTTCACCGGGATACGTTCTCGGCCAGGTCTTATACTGGAACGGAATACACTGCAGAGTGGATTAGGGCCATAGTTCCTAAATTGCCAGGCTGGGAAGGGGTAGAACTGCCAACATGTGCTGGGGATGATATACCATGAGCACACATGGTGACCGTTTTTCTCCCAAAAGCCGCAACAATAGAAAAGGAAGATCTTATGGGCCTCCTAATCGCTCAAAGGATCTCCATACGCGACTATAGAGAGTCTTCAGAAGCAAGGTGGAGGCAAAGGGTAAACTCCTCATGATAGGGGAAGATGACCGATCTCTGGAGGCAATCAAACGGCGAAGTTGCCATATCAATTATCAATTTGGCAACATACGCGTGTATATCCACAGGGAAAAGCCGGACAGTGGAGAAGAGCTCCAAACAATAACGGAGCCAATGGCCAGCACTAAGATAGCCCAGATAAACCTCCACCATGTGAAAACAGCATCTGCGGTAATTGCAACGGCAAGTTCCAAGGAGAAGATTGGAATAAAGCTGGCTCAGGAGCCCTGGGTGTACCGGGGGCAGATTCGTGGTCTGCAAGGAGGAAGCATGCTGGTAATTTGGGGCTCCTCTTGTGAAAAACCAAGAGCATGCATAATTATTAAACATAATTTAAAATATATATGTTTTTCAGAGTTCCTGACCAGGGACCTTGTGGCTATCCAAGTCTCATTGGAAGTCGGGAGGAGTACTCGAGAGACAGTCGTGGCAACGGGATACTTCCCAGGAGACGAAATCCGGACTCCACCGGAACAAGTCGCAAAACTGGTGAAATATTGTGAGAAAAGGGCGTTACCACTTCTCTTTGGCTGCGATGTTACCGCCCATCACGAAGTCTGGGGAAGCAGCAAACGACTCCGAATATCAAAAAATTGCTTTGCTCATATATTCTACACTATATCTAGACACAATTGATGCCAAAAACAAAAATTCGATTCCGCGGATCCGACAAACGGGTTGACCCCCTTAATTTCTGTTGAGGCAGTGACTCCCTATAGGCTTCTGGCGGCTAGCAACCACATATGCTAATGAAACATTATTTACGTCGCGGATAATGACTAAATAAGACGGACCGCAGACTAGAAGTGTAATATAAACGAGCGTTTTTTCAAATCCATTGGTTTTTTCATATTACTTATACTACAAATATAACGCAGCGTAGATGAGCGTAATATCGATTGATTTGAATTTTTATGCTCGTAGAAAGAATAGAGAATCAAATTTTGAGGAACATTATACAAGGTCCGCAACTAAGTTTCGCGTGTTTTCATTAATTGAAAAATTTCAAGAAAATTAAAAAAAAATCTAATTAATAGATTGTCCCTCGCTAGCTACACATTTTTGCTACCCCTCTGGCAATTCATGAATACCGCGACCATAAAATGATACGTCTTTCGACCAAAACCATTCATCCAATCAATTTCGCACTCCTTCGAAATTAATCAAGAGTAACCCAGTCAAACCATACGTCATCGACCGGAAAAAATGGGCAACACGGCTCCACCTTACAGAAGCTTTCCAGCGTCTCCTTAACAGCGTTGTCTGGGGAAAGATCCCCTGTGTTTAGATAGAGCTGCTGACGAATCCCAGCCCACCATCCACAAGAAACAAAAGGTATGATGGGCGTTGTCCAAAACACACAATCCGAAGATCGTGCCTTTCCAATCCTGTACAGGTAAGACTAAAAACCTCTATGCCCACTTAAAAACTGGGTAAGGAAATAGTCAGTCTCACCATGCTTTCGATGCTGAAACTTTACCTGCAGCCTTATTTGCTGCTGCTTTGATTTGCTGAAAAAAGCTCATCTCTGAATCCAAAGCCAGTCCAAAATACTTTACAGTTGGTTTTGACTCGATTATCGACTCGCCGAAAGGCACAATCGCAATTCTCTTTTTAGTCAGGATGACTATTTCGTTTTTTTTCTAGCGCAAGGTTAAAATCATGAGCAGTCATCCATCCGCTTACCTGTCGCATCAACGACATCATCATTCCGTACGGGGTGCGCAACACCCCCAGGTTCAGCGCGGCCCCCCTGTTCCAAGTGTTTCGACAAACGACAGAAAAACCGACGAAGTTGCGCACGCCGAGAGTTTGTGTCAACCACTTTGAAGTCAATGCATTGATGGTCGCTTGCTGAGAAGCCTTTCAGAACTCGCCACCCGTCCACCAGCGACACCAATGACTTCCGAAGCGAAAGTTACGTCTGGAATTCTTCCCTCGCAACCTGGGCGCCGAAACGTTAGGAAGCATCCGGTGTTTAAAACTACCAGTCCTGTTCTCGCTGCCATTTGGAGCATTCGTTTCCCTCTGGAGTCTGGGTGAAGCATGCCCCATTCAAGTGCCGAGAATCCGACCCTCTGTGCCCAAAATAATGTCCTCCAGAGCATCAAGCCTGCATCAAAAGTCCGGCATCATCTCATTCGGTATTAGATAGACAGTGAAAAACATTACCCCTAAACACCGAATTCAGAATTCAGACAAGGCTGTTCCCTCGGCGTACGGTGCACGGTGAGAGCACTGTGAGTGAACACCAGACTCAGCAGAGAGCGGAGGGGCTAAACATCAACCACATGACAGTTTAGAATCATCTGGAAAGAGCAGGCTACTCAAAAGAGCTCCATGTTTGAGGACCACACGAATTAACGGAAAATAATTTGACAAAATTTGTATCAGTGGAATGCTGGCGAAACGCAACGAAATGGAGTAATTTTTGAAGTGAATAATTACAGACGATGAGAAATGGATAAAATATCAGAATAGGGAATGGAAGCGATCATGATCAAATATCGACGACCCTTCACAAACGACTTGAAGAAAGCTTGGATTGACAGCAAACAAATTTATAGTGAGTGTTGATGAGATTGGAAGGCAATTGCCTATTATGAGCTCCTACAAGTTGGCGAAGCAATCAATTCAATACTGTGCAAAATTTGATCGCATAAATGAAGCATTCTAGAAAGAATCACTAGAATCGGCTAACAGAAAAGAAGTCTTCTTCCATCATGACGATGCCGGGCCACCTACATATTTAATGACTCGGAACAAATTGATGACACTTGGTTGATAAGTTTTAATAAATCCACCGTATAGTCCGGACTACAGTATATCTAATCTTATAGATGTACCGTGGTCTGAACCTTGCACCGTCTCAATTCCATTTGTTTCGATCTCTGCAAATTTCGTAATGGTGAAAAATTGGCGTTTTCATCTAGGTTCTGGTAGCTATGGACGTTGCCTACTTTCCCCAAAATAGCTAGTAGAGTTGCTTACAAGTGCATATCGACAGATACTTTGGCATAGCTGCATTTAGCTAACGACTGACCTGAACAATCAACAGTAACCAATTTTTCCGAAGCAAGGTATGGATTTATTGTCGTGGTTGATATGATGATATTTTGACCTCCGAGACAGTCACATCATTGCAACCCCGTTTGACTGGTAGTTTCAGTTAAAGCATCACACTTGCTTGAATCATAGAAGTAACCCGATCACAACGAAATTTATCAAAACAAAAAGGAAATTCAATATCTAAATTTGATCCCTATATCTGAGAGCTAATGGCTGTGTTAGAGATTTGCTTCAAATTAAACATAACGATGAAAATTGTTGATTTCCGTATAAAGGAAAAGTCGCTTCAAAAATTATGAGGGATTTGAAATAGTAAGGTTTCTTGGATATCAATAGTCGAGATCACCCTGCTCACTCTGTCATATCATGACCAAAAACACGGATCAATTTCGCATAATTTGTGCAATACTTACTCTCCAGCACCAATAGATAAACTTTCTGGATTTCCCTTAATAAAGTATAAATTCTCTCCTGTCCAATGGAACACTTTAAAGCTTGGATTAAATTTGTATAGAAGCGATTCGCCTGTTCCGTAGAAGTGATCGGAAACATGTAGTGAACACGAGGTTAGTGCACCGAAAACCTGAAATAATAAAAGTCAATTAATGAGTCATGATAAAGCGGAGGAGAACATGTTATGGAACAGGAATATTGAAGTAATTTCGAGGGTTTCAAAATCCAACAGGCTCTGCTATATCCAAATACAAAGTATACTCACATTATGCTCTGTATCTTCGATAACTATTAAAATAGGACTCTCCAGCTTTTGCATTTTTCTGTACAATGAGTTCAGCGAGAAGCCATGCTGTGATGTGCTAAAAACTAACGACCAAGAATAGCCCTCTGCGCGTGCCGGCAGATGTCCACATAATTTCTCTCTGAAATGGAATGAGTCAATGAAAACGAAAGAATCAAATCAACACATGCAAATTAATACAAATTGACTGTTCAAATTGACAACTTATTTACATATTATCTGAATAATCATCGATAAATCAAGCATTACCTGTGCTCTTCCGTTAAGATCTCTGTTTGACCGATTAAATCCGGAATAGGAAAATCTAAATCGAATGATCCGGTCTGAAATAGTGATGCCTTCCTGTAGTCATCTGTGCTCATAGACAGTACCTAGATATTTTCATTGTTGCAGAAAACAAAACGGGGAGAAAGTAGAAATACGAAAATTAGAAGATGTTCCGACATTTTTGGAGCGAATATGTTAAGCAGCTACCATTTAAAAATAAAAACAAACAACAACTAGGTCTAGAGACGAACAATATTAATTTGATTGCTAGTCGATTGAAACTTAAGCGAGCAGTTCAAGTTTTTATTTCTGTTGTTGTTTGGTTGGTTGGTTGGTGTGTACGAATGATGTGATGCTTGTTCATAACTTTTGGTTTTTTTCTCTTAATAATAATGTTTGAAGTGACTTGTTCGTATTGTTATGCGATTTTAAGTTGTCTCTTGAAAAATTTTATTGGATTGCCATGAAAAACTATAAGAAAGTTGATATGTTTACAAGTTAAACAGGCTAAACAGGAAAATACACATTTATAATATATAAACTGCAAGAACAACTAAACTACATACATACATCGTGTTTTTAAATTTTTGAAAGACAAGAAATGGAAACAAATTCCAAGGGAACATATCATTGTATCCGAGTATGAGGAATTTCTCAATAACTAAATAGACAATAACACTTTTACACCAAGTAATGTTTGTGAAAAGTCCTTGAAGTGTTAGAAGTCGTTTTCTGTTTGATAAAAATAGAAGTATGTAGTTCCACCCGATCAGTAGTAGAATGGAGCATCGGTGATATTTATGATTTTACGATTTGACTACTAAGAACCACATTGCTAACTTATTTCCCTGCAGGGTAAGTAGATATTAATGGCTGCTCTAAGAAGACCAATCAGTGATCATGTGTGCCGTTTTGATGCCACAAACTTCCAATACGTCACTGCTGTAGCGTTTACGTAAGATAGAAGCTTCCAAGGTCCCAAAGAATGATTTACTTAGTGTCCGCCGCCTGCCTCTAACTAGAATTAGGCATTTGCAAAGAAAGTACCTGAGGACTCCTCTTCGCAACAGGACTAATTGAAAGGTATGTCAAATTTGGCAAAATGGTCCCCGGTAGGTCACTGCCGTAATCCTGTAAGCATTTGCGCGCATCTGACTCAAAACCTCTCGTGATTGTATCTTGTTATAAGATAGCCAGAGCCTCCTCGATTTGCGGTGATGGTGAGCCTTGCTATGTGGAGTTAGTAGCTGTTAAGCAGTGCGAGTAAATTAAACCCATAATAGTCGCCAGAGGGACACGCAGGATCGTCAAGAGCGGAACTCCACCTATAATCCTTTTAATTAGGGGGGACGAGACATGAAGATATTGCTTCATCGCTGTCGATGTTCGTCAACGTGCCTCAACGCTTCCCAAGGCTTTTCCATATAAATGTCCCTCGGCTGTTGTGCACCAATAGGCTCCCTGCCTTATTTTGACTAATGATGAAAATCACTTCTATGGTGCAATCTAACAAAACCCTCAAAGGCCGTTTTTGAAAAAAACTGTGCGTTTGAAATTATCAGCATTTTAAATTTCAATCAAATTCAAACAGACTGAAAAGCCCGCGCCATGTTATGTGACGTCACAATTCGAGCCAAGAAACTTCAATAGCCCGGCGACTGACAGTTGCTCATAAAAATATAAAACTGTCAAAATCAATTTTCCACGTGAAATCCCAAGAAGGACGATGAAATATTGTTTCGTGCCTTGCTGCACAAATAACGCCCCTGCCTTCTGTCCAAATTTGCCTGCTTTTTCTCGAGAGAAAATCCATCCATCTATGACTTATTTAGAGAACCAGCATATGTATCAGAGTATTGTGAGGATTATTGTCTATTGAACATCCCCATGCTATGCTGCCAACGAATTTTTAAAAAGCATTGATAGTTATTTTCAGCCTTGATGCACTCTACTTTGAATTCTTGAATATTTTATCATCATTTTTCCTCATCTGTTGTACGAGAAGTTGCATGCGATATCACTCCGCGTGTATGGTTGACAACACGTGACTGAGCAAGAGACAACTGAATTTTCCAACAGCTGGGGAGTCCAACGTTTCAGGTGGGATTTAGAAAGGGATATTGCAGACAGATTTTTGCGGAGCGAAGACCTACAATTGAAAATGGTTTTTGTCGCAAAGTGATCATTGCATTGTTTAATTCCTCCCTTTTTTGCGATAGAGCAAGTCGTACCTGTGCGAAATTTCCCGATTGAACAAAATTCCATTGGGCGTGCCCTTAATATTAGTTCTCCTAAACTTTTGACGACTATCGTAGTGAAACATGAAAAAATTAGAATTTTCATCGCTCTTATTTACTGGTACTTCTCAGTAAATAATAACTGCACACATTAAACTAAGATTTTATGCAGAATTCATTACGACATCTGTAAGAGAAACGGACACTTTCAAAGATTTTCTTGATTTTCCATCCAAAGAAGGAACAATATTTCACCGAGTCGAACCAAGAAGTTTGGCGGAGTCATACATTGTTCAAAAAATTTTCTTAAGAAATTCAACCTAAGTAAACGGTATTGAAAAAAAAGCCAGAAAATATTTAGAAATCGTAAATCGTTATGCCCAAGGTTTAACAAGGCTTTAAGAAAACCGAGGAATGTGCGATAAAAGCAGCAGAGTTACCCCATGGAAGTCACAAGGAGATATAATAGGAACTATTTTATTTAACGCATCAGACACAATATGAGGCTACGATAACAGGATATAGGTCCTTTTAAATACATAGAGCCCAGCTGCCTTCAAAAGATAATTAGGTGTCCTTCAGATTCGCAAGGGAGGGAAGTCATAAGAAAGTTCCTAACGACAGGGCAAGTCATGTGCAAGCTACTCGTTGCTTCAAAACTCAAACCTACATATGAAGGGAACGAAATTTTGTACTTTTATTACCACAGATATATTAGAAGACTTTGATATTGGCCACAATGCACTAGTGCCTCGTTGTGAACTTAAACTCTCCCGGACAACATAACAGACAATAGTGACAATCGTGAACGGATAACCAACGACAACCAATAGCAATAGTTGGCTCGAAAACTATACTCCAAGAACATCAGCAACAATCAGGCTGGAGTCACGGAGATTTTTCTGTCAACACTGTACAAATTCAGGCAACTAAAATATCCATCAAATCCCTCAAAAAATATTAGACTTCTGAAAATTGCAAATCGAGTCAGTGTGCTAAAATCATAATGGAGTTACCGGAGAGTTGACTTCGATCGATTGTATGGTGCAATATGCTGCTGAAGGAAATGTACTTGCAAATTGTGAACCTGGCAAAAAACGCTCCACCACAAGGACAGTGCGACACCTTTGACAAGAAGATCTTTGACGCGATTAGAGAGTGCCTCAGTACGATTCGTTCTGCAAGGCAAATACATCAATGAGCGAAAATTCAGTTTCTCCAGCAGCTACTGGTGAGGATCACTCAGTTCATTGTACGTAGAGACCGATTCCAGCCGGGTGGTGTAAACAGCAAGCAGTATTTGCAATCAAGGCGACCAAACAGTAATTGATCGTTTGATCGAAACCCACCTGAATATCGTTTCTATTATTATGAAGGCGCCAAAAATTAGACCACTCTTGGCTAACTATAAAAGACAATGGACAGTATTTTCAGGCACATGTTTTTCGAAAAAAACAGCGAACACTTACTCAAGATCTTGATAGAATGACAACTAGAAATTTTCACTAATGATTGGAAAATGAGTTTACTAGCAAAATTAACCCATACCGATTAAATACACACGAGTGATTCAACCAGAGTAGCAAAGAAGAATGGTTAAGTTGAGCTACGACTGAAGCAAGACAGGAAAAAAATGATCTTGGTTACCAACCTTACGTAGACTAATATAATCAACATCCTAATGAGCGACTATGCCCCGGTAGAAACACCAAGGAAACTGTAACTGAAAATTCTACCCTTCTAAAAACAAAATTCGTTCCGCCGCCAACTACTATTAACCTAAGATAAATGGTTAACATCCATTCGCTATGGGTTTTATCCTTCTTTCTTTATCCGATAGGTTCAAACTTAGGCAGAAGTGGTACAGTATCGTCACTGCTGGCGAGATATCCCATACATTTCACTCTATTTCGAAATTTACTGATTTTCTTTACCTTGGGAATGCCTATGTCCGTTACTGATAGGCATATGTGTATGGAGTACCACAACCCGAAGTTTTGCATGTAACTAGGAAAGGCAGGACAGACAGATATTTATAGGTTATCTAGCAAGGCTTTTAATTCGGCCTTATTTTTTCGTCGAAGCAGATGCCAATGGTATTGCTGAATTGATGCAAAGACGATATCACTTGCTTATGCGTAACATACAATACAATACAATGGAAACTCGGCACCTCAATTTTAGTATTAAAAAATGTTTTACTAATTTTGGTTACATAAGCTGGGTGTAGATTCAATACAATTGAAAAAAATACTAACCGTGTTGGAGATTTAAAGTACATCCCTATGAAAATCGCTCCGATTTGAAAATTAAGGAACATTCTGAACACTAGTTTTCCTTATAAGGAGTGATTGCTAGCCAACAAAGCGACAGTTTTATGGGATATACAAGATTTAATTTAATATTGATCGCATTCAAAATGGAAAACGACCAACAGTTAAACTTTCACAGCGATTCAATTAAGACTTGAAGAAGAAATGACTACATTGGTTCAATGAGAATTCCCTGTTCCAGTGAGAAGTTTTAGTTCGCAGAGTTAAATTTTACGCATATTTCATCCTGTCGTCCTAATATGATAAAACTTCACGCATTCACGTCTATCACGCTGATTAATATTTTTACGTACACTCATTTTGTGAACCCTTTTTTCGTGGGTATCTCTGGTTGCTTATTCTGTGGCAGAAAGATCAAACACGCGAATCTTCTAAATCTTCTAAAAAAATCGCATAAAAACGAAGACATATTGTTTGATTTCTACAACCGCATTTCTGCTTTCAGAGCTCAGCATTCTATATGATGGCATACGTTCAGGAACGCCAACAAACGTACTCCTTTTATCCGCACTTATGCAGAAAAAAAATCTGATGAATTTATAGGGTCAATTGAGGGACAATGCAAAGAAGAAACAAGTCGGGAAACCGGAAGTTTGACGCTTCAGGTATAAAAGGTTTTGTGTTTCCGTATGTCAGGAGCGATGAGCGCATGACATTCCGTGTGCACATAGTTCCAAATTTTATTTCCGTCAATTTTTTAGAAAGCAATTCAATAAATAATTTGATGGAAAACACTGTATTGATAATAGTCAATCTCATACCCTTCACACTCGGAGTTTAATATTATCAGCAAATGTAAAGAACTTAACCTACAACAGATACAAACAAGTCGAGAAACCGGAAGCTAGCAGCCTCTTGATTTTTTTCAGATTTTTCGGTTGGGTAGTTTCTGAGAATGGGTCCGCTCAAGAAATTATCACTTTCAACCCCCCAACCCCCCAACCCACCAACCTTTCCAACAAATTTCAAAACTAATACCAATTTCGGTAGCCGTTTCGTAGAAAAGTGCGTATGACAGACGGACAGACAGTGATTCGATTTTAATAAGGTTTTGTTCTACACAAAACCTTAAAAAAGAGTGGATAGTGTTCCACACGACAGCGCACATCGACACTATATAACTTTCGTTTCTTATGCCACTCTTGACTCCTACCTTAAACTTCGCACTCGATTGAAAGAATTGGGAGGTTGAAAGGACTTTTAGAAAAATAGACAAAAACAACGAACACTTACTGAAGATCTTATTAGATTTCTGCCTAGAAATGATAGGGATGTGAGTTTACTAGTACACAGATCAAAATACTAACGACGGAGTTAGTCAGGGTAGCAAAAAGATCACTAGTTACACGTGAGCTATAACTGAAGCAAAAGAAAGAGACTGATATAATTAAGGCTTCGAACACCAAGGAAACTATAACTGAAAGCTCAAAAATCTACCCTGCTGAAAGATCTTTCGGGCGGCAACTACTATTGATGAAACTAAGATAAATTGATGACATCTATCCATTAAGGATTTGCATCTCCCATGTTTTGTTTGTTAGGTTCAAACTTAAACAAAAATGATAGTGTCATCCCCTACCTTTCACTCAATTTAGACCATAATAAATCGTCATTCAAATAAAGGAGAAGTTCTATAAATAATATGGAAACTCCGCACCTTCAACTTGAGTAGTAAAAAAGTGTTTTATTAATTTTAGTTACACATCTGGTTAGCGACACTGAACGTTTTGGGCAGCCAGTTACTTTCTACAACCGAAACGATTGAAAAAAAATCCCAAACAACGTGTTGGAGATTTAACGTACAAAAGACCGTAATAACTATAAGAAAAAAGCTCCGATTTTAAAAATTAAGGAGCAGTCTGAACACCAGCATTCCTTGGCCGAGAAGTGAAAAGTGCGCCTGTTAGAAAAGAAAGTGACAGTTTTATTGGATGCACACGATGTAAATCCATATCGATTGCATTCAAAATTGAAAACAATCAAAGGTAAAACATCTGCAGCGATACAATAACGACTTGAAGAAGAAACGATCGCATATGCTGTAAGAAAAGTCCCTCTTCCAGTGAGAACTCTCTACGGAGAAATTTAAGCATTCAAGTTTCTTATTCTGCCGCAGATGTAGATCAAACACGCGAATCTTCTGAATCAAATTCGCTCTGCTTTTAGAGCTCAGCACTTTATCTGATACCATTCGTTCACGAAGGCCAACATAGGTACTTCTTTTATTCACACTTATGCAGAGAAAAAAATTTAGAAAATTTTGAGAGTAAACTCAGAAAAAATAATGCGAAGAAAATACGGCTTGCATGCAGCTATGACGTTTATCTGTCTACTCGAAAATAAGGTAGATATAGTTTTGCCTTTCCAGAAAACTACACAGGTAGACAAAAGCTAGTTAATCAAATGATAGTATCATAAAATGGAATTCACAACATTTTCATAAATATTGTTTCATTGAAATGACTGCTAGAGAATGTGGTTCTGGTTTCAAAATCAGGAAGCCAGTTCAAAAATAGAAAAAAATTGCAGCTTGAATATTCGAAGGTCAGACAATGGCCCCATACTAACGACGCCTCCGTACGAATCTGAATTTCTAATAAGCAACAATCTTTAGACCGCCTGGTATACCCGTAAGTCGTTCTGCTCCATCTTAGAGCAAATTATAAATATTTAAGCGCCACTTTTACTCCAAGACAACGTAGATACACTTTTTCAATATCTGCTACTCCTCCACTCACCTCTGAAAGAACCTTCTGTGTCGATACGATGCGGTAATAATCACCTTCTGAATTACTGCAAAACATGTGGCCAATTACAATAACTCGTTGCAAAACGGCAAAACGAAACTACGGACCGTGGATGTATCAACCGAGAGAAAAGCGTCAGAAACCCCGAAAAACCACCCGAACATAAGTCGTAACCTAGCTTTTATGGTGACGTATTGACACTAATAATTCGGCAAAGCATGCTACAAAAATCTTGGCAGTATTTGTTGAGAAATAGTAGAAAGAACTGAAAACTCATCACTATTTAAAAGTGGATTTGAGCGCCTGCATTAGAACAGAACCTGCACGAATATCTGAAAATCTCCGCCAAATGAAAAGAGCGAACGAATCTTCACTGTTGCTGGACTAACAAAATCTTGAACCGAGAGCGCATTAGTATCAATTTTTAAGGCAATTCACAAAACTTTTCTTTTTTCCAAAAAACGAGTATCAACTCCAAGACTGTGGGTACATGATGGAAATTTTGCGCGACGAACCGGAGAATATATGACTGAATGCCGGCAACACACAGGCAGAAAAAACGCGTCTTTTAGCATAACAAACGGCAACCTGGCCGGGCTCTCTGCAATGAGTACTTGAAGTATCAACAATCTAAACCGGCCATATGTTGGTTGATGAAGGTCTATAGCGTGCCCGGTGCCAATAGTCTAAGAAATATAAGGCCGAAGCCCTAGAATCCACACGTACTGACTGCTGGGAGCACCGGCTTAAGCTCCAGTTGGAGCCAGACGAATGGTCAGAAGACGAGGGCTATGTATGGTTACCACCACAACCTGTTGCTCGATTACTTGCATCAACAATTTGAAATTATAAGCATAAGAATTTATGGCTCTGCTCTGTGGCACTTAAGGTTGCATGATATTATATAGTTGCGCAGGAAAGTATTTGCACAGAAAAGAGGTAAGGTGTGCTTGAAGAACCGAATGTGTGTCAACCGAGTCGCTATGCTCAAACGCGCTTCATTGTTGCAAAGAAATTTCACCAAATTATTCCAAATCACGTAACTACTATTGAAATTCTCGTTTTGAATAGAGACATGAATTGCGTCGTCGTCAATTTTAAGATTGTACTTTATGCAGAGGTTATAGCCTAGTCTTTATAAGATGTTAAATTTGTCAGGTTAGCTTTAGCAGGAGCGAAAAATGTCAACCTTTTAAAGTTCAATGAAATTTTAAAATATTTCTGAGAAAAAACAGAAATTTCAATGAGGAAACAACCTTCATTACAGAGCCCCTGAATTATCAGGAGAGTGGTTGCGAACCGATATCTCTCCGTAGTCGACATATAATTACCTTTCCTCTCATACGGAGGATAGGGGAGATGTTAAATAAGCTACGTAACTACAACGTCTATCCCAAATAGGCTTTGATGTACTCTTGACGTTTTTTACCATTCGTAATGGCTAACTCTGTTTCGGTTTAAGTCTTCTAGCAAAGGCCTATTAGAGGTGATATCAATCAAGAACACTGTTAGAGAAGAATGTCTAATAGCACCTGAATTCGTTGTTGATTATTACCAACCATGAAAGCAGATCCGTACCCGATCGATGAAGCATAAAATTCTTCCGATCATAAACTCGGAGCCCACTTTGGGCGCCATTTGGGAAAAGTTGAAATTTAAGGAACAATTTGAGGAGAAAGGAAGCAGGGAAAATGATTAACCCCTTCCGTTGTCCACAGCTACATTAAACCGGCCCATTGTTACAAATATAAATACCTCTAAATTTGTTTGGATTTTGTAGCTGTCAGATTTTGACAGTTAGGCTTATGCCAGTCAGTCCGGTTTCTTCTGTTTCGCAATGGATTGGGCTGATGAAGAAAATAGAATTGTGGTAATAACGCCACATAAATGCGAGATGGAAAAAATTGCGATATTCAAAACATTGAAGCCCTTCGGCATAAGCAGTATGTTTGTTTATCGTGCTATAAAACTATTTGATGACACTGGTGATGTGAAAGGCCGTGAAAGGTCGGAAAGAGCTCGCATTGTAAAAAAATACGTAAATGAAAAATCATACCCCGTGAAATGGGAATATCGGAAAATTCAATGTCTCGCATGTTCAACGAAGACTAATAACCTACAAAAGACATAAGGAAGGTTTAACCAAAAATACAGTAGTAAAATACAAAAGGCTTTTGGAAGAGTACACCGGCAGCAAGAATGACAGACCTCATGTGCGACCGTCAAAAGAAGTAGTACCAACTACTAAAACTATTACCAAGAGTTCAACAAGGACCCCTGCCTCAGTGATGGTTTTGGTATTTGGGGTATTAGCTACGACGGCCAAGAGGATCCATTTCTGCGATAACCACGTGAAAACACCGGCAGCAGTATACCAAGCAGATATTTTGGAAACCTTATTAAATCTCTCAGTAAATCCCTTTTCAAAAATAATTTTGCATCGAAAGCAAACCTGGTCCAAAAATAACATCCCCAATTTTATATCTGCAGAAAATTGGCCTCCTGCTAGTTCAGACCTTAATGCATTGGGCTACAAATTATGATCAGTTATAGAAGACACGAAATCCTGAAATTGACACCAAAATATCGACTTGCTTAAAAAAGCCTTAAAACGAGCAGTGCGATGTAACGCTGTAGATGGCTGACCCAATCTTCTCAAAGCTTTCTCAGGACTAAAGGTGATGGTAAATACTATTATTATAGTTTTGAAACATTATGTTTTTGTTTGTACATCAAGGTTTGTTTGTAACAATACACTAGATATAATAAGGATGTAGAAACAATTGGAACGGTGGCGGTAATCGTAACAGTTCCTCTTTAGGTTGATTTCATTTTTTTTTTGTGAAATATTTAGATAACAATTCGAAAACCGGACATGCATGCTCGGCGCTTCAGGTATCAAAAATTCCATTTCGATGTAGTACTGACATTTTATCTCGTGAGGAGTAGTAATTGAATGCGAAAGGGACTTTCCCGTATGGTGCTTAACATTAAAATCTATATTATTGCATTTTACGGATCTAGGATGAACTTCGTATTAAATTTTCAAAATATAATAATACACAGTTATTAGTCCTCCCCTTTGGAACCAATGTCAAAACCAATACCTGCTTTTGCTTTTTAACTTGACCCTCTAGGAAGTGTTTTGTTTGGCTCGGTTTTTATTTTTAGTTCACTTCTTGAGATATGGCTTTTGATGTCAAAGAGAACCTTCCTCCTTTCTACCACAACATCGTTTACCCAGAAACGTTGAAAGTGCCTTTGTTGTGAACAACAGGCGTACATCTAATATAAACTTCAAAACGAAAAAGCAAAGTGGTCCCGGTTTCGTTTCCGCCTTTCTGACTGAAACGATATTATCTCTTGTATTTCTCTTCTTTTCCTTTAGATTCTGTCTCGTTCACAAGTGGGGTCAGCTCACCGTGTTCGGTTGCGCCATTTTGCTCTGTCAAAAGCCTTATCTGAATGCAGTCACGAGACTTTCAGATCACCATCTAGCGTATCAGGCCTTCGTTGTTTCGACCGGCCTTTTGATTGTTTTTCATCGACTTCGATGTTCAGTTCTCTGTTGTGCTATTTCTACCAATATGGTCAACTAAACGTGAGAGACAGCGTGTGGACAAGTTGCGGTACTGGAAATTTAGGGAGTGCAGCACTGCTAGATTACGGGCTTGAGGGAAAATGGATCACCTGCTTTGGATGCAACCCGATAAATTGTTCGCCAGCGGTAATGTGCAATTTCCAGTAGTGATCCCACCGATGAACTTCCAGAAAGTGTGGACTCGTTTGTAGATAGGAACTGTAGAAATTTCATGTAAATTTAGTTCGGGCATAGATAACTTCTTTTTCCGAGGCGCTCTTTAAGACAAATTTGAGCTATATTAAACTTGTATCAACTTCTCCTCTTCCTCTCCTCAGTGAAATTCTAAAGCAAAGTGGAAGTCCTAAGGCCGCGAGATTATTGTTTGGAGATTCCCCTTTCCTGGTCGAATAAAAAGAATAGGTAGCTACCAGAACAGAAAAGATCTACTTAGGATAACGTTTGATACAGAATGGTGTCTTTAGTTGCAGACCGCATTTTACAGAAGTAAGCTTTCACGGCCCAAGAAAATACTACTTAGATGTATGTGGACGTGTTTGAGGAGAATGTATCCTTCATTAAGCTCTTGGATATCTTCAATTCAAAGCAAGAGGAGGAAGAGCAACTACCAAAAAATAATATCAGTGACAGAAAGCCGACATGTGACGTGTCCTTGGACTGACAAAGAGACTCGTAATTTAAGCATCACTATTAAAGAAACCATTGCAGAGTTGATTTTCTTATTTGCTTTCACCATTAGATAAATTTATTTACAGGAAATTGCAGGTATTAATGCAAATATAAAAAAAAAGTAAATATAAAAGTCAAAAGAAGTCTAGACACTTTTTATTTGTTCCCAACTGCACTTAGTTCTATTTGCCTCGTGGAATTCATTTAGTTGTTACAAGCACCAATTATACGTCCATTTTCAGATAAACTACAAGGCGACCACTTAGCTTGTGGAGAATATTCGTACTTGAGTCTGTAAATAGCTCTCCGTATGCCTTTTAATTGAAACTGAGTTTGACGTAATACGATCCATACTTCGAATGATCTTTTCTGCATATATTCTTAATGATATAAATATAACATTTAAGATGCTCTCAGCATGAAATGCATGACTTTCATTATTGTCCATGGATGGAGCTGTATTGTAATGCGTCTGATGGAAAGACATGCACAATTACTTTTTGAGGAGACGGATTGCAATATTTTTTTTTTCCAAAAAAAAGTTGATTTAGGAATTGAGCATCCTTGACTCTACCTAATTGAATTTTTTTGACTTTGACTTTGGAAATACTATTATTTGGCAAGAAAAGTCGAGCCAAGAATGAACAGTATCGAATTGGCTGGAAATAACCACGACGTAACTGAAAATCTGGTGAAAACCGATATATTAAATTAATTTGTTGAACGCAGAAAGTTAAAGGCATTCTTCGGAGCTCCCAGATAAGCGAATATAGCCGTGCAAGGTGTCAAAAGTCTTAGTTCTTCACAAAGCAAGTTTCAGATTTGACATCAGTTCCAAGGTAGGAGAGTGTGAGGTCAAAAATTACAAACTTAAGCTGAGGCCGGACTCATCTTCGAAAACTGCCCAAAGAAAGAATTGAAAAACAACCATGATAATGCGTCTATAAATCTGGGCCTCAAAATATACTATAACTTATACCTTATATCTCTTCAAATTAGATTAATAACAGTGTACTAAAATATTGTCGAATTTCACATGACCGGACCGTCCTTAACTTCATAATTGGATTACAAAAACCTAAAAGACAATACAGGACATAACATTGGAAAGTTTGAAGAGAATCGTACTATTACAATATACATATACCATATGGATGCCATTTACGTCTTGGTGAGGTCCAATTACTTGAAATGCATTTCAGCACCCCCAAACGCCTCCACGCCTGCTCTACTATTCTGCACCAAATACCCTTGACGCGACCCACTCGTCGGCCATCTTGGGAGAGTGGATTCCACTGCATAGCATAACCGGCAATGCAATTGTCGCCCCTCCTTAATGTGTGATGCCACTTCCGCTTTCCGATCGAAATGTGTATGAGTGTCAGGCATGCGCGACGAGTTCTCCACTTGTAATAATGTCAGGCCAGCGTATAATCAACAGGCCAGTGTACTCGATAGTACGACACAGACAGGTGTTGGCAAAGGCTTGAAGCTTTTGAGTACTAATGGGGGTCATTTTACATGTGCTACTCCCATATACAATACAACCTAGAAAAAACACTAACACAGAACAATTTCAGCTTGATCTTGTCTTGAGATAACTGCATTTTCAACAAGGCGTAAAAGCCGAAAGCGAATCTAGCGCTGCATGGGGCAACATCCAGTTCGGTGCCACCGTCAGCACAAACCACGCCTCCTAGTAATACAAATTAATAGACAGCTTCGATGTTCTGCCCACTAATGTTACTATTGTTTACAAAGTTGTAATAAGTCAAAGTGATGTATTTTCTGTTGTACTCTGTAGCATAGATGATATGCGTTTCCTAGTCTTACCAGGGGCACCCTCTTCCGTCCACTAGCCAATGCCCTTGGATTAATACTTTTTTTGTAAAATAATAAATATCAGGAGATACTTTGTTCTGGACAATCCCTGTCACCGCTAAACCCCATCTCATTGAAAAGAGAAAAGATTTTGTTACCAGAATGATGTGCCCGCTTTGACTAGATTCCGGGAGAAACAATGCCTGACTTCCATTTTCGAAGAATTTGAGGTTTGACATGTTAAAGGGGAAGGAAAGGAAGGAAATATTTTAACGACACATGCATTCCAACTCAAATGTGAGGCAATCCATTGAGATTAGAATACAATTTACGGATTTGATACTATTGATATTGAGAACAACCTCAAAAACTTCTGCCATCTACTATCTTTTTGCAGGGCAAAACGAAACTAAGCCATCCATAACTTGTTAAAATCATGTTGTCACCATAAAGAGATGAAAATTCACCCTGGAGCCAGTCTGTTGTACGGAGCTTGATAGAATCACATTCTATTCATTATATTCCGCAGAATAATTGGCAGAAACGGAACACTGCCATGCTATCTATGTCTACCATTCAAAAATGAACTCGATAACTCGCTCAATTACACGCAACACCGTTGAAAAAGTAATTTCAACAAATAAATACCGAGTGCATAGCGAGCATCGTTTTTTATTCTGTTGATTATGCCGGTGTTTGCTTTTTGTACTTGCAGCTATTAGGCAAAACGGTGTGATAGTATCGCGATATCAGATTCAAATGGAAATGTTCACCTAAACGAGAAAGTGTGTGCCCAGCAGATAGAATTTCCATTTTTCCAGGTTGCATAATTCAAACATGACCATATCGATGACGACAATCACTTGTGGGATTATATGAGAGTTAAAGTTGGTTCTTTGCATATTTGATCATGAAAGCATGCAGGTAAAACTTAAGGGGATATTTTTATTATTTTATAGAAATAATTTTGTTTGTGGAAATTTATTTTCCTGAAGCTATTGCAGTTTCAACGGTGTAGTGAGTGGGTTTAATTTCAGGCTCTTTATCGCGTTTCCCTAGCTTCGAGTCCCGATAGTTGTGCATGTGCTCGTCTACCTGTATATATCTGCCCTGAATTCCACAATGGAACGTAGGAACTAATTCCAATATGGAATTCTGGCCGATTTGTCTTCAAGACAGTATTTAAGGTTTAACAATTTTGAAGAACAAAGACCCTAATTTAATTTTATTTAGTCCATCCATGAAGAATGCTGCAGACGTGTAGCACTGATAAAGGGAATAAGTCGCTTCCAAAAAATCGGTACATATATGCAAATAAAAAAAAAATAGTAGCGAAAAAGCAAAAACCGTCTAATTATTTCAAATAATTTAATCGCTAAAAACACTGCAAGAACAGATACAATATGAAGCTTAGCGATAATTATGGGACGAATAAGTGACAGGTGCGACGTATAAGTGACACTCATGACTCCATGGCTTCCATTTACAGATTGAGCTTACGAGAAACCCAAACAGATTGTGAAGTCAAATTTTCAGTTTATTGATCAAAAAAGGTACCACTACCATATTCCGTAAATTTTCTAAGTCAAAGACAGCTCTGAACAAGTTAGAACATTGGTGAGCGCTCAGGCCAGTAATAAGTAAACATCGGCTTTGTCTGGGATTTCAATCGCCTGAAAAGGAAACTTGAACTGAAGTGGTCAACATGACAAAGACCGAAAATAATATATCGAGAATGACAGTAAATATTCCACCCTTGGGTGCCTTTCACAACTCAAGAATGTATAAAAAGTATAGGACAAACGGTTTCGTCCAGGGCAGAGTCAACTCGTCAGACGCTGCCTCACCTCTGCCCTGGGAGCAGCGTGACCGTGAGTGGAAGATGGAAAACGCTCCTTTATATATTTGTAAAAACATACCAAGGGCGCGAATTATATCCAATTGAAACCGCCAATAGTTTGAGTCTAAGCTAGGCCCCAAACGAGGGATCCGTGGGCCAAAAAGACGTGAGAATAAGTTACTCTCCATTTGGTCCGACATTACGAAGCTACAGAAGGAGTCTCCGACAGGAAGGACTTTACAACGATGAACTCGTCAACGACAACGGAATAACGATTTGCGCATTTTCTCACGGCACGTGCGCTCCCTGTATCATACTTGGACATTTGGAGAATTCGGTATCGCGACAAAATTGGTAAGATTAAAGGCAAGATCTATGATAGAAAAAGAAAACGAAGCAAATCCTCCCTGAGATGGAGCGATGGCGTAGATCAGGAAGGCAGACAGCTTTTAGGGATATCGAATTGGTAGACCTCAACGCAAAACCGGGTGTCTGGAGTTCCTTACTAAGGCACACCTAGACCGGATATCGTTGTTGCGCCGTTGATGATGATTCATTAGTCCATGAAGCAAAAAAAGCAGTCCATGAAACAGAAAAAGGAGTCCACGAAGCAAAAAAAAGTGTCCCTCTGGTCCGGCAACAAGTGAATGTACCCTTAGGACCTCTCAATTCTTAAACAAAAATATAGCTCTGCTTTGGCCGACTTCGGCCTTAAATCGAATCGTATTCAGGACGAAACCCATGTCGTGTTTGTGGATCTACATATATAAGGGGCAAATAACAGCTTGAAAGCACTTTTGATCACGCAGCTCCCAGGGCAGAATTGTGGCAGTGCCTGATGAGTACCTCTACCCTGGATTAAATCACATGCCGTCTTTTTTAATCAGAATCACTTAAAAAAATACGACTAGTTGAACGATAAACTTTGAAGATGTAGCTTTCTAGTAGAGCATATTTTAATGACGTATTCAAAGATGACAGAATTATATTATTTGACTTATTCCATGAAGCGATGCCATTGAAACACAAAGGGCAACTTTATAGACCCAAATAAAGCGAAAGTGTGAAGACTTGGACGATTAGGCTGAAATCTGCATGTAATGAAACGTGACCATTCTATCAGACCGAGAATCGAAGTAGATTACTAATATTTGCATATGCAAATGAGATACACAAAACCAGAGCTTCACTAAAGCAATATTTTCCTAAGATTTAATATATATTACAAGGAATCATTTGACAACGCCATATCAAATACTGATTTCTAATAATAAATTTCAATATTGCACCACATCGGTATTTTCTCAGTCATTTATCGTCGTTATTAGTTCATACTCGTTTTGGGAATTGCTCCGCATAAAATGTTGAATTTGTGATAAAGCATGACACGGTCTATAACAATACAAGCATTGTTTGGAAAAAGTATTATCAAGTGTTAATTAGTATGAAACGTGAAAATAGCCGAAACTTATCACATTTGGTATTCAGAGGTATCGAAGCGTAACTAATACGGAGGACAGGACAGGTCTGGTGCGTATGGTTCATTCTTATACAAATATAGACAATTATAAAAAAAATAGGTTGGCGAGCTAACATTAGATTAGAGGGTAAAATAAGAAACAATTTATAATATCCATAGATTAGATACCATTAGAGTTTGAAAAGGCTATCCCTTGGTGATGCAAAGTGCCTATTGTTGAATGCGCGCCTTTCAGTTTGTTGATTGTCATAGCGCTAGGGGTCTCGTTCGAGAATGGGACTAAAGTTTTGTCTCAACACAATTCAATAACGATCATGCGTTGAAAGAGTGTGGATTTTACTTTTGCCATTGAGACTAACTTTTCAAGCAGATCTGTGATCGCAATCCAGAGCGCCTTTCGCAATCACAATTTAGCCAGCATGGCCCCTGTTCCGGACCGGAAATCAATTAGTACATGGATTACAAAGTTCAAAAAAACTGCAACGAAGATCACCTAAGAAAATTAAGGCAGTGAGAGCTTCAATGTTGCGACCACCACGGCATCCTGTGTAGAAACATACCTCTGCTATTGGACTTTTCGATGGCTCTGTGAGGAGAATTCTCCATGATGATCTTCATTTTCATCCTTACAATTTGGCGATTTTACAGGACCTTTCTGTATGTGACTTCAATTCTCGAATGAACACGGGTAATGTTCCCCTCGAAGTCGCTCCTGAGGGCGCTAGGGGTTGTAGTGATGAAGCCCATTCCCATTTGTGCGATCCGTCAACAAACAAAACATGCACTACTGAGCGTTTGCATTAACCTTAAAGTCACAATATGAGGTACAATGTCCTTAGCTGGAATTATTGGTCTCTAGTGCTTTGAGGAAAATGAAATCGCAATGACCATGAATTGGGACCAGACATGAGTTGCCTTTGCCCTGGACGAGACCGTCAGCTAACCTTTTGTTTTTTTTTTAACTTGGGTGTTTAACTCAAAACGAAACGTCCGTGGAGCACAAGAGAGGAAGTCAGTTGCTTCCCAAGTGGTCCAGTTGGTCATCAAGTGGGTGCGGATTCAGGACTCCCTGCATCCTCAACAACAAATGTTACAGGACTTTTTCCCACGGCTAGATGAGTTTGACATTTAATTCCAACAAGTCGGTGCAAGACGACCACACATTCCAAGAGCATCAATGGATATATTGAGAGAACACTTCTCAGAGCGCTTCATCTCAATTAGGGGCGATTTTTGAAATCCTGTGTTTATGTGAACCATCCAAGGACCCGACTATAAAAGACAATGAAAGGTTTCTTGGGGTAATTTGAGACGAAGATATCGCATTGAACTGATGGCGTGACACGTTTTGATCACGTCCGAAATGAGGATATTCGCGATCGATATGGGGTTGCACCGATCGTAGAAAAACTGCGAGTGAGGCGTTTTCGATGGTATGGTCACGTAATTCGCGCTAACGAGAATTCACTTGCCAATATTGGTCGGAACAACGAAGTTAACGGTAAGCGACCAAAAGCCCGGCCGAAACAACCGTGGCTTGATACGACTCGCGATTGCATCATGATAAAATAAAACGCCGAAACCGATCACGACGAGCCAAGCCCCCCACAAAACCTTAAAAGGGTACAATATTTAATGAGAAAAGGAATGGAATACAATCGAGTAAATCCTGAAGTATTAGCAAATTTGGCGTACGGTTCATTTTATGATAGAAAAGGTGTGAAATGAAAAGCATGATTGAAGTAAAAAGATTTTAGTGTGGTAGCTTACGCCTGAGGGGATATGCCATCCAATCTAGATTTCAATTTGAATCCATGCAGCATATTTGATATAGGTATGTATCTATAAGAGGCGAATCAAAAATAAAATCTGTCCAGGTGCGAATGCATGGACATTTCAATGATCTCCACTTTGAACCTAAAACACTAATTAGAACAACTCCCTCCCCCATCAATGATAACTTTATGGACTCAACTTTACGATTCCAATTTCAATATTACACTTATGAATATAAAATCAAGTTCCTCATTATATCATTGTGTAAAACATTTAGTGTCATCTGCATAGAGTGACAAATGTACGCCATTAGCATGCCTACATGCACAATAACATTATTCATTTTGGTACCGCTTAACGCCATCTCGCCCCAGGGTAAACATATCGTGAATTGTTTATGAAATTACTAAAAAATGATTAATATAAACTCTGGCGTTTATCTTTTTATTTAGCATTTTGCGGATAATAATACTTTTTGAGTATAAAGTCACAAATTTAGATTGTTATGCACAAAAGAAGCACATATTTAAGGGGATAATCTCAGAAATAGCAAATACAATATGTGAAATCATTATTGATATGACGCAATTTTTTACATTACATTCAAACTAGATACAAATGACGGTTGAATAGATTATCTGAAATTTATCTGAATTGCAATGTTTTGAGGTCAAATACCTGGTCGTGACTTTTGAGGGTTATGGCTATAGCTTAGAGTTTAAGCTTCCCCAAATATCCAACACCCAATTCTCTTCCCCAATCTTTATTAAAACTTCGATACGGACCCATAACTCCAGATAGCTTAACAATTATTTATTTTTTTGCATGGACGATTTGACGATTTCTTTGGTAAAGATCCTTGATTTGAGTCACAGGGCCCACTGCCAATTTCTTTGTAATTTCCTAATTACTAATTATTGGTAGCCAAAGATTAAACCAAGAAATTTTACGGCTTTTGGTTCTCCGCTTACCTCTATTGAATCACTATTCTAATATATCGAGAAGCCTCCGATTACGTCCTGGAAGACAACAAATCCTACAAAAAAAAACACATCCGCGCCGTCAAGCTAAAATTCGAAGAAAGGAAGAAAATGTTCCAAATGAGATGTGATAAAACAAAGGACAAGTTTTCCATGTGAAAAAATCGGCTACATAGTACGTGAGAATCTTACTCATGCCTCAATTAGAGCATGTTCCAAAACCTAAACTAGAGCATGATTCAAAGAACAAAGGACGAAAGAATAACAAGGCTGATTTGATCGAATAAACCTATAGTCAATGTTTGGAAGGCCACTAGACATTTTTTTAATGCAATAAATCCTTACCGAAAAATAAAACAACCTTTTGAAGATTTTTCACCGTAATGGTCTCTAAACAAGTACCGACAGTCAACACATTATGAAAGAGAACATTTCCTTTAACTGGCTAATTTTAACAGTAGAATTAGTCAATATATTTGATTCCGTAAACGAAACAAACAATCACTAATGACTGCCAAATAATTCTTACCCGCCTAATGCTGTTTTTTTTTGTAGTAGACCATACGTCCAGTACCCAGTTACTCATCGACACCGAATTGATCTCTCTTTTTTCACTCCACTTTTAATGAAGAAAAAGAAAAGTATGAAAATGTAGTATTTTCACAACAAACTTAAAAAACTATGCGAAAACAGGTAATGCACTGCAAGATGGTGAACTTCTTCTTGTTGAAAAGATATAAGATAAAAATATTATAAGACCTGTTTGCTCTTCTTTAATGTCTTTCGAGGTTTCGGCACGTTTGGATCGATTACTCCATTTATCTCACTCATAGACTTGATCTGGGTGTACTCGGAAGGGTCTCAGATCACCATCTAAAGCCCGACATCCACGTACAGTTCGGCCTGTGGGTTACACCGGAAGAGCCCGGAATGCACCCGCTCACCAGTTGAACTGAATGCACCATCCACGTACCGGCAAGCCGCAACATCATTAGTTCAACTCTGGACGTGAAAGGTGTTGAGTTGAGAATTTTAGATATTTTTAAGTATAAGTATTTACCAAAAATGCTCACCAGGGATTAGGATGCCCAGAAAATTCTCGTCTACAACCTAAATAAATATAAAATCATCGCTTACAACTTAAAAAAAAGTCTGGCCGGTTGACAGAATCAATTTTCGTTCGATTACCGGCCGCTAAACGGTCAAAACAGACGTTACGACCAAATGCGGACTCTTCAGGCGTAACTGACAGGCAAAACTGTACGTGGATGGCGGACTTAACGTATGAAACCATCGTTGTTTCGAAGGCCCTTTAGACTTTTCTTATCAACTTCGAGATCAATCTTGGCTAGAAAGTTCTCACACACGACATGCAAAATACATAACTATACCATCGAAGAAGCCTCTCTTTCAACTGTCAGAACCATAGAGAGCGAACGACAGTGCGGTCATTGGAATTTCGGTCACTAATTCATCCGAATTACGGTGATGGGCGGTAAAGCAATTTCATAGTGCAGTTCATCTAGGTCAGAGATACTTAAGTCGTTTAGCTCTCAGCAAGTCGCTACCACTGACATTAAGGATACCTGTTTCAATGGGCTCCACTGTCAAAAACTCTGTTTTGTACAGGCTCAGTAGGAGACTGCGCTGCGTAATGGGATGACTCCCATTGGCAATAAATTGTGTAGAATGTTTTGAGATACATCACCCACACACGACATCATGTTCCGGACGACGAGGGTCCATAATAAGAAAATGGCTACTTTCTTGATGAAAACCCACAGAGATGCAAAGCAATTTTGATCTGGCTTTCACCAGATCGTGGTAGAGCAATTTAACCTGGCAAGGCATACTAGACAATTTTAGCTGGAAAGCTTATCGGGGGGAACGATTTCGATGAATTCTCGTCTTGACTAACCGACCCCTCCACCCTTGAAAAAAGTGGAATTTTTATAGATCATCATGGAAAAGTTTAAATTTTCAACCCTACCCCAAAAGGAAAAAAAATGGGCAAGAAATGTAAGAGAAATGGGAAAATTTAGCATATTTAACGTCATTAAAGAAAGTGACCGCCATCTCCTCTCAAAATGGGCGATTATTTTCCCGTCATAGCCATAGGGGGTTTAACTTTGAAATTCATCTCCACAGAAGGAGCGGGAGAATATAAAGGGAATGGGAAGTCCTCTCTCTGAAGCCCCGTTGAAAACTCGCGGCATTCGCGCCTCCCTCCATCAAAAATGATGGCACTTCAAATAAGGGGTATTTTGACATTATCATGGTAAAGTTTGATTTGCCAGCCCCCCTCCCTGACAACGAGGGTATACAGGAGGAAGAGAAAGATTTGAGCGATCATCACGCGTGAAAAAGTTATGGTGCTCGGGGGTATAAAAGAGCAACCTTTTTTCTTCTTTTGTATACTTTCTTTACCTCGTTCGTGGGTGGGTTTGGCAAATAAATCTTAACCGTGAACTCAACCCCCCATTTGAAGCGCCAGGATATTTCATGAGGAAGGGGACGATCGCCGAAATTTCTCAACGAGGTTACGAAAATTGAAACTGATTAATTTAAATATGAAAATTCAATATCAATATTCAATATTCGTTAGATATACTAAATATTATATGACTACATGGACATCACTTCTAGAAGAAAATAAATCGGAATATCAAAAGCTGGGTGCTTCGAGTATAAAGGTTTTGTGTTCATCTTCTGTGAAAAATTTCCTATGCATGTTTTTTGATTCGTACATAATTCAAAATTCAAAATATTCCTTGATATTATCAAACTCCAACCGCGTCATTCATACGAGTTCACTTTATATGATGATGACGTCATATACATTTTAGAGTACAATAAATTCACGTGAAATACAAAATACGCTATTATTAACTTCACTTGAGCAGATATCGGAATGGTATATATTTTGAGGCCTAGACTTGGTGTGGGTGCACCATTGTGCATCTTTTTTAGATTTTTCGATTGGATAGGTTCTGAGAACGAGACCTGGTACACTTTTTCAGAAACACATTTTGAGCCCTCAATCCCCTACGTTTCACCTGCTATATATAAATAGTAAATATATAAATAAGATCAATTTCGAAAAGTACTAATTGAGCTCTTTCATTTAATACCCCACATGATCATATTCTGAGAAAAAAAGTGTTTTACCCCCGTTTCAAATGGATGAGGAGCACCCCCTTGAACCTACCGCAAAATGGCGACACTTGCTATATGTAAAGGGATTTTACATACATACATACAATGAGGTGTTTGCCATTTGTCAAAACTTCAGTTGGTCATATGCAGAAGTCAGCATTTACAAAGATTTTTTGCCTTGTAGTTTGCAAAAATCTTTATTATTTTTTTAATGAAATATGAAATACCCTCAGAAAGCAAGACCTAATTTTCAAGAGAGCACTGAGGACGTTTTCCATGAAAAGCAATACCAATCTATCAGAATACATTATCTCTACTTCAAATTTGTTTTTCCAGACTCAATGCAACCTTCAAAACATCTATGCACGACATATTTCAGATTCTTCCTTATCAACAAGCCTTAATTACCTCATTACGCCAATTAAAAACATTTATGCATATTTTATTAGCTAATCAACAAATTAGTAGCTGCTTTACCGTCTTGTGTAGCTTTTCCGTTTCGTCCAAGCGACTTTCCACGTTATCATCGTGCGTAAGAGGCGGGGTTGAGGGCCTGCTCCGACTTTGTTTCCACCGGTGCGGTAGAATTCGACGGCCCCACTGCAAGTAGAGCACGTGACCCCAACGGCTGGCTGCGAAATACGCGGCTACCAGAACCACCAGCCCATAAAGTGGCCACATGGCGAGGCGTCAACAAACAATATCAAAAATAGATCCAAAATCTTGGAGCTCTTGGAGAGTCGCCTGAATGACTCAATCAGAAGCAGAACTGGTAACTTGAACTTGGGAGCTTTTCGCCGCAGAATATTGTCTTTGCTCCCCAAATTCGCCTCGTTCTATGCGCCGGCTCGTGTTTAGTCAGACTCTCGCCGATTCTCTCTCTAGCCGGGCTCTCGCTAAATGAACACTAAACTAAAATGTCAACAAGTTTCCACAGTTTTCGTGTATGGATATTGGAGCAGTTTTGTCACATGACTGTGTTCGGGTTTTCAGAGATTTTCAAATGTTCAACTTTCACTTGGATCAAGGCGAGATATTGCCGCGATGCACCATTGCGGATGTAAAACAAAACTTGCCGATTATGTCAAATCATCACTGCACTGTTCCTTCTTTGTGTATTTATCTCCACACCTTCTCAAACACAAACACGACATCCAAAATCGATGACAACAGACGAGTGAACTGAAAAACTACACTGAAAACCGAGAGAGGTATCCCCCGGGGTTGGAGAATACGGCGAAGATGTGCGTATATGTATGCAGAGTACCAGAAGGAGCGAAACAGTGCTTCAACTTAGCTCAATGGAGCCATGTGGGAGCTAGAATGCGGTTGGAGAGCCAAGGAATTTCAGACCGTCATTCCATGGTTGGGGACACACAGTAGAGGCATTGCATTACCGGCGCCCAGAAAACAACTTACAGTCAAAATATTGAACTTGGAGTTGAGATATAATTTGCATTTCGCAGTACCAGACTTATCGTTTGCACAGCATTAACTTTGCAATGACCAAGATTCACTGAAAAAGAAGACAACTACTCCACGAAATATCGATATCTTACCAATAAAAGTATGTTTTTGGCAACAATGGAAAAATTAGTTTGCTTTTACTGAACAAAATCAAGCAAGACAAATGACAGACGTTATAATGGATTCTGCTGAAGAAAGCAGCAAATGGCTCAGCGAAGTACGTATTCGGAAAAAAAGAATACATTCCCCCATTTTAGAGAAACAGGAAATTTTTACTTTCAAATTCTGACTCAAATGGAGCATTTCCTAGTAGTTTCCTACACAGAATCATTAGCGGCATAAGCCAGTCTAAGTAACGAGCTCATTCAATTGACAAATGGAGATGTTATCGGCGATATACATATCAGGCAAAGTGATGAGTTCTATTCCTGAAACACTGGCGATTCAGTGTATCCTCAAAAACGTACCAGTACATATGATACTATTTGAAAATGGTTAGAAGGACCACAATTCTTGTAAACATTTTGTATCTAGCGCGCCTATCATCACCTCAAGCCAAAAACTACATATCTAACCAATTAAAACGAAAGTATCGGGCAATCCAATAGCTTTTGATAGTGCTATCAAATCGATTGATGCCATACCGCGCTTGAAGTATTGTTCGAGAGATATTTAAATCGCTCAGTTCTGTCAATGGCAATAACCTGCCAAGAAAGTACTAATCGAGACCTTTCATTTGATACCCTACACGATTATATCCGGTGAAAAAATTTTTAAATCCCTCCTTTGCATGTATTTAAACTCCTCCTACATTTATGTCACTAGCTGTATGCGTGGGATTTCATAGTTGGCTTTTGCCCACCAAATTTCATTCGGATCGGTTGCCGTTTTGGAGAAAAGTGCGTGTGACAGACAGACAGACAGTGAATCGATTTTAATAAGGGTTTGTTTTACACAAAACCTTAAAAACGAGCCTGACTTCACGTGGCGAAAAATTGTAATTAGGGACGCATCATGCGGCATTATAAACCCATCAGCTGTACAACATGCCACACTAATGCCACTTTCGACAGCTTGCTCAGAAATAAATCTATGACTTCAGCGATAAGCTAACGACAGACAATATACCGCGAATTCCAACGGTGACAATTATCACACATTAAAAAAGCCCACCACGAGAAAACTATAAAATCAACTGAAATAGAAAACGGAAGAAAATTTCACATATTTTCTGAAAAACTTGTCACCGACTTCCACTTTCAACTATTCAGATTCAGATATTTCCAAGAGCCTAGAAATTGTCTTAAATAATAATGCTTCCCAAAGAAGCTGAAGATCCAACATTTGTGGCATCCTACAGACTTAGGTATAAATCGATTTCCCATTTTTCCGAAAATTACACTTTACAACCTTATACTTCCGGGTTCTGCGAGAAGGAATCATCGAGCAGATTCATCATCATCAAACGTATATAATCATCATCAACGGCGCAACAACCAGTATCCGGTCTAGGCCTGCCTTAATAAGGCACTCCAGACATCCCGGTTTTGCGCCGAGGTCCACCAATTCGATATCCTTAAAAGCTATCTGGCGTCCTGGCCTACGCCATCGCTCCATCTTAGGCAGGGTCTGCCTCGTCTTCTTTTTCTACCATACATATTGCCCTTATAGACTTCCCGGGTGGGATCATCCTCATGCATACGGATAAAGTGACCCACCCACCGTAACCTATTGAGCCGGATTTTATCCACAACCTGACGGTCATGGTATCGCTCATAGATTTCGTCATTGTGTAGGCTACGGAATCGTCCATACTCATGTAGGGAGCGAAAAATTCTTCGGAGGATTCTTCTCTCGAACGCGGCCAAGAGTTCCCAATTTTTCTTGCTAAGAACCCAAGTTTCCGAGGAATACATAATGTAAGCAGAAATAGGCTCTGTTGACTGACAACAACCGTACGCGGATTTCATCATCGTAGCTGTTATCGGTTGTGATTTTCGACCCTAGATAGGAGAAATTGTCAAGGGTCTCAAAGTTGTATTCTCCTATCCTTATTCTTCCTGTTTGACCAGTGCGGTTTGATATTGTTGGTTGGTTCGTTTTCGGTGCTGACGTTGCTACCATATATTTTGTCTTGCCTTCATTGATGTGCAGCCCAAGATCTCGCGCCGATTACGGCCTGCTCGATCTGGATGAAGGCAGTTTGTACGTCTTGGGTGGTTCTTCCCATGATGTCGATATCGTCAGCATAGGCCAGTAGTTGGGTGGACTTAAAGAGGATCGTACCTCTTGCATTTACCTCAGCATCACGGATCACTTTCCCTAGGGCCAGGTTAAAGAGGACGCATGATAGGGCATCCCCTTGTCGTAGACCGTTATTGATATCGAATGATCTTGAGAGAGATCCTGCTGCTTTTATCTGACCTCGCACATTGGTCAGGGTCAGCCTAGTCAGTCTTATTAATTTCATCAGGATACCGAATTCTCTCATGGCCGTGTACAGTTTTACCTTACCGTATGTTTTCGAAAGAAGAAAAATGTTCGGCTATCTTTGTAGGCAAAGCAAAGATTTAGCAAGATGGTTTTATCTTCCAAATGAAGCAAAAGTTTCTCTCAAACGCTCGTTAACGCTTTTGCCATCCTACCATACTATAGTAGAATATTCCTTATCGAATGCATAAATTTCACATCAGCAATGTTGTCAGCGTCCTATAATGATTAATATGGATTGGAGATAGTCAAGCACCATCTTGGTTAGCCAGAGTCGATCCAGAGTGGACCTAAATAATTGGTGTAATTAACCATGAAGGTCCTCCCACAAATACGGAAGCTTCCTTGAAGTGTCCTGATTACACGCACTTGACACCTCCAGGCCATAAAAATGGAGAACGCCCATTGGTGCGGTTCATAAACATCGGAGGCAGAAGAAGCATCGATTGGATATGATCCTTCGTGAATCTTCCGTCTCGATTGCGGCCCTCGAATCTCTGAACACCACAATAAACATTAGTCCAGTAAATGTCGAACGCACATATGTGATAAACTGAAAAAAGGTTTACATAGTATGGTGTCTTTGAATCGTTACTGGGAATCAAAAGTAAACTCTTTTTGAGAATCTCCAGTAGAAAAAATCATATGTAGACCCAGGCGCATCATGCAAATCGACCGTAAGATGAAATCGCCTTGATAGGAAGACGATGCACTCTGTTTGGTAGTACTACAAGAGCGCGGTCTCTTATGACCTGTTAAAGCTCGGCGCAATAGTTATTACTAGCCGCTAACAACAACCATTGGATTATTCGAACCATCCTGCTTGAAGACGACCAAAATACCAAAAGATCCATGGTTCGTCAAATTCGAAACAAGAGTTCTGCTCCATGCCGGTTACTGACCAAATTTGCTTCCTTCCGATTAAACCTTGTTTGCATTGCTAAGTCACACACTCGCTGAGCAGCGCTTTGCCTCGTGGAAAAATCTGAAAAAATGACTCATTGAATAGTCCTCGGCGAAGGGAGAGTATTTTTTCTGGCGTGGTATCCACGAATCGCCCGAAAGACAAGGAAAATGTGTAACTAGCAGTGGTGCATGCTTTGAATAAACTTGATGTCCTGACTCCCAAATAGACACTCTTTCTTCATATGGTGGCTACTCCACTGCCCACTGACACTCATCGAGAGAAAACAAGGAAAACTTTTTAAGTCTTAGATGTCAGGTTCTACATAAATGGTGTGGTCTGGCTCAAGTCAGTGTGGTATGGGCATTTTAATATCAGATTGAAAGTGACACTCAAACAACATAATTCACGACAATGCTTTTTCCATTATGGTAATTATGCGACAGAAACTTTATTTCAATCTTTTCTTAGCCCTAAATTGTAGAGTAAACTTGTCAACGTCAATAAAACGCGAAGAGAAGCAAAGATGGAATTGTGAATAATTCCTCTGGTAGGTCTTAAGCGGGACGAAACTAATGGCAAGTCTACAGAAGAACGCAATTTTTTTTTCTTTTTCGCGAAAACCAGGGGCAAGAGGAAAGCTATTCCTGAGATATGAATTGAGCACCTGGTTATAATTACACAACCTTGATCAAAAGGTTCCCAAAATTACCACCGTGCGGCTCTCCTACTGATCCAATTTGAGTTGTACCTTTTAGTAAGATTGCTATCTAACATTCTTTCTAAATTTTAGCATAATAGTTCAGCAGTTATGAAAGTGATGATGTTTTCAGAACATCTGTCTGTGAGCATCTTTTCGCTTTTTTAGTTGAATTAAATGAATTAAATTTACAACGAGTTGGTATTAAATTTTACCTTAAGAATGGATTCAATGGTGCACGGAATTTGAAAATGTTATTCAATTGAAAGTGTTTCGCCAATCACACTCGAGCAAAAACAGTAGCTTACCAGTAGGATTAAAGGTTCAGAAGTAGTCGGGATAAAGAACGCATTGACAGATCGGACAGTGAAGAGGGAGTATTATTTGGACGTTATGAAATGCAAAGCGGAAAACAATTCGTCAAAAGGTATTGTGGGCAAAAGTAGTGAATTTCCCACCACGATAATGCACCGCCGAATAATGCCGTCATTATTCGCGAATTTTTCATCAAACACGCAACATCCACTGAGCTCATCTGCTTTGTGTGTTGGTTGTTCATCCCAGGACTTACAGACAGTCTCTTCATTATTATCGTTATTTTGCCCTCATGTTGTTTCCAATGAGGCTATGTTTTATTTATCATCACATTTGATGTAGCGACAGTGAAGCAGCGAAGCAAGCACCGAACAAACACAAACATCCATGACGACCGAAATTCGAGCCTAGAATAACGAATTCAAGAAGGGGACGCTCAACCAACGAACTACTGATGATTTTCCTCCTTACGATTTTTTTCTTTTCAATCGAGTCAAAAAACCACTACAGGAACCCACCCAAGAACAAAATTAGATCAAACACTGGAATAAGTGCGTGTGACAATGTCGATTTTGATAAATAATCTAAAATTTTAAATTTACCCATTCGCATTAACTACAAGAAACTGATCCTGCCAGTCCTCATGGTTTCCTACAAAAGGGTAGACGATCTGGTCACCTATATATTGATGAAATTTATGAGCGATACCACGAACGTTTGATTACAGATAGAATTCGCCGCAAAAGGCTGCGGTGGGGAGGTCAGTCATCTAATCCATGTGGAAAAGGACGTCCATCGTGGAAAATCTACAGCGGTATGATAGAAAAAGGAAAAGTAGTAGACCCTGCCTCAGATGGAGCAATAGTTTAGATCCACAAAAAGTATTGACTAAAAAAAAATTTCTGAAATTCAAATACGATCTGAAAATGAAAACAAAAATTTGTGCAAAAAAAAAAAAAATAGCAGCAATAGGACAATAAAGCAAGCCTAACAAGACTGCTAATAAAACCCTTCCGATTAGCAAGAAAGACAGATTGTTTGACAGTTCACCACCATTACCATCAATTTTAAAAATATTTGGAAATCCAGATATCGTCGCCAATGCGGAAGACCATCTCTTATGCTAATTTATGGACCATACGTTCTATTTCTAATATTATTCGGTATAAATGATAGATAATGTCCATAAAATCACCATCTGATCAAAGCCTCCAAAGATCACACACAATCACCTCAAATATTTTACAGCGCATTTGCATAATTCATTTCTTGTTTGGGGCACGTCGAAATTATATCGAATTGAACATCAAATGACGTCAGAAATCTTTTTGTTCGCATTCCTCATAAACTTGTGTCTTACAAGAAGCTTCAAAGTAAAAAAAAACCTGGTGGGTAGGAGAACGGCATGCCCAGTTTTTTCAACGTTTCTGTTACCTTTTAAGGTTTTGTGTTTCTAGCGCGTTTATTCGAAATTTTGGAACCTGGGCAATGGATAGATATGTGTTTCTGCAAATATTTTTCTTCGTAGGGTTTAAAATGAAAGGTAATAATTAAGGAATTACAAAGGTGACTCTTCTATTATAGTTTTGTTGCGTTCGCTTTTCTCACTGGTCCCGAAGGGTACACCTTCTCAGGTTTCTCCCAATTTCCCGGCAGGATCTTTTACGAAAAGGTACATCTCAACTAAAATTAGCTTCTTGGTGCGGACTCAAATGGTAGCCCCCAGGACACATTTTATGGCATCTGATAATTAATGGAGATGCTTGGCGAGTTATTGTTAGCTCGGATTTTTCATTTTTTCATCGCAATTCAATCTTTGTTAAGAACCTAGCGAAACATTGATAGTTTCCGATAGCGTCAGGTATCCCATTGGGAACTCTAAAAGAAACAAGTGTAGACGTACGCTTATTTGTTGAAATGAAGTTTGGAGGTAGTATAGTGGCATATCAGCACTTGTTGATAGAGGGCTGCCGTTAGGTACCCTTCTTGTCTTTAGCAGTAGGCGTAAGCCTTTTTCCCAGTCATCAGTAGTGATATGGGCTCACATAGCTCGGCCCTTGTGGTAGAGAAAAATCGCCTTGGAAAAGCTTTCGTTGATACACAAGGAAATGGAAGATAGAATTGATTTAAGTGAGTTTAAACAATTCACTGAAAGAAAGGTTCACAGTATAATTTACGATGATGATTGTGGCATCTTATGAGAGCATTTGAAAAAATCGCTGCTATATAAAAATGGGTACTAAATATAAGGTATAAAATGTTTGCTATATCTTAAATTCAACTTTCAGATTATTTTCGATCCAGAGAATTGGACTGCTTATTCAGCTAACCATAGTAACGGCAAAAATAGGATCTCTTTCCGGGTAAACTGATACCTAATAAGATATCCTGAATGTGGATTGCTACATAAGTGGGGAATTATGTGTATTGCATTTGATTATATTTGGTGTTGCATAATAGACAGGACTAATATTTGGCCCATGGTTTTTCTTTTCTGGTATAGGCTTAGTAGTCGGAGCATAGAGATTGACTGATACCAAACGAAAGCAGAAATAAGAGATGATGAAGATACACGTTATATGGATGGGGCCTTTAAATTAAAAGATGGCTCCATTTGTTACGAACATATGGTCAATGCTATGGTTTAATGCATACATTATTTTTCTCTAGCAATCTTTCAGAAGTAAATTGGTTCACTGCCTAAATTCCAGTCATATGACTGAGTGACAAGATCCCTTAACAATTTCAAATTTTGAATATAAAAGTGAACATGCGTCGAATCTCAGCAAAGTTGATCCATCCTTTGATAACAGTCGAGCGGAAGGAGCATCGAGTGTATCGTTTTCTAGAAGCTCTTTCAACGAATCATAATATGTAACCAAATCTGGGTATTTAGATATGACTTTGAAAAATGAATAGTGAAGGAATTCCATCCGAAATAAAGCGAATCCCAAATCCGAAAAAAAAGAACTCCCCCCTTCCAAAAAAACGCGACAGACGCCTCAACATCATAGCCATAGTCCTTTTGGCAACTTCGATAGAATCGTTTCCCCTGAATTTCTACCTCAAGGGAAAATACTCCGCTAATACAAGAGTTTTCGACATGCTATATGAAAAAGCATTGGTTTTCCAAATTGAAATATGTGCTCAAAGGACATAATTTTGATACCAATAAAGAACATCAACATCCGCCACCTATGGGATGCCAAAAGAAACTTTCTAAGGGCGCAGGAAAACATCGCTGGAATTAGTGTATTCTCCAGAGGGAGGAGACACTTTGAAGGACACAAAGACCAAACAGATTGAAAATGCACTATTTACAAACTAAGATGACTGCTCCAAAGAAAGTACCGCTGAAGAAATTTTCCTAGGCGTTTCAAATCGCCTATTTTTCCCGGTAATGTTCAAATAAGTTAACAGGCCTTGATTATATATATATAAGAAATCTTTTAAAAAAAAAGCGAGTTGGTAGGCACAATTTTTTCATAAAACCAATCATAAAAGTGTAATTCCCAAAAAGAAGGAAATATGTATTTGGTCTATAATTTGCAGACGGGTAAAGAATCTATAATAAAAACGTACAGTTGAGGTACTGCTTACGATCAGGGATCAAATGAATAAAAAAATATGTAGACCACGTTTTCTTTTACTAATCTGCTCCTCTTAGATTTTCCACGTTGAAAAAGAGAGAACTGGTTTCCGAAATATAGGTTTTTGCAATACAAAATAACAAATACACCAATGAAAGGAAACGACATATCTTACAGTAACTTCACTACTTGCTTAGAATATCGTCAGCCCCGAACCTTAGCAAAGAGAAACATATACATATATGTGAAACAAGTCGGGAAACCGGAAGCTGGGCGCTTCACGTATGAAAGGTTTTGTTTGCTTCTTCTGTGAGTACATTTAACTGTAGAACTATCCCAGTTGTACGTAGCCCGTTATGTATATGCATTTAAAATGTCTGACTACCCACTTTAGTGTGATATTGATATTCAGTTGCAGTCAATTTACACGGTAAAGTCAACTTTGAGCTACTGTAACTTTGTTACTAATAGTATCATTTTGATCAAACTTGGGGATATTATGATTCATATTATATTTTATATTACTACCAACTGTTATAACTCTGGGATACACTTAAGGGGGGTTTTACCCAATTTCCCTAAAAATATGGTAATATACCATTATTTACTTAATTTGAACGGATATCGATATGGAGAGTTCATGATTTTCTTGAGATTTTTCGGTTGGGTAGTTTCTGAGAATGGGTCCGTTAAAGAAATCATCACTTTCGACCCCTCCCACTCCCCGCCTTTATGATAAATCTCAAAACTAAGACCGGCTTCGGAAAGTACTAATCGATCATTTGATACCCCACATGACTATATTCGCTGAAAAAAATTTTTACACCCCGCTTTTACTTGTATGAGAACTTTGTTACGAGAGATAATTACAAAACCCTACACCTATGAAGTGCGCACCTTTCGTTTCCAACTAGTCGTTCTATTTTCTCCTATCAACATTTTTAACATGTTAAGACATACAGCATTCAGGTATCAATGCCTATGCGGAAAACCAGGTAAACGAGTGATATAAAATAATTGTAAATATTATGCATATTTGCTGCTGACATCGGAGTTTTCTTTTTTCGTTTTTTTCATATATTTATGTCCATTTGTATGTAAGTACCAGCCGTGGTATGGAGAGATCTACGGCGTACGCCACTAGTGCTAAGAATGGATGAACCAAAACATGAAAATCAACTTGTCGACATTGTTATTGTGTTTTACATTCGTTCGTTAACAAATTAATTTCCAGACTATGTATCAAATTGCAACAAATTGTTTGTGGTACCCTGACGAGTTGTCCGATTGTTATGATGACCGGTTGATATTAAATAATACGTCAAAGCCTTCACATTCATTCATATTTGCCGGCTTTAATTAATAGCCAACAATGCAAAAAAAGCAAAGAAGGAGTAATTACTGAAATAAATTTTAATAGCATGGTTCGTCCGCAATTCGTTTTTATTAGGCATTCAGTTTGTGTTTATTTTGGCCGCAGGACTCGTTTTGAAGAAATCATTGAATTAATTCGATTCATGTGATAAAGCAATGAAAACATTTTAGGCTACGATAAAGAATTATGAAATAGAGAATGCTACAATAACAAATGATTAATTACAAACTACTTGAGAAAATTTGGACTGATAATGCCGTCACAGCGAATTTAGGGGTCAATTAGATAATGTGAGCGAAAGCTTCAAACTTATGCTGAATTTAAATTTTTTTAATTAAGAGACAACTAGAGAGTTTATGGCGAAAATATTGGGGTCAACAAAGGGGATGTATTGCAATTCTCACAAGATTTTGTGAAAATAACCGACTTGAATTTCTGGTTACAACTTTTGGAGGCTAATTAGAAAGGTCTTTCCTGAAAACAAGTTTAAATTGGCGCCATAGATTCGATCTTCGTCTAACCTCCTTGGAGTGGTGATAGTATTTTTTATCGAGTTAAATAAATTTTTAAATTTCAGCGTATATAAACATTATAATCTGCAATAAACAATTTATATACTGATTGCCAAAAATTCGATGTCCAACAAATTAAGACAGGTATCATATTCCTAAAATTAATTCAGAGTTTTGTCAAATGAGCGGAAGAAAAAACAACGAATAAGTAGAAACTGGTTTGGCTTGCTATCAATCTAAAATTTGAAAATCATTCTATAGTCTGTTTGTTGCATAAATACTTAAAAGAATCTACGTATTGTATCTACGCCGTGACGGATCCCTGGCGCACCAGGAATGTAATTGATCACGGTGGTTCCGATATTACGACTCATTACCAAATTGACGAAAAAGTCAACACTCGTGCTCTTCATACTGAAAAGAGTACATTTAGGATATATTTTGGTGGTGCAAATCAAAAGAAACTACAAATAGATATTTCTCTCTTATAGATTAGGCAAAACAAAGGTAGAACAGCGTTAACTACAATGCTGTTCCAACCAAAGGAAGTTAACGTGACGTTAGATACCACCGTGCCAAATTACCATAACTTGTTCTTAAAACATAATTACATTTATTCTCTACACAATCTCAATTAATTTTCTTCATATATATGAGCGCGAATATTCTAATGAGGTATATCAAGTAAATTTCAAGAATAGGAACTTAGCCCTAGAATTGATTGTCTATAGGCGTGGACGCGGAACGGAAGGAAGCCATCAAGAAGAATTTTACTCAAAGTTAAACCCCAAACAAATCTTAGGTGAGACATCCAGCTGATTTCCAAAATAAGAAATGACTCTCTATCATCAACTCTTTCAGATAAACATGACGATAATTTATATTTTGCTACCCGCACTCACTACTTAATTTCCAAAAACCATTTTCTTTTCACCCCTGTCTGTCTGGCTGCCTGTCTGTAACACGCACTTTTCTCAGAAACGGTTATACTGATTGACACAAAATTTGGTGGGAAAGTGGGAACTGTGTGCGCACCCGGATGCAGTGAGTTACATCATTCCATGAATGATCATTCCATGTAGAACATACGGGGGTCTTCATACATGTCAAAGGGGAATTTTCATTTTTTTCACCAAATATAGTCATGTGGGGTATCAAATGACAGGTCTCGATTAGTATTATTCAATGCTCGCATCAATTCTGACATTTAATACACAAGGGGAGAGGGCGGAGGTTAGAAAATGGTCATTTCTTTCATGGACCAATTCTCAGAACCTATTCAACCGAAAAATCTGAAAAAAATCACGAAGCTGGTACTATTCGGTGCATAAGCTCCGAAATACCCTCCATATCGATATCTGTTCAAATAGATTTAGTAACGGTATGTTAATTAACTGCATAACTCCCTTAAGGCTATCCTAAAATAATTAAAATTCGGAGTAATATAGGTATAAGGTATAAAACATGATCCCAACAAGTTTGGTGGAGATCGCACTATTGGTAACAAAGTTATAGTAGGTCAAAGCTGTCGATTCAGTGCAAAAAATGAAACTTTGAATGTCGGTATCACACTAAAGTAAATATTCTGACATAATATATGCATATAAATTGCGTGCTAGGCACAAATGGAAATATTTTATAAAAGAAATACACAAAACTCTTCATACTTGAAGTGTCGAGCTTCCGGTTTCCCAACTTGTTTCTACTTTTTTTCAAGTGTTTAATGGGGGAAAAATATACAAATGAACACACACAATGAAATAATAAGTGTCATTTCGACCCCCTTGCTCATTATCGATTTACTGATTTGAAACGCACGAATGATATTCTGGTCATCCGAATTTAGCAATTATTTGAGAAATCAGAAGACTATAAAATTGTGCTAGCAAATCAAAGATGTGTGTGATAGTTTAGACTATCATAAGGCATTGTATGCGCCATTTTGCATGAATATTTGTCCATGACGTATTTCTGTTTGAAGTGGGCGCTGCATTTCTTCACAGTCGATCAAAAACAGCAACAGATTAACGATTCAGAGTGCTATTTTGACCCGCTCCTGGGGTATGTGACAATGAATAAGCCATGGATTCATTACTATACTATGTTAAAAAGTCAAAATGACAGTGAGCTACGTGGCCATCGAAGGATGAAAACTATTCAAAATCACGAAAATGTAAATGTCAGCTGGCAGCATATTGACTTTCACACTAAAAGAGATACTTTCCTTAGAAAATAGGTTTTGTTTTTATTGATTTTTCATACCTAAAATTCAGATAATTACATTGTTTTGATCATAGTTCCGTTATTATTCATCGTACGGACTTATGTCGTACCTAACTTGAAAGATGCTCTCAAGCACTTAAAAAAAAAATCACTTCAATTTCCACTAAAAATTTACTGGTTTTGCGTTATTTAACCTTGAAAGTGTGAACTTTTCGTTTAGTCATTACGAATTTAGATTTGACCCATTACGAATTTAGGTTTTCGCTTTACATCATTTCTACATAAGACGCATGGTTTTCGAGTTATTTGCCAAAAACCATTTGACAATCTGCATTTTTTCAATGAACATAAATAACTCGACAACTACTACTTATACGAAAAATTTTCATAAAACATTTTTTGCGCCGAAGTAGCCATTTCATCGATTTCTTAGATTATTTCGACAAAAAAGAGAAGCGCACAACTTTTGTTTCTTATGATACCCTCTATTCCCAACCCAAATTACATGTTAATTGGCCTTGACTGAAAGAATTCGGAGCTCCAATGGTTGGGTTGGGTAGTTTCGGAGAACGGATCCGAGACAAAAATGACTACTTTGCAAGCCCCATACTTCCGCCTTCATAAATAGCGTCAAAATTAATACCGATTTCGAAAACCACTAATTTGATATACCAGGGTATATATTCGTTGACAAAAAAAATTCACCCCCACTTTTGCATGTATTTTTAGAAATCAAACCACAAAGTTTAAACAAGTCAGGAAACTCGTCACTTCAGATATGAAAGTTTTGCACGGAAAAGATAACTTTGAGCTACCAAAATATCAGTAAAAGTTCCATTCTGATCAGACTTGGGGGTTTCTAGTCAATCTCCCACAAAATATGGCAATATACTATTAATAACTTAATTTTGAGATATATCGATATGAAGAGTAGGCCTAGACAACGTATAGAGGCAGTTTCATAAATTTTCAGGCTTTTCGGTTGGGTAGTTTTTAAATGGGCCCGTTAAAGAAATCATCACTTTCAACCCCCGCACTCCCTGCCTTTGGAATAAATGACATGGTTTATGATTTCGAAAAGTACTAATCCAGACCTTTTCATTCGGTGAAAAAAAATGTAAAACCTCTCTTGTTACATGTATGGGAACCAGGGGATAGTCTATCTAGTTCCTTGACGACATTTTGCGTGGGCGAGTTTATAGATACTATAATCTGCCGAGATTCTTTGCCGGGTTTGTGAATCCTAAGTAGACTTTTTATTCTTTGCAGTACAGAGTTAGGCATCCACCAAAGAAACTTATGAGGTCATCACCTGTAAGACTGTAAGATACACCACCTAAGTGGCAATTCTGACACTAGCAATGCGAATTACTTTTTCAAAGCCGATGGTATTTTACTATACTATTATATTGATGAGCCTGATCTTCGGTTAATCCTAAAGTGTCAATCTTGAATGAAAGCGCATCAATATTAGCAATTTCCGGTTATGAAGCGGACAAAAGTGTGGGATATGACAACATAGGCCTCAAGACAACCCACAAAATAAAACACTCAACAGAAAGCAAAAGGTGAAGAAAGTGACTGACCCGAATCATTAAGATACTGAAAGGAACTTGGATTTATGATAAAGTCTGACTTTTGCTTAAAATATCAATGAAAATCCACCATTTATTGACACTCAAAGCTCTAGCCGAATAAATTTCAAAATACTCGTACATGGCATCAATATTAGTATAAGTCTACTAATCGAATCCAGTATTTCTGTATATTCTGTAAGATGAAAAAAGCTGCTCCGTTGGTTTTTATAATACTTGAATTAACTGAGCAGAGATCTTGTATCATATTTTGTTTGCAGAATACATTGTCGAACGTTGAGGTTGTTGCAGAAGACTTTCGGAGAGCAAACAATATCGTCTACAAGTGGTATAAGCATTTCAAAGATGGACGAGGACCTTTTGAAGACAAAGCATGTACCGGTCGGAATCGCCGTCAACTGACAATGCCCATGTCAAGAAAATAAAAAATTCGGTGATCGCAAATCGTCGATTAACAATTAGACACAATTAGTAAATGTCATTTTAAAAGCAAATTTGGCCCTCAGACGTGTAAAGTCAAAAATGATTGAGAAAGAAATACATAAACGTGCGAAGGTTTCAAGGACCACAGACCAAAAGATTGAAGCTGCTCATCACCATCTCCAAAACTGCGTCCATTACAATCCTCTGCATTGAGCCGAGTATCGCTAGAGTTTCACAATCTATTGCGCGTCGGCCCGAAGGACAAAAAATCGTTAATTTATCAACAGATTGAGAAAAAAACTTTGGGCCTGTAATGAGACTTGTGTCCACTATTACATTGTTAGGAGTGAACACAGGTGAGCAGAGCTAGAGGTCAACCAATCAGAAGTAAAAATATATTTATCTGATGGGCAAATTCTTCAAATCGTGTTTTGGTATGCAATAGATAAGTTTTTATTGGATTTCCTCATACCGTAACTGAATGGTATGTTCCGAGAAACTTCTTCACCTTCAGTGTCTGTTCCGTTCAGAAGCGAGGTCAGCTCGTATTAGGGTGCCAGGAAAATTATGCTGCATTAGCGCTTCTGGAGAAGTATTTGAGCGATCATTGTTGTGAAGAGTATACCCTACACCCTTTCCTCACCCTTCCGGTAAACTGTGATTGTCCGAATTATCCTTTTCTATCACACGGTACCGACCTTCGTATTATAACCCCAAGTCCATTGGCGATGCACGAACCACCTTACTTGTGCCCTCAGCACTTAAAGGTATATTATTTGTATTTCACTAATAGCGAACTATCTATTATTTATCTGGTAATCGAAACAATCCTTTGCCTGGAGGATACTATAAGAACAGTGTCATTTCGTATAGTATTAACCTGCTAAAATTCGAACCCCGATATTGCCTAACTTCTGCCCAAACAACCAATAATAACTGATATACTAGGGAAATGCCCGTTACTAAGCAAGGATAATAGCAGTGGTGAGTGGAATACTCAAATTCTAGACATGTATTTGCCAAATGGATAAAGATAAGCAAGCTTGTATTGATTGTAGCTAGTTTCGAACTGGTTTAAAAGAACAGCACATGCAGCAATTTGTATTCCGAAACTAATAGTAGGGATGATCTGATTTTAATCTGTTATATTAGAATGACTGCGAGAAATGAATATCCTTGAAACTTCCGAGGCAGATGTTCAAACTGTCAATAGTACCTTATACTTTTGCAGACGATATAGCGTTTGTAGAATGGTCTATACTCTAGATTATGTTCCAGAGACTATCAGGGAATATCGGTTAGGAAGTTTTTCCTCATAAAAAATAACTTTGATATTTTTTTACAAGGATAGTTCAACATCGTGACCAGCTAATATAGCAGATAAACCTTTCAACCATACATAAATATTAATTAAAAAATTCCGATAGGCTTGATATCCTTAAACATGAAAACATGTCGAATCAAAAAACTTAAATAGGATGCTGTGTGCTCCAGATACGATAAATTGCACTGCTAGCAGGTTAAGTTTGCAGGACGCTTTGGAAAAGATGCAACCGGAAACAGAATGTTACTCAAACGTAAATGCAAAGACGACTATTCTTTTGGGTAGCGAAAATACTTCAACCGATGTTAGTTGAAGATCAAATTACTTGACGTCATTATGACAACCTAGGTAGGAAAAAATACAACTTTTTCACCTTAGGCCTTTATTCCGTTCAATAGAAGGGTTGGTTTGTCTGCATCGGGTTCGTCACCTCTCTCGGCCTTAAGTTTGGTCCGAATGGTGTTGAGAAGTGTTTAAATTATTGTCTAGCATGTCCAGTTATAGCCATTTCGATCGACTTTCAGGTTATTTTCAATCAACTTGGATGTTCAGGATACTTTTTGCTAGCCAGATAACAGTCCAGATGGCATAACCGAATCATTAAACCCAGCTTCATCCAACATCTGGAACATTTCCATTTCGAGACATACATTGATCTAGCGTAATATCTTTCGCTCTATAACCGCAACACAAAGCTCTCCATTTTGACATTTTGACATTCGAAACCATAGAAAGAAACAGGGCGACCGATGGACTGCATTTAAGGCGCTCGTTAATGTATGGTTCCCAAAGGGCAATTCGCAAGGAAATACTTTCGAGAACTGATCATGAAGTGGAACAGTGAAAGAAAACTCAATGACAATTGCGCTGAGCATTGCGGTTCCACATTAGCTAATGCATTGTATGCCTTGGATTTATGTTTAAATCGTAGAAATTGGTGACCTCCTCCTTCTTATTCACGGAACACAATGTGCAAAATTGTAAATGGATATATATATTCTATTTTCATAGCAAAGTTTACATATGAGTAAAATATTTGTCCTTTTCTTATTTTCTCTTCTTCTTCTGAATTTGTCGCCTATTTCCAGGCAGGGTGGACGACAAAGCCTCAACAATAGCCAATTTGGTATTATGGCAAGGTGCTTTTTACGTGGATTCTGCATGCCTGAGCGCTACCGAGTTAGGATATATGACCACTGTTAACTACTCCCTCGACGATTACCTACCTTCTCGTGGTGGGGGAGCTCAGTAAGGAGGATCCTCCGGGAAACCAGAGGTGACACCTGAAGCCAAACAGTAATCACAACCCCAAGCAAAGGTATGGCTACCGTGCCGAGGAATGGTCACAGAGGCTAAAAAGTGGATGTGGACAGTGAGCTATGGGTACCAGGTGACCCCCGTTTCAACTAGCCTTGTCTCGGCAAAAAAGCTCTGCCGAGATCGATTTACTTTTCCCGTAAAACAAAGGCCATGGCGGCCAAATATGAAAAAATTAAAAGCCTAAAGATCAAAACAAAACAACAGCACTACTTCGATCACGATGAACGAAACCTGGGCAAAGGGACAACCCTCAGCCCATCGGTGGAGAGCCTCACTCTAGACTCAAATTCTCCACTTATTCAAGTGGGAACCAACCCAATTGGAACCCAATCTTTAACGGACGATCTTCAATCGACGTCAGCTACTGAGGCTAAAAACTTGCCTACGGATAAGTATATGTCTTCAGGCAGCAAATAGCTTCCGGGCAAACAGCTAACCACGTATATAGGCTTGATACTATCGGCGTGTGGAAAGACGGCCAATCATATGGTCATGCGTCCATCTGGAAATTCCTTGGCAACCAGCAGGTGGCTCTGATGGCTTCCAGATTCATATTGGGAAAGACATACTTCGTCGTAATCACCGAAAGAGAAGAATGGCCGATAAATGGCCGCGAGTCTTTTGGGATTGCACGCTTAATAATCTTCACCGACGGGCCAGTCATAGAAAATGATCCCGGGCGTAGAGGTATTTTCGGGAAATGCAACCTCTCAGAAAAATGACGACCATATCCCAAGCGGTGATATATGCAATTTCATTGTCATCAGAAGACTGTTTGCGACAAAAATGGAGGGGTCGCACCATTCGAATCTGTTCCAACAGTCGGACAGCATAATCAGCACTAAACAGCAACGATATAAGTTGGTGTGAAATTGCTATCAGTAGCTGCTGACACTGGGCCGACTGAACGAAACATTCCTGATGTGGGCTTCAGAGTATTCATACACTGCTGGTGATGAAGAAGCTGACTTACTGGTTCGCCAAGGTTCTGGATCCACAATGGCGAAGCCAGACCCAGCTTTTTACACCCGGCCATCCACTTTCGAGTCTACTCTGAAGAGGAAAGTTGCAAGGAGCCCAATGGAGAAATTTGAAATTCTACCCGCAGGCGAATGAACCCGAAACATGAAAACCCTAGTAGACCTTTTAACGAGACACTGCTTCTTAAACTACCACATGGAAAAAATCGGAGTGGTGGTCTCGGGCATATGCAGCCAATGTGATGAGGAGGAAGAGACGGCCCTGTGCAGCATATGCAACTACCGGCCTCCTCAGACCTCAGACGAAGATACCTTGGTAAGGTTTTCTTCAACGAAGAGTCTGCGCATTTTCTGTCTCTGGAGAATGTTCTCAGATTCGCGAAAGCCTGCGAACGCCGTTGAATAGGCGATCTCCGGAGATAGTAAAATGGGCCTAATAAAGGTCTGAGTGCTTGGAGCTGCCGCCCCCCCCCCCCCCCACTAAACTAAACCAACTAAAATATGGCCATTACTATATAGAAATTTTGAAATGCAACATAATAGGGATCGAGTTCCAATTGACACGATTTGAAAATAGTTATAGAAGCTCAAAGTAATAGTTACTATATGGAAGACATTATCATCCAGCGATGTCAGTAGTCCATATTTTGGTGAAGCTCAGAGACGGCCTTCCTTTACAAGAGATACTGACCGATATATTGAGATCTTACAACCTCTTTTTAATCCTGCGTTATACCCATCGACGTATTACATTTTCAACGGGTGCGATGCAGAAATTCAGGAAATATTATATTTTGCCAAAAGTCATATAAGCAAGTGGAACTAATTCTTTTTGTCTCAACGTGAACTGAGCTCAATAAATAGCGTAGTTGTTGTTATCCTGGTCCTTTCTGGTCAAAGATCTTATAAACATCTTAAGGGCAGGATCAAGAACTTCTACGAGGAACGAACCGTGTGAAAAGCTCAATATAACTAGAGGGCATGGTAATGCTCAGCCACATGATTTACAACCAAGCAGGTGAAGCCCTATCTCATTTGCTCTGTTCACCAAATACCCCTCCTTCCAATTATTATTTGCAAGGAGCTTCACTAGAACTAATTCAAAACAGTTCTAATATCTGCTGCATTGTCATTATTTCAATCTATAAGAATATCTGCAGGTACTTTGATTCTTCCGAAGGCAATTTTAGAGATTCACCTCAAACCAAACTAATCATCTCGATTGCCAAACAAGTTCTTTTTTCTCTGACACAGATATTTTCATCTATGAATATGAATGATGTTCTAATTCCATATTAAATCACAAAGCGGTCAGAATGACACCTAATATAATCCCGTGAGAAATTCTACATTCTCAACCAACTCCTGTCCAAGATTAGATCATGCACTCAAAAACAAACTGACAATCATATCTCAACAACGCATAGATCATCCGACAGCGATTAATTTATTCTTTCCTCTCATTTTTTGTTGTAAATTTTAAAAGTCATAAGGTCATTATTAACCTCGAGATATTTTCAGCCCATATAGATCTGCGGATCTCCCAGATGAGCACACACAGCTCGAACCCAGTATTAAATAGAAAATTATTAAGCTTGGACGAGTGATTTTGCAATATGACAAAAAAAACGTATCAAACGTACAAAAAAGGTAATATCGCCTATGGAGACGCATTTACGCATCGAAATTGATACGAAAAATCTGGCTTGACGTGACTGCGGATCACACTGTCGCCGTGAATCCTCCTTTGCCTTGATCTCTATCTTCTCGTTTGTTTATTAAAATCTGAATAATGATTACATTACATTATAATATTTACAAGGCCTGAACGACATATCTTTCAACAGTGCGAGAGTAGCCAAGCTGCCATAGCTATAATTCAAATGGAACTTTCTAAAAATAAACGAAAAATTCAAGAAATATCTCATGTAGATATTCAGAAAGATTCTTTTAATTAGAAGATGCAGCGAAGATATTCAAATCTCGATAAATGGAGTGCTGTTACAAACTAGGGGAGAGACATTTTTGAAAATATATGATGTGGTCACAGCTTGACCCGAAATTCATATAAAACTAAATTAATTTGGATAGAAATATTTCACAAAAAAATTAATTAAATTTATGAATAGAAATACCTTCTTTTTTATGAACTTTGAGATTTTCATCAGACCTGATGCCTTGGCTGCCATTGTGCGTATGTCACGTAAGTCACTAGAGAGACGAAATCACAAAACCAAAACACGCACTACGAAATCTATTAACAAATCACTTGTTGCACAAAAAAACCGGATAGAACTGATAATGCACTTTCTAAGCTTCTTGCGGTTTGTTTGTAAATATTCAGTGCAATTTTTGTTTAGATGGATTTTTCGACTCCCGACTCGATTGTGTTTTCTAGCACTTTTGTTTCGTGTTTCCGGCAAGTAAGCTTTCCTACATTTTCCCTCGTTTTTCCCAATAGTATTTTATTAGAAAATGTGTTTAATAACAACTCGTTGGAAGTAATTTATTCACCCGGTGCGCTTCGTCCACCGACCGCGAGTCTGCTCTTTTATGAAGTGGAGCAAATATTTAATTTGCATTTTGTACTGCTCGTATGCGCCCCCAACTCATTCTTTGCCGTTGGTCGTCATTTCCGTTTGACGGAATCAATTTGCGACCGCGAATTTGTCAACGAGTCTAATTAAAACAATTTTATTGGATGCTAACACACGTACGCTTCTGCTCCTCGCCTCATTGCCAAATTACAAAGCTTAATACACTCACATATGATTTTAATTAAACTTTTTGTAAATATAGCGCCACAGTAAGGGAACGAGCCTCGTGTGGACCTACCAAACAAACTCAAAATTGACTATCGAAATGGATCCCACATGAATCGAGTGTAAATTGTTTAATTTTGAATAAGAATTTGTTCATAAACGATCAGCGAAAATGTCTTAATTCTTGCAATTAAGCCAGAGAAACACTGAATGATGAAAAAATCGTCCCCAGTGGGAGCGTAGCAAATTTACATACGACCGCGCGAGGAATGCGCAAAGAACTACAGAAATTCCGTAAACAGACGGACAGACAACCAGCAATGTGCCATCTGAAAACATACGGCCGAAACGCTAACCTAAACCCGGATAGGAGTGAAAATAAACAGTCGGGGACGGGTTTTATTTTTATTTAAAGTAGTACAGAAATGTAGTCGATATTCATTCGATGACTGTTGCTGCTTGAGGCAACTGGGTTTCGTGGACCCGTGCAATGTGTTGATACAGTGGGTCATAGTGAAATGGCTGCACGATGATTTTTACTCTAAGCAACCGCCAGAGCAAAGCGGTGCTAATAGATGATAATCTGCCGATAATTATCCCTTCAATGGAGCCATCGTGTTCACTTTCACTTTCAATCAGAATATGGTGTTGGGGCACAAGATCATTATATTTTAATTCTGAAGGTAACAGTGGACATGGATTGATTTAGGGTTAAATAATCAGGCAGATTATATTCGACTGGTACGAGTAGTTCTGAAAGGGCTGCTGATAGAGTGAATTGATTGTGTGAACAGTGGATGAGTGGACTAGGGAAAATAAACACTTTTGCTAAACCCAAAGGATTTTAGCAGCGAAAAAATGAGCTAACAATTTTTAACAAATAGTAGAGGTGTTAATAGTCTGGATGACTTAATGGCTAGAATACTTAGCTTCCGAAACAGAGGAACACCTGTCATCCACTTCCCTGATGACAGGGCGACTTTTATGTAGACTGACCTAAACTGGTATCCTAACAATTTTTTTTATTTAAGTTAAGAGAAAAAGTGCAACTAATATGATGAACATGGATATGAAGCAATGGCCAGACGATCGCTCTGAGTTACAAGTCAACAAACTATGTCTCATATCCAGAAGTTGTCAATTGTCTGTCGGCAAATGCTTGCGTACCACTGTGCTAGCTAGCCAGGGAATGCGAACAGGATCTTCGACAAGTACTATATTATGCGAGAATATCCACTTTCACGTGATACTGCCATTCAGAGTTTTGAATTTGTACAGAAGCGACAAATTTGATCTTTTATAATTTTGTTAGAAATAGTACAGTTTCCCCCTAACTTGATAGGATGACGCTCTATGTTATAGCGTACAATGCTGCATTCCGTGATTCTAGGATGAACTTAAGAGCGGTTTAACAGATGTCAATCTGAAGGGTATTTCTTACGATTTCCAGAAGTTGTTCGAAGTAATAAAAAGAATATGATATCGTCGAAGGGTCCCGCTTAAGGGTCGCAAATAACCAAGATGATATGACCTCAAAAGGATTACATCTGAGAATTCTAAGGACGATAAATCACTTTCCAATAATGGCAGTATACGAATTGCTGGGTTTGGTTTAACTTAGCTGACTCGATAGAGTTTGACATTCCTGATTTAGGTCGGGCGCTACAAGTAAATACACACAATGAAATGATCAAGGCTAGGCAAATACTCAACCACAAACCCTCAGTAACAATCAATATAAGTTGAAAGTTATTAAAAAATTGTCCAGTTACCCTGTTTATGAAGAAAACATATGCAATATAAAATCGCGGTTCGACTTCTACGTCTACCATCGCAATGATATACCCAGCCCAATTAAAGATATTAGCAATGACTTCTGGTGCAGCCGACTATGTGGCGAATTCAAACCTATGTAGGGATCACAAAATGACATTCCATGAACTTGCTAAAGGAAGCATCGAATATCGCAAAGAATTGAATCTTCGCTTAACTGCAAAAAGGGTCGTTCACACAAATTAGTTAGGAAGTATTAAAAACTCGAGAAACTAAAAAATAGATGAAGATATTAGTGCAAATTTCCCACGTATAATACATCATGTAGTAAGGCGCAGATAATGCTAGAATGACGTGGATTCATCAAAATCATATCAGGACAGAGAAAATGTAGAAACCTCTTGACTGGCACGAGATCGAATTGCGCATCGATGGTAATGCGAAAGTTTGGAGCAAATCTTACTATTATTAACAAGGTCCTAATAAACCAAAGTTACATTTTTCGCGTAAATTTATCACAATCTAAAACACCATTTAAGAAGTATGAGTTACGTACAAATGCACCCAAACATTCCCTCTTAAAAAGTTACGAAATACCTCCATATCTGAAGTGCTAAGCTTCCAATTTCGCATTTATTATTATCAAACTTTGAACATCACGACACCTTCATCCTAATCGGCAGATAACCTTCAAACACCATTATACACACGCCTGAGACGTGCAAGAATGCGAACAGAAATAGAATCCATGGCCATTGATTCCAGGAAGAAGAAAGGCCATGGATCAGTATAATGGACGATTTGATGGTGATTTAGCCGAAAACAATAGAATCAAGCTCAATAGGATTCAAAGAAACGCGTGTGCAGGTGCTACTAAGGCTCCGCAGTATTCCAATGTACTTCTATACCTCCACATTAAACACGCTGCAATGTTGCAGGCTCCGTGAGTGTGGATGTTAGACGAGAAAGCCCTACGGCAAGAGTAACATGTTAGCCGACATACCCCGGGAACTGAAGGCATTCACAAGGAACTAAGCCACAAGTAAGCAGAGCTTGCTGTGGGCTTTCCAACGATTACAGAGTGAAAGACCAGCCCCTTGTTACAAGGATATTACTCCTTCTCCTATGAAAAGATCGGATAACGAGATCTTTTGAACCAGACGCTTGCAAATGCGGTACAGCGTTTACAGCGATTTGCAGCGGTACTAACCTATAGGGGACCATGTCGCCAGGCTCGGCACACCCTACCATTTGCTATGTTGGAGTTGCAGCGATGAGGGAAAACCCCTCAGCCACTTCACCAAGCTATAGGTAGAATCAGGTTGCGGACACTAGGTAAATCATTCTTTGGGTCGACAAAAATACATCTAAAACAATCCTGCTGAAGTTTTGCAAAATTTTCTTTTGTACTTTGAAGCTAAACCTGATAGCAGGCCGTTGCTCCACATTGATGTCATTCGTTTTTTAAACCAGAAATATCAGAAACTAGACGCTTCAAGTATAAAGGTTTTGTGTTCACTTTCTTTGAGGAACTTTCTATGCACGTTCTTCCATTCGTGTGTAACTAAAAATTCAAAATATTCCATGATACATCCAAAACCGCCGTTCATATTAGTTCACTTTATATGATGATGGTGCCATAAACGTCTTAGATTGTGATAAATTCACGTAAAATACACAATTTTGACCTTCTATAATATATAATAATCAGATTTCCTTCAAACTTTCCAAAATTGTATATTATATAATCATCTATGATGGTAGCTTATACTTATACTTCTGAGGAACTTAAGGGGGTTTTCGGGTAAATTTCTATAATATAAAAAGGTAATATACTATTATTAACTTTATTTGGCCAAATGTCGGAATGCGATGTACTTTGAGACTTTAATTTTATATAGATACACCATTGTGATTTTTTTCAGATTTTCCTGTTGGATGGTTCTGAGAACGAGTGCTGTTACACTTTTCGGGGCATATATATTGAGCCCTCACTCCGCTTTGACTTGATTTCCCACATTCTGTGAAAAAAATTGTACAGTTCGCGTTTACATGTATGGGGGTCACCCTTTAAACTCAACAAAAAATATAAATACATATATAATATATGTAAAGAGATTCACAGACAACGTTTTATCACCAAATTTCGTGACAATAGCTTCCACCATTTCCAAATAAATCGGTTGTGACAGACAGACAGGCATTGAATACATTTTAATAACCTTAAAACGGATCAAAAAAATGTGTTACGAAGAAAACAGACGACATAATGCGTAAACAAGCTAACTGATAAACACAAGTGTTGCAATTTGATCCTTATCAAGGACTTACAATGAGCGATATGTCAGTACATTCCCTAACCGAAATAATTCTAGATCGACAATGTAGTATTTGGACTCACATTTTTGTTTCAGGCTTCTGCGAAGTTTCGACCAGAACAAGGAGGTTTTCGCCTTGGAGTTATGTTGTAGTTTCAAATGTATATATGCAATTAATCAACATCTAGGAACCACTTCGATCGCGATGCTCCCAGGGCAAAAATGGGGAGGCATTTGAAGAGATTGTTTCTGCGCTGGACGAAGCCGAATCAACAGTCGAAACTGCCAAGATGCTTTCAAAGAATTAACCAAATAACAAAATATATGAATTCGAGGCTATGGATGCGGCAATTCACTGTCTAAACCTAAGGCCTGCTGAAATCCCAAACCTTGCCGAGTCTCAAAACCAAACCAAAATCTACAATCTACTTTCTTCTCATAATCTTCATGAGAAAGGTCTGGAAAGTAATAAATCTAGTTGCCATAAGAAAAGTGAGCAGGTCCTAAAACCAATGAAATTTGAGGCTCATTTTCCAACTATCTAAATTAAATAAATTTTGGGGTAAACTAAAGGTTGTTGGGTCCTCCACACCACTAAACACAGAACGAACTACGTACTGAACTCTCTTTATGCTAGTATTGGCATTAGACAAATGTCAAGAATAGCCCCATGGTAGGATGTACATAAAATCTGTTCTGGCTCCCAGAGGACAACACGTCTTCGTGCAAGCATTTGCGGATGACCTAGCCGTGATAATTACCGGCAAGTTTGTGGACGCAGTATGAGACCGCTTGAATTAAACACTACATGAAATCCACAGTTGGTGCCTCCGCAATAGACTCGCGGTGAACCCTAGGAAGACTGGACTAGTTATGTTCACTAGGAATGTCAGGTGGGGCAGCTATACGCTACCCACCTTAGCAAGGGCGGAAATCCAGCTGACACAAACAGTCAAGTATTTAGGAGTACATTTCCACTCCAAGTTAACGTGGAAGCATCATATCCAGGAACAATATCAGAAATCCTATAGATTCCTCTGGTGCTGTAGGAATGCGATATTTACGACCTGGAGACTTTCACCAAAACAGATACACTGGATGTATTCATCCATAATAAAACCCATTTTGATGTATGCATGCAAGGTCTGGTGGCCGAGATTGAACTTTACTAACAGCAGGAAGCTGCTAACGCAGATGCAGAGGCTTGGTTGCCTAAGTATTACTGGAGCATTGAGTACTACACCGACTGCGGCACTTGAAACTATCCTAAATCTGCCCCCCCCCCCCCATTCACATGCAGGTGAAACGGAAAGCAGCCAATGACGCATATAAACTCGATACCATTGGAGCGTGGAAAGGCAGCCAATCACACGGTCATGCGTCTATCTGGAAAGTTCTTGACAAACATCCGGTAGCTCTGATGCCGACCGATCATATGGTTTCCAATTCGTCTTTGAAAAGGCATACACTGCCGTAATCACCGAAGAGAAGAATGGTCGACAATGGCCATGCGTCTTTTCAGATTACAGACTTAATAATCTTCACCAACGGGTCAATCATGGTGGGCGTATGGGGCGCAGGGGTGTTCTTGGGGAATCCGATTATGGAACTGGCCCGACCGGTCGGAAAAATGACGACCATATTCCAAGCGGAGATATACGCCATTTCATTGGCAGCAGAAAAATGTCTGCGACAGAAATGGAGGGGTCGGACGCTTCGAATCTGTTCCGACAGTCGGGCGGCATTATCAGCGCTAAACATGAGCGACACATCAAACCAGTTGGTGTGGAGTTGCCATCAGGTGTTGCTGAAACTTGGCCGAAAACGAAACGAACGAAGCATTCCTGGTGCGGATGCCGAGGCACTATAATATCACTTGCTACACTGGCTCACCAAGGGTCTCGATCCACAATGGTGGGGCCAGAACCAGTTTTTGGAATCCGGCCATCCTCGATCAAGTCTACTGATCGAGGAGTAAAATTGCAAGAATTCACGCAGCTGAGTGGGGGAATTTGAACTCGTGTCGGTAGGGGAAAATCCTTGTGAAAGAGCCTGGGGTCGCTAGAGTGGCATTTTTGTTGTCCCTTAAGAAGTGGGGCATGGAAACCCTAGTTGGGCTCTTAACGGGACACTGCTCCTTAAACTACCATATGGAAAAGATTGGAGTGGTGGTTTCAGCTATGTGCTGCGAATGTGAGGAGGAGAAGGAGACGACCCTGCACTTTTTATGCAGCTGCTCGATCTCCTCAGATCTCAGACGACGACACCTTGGCAAGGTTTTCTTCAATGAAGAATCTGCACATTCTCCGCCTTTGGAGAATGTTCTCAGATTCACTAAAGCCTGCTAACGCCGTAGGCGGGAAGCCATTGAATAGGTGATTTACGAGGATAGTGCAATGGCCCTAACACTAGCCCCATACAAATAAACAATCATGATTTTGTTCATATTTGGATAATTTCAGAGACGAGAGCCTTTTAGAGCTTACCCCCAGCCCTCCTCCTCTATGGTCAACGACCAAAGGTCTTTATGAGCCTCAACGCTTAGAGCTGTGCATTAAAACTCGGGACCCGTATCCCTTAATTGCGATAGAGGTATGAGACAGGCCTCATATTCACTGATGTGAATGTTGGGCCCCCACTTAATAAATATCACAACCATCACAAGCACCACAACTCATTCATGACCTGGATGAGAGTTCATAGTTCCAATATCCGTATCCAAATTTCAGATCAATGGGTCGAATAGAAAATGGATGTAGCAAATAGAACGCAAAACTAAAACGAAAAAACTTTACAGTGCAGAGGCTAAAAACTCCAATAACGCTTAGGTCCACAATAAAATTGTAAGGACTTACATCATAAAGGCTCATCCTAGACAACTACGGAAACATTTTCAAAAGTTTAAAATTAGAGCTGATTAAGGTAGGACATTAGGCAGGTGCCCCACGAGATAAGTCGAAAGATGTCCAATAATATGTGTGTTTTCAGCGAGAAAGTTCTACTAGAACAAAGAAAAATAATGAAAAAAGAAAAACGTTCAAACTTCCAAAACCTTGAAAATAGGTCAACATTGAAAAAAATAGAAAAGACCCAAATTAGTTACATCTCCATTTGGGCGTTTCAGGTGGTATCTTGTGGAAGCTAAAGGCGACTAGTTTCACTTTGAAATAGATAACAAAATAGATGGTAATCGTGTCGAATATTCAGCTACGTATACTGTCCACTTTGCATATATTTAGAAAACATATCGAGGTGTGCATAACATCTCGAAAAAAAACGTTCCCAATCTGCTCATTCTCCTACTTGAATGCACAAATATCAATTAATATAGCATCACACATCAGCCAAGTGTCGCCAGCATTCAAGTATTCACTCGAGAGTTTAAAAATATTTCGATTGCGTATTGTCCCCGTGCTTTGCATCTAATTCCCTCTACATTTACCAGGTATTCATATCAGTATTTGAACTACGAAATGAGGAAGCTTCGACGTAATAGCTTGCAAATGCAATATGCGATCTGCCTGAAGTGTTAAGTCAGGGCGACGATGGCCACGGGCATGGAGGCTGGGAAAACTGCGAGATGACCACGTTTGATCAGATCAAATCTAACATAATATGGGGATCTAATATAAACTAGTTAATTCGCACCGAGTTCACGTAAAGTGGGCTGCTTACTTTACGTATCCATTTCCTAATGAGCGAATCAATTACATCCCATACAAACGAAAGGTAGTTAGCAGCGGCCGGACCAACTCGTTTGCTTACTGATATTCTGTAGCATTTTTCGATTACGTGAGACTCATTTGTGCCTCAATTCATATCACTATTGATCACTTTTTATTCATTCACTTCAAACCCCGAACGCAATCAATTTCAATTAGAATCAAGCTGGGGACACGTACGAGTGCTATCTATTCTGCTTGCCCGGTCGCGTAACTATTCAAGTATGAAATAATTAAATAATTACGAAATGCGGAGAATTAACGAATTCACATCTCGTACGTGGCAGAACCTAACCCGAAGAACATTTGTACATTTCAACTCTATCTCGGAGTTTATTTAGAACAATGGCACGGTGCCAGATATATTTCAGCTCGACCGACTCTTGTTTTTGTTAAATTTGTAACAATAAAATGTTTTTCGCTATTCACGAATGATGTGTTCATTTATGCGTCTTCGTACCATTAACGCATCCGCCTACAAATTCTTAATTTTACTCTGATACTGTAAAGAAAGGAGCATGTCGAACTTTTATCAACAAAAAGGTAAATACTTTAAGTTGGCACAAAATATTCAACCTTGGTGCTAACGTCATTGATTTAAGAACTTAAATAATTGTAAATATACTGAAAGAATGGGGGATAACATTTACTTAGACTGGTATTATTTGATGAAAATATAATTTCTCCTTAACCGCGAGTTTCTTATTACAAGCGAGAATTTAAAGAAATCGTTGTGTCGAGACAAACATACGAAGAACTGGAGATCAACAGCCTTCTCTACTTTTCTATATCATTTGCAACTATTCCGCATCTAGGAACTTATAGCTGTCATTTTGCGTATTCTGCGCTGTGACCAAGGCGTTGCATCCACTAATTTGATTACTAATCTAATCCCAATCGTAACTCCTTTTGACTCACGTAATGAAACACTGAATACAAAATCCACCGAGCTCTCTCCCTTGGACACCCCCTTGACGTGCTGGCGGCCGGCTTGACGGTGACACTGTTGCCTCACTCTCCCAAAAAAACGGGTGAGGAAGGCTTGGCAGAAGGAAACTTCAGCCGCAAAGAAGGGACTACAGGCTTGCCAGGAAAAAAGGGAAGCGATAGAAAATCAATTTGAAACTCTGAATCGCACACGTTTAGAGTGCTTTGAAGAGACTTATGCTATTTCCCGAAGCCAAAGCGATAAAACGGTTTTATAGTGGAACCGAGAATTTCAAACACTCAGGAAATCTAGCAGACGCCTTCTGAATCGTTTTTGCAAAAGCAATAAGGAAGTAGATTGGTTCAACTTCCGGAATTCACAGCGTGAATCTAAGAGGCTCGTAAAACCTTCGAAACGAGACTCTTTTAGAGCATACTGTGAGAAACGGTAAGATGAAAGGGAGACTTCCAGGCTGTGCAGTGTCCTTAATAAGAATGAGTCGACCAGGTTGGACTGTCTTAAAAAACTGGATTTTACTTTCGTGAACTCCAGAGATCTAGAATCTATATAGACTCTCTTGGAAGTACACCACCTGGGAGAACAGGTCTCAGAAGTGGGAAGAAGAGAATTGGCGGTTTCTGTAAACCTTTCAGCAGTCTGAGTCTGAATAATCAGTTGCTGGATCAATTGATGAAGGTTCGAATGGTGCGCAAAGTGGTCGCGAGCTGCTGTTTCGACTTGATGTGCCATTGCTAGAGAAGCAATTGTTTCAACTCTTCCGAGCGCATGCTATTCCGACGGCCCTGGATGGAGGGTTTCATTATTACCATTTGGAAACCGACTATTTGGCGGTTAGTAGTGCCGCTCAACATTTCGCCCTGATGAGTGAAAAGGGAATTAGCGAATGTAACCCGATGTTGTGGGCAACTAATGAGACACGCTTCGCATGTGAAAAGAAAGTCCCTATCATTATGTCGGCTGAAAGGATGTGTGACCAGCATTTTTGCCAAAATTGATAATAAGGGCTGCCGTGGCAGTTGGGCTAGCCCTTAGGATGGAATAATTAAAATGAGCACAGGTAACCACCGACTCTTTATCCTGAGGAAGGTAGTGGCAGTTATGCTCCTCTGCTCAGATGGGCAGGGAGAGGATAGCACTCTCAGCGGAAAGGGAGTGTTGGCATTTGGAGAGCGGTGCGTTTTGCGGGCGGACGGGTTTAGCTTGACGTCGCAAGATGTAGTAAGAAAAGAGGTTCGAGGTCGGACGGTGGAGGAGCTAGCGAGACGGGTTAAGGAGGAGCAATTCGTTCGACAAAATCAGGCAGCGGGGAAACTGTATATGTACACATCAGAAAGTAAACTAGACATTATGTTTGTTATTATCATTGCAGGCGGAGGAGGACAGTAGGACGAAATCAATCGATTAAGACAGTAGGACGACATCAGTCAAATGCAGAAAAAGGGACGTCTTCGGTTGACAGCCAGCAAGCAGAAAATACCGATATACTGAGAAAAGGAACACTCTTATTGAGCAGCAGCCTGTCGATGAGCCGTCCAGTAAAAATTTCGGATCCACCACCTATGCCGTTGGACACACGCACAGGCACCATACAACAAGAAGGATTAGCATCATCTACTAATCTCTAATATACTATTACTAACTTTATTTGAACAGATATCGGTACGAAAGGTATTTCGGATCCAAGGCACCATATAGTGGCAGCCTCCTAATTTTTTTTCAGATTTTTCGATTTGGTATTTTCTGAGCATGGCCCCCTTAAAGAAATGATCACTTTCAACCCCCCGCACTCCCCAACTTTAATTTGATACCCCACATGACTATACTTGACGAAAAAAAATTTTACACTCTCCTTTTGCATGTATGGGGATTCACCTTAAATTCAACGTAAAAGGATGTAACTCACTGTATATGTGAGTGTTCACAGTTCCCACCTTTCTATCAAATTTGGTATCAATCGCTATGATCGTCTCCGAAAAAAATACATGTAACGGACAGACATACAGTAAACCGATTTTAATAATTCATTTTAAGAAATGCCGTAACTAGTCGAGGATGAATGTTAGAGTATATAGGGGGACGAATGCTCTCAGATCACTATCTCGTTGCATTGTGCTGCTGCATAGTCTACTAATAGGTCAGCAGGATGAAGCCCTATACACCTCGATGGGATGCAATGATTTGGACAAAGGCAGATTTAGAGGCAGATGGATACCAACAGATGTTTCAAGCGATTCTTATGACGAACCTCTTAGAACATCAAATATTTATTGCCAACGTCGTATAAATTCTTCTGATTCATCAGATAATGAGCAACCCACAAAACAGATGAGCTCAGCTGTACGACAACAGGCTCAAACAATTTTTTCATCAACTATGAATTTGAGAGGCAAGAATGATCACAAATGGTCAGCACAACCTTCCGAAGCTCGCACTAGCAGAATACAATCACAATCACAATTGTTCACAGTATTCCAGGACCCAAGAATGAAGCGAAAAATGCAATGATTCCATTGGAACAATTCAAATTGTTTATTTCGGATTCGCTAAAAAGTTACTAAAAAGCAACCGTTGGTGATACTTGAGAGAAAATATATGCCTTGATAGGATTGCTATCTTTAGCCGCAAGGAAGGAAGATAACTATCTGACCAGTGCAGAGCTGTTCGATCTAGCTGAAAGTGGGACAAAATATGTATCATCCATGTCTAAAGACATATTCGATTTTTTGTTGAATTGTCTTAGTTTCGATGAAAAATCAACTCGCGAAGAACGAAAAGCTCCTGATAAGTTTGCGCCTATAAGGGAAATATGGAATATATTCATTTCTGTATGTCGAGATAGTTTCAAACCTGTTTCATATGTAACAGTGGGTAAACAGCTACTAGAGTCTCGTGGAGGTTGTCCCTTCCGCATATACATACCATCGAAATATGACAAATATGATGTAAGAACTGTAGTCCTCTGTGACTCTAAGACAAACTACATAATAGATGCAATACCATATATGGGAAAAGGTACAAATATAAATGGAGAACCTCTGGCATCTTTCTTTGTGAAGCAACATAATGAAACTATTTGAGGCAGTAATCGTAATGTGACTATGGATAATTGGTTCATGCCAGTACCATTGGCAAAAAAACTATTCCAGGATCCACACAAATTAACAATTATAGATACAATTAGATCTAAGAAGCGCAAGATACCTTCGCATCTTTTCAGCCAAGGCAAATAAGATCATCTTCTTTTTTTTTTGTTATGACGGAAACTCTACATTGGTATCTTCCAGGAGAAATAAAAATGTTTTGCTTTTATCCACTACTCATGGAATTTGCACTTTAGCCCCACCTGGTAAGCCGAATAGTATAGAGTTTTTTAACTCGACCAAAGATGCTGTTGACACTTTTGATCAAATGTATCATATGTCGTGCAACAGAAAAACCCTACGATGGCCACTTTGCTACTTTTACGGTATGTTAAAGCCAATTCTTTTGTCATCCATGTCTTTAATAATACCCGTAATAATAAAAAAACCACTGACAAGATGGGCATTTATCAAAGAAGTGTCAGGTAAGATCACGGTTACGGCGTCGGCAGGAAACACCAAGTTTGAGTCGCTGCCTAAAACGGAACATCGATGCCATTTTAGGCCATACTTTGCCTGATGTAACAAACCCTAAAAACCAAACCAGGAAATTATCTAACTTCTGCTGTTATAAAAAAACGTGTGACCAGATTTATCTGCACCTCCTGCAAACGTCACATATGTATGGAACATTGCGATAGTCTATGCCTAGAATGCTCAAATTGATTTTGTTTTTTTTCATGTTTAAATTGTCAATGAAAGTTTTTTTTAACTAATATTTGTAGATTAAATTAAAATCCCTCGTAATCCTTACATTAGGTGACCTTAAAAGTAAAGTGTTTCAGAGACATATAGTATGTTTATGAACAATGCAACCGTAAATATAGTTTATCAATCTAGGATTAATTAGAACGATAATGATTCGAAAAATTCGGAAAGTTGATGACAATATTGTTTATTAGAAAGCGCAAATTGCAGTGGATAGATCACATATTCAGAAGAATGCTATAATGCGCATGCCTATCCCGAGAAGGTCGACGAGCGGCTCTCCCTAGAGCTGAGTCCCACAGAGCAATAGGAGAAACGTATAGCCTCCTCCAGAAATCCTGTGGAGAGTTATAACATTATGCCAGAAGCCAGAAAAGATGCCGCATAGGCGCAGTGGTCGTGTTTCAAAAGTTGGATTCTGGCTATCATAGAAAAATAATCCAGGTTTACATTGTTCTTGATAGAGGGTGAAAGTATTAAGGGGGACAAGCCCTCCGCATTTTATAAAATTAGAATAATGTATTAGGTTGTTGCAAATTAAATGTCGGATTTTTCAATGAAGTGAAGTTAGTTATGATTTTAATGTTTAAAACTGCCGCAAGGTGACTCTGGTGGTATGGGATAATTGAGTATAAATAGTCGTTCGTTCGATCAAGGAGTCATTTCAGTTTCAATCGTCATTGAAGTTCCAAGTAAAACTCAAAGAAAAAAGCATGGAAGGGAGTCAAAAACGTCTACTTTTTCTATATGAATTTAAACTTGGTCACAACGCAGCGGAGGCAACCAGAAACATTTGCAGAGCATTTGGAGCTGACGCAGCAAACGAACGAACGACACAGCGGTGGTTCGAAAAATTCCGATCAGGCGACATGACCCTCCAAAGTGAACCTCGTGGACACCCAGGACCATCGATCGACAACGACGAGTTGCGTTTGATAGTGGAATCTGATCCCCGATCATCGATTCGTGACATTGCAGAGAAAATAGGCGTACACTATTCGACAGTATCTCGGCACTTACAACAGCTTGGAAAGGTGAAGAAGCTTGATAAGTGGGTTCCGCATGAACTCAACGAGCAAAACATGGCGCTGCGAATGGAAATATCCAGTTCTCTACTCAACCGCAACAGGAACAATCCCTTTTTGCGCAGAATAGTGACATGCGATGAAAAGTGGATATTGTACGACAACCGTCGCAGATCAGTGCAATGGCTAGATGCCGATTAGCCTCCACAACACATGCCAAAACCGAGCCTTCACCCGAAGAAGGTAATGGTAACTGTTTGGTGGTCTGCATCTGGAATTATTCATTATTCGTTTTTGGAGCGTGGTGAAACAATTAATGCAGAGAAATATTGTGCCCAACTTGATGAAGTGCCCGAGAAATTACGTGTTCAGCGGCCTAGATTGGTCAACAGAGATGGAGTGATACTGCTCCATGATAACGCCCGACCTCATGTTTCCAGAATGACGGTCCAAAAATTAAATGAATTACGATATGAGACTCTTCCTCATCCAACATATTCACCCGACCTCTCGCCAACCGACTACCACTTTTTTAAGCATTTGGATCACTTTTTGGCGGGGAAACAATTCAGCAATGAAGTAGCTGTCAAAATTGCCTTTGAAGAATTTCTTAGCTCTAGAAACCCAGACTTTTACGAAACTGGAATAAATGCCCTTGTATCTCGTTGGGAGAAGTGCATTGAAGCTGCTGGTTCTTATTTTGACTAATAAAATTAATTTTCATAAAAGTTATAGTTTTTTGAAATTTTACTCAAATATCCGACATTTCATTTGCAACAACCTAATATTTTGAAGAAAAATTTTAATTTGTTGATTTCATTTGGCTATAAGGGGCTGGGTATTCCACAAGTCAAATTTAAGGAGCCAAGTCTGAGCAGCTGTGGCATCGCCATTTTGTTTTGCTTTTTCCTTATAAAAAAATGTATGTAGTTACATTGGAACATCAATGTCAGTCAATAGTCAATTTCATGCAACGTAATAAATACTTAAACGTGAAAGAAGTTATAGTCTATAAAACATTGAAGCTACTGAGCTAAACTTCACTTATATTACATTTTATTGTTTGCATGGAAAATTCAAAATCAATCTATAAATATTATAATTACTTGTCTATAAATATTATCTGTGGAACAATAAATTTCTTCCCTTCGGAAAAGTACCTACATCAAACGATAAGCAATATCTTGCACTGTAAAGGCAGATTTGAACTCGTTACAAGTAACCCCATAAAAGCCAATTGAGTAAATCCAATGACAATCACAAACAAAACTGCTTTGCAGCAGATAACAATGTGAAATTAAACCTTCCATTCCACAGTTTGTTTGTGTTCTCACAACATTACGACTCGTTAATGAAGAAAAAAGTGTAAAATGTGATTTGAATTTCGAATCAATGCGGGTTTTTTCCATGACCTTTAACAATAGCACTGATAAGGAAGATTTTTGATAGTGCATCGAAGATGTTGCGATGAAAACGTGAAATTAATAATAAAATATCTGGACGGCGCCTTGACATTAAAGACTGCAATATAAGGGACGTAGCTTTATCAGTAGCATTGCAATTAAGAGACGAAGATTCAGACCTTGCAGGCAATCCAATTTACAATGAGGTTTCGTGCCTGGACTCTGCGGAGTTCAGAGGTTCTGAAATAAGTATTCTCAATTTTCCAATGATAATTATATTAATTAAATAAATCAATCGGGAGGGAGCTTTGTCCCTGACTAAATCATAAAATTCTTATTCATCATTTTTAATTAACTTCTATGAAATTCTTCATAATTTCAAATGTTTTCCAATAAACTTCCTTCCAACACCAAGCGAGCAATCGAAAGGGATTTTCTTATTCCATCGGCTTCTCTGACTTTGCCCCTATGTTAAGTCTAATAAATCGGTTCATTTTCAAGAAAACCTTATTCAAATCGGTTTATTGTCAGTCCCACGCAATTCTCTCAGAAACGATTACATCTATTGATGAAATATATTGGTATTTTTTAACTTAAGGTCCCCATACTCCTAAAAGAGAGGTGCAATATTTTTCGACCGAATATAGCCATGTGGGGTATCAAATGAAAGGTCTCGATTAGTACTCTTCAAGCAGGTATTAATTTTGGCTTTAAGGAAGAGGAATGTGGTGGTCCGAAAGGGCTCAATTTAATTTAATCATCAGGTACTAAAATATTCTTATATAAAAAAATGCCAAAACACTTCCTATCCCAGGCGCTCAGCATCCGGTTTCCGACTTGTTTTACTATTGTATTCTAACAATCAAAGTCTTCACTTCAACATCAATGCACAGGGCATTGTCCAAAGGACATTTTAGTATCGGGTCAGCGCTTTTTCCACACCCAAACAGATGTCACATTGTCTAGTGGGAGAGGGTAAAATATACTTGACTTGAAACAATCCATTTAATTTCGACAAAATCATTACAAAGTTCTTCAATTTATAGGCCTCGCGTGCTAGCACACGTAACATCACATCATAGATCAAGGTTTCCAAAAAGCCGAAATCATTATTCTGCATGTGATCGAAAACCTTGTAAAGCAGACGAGATTGGATGAACCTAAGCTGTTTTACTCTCTAGAAAGTGCTGAGAAACTGCTTCGGGAAAGACAGAATATTTGATTGCGCTGACAATTTAATTAGTAGGTGCGGTTGACGCAATATACCCCACCAAGGGCGAATGGCAACCATATATGATGATGATATGATACATAATATTTTCTTTATTGAAAACCGAATAACCCTTTCACATAAAATTAAGCAGGTTCTAAAGAGTAGTAGTAGTAGCCTCGTCTTTTTTCTAAAAAAAAAATACGGAGAGAAGGTCTCATTAAAAAGACGAGAAAAGAATGTTCAGGTAGAGCTTTTCCTACTTTAATAAAATTCAACAGATTTTGAAGAGTAGTTCCTTTGTTGATTAAAAATGTTGGTAAGAAAGACAAACACCATATTTCGGGAACCAAGCCCATTCATCAGTGTGTTCTCTTTTTCCCGTCAAAATTCCCCGACCTAAATAGCTACCGACACATCTTCCTTGGCAGTATTAGCAGACAGCTTTTTAGTTTCCTGCTGTAAATGATGCGTCAAAAGTTGTTGGCTACTTGGCTAGCCCGATAGCTAGCGATATCACGGAATCTATCCGCGGTAATCCACGCAGGGACAACACCGCCGATGAAATTCTTAAAATCTCGGCTCGTCTCACTCGGGAAATAAGGACCACGAGAAGGAAAAGATAAAGGCTCTGAATTTTCGCTCGCACTAATGACAAATTTCCAAGAAGAAAACTCTGCTTTTACTGCTAGAATTTCTGAAAGGTCACACACACCCCAACCCTATAAACAGCTACGTCTCAGCATCGAAGAGTACGATATATACATATATAGAATACTTTGATATATTGAACAATCTAGTTGATTCATGTATGCCAGGTACGTTGGGAAGACTAGCATTTAATAACCAATCTGTCTCACCAGCGTGTATATATTGACGGACTTTCAGAAGAAAGTCAGGATTCCGCAGTGACGATACCAATTCGGCTAAAAAATGCATTAGTCATCAAAAAGACACTAAATAGAAAATCATATCTTCAGACCCTCAGATTAATTTGGGCCCATCAATGTCGATTCCGTCGAGTTGCCCTTTTCATCAACTGGATCTGCTCCTACAGCACTCCAAACCCTATAACCAGTGACCAGAACAGATCAAGGCAACACTTTTCAAAGGGCGCTCAAAGTTCAGTTTGCACAATGGAAAGATTCATTTTTAGAGTGCCTAATTTCCAGCGCTCTCTATATTATATGAAAAATAATGAAATCAGAAAACAATATTTTTATCTCTTAGCAGGATTCCCTTCCCTTGCCTTCTCCGTTGACGGCGCGATGGTTAAGGGGGTAGAGCGGCAACCTCTCAATTTCGTTGCTCTGGATTCGAATCCCAGTCTTCTGTGTTTGTCTCGCTACTGTGAGCTTATCACTTGCACAGTATTAAGTATGATGATAGTGAAACTGAAGCACAGTTTCATCAGAAACTGTATGGATGCCCTGTACTCCACCAAGAACTGAACAGGAAACACTAAGAATTCCCTTCAATATTGAAGACAGTTCCTATCTTTACAAGGTGAACTAAATTGGCGAGAAGCTGTTAGTAGCGTAGACAGTAAACTATAAATAAGTTGGGGCTTAGTACAATGCGCCTATCATAGGCTGCCCGCTTCAGCTATTACCTATTTATCTTACAGCTAGAAGAATGCAAATTGTAGAATAGCAGCTCCTTGTGTTTGAATGTATACGGCACTCAGATCGATTTCCTTTAGTATTTTATTAAGTCTCCTTCGTGGGTCCCATTCCGTTGAAGAATTGACATTAGAACTGCTTATATTTTCGGTAGTCCCCTTTTCTGTTCCATAATTTCCGACAAGGCACAACAGTTCTTGCTGTTTTCGCCAGTGATCAGGACCAACGGTCAAATTGCAATGATTATAAAGCACACTCGTTCCAACCTAGGTATATACCTATATACAGGGTGCGTACGGTATTTGAGGACATGCATATATGTCGCTATAATTTCCCGAAACCATTATTTTTCTTTTTGCTCTTTTTCAGATAAGACATGGAGGATTACAACTTATCTCAAGAAATGAAGAAACATGCGGTTATCGTCGCTATCGCACGGATTTAGAAATCTCTAATTTTCTTAAGTGCGTCCATTCATTCATTCATAAGGTTCGCCGTGAATTGGAAGCATCAGGCGGCGCTACAGAATCTGTTGCAAAACGCAAAAAAAACCCTGTGACGTTCTGACACTGTCCGATCTGCAGAATTTATTCAAAAAGTGCAAACGATCATTGACGAGGACCCTTAGTGCTTAATGTTTCTGACCGTGTTATCCGTCAACTTGTCCAAGAAGATCTCCGGTATAAATCCTACGTTTTGCGCAAACAACAGTGTTTGTCGAAGCAAACACGGGAACAGCGAGTTATCCGATCAAAACGCCTTCTAAACAAAATTAAACACCCTGAAGCGCCTGAGATGTTATGGTTTTTTTCTGATGAAAAAAATATTGACCAAGACCAAAAGGCCAACCGCAGAAATGACAGATTGCTCTGTTACGATCCTACAGAGGTTCCTGTTGTCATGCACACGAAGTTTCCAGCTACTGTTATGATTTTGGTTGTTGTGAGCAACAAAGGACATGTCATTCCACCTCACTTCTTCACTCAGGGAGTTCGAGTGAATTCTGCTGCATACATCGAGGTTCTAGAGGCAGTAGTGAAACCCTGGATTGATAGTGTTCGCGTGACAGCCCATACATCTTTCAACTCAGACTCTGCTCCTTCACACAAAACGATGGCAACACAAGATTGGATGGCTTAAAATTTCCATGACCACATAACACCGCACTTATGGCCGCCTAGCTCCCCAGACCTTAATCCTCTGGATTATTACGTATGGGGCGTAGTTGAGCGTGAAACCAACAAGCATCCCCATAACACTATTTCTTCTGTGAAGGCTGCAATGAATACCGTTATGGTCAATATGAACAAGGAACATTTGATTCAGGCATGCAATCTTTTCGGGACCCGGATCGAGGAGGTTATTGCAACTAATGGAAATTTTATTGAATGAGTTTATCGATATATAATAAGTTAATGTTGTGTAAAAAGTTCGTCAAGTTTCACTCATTCATGTTCAAATTAAAAGCTAATAAGTTTTACTCTGAAGTTGTCCTCAAATACCGTACGCACCTTGTACTTTTAGACGAATTAGGGACATTCCACTGAGTCATATAACACAACTTGTGGAGACTTTTATAGACGGAATTATAACAGCCGGTGTACATCGGTCTACAACTTTAGTTGAGGGTCAACTAAATTAATGTAAGAAATGGTACTATTTCGTGTCAACCATTTATGGGATGCTCCAATGTCAATGTCTAATCACATCATGAGTAGGTTCTTCCTTCTGCATGTCGACTGAAAGATAAAGCTATACTAGCAAACTTCTCGAAGAAAAAACCGCTGTCGCTTGGGAATAACTTAAGTTGCCTTTTTTGAGAAAAATAATAGAACTAAATCTATGAGCGCTCCTTAACTGCTTTACTCAAAAGCTTGATATTTCATCAGCTTCTAGCGGCTTCCAGTTCTTTGCCTCTTTAAGGGTTATTTTAATATGATTCTCATTTGTAGCAAATGTGAACATTTCAGGAATGGCTTCGTATGAACGCATAAAATGTGCTTGACACCATACTAAATTGCAGCATCTGGACTGACTTCGAATAGAGTTCCAATAGACTTTCCCGACTGAAAATTGTTATAAAATAAATGCCCTTTGTCTTCTTGCTCTTGATGCTTTCATCTTACTTACGGATGCGTAGTACTGTAGTGTCCTTTTGATGCTTTGATCATATTTATGGATGCATAAGTCCCAAGAACGAAGTTTAGATCGACCCTGTGGATGCGATCCAATTTCAGCACCATGCTAATGTATGCAGCCATAAAACCAAAGGGGAGCAATCTTTCTCTTCACCGATAACATCGATCGAAACTTATTTTTAAGTATCTACGGGTCTTATTTACATTGGCAAGAGCATCAACAATATGCCAACAGTTTTTTACCTCAATTGATTACAAGCCAAAGATCTTTATTACCGTTCTCGTGTTCAGCTAACTCCGCAATTTTATTTCACTTTGAAATTTCATGCAACCAGGACCATAGCAGCTCCCCAATTTCCAAATCAGTTTCTATTCCTGGCCCTCCAACCCTGAGAAAACTGTAAGCGCTGGGCGACCCTTTCTCGACGGACCAACAACTTTACATACTCACCATTGGGCACAAGTGTTTGAAAACCATGCATGTTTGGCAAAAATTTTTTTATACAGGGTGCGGCAGCATAACTTCCTTTTTTAAAATGCGCGCCACTCAGTTAGTTGATGTCATAGCGGAGCGCTAGTGATCTCGTTCAAGAGGGGATACTGTAAAGTTTTGTCCCGACATAGTTCAGTTGCCATCATGCGTTGGAATAGTGAGGAGCGTGCCTTTGCCGTTGAGGTTTACTTTTCAAGCGGATGTTCGGTTATTGCCACACAGCGTGTATTTCGGAATCGATTTAATTTAGCCCCGTTGGCTCCCGTCCCAGACCGCAAATCAATTGTTACATGGGTCACTACATTCAGACAAACTGCAAGTGCGACAAAAGGAAGAACTGGAGTCCCTCGACCCGTTAGATCACCTGAGAACATTGAAGCAGTGAGAGCGTCAATGTTGCGATCGCCACGGCGTTCTGCGCGCAAACACGCATCTGCCCTTCGACTATCCGATCGTTCTGTGAGAAGAATTCTTCGTGATGATTTTCATTTTCATCCTTATAAGATGGCGATAGTGCAGGAACTTTCAGAACATGACTTCAATTCTCGGATGAACGCGTGTGAGCTTCTTCTTGATGTCGTTCCCGAGGGTGCTATTGTTTTTTTTAGCGATGAAGCCCATTTTCATTTGTGTGGGTCGGTTAACAAACAAAACATGCGCTACTGGGCTGACACCAACCCTCGAGAATTGCATCAAAAGCCTTTGCATTCACCCAAAGTGTGGTGTGCAATTTCCTCAGCTGGAATTACTGGTCCCTGGTTTTTTGAGGAAAATGAGGTTACAGTGACAGTGAATTCGGACCGGTATGTAAACATGCTACAGAATTTTTTTTTTCCCACGGCTAGAAAATTTGGATTTGGGGGACACTTGGTTCCAACAAGACGGTGCAACAGCACACCCTTCAAGAGCTGGATGGCTGTTTTAAGGGAACACTTTCCAGAGCGCCTTATCTCAATTAGAGGCGATTTGGAATGGCCGGCACGCTCTCCCGATCTGTCCCCTTGTGACTTTTTTCTATGGGGTTTTTTGGAATCTCGTGTTTATGTGAACCGTCCAAGAACCCTACAAGATTTGAAGACCAACATCCAAGAAGAAATTGCCAACATAACACCGGCTATGCTAACAAGAGTCATGACAAACGCCAGAAATCGGTTTACGCAATGTATGGAGAATGGGGGACGTCACCTAACAGATTTGATCTTCAAAACAATGTAAATAAAAACTTTAGACATGTACCTACATTATAAAAAATAAATAAATATTTTCCGATGCATACAATAGTTTTTATTGAGTTTTGAAAAAAGGAAGTTATGCTGCCGCACCCTGTATATGACATGCGGTTTCATCCACGGCAGAGGCAACTCATCAGACGCTGCCTCACCTCTGCCATGAGAGCAGCGTGACCGAAGTGGTTACAAGGTGGTATTTTCTCCCTTATATTAATTCAAAAACACGACATGTTTATGAATTATAATGAACACAAAACCACCTTATAAAAATTTTGGGCCTAAGCCGGCCGAGGTTAAACTAAAATTTTATCTAAGAATCGAGGGATTCGTAAATCCGCCATACACTTAATGGCCGACCGGACCAGTTGGAAAGCAACATACTTTCGCGGTTGTGGTCCGGTCCGCCATTAAGTGGATGGCGGACTTAGGAATCCCTCGATTCTTAAACAAAATTTTATTTTAGCTTCGATGAGCTTAGGCCTAAAATTTTTACAAGGTGGTTTTGTGTTCATTATAATTCATACAAATGTCGTGTTTTTGAATTAATATAAGAGAGCAAATGCCACCTTGTAACCACTTCGGTCACGCTGCTCCCAAGGCAGAGGTGAGGCAGCGTCTGATGAGTTGCCTTTACCCTGGACGAAACCACAAGTCATATATTTTGCAACTTGGGTGGTTGCCCAAGGATGAGCGTTCCGTGGACTACAACCGAGAAAGTGTATTGCTTTCCAACTGGTCTAATCCGCCATTAAGTGGATGGCGGACATTCCCTCGATTCTTAAACAAAATTTTAGTTTTTTTTATTTATGGACAAGTCTTAAGAAAAGTTTCGACAAATATGCCTACGGGATTCTTTCTAATACTTCAGATACAGTGAGACCAGACGCATGGATAATCACATAATAATAAAAACGCGAAGGACACAAATCAAAAAACTATACCTAATATCCAACATATTAGCGGGTGTAGGCTCCAATCTATATAGAGTTAGAGCTGCTTTTTAGCCCAGTTATTTTTGGTCCGATCCAATTTATTTTCAATCTTAATTTCACCTAGTTTTATCACAAGAAAAGTACCAACGCCCCACTATTGTTTTTCTTTAACTTAAGCCGTATCGTATCCCTACCGCCATAATTTTTACTTTTTAGAAACTTTAGGATAGAAAGTATCTGTTGGATGATTGAAATGTTTAGTGTGTTGCCTTGTGTATTGTATAAATCATAACAGATTTCATGTTTATAGTTGAATTTTGTTGTGTGATTTTTCTCTACATTGAATGCATTGCAATTTCAACAATCATCAGAAAAGCAATAAAATTACTGGCACATTATTTTCCAATAGTTTGTGTTGGGAAACATCTTAACGAAACACCTACGAATATTTTGTGCATTGTTCGGTAATGGATAAATTCGAAACTTTTGTCTTTTAACATGAAATCATTCACCTCTCGGGAGTTATGTAATGAAAATGGTACAGCGAAAAAGGTGTCGAATTTATCCACATTAATTTGTGAAATTTTTGATTATAATGGCCACAACGTAAATATCTCTAGAATGTGATAGTACGCAACAAAAATCATCTAAAGTAGAGTGGGTGCTTCTTATACTTATGTCGTTTTTAACAGTTCTACGAGATATAGCCCCATCATTCAAAATAGAACATTTAATACTCTAATTTCAAAACACCAAATTGTACAAAAATTGGAACAAAAACTACGAACTGAATACGAAATCAAAACCCAAGGGACGCAAACAGTTTTCAGTAAATTTGAAATCATAACATTTTGTTTTTTTTTGTCTAATTTTGAATGAAACTATTCAACGTTTAACGTCCATATATACAATACACGTGGGGTTTTTCTGATACTAGAACTTTATACTAAACATCATCTCCTAACCTCGCCACCCAACAAATCCAAATCATGCGAACCGGCTGTTTTGATTATGTTGTAGATTTTAACATAGGGTGCCTTAAGCAGCTGATTCGATTTTTGAAATGAAATAAATCAATTATGAAATCTTATATTCGAATGGAAAATGAATAAAATGATAATTCTAGCAAGAAAATTTTATATTCCTCTGGATTTCGGAGGAAATTTTCTACGAACTTTATATCTTACTTTTTAATGGAGTCCTTTTCAATTGCAATTATTTTCATTTATTCATATTCAAGTCCCTAGCTGACTATATTCACCTGATGTTTTCATAAGTAATGGAAAATTGACTTACCTCCCATGATTCTCTAGTCAATTCGGTAATGTCCTCTCCTTCGCTGCTTTGTCTTGCACCCTAGAAGGAAAGGAGATAAAGTTAAATAAAATAAATTTCTAAATGATTAAATATTATTGTTGATATTAATAAAAATTAAACTCCGCCGTGGAGTGAAAGGAGGATGGATGTATAGCTTCAGTCTGAAGGGCTGCAGCGCCTCAGGAGGTAGACCAGGAAGTAGCACACCCCACATTTCTAGTCTTCCAGATTACTCACTAAGGAAACCATCACCACTTAGCAATTAGGTAAAAAATGTAAATACATCAATGGGGAAGACGCGAAAACCTCAGGTTCGGTACGGATACCTGACGGGAATCGAATGACATGATGACTAGGTCTAGGACTCGCTATAGACAGGCCGAAACCGCGATTCGGCATCTGGGCATCACGATTACTAGGTCTACTGCAGTGGTTTTGCCATAATCTGTGGCGGCGGAGCGGGAACAAAATCTTGCAGTCCCTTGTTACACCAGAGATTCGTCGATCGTGACAGTGCAGCGGGTTGCAAACCAGTATCGTTTTATTGCACGCAGGAACTGCTCGCCGGACGAATTCCAAAGAGTCTGTATAAATTTTTTAGAAATGAATCGTTTGCATAGACCAGGTATTCCCATACTGTAGCATCTCCAGTAACTCCGAGAATTTTACCTCAAGTTAATGATGAAACTCCGTTTCGACTATGTGCTGTTATAGCTGTTAATTTGCATGGTCAGAAGGATGGCTTCGTTTGGAACATTGTCGTAACCTATTAAGGTAGGACGTTCCTAAGCTGATTCAAATTAGCTCTAACAATGTCAGCAGATCGGTGAAAAATAAAATGTAGTGAGCTTACCGGAACTATGCCATCCCTAGTGAGACACCCACTTGAAATTCTGGACACACTAAAATAGAAACTTTCTGTCATATTCTGTAGGTTGGACGTATGGCGAAAGTCAGTCTAAACGTATTTAGCGCGGAAGTGCAGATTTTTCAGATCACTAAACTAATTGCAACAGAGTGTCCAGACAGGTGTGGAATTTCTGGATTACTGAGTAGATTACCGCCGAAGACACCCTCTATGCTTCTATCTCGGGTATGAATTTTGCGGATGTTACTGAGGAGGAAGTTCGACAAGCCATAAACAGCTCGAAGAACAGAAGGGGTTCGGGTTCAGAATTTCTGCTAGAAAAAGTTCACCAATATCCATGGTCGCTTGGCGCATAGCATAAAGGTCACTAGTCGATAGAAGAAATTTTCTCCATTCTTCACTGTGGGAATTACCTATAATAATAATAATCGTTGGCGCAACAATCCATATTGAATCGGGGCCTTGAAGTGTGTTAGAGCACTGCCTTCAAGACCCTAACGGAACACTACAGTAACACTGTAGGAGGCAATGTAGTCAGCATTGCATTCGTGCGAGATTATTATCCTGATTCGACTCAAGTACTCATTCACAGCTGAGTCGACTGGTATTCGACGTCAAATCACGATACAAACTCCACTGCCACCAGTGAGATTTGAACCGCGACCTTCCGTACGACAGCCTTGTGCTCTAACCACTCAGCTATTCGAAATTACCTACCTTGTCCCTAAAAAGGTCACGGCGCGGGACCCCAAGACACAAGACCAATTACTTGCTTACCAACCCTCTACAAGTTCATAACGTCCGTTACCAGTAGAAAAGTCGATGCTCACTTTATGAATAAAAACATACTATCCGAGGAGCAGAAAGATGCCGAGTTAGATGCAGAGCTTACAAAGAACAACTCATTATCGACTCGATAGTTGCAGGACGAGTAACTAGAGATCAAAGAAATTTCTTCAGTTGCCATAACGATTACGTCAAGACTTTTGTCAGCTTCTCATACGGCCGGTTACTCGATGTCCTACATCTGTACCGCATTGGTCCCAAACTAATATAAAATCATCACTGTCACAGTGAGAGGGAAGAGTGACATACCACCTTATCAGTGCATTCATCTAAGGGTACCAACACCTCAAAATCCATTTGCATGCGAAGAAGCATCTTTCAAGGGGATTCGTTGAGTTCTATTTAATTCTGCATTACACTGAACCCCCTTTTCATGGCTTCTCAATGTCGCTAGAGGGCATGGTTTTGCAATAATATATGACCTGCGTACGAAGTGCGAGCTGACACAAATGATGGACTTAGATGACATCAGCATGTATGCTGGCACTGATGACAATCTCAGAAACCTGTTGCGAATAGCCGTGATATTCGGATGGAATTAGGATCTGAATTCAGGCCATCCGCAAAGGTCGTCACGAACCGCATGCCGAACATAACTTTGGTGACAAAAGCTGTGACAGAGACAAACTTCAATAAATACCTAGGAATTATACAAAGAACCCATGCTCGAGTTGGTGATCTGAAGGATGCTCTGCTGTCCGAATTCCTGCAACGCGTGAAGCTGGTGCTGAAATTGCATCTCTCAGGAAAGAATAAACTAAGCGCACTGAATGTGTCCGCTATATCTATGGATTCGTAATATTGGCGTGGACGAGACCGATTTGGAAAAATGCGTCACACAAATTCTGCCGTGGAGCGGTTTAACCTGAATCGTGATAATGGAGAAAGGGGCATGGTTGACGTTGCGGGAGGAAAACTATCAACGCAGAATGTGTTTTTTGGCGCTAAGGACCATCTAAGTTTTGGCTGCACTGTTATGACATCGGTGCAATACTCGGTCAGGCATAAGCTAATCCATCAAAACTTTGCATACAACCATGGGCTGATCATGGGAACATGTCTGATTTACCGACATGAACGGCAGACAGTACTTGATAGTTCTGCTTACGACATGTATTAGCACCGACCATTTTAGTTGATTGTGATAACCACAAATAAGATTAGTCGTTTCATACTATAATACAGCGTCATCAGCAACAAAGACTCCCAAATCGATCAGTAAATATTGATTGTCTTTTAATATTCACTATAGAAAATTGTCCACCCGTTAAGTCACCCGATTCAAGGTTTGAACTAAGCACAGAAAATCGGTTGACAGGAAGTCGACTTAAAAGGAAGATACTGTAAAAACGTGTTACTAATCTTGTGTCCTACGACAGAAGACCTTCAATTTAGAGTGTATGTGTATGTATTCCCTAGGAGCATCGAATCGAAAATGAAACAGCTGTCAGTATTATTAACATTATCTTCCGAACATTTATGAAAAGGACCAGATTTCGAAAGTGCAATAAAATGGGGAAGTTTTTGATTTGCCCCTACTTAAAAAATATTAAAAAAATTCTCTACCCCGTTACTATTCCGATTACACGTCCAATTAAAATCAGCTTTCCCAACCGACTCCCAGCAGTCTGCAACCCACTCTCCCAGGATGGCCGCCCTATAACAACGAGGCGGTGGACAATGGAGGAAAAGTAGAATCTTCTCGTAGAATCGTGGGAGGAATTGAAGGACATTAACAGGAACTGACAGACACCTCAGTAGTAGTAGTAGTTTACTATTAGGTTGTTGCAAATGAAATGTCGGATATTTGAGTAAAATTTCAAAAAACTATAACTTTTATGAAAATTAATTTTATTAGTCAAAATAAGAACCAGCAGCTTCAATGCACTTCTCCCAACGAGATACAATGGCATTTATTCCAGTTTCGTAAAAGTCTGGGTTTCTAGAGCTAAGAAATTCTTCAAAGGCACTTTTGACAGATACTTCATTGCTGAATTGTTTCCCCGCCAAAAAGTGATCCAAATGCTTAAAAAAGTGGTAGTCGGTTGGCGAGAGGTCGGGTGAATATGGTGGATGAGGAAGAGTCTCATATCGTAATTCATTTAATTTTTGGACCGTCATTCTGGAAACATGAGGTCGGGCGTTATCATGGAGCAGTATCACTCCATCTCTGTTGACCAATCTAGGCCGCTGAATTTAATTTCTCGTGCATTTCATCAGGTTGGGCACAATATTTCTCTGCATTAATTGTTTCACCACGCTCCAAAAACGAATAATGAATAATTCCAGATGCAGACCACCAAACAGTTACCATTACCTTCTTCGGGTGAAGGCTCGGTTTTGGCATGTGTTGTGGAGGCTGATCGGCATCTAGCCATTGCGCTGATCTGCGACGGTTGTCGTACAATATCCACTTTTCATCGCATGTCACTATTCTGCGCAAAAAGGGATTGTTCCTGTTGCGGTTGAGTAGAGAACTGGATATTTCCATTCGCAGCGCCATGTTTTGCTCGTTGAGTTCATGCGGAACCCACTTATCAAGCTTCTTCACCTTTCCAAGCTGTTGTCAGTGCCGAGATACTGTCGAATAGTGTACGCCTATTTTCTCTGCAATGTCACGAATCGATGATCGGGGATCAGATTCCACTATCAAACGCAACTCGTCGTTGTCGATCGATGGTCCTGGGTGTCCACGATGTTCACTTTGGAGGGTCATGTCGCCTGATCGGAATTTTTCCAACCACCGCTGTGTCGTTCGTTCGTTTGCTGCGTCAGCTCCAAATGCTCTGTAAATGTTTCTGGTTGCCTCCGCTGCGTTGTGACCAAGTTTAAATTCATATAGAAAAAGTAGACGTTTTTGACTCCCTTCCATGCTTTTTTCTTTGAGTTTTACTTGGAACTTCAATGACGATTGAAACTGAAATGACTCCTTGATCGAACGAACAACTATTTATACTCAATTATCCCATACCACCAGAGTCACCTTGCGGCAGTTTTAAACATTAAAATCATAACTAACTTCACTTCATTGAAAAATCCGACATTTCATTTGCAACAACCTAATACTACACTAGGAGTGTCCAAAAATACATGAAGATGGAAACAAAGGATTGAAACTCTCCAAGTGGTAAGAAGTCACAGACTTCAAATGAGAAATCAGGTCATGGGCGAGACACGAATTTTGGAGGCCTCACCTAATTCATGTTCCCCCACGGAGAAGGGGACTGAGGTCCTGCGTTGCAATGTCATAATTGTTAGAGGCAACCATGGTAAGACAATTCTGTTCCCAGGACCTAGTTGCAGCCAACTTACAATACCAGGCTCATGGTAAGAGGAGAAACATCATAGTTCATAGGTTGCGCCCCTACGTTCGTGGGGCCAAGAAGAAGTGAAGTAATTGACCTAACCATCTGCACTTCAAAGTTGTTAGAGTTGATCAGAAACTGGCGAGTGCTAGATGAAGTCTTACTCTCAGATCACCGTTACTTAAAATTTAGTCTAACTACTGCGAACAGCCTGTAATACAACGACGGAATCCTACGAAAACGGATTGGACAAGAAGCGACAAACTTGAGTTCCCTAGGCGAAAAAGGACTCCTTTGGCGATAGAAGACCAATTGAAAACTCTGAATCGCACACTTTTAGAGTGCTTTGAAGAGGCTTGTCCTATTTCCCGAGGACAACCTGGTAAAACAGTTCCATGGTGAAACCGAGAACTGCAGAAACTCAGGAAATCAACCAGACGACTTCCAAATCGTGCTTGCAAAAGCAATAAAAATGAAGACTGACTAAACTTCCGGAACTCACAGCGTGAATATAAGAGGCTCGTAAAACGTTCGAAACAAGACTCTTTTAGAGCATACGGTAAGGAACTGGCAGGTGAAAGGGAGACTTCCTGGTTGTGCAGAGTGCTTAATAAGGATGAATCGCCTAGTTGGACTCTCTTAGAAAACCGGAAGGTACTTTCACGAACTCCACAGTTGAGTCTGTACAGACTCTCTTGGAAGTACACCGCCCGCGAGAACAGGTCTTAGAAGTGGGAGGAAGATTTTTGGCGGTTTCTGCAAACTTTTCAGCACGAAGGTGTTGCAAGGGAAATTGAGACACTACCAATGAAAAAGCAAGAGCAGCTACTATACTACTATCATTTGAACACTTCAATGCACCTGGCGTGGATCTACCCAGCGATGCTAAAGGAGGGTATAGAGCACTTAGAGCAACTGCTAAGAAATATTTTTTGAGGATGTCTTGCTCTGGGTTACGTGCCTTCCTCTTGGAAGAAGTGGGTGTTGATCGCTACTTAATAACGAAAGTGACGAAAGGTTGCCCTCAAGGAGATGTGCTATCGACACTTCTGTGGAGTATGCTGATCAACTCACTACTATGCGAACTGCAAAATCTGACAATACCGGTTCAAGCTTATGCGGATAACGTCGCTGTACTGGCAGTTGGTGGAGATCTCGCAATGGTGTGTAGAAATACACAACGCGCCGTCGATTTGATTGACCGTTGGTGTCTCAGGCATGGACTTTCAGTAAATCCAAATAAAACCACAATGGTATTATTTACAAAAAGGAGGAAACTGACTGGTCTTTTCCTTCCAGAGATGACGGCTACAACCCTTCAACTCTTCGAAGAAGTGAAATATCTGGGAGTTGTTCTAGACAAGAAGCTTCTGTGGAACAAACATGTAGAGATAAAGATGAAACGAGCTCTCATGGCTTATGGGCTGTGTAGGCGGACCTTTGCCTCGACATGGGGACTTAGGCCTCAGGTAGTTATGTGGATATATGTTGCTATCATTAGGCCGATGTGCGCTTATGCATTCAAAGTGTGATGGGTTAAGGTGAAACAGAAGAGTTTTCGCTGTAAACTTACCACACTGCAAAGAACAGTGTGTCTGGATATCACCGGTGCCATGAGCACGACATCCAACAATGGACGAGGATTGGAAGAGTCATTGGGAGAACTGAATCTAGTTCTCGCAATGGCTTCTGATTCTCAGATCCTCATATATTTGTTTGGTAGACGATATGGGCTATCTTGAAAGCGGAGAAAAAACTGGGACGGATCAGAAGAATGCGTATCAGGATATACTGACGTTTTCTACACCAATAGCTCAAAGACAGACGCAGGAGTCTACCTCTGGAATAAAAACGATACTACACAACGATCTTTCAGGCTGAAGTGCATGCGATCCTAAGGGCAGCAAACTGGATGATTGACGAGCAGTTGAAGAGCAGGCGCATCGAAATCTGTAGCGATAGTCAAGCTGCATTGAGGGCGTTGCGTAGTATTTTCATCACTTCAAAAATCGTTCAGGAATGTCAAAACCGATTGAATTCTGTTTCTAGATTCAATACGGTGGATTTACTCTGGGTACCTGATCATTGTGTTGTAAAGGGAAATGAAATCTCGGATGCCTTAGCAAAAGAGGCTTCAACTTTCCCCATGCCCGGACCGGAACCAGAAATTGAGGTGTCGGTAGCATTGGCTGATGCTGCTATCAAAAACTGGGAACAGCTTCCCATAATGGCAGGTGGCGAAGCCTTAACGCTGCTAAACAGACCAAACTTCCTGCCAGAACCAAACAAACATACTGCAAAGTTTGTCCTGTCGAAAAGCAGGAAGACTTGCAGAAATATTGTGGCCATAATTCACTAGCTGGGCATGTGTTCAGAACAGGAATTATCCAAGATGATACGTGTCCATCCTGTAATGAGGAAGCGGAATCTACGGAACATATTCTATGTGAGTGCCCCGCCTACGGACGCATCAGACATCAAATTTTTGATGCTGATGTGCTCCAACTGTAGCGGGTAGTATCACATCCACTAACGGAAATCCTGGAATGCACGAATCCTCTCCCCCACCTCAAACACACATACACACGACAACGATGAGCCTAGACATGGTCGAGGGGGTGTTCTACGAACCCAAACGTCGGGTATCATTATCTTCTCTATAATAATATGATCTAATATTGTACACAAAAAAAAACGAAAGAGAAAAAAGAGTAAAATATTTAATTACCCGTAAATCGAGTATTATAGGATGTGCATTTGTTTAAGGGCAAGACGATCAATGAAATATTATATTAAAAGGGGAAAAATGGAAGGGAAACATTGACGAAAATTCCTTTTGTGTTAAAATTAAATCTTTTCGGAGATTCCGAGCACTATGAAGACATTACACGACCTTAGATCATTTTATTCCATGCGAGAAAGTAGCACTACTGTGAACACTTACCTTAGCTGTTTGGCCTTTAACCCACTCGGTATCATGCTCTATCAGCTCAAATCCTCGTAACTTTATCTTCTCTTCGCTTAATTCGCCATAAAGGTGTGGCACCCATGTATTAATAAATCGATACAATTCATCAATTCTATGTTAGGGACAAAAAAAAATTTAGATATAAATATAAAGATAAAACAATTGTAAATACCATTCCTTACCTATTTTGAGGAACACTAAACCAATACTCCGGCCGAAGTTTATTCTTTCCATAGGACATAACTGATGTTGGCAGCGGTATAGACTTTCCAATTGGCCGACCCATTCGTAATCGCAAGTACATCGGAGGATCCGGACATGCCCGTGCAGGTCGTGGTATTAGTTCTATGATTTTATTAAAAAATAGAATGATTACAAGAAATGACAAGAAATAATACCTTAAGTCTGAAGCACTGGACACATATGTATGTATACAAGCATAAATACTATTAAATTTTCGCTGATTTTCGGGGTTTAACATACACAGGGGATGTATATTTACATATTTAAGCAAATCTTTAATTTTTTCAAATGATCTTTCAAATTTATATCGCTTAATAGAATATACATTTTTACAAAGTACACTTTCACAGAAAGCTAGGAAACGCAAAATATTGATCAGAAACATATTGGATAAGAATCTCAAGTTCAATATTTCGAACTTCACAAGTGTTTTGTTCAGGAATGAACCGAAGATTAGTACGAAGTATTTACCAAAAATATTGTGTATTGTGCAAGTTATAAAGCCTTGAATAAATCCTATTTTCGAATTTTAAGGTAATAAATTAAATTCAAATTCAGTGGAAATTACCGTTCATAGAGCAAAATCACGATAATGCAGAAATAGAATTTCAAAATCTCTCTACCCAAGTTTCAGATGAATTCAAAATAGATAAGGGAACAACTTGAAAGTGTTAAAATGAGTAACCATTGCAGTCGAATATCTTCTCGAGATATTTAATCACTTTATCCAAAAATAAAATCCTCATCTGCCCCGTCGGAAGGACAAATAAAGTTGGATATCAGGAAATACTATACAAACTTTAGCTTCTAATCCGACGTCATTTCAAGACACATAAATGCATCCTGCATACACTTTGAAGCTATAATTAATGTTGAAAACATGCAATCTGTATCATTCGATTAAGAGTAGCATTCTCCTATAGCTAAACACCGACAGTTACCAATCAGAAATAGTGAAAGTGTTAGTAGATAGAAAAGATACAGAGAAGTTAGTAAGATAGAAGAATTTTCACTAAAAGGAAGCTATTTTTATACAATAGAGGAAGATCTGAAAAAGAAAATAAACTAGGGGCCAGGGTTAATCAGACTAATATAAAAATGCTTTACAATCATTACCGCCACAAGTGCTCAGTGAAAAAGAAAACCTACCAAGATTTTCTAACTGCGGAAACAATGGTGCCCGCACTAAAATGTATGTGGAATGATTTGTGTCGTAATTGTGATTTTTTGCATTTGTTTCAGTTATTTTAGAAGAAAGAGTGAAAGTTAAAAATGAAGAAAAAAACATGAATTAGTGTCATGATGTGCATAAGTCTTTGTTACTATTGTTTCTTTTTCATAAATGATCAAAAGTTTCCAAAAGTAACGATGCCTTCTCCAACAAACACAAAATCAAACTCCACGAAACTCTCGAAAATCTCATTTGAATGGAAGTTTTCGAGGTGCAATGAAACAGTGATAGAACTATTTACTCGAATATCAAAATCGATAAAATTTGAAAAATTTCTTCAACGAAAACATAACATATAATGAAGAAAAAATATTGAGTTGTTCAAGAACTCAACTTATACTTACTATCAAAGCTTACAAATAATTCGGGCATATCATCAATTGATACCATCGAACGATAATCTAATTTTGGCTGAACCTTGGTCGGTTTCGATGATGTATGTGATCCTTCCGATGAGTGCGGTCGCATGAATGTGCCTATTGAAGATCGCCTAGAAAAGTATTTGATGGATTAGTTAGTTTGATTTGTTCAAGTGATCCCAATTTTGCCTGATTTCTGAGAAAAAGAGTTATCACATTGATAGGCACTTTACAGGCATGCTAGCTGAGAAAAAGTATCTTACATGACCCTTTGCCTGTTAAATAACTGGATATCACTGTGGAGAACTGTTCAAGATTTCATCATAGCAGGTAAAGAACAATATTGTTACCAGGAGCACCCATAAGAAGGCTAGACCAATCGCAACACCTAACATGCGTTTATGGAATACCAACGCCAGGTTTATTAGCTCAGCGCGCTGTTGTTATTTTTAGTAAAATAATTAAGTGCCACGGCAAATAGAGGTTTACATCATCATCAAGGGCTCAACAACCGGTATCCGGTCTAGGCCTAGAGGTTTACGCTTTTGCTAAATTTATGAGAATGTCAAATCTACATCTGGCAGAAACCGTACGGATCTTGGTAATCTGCGATGATTTTGCCAAACTAAACCGTGAAAGTTCAGATGAGATAAACCTAAAATGTAATATCACATTGCCAACACAGAGGGCTATCCAAACTTCACCAAACATCACAACCATCACCCCATCACCAAAATGATATCACCTAAAATGTAATATCACATTGCCATCACAGAGGGCTATCCAAACTTCGCCAAACATCACAACCATCACCCCATCACCAAAATGACGATCATACTACTCTTGTGGTAAAGTTGTGTTTTTTAATCTCCGGGTCGCTTCTGTATCACATTACAGAACATCACCAAGTATTGAACTTCTTCGCAGCACTATTGACGGTAACGGTTGACAAGTGCCGACCCGATGTCAAGTATCGCTTACAACCTCGCTGACCTTGGCGTGATTATTGAATATGTATGTGAACATGGGGATGCATATTCTTTACTTTAAATAAGTTATTGGTTTGTAATGAATGTGGACTGCTGGTCGATGTGTGTATGATGTTTGGCTAGGTAATATTACAAATATTGTTCAATACATCACACCGTTCTTCCTAGTACAAGTGTTAATATTATGGTCACTGGATGGAAAAATGATTTCCGGTTTGTATGGATAGCTTTTATAATAACTATAGAGATTTCTTGCTTACACGCAGTACCGAGCAAAGCATAGCGATGTTTCGTGCATCTCCAGCCTCAAAACATGATTATGAAGCGTTTTATAGAGCCCAGGTGGAAAATCAAACAAAATATTTAATTTTATTGATGTATTAGTATTGTATTCTGAGCCGTGCCTATTGAAACGAACTGAAGCTGGTTCCTGAAACACAAATACTTTTAGATCCACCCATATTGTTGGCCATTCCTCAGGAACCAATGCACCAAATTCAATGAAATTTCGAAATTCATCAGAAGATTCCAAAGAAAATTAGCTTTCTTGCTTTACACAGTGGCCGCTCGAAAATTAGAAACAATATATTTTGGCTAATTCTAATTTCTTATAATTAAATGAAGTAATAAAAACTTGTTGTTTCTTTTTCGTTGGTGTGGGTATTTATTCTTGCAAATATCGATATTTCGGGAAAAAAAAAAAAAACTTGTTAACACTGATGAAGGGAACAAGTGGTTCCCGAAATATCGGTATTTGCAAGAATAAATACACACACCAACGAAAGAGAAACAACAAGTTTTTATTACTTCATTTAATTAATCGTTGGAAACACCGCATAATTTCACTCTGATTCTTATAATTTCTAATTTCCAAGGGTTTTCAACAGTGAAAAGAAAATTAAAGTCCGGGACTATATTTTAAAACAGTTTTATATAAGATTCATTAGTAATGCGTATTTATTCATAATATTTATAATATATAAAATGATGTGATTAGAGAGTGAAGAAATTATTTTAGCGTTTTTTACAGCTAACATTTTGTAGAGCAACAATTTTGGATGGTGTTAAATATTCTGCTTAGTCGAGTAGTTTAAGCAAACTATTAGCAAAATTGTCTCTAAAAGGAAGACCCGTATGTTCACTTTATCATCTTCAAAATCGCAGGTAGTCGATAAATTTAACTTTTGGTCAATAATGTCATCATTCTATCTTTTGACCCGAGCTGCCGTTACCTCCTACAAGAATCAGTACTCCTTACATTGTGTATTGTACCATTTGAGAAGTTTATGATCTACCCGATTCAGAAGTTGGGACGGTTCTGTACTTCTTATTTAAGCATTAGAACAGCAGGTCTTACAAGTTACTTCTCTCGGTCATATTTATGACAGTACTATCACCATAGTAGTCCAACCTTTCTTCCAACTCGATTGCAGTATGACCTGAGAAACTGATTCCCAAGCGGACTTTCAAAACAGAATAACTTTGCGGATTGTATTTTTTCAATGCCAACGCTGCTGGCGCAGTACCCTGTGAAGGTCAAACCAGATACAGTGCTAATCAGCGAACACAGTACCTTAAGAAGCACCCAGCCACATGGCCCGCTGTCGGCCCGACTTCGGGTTCGGACCCAAAGTCGAGAGGATGGCTTTGGCTGGACTTAGTGTTTAGAAATAACGATTTTCAGAGACTTCGGCTTCGAGCCCAAGGTCGAGCGGATAGCTTTATCTGGATCTTATGTTTACGGATAATGCTTTCCAGCGACTATATAATCGAGAATGGGACCCATAATTTTAAACATTGGATATACGCCAACGTTCCAGGACCCAGACTGCGGAGAAAACATTCCTGACCTTCGCGTCGAAATCAGTGGCGTCGTTAGTGGACGAATTGCGTATTCTGGAAAACTTTCCAGCAAATGACCATCAATACATCGCATTCGAAGTTATTGACGCTATCTTCTGACCAATCTAGCCTGCGCGTGAAATGCCACAAAGGTGAACATCGGAAAATTCATCAGAGCTCTTAAAACAGGCAAATTTTCCCTGGAGGACACTCCTATTGCCGACCAGCAGAAAGAATGTCATTAGCTTCACCGATTGGCACAACGTTTCCACGACCGGGTCGTAGTACGAAACAGAATGACAAAGTACGGATAAGCGTACGTACGTACGGATAAAAGGAGACTCCGCAGTGTGATAAACAAAAGTAAAATTCGCTAGTGGACAATGTGGAACCGTGGAAACTTGGTTATAAACTGATCACCAGAAAGATCTAGGCTATGTCGAAACCCTCTCTACTTAATGACAAAAAGATAGACCCGTTCCGGTTGAAGACAACAACGTGGAAGACGTCGAAGATGCCGCACTGTTCATCATGCAAGACCTGAAAGCAGCACCCGTCTTAAAAAAAACAAGAAGGCGTCAGGACTCGAATTTATCCCAGCGAAGGAACGCAAATTGTGCATTCAATCTAGAAAATTCATTCAGAATGCCGGGCTACCTTCGGGCATATTGAGGGATTATCAAAGAGTCCACGTCTTGCCCTATGAGACACTGAGGTCCAGAAGTGGGTGAAAATCTGGTCGGAGGTAGCAATGAAACCCATCCTAGAGTCGCACCTCTCAAACACTTTTTACGATAGTCTTTTAAGACTCGACATGCCAGAAAAATCGAACTTATTGTTGAATAAGCACAAAACAGGGTTGGCATATTGATGCGATGGGTACGCGGAGTTGAAATGCATCTCTCCAATGATGTGCCACTCGAAGAAATTCTCGAGGCGCTGAAGCAGAAACTTCCGGTATGCTCCAATCGCATCCGTAGGTATCAAAAAAAACTTTCAGCGTTCTTCCAGAACCAACTCAAGTCGGGAAAATAACCTCGATCTGGATCAGGCAGAAAGCTTCCGGAGAAATGTTTGAAGCGAACCTAGCCGTTGCAGCGTGACTCCCACACATTATACGTTCATGTGTTCTTACTGAGTAGAAGCAGCCCTTGAAAAGGCAAGTAATTGGAAAGTGGCAGGAGTTGATAAGATTCACAACTCAGGTTCCAGCGCACTCACAGGGGATTAGCAAATCATTTTAATCAGATGATTGCCGATCCGAAATTAGTTCCAGAATTATTCACAAAGGGATAACTTTCCTCATCCCCAAGAAACAGGGTGCCTCTTGTCCTTCAAAATGTCGACCAATTACTTGTCTTCCTACCATGTACAAGGTCTTCACTTCAGTTCTGTGCGCGAACATCTCAAAACATCTTGATGTTCATAAATTGATAGCTAAGGAGCAAAAAGGATGCACAAAAGGCTCCCGAGCCTGTAAACAATAGCTTATTATTGATACGGTAGCTGTAAAGCAGGCTGTCCCCCAAAAACGAAATATCTCGACAGCCTAAATCGATTATAAATCAGCCTTTGACTCCCTATCGCCCTCGTAGTTACTACAAGTGTTACGCTTGTACAAATCAACCCGAAAGTGGTGCTTCTCTTGAGAACAGTGATGAAGAATTGGAGCACGAAGCTATCGGTATCGTCACAAACATCAGGAGAGATATCAATCAGGCGTGGCATTTTCCAAGGCGACTCTCTAAGCCCACTGTGGTTTTGTTTGACTTTGAATCCGCTATTTAATCTTTTACATGAAAGCAAATACGAGTTCCAAGTCAAACATGGCATGTTGTCGAAATGTACATTAAGTCATTTAATGTATATTGACGACATCAAATTGTATGCCAATGACGAATACCAACGCTCCTTGCTGAACATCACCATTCAGTTCAGTAGGGATATCGGCATGCAGTTGGGTTTGGAGAAATGTCGCATAAAAACAATTGTTCGAGGAAAACATTCCGACAACGAAGCATACAGCCACAATAACATCAAATTGAGGGTATGGATTTGGACGAGGTCTACAAATACCTCGGCATATTGAAAGCAACACCGGCTGTGGCAATAATTAAATCAAAGTTCCTGGGGGAATTTGAACGGTGTCTGGACCTCGTCCTTAAAACTGAGCCGTTCGGGAAAAATAAAATCATGGGAATCAACACCTTCGCCATTCCCGTCCTTCTTTTCAGGCTACCGTCATGACAGATAATAAATTATCTCCTTTGAACTTGAGAAGCAGAAAATGGGATCCCATGCCGAATGTTCAGTCAAACAGAAGATCGACATGTGGAAAGAGAAACCCATTCACGGAGGTCATATCAAAAATTTGTTGTTGTCAGGCATTGACATCGAATAATAACCTGCTTGTTTGTGTATTACTTTAAATTTTTTATATACAGATCTTTAAAGTACCGACAAAACATATGGCCATGCTAGGGGTATAGTATGATTCGGCACACAAATCTACCAGTCACAACATCAGTTGAAGTTAAAGACAATTATTGGCGTATGGCGTCTGAGGCAAGATCTTATAGACTTTCCGGGCTGGATCATTCTCACCCATTCAGAGTAAGGGACTCCTCCACCTTAACTTATTGAGCCGAATTTTTTCAACAACTATACGGTCGCGATATCGCTTATAAATATCATCATTTTATAGACTGTGGAATCGTCCATCCTCCTGTAGGGGCGACCAAAATTCATCAGAAGATTCTTCTCGAACACGTCTAAGAATTTGCATTTTTTTTGCTAAGAACACAAGCCTCCGAGGAATGCAAGAGCAAGAGCTGTGACCTTATGATGAGACGTATCGAGCGGAACAATTTTTGTAGGCGAAAATAGGATCTGTTGGTTGCCAGCAACCACACGCGGATTTTGTCGTCACAGCTGTTATTGGTTGTGATTTTTGACCTTAGGTAGGAGAAATTATCAACGGCTTCAAAGTTGCGTTCTTCAGTCTTATTGTTCTCAGTTGAATAGTGCTGTTTGATTTTGTCGTTCCTTTCGGTTTTAGTGTTGACATTGCCACTATCTATTTTATCTTTGCCTGCACATTAATGCGGCCCAAGCTCTCGCATCACCCGCTCGATATAGATGAAACCAGTTTGTATAACTTTTTCCAAAGCCAAAAAAGGATACATAATAGGACATTCCTTGTTTTAGACCTTTGTTAATGGGGAAAGATCTCAAGAGTGTTTCTGCCGCTGTGAGACTGTTCGTAATGGCCATATTCCAAAGGTTTTTCCAGCTCTTGTCGCAGAGAGAAAATCTGATCTGTGGGTGAGGTCGCTTTGATATAAGCCGATAATGTTCTTGGCGTATGGGACTATCCTAGTCCTAGCAAGTTAGCAGGAAATATCATATAGATGCTATTCACCAACGTGATATCTCTATAATTGCTGTTTGAATTCCCCCTAACTATGTATTCTACAGATAACGCCTCGTTACTAGTTATCTCGCATTTATTTGCAGCCCCAGTCCTTAAGCACAAGTTGCTGCGCCGGTTGATGTAGTTGGTCGCTCCCATATTTAATCAGTTTGGGTACAATTTCATCGGCCCTTGACGACTTACAATTTTTAGACCGATGAATTGCACGAACTGTTTTATCAAGTGTGGAGGTGGCAGCATTTATTCGACTCTTCAATTGGCAGGACCTCCAGCTCGCTGAGACGATATTGTAGAAAGAGAAAGCGAGAACAAATAGGACCTAATCTAAAACTACATTTTGCATTTCGCAATTTATGGCATGTTTCAGAGAAATAATCTAAAATTTTGAATATATTAGACTATTTCGTCAATTTTCAAATTCTACACCATCATTGGAATTTTTAAGGGCGAGAAATGCACTATTTCTAATCATCTAGAACTCCTCACATAGAGAGCGAAAATGAAAGTGAACTCAGAGCAACCGAAAAATAAAGAAGGCCAGCTCATACGGCCCTTGCTTTGTCTCTTTGCCAAGAGTAAATACTTGCGAATTTGTATAATGGGGTGTGTTATACACATAAATCGAACAAATCCGTTATATCTTTCAAACTATTCATTTGCAGCCACCACAGTTTTTTGGTCAGGGACATTATGTTTCTTTGTACTGCCAGCATTAGTAGCTTCCACTACTATGATTCTCAATAATTGAAAGTAATATGTATCTACAAGTTCAAGTCAGATATATGAAGTACATTCAGGTAATTGTAACATATCTTTCATACAAAGAAACTAGAATCCAGTTCCCATGCAAACACAGAATGCCACATGAAAAAAAACCAAACTGGAGAATAAACTATACATTTCACTGACACGTTTCTAATTTAAATGCAATAGTGACAACTCTTTTTATTCAAATAAAAATAATACAATTGGGACCAATTAAAAAACACCATGAAGGATCAAACTCAGATATATAGTCAAATTGCAATTAAATATTTCAAACTGTACAATTACAAGCAAACTAAACATAGCGCGATTGAAAACAGATCCACTCGGAAGGTAATATCAAATCACAGGAAGGATAGAAAGGGACTAACAGAAACAAAAACCAAACTATCTTTTCTCTTCAAATTATAATGTACAACATACAAAATATTCAGTGGAACAATAAATTCCATTCAACCCTTACCCAGCTGGGGTGTTATGACCCTCGGAATGCGGAGTATGCGGAGGTACGGGCGAACCACCCGATTCTTCCGAAGGTGTCTTCGATAAAAACAAATTTCCACCCAATTCCGACACTAGTGTTATCGGCGAACTTTGATTTAACAATAACAATGTGAATTTTTTTTTTGTGTAGTTGCAAAAAATCAGAAATAAAAATTTTGAAAGATGCCGAATTGTTCAGTTTTTTGTTTGTAAATATTTAAAACATTGAAGTGAGTGGTTTGTGTTTTTGATAATTGATTGAGAAGTGTGATCAAGCGAGAGACGGAGGTGTAATTTGTACAGTTTCATGTATTCATGTTTTAGAATGATAAAAAAATAATTGTAGATATGAAAACGAAACCAATTTTGAAACGAGATAATCCACATGGCGAGCATTGCAATTTTGGTAAAAGAATATAGAAATGTAATCAATTTTGTGAATGATCAAAATATTCGCCTAAAAACTTAACGTTCAAGAAATGATACCAACCTTGAAAACACTTTCGAGAAAACACTCTGGTTGGAGTCACCCGTGTTGGGAGCGGATTCTGTGCTTTCGGCAGGCCTGCTGCCATCACTAGTCAATCCTTCCACCCAAGTCAAAGGGTAAGATAATCTCTTCAACATCTGAAAATATATTTTACAAAATGTAATAAGGTTCTAAAAATCAAAGATACCCCCTTATAGTAACTTACCTTTGTCTTCTTAGTTTGATCCTGAGTCGATTTATCGCTACTGCTTTGACTCTGATCATTATCCTCCACACTAAAACTAACACTAGACGTCTTCTTACGTCCTCCACCAGTAGCCGCATCGAGACTATGTGTTTGTGAGAGTGCTGCTATCAAATGTCCTCCGGTTGGTGGACTATCGCTAATATGAGTTGGCGACATGGTTCGTGGTGGCACCCATTCTGAACTTAAAACTATATCGGCATCACTGTACACTTTTTTGGTATGAATCGGTTGAACAATTGGAATTGCATTCGGATCACGGATATCAATGCCCGAATCATAGCATGGTTGTTTCGATAGATCACTTTCATTTCCTTCGGCCGAATCGCGATCAGAGGACCCGGATCCTTGGGGTTGATCCAGTTGCTGGTGGTGCTGCTGTTGTTGGCTAACCGACGATGATGATAAATCGGGTGCAGGCTCATCTTTACTTCCACCGGCACGATCAAAACTATGACGTTTCGTTTCAATGTCGCCTTCTTCATCTGATGACCTTTGGGAATTATATAGAGACCTTCTAGTTGGTTGATGCGTTTTGGGGGTGAAAGGAAGAGGAACGAGGAAGGAATATGGAAGAAAATAATTTGAATATTAAAATCAATTTTGTAATAATATAAAAAGGCCCATGCAAAAACCATGCTGGTTAGTAGGTGGTCCGTTAAAAGGTTGTCTCATGCAAAAGACAACTTGATTACTCCTTTTTAATTTGTGGACACACGCAGTTAGATCAACCAGTTATTATGTTTCTCCATTTACGATTGCTAGAAGACTGCACCAAACGAAAAATACAATTAGGAACAAGTTCAGTTTGTGGATAGCCTGGACTGATTGGCGTTCGTGGCCTGTAGGATTTTCCATCTACTATTTCATTTGATCACAAAGCTAAAAAATGCTGGCAAAACTGTAATGATTAGAAGGTTCAATAATCGATTCTCTAAAGCGACACAGTAACCTTTGTTGAGTTGGAGTTTAAAAATACACTCAAAATCATCCCTGCATGTTGTAAAAGGTGATTAAAAAGGATAAAAATGTGTGAATGAGCAACCCGCAAATTTCGAAACTTTACTGCTACCGAAACGTCAAAAATAGCTGAATGGTATCAAGGGTTTCTATAATAGAATGCTCGCTTTCTTCAACTTGAGCGAAAGTTTCAACGACATAAGCTGGACACTCTGGGCGTAAGCGAAGTGTGATGGTGGGACTTTGGAAAGTACTTCGCACTCTCGTGCCACACTAATATTAATGTGCTTCTGTACCGTAAGGCGCGCATTCTTGACCTAGGAGCCGGTTTCTGACAGGATATTTACTTTAAGATTATGATTCAATTTAACAAACATCTCAATTGTATAGTGCTATGCACCAACAGAAGTTTCCGCTATAGTAGAGAAAGCTACCTTCCATGAATAATGAAACATATTTTAGGAGACGCTTTCTAAAAGTGACATTGTGATCATGATAGGTAATCTGAATTCCAAGGTGGGCTCTGACAACACCTTCCTTGGATATATGATGTAGAAACACGGCCTTCGCAACCGATAATTTTGGGAGGTTTGTTCCTGGAGTTTTCACAGCCCTGTCATTAGTGGCACATTGTTCGAGCACAGATTTTGACATAAGGCCGACTGAGTTTTAAATAAGCAATCACCAGTAGATTTAGGAGTTGTCTTCTGGATGTGCGTAACAAGCGATGTGAAGACATTGGCCTGGAAATGGATCACCATCTGATGGTCGCTTACCTTAATTGGTTATTGCGTCCGCCAGCTCTCGCAGGGTTGGAAAGCTGGGAACCCCAAGTGAAACATCAACCGTTTATATGATGCAGTAGTCGCTCGACCTTGTTGATCAGATGGCCTCGAGTAACTCCCCTGAGAATATTTGAATGATCTTTACTCGGGTGATACGCAGGTCCACGACTACGTCCCAAAAGAGTAAACCGGGGTGGTTGCGAATCAACGAATAGAAGGAATTGTGTGATCGCAAGCCTTATCCGCTCGAGTTCCGATATCGTGCGGAATTCTGGGCAGTTCAACGAAATTTGTTAATGCGCTGGTCAGGGAAGTAGAACCTGCCGCAGACCGCAACGATTTCCGAACCATATACCACATTCCCAAAGAATTTGCATGTGGTTATAGACCTTTCGATAGTCCTATGAGTGACGTTAACGGTCGATTCCTCATTCACGATGACGTGTAGCTGAAGAAAAATTATCAAACGGTCTCATGCAGCGGATTCATCGTTACTTCTGCAGTTTATGCAGAGTTGGTACTTCCACTTATATGAAAAATTCCGGGAATCCGAGTACTTTGCCAGGAAATCAAAGAAGGGGATAATAGTTAAGATTCGAAAAGCATTTTAGCGAACCGTGAACAATGGGGCGTAAACGTATTTGACGCGCCAAGCCCCATCAAGGAGTGAATGACAATCACGTACACTTCCCAGTATTACTATGCTATGCGGGACTATTAGATCAATGAGAGCAAAAAGACTACATACGGGAGATTCACCTCCCGGCGCTTTGCTTGAATTTATATGGTAGGAAAAAAGCATTCCGCATGTTGACGTCCTTCACTCGTCCTTGCGCGTGAAAAATTTTGCGCATTCTGTATGGTGTTAGCGCCATGTATGCAATACTTAGGATGTAGAAACGTGCACAAAAAAGTTTGCTCTTCCTGTCTGTAGTCTTCTTGAATGAAAGGTAACCAGAGACTACATGATAAAAGAGATTCGAAAGGTATGAGGACCTTGCAATGAGCACCAGTATTTTATCCGCACAAAAGCAGCCTCTCAGACCTTTGCTGACTATGATATTACAAAACTAAAGAGTAACTTCATTCCCATCGCCACTGTTCCCTATAAAATTTAACACCCCTACAACTTACATTGAATTTCTTTATAAAACCTATTCACACTATCCCAGAAATTAGTTTGTAAAGCAATTCACTTTTTCAATTTCAATTTAAACAATTCAAATTATATCACTGCATTAGCACCATAGAAAAAGGACGTCTACAGCATTGAGTTTCTTTCCTACATCACTTTCCCTTGAGTATGGATTGGTTAGGAAACCATAGAGAATTTTGGACAGGGTTAACAACTCCCTAATATTCGGTCTGAGGTATCTTTTTGTTCGATTCGTTTTCTGATCTCGGAAACACACATAGAAAGATGCAAATAACAATTCACGTTACAATTTGAAGCAATGAAAGTCAGTATTGTCATCTAGAGCTTTTTAACCAATTTTCGGGGGTTTACACTGATTGAAAGTATCCCAGTAGAGATTTTGTACAGATATTTTTAAAACGACCAGGGTTGGGAGTGAAATGTAAGTCAGTTGCATAGCGCCTTGTAAAGGCATAGCGGACTTTTAGAGTCCAAACCGAAAATAGAGAGCAGAAGAGAAACCGCAATAATTTTTTTTTCAAATAAACAGAAATTGAGATGAATTACCAATTGGTTCCAGCAGCAGGGTAACCATGCTTATTCTGAAGCCATTACAACGAAACAAGAAGTTTGAATGGCGCTCAATTGGAAATTTTTGTGCAATGAACCGTCAAGTTTTTGTCCATGTAAGAGGATGTTATGGTCTATATAATAAGCGGCTCATAAATCGAAGATCTGCCGATTTATACGTCAGGAATTAAACTTTAATCATAGTGAAAGTTTTATCCTTATCGTATCACAACTAGCATCCAAAAAGTACAAAGCAAGAGCAGTGTAGAGGATTTACATCCAGATAACCATACAGATCTTCACTAATAATCGCTTAAGAATATATTTCCTTCTTTAATTTTGATTTGGTGTCAACTTCTCTGCGCTTCTTTCTACTTTTGCACAATTACTACGACAATGGGATGCCCTATCATGCGTCCTCTTTAACCTGGCCCTCGAGAAAGTGATCCGTGATGCTGAGGTCAATACAAGAGGTATTATCCTCTTTAAGTCCACCCAACTACTGGCCTATGCCGACGATATCGACATCATGGGAAGAACCACCCGAGACGTACAAACTGCTTTCAGATCGAGCAGGCGGCGCGAGATTTTCGGCTGCACATCAATGAAAGCAGGACAAAGTTTATGGTGGCAACATCAGCACCAAAAACCAACCAACCAACATCAAACCGCACTGGTCAAACGGGAAGAATAAAGATAGGAGACTACAACTTTGAGTCCGTTGATAATTTCTCCCATCTAGGGTCGAAAATCACAACCGATAACAGCTACGATGATGAAATCCGCGCACGGTTGTTGGCAGCCAACAGAGCCTATCTCAATTTACAAAAACTGTTCCGCTCGAAACGTCTCACCATAGGGTCAAAGCTCTTACTGTACAAGACAACGATCTTGGCAGTCCTCATGTATTCCTCGGAGACTTAGGTTCTAAGCAAGAAGAATTGAACTCTTGCCGCGTTCGAGAGAAGAAGTCTCCGATGAATTTTTGGCCCCCTACATGAGGATGAACGATTCCGTAGCGTACATAACGACGAAATCTATGAGCGACACCATAACCGTCAAGTTATGGATAAAATCCGGCTCAATAGGTTACAATGGGCGGGTAACTTAATCCGGTTGTTGCGACGTTGATGATGATGACAATTACTAGCCGGCCTCATATGAACTCCCCCTTTATATCAAACCCACAAATCAAGGTGAAACGTCGATCAATTATACATAGACACTATGCATCAGGGAATTTTAGCCCTGAGAGAGATTATGTGCTTATCCGTTCACACTGATATATCTAGTTGGATCACCAAACAAACAAGAACTGATGCTAACATTTTACTTTTAACGCAATAAGGGGGAAATGGAAAGATGACCGCCAAGATAGAATTGATTTCACCTTAAATTACAATACTCTTAAATAATCAGGCACCATTTGTTAAAAATATAAAATTCTTCCGGTAAAGCGAATAAGAAATTGGTTTCCCTTTAAGCGTCCAATTCGACTTCGATAGTAACCATTTGTTAGATCCATACTGACAGGACTGTACGCCTAGACTTTTATATACGAATACTTTTCTGAACATCCCTCTCTATGCTGCGCACTACCTATAATTTACCCTTTCGAAATACCCGACCAAGAAAACGATTCCCCTTTTCATATCAGGACAATATGCAGCTGAGCCAATCAATCTGAGACTACACCAAACTGAACTTTATTCCCCTAAAGAACATACACTGAAATCGACTCTTTTACCACACACCCGAATTTACTTCCGAATTAATGTTTTAATATTCAAATCATTAAACTACACAGTTTTGTATCATTTTTCAAACGTATTTTCTCAAAGAAAAACCCGCCCAATACCAACCTGTCCTTATTGGGAATAGCCCAATGATGATCCAATAAACTTTTCCGTCGCTCTTCCAATGTCGATGGTTTCTTGATTAGATCATTTACATCTGTATTTGAGGACTCGGTAATTTCAGACTTTGTTGTATCTAGAATGAATGCAGGAAATAGAAATTTAGTAATTTGCCTAATTTTAAAAGGGTTGCGATCAACTCATCTATGTAGTTCCTACCTTTGGTTTTTGGTTCGCTACTAGGCTTTTCACTATCACCGGCTTCAGCTGTTTCTGTTGCTTCTTTCTGGAAAGTTTAGGGATATGAAAAGTTGAACAAATGTCTTTCGAAAGGTAAAAATGATGAGGCTTAACTTGTAAATATGGTTAAAAAATGGTGGAACTGATCACTTGGTAAACTCACTTAATTACCCATCACACCAGACAATTGGAGTGAAATGTGCCATGAGAAAATCTTAAGATCCAACGAAAAAAGACTATCCGAGAATTTATAAACGGCTCTTATGTGGTTAGGTATTCTAGTTCCTCTGATTGAAAGAAAATACCGTTTCTTTCATGCTACTGCTATCACCATCGCCAAGCATCGGACATAATTATCCGTAATATCATTCCCACAAACGCATCTCACTTTGAAGACATACGAATGTACATATTATCAAAAGAAGATTAAGCAATTGCGATTGAAAATATAGTATTATAATTACACGATTACACGACTTTGATTACATGATCACGTGGTGACAATCTTAACCATGAGAGCTCAATTATGATTACAATCGTGTAATCATGAAATTCATCGGCCGTTGATTGCTGTCGTGCCACAACCACTAATGAAACAGGATGAGAAGAAAAGAAGGAATGATTTCACTCACGTGATTACCAATCATTATGCATGTCGAAGAATCGTGGAACCAAATTTTTATTTAGGAGTTGAGGAGTCCTAAGTCCGCACCCACTTGATGTCGAACCGGAGCAACTGGAGAGCAATTTCCCGGGCTCCTTTTTTGGGCTTACCACCCAAAATTCAAAAGGGGACCCAGGCGGCTTACGGTTTCGCACCACGAAAGAGGCAACTGGTTTCTAGCTCCGACGAAGCTTTGGTCTGAAGTGTGGGCGGATATACCTTCGATGTAATTCCCACCCATGTTGCTTCTTGCGAATTATAAAAACCAACGTATAGCACCTGCGAACCGCTTCGGTCACGTTGCTTTCAGGGCAAAGGTGAGGCAGCATTTGATGAATTGCTTCTGCTTTGATAACTGTAAGCCTTCTCTATCCCTATGGCCTATACAATCCTCGGGGTCAACAAGCGGCCAAGCAGTTTATCAACCGAGATATTTGGCTTTCGAATGACGATATCCAAACGAATGTCCAGGAGAAGAAAGCCTCTACCATAAGTTTCTCGATAACAAAATGTTGACCAATTGACAAATTTACGAGAATACCAACCGGGAAGTAAAGAAATCAATCGCTGCTATACGAGTGGTCCATTATAAAGATCTTCACGACAAACTGTACACTGGGGGCGGTGAGAAAGATCTGTATCGTCTTGTCAAGAGCCCAGACCAACGTAGACAGGATGTCAAACACTTCTGTTGCATTAATGACGAGAACGCTACTTTGCTTACCAATCAACGAATCGCGACAAATAAATGGCAGCAATATTTCAAACAGGCCTCAACGGAAGAATTTATTCATCCTCCACTTCCACAAACACTAACATTTGGAACAATTTCACCTGTGCGCGCAACTGAAGTGGAAGAAGCAATGAAACAAATGAAATCTGGAAAAGCAACAGGAAATCTCTGGAAAGCTATGTCTCAGTGAGTCTTTCAATCAACACCGTTTCACTGACAAGAAAGCACGACCTTTCCAATATGAAAAAAGAAAGGTAGTCGAGCAGAATGTTCAATTTGCCAGTCAATCCTATCAGAAAACAATGAAACAAACGTCCCTGAGAGCAGTGGGACCGAAGTGGTTATAAGGTGATATTTGCGCCATGTCATGTCACATCCGGAATGAGGCTATAGGCGATCGGCTGCGCCGATCGTGGACAATTGAATTCACTGGTGGTCTGAACATTGAAGTCGATGAGAAACAACCAAAAGCCCGACCGAAATAACGGTGGCTTCCTATGTTGGATGGCGATTTGAAAGTCTCGTGCCTCCATCCAGATCAGGCCTTTGGCAGAACAAAATGACACAACCGATCAAGACCCCGGTTCTGAACTGGACAAAGGTTGAAGAAAAAGAAAGTAATCATTAATTATGACTTTTTTCAACTCTGTGTCTAGCACTATAGTGTCCACGTTACAAGAAGCATCCAAGTCAAAAGATGCAGCGTATAATAAAGGCTAAGATCTGACGCTAAAGAAGCGATCAAATGGTGTCTGAGATTCAATATATATATCCAAATAAAATACTGCAGCCTGAGAAAGAAAAAATGCCCAATTGATTTCAATAAAAAAAGACTAGTTAACATAATCCACACTTAACAATATGATGAAAATTCTTATTATAGATTATCAATGTTGCTAATGTGAGCGCTCAAAACTGTTTGCTGTTTGGAAGTGATTTTACCGTGTGGTAATCAACAACAGAAGAAAGATAGGGAAGACCAAGCTATATATTTTTGAATTAAATTAACAGCTGCTTCTTCATGCTCGACGCCTGGATATCCAACTCTTGAAAAGAACCATTCTGTGCTAAAAGGTCCGGATTTCAGGAATGCCAACTAGCGGATCATAAGCCAATCCTTGAAATCCAGATCCTTGAGTTTTCTGACAATACAATCGAGGATACAGCTTGTCAACATACGCTTCTGTATGCTCAGTAGGTGTGTGACAAATTCGTGCTGACAAGGGCTTTTAACTTTCGTAACCGAATCTCTTTTCTTCTCCGCAATAATCCTTATTAAAAAGCAGATATAATGATATCGACCTCAATCTATGGAAGGATCTTGATCTTGTATACTAACCACCTATATAACTGCCTCTCCCTTAACAAGCTCAACTTTCAACACATATAGGGACCTCGGGGAAATATCACCACGACTTGACAAAGCTGGTAGCCGTAAAAATATCTATCCACGAAATATACCCCTTCCCGAAAAGGTCAACAACCTTGCTAATCATTTGATGAAACCTCACGACTTCGTTTTCCTCCATATGCTTTGAAGTTGAGATCAATGCGGCAATTACAATTCTTCGATCCTCGATGTTTTACTTTCAAACTAAACACAAAACCTTTTTTCTTAACCCTTAAATATGGTCCCTTTTCTGACAATATTATTCAATTATTCCTTCTAGGAGAACAGCAATTCCAATTCCAAATAAATACTAGAGAGAAAGATAAATCGTCTATTTACATTAATTTAATCCCTTGGCATTTTTTCGCTTTTCACCGTGGATATCCTTAAACCCGTTCCTAATAAGATTTTTCAATATACCACCACTTTATGTTTTCACCAGCCCAAAGAACATAGTACGCGGCGTGACTCGTCTCAATTAATATTAAGATAGACCCTATCGTTACTTCACCAAGAGGAAACTAGCCCACTACTACAAACTACACAAATCCAAAACAAATGTCCTCAAAAGGAAAATGAAGAAAACATCAAACATTTTTGGTTTAATTTTTTGAACCGAATCTCCTTATTATCAGACGAAAATCAGCGCCCCACGGCGCCTCTAAAACATTACACATCGATCTCGTCTTGAACGAAAACGCGGTGAAATTTCTTGAAAGGTATTAGTCATATACTAACCCCTAACTTTTCGAGCGTCTGGAGATTGAGATTAACGAGGAAATTTTCCAGCGCCAGAACTGATTCTAACAAATCCTCCTTTTCTATACCAGGTGCTCATTGCCTAGGGTGCATTTCATTATTATATTTAAAAAATTGCCTTATTTTCAAAATGGCTGCCTGTAGGACACTAGTTAAGTTAATGATAATAAAAGGTTAATGACTTTATAAATATGAAACAAGGACACACAGAGTGCAAATGCAACAGTTTGATTCTCATTCCGTTTGAAAAAAACAAACTGGGCAACGGAATACAATTTCAATTCAGAGATAAGCCGGGGTTTGCATAATTTTCTTTCCCCGGTCTCATTTTTCCACATAATTGTCACTCCGGCCCCGGATTTCCTCTTAACGATTCTGGGCATAAATATTATATTTCGGAAGCTGCAGATTCGTTTACGCGAAGCGAACTTGCTTATTCAAAATTGCTAGGGGTTTAAGACCAAATGTAGCCCAGTTACTTTTTCCTCTTTTCATCGGAGAATCACAATTGAGTTGTTTAGATTATTTCATTTTCCAAAACGGTCCAAAAGAATTGATCTGACAGTTCACTCCAAACCTGAAGAACTGTATTGTGGCCGCCTTCTTCGCCAACGCTCAGACTCACATCATTTCATGGTTCTCTGATCCTCCCGTCCAAATGAAGCACAATGACGTCATTAAACTGCCCTATATCTCTAACTCCTAATTGAAGATTTAGTAACTTTTAAATATTTAACATCCAACAATTCCTGGTAAAATTTGTCTTGAACTCGAAATTTGGTTCGAATTTTACTTCCTTTACTTCCTGTGGAACATCCACATCCAGCCCCCAAGGTTAAAGCGTATAATAGGTCCCAGCTCGAAACGTGGTTTGATACACGCCTACTGAACCAGCACCGACAGCTCTAATACCAAACCCTATCTTTATCTCCACGTGGTGATCACTGGAAGTTATTTCTTAATGAAAAACTATGGTCGGAACCGAGTCTTCGGTGGCTGAAAAAACGGACGAATCATTTGGGCATTTTCTCATGGAATGCACGCTCCCTGTACAGAAAAGGAGCTGCAAAGGTAGCCCCCTGTCCCAATATAGACCACACAGCATTACAAGATATGCGCTGGACAGAAAACGGTTTCCTGAAGAAGAGTCATTACTCCATGTATTATGGTGGCCATTCGGTAAACCGTGTGCTCGGAATATGTTTCCTAGTCAGCCAAAAAATGAAATCCGCTGTTATGGGCTATGAAAACATAAGCAAACGGCTCATTAACACTCACGGGTCGCTCCGCGTATATAATTGATGTTGCTATCCCCCATAACAGCAGCATCGAACGGAAATATATGGAGAAGAAGCTGAACTATGAGCCACTGGCTCGGGAAATCAAAGAAATTTGGCGTCTCGAGCGGGTGGTTGTAGTTCCTATAATATTGTCAGCTACAGATATTGTACCTAAATCGCTCACGGTTTCCCTTGATGTCCTGGGACTTTCGCAGTCTAGCTCAAACCATGCAGAAATACAACATTCTGCATACGTGCTCAATGTTGCGGGGAGTTCTCGACAGATTCTCCCATTGACCTACCAGCGACTACCACCACCAGCGCCCCTTTAGTTTTTAAGTAGGTAGGATCGTCCGAGCCTAAATGCTTGGCACTTAGCGCTAGTATTAGGTAAAATCCGGCATCTGTCGAGATTGTGAAAACATATCGAAATTATTATTATTATACATACAGGGAGCCCGTATTCAGGCGATACGTTGGCTTCCATAGCTTACACGAAGCGACCAATGACAACGAATTGCGGATTATCCAACTAGCAGTGTCGCGTGAAACGGTTGTTGGAAGTACCTGGTTTGCGGAGAAAGCGATCCACAAACATCCAGATAGGACCACTTTCAACCAAATTGACCACGTGCTAATAGAATGTCAGAACCAAAAAACAAACGGACCCCGTATAGACTCCGATCACTATCGCGTTGGCAACGTGCTCCGACCTCGAATTAACAACACCGCCTAGAATTCCCTCTGACAATCAGATGAGAGTGAACACTGAAGCCATTCGCAATAACGTCATCCGTTACATTTATAAAGGGGAAATGGATGCCGCAATAACCGCAGCTGACAAAGGTCCTGGAGATGTCAGCAGGATGAAGCCTTATACACCTCGATACTCATCCTTCCGAGACAATAAAGCGGACATCTAATTTTCGCCCGTATGGGCACATCGGAGCGATGGGTTGAATAATTTTATGAACCGTTCACAACCAAAATGCCGGCGAGTTTCACGATAAACACTGGTCAAATGAAAACGATAAGAATAGGGGACTAGAGCTTTGAGAACGTTGATAATTTCTCCTATCTAGGGTTGAAAATCACAACCGATAACAGCTACGAATAGATGTCCACGCACGGTTGTTGGTAACCTATAGAGCCTCTTTTAATTTACAACAACTGTTCCGCTCGAAACGTCTCACCATAGGTCCAAAGCTCTTACTGTACAAGACTATGATCTTGCCGCCGAACTCTTGGCCGCGTTCGACAGAAGAATACTCCGAAGAATTTTTGGTCCCCTACATGAGGATTAACGATTCCTTAGCCTATATAACGACGAAATTTATAAGCAGTTCCACGATGAAATTCAGCTCAATAGAGCAGTGGGCGGATCACTTAATCCATACGGGTGAGGATGATCCAGCCCAGAAAGTCTATAAAGGCAATATCTATGATAGAAGAAGAGCTGGCAGACCCTCCCTCAGATGGAGTGGTGGCGTGGGCCAGGACAGCAAGCAACTCTTAAGGGATATCGAATTGGTGGACCTAGACTTAGGCAGGCCTAGACCGGATACCAGTTGTTGCGCCGTCGATAATGATGGTAATGAAAAGTTCGACTAACTAAAACCTTCCTTTTACAACCGCGAATTCCCCTTCGCATGCACCTTGAAGCAACAGCCACGTGGATATCAATTTATGATCTTTCATATAGTGCTAATTTTACCGACGTAGTTTAAGTAGTGAAGGAAGTTTCATGTCTTATTTCAGACTAGCAGATATTTTTACTTTGCAGGAGTGTGTTCTCGTAAAACAATTTACTGTACTTGCTAGCAAATATATCTATATATTTATCACATACCGCTAAATTCGTTGGGGTTACACGATCTCTATCGAAAGCTTTCGGAAAAGCGTTTCCGTCACGTTCATTGTTCGAACAAACCGATTCCTGATCATCGCAGGTCTCAACTGAACTGGAACCTAATTCAGGAAACGTGTCATCTTTGACAAGTAATGAATCTTTTCCCGGAGAATGTGCATTTGTACAGCTTTTGCATGACTTCGGATAATAAATTTCAACTTTCTCATTCGATCTAAAAAAGAAAAGATAAACTATATATTTTAGTGAATGGAAAATATCGTCTTACTGTGATTCTCCACCGCCAACACGCATATGTGCAATATCATGAAAAATTGCTGCATTAACAACTAACTCCATGGGAGCTATAACACCATAACTTTCCGGCCCATGCTCTATCACGAGCGGATCAGATACGTTCGGGTCGAACATGACAGCATTCGGTGTCACGAGCAATACACCCCCAACAACACCCTGTCCGTCCGTGATATGTCGTACATTGATTTTTAAAAAGCGTTGCGTTATAACTGGATCATCAGCCGGATCAGAGCCGGTTCCTTTCGATGAACTAACTCGTTCGATGTGTCCAGGTTTTGGAGAATTCGGTCGAAGTCCTTCCAAGAAATCTGAAAGAGATAAAAAAATTGATGTTAGTTATGGGATCGTTTCGAGTTTCAATGGATAGATTTAGGTAGGGGCAACGGTCCTTTATGATATCCATTTTTATGGTCCTCAGTCAGCCTTTCAACTTGCAAATCATGCAATATTGCTGACATGAATTTTATGGTATAGTCTGACTTACGACCTCCGTTTTATGACTACGACCGTCATTAATGACTCGCTATCTTTTGAAGAAATGTATAAACATGACGGATCCAAAAATTATCCTCAACCAAAAAGTTATATTCCCCATTAACCATATGAAACTGAACAACAATTTCGACGGCGAAAAATTCACCCCATTCAGTTGTCCATCAAGAAGTGGTACTTGACGAAAAAATCGTAATATAATAGCGCACTTGCCAAAAGACAATAATAAATGAAAGAGCATATGATGTCAGCTCTGACAAAAATATATGCAAAATGATGGACTGAGCAAGGAAATATTTTCATGCCTTGGCGATAATTATCCAAGATATTCAAGTGGTTGATGCAATAAAATGAGTTCAGCGACCTTTGGCGCCTCATCGGCTATGATTACCTATTAAAAATAATTTCATTTAATGAAAGAAATGATCTGACAATAAGAACAACTTTTTGGTGCTGAAAATGATCTTCAAATTTTATGATGAAAAATTAATGTTTTGACGAAGATGGATTTTTTCTAAGCAATTAGGAGACATTTGAGCCAAGGACAGGCAAATTGGTTGCAACTTCTTCTAAGAGGACGGATGCCATTTGAAATCATGATTGAAAAAATCACCTCCAAACATTTCTCTTATCGTTGTTGGTTGAGTTATCAACCATGTTCAGATCGGTACGTCGCCAACTCTTCCCATAGAATACCTTCGAAATTAATTATCTTCGTGTGTGTTAACATAAAATGTTATCAAGGCAAAGTGGGTACATTGCGAGTTCTAAAACGAAAATTAAAATTTCAAACAGAAACAAATTTTTCATCCATACCAATAGCCCGACGACACAGAATGATACTCCTAGCCACTACTCGAAACCTTTTCTTGGCAATAACTTTCGCTTCCTTAGCAAGCATCTTGAACTAAAAATCTGCATAAATATTCAAAGGTAGCCTCCCCCTTTCCAACAAGGACCAAAATGTACAATTACTGGGCCCACCCGCAAGCAAAGACAATGCGCCATCAACTGATTGAAGATTCTCCCAATTCCATGGGTGATTGTTTATCAAATTTGGTAGTACGCATTATCACACAGTATCGAGTATCTACGTGGATGGTTTTCATAAACAGATGAACAGTGTTTTCGATAGTCGCAATGGTGATTATTATCCATATTAAAACGATTATCGTCATCGATTGAATTGCTCGCTAAATTGGTCAAGTGTATGAACGTGGTGTATCTCAATTTATCTGATTATGATTAAAATTGTCCGGTAGCAAAATTTAAATGGCGATTTATTCATTCATTTGTTGTTAAAGTTCAGCGCTGTCTTCGCAGTTTCAGCAGGAGGTAATTTCGAGAGATAGAGATAAGTGACTGCGATAAGCTAGATTAGAGGGTTGCTACAAAAACAGACAAGAGTTTATGTCAAAGGCGGTTAAGACTAGTTTTAAATGTATTTATTAGATTATTTAGCAGATCCTCATTTCCGAAGAAAATGCAGTACAAAGTTATGATCCTTTTTCACCAATATATTACCGCTTAGTTTCTGCCATTCATACAACCTAGGAGCTAAGATGGAAGTCGGTCAATGTGAGGAATATGAGGAAACTGTGGGCTGCATATGCAGCTTTTCGAATTTCGCAGAATTAAGACAAAGGTTCTGCGACAAGATCTTCTCTAATCAGACACCTTAACAAGTTTTATCTAAAAACAAGTCGGGAAAACCGGTATCTTGACGCTTCAGATATAAAAGGTTTTGTGTTTCCCTATGTGGGAAGCAAAACGCAGTTTTCCATTGGCTAACAGCATTGACCCGAGATATTTAAATTGCTCAGCTTCAATAACCTGCCCAGAACTGAGCGAATTAAATATCTCGGGTCAATGTTATCAACCAATGGAGAATTGCGTTTTGAAATTGCTTCACGCATTAATGCGACCTGGATGAAGTTGCATTCCACAACTGATGTTCTTTGTGATCGACGTATCAGCGAACGTTTCAAATCTAAAATTTACGGCAATATCATCCGTCCGCCGCTCTCTATAGTTCTGAGTGTTGGCCGACTATAAAAGACAATGAAAGGCGTTTTGTGGTAATGGAGACGAAGATGTTGCATTGCACTGGTGGCGTAACATGTTTTGATCACGTCCGAAATGAGGATATCCGCGATCGACATGAGGTTGCACCGATCGTGGAAAAACTACGAGTGAGGCGTTTTCGATGGTATGGTCACGTAATTCGCGCTAACGCGAATTCACTTGCCAATATTGGCCTGAACATCGAAGTCAACGGTAACCCACCAAGAGGCCGGCCGAAAAAACCGTGGCTTGATACGCTGGATGGGGATTTAAAAGCCTCGCGATCACTTCCAGAACAGGCGTTTGATAAAATAAAATTACCCCGCTTGTGAATGGAACAAAGGCTGAAGAAAAAGATGTGAGGAGCGAGGAGTACATGACAGCTCCGTGTCACATAGTTAAAAATTCCATCGCCCTCTCTTTAGAAAGCGATTTAAATAAATCATTTAATGGAAAGCACAGTATTGATAACAGTCAACCTCATACGTTTCACACTCTGAGTTTAATATTATTAGCAAATGCGAAGAATTTAACCTACAATAGATATAAACAAGCTGGGAAACCGGAAGCTAGACTCTTCGGGTATGAAAAGTTTTGTGTATTTCTTTTATAAAGAGATATGAGTGTGCATTTGTCCCATTAGTATGTAGCACGTAATATATGCATATATTATGTGAGAATATCCACTTTCAAGTGATATTCACATTCAAAGTCTTGAATTTGCACAGAAGCGACAGCTTTGAGCTATTATAACTTTGTTAGTAATAGTGCGATTTTCACCAAATTTGGTAGAATCATGCTCCATGCTATAGCCTACATTACCGCATTTCGTAATTCTAGGAGGAACTTAAGAGGGGTTTACCTGCCAATTACTAAAAATTATAGTAATGTACTATTATTAACTTTATTTGGACAGGTATCGATGTGGAGGGTATTTCGGAACTTAGGCACCATACCGTGACAGCCTCTTGACTTTTTTCAGATTTTTCGGTTAAGTAGTTTCTGAGAACAAATGTGAAAACTTCGAAAAGTACTAATCGATACCTTTACTTTGATACCCCACATGATTATATTTGGTGAAAAAAGAATTTATACCCCCTTTTACATGTATGGGGACCTTCCCTTAAATTCGACGTAAAAGGATGTGACTCACTATATGCGTGAGCGTTCAGAGTTCCCACCTTTCTACCAAATTTGGTGTCAATCGCTACAACCGTCTTTGAGAAAAATGCGTGTGATGAACAGGCAGACAGATAGTAAACCGATTTTAATGTGTTTACACAAAACCTTAAAAAGAACTGGGAAAAAGTAGATTCTTCATGAATGGAATTCGCACGAAATTGATAAGTTTGAACTACTTTAACTTTGACACTAATAGTCGGATTTTCATGAAACTTGGCATGTGTATGTACAAGACTGTTTAGTCGAGCATGCAACGAGGTGACCCTGCTATTAACAAAACGCTACGGATCTAGACTGGCGAGTCGAAAAACACCTCCCTCAACCCAGGGTGTCATGCAAACCGTGCCTATTGGATAGGTTGCAGTGGTGAGTAACTGACTGTATTCAAACGGAGCGTCCCTGACACCTGGTCGCCTCAGTGTGTAAGTTTGACCTTACCGTGTTACGGTAGGCTATGGCACGGCAGATCTCCTCTGTGTTACAAAAATAAAAGAAATAAAGGAAACTACAATCAAACAAGCGGCACTCCGTAACGCACCGCTCCGTAGGCACGTCTGAGATAAATATATCAGACGTCAGGAAGGAGAGAGGTCTCAGAGGCGCAGGTGCTAAATGGTACCTGCGTTATCCCACTTAAGAAGGCTCAGGACAGATCTAAGCCATCTTTATCGGAGCCAAGAAAGCGAGGAGCAGCGGAGATTAGCCAGCACGAAGGGAATGCTCCCAAAAAATCCAAACCTGAACCCAAGAGAGGAGAAAACTCGGGCAGGAAACATAGGAATAGTGAGGTCAAGGGCATTCGAAAAAATTTTCCGAGCAAATACTCACTCGTGAGGAGCAGGGAACTAAAGAAGACCTTATCGTCAGGTAGATGTCCAAGGGATGGACTGCGAAACTTATGTTCACCGGTTACGATTTCGACCGGGTTATATACTGGTGAGCTGCACAACGGAAGACACTGCAGAGTGGATGAGGGCCATAGTTACTAAATTGTCAGACTGAAAAGGACCAGAATTGTGAACATGTACTGGAGATGATATACCAGGAGCATAATGGTGACAGTGTTTCTCCCGAAAACCGCAACAATAGAGGAGGATCTCAGAGATCTCCTTATCGCTCAGAATAAGGATCTCCATACGCGATTATGGAACATGGTGGAGGGCAATAACGGAGCCAATGGCCACCACTAAGGTAGCCCAGATGCATCTGCGGTAATTACAAGGGCAAGTTCCAAGAAGAGCATTAGAATAGTCCTGGCCCAGGAGCCCTGGGTGTACGGGGGGTAGATTCGCGGCCTGCAAGGAGGAATCAAGCGGGTAACTTGGAACTCCTCTTGTGAAAAACCAAGAGCTTGCAGGCTATCCAACCTTGTGGCTATCCAAATCTCACTGCATGCCGGGAGGAGCACCCGAGAGGCAGTCGTGGCATCGCGCTACTTTCCAGGAGACGACATCCGGGTTCCACCGGAGTTAGTTGCTAAACTGGTGAAGTACTGTGAGAAGAGGGCGTTACCACTTCTCCTTAGTTGCGATGCAAACGCCCATCACGAATTCGGGGAAGCAGGGGCATCAATCGAAAAGGTAAGTACCCTCTTGAATTTATTCTTAGCAATAAGTTAGAAATATACAATATAGGGAACACTCACATTTGTGACCAGCACTAGACAAGAGGTACTAGACATAACTCTAGGTAATACTTTGGCTGGTCAGGAATTGGAGTGTGTCGGATGAGCCCTGTCTGCCTGATCATATAATAATCCGGTTCGACATTGAGGGCAACTCCGAAATAAAAATAACAGTAAAGAATCCTAGGAAAACGGATTGGCATTCCTATGCAACGCACCTGAACAATAACATGGCTCACCTGCAAGGAGGCGATGACATCAGGGGGAACTGGAACTAGAAACAGTGGTGGGAAACCTCAACAGAGCGTTATTCACACATATGAGGCCAGCTTTCCGGCCAAGACAGTCAAGTCATCAAGGGATGTATCATGGTGGAACAGGAACCTAGCAAGGATGAGAACAGAGGTACGAAAACTATTCAACCAAGCAAAATAAACCGGGGACTGACCGAGGTACAAAAATGCACTGATGCGTATAGCAACGAGATCAGAGAAGCAAAACGGAACACCTTCATGGAATTCTGTGAAGGGATAGAACAAATCAAAGGAGCAACCAAGCTTTACAAAGCTGTAGCCAAAAAGAGGTCAATATCTTCTGTCTGTTTGATGAAAGAAGATAGGACAGTATACCTTCTTCTCAGAACTCATTTCCCGGGGTCCTACCTCCCGGTGGTAGGCGACAACGAATAAAAGGGGGAGGAAAGAGAACTGGAAACTAACCAAAGAGATATGCTCAGAAGCTAGGATACGGTGGGCAGTGGAAACTTGTAAACCACTGAAATCACCCGGAGTAGATGGCATTTTCTCACCATTAATCCAGAGAGACGTAAAAATCATCTTTTCACCCTAAATTTTCCAGACCAGGGGAAGGGGATGGAGCCGAAAGCGGGTAAAAAGGATCGTCTTCATAGACAGCTATATTAGAACTACCACAGTTATCGGGCAGGACAGTCAATTGAAACTGTTCTGTATTAGCTGGCGGATGTACTACGGGATGCCATAGAAACAAAAGAAATAGCACTGTGTGTGTTTTTGGATATCGGAGGAGCATTCGACAACACATCGCACACAGAGATACGAGATGCCCTGGGTCGCAAGGGAGTGGGAAACACCCTGACTTTCTTGATGGGCAAAATGCTAGAGAGTAGGCAAATAGAAGTACCGTCAGGTACAAATTGTATTGTCATCAATACTACTCAAGGTTGTCTACAGGGCGCAGTACTATCGCCGCTTATGTGGAGTATGGTAGTGGACGAACTCCTGGACGTTCTAACAAATACTGGAATACAGGTCCGAATAAGCCAAAAATGAGGGCACCCTATATGATAGAATCCAAACTATAATAGATTAAGGGTTACTAGTGCGTGGTGCAGGAAGGTGGGACTGCGGATCAACACAGCCAAAACCACCATAGTACCATTCACTAGGAGGCGTAAGCTTGATCACCTGAGAGCCATAACGTTACATGATATGGAGGTGAAACGAGAAACAGAGGTCAAATATTTGGGAATTACGCCAGACTAAAAATTACTCTGGAAGACAAATGTCGGAAACACTTGTCGAAAAGCTACGAGAGCTGACTTGTAGGTTCACAGCAGGAAAAAAATGGGGTCGCAGCCCGAAGATATATACACTGCAATAATAAGGCCAATGATTATCTATGGAACGGTAATCTGGGCAGAAAAAACTGAACTCAGCATATAAGCCAGGGAGTTATACAAACTTCAAAGACTGGCTTGCATGTGTATCAGTGAGGCAATGAGGACATGCCAGCAGCATTTTTGGAGGTCCTTCTGGGATTAACCCCCTTCCAGCTGCACATGGAGATGCAGGCGAGGAGGGCAATCTTCAGGATGGCCGGGAGAATCAATGTGGCGGGGAGCTGCCTAAATCAAAGAATGATTGATATTCTTCTTTCCCGAATTATTGTTACCAAGGAATAAAATGAAAACGATATTTCTCTTCGATAAGAAGTTTGAAATACTTTGGAGTGACATACGGCTTAAACCAGCAGATTACTTGGAACACTGACGGATCCCTCATAGCAGAGAGAGCGGGTGCCGCGGTCATTGGTCCAAGGGAAATGTACTTGGAGCCAATGGATAAGCACACTAGCATATTCCAGGCGGAAATATATGCCATAAACAGTTGTGCCTCCGTTAATCTCCAAAGGAACTACAGGAGGCAGAACATTTCTATTCCCACCGACAGCCAAGCAGCGATTAAGGCACTTAAGTCCAACCAGGTACACTCTAAACTGGTATGGGAATGCCTTCCGAGACCGAATACGCTCGGCTCGCACAATAAGGTCTGGATATTCTGAATGCCTTTACACTGACCAGAACATTTCTGTGGAATCGGAAACGGGTTCATTGCTATGACATTAAAAAATGAAGAGAAACAAATGAAGGAACTATACTGGGCGCGCCTGGAGCAGTCAGCTCATTGGGGGATAAGAACCCAAGCGCACAAAGAATTGCTTAAACCTCACCAAAAAGAACCTCCGAATCATAGTGGGAACTCTCACCTAGGGAAGCTAGGGATATCTACGGCACTGCCTTCAGGTTTTGTGCGGAGTATGAAGAAACCTCTATACACGTTCTGGGACTTGTGTAGATGCAAAGTTGAAAGATTTGGAAGTAGGGAATATACTAAAATTCCTAACGGTCAAAGGCTTGCTTGAGATACTATGATTAATAGGTACACTTTAACCAGTAAAAGGGGCACAATAGTTCTTTAAGGACGCTGTGCTACTTCGTCTTAACAGAATTATAATGCAACGATGTCATAAATAGGAATATCATCTACATCATAATAGGAAATCAATTCGAGATTGAGAAGTTTCTATGACTTTAGAGAAGTTTACTTTCTACCTGTTTGCTCATGAGATTGTTGATTTTATATCTCTGAAGACGCAGAGAATTCATCCAATTTCTGCGTCTTTAGAAGCAACATCAATTCTCGATGTTTTGGCATGTTGGTAACAATATCTATATATACTAAATATCGTTTACAATCGCAAGTTTAGTGCTAAGAAGGCGGTAGCATTCATTGTTCAGCTGGAATATTGGTCAACGTAGTTACCTTAGGTGATAAATGGATACACAGCAGACAGACACGAAACTCAACGGCCAAAGCCTTCATAATTGCAGGTTCGCGTTGAAAAAAAATATTACTAAGCACATGTGCAAACATCTGTTTGAATTCTGCGGAGAGTCATGTGTACAAACTTCCACAAACAAATATAAACCTGCTCTATGTTAACATGGAGCTGCTTATCAGCTTCAATCCCATTGTGTCAATGCCGGCTCATAATAGTCTTTCTTTTTGTTTATTTCTGCTTCAAACAATTTATAGAATCATATCTTTCCTCCTATCAACAATTCTCATCGTCAATAGATTCATTTTCATTATATACAATGGCAATAAATCAAAATAGAGATATCATTGCATGCGCTCGTGGAAGAAAGAGCGTAGACACTTACCCCACTTCTAAAAATCGCAAAAAAATATTGAAATGAAATACTTGAATGAACGAGGTAGAAAAACCTCTATCTACACAGAAAACAAGCTTATTACCTTGGTCTTACCAAGTTTCTTGTTGGAAGCAAAGAAAAATCTCAAAAGCCGGTGCAACGGCTGAGATTGAATCACATGAACGACTAATGAAGAAGTGACTCAATACCAGTAGATACCAGAGTATTCCAGGTACATTGCAAGGCTATGACAAATGCATAAAATTTTACTCAAGAAAATTGTTCAACATCAGTTAATTACCGCCATTTCTCCAAAATACCGCTGTGTGCATTATTTATATTTTTAGCCGTATTGTATTCCGATCCACCCCCACACAAAATTGCAACACCACAAATTCTCTCTCGTCTAAAATTGTTTCTGCTACTTCCACTAAGCGCACCGCAGCAAATCACAACATTTACGAAATTATTTTTGTTGCGCAGAAAAAAAATGAGTCCAACAGCGTCACTAAAAATCTAATACGAAAAACAGCGAAATTTCCAACTTGTTGAATTCTAGCCAGAAAGCACGAATTTGACAAGCGACCAGACTTCATATGACACCGACGTCAACGTGTGATAATTTATGTGCGTCAAAATCGCTAGAAATAAAACAGACGTTACAATCTATGAACGTGCTCCCATGTGATCATACAAATGTAAACATTAGCAAGCCATTGCAAGCAATGTGTACTTGAGCACTAGGCGCCAAGTTTGAAAATAGAATGGTATGTACAGTTAATAAGTACTTAACGCCGCTATAACTGGTTTCATGAAGAAGAAGACGCAACGCCATGTTTAGTGACAGTATGGCGTTGCAAACCACAGTTTGCAGGCACAAATTGATGCTGTTCAAATGAAGTTGGTCCGGGGCAAAAGGGAAAGTGTACCTGGTAGACTCATCAGTTATAATAATGATAATAATCGATGGCACAACAATCTAATTTGAATCTAGACCTTGAAGCATGTTAGAGCACTTCATTCAAGACAGTAACGGTTCACTAGGAGGCAATGTGGTCAGCATTGCTCTCGCTGGTGATTACCCTGATTTGACTCAGGTACTCATTCACAACTTATAAATAAAGAAATTAAAGAAGACTATCTGTAAGTCCTCTGCTCCACGAAGCTATTAATAGAAGGCAGTAGAAGCAAACTATTATCTATAAATCCGGCTTAGGATGTCAAAAAATTATTTGTAAGCTTCTTTTTCGAATTCAACTTGGAACTTTTGGACACATGGACGACCGAACCTGATTGCATTTGCGATATCAATTTCCATTCCAAAAATAATGATACGCATCACAAAGGGCGGCAAAGAAAAAAATCCGGGAACGGGCTGCAAATTATACCAGAAACGGGACTCACGGTGAAAATTTAGAGGGGTCATTATTATTCCTATTATTCATTGGAAGCTATACAGCCTTGTCCAAAAGGATTAGACGCTCCGAGAAAGACTTGATATACTGAAAAGGAGAAGTAGCTTTTACAAGCGAAGGCGCTTAGATACAACTTACAGTGCAGGTAAAAATGATAAGACACCTAATGTTTTCCATGAAACCTTAAAATAATAACACAATTCCAAGGAGGTGTGTATACATCCCAGATAACAGTGCCGAATTACATTCTCCTTAGTAATTAATTGGGGGATTCCCCGAAAACATATCGAGTAATTGATTAAATTCCAATTTCAGATAGGTAACAAGTCAGGAAATTGGAAGCTGGGCGCTTCAGGTATGAAAGATTTTGTTTGCTTCTTCTGTGAGTATATTTGGGTGTAGAACTATCCCATTTGTACGTAGCCCGTTATGTATGTGCATTTATCATGTCAGATTTAGTACTTCGGGTTGTAAATTTACACGGTAAAGACCATTTTGAGCTACTGTAACTTTGTTACTAATAGTATTATTTTGATCATATGCTTCATATTATATTTTATACTACTACCAACTTTTATAACTCCGGGGTAAACTTAAGGGGGTTTTATTCAATTTTTCCAAAAATATGGTAATATACTATTATTAACTTAATTTGAACAGATATCGATATGAAGAGTATTTTGAGGCCTCCCACTCTCCGCCTTGCTAACAAATCTCAAAACTAAGACCGGCTTCGAAAAGTACTAATCGAGACCTTTCATTTGATACCCCACACGACAATAGTCAGTGAAAAAAAATGTTACCCCCCCTTTTACATGTATGGGACCCCCATAAATCTCAACGTAGAAGGATATAACTCACTGCATGTCTGGGCGTTCACAGTTCCCACCTTCTCACCAAATTTCGTGTCAATGGGTATAGCCGTTTCTGAGAAAAGTGCTTGTGACAGACAGACAGACAGACATTGAACCGATTTGAATAAGGTTTTGTTTTGTAAACAAAACCTTAAAAAAGATAAGACAGCAAGGAAAAATCATTCTCTGGTCATTCGAGTGTGAACGTTTGACCAGCAAAGAAGACGTAAAGTACTAATAGAATTGGTTTTTAACATTTGAAGGTGATTTTTAGTAAATTTTTTTAATGAATACGTGATAATGGATAGAGGAAAGCGGTTGACTACGGCGGAATCAGAGACTATACAAACATTACATGGCAAAGGTAAGCCCATAGTGGAAATTGCTCGGATTACGAAGCGTAGCAGATGTGCCGCCTGTAATGTTATTCGGGATCCCGAAAATTATGGGAAGAAAATGTCTACAGGCTGGCCAAGAGCGGTAATACCTCGGTCTGAACGGAGGATTATTAGATTAGCATCCAATTCTACGCTAACCGCACGGCAAATCGCGGGCAAGGCAGGCGTTGACACTGCCCTTAGAAATGTCCGAAACATTATCGCACGAGCAAAGCATCTTAACCGCCGCAAATTACAGAGAAAACCGCCTCTAACAGAAAAGCACAAACTGGTCAGAATGGCTTTTGCAGAAAATCACTTGCGTTGGAAGAAAAAATGGCACCGTGTAATTTTTACAGACGAGAAAAAAATTAACCTCGACGGACCCGACGGTTTCAGCTATTATTTCCATGACTTAAGGAAGGAAGAAAGAGTGTTAAGCAAGGAACAGTATGTTACCAAAAATTTGAGCATGCTCAACTTAATTTTCTCATACTTTTACCCCCGTTTTCATTTTTTTCACCGTTGTTCACAAACTTTTTTTGACCACTGTATGTAAACACATTTTCTCCGGAATTTTTGGTTGATTACATTCTCACAACTTTTTTGGGCTCACATTTTGACCCCTTACTCTCTTATATTTCATCCAATATCACAAATAGGATCCGATTGGAAAAGTACTAACTTGAGATTCCATATGACCATATTCTTTGCAAAGAATTTTGAACAGAAATGACGCTACTTTGCTATATGGGAAAGGATCTACAGACCATACGTTCTCACCAAATTTCGAGACAATCGATTCAGTCGTTTCTGAGTAAATCGAATGACCTGAGGACTTGCTAGATAGAGGCATTTCCATTGCTGTGTAAATATGTTTTCATTCACTTTCTTTTCAGACTATGCAGGCTAGTGTTTGCTCATCCTTGGTGTGTAGACCAAAATGGCTATGTGAATGATACCCAGAACATAAAACCACCATGGAAGATGTAAGGAGTAAACTTACAAAGCAAATACTTGCGACTTTTGTGAGTGAAGAAGCAGGCTCCCGGTTGATTATATCCCTCGATTCGCAGTACCCCGGTGGTGGACAACTTGGCCACCGTGGCATCTAATGCTACAAAAGTTTTAGATTTGAAGAAAGAAGTGTTCAAACATAGTATAACTAGCCACATAACCGTACTACCATAAAATTACAATCTAGGAAATCAACAGTCCCCAAAGAGGAAAAAGGACATACAGGCAGTTTCGAAAAGCGGAACTAACAATTCAGAAGGGGGAAAGCACAAGGCCAAAATGCGAACGTTGGCTAGTGTAGCAGAATCCAAGAGGAACGAAAACATTGAATGGATCAAAGTTACCAACAAATAAATAAAAACGCGAATTCGCCAAAAGGTGATTATTATCCCCAACAAGGGCAATTTGCCTTACGCGAAGATACTCAAAAAGGTCAAAGCTGATCCCGACCTAAAAGTGATCGCAAATGTCTGACTCCGAAGAACTATTGTGTGAAGGAAAAGAGGAACGGGATAGTCGCCACATTACTGGAGGTGGTAAATGCGCGGAAACCAGGGAGGCGCTGACTAAAATGAGAAAATGAAGGTTGCTCAAATAAGCCTCAATCATTGTAGGATTGCTCAGAACTTACTTCGAGGGTCCACAGAGCAGAGAACCATCATGCCCGAAACAGGAAGATGTCAGGCTGGTCTGCAAAAGCTTTCGGTGAGAACATCATCATAGGCATATGCACAAGCATATAATGCGTGCATGCCTAGGAAATGTCCATTCCCAGTAAAAGCCTTCGATCAGCCTGCCGTTGTTGTGCAGTCGATCCAGACGAACCGCTCAGTGGGCGGTAGGAAGAATTAATCAGCGGCAAAGAGACCATGTCTGTAAAGAAGCCCGATAAACCCTCAAGCTCGCCATCTACCGGAGCAAGAGGGAATGCTTTAAGGAGCTATGCTTGGAGACGGATGTAAACCCGTGGGGTAGCGCCCACAGAATTGTGATGAGGTCTTTCACAACCGGTCCATCGCCGCAGATTACGCGCTCTACCCTTTTGCTGAAAATCATCGCGGGGTCATTTCCCCAGCAAGGGACGGGCTTCCAGCGACCCCTGAATGTGATGGCAACTTCAACAACCACTATAGAAGAGCTGCTGGAGATCTGCGGTAAAATAGGCGACAATAAAGGACATTTCGCTGAGTTGTTCGCAACGTGCATGTCCGAAGGGACATTTCCTGCAGATGGAAGCGACAGAAGGTGGTATTGCTGCTTAAAACTGATAAACCTCCAGGTGAGCCATCCTCAAACAGATCTTCTTCTGGACAGTGTCGAGAAATGTTAGCGCGGGTTTTCTAGACATAGATTATCACCAGTTGTTAAGAGCCAAGGAGGCATTTTAATTCGATAGTATGGGTTTCGTAGAGCCAAATCAACCATTGATTTCATTAAATTGGTTACTGTCTTAGCCGAAGATGCTATTCAAAGAAAGGGTAGTACCAGTAAATATTGCGCCGTAGTGATCTGGGACAAGAGGAATATATTCGATTCGACGAATTGGAACCTAATACGAAAATCTCTTGCGAAGATTGGTATCACCTATCTCGCTGCTATTACCGATAGCTGTTTACAGGAACGGAGGTTCTGGTATAGCACCGATGACGAACCCCAAAACCCCAAACAGGACCTAGTACCAAAGTAACTCTTGGGTAATTGCTTTACAGCGATTTGAAGAGTAAAGTTCGAAATGTGGAAGATATATCAAAATCAGTTTGTTCCTCTGTCAGTGTTCACCAAAGAAGCGCCCAGTCGCCACTCCTCTTTGTTCTTGCCATGGATACTGTCACAAGAGACATTCAAAGTCTAATGCGTCACAAAGCTGTTCTCAACCATATTATCCAAAAGTGTAATCATCGCCTCATGCAGCACCATCTCAGACTGAGAGTTTTAACGATCAACGTCAATGAGACAGATCCAATCGGATCAATGCTATCAGCCAACGGTAAACTATGTCTCCAAATTGTCTCACCATCGAACATCTTTATCCAAAATCCGCATGTTCTGAATGGTGGCCGACTATCAAAGACAATGTACGGTACCTTGCGGTAAATGAGACGCACAAGTATTGCCCTGGACCAGTGATGCCCTGTAAACATATTTGAACCAACCAACGAGAATTCATTAGATGAAATTGTCGTGACCATCAAAATAAATCGGAAATGACCATCAGGCCAACCGAAGCAACGATGACTTAAGGGGGTCATCCCGTGTGTCGGGTTGGAGAAATTTTTTTTTGTATCTATATATAGTGGAGAATATGTGGGCAAAGGGATTTTCCGATATTCCGAGGCCTTCAGAAATTACAGTTTTAAACAGGTAAGGAGTTTGCAGCCGCGGCTAGAGTACTCGATGAGAAAGAGCATCGAATCTTTTTTTTGCCTGTTAGTTTTTTACCTGAGCCTTATAAATTCGAACACAGGTATAAATATAGAAAGATAGAAAACCAATCAATTGTCTAAACTTATTTGCTGTTTGGAATAAGAAGGATAATCCAGTCTAGAGTGAGCACTGAAAGGCTTTCAAGTTATGCTCAGTTATATTTTGTTGTAAGTATTGTGCTGTTTGTGTGTTCAGTGATTTTTTAAATAGATCGTACGGAGGGAGATCGCTTTAATGTTCAACGTCATGATCGCACTAAAAACGAGTATTTCATGGGAATCGATAGTTATCAGAGAAGAAAAAGGACTTCGCATCAACATCAGCAAAGAAACTTTTAGCAAGCATGAACATGGATGTTCCAATTGCGACAAGTTTTGTATATTGTACATTGGATTTTGCTGGAGTTTTGCCCGGTATTTCTGCAAATTTCTGCAAATAATAAAATATACGTAGTAGTAAAAAAGAAATGCGTAGGATATGTCGAGAAAAGAATGGGAACGCGGCTTAGAAATGCAAAGAAGAATCACAAAGGCATTGGTGGAAAAGGGGCTGGAAAACTTACTGATAAGGTTATTAATGACCTCACTACATTTTTTGGGCTAGCTATTCGTCGACACGCAAATTCAATAGAAGGAATGAAGTAAGAAATTTGGGCAACTTTCTTCCATAAATGTTCTACAGACGAAAATCCTCAGCATCAAAATTGTCCAGCAGGCGAGGACAGTTGGTGCAAATGGCGCAAAGCGGAAACTAAAGGAGAACTGGATAGTTTCCACCACGAGAAGGCACCTTTGACTGGAGAAGTTCAAACAGTCATCAAACCAATCTACGAAGATTTGTCACGAGGTGATCTCTTGAACAGATGTTTAAGAGCAGAGACCCAGAATAACAATGAGTCGTTAAATGCATTGATCTGGACTTTCGCTCCTAAACACCTTAATTCTGGGGCCAAGGTCGTAGAAATAGCCACTTTTCTGGCTGTAATTATTTTCAATGAAGGATCCAATGGCATTCTTAAAATCCTGGTGACAATGGGATGTCAAGTTGGTCACATATGTCAGGTTTATGTCGACCGCAGTAATGAAGCGCGGATTTGGCGGTCCGAACTACGATCGACTGACCTCACTTAAAGAGCCAGAATTGAAACCAGAGAGCAGCAATCGGCCTTACAAGACTTTTTTGAAGAAACGGAGGGTGCTCTCTGTGGACCAGGTATAGCAGATTAATGGTGAGTTAAAATTTTACTGTTGATAATCACATTTAAATTTTCAAATGCGTTCTCGAAACTGCATCTTGAAAATCGGCTGCCACCATAGCTCAAAATCTATCCAACAAAATTCTTTGAAATTTTTACGATTTCTTTAATACATATTTCTACGGTCCGCAAAGTAGGATAATTGCAATCGGACGGGTCGTTTTTTTTTATTCATAAAACAAGTCGGGAAACCGGAAGCTGGACGCTTCAGGTACGAAAGGTTTTGTGTATTTCTTAGTACGTAGCACGTAATATATCCATATATTATGTGAGAGTATCCACTTTCGGGTGATATTGACATTCATAGTCTTCAATTTTCAAAGAAGCAACAAATTTGAGGTATTATAACTTTGTTAGTAATAATGCGATTTCCACCAAACTTGGTAAGATTATGCTCTATATTATAGCCTATATCACTGCAAAATTTCATGGTACTAGGATGAACTTAAGGGGGTTTCTAACCAATTACAAAAAATTGTAGTAATATACTATTATTAACTTTATTTATACAGATATCGGCATGGAAGGTATTTCGGAGCCCAGGCACCATATAGTGGCAGCCTCCTGATTTTTTTCAGACTTTTCACTTTGGTAGTTTCTGAGAATGGCCCCCTTAAGGAAGTGATCACTTTCAACCCCCCGCGCTCCCCACCCTTCCAACAAATGTCAAAACTAAGATCGGATTTGTAAAGCACTAATCGGGACCTTTAATTTGATACCCCACATGACTATATTTGATGAAAAAAAATTTTACACACCCCTTTTTGCATGTATGGGGACTACTCCTTAAATTCGACGTAAAAGGATGTAATTCACTGTATGCGTGAGCGTTCACAGTTCCCACCTTTCTACCAAATTTGGTGTCAATCGCTATAACCGTCTCCGAGAAAAATGCGTGTGACGGACAGACAGACAGACAGACAGACAGACGGACAGACAGACAAACAGACAGACAGATAGAAAACCGATTTTAATAAGGTTTTGTGTTTACACAAAACCTTAAAAACGGCCTTCACACGGGATGACCCCCTTAATATGTTAGATGGTGGTATGAGATCCTCTTAGCTACACTCGAATGAAGCATTCGATTTAGACGACCTAATCCCGGTTTCGCTAAGACACATTCATCCTGGAGTATAAAGTTAACTTAAAAATGAATCTAATTTCACATTTACTGTCAGGGGAAATGAAGTCCTCTTCTTTGAGACAAAATTACATGCCTTACTACTGACCCTGTCCATACAGGGTCATATTATCATTGGCGTTTATTGAAGCAAGTACACCTTTTAAACCGAGAATATGGAGTGCCCTCCATTAACATTAATAGAAAGAGTTGGATCAGATGGAAGACAGAGTTGGCCGCCTTCCATAAATCGCTTAGCAAGGAAGCGGGATTTCTTAAGCCATTAGGCGATTTCCGAAGTTTAGTATTTTCTGTGTCAATGGTCAATGTAATTTACGCGAAAAAAATACTAAGGAATAGTTTGATCAAGACCAACACACCTTATTGAAGTTTTTTACTGAAGTGTGTAAGGATTTGCCAGAGACAGAAAACCTGCACTAAATAGGCGAATCAACCTACCTACTATCTCTGCTAATCCGACACCTAATCTCCAATAAATCTGACACTTTGATACTCACTACATTCGCTTTAGAATTCCAAAAGAATGAAAATCCGAGGACATTTCTACAAGTCAAATAACATTCACTCGTATTTATACATGAACAAGATAAACGTCGTTTCAAACGACATTTGAAACGCGTGACAGGTCAATGTGGTAGAGTTGAAATAAAAACAAATTTTAAGAGCGTTACTTACAGCTTTTAACATGAGCAATTTGCATGAATAGAAATATAGACACGTCTATTAGTCGTAAGCTATTTTTACGTCTTGGGTTTAATTACATTTGCCATGAGAGGGAAACAACAAGATTACCCATAAAAGTATGAAGTGGTTTAGTGTGTTTCTAGGACTTCTCAAAGTATCTTTTTCCTATCAAAAGCCTAGCTAGTCTACATCTATGATGTCATAGTTATCAAACATCACAACTCATCTTCCCCAGACCGTCGACAGTTTTTTTTTGTTGGTAAACCTTGCTACCATCTTTAGTGAGAACACGTTAAGGCTAAAAATATCTCCAAAAGCCATAGAGTTTGTCTCTATTCGACTTCCTTGACCTAATTCGAGTTCACTAAACAACGGAACACTTTTCTACTTTTCTCTAAGCCTTCACATTGCTATGTTTGTTCATGTCTACCGAAATGTAGAATTCTATTCTCAAGAATTACGCCCAGATGACCAGGTGTAAATATTCGGTACAACTTGTGTAGGAAAAAGAAGGAGCAGCTTTGGAACTTTCCATTGTTATAAAGAGTTTACACTGAATTGCAATCAATATCTGCAAAAAAGAGGAAACAACAAATTTGGACGGAAGTAGGTCAGGGTGGATACATAGAGAGCACATCTTGACTAGGAATTATTTCTTGTTGACCGGATATCGAAAAGATGTTCATCGTGTTCAATGTAACAAACTTTCACTAGCTGGAGTCAATTCAAAGTGAGAAACTTTCCTTATGGAGCCACCTGGAAAACATAAATTTAGAATACATCCTAGCAGGAACAGGAAATTTAAAATGGAAAAAAATAGATGACATTTCCCTTTTGAGCTCAAAAAAGGATGTTACTCTACAAATCACGTTTTTCCTTTCATCGGTGCAAGCCGTTCTGAAGGATGCTCTATCTGCTTCTTAAAATAGAATCACCGGATATTTTGAAGATGAAATTATCTCGGAGATGCTATAATGTGCAATAAGATGGAGCCGAGACTATGGTTATGTACGGTTGCACCTGTTTGGCCTGTGAATCGTCTTGTTAACATACATAGCGGGCAGTCCCTATATAATCGGCTTATCTAGACTTTAAGTAAATAGAATTAGCGAACAAAATTTGCTTAAAACCGTAGAAGATTCTCGGAAAACCTGAAACTAAGTAAAATTTAGCTTCAGCTTAGATTCGGTTTGAAATATGGCTCGTTTAGGTTGAATATAATTCGAAGCCACCCCGTGTTTGCGGTTACATAAAAAGGGGAGAATAACACCTGTAACCACTTTCGGTGACACCGCTCCCTGGGCAGAGGTGAGGCAGCGTCTAATGGGTTACCACTACCCTAGAAGAAAACCGTTAGTCGCCTTGGTCTTTTCTCAACATAAGGTTAAACAATGTTTACTGAAAACTGAAAAAACAAGTCGGGAAACCGGAGGCTGGACGCTTCAGGTATGAAAGGTTTTGTGTATTTCTTTTATAAAGGCATTTGAGTGTGAATTTATCCCATTAGTATATAACACGTAATATATGCATATATTATGTGAGAATATCCACTTATGAGCGATATTGACATTAAAAATCTGAGTGAAATTATGCGGTGTGGCAAACTTGTTTGCACTGATGAAGGGAACAAGTGGTTCCCGAAATGTCGGTATTTGCAAGAATAAATACCCACACCAACGAAAAAGAAACAACAAGTTTTTTTTTTTTATTACTTCAATTAAAAATCTTGAAAGAAAGAAGACAAATTTGACCTATTATAACTTTGTTAGTAATAGTGCAATTTCCACCAAACTTGGTAGGATCAAGCTCTATATTATAGCTTACATTGCTGCCATTCCTCGTGCTAAGATGAATTAAAGGGGGATTCCGCAGCCAATTACTTAAAATTATAGTAATATACTTTAATTAACTTTATTTGAAGAGATATCGGTTTGGGAGGTATTTCGGAGTATAGCCACCATATAGTGGCAGCCTCTTGATTTTTTTTTCAGAATTTTCGGTTGGGCAGTTTCTGAGAATGGCCCCCTTAAATAAATGATCACTTTCAACACCCCGACCTACCCGCATTTCCAACAAATGTCAAAACTAAGACCAACTTCGGAAAGTACTAATGGAGACCTTTCGTTTGATACCCCACATGACTATATTTGTTGAAAAAAAATGTACACCCCCCCTTTTGCATGTACATCCCTTAAATTCGGCGCAACAGAATGTAACTCACTGTATGCGTGAGCGTTCACAGTTCCCACCTTTGCACCAAATTTGGTGTCAATCGCTGCTACAGTATTCGTGAAACCTTCCCACTGTCGAGATAGACACCGCCGATGTTCCCATGGTAAGTGAAAAGGAGGTCCTCGAAGCTGCGAATAAAATTGTTGGAAATAAAGTACCTGGCTTGGATAGCATCCCCAATAAAGCTCTCAAGGCAGCAGTCAAAACAGCTCCAAATATATTTGCCGAGGCGTTCACCACATGCCTTAAAGAAGGAGAATTTCCTACACAATGGAAGAAGCAGAAATTAATTCTAGTCCCCAAGCCAAACAAACCTTTGGGTGAAGCTTCGTCCTACAGGCCGATATTCCTTCTAAATAATAGTGGCAAACTATTCGAACGAGTAATCTCTAACAGATTAATTCCAATTGCCGAAAAGGATGGCGGTCTCTCCGAAAATCAGCTCGGTTTTCAAAAGAAGAGGTCTACAACGGATGCACTTGTCCTAGTAGCTAACAAAGCTAAGACCGCACTTGACGAGGGCAAATGTTGTGCAGTGATTACACCTGATGTGAAGAAGCCTTCAATTCCACTAGATGGAGCAAGATACTTGAGTCCCTAATCAACTTAGGCGTTGTACCTGGTGCGTATCGTTGCCGACTTTCTAATCGATAGGATTCAGTGCTGCGGATCAAATGAAGGAATGAACTCTTGTGGATTATTATGTATAACGGAGTACTGACCCTAGACCTTCCTGTTGGTGTGGCCTCCATTGATTTCGCGGATGATATTGGTGTGACGGTTGTTGCACGCCTTCTCGAAGAAGTCGAGCTTTGTGCAAATGAAGCAGTCTATGAGATTAAGTCCTGGTTAGAGAATGCTGGTCTAAAGCTCGCAGAACATAAGACGGAAGTAGTACTTATTACCAAGCGGAGAAAGTACACTTCTATGATGATCATTGTTGGAATGCAAACAATTTATTCCAAGCCTGTGCTTAAGTACTTAGATGTAATGATTGACCAGAGGTTAAATTTCAGATTGCATGTGGAAGGTGCAGCAACCAAGGCATATAATATCGGAGCGCTGGTTGCGAGAATGCTACCAAATATAGGTGGCCCAAGGCCGAGTCGTCAACTCCTTATTTCGAAGGTGGTCAGTTCGATCCTACTGAAAGCACTGAAAAATATAGCAAATAAGAGGAAGATTGGAGCTACGTATCGCATAAGTGTACTCCGAGCATGTTGCGCTTACAAAACAATATCCAATGAAGCAACTTGCGTGATAGCAGGAATGGTCCCGATTGAGATTCTGGAGAAAGAAATACAACGACTCTACGATCGAACGTATATCACCGGAGAATCTCCTGGCGTCGGCGACAGTCCGCACGAACTGAAACTGTCGCGGAATGGCAAGAGAAGTGGGATGAGTCAGAAAAAGGCCGCTGGACTCACAAAATCATATGGAATATTCGGGAATGGATCGAGCGACCCCACGGCGAAGTAGGTTTCGACCTTTCTCAATTCTTGCGCGGACACGGAGACTATCGAGCATGTCTGTATCGATTTGGGCGTGATGATTCGCCATATTGCCCAAAGTGCCCAAATACTGCAGAGGATGCTGAACACGTCTTTTTTCATTGCCCCAGATTCAAAGCCCAAAGGGCTACATCAGAAGCTACAATCAGGGAGCACTTTACACCAGAAAATATAATGGAATTTATGGTGAAAGCAACGGGGATATGAACCGAAGTCGAAAAAGTGATTGCAGCCATCGGAAAGAAGCTTCGGCAGGAAGAAGTCATCCGAAAGAAAGAAAAGAAAAACAAAAGACAGGCAGTAAACCTTAAAAATGACGTTAACTAATAAGGCGCTTTCTACTGTGCATAACAATGTAGCCTCAACACCGTCTCAGAAGTCTATGCACCAGGCCTCTCATTCTGTATTGAATTCGCCTGTAATGCCCTCCTACATCAGGGTTGCTTCCACTGGCTCTACACCCCTAATCCAGCGGCCTCCATGCGACGAGTTATGGTCCACCGAGCCTCCGATCCTGTCTCGCTCCATCGCGCCTACGAGGGGACAATATCCGCAGCCTCCTCAGCAAGTTTTGAATGGGAACACAGCCGCCCCACTTTCTGACATCGTTCCAGTCGCCAACGAAGCTCCGCTTCCCGCTACCGCCATATATCCTGGTACTTCAACCATCCATACCAGTGGCCCCAAGTTAAAGGTGGCGTCCCCACCTAAACAGCTCTTCATCTCCAGGCTAGCGTTCACAACGTCTACGGACGATGTTCTGGAGTATATAAGGAGCAAAGTTGGTTTACTTTCTCCTCTGTCCTGCATTAAACTCACAAAAGACGACAACACCGACCGGGTCATTGCATCGTTCAAGGTTACTTACACACACGAAGTTGATGTCCTCGGCAACCCTTCTTTCTGGCCTGAAGGTGTATTCATAAAGCCGTATAAGCGCCCCAATTCGCGGGTAAATTTCAGGGCAACCCGCCTGCCTCGCCGGGCTATATAACTGGATCCATGTTCACTATCCGTATGTTTTATCAGAACGTCAGGGGTTTAAGAACTAAGCTGGGGGCCTTCAATTTATCCGCGCTGGCTCATCAACACCATGCCATCTGTATTTCCGAAACCTGGCTAGACGATGCCATATTATACTCCGAGCTCCCCGAAGGGTACTCCACTTTCCGTTGTGACAGGGACCGGGATGCTTCTCGTAAGTCCACTGGCGGTGGAGTCCTAATTGCTATAAAAGATTCACTCCCCGCTGAACTCGTCTTCTCCTCCTCTGGCTTTCCTTTTGATTGTGTTGCTCTTCGTGTCTCCCCGCCCAACTTCCTCCCGTTCATTGTTTCTTGTGTTTATGTCCCCTGTGCTAGCCCTTCTCACCTGTATGAAGAATTGTTTGACAGTTTGTCTGAACTCCTTACCGTCAGATTCCCTTCCCTCCCTTTCTTCCTTTGCGGAGATTTCAACCTCCCCATGCTCAACTGGCCTAATCATCCTAGTCTTCCAATTCCTTCCAACAACCTCTCCTACTCTTCCCTCCCATTTTCTTCCTTTATGTATACTTGCTCTGCCCTGAATTTCAACACCACCAAAAACTCCTTGGGCCGCACTCTCGATCTCTTCCTTTCCAACCTCCCTGAGCGCCACCTCCCTTTATTTCCTGGCACATCCCCGTATGTAAAAACCGACGCTCACCATCCCGCGGTTGAATTTGAAGCGGAGCTCCCTCGTTCAAAACCCAAAACCAAGCGTAAACCCACTAAGTTCAACTTCCGCAAAGCCAATTTTGTCGGTCTGAACTCAGCTTTAGCGTCTTTCAACTGGGTTCATATATTAAGTAATTCATCGTGTGATCAAGCTGTTAACACCTTCTACAATATCCTCTCTGATCTCCTCTCCTGTTATGTCCCTTCTTCCCCTCCCTGCCTACGTTCTTTCCCAACTTGGTTCACAACGGAACTTCATATTAACATGCGCTTGAAACATACACTGAGGAAGAAGTTTCGGGCTTCTAAAAATGACGCCGACCTTGCTCAATTTAAAGCTATACGATCTACTGTGAAGTCAATGGTCAGAAAGGCGCGTAAAAGGTACCTATTGAGCGTCGAAGCCGCCCTTGCCCGCGGTAGCTTAAAACTCTTTTGGTCTCACGCTCGCAACTCTCGTAATCCAACTCATTCTGTCCCTTCTTCTATCAGCTTCGCTGACTCCACTGCCAACTCCCCACAACAATCCTGCGACCTTCTCTGCACCTACTTCTCTTCAGTGTTTTCTCCCTTGAGCCCTTCACCCTCTACACCTTTCATAACCACAGACTCCTCCGAATCACTAGCCATTCCTCTCCTTACGCCTTCCTTGGTTGAGTTCCTCATTGGTAACCTTGACCCCAATGTCGGACCTGGCCCCGATGGGCTTCCTAATCTCTTCCTCCTTAACTGTAGAAAACACATTTCCCTCCCCCTGTGTATAATCTACAACAAAAGTCTAGACGAATGCTACTTTCCCCGTCTCTGGAAAGAGGCCCTTATCATTCCTATCCTCAAGAGCGGAGACCCTTCCCTTGCTGTGAACTACCGCCCCATTTCCCTTCTCTCCTCTTGCTCCAAAATCTTAGAAAGATACGTCAACGACTGGTTGACCGCGCACTTCGGTCACCTCATTGTCAAAGAGCAGCATGGTTTCGTGAAACATAGATCAACGGCTTCAAATCTTCTGGTCTTTACCAACTTTGTTGCTAAACGCTTGAATTCACGACAGGAGGTATATGCTGTTTATACTGATTTCTCCAAAGCCTTTGACACCGTTGACCATAACATTCTCCTCTCTAAACTTTCTTCGCTAGAGTTCCCTCCCTCAGTCATCTCCTGGCTTTCCTCCTATCTCTCATACCGTTCCTGCAAAGTTTCTTTTCATGGTCACTCATCTCGTTCCTTCTCTCCTTCCTCTGGTGTTCCCCAAGGCTCTATACTTGGCCCGCTACTCTTCCTGTTTTTTTATCAATGACCTCGCCTCCATCCTCACCTGTCCGTATTTGCTTTACGCAGACGACCTTAAATTGTTTGCTTCTGTTTTCTCTCCATTGGACTGTGCTCTCTTACAATCCAACCTTGATAATTTAGCCCGATGGTGTTCGGTCAACAAGCTAACACTGAATGTCAACAAATGCCACTGGATGCGCTATTCCCTGAAACCCTCCCCATCATCCTTTCCCTATTCTCTCAGTGGGCAATCCCTTTCACTACTGACCTCCTTCAAAGACCTGGGTGTAATATTCGACGATAAACTTCGTTTCAATTCCCACTTCGTTGACATCATCAATAGAGCTTCCAAAATGTCTGGTTTTATCCTACGTTCCTCGTCCGACTTTACCTCAATCCAGCCCTCCTTAACACTCTTCAATTCCCTTGTCAAAAACATCCTTGAATACTGCTCTGTAGTCTGGTCCACCTACCGCATCCGTGACGGCCGCGCTCTTGAAGCTGTACAACGCAAATTCACCCGGACCCTCTTTTACAAAAAGAACCTTCCACGGGTTGATTATCCGTCACGACTCCGCACCCTCAATCTCCCCTCCCTACAGCAACGCCGTATTTTCCTTGATATGTGTACTCTTTTCAAACTCTGCAATGGTCTGATGGACTGCTCCGTCAACTCGGATATTACTCCCCGTATCGCCTCGTCTCATGACACACGTAATGCGGACATTTTTGATGTGCCCTTCGCCGAGCTCGAGATTTACTTTCACTCTCCGATCCCGAGGTTTTGCCGGTCCTACAATGCCCTACAGCTTGGTTCATTTGACTCTATGTTCCTCTCTAGCTTTAAGCGCAAAATATGCCATTTACTTGCTCCTCCCTCTGAGGACAATATGTAATAAGAAATTTGCTTTCTGTGTATTGTCCTCATTAAATAAATAAATAAATAAATAAATGAGACTTGATAGTCCCTAGTCATGCAAGCTGGACTGACTTAATCACCAGAAACTTATATAACGTCCGACCACATACTCCAATGATGATCCATCCGAAATTTGTAGGAACTTTGGATACATCCACCATATATAGTATGATAGTTCAAACATTGCAACCTTTATCATTTTGCGAAATCTTCTGAATGAAATGAAGATAATCATGGTTTCGATAAACTATTATGACTATGTCTACTATGTGTTCGGATGGCTCAATTGGTTATAGCGCTAGGCTCTCATAGCGGAAGGTCGCGGTACAAATCTCGCTAAAGGCATAGGATTTTGTTATCGTGACTGGATGTCCGATACCAGTCGTCAAATCAGGTTAATAATCTCGAGCGAGCGCAATGCTGACCACATTGCCTCCCAGAGGGCACTGTGGTGTACCGTTACAGTCTTGAATGAAGTGCTCTAACATACTTCAAGGCCCTGATCCAATATGGATTGTTGCGCCAACGATTATTATTATTATTATCAGAGGCGTAGTGTTGTCTTTGTCAACTACGACCAAACTGTCGACAAGGTGAAACTAACACAGAAAAGGACGTAAGTTTGACAAAATTGCCTAGAATAGAGAGGCCGGTACGATTGATGAGAGAGACGAAAAGGACAAAGTCAAATATCAGACAATTGCTAGTGAATGCAACAATAAGCGCCAGGCACGCCAACATAAGACATAGTCTACGAAGTAGCGCATTCGATCTTAGGAAGAAATTACACACCATTAACAAGAGGAAATGGGACGTCGACCACCATATAAGCAACCAATGGTAAGGGTAATCTCCTAGTTCCCTTCAAATAAGACGACACTAATAGTGGAGCCTTGGATTTGAGAGATTTACGATAAAAGATTTCCAGAACGAACATATTCTACGGCTAAAAAAAAAACGCGAAACGCCTACTTCTACACCAGAAAGGGCTTATATACTTCCCTGTCCCCTGACACAGATTCTAGTATTTAACCCTGGTCAAACTGGAATCAATGGGAACAGAGGATTTGTATGTTACTTCACCATATGTGACTTACTATGACACCAGTTGCGGACCTACAGCATTTAGTTTTTTTCTGCCACAGCGTGGCAAATAGCCCTGTTGATATGCTGATATGTCAATGCAAAGCGCACACGGTGGTGCAATTTGGAAACCAACAAACGAGGTGAGTCGCATTTTAACCACCACCACCGCACCAAACTATCAACATATATCGGGGTCAGAACATTCTGCTTTCCAAATTCAAATTTTTGTAGGGCATGGAAGATATCCTTAACAGCACCCTACATATTTATTGATAATGAGACCTTCAGAGTGGAAAACTGGATAGTTTCTAATCCCAGATTTTTCTTGGATCATAGTTAGTATATACTACTTGATATGATGTTTGTGGTAGAGATCCATAAAACGTTCAGAGAAGTACTGAGTAGAGGAAGCTGAATTAGCGGTTAATGGCAGCATTTGCACCGTAGATCGACCGGAGTCGGAAATGGATCCCTTAGAGAAGACAACTTCAACATCTGCTTAAAGTAGCTGCCATTCGAAAATTACCTGAAGTTGTACAAGAGTACTATCACGACTCAGCAAGATTATGGCCAACGTACATAGGAACCCACACCTGGGGACACGTTCGGGTAGTTTTTATATAAAAGTGAACATAAGTCCGCAAAGGATGTTACCCCAATCAGTCTTACCTCCATTATATAGTCTTAGTCCTCCAAGGACAATTATGGAGATACTGACCCATTTCATTGACAGTTGAACTTCGCTTACTTCAGAGGAAAATCTATAAAGAGTGCTCTTCACGAGGTAATTAGTACGATTAAGTGGACGTTTTACAATAAGCAATACACTTTAGCTGCCTTCCTCGACATATTTTAGAAAGATTATTCAATAATGTCAGTACCAAAGCCATCCAGGCAGCTCAAACCAGAATAAAGTTGGAGGAAACCAGGGTAATCTAATTGGATCTGGGAGGCAGATGCCTAGGGCAATATTTTAGGTAACAGTCACAAATGAGATGTTACCTATCGCTATCATTTTGGAGGGAACACGGAAAAAAGTGAGCCTATAAACTGCTGTGTGAGGATTTGGCATAAATCAAGCAAAAACTAACCTGACCTAATGCAATTCACTACTGGACGGACAATTAATGCCACCTTCTTCCAATGTAAAGAACCTTGGCAATGCATAAGAAATGATTCCACTCCTAAGCGAAATATATATAGTTTGGCAGACAGTCAAGCCGTCATTTAAGGTTTAGAATCAGCGATGAAATCTTCCAAACTCAAAATCAAATGGCGCATTTTCATTACTTGCACTAAATCGAAAAAACTTGGCTCTCTTACGATAAATCCTGGAGACATGAGCTTATGAGCCAGACACGTGCAAATGCTTGCAGGATCCCAGTGATCTGAGAAAGAGATTCTCATGCACTTCCTTTGCTATTGCCTAACTATTTACGAAAGTAATAAAACTAGGTAGCGGAAACCGTTCTTTGGTGATCTCAAAACAGGCTGTTATCTTTCGTAAACCTCATAGATCGGCGGTACGATGGGGTGTCGCAGAAGATTCGGGATAGTTTGCACCCACACCGGTAGGAGAAGATGAAGTAAATCAGACGAGAGTCACTTCGAGTTAGGGAGAGAGTCTGCGAGTTTGGTGAAAATAGAAGAAGTAGAACTTGAAGTTTCTGAGGGCCAATTAAACCGAAAATCACAGAAGTTAGAATGGTGGCTTTGGATGGATCGCAGTGGCGAACTGTGCATATTGGCAAGAGCATAAGGATACAAAGCGAAAGAAACTTATTAAAGAAGCAGGTGAGATGGAATAATATAAAAGATACAGATGGTGTGGACGTATGTTAAAAAAGTGGGTTGGGTCCCAGTCTATAGTCGAAAGGACTGAGTTCAAACCGCTGGAATTGACATCTCGAAAATCGAATTTAACTGGCTTGCGCAAAAGATTGGAATTGAGATAAGCAATTTGAACACCGAAGGAGTATGTGGATATTGAAAGAAATAAAGCACAGATAGGTTGGAGAGAACAAGATCGAGAGTGCAATTCAACAGATTTACGTTGAAGTTGAACTGAAGAGCGACACAGGAGGACTTCTTCGTCAGCATCAACGGCACAACAACCGGTATCCTGTCTAGGCCTGCCTTAATATGGAGCTCCAGCCATCCTGATTTTGCCACCAATTCGATACGCCTAAAAGCTGTTTAGCGTTCTAGCCTACGCCATCATTCCATCTCAGGAAAGGTCTACCTTGTCTCTTTTGTGCCGTAGATATTGCCCTTATAGACCTTCCCGGCTGGATTACCCCCATGCACAGTAACCTATTGAGCCGGATTCTACCCACAACCAGACGTTCATGGTATCGCTTATAGCTTTTATGTAGGGTATGGAAAAGTCCATCCTCATGGCCATGTTCCGTGAAAATGAAATTTAAGGAAGCCCCCGTTAAAATTCAACACAAAATGGCACCACTCGCTGCATGTAAAGGGACACACAGAACACAGGTTCTCACCAAATTTCGTAACAATCAGTTTAGCCTTTTCTGAGTAAATCGGGTGTGATAGACAGGCAGACAGACATTGAACCGATTTTAATAAGGTTTTGTGCAAACACCTTAAAAAGGGCTGGAGGGAAGTAGATTCTTCGTGATTGGAATTTTAATATTTCACTCGAACGTCAATTATTTTTGTTAATTATGACGTCAACATCTCTTTTGTATGTCTTAAGATGCAATAAATTCGAAACTTTGAACTGCTATAACTTTGATACTAATAGTCGAATTTCCATGAAGCTTGGTGTACGTATGCATGATACCGTCCTCTAGCCTGGGCCTCCTAGGATAAACTTAAGGTTTTTTTTCAGTCAATTTCTAAAAGTTGACAATATACTGTTAATAAGTTTATTTGAGCAGATATCGAAATTGGAACTATTTTTGAGGCGTAGATTTCATATAAGAGTGGTACACTCTGGTTTTTTTTCCAGATTTTTAGGTTGGATAGCTTCCAAAATGAGTCCTGTCTCATTTTAAGTGTCCACATTTTAACTCCTTTCTCGCGCATTTTACAATCCACGTCGAAACTAATATCAGTTTCGGTTGTTACTAATCTTTAATTTGTACCATGACTATATCCGGCTATATCCGGTGAAAAAATAGATTACATCCCCCTTTGCATGTATGGAAGACGCCCCCCACCCCTCCCCCTCTTTAAACCCCACGTAGATTTATGTCACTCACTGTATGCGTGAGATTTAGTCGTTCCCATCTGTCCACCAAATTTCGTTTGAATCGGTTTAGCCGTTTTGGAGAAAAGTGCGTGTGGTAGAGAGACAGACAGAGGATAAATCCCTTCTTTTACACAAAACCTTAAAAAAGGTAATCTCGTCAACAATGAAATAATATCGTAATAGAGAAATGATTCCGTGTGTTTGTGAACTCCACATAAGAATGAAGGAGGTGTACAAACCTCAATCGACGGAATTGTCTTTGTCTTGAAAATGTCGAGAAATTTATTGAATTTTCCTACATAATTATCAGCAAAAGTTATGGTTTTTTATGGATACTTCTCAAGCTACTTTTTTTAAAACCTAATTCGATCATAATTTTATCGGAAGACTACATCAGAGATGCAATACCTTGCAAAATTCAACCTGATCTTACCTTTCTCCTCCGGAACCAATTCCTCCTTAGAAGATTTCCTGTCGACTGGACTAGATTTCCCCGATGCCGATGTTGGTTTTTCATCGCCACCACTGGTACCCGATGCTGTGGCTGTTGTATCTGTTGCTTCGGTGGAACCATCAGCTTTTGACTTATCTGGAACCAGCAATTGCTGACCCGGAAATATGAATGAAGTATTCAAACGATTGAGATGCGATAGTTCGGATGGTGTGGTATCAAAACGTGCTGCAACTGATGTAAGTGTGTCGCGATTTCCAACCGTGTATGTAATTGTAGGGATCGTTGGTAGCGATGATTTCTTCTTATCACCATCTGAAATGAAAGAAGACAGACTTGAGTAAAGTTCCACATTGCAAGAAAGATAAAAAGACAAATTTTATGTACGTTTCTCTTCTTCGATGGCGGGGACATCAATAACAATTTCTGTTTGCTTCAATTCTTCGTAGTCATCCCCGAAAATGTTCTCCTCAATATCATACTTCGATGCAATTATTAAAAACTCGTTTGAGTTGCGCAACCGATAAATTTGTATGAATTCCATGATGTGCTTTCGATAAGGGGAGCCTGCCAGAAGCATATCGATATCGGAACGATTATTGCGAATTCAACACGCGAGCACTGTGATCGAATTTCCATATTTTAGTCGTAGTCATTTATGTTATGAATTTTTATAGTATTTTTGACCCTGCTATTGATATGTGCTTCGCGTACTTTCCCCGAAGATGGAAGTGTTCTCTAGCAGCAATCAACAAACATTCATGCATTTTGCGAAATTATGTAGAGGATATGGTTGAATGGAAATTCATGGAACTTGGGGGGGGAGTCTAAGGAAACTTTTTATTCAGTTTATGAGTGAATACTATCAAAAGCTCTTTGGCTTATTTCGTTTCTCCCGTTCATTTCACAGATAAAGACCACTAGGACCCAAACGCGAACTATACGGAACACTTGAAGAACTTTAAGTAGATCTGCGCAGAAGTATGCGTCTGCAAATTCCATCATTCAAGAACTGACTTTTTAACAAGAAGTAAGATTCATCGAGCAACAACCCGATAACAAAAGCCAGCGGCTTCCTCAAAATTTCGGTTTACCATTGGTCTCATAAGGAACGCTATCTCACTGATAAGTTCACGCTGAACGGGGGTACGTATAAAATAAGTGCCATAACCAATATCAACAATAGCGCGATTCTGTAAACAATGCAGCCCACATATCAAGAGAAAGCCTCATAACTCGCACTTTCTCGGAGTCGAGAAGTTGATTGAAGTGCTTTCCACTCTAAAGATATCGTAGAAAGCCTGAAAAGTCAGTGATAGAATATTGTTCACAAATTAGAATCAAATGGCTTTAAGTGGAGCAAGTGATTTGCCTTTTAGAGGCAAAATAAATTGATGAGTCACTTTCAAGGGTATTCAACTAGACGTTTAATTGATGCAAATTTATTTTCAATATCATAATTTCCAATAGCTATTGGCGTTCTGTTGTTGATGTTGTTTGTCTTAAAACTGCACAACAAAACAAGGCTTTAACCGCTTCGACGCGCAAATAGAATCTTTTCTTATTAAATCAATCTGAAATGATTTTTTCACTTGGGTTCACTTGGGCTATCTATTATAAATTACACGTTCTAAGCCGCCGCACTTTAGCACGTTAGACTAGATTTGGGAAGGAGAACCGGCCGAATTTACAGCTTGGTTAGAAATATTTATTTATTAATTTATCGTAGTGCTAACAGTGATAAGCGATACTGTAGAGCACTCTAATGCAGCAATTTTATTATGAAAAACGACTCCACGCTATCTATTTCTCGGCCAGAAATGCTCACTATTATCTGAGAAGGTCGAGATTAGAGGTTCATAATGTGATTATCGAACTTTATAAGATAGCGAATATCGACTCAATTACCGTGTCTTAATGTACTTCAAAGCGAACATTTTGTTTGGCTGAGCGGCCTAGAAAAGGCCTGTAAGCGCCCTGACTTGTCGATACTGGTATGAGAACGATGAAATGTAATATGCTGGATTTATTATTATATTATTAGCAGTTGCAACAGTATTACTCCCTTTTCCTCTTTCACAGGCTGACCAGAAAGTTCTAACAAGGATTTGGTATAGTTTGACAAATGAAAAACCGAAAGCTGGTTATCTCAGATAGAGAAAATTTCGAGGCGGTTTTACATAGATTATGGCGGCAATTATGTAAGTGTAATACTCTCATAAAAAATAATTTAAAATTGAAATTAAATTAACTTTTATCAAGAATATAAAAAGATATTTATATTACTTAATTAATAATACATAATTTAAAACTTAATCGAAACTAATTTACTTTTGAGTTATTATCTAAGTTACTTTTCCTTAAAAAGTTTTGAGAAAACATTCGTTTTTTTTGGCTTGGCGGGAATGAGCGGTGAGCCGCCGGCGGGTGGCGGACCAGACCGGCCCCCCACCATAAGGTCTAGGGGCACTCGGATCGGTCGTGGAGTCCGCAACGAGGAGGATCCAGACTTGAAAATAGCCAAAGTGAGGATAGCCAATCTTGAAAGGAGAAATGGCGAGCTGGCGAAGACGCTCGAAGATTTCAAATGACAACATTGATGAAAAAAAATGAAAAGCTGACAGAGCAGCTAATGGCTGGGGAGGCGGGCCCGCCGTCTCCAAAGGTAGCCAGAAAAAAGGTTAAGCTATCTTCGACTACTTTTGCAATCATGGAAGAACCGGGCTGCCTTGAGGGCGAACAAGTTCTCGACGGCGAATCTGTCCGTATGGAGGACATAGAAAGCAGTAAAGCAGACGATACGAGAGTCGGCGACAACGGTGGCGAGGGAAATGTCCCAGAAGAGGATGCTAACCAGGCAAGTTGCAATAGTGAAGATGGAAAATTGGGTGAGTTTTTGGTCTATGTTTCCAAAAAATTAAAGAAAAAAAACAAAACTCAAGAAAAAATGTTAAATAATGTTAAAAATAATGCAAGTACCAGTGAAAATTTAAAAAATAATGCAAGTACGAGTGAAAATTTAAAAAATGGTCCGACTGGGGATACAATTAGCACCCGAAATAAAGAAAAGGGGGAAAGGGTGCCCCCAATTAATGTTTATAAATTAGGTGGTAGAGATTTAGCCACTCTACTTAATAGGAGCGCGGGGCTCTCAAATTTTGTTATTAAAAAGACGGGGGCCGAGAGAGCCCAAGTCAAATGCAATAAAATTGCAGATTATAAAAAAGCACGGGAGATCCTCGAGCGAGTGAAGGCTCCTCACTTCACCTACACTCCAAAGGAAGAGAAGGTGCAAACCTTCCTTCTGAAAGGCTTGGATGCGGAGGAAGAGCCCGACGAGGTGCCCAAAATGCTCCGGGAGACGGGAACTGAGGTTAAGTTCCTCTCAGTGTCACGGTTTAGTACGAGGAGGTCCGTTTTGGAAAAACAAATCCTGCCGCACTTCCTCGTGCAGATAAGCCCGGAGAGCCGGGGAAGCGATCTGATCGGCATCAGGTCGCTTAATTACCAGGCCATTCGTTTTGAGCGCCTGCTAAGGGGCGAAATAGTCCAGTGTCGAAGATGCCAGCGCTATGGTCACTCGGCAGTGAACTGTCAAATGACCTTACGATGTGTAAAGTGCGGGAAAGACCATACCGCAGCTGAATGTTCGCTGACTGAAGCAGATGGCAAACTTTCTGTGTTAACTGCGGAAGCGGAGGGCATCCGGCTTCGTACCGTGGATGTCCTGTATACCGCAATGTTAAGGTCACAAGGCAGCAAGCACCGAGATCGGCCCAAAAAACGAAGGTGTCAGCAGCGTTGGATGGTACCGTCCCTTCGGCACCAATCGTCTCGGGGATCCCATTTGCAGAAGTAGTTCGACAAGGGGGAGCTAAGAAGCCCCAACAAGATGCAAGTGGCGGGATGAACACTATCCTCAATAAAATACTAACCATGTGTGAAAACATGCAGCATACGCTGCACGTACACAATAAAAAAATAAATAGCATAACAGAATATTTACACAAACAGCATGCCCGCTGCTAGGTCTGCAGTCACAGCGGTACCACTGGATGGTCTCCGGATCATCGCGATTAATGTGAATTCCATCGTAGGAATCCACCGAAGAGCGGAGCTCCTTGATTTCGCTGCCAGACAACAGCCTGACATAGTCTTGATTTCAGAAACCCACCTCAATCCGAGGCATTCGATAACATTCAAGGATTTTGAATTCGTGAGGAACGATAGACGAAATTGTGATGGGGGAGGTGGTACCGGAATACTTGTGGGTCGCCATTATCGTTTCAGGCATATTAATAGGCCTGAATTTGAAACCTTTGAGTGTATCGAAGTCTCATGTATTCTTTTTTCACTGCCTAGAGGAGGGAATTTATACATTCCGTCAGTCTATGCAGTGGGAAACAACCGAGCCAAGTTCAGGGAGGAATTCCATTCTCTGTTTACGATACTCGAACTGAATAGGCTGCATAATTACTATATTATAGCTGGCGACTTGAATGCTAAGCATACCTCGTGGCTAAACGCCACAAACAATCCCAGAGGGGTATTCCTCAAATCTTGGATAGAGCAATACCAGATAGAGTATAAATGCGAATTATATGGGTCAGAGAGTCCAACCTGGCCCAGGGCAAATTCCTATCTGGATTTGTGCATTGCTGACGCGCGCTTGAACTTTAATTTTAGGAATCCTCAACGGAAACTACAGACTCTTCCTTACGATAGCGATCATAACGCTATTCTTATTGAAGTTCTGTTTGATGGACGAAGAGTTCGCCTTCTGCCGATGGACAGTGGTGTCCACAGGCTGAACTTTAAACAAACAAATTGGAAGAAATTCCAAGAGAGGTTTATTCGGGGATATCGAGAGGAATGCCCACCTCTTGATGGGGAAAACGATAGTACAATTGCACCAGGTGACAGGAACTTGAGCAACGAGGAAATACTTCAGTATCTTCTCAAGCTGGAGAACTTAACGCTGGAAACAATTGAACAAGTCGTCCCTAAAATTAAACCTCGCAATAATATGGAAGGATATGAAACTGCAGCCATAAAACGGTTGAAAAAAGTGAAAAGCCTTCTGCTCACTCGCGTCAACAAAATCTATCGGAGATATGGGGACTATCATCATCCCATATTGGTTGAGTTCAAATCACTTCTAAAGATCGCGCGGGATCTTATCCGTCAACATTACGTAAATGAAGTGAACTCCCAGTGGCGGGAGAAGTTAAAGGGTCTTTCACCAAGCGATCCAGATTCCATGTTTACTAAGATAAATACGTTATTCCGGAAGAAGTCACGAATAACTGTGCCGAGAATTAAAGTCGGTGGCAGCGAGATACAACACCTTTTTGACTCAGGTATAGACACGAATAGTGTAACTGCTGATGCGCAAGGCAATTACATCGTGATGGATGATGCTCTGAAACTCGAACTTATAGGGGAGCACTTTGAATCGGTGCATCGGCCCAGAACGGACTTAGAGCCAACGCAACTTTCGGAAATTGTAGAACGAGATGTCCACAATTTGAAATATAGCCTGAACGGCACCACAGTTCTCCAATTTAGCTCTGCGTTGCAGGCTGATCTCATACCGAGTGATAATCTGCTTGATTACTTTGTCTCATGTGTTGAGTTAACTTCCATATTCAGAAGAGTGAACAATAAGAGATCATCCGGTATGGATGGCATTCCCAACGTGGTCCTCAGGCATTTACCAGACATTGCCATTCGTAATTATTGCATTTTGTTCAATAATTTATTGAACAATTCCTTCTTTCCAGGACAATGGAAGAAAGCCCGTGTATTCCCGATTTTAAAGAGAGGGAAGGATTCATCCAGCCCTCAAAGCTACCGCCCAATCAGTTTGCTGCCTAACATCAGCAAGGTGTTTGAGGTTTTGGTATTGAAAGCCTTGAACGGGCATATCAAGAAGAAGGAATTATTGCCGAACGCGCAATTCGGATTTCGATCTGGACATTCGACAATACATGCAATAACGAAGGTAACGTCTGATATTTGCTGGCGGATTAACAATGGTGAGTGCGTAGGCGCTTGCCTTATAGACATGGAGAAAGCCTTTGATACCGTCTGGTTGGATGGACTGATTTTCAGGCTCCTGAAGAATGAGTTTCCCAGTCACCTCGTAGCGATGATGTGTAGTATGCTGTATGGCAAGTGCTTTGTTATTACGGACGGAAATCTCACTACTAACAGAGAATTTCATGTTCTGAATGGATTACAGCAAGGGACAGTGATTGCGCCTACACTTTTTGCGGTATTTGCCGGCGAATTGCTCAATTCTTTCGATTTTAATAAATCTCCTAAAAGGTCGTTGGTTGCCTTTGCTGACGATCTGATAGCCTACACGGCGCACAAGAAGGTAACTGAGGTGCAAGTTGAACTTCAGAAGATGTTCAATGATATTAAGTTCTTTACGAACAGTTGGCGGATGAAAATCAATGCGCAAAAGTGTGAAACGATTCTGTTTCGAAATTCCTTGGCGTATGCCAGTAGGAACTTGAAAAGGAATTGGAGAGATTTCCACATTGTCGCGAACGAGGATAGTTCAGAGCGCATTCCCCATAAGAAGTGCGTTAGGTACCTGGGTGTGCGTCTTGACGAGCGTCTCCAATTTAACGAGCACGTTAAAGTCGCGCTAGAAAGCGCTCGCAAGGCATTCATGTCTCTTCGAAGACTCTTTTATGCTCCACATCTTAGCCGGAAGGTTAAGATTATTTGCTATCTTACTTTGGTTAGACCGGTGCTTACCTATGGGTGTGCTATCTGGTTTAATTTGAGTGCTAGCCAAATGGAGAAAATAAGGATCTTTGAACGGAAATGTCTGCGTGCTTGCACGGGGCTTAATAGGACTGCTTCGTCAAACTATGAGCACTATGTAACTAATGAAGTGATCTATGCAGCTGCTGCTGTGCCAAGAATCGATACAGTTATCGTCAGATTGATTCGGAATCATATAGTGCGATCTGCTTCGCATGGTGAAAACCCTTGGGTTTCGCAGCCGTTCTACCCAAATGATGGGTATTTCGAGAAAACTCTCACGACAGGCTTCATTCCTCCCGAAGCGTTCGTGTATCTTGACAGGAATGGTCTAATTCTTGATTCTGCCGGTGATCCGGTTATGTATCATATACATAGGCGGGCCACGGACAAAAGGATAGAATACCCCCCGAATTTGACAGTGGGGGTTCCGGGATTCGACTGGAGATACTCCAGAGCGAGAGCAATTGACATTAAGCGGGATGAAAAAGAGAAATCTTGGTACTGGTGGCTGCGGGATGCCGGTTAGCGGTGGCCGTGCTCAGTCCTGCCATTTGTTTCTTGGTGGGGCTTTGTAAATATGTATACATTGAACGGGTGCTGATTTTGTCTCCAGTTGTAACTTATAAATACATACGTTATTATTCTTTGTTTTGTTTTTTGTTTGTTTTTTTTTGTATGGATGTTATTTTAAAAAAAAAGAAAAAATGTGTAATATAAAATCTATAATTATGATAGTTTTAAGAACAATAATTTAAGTTAAAAGTGTCTTTTGAAGCGATCAAATATTTATTATTACTTTTTATATTTCTTTATTTGCCACTAAGGCCAAGTGAATTCTGTCGGGTTTTTGACCATTTCCCGACAACTTATTGTAAAATTAGATTTTCATTTCTTACTGTTTCTCTTCTCTGTCTGTAAATCGTTATTCAAAAATTTTGAGAGCCCACAGTGGCCATTAGATTTAAGTTATTTTTGTTATTTTAAAAGATTGTTTTTTATTGTTCATTTTTCCAATCCATATACTATTGTTACCTATTTCTTAAAAATAAAAATGATTTTAAAAACAAAAAAACAAAACAATACTCTCATACTATATTATTTTAGATTGAAATAATTTCCCATTAAAGCACATTTTCAACCTGTAAGTGTAAATGTTGATAACAGTGGTAAGATTTTCACCAGACTTTTCAATTTTATAACATATACTGCCCTTTATGCAACTTGAAAAAAAAACGGAATCGGCTGATTCTCAATGTGAAGAAAAACATTATTAAATTTTTTGATGAGACTACCAATTGCATCATATTTGGTGGACCATGTCTTATATCAGAGGACCACCAGGTTCTTTTTTTTTTAATTTTTGAACCAGTTAATTTTGGTGTCTTTCAATTTTCAAGTGTGAATTTTTCGACGTATTTCGCCGTCCTTACTAACCTAACACGATAGTTCCTACCCCTTATGATTATATAATGAAGTCTCAATAGTTTATATCCCAATTATTTAAATTTTCCAGCTGCTAAAGCTAATTTTTCTTAGGCCTCCTGGTAATTCATACCAAACTGTCAATCTCTTGACCATACGAATTATTGGGATTCTACTGTGTCTATAAAAAAGACGTTTTAGCACTTCTGAGCCTCCCCAATACTCGTTCGCCCCTTCCAATTTCAAAATTCACATCCCGACTTTTGTAATGAATAAATTTAATTGTCGATGATCAAATGACCATCCTAAGTGACCGGAGGCGCGATCGCGCCACTCAGGGTCAAAGTTATATGGCTACACGTGCGTGGTCGAGCCGTCCTTTTTAAGGTTTTGTCTGCAAAATTAGGGTTTTGTTTGCAAAACAAAACCTTATTTTGTTTTTATTTCTCATTTTCAAATTTAGCTCGTGTGTTGTTCATTTCGTTAAGCTTGCGCGAATCTCCCTGTTTGTGCCGGAAAAGACACGTGAATTTTTGTGAAATGACACGTGAGGGATCCAAGTATTCAAAGGGTCCCCCGCCCCACAGTCCCGAACTTGGTTACCACAGAGGTGTGCAAGCACGTACCGACGAAGCACTTCGATGAAGCTTCCATATTTGCAGGTGGACCTTCACGGTCAATTTCGCCATCTTTTTAGGTATTTTGGGATAACTCTCCCTCTTGGTTGCCTCCCACCGCTTAGGATGTGCACTTGATCATCGACAATCAAATTTAATCATAACACATTAACTTCAATAAAAAGAAATCAGTTTTTACAATGATCACTTCTATTTTCCTTTTTATAATTGTATTTACAAACCCTACCAACTTTTCAATTCCCCAAAACTGTAAAATTCATTTAAATCTTTTCAAATTTTAATATAGCAATTTTCTAATAATCCGAAAATTATGGTTAATCTTTTTGTTATAGAGGCCTGCTTATGCTGCATATTATCATATGCATTTCTAACGCTTTTTTATGACAAAGGGCAAATGCATGCGAATAGAAACTAATTCTGTGGGGATTTTATTGTTATAATGAGGCCAATTTGAAGCGAGGCAACTCAATACAAAATTATAGAAAAATTCAAAGTAGTTTTATTGTTGTTTCAGCTAACGGGGAATTTTGCGTGGAAGTTTTGGAGGCGAACAAAGAACATGATAAGCAACATTCACGACGTGCTTTGTGGATTTCTTGGTTCTTAGGAGGAACATTTTTAATCCCCTACATCACTGTCAGCACGCTTACCGGGACGGTCAATTGAAACTGCTCTGTATCAGCTGACAGAGGTACTACGAGATGCCATAGAAACAAAAGAAATTGCACTGTGCGCGTTTTTGGATATCGAAGGAGCATTCGACAACACATCGCACACGGAGATACAAGATGCCCTGAGCCGCAAGCGAGTGAGAAACATCCTGGCATTCTGGATGGGCAAAATGCTAGAAAGCAGGCAAATAGAAATAACGACAAGTACAAATTCTATTGTCATGAACAGTACTCAAGGTTGTCCATAGGGCGGGGTACTATCGCCACTTATGTGGAGTATGGTAGTGGATGAACTCCTGGACGTGTTAACAAATACTAGAATACAGGTCCAGGATTACGCGGACGACATTGTTTTAACTCGTAGGGGTAAATATGAAGATACCCTATGTGATAGAATCCAAACTGGACTAAGGATGACTAGTGCCTGGTGCAGGAAGGTGGGACTGCGGATTAATCCAGCCAAAACTACCATAATACCATTCACTAGGAAGCATAAGCTTGATCACCTCAGAGCCATACGTTTACATGGCATGGATGTGAAACGAGAAACAGAGGTCAAATATTTGGGAATGACGATAAACCAAAAGCTACCCTGTAAGACACATGTCGGGAAGCCACGAGGGCTCTGATGACTTGTAGGTCCATGGCAGGAAAAAAAATGGGGTTGCATCCCGAAAATACTAATTTGGATATATACTGCAATAACCAACGATTACCTATGGAGCGATAATCTGGGCAGAAAGAACCGAGCTCAGCACACAAGCCAGGGAATTACATAAGCTCCAAAGGCTGGCTTGTGTGTGTATCAGTGGGGCAATGAGGACATGCCCAACAGCATCCCTAGAGGTCCTTCTGGGATTAACCCCTCTACATCTGCACATACAGATGCAGGCAAGGAGGGCGATATTCAGGATGACCGGGAGTATCAATGAGGCAGGGAGCTGTTTAAATCGAAGGAAGATTAATATTCTTTCTAGGCGGTATCCCGAATTACTGATACCAAGAGATAACATGACAACGAGGTTTCATTTCGATAAGAAGTTCGAAACACGTTGGAGTAACAAGGCAAACTGAGAGAGCCGGTTTCAGTGGCCCAAGGAAAATGTACTTGGAGCCAATGGGTAGGTACACTAGTATATTTCAGGGGGAAATATATAGCAGACACAAATGTGCGTCCTTTAATCTCCAAAGGAACTACAGGGGACAGAACATTGTTATTCTCGCCGACAGAAAAGCAGCAATCAAGGCACTTACGTCCAACCTGCTCAACTCTAAACTGGTATGGAAATGCTTTGAGAGATTAAATACGCTCGGCTCGTCCAACAAGGTCTGAATACTCTGGATTTCAGCGGACGAACTAGCCAAGAAGGGAATAGGGACGCCTTTACATGGCCACAGCCCTTCTGTGGAATCGGAAACGGTTTCATAGCTATGACATTAAAAAATAAAGAGGAACGATTGAGGGAACTATACTGGGCGGGCCTACCAGCAATGAAGTAGTCCAAGGTGCTTATTGGGCGATACGAACCCAAGCGCACAAAGGATTGACCTCACCAAAAACAAATTCCGAATCATGGTGGGAATTCTCACTGGTCACGGTCGGCTAAATTATCACCTAAGGAAACTAGGGATGTCTAGGGACACTGCCTCCAGGTTCTGTGCGGAGTGTAATGAAACCTCTATACACGTTCTGGGACAGTGGAACCAAAGACTGTGTCCGGCACTTGTGCAAAGTAGGACGAGGCATCTGGGAGATCACTTAATACCAGATGCAAAGTTGAAAGATTTGGAAGTAGGGAATATACTAACATTCCTAACGGTTAAAGGCTTGCTTGAGATACTATATAAGATCACTATAACCACCATATGAGGCACAATAGTTCTTCAAGGACGCGATGCGACCTTCGCTTAACAGAATAATAATAAAAGTCAAATAACGCAAAATCAGTAACTTTTGGTGGAAATTGATCTAAAGCTGTTTTAAAGTCCTCGAAAAGGCCTTTAAAATGAGGCGCACATCGGCGTTATATAACGGTTTTGACTGAAAGAATTTGGAGCTCGCTCCCGATTTTCGACTTTAATGACTGGACTAATGTACACATATGGACACTTTAGATATCAAAACAGTAAACTTATAGATAAGTTCTGTATGCCATAGTGATATATTATTATTTTTCTAGAAGGAATAAATCTTACCTTTCGATAATCGATCGATGCTTTCAAAACGTCCTTCAACTTTTGATCGTAGCGAATCAAGATCAAAAGGAGCTGCGAGTCCATGATCAACACTTCGTGATTTACTCCTAGAAGGAACGGACGAGAGAAGAAGACAATATAAATTTGTGGTTCAACCCAGTGACAAACTGCATAACTTCTAAATTGCAAAAAATCTTCCGAATTAAAAGTTTAGAGTAAAATCCAATTAAAGTGGTGCAATTTTAAGGAATATCTACATATAGGCAGCTACTGCTTCGCAGCAATGCGTTAAAATATAAAATGCAACTAGCTTTTATCTAAATGCATGGAATCTGCCAATTGTTTAGTTGAATTCATCCAAAGATACGAAAATGTTGCTACATGCACTAAATATAACTAAAAAGTATCTACAGCTGTACAATGTTCATTCTAGATGAATTTTCAACTCTACAAATTCTTGTACGTACCAAATTTTCTTGAAGATTTGGGAATAAACCAATTTTTGGATATAATCACGAAAAAGTGCATATTTTCGTGAAAACTAATAGTAAGAAAAGCATTTGTTGTACTTACCTACGAGTGGGTGGAGCTAAGCAGTCAGCGCTGCGTGATAATAAGCCGACATCTTGACTAGCTCTACGTGACCTGAATTGATTAGTTCGAGAAAAAAATATTTTAAAAATAAAAGCAAACTCAAAACAAAAGGAAAAGAAAAAAAACAAAAAAGTATATTCAGCAAAGTGTAATGTATCAACAGAGAAAAATCAAATAAGCGTCTCGTGGTTTATTGATTTAAGAAATCTCAACGAAATTTTTTAAGACGTTTAAAAGCATTAAGACGAACCAAATGATGTTGTTTCACTTTGTTATGTTAATTAGTGTTTTGGTGAGTTGAATTGAACATAATATTTTGTGATAATTGAGCGTAAATTGGGGTAAAAAGTGTAAACACAAACAAGTGTGCGCTGTGCGGCTGGTGCATATGAAATTCTACTTTATGTAAATTGCATTGTGTAATTGCTTAATTAATGTTATAATTTGACGATTTGTTATTTCAAAAACGTAACAGCGCGGTATGTGAGGAATGCAGTGTAGGTGCTCGAATACTAGAAAAGAAGATCGACAATTTCACTGAACACTGGTTTAAAAGGATCAAGGCAAGAGGAAAACAATCTTTAATTCTCCGTCGGCAGCAGATTTTCAAAATATAATAATCTACTGCTATTAACTTTATTCGAACTGATATCGTAACGGTATTCACCGTGAGGCCCAGACCCCATGCGTATAAACTATATTTTTTCAGATTTTTTCCGTTGGGCAGTTTTTGAGAACGGATCCTTGAAGTAATTGACCCCCTCGGGGCCCTGCACCTTCCCCTTTGCCTATACTATCAAAATCAGCACCTGCCTGGAAAAATACTAATCAAGGCTTGTTCGGTGAAACCAAATTTTGCACACCACGTTTACGTGCATGTGCGACTCTCCACCCTTAAGTTCGACCTGTAAGAATGTATTAGGTTGTTGCACATGAAATGGCCGATTTGGCAGTTAAGTGAAGTTAGTTGCGATTTTGCTGTATCAAACCACCACCAGCTGGGGCTGTTGGTGTCAGATAATGAAGTATAAATATTCCTATATTTAATCAAGGAGTCATTTCAGTTTTGAATATCGTTGTGATAACAGTGAATAAAAAGGAAAAAAGGATGGAAAAGAGCGAAGAACGTATACTCTTTATGTATGAGTTCAAACTCGGTCATAAAGCAGCGGAGGCGACCAGAAACATTAACAGCGCATTTGGAGCTGATACGGTAAGCGAACGAACCACACGGCATTGGTTCGTAAAATTCCGTTCAGGCGACGTAAACCTTCAAAGTGAGCAACGTGGACATCCAGGACCATCGATTGACAAGGACGAGCTGCGTTTGCTAGTCGAATCTGACACACGTCAGTCTGTGAGAGACATTGCAGAGAAACTGGGCATACACTATTCGATAGTTTCCCGGCACTTGCAACAACTTGGAATGGTGAAAAAGCTCGACAAGTGGGTTTCGGATGCCCTTACGGAGCAAAACATGGCGCTTCGTATGGAAATTTGCAGTTCTTTACTCACCCGCAACAGAAGTGATCACTTTTTCCACAGAATAGCGACATGTGATGAAAAGTGGATATTATACGACAATCGTCGTCGATCAACACAATGGCTAGATGCTGATGAGCCACCAAAGCATATGCCGACACCGAGTCTCCATTCGAAGAAGGTAATGGTGACTGTTTGGTGGTCTACACCAAAGATTGAGTATTCAACGGTCGAGATTCGTCAACAGAGATAATGTGATACTCCTTCATGACAATGCACGACCTCATGTATCCAGAACAACGGTTGAAAAGTTGAACGAATTGCAGTATGAGACTCTGCCTCATCCACCATATTTATCGGACCTTTCGCCAACAGACTACCACTTTTGTAAGCATTTTGATCATTTTTTGGTGGAAAAACAATTTAGGAATGAAGAGGCCATCAAAATTGCCTTCGGCGAGTTTATCAACACCCGAAAATTGAACTTCTTCGAAACTGGCATACATGCTCTTGTATCACGCTGGGAGAAGTGTTTTGAATCGACTGGCAACTATTTTGATTAATTAAATAAATTTTTATAAGTTTTACAATCCTGTCAAATTTTAGTACCAAATTGGCCATTTCATTTGCAACAACCTAATACTTTATAGTATGTGTGGAGCTTCACATTGACCTGAAGAACGTTATCATTGATACAGCCACAATAATATTTGGCCCCAGCCGCAAAAGGAGTCGGAATGGCTGGTTTGACGATGAATGTAAGCTAGCAACGGAACGGAAGAATGCCGCATACCGAGTAATGTTGCATTCTCAAAGAACGCGGGCACGCGCATGAACTCCGTCGCGCGAAGAAGCGACTTCACAGACGGAAAAAGGAAGTCTGGGAGAATCAACAGGTCTGTGAACTAGAAAAGAACAGGGAGCAGCCGCACCAGGCGCGCAAGTTTTACCAACAAGTCAGCAGGATGAAGCCTTATACACCTCGACGCTCATCCTGCCGAGACAAAGAGGCAAATCTGATTTCCGACAGAATGAGCATATTGAAGCGATGGGTTGAGTACTTTGATGAGCTACTGAACAAATAGAACATCGGCGAGTTGGAGGTCTCTCCGACTGAAGACGACGGACAAATAATGCCACCACCAAGTATAGGAGAAACAGTCCGGGCAATTCATCGGCTTAAAAATCATAAGTCGCCAGGAGCCGAAGGAATTACAGCCCAATTGGTTAAACATGGAGGCGACCAGTTACACCAAGTGGTTCATCAACTTGTGCTCAAGATATGGGACAGCGAATCAATACCTGACGATTGGCAACGAGGTATTATGTCTCATACATGAAAAGGGAGATACCACACAGTGCAGCAATTATAGAGGCATCACGTTGGTGAGTACTATCTATAAGATATGCTGCTCTATCTTGCTAGGTCGGATAGCTCCATACGCGCGGAAAAACATTGGCCCATACCAAAGAGGCTTCACTCCAGGCAAATCAACAACAGATCAAATTTTCTCTCTACTTGAAGCGATGGAAAAACTGTTGGAATATGGACACCAGTTGCACCATCTATTCATCGACTTCAAAGCCGCCTATGATAGCATAGCCAAGGTAAAACTGTACACGGCCATGAGAGAATTCGGTATCCCGACGAAACTGAGAAGACTGACTAGGCTGACCCTGACCAATGTGCGAGGCCAGATAAAAGCAGCAGGATCACTCTCAAGACCATTCGACATTAACAACGATCTAATACAAGGGGATGCCCTATCATGCGTCTTCTTCAACCTGGCCCTCGAGAAAGTGATCCGTAATGTTGAGGTAAATGCTAGAGGTACGATCCTCTTCAAGTCCACCCAGCAACTGGCCTATGCTGACGATATCGACATCATGGGAAGAACCACCCGAGACGTACAAACTGCCTTAATCCAGATCGAGCAGGCGGCGCGAAGTCTTGGGCTGCACATCAATCAAGACAAGACAAAGTATATGGTGGCAACGTCAGCACCGTAAACCAACCAACCAACAACATCAAACCGCACTGGTCAAACGGGGAGAATAAAGATAGGAGAATACAACTTTGAGTCCGTTGATAATTTCTCCTATCTAGGGTCGAAAATCGCAACCGATAACAGCTACGGTGATGAAATCCGCGCACCGTTGTTTTCAGCCAACAGAGCCTATTTCAGCTTACAAAAACTGTTCCGGTCGAAACGTCTCACCATAGGGTCAAAGCTCTTACTGTACAAGACAATGACCTTGCCAGTCCTCATGTATTCCACGGAGACTTGAGTTCTTAGCAAGAAGAATTGCGAACTCTTGGCCGCGTTCGAGAGAAAAATCCTCCGAAGAATTTTTAGCCCCTTAAATGAGGATGGAGGATTCCGTAACCTACATAACGACGAATTCTATGAGCGATACCATGACCGTCCGGTTGTGGATAAAATCCGGCTCAATAGGTTACGGTGAGCGGATCACTTAATCCGTATGGATGAGGACGACCAAGCCCGGAAAGTCTATAAGGGCAATATCTATGGTAGAAAAGGAAGATGAGGCAGACCCTGCCTAAGATGGAGCGATGACGTAGGTCAGGAAGCCAAGCAGCTTTAAGGGATATCGAATTGGTAGACCTCGGAGCAAAACCGGGATGTCTCGAGTTGCTTATTAAGGCAGGCCTAGACCGGATACCGGTTGTTGCGCCTTTGATGGTGATAGGACAGCCTTTGACGAAGGGAAATTCTGTGCGCTGGTGACTCTCGGCATCCAGATCGCGTTCAATTCTGCGAGATGAAACTGTATTATTGAAGCGCTTATCTTTACGACACTTTACGAATCGGATGAAGGGTTGAAGACGTTCAATATAACGGTAGGTGTTCCGTAGGCATTTGCTCTGGATTCTCTGCTACGAAATATAATGTAGCAAGCTGTTGTTGGCTGATTTGCACATGACCTCGGGGTGATTTTACATCCGCTTACGACGACCAAGTCTTGGCTTGAAGACTTCCGGCTGAAACTTGCCGGGAACAAAACTGAGTCGGCACTTTTTACAAAGTGACGGAAAAAGAAAACTATTCAGATTTGCATCGGTGCACATACTTTTCGCTCTCAGCTATCAACACCTGGGAGCAACTTTCGACACGAAACTGAGCTTTAAACGCCATTTAAAGTTTATTGGACAGAACAAAACGACCACCAGCTCAACTTAGCCAAGATGCTTCCAAATGTAGGCGTCCCGGAACACAACCGACGATTACTTTTATCGGAAGTCGTCAGCTCTGTTTTTTTATACACGGCACTAGTGTGGACATAATCGCAGACAGCTTCAAGCTTTATATTGACTATGCGCTCTCCAAACATGCTGCGCCTGTCAGAAAATATCCCAGTGGATATATTAGCGGATGAGACAAGCCGCTTGTATGTGACACAGGAACCGAACCTAAGGAAAAGAACTGGCAAGCAATATAGGGCCAGGCGAGGAATGATCGGTGGGCATACAGGCGTACCCCGAACATAATAAGTGTATTATGTAAAACCACGGTAAGACCAGTTATGTTTTAATTTAATTCTTAAGCGAATGGTGGGTACAGGAAGTACCTTTATAGGTTCGGTTTGGATGAATCGAATGATTGTTCTACGTGTTATGGATGCAGGCAGGCATTTTCTTCACCTCCAGAAACGAACTGTGTCTGGAGGGATTGTCTGGAATATTGGACAATATTAAACGGAGGACATGGTTATTCCTATTCTGGCGAAGCCTAAGTGAGGAGGTGGAGCAGAGACTAATGAAAACCCTGAGAACGAGTTAATTAGAGAGTTAGAGATATTCAATAGAATGAAAATTGAGGTTGCCACAGATGATAAAATTTAGTCCTGATCTGTCACAGAAAAAAATAGAGAAGTATTCGGCAAGATAAGCTAGGCAGTTGCAAGGAAATTGAACGCATGACGTTATGAATGGGACGCAATTCTTAGATGAAAAAACAATTAGGAACTCATAAAATCGATTACTTGGTTACTTAAGGAGGTAACAGGAATATAGTGTTCAACCATACCTGTGAGCGACAATAAGATAAAATGTATCCAACTAATCGAGAAGCTCAGTGTTAACCGTCAAAGCCATTATGCATTGGAGTTGTAGTAGAGAGTTGCAAGTCAAGCAGTTTGCAACCAAGTCCTCTTATATGAGCTCTATCCGAAAAGTATATGTTTGTGCTAAAATTTTCGAGCGACCTCTGCGGACCAGGAAAGGCAACAGTAAAGCCTTACGAGCTTACCGGTTGCTTGAAGATACCTATACAAGGTTTAGTTGCTGTAGAGTCTCTAATGAACCTAGGGGAAATAGGAAGATCCGATGATCAACCTAAGTTCATTATAAATTGCGCCCAACGTGGGGCCCAACCGTTTCCTGGATTCAGGCCTCATTCTTATTTTGCAGGTCTTCTGAATCCAGTGGAAGATAGCCTACTCCGACTCACTACTTCGTTTGGTGGTGTCGGGTAGAGAATCAATAGACTCTCAACAGTGTTTCCAACTAGGCTCCACGTACGCTTACCATCACATTTAGTTTAGTTGAAAGTTTAGTTGCTGTAGAGTCTGTAATGAACCTAGGGGAAATAGGAAGATCCGATGATCAACCTAAGTTCATTATAAATTGCGCCCAACGTGGGGCCCAACCGTTTTCTGGATTCAGGCCTCATTCTTATCTTGCAGGTCTTCTGAATCCAGTGGAAGATAGCCTGCTCCGACTCACTACTTCGTTTGGTGGTGTCGGGTAGAGAATCAATAGACTCTCAACAGTGTTTCCAACTAGGGTCCACGTACGCTTACCATCACATTTCTAGTTTTGGGTTTCACGCCTTTTTCCCCGGAAGCAAGTGTTGCTAAGCCTCAATTTCCTTTCCCAGCTTGTAACGTAGAGTTTCCTGCCCTATCCTTGGTAGAATACCATAAGAGCTAGTCGTTTGTTGTGTTTGTCTTTAAGACTTAACGTCTCGTAGGTGATTGCCTTCCAGAAAGGTATTGCCATCCGAGCTTCTGAGGAGTGTCCTTCCCTTCGTTTATGTGAAACGGCTATCTCTTCGTTTCAGCATTTGAAAAAATTAAATATTCTTTCTTCGTAGGGATGAAGTGGAGGGTGAGATGAATCCTTCATGGAATACGGAGGTAGTTGCCTACATGCTGTGCCGTTCCGTCCTTAATGATTCATCTTCATTTTGTTCTCTGACTTCAGACGAGGAAAATTGAATTCTCGCGATCCCTTTTTGCTTGTTTTTTTTTATTTAATACTCTGTGACGGGGAGCAACTCGATTGTTGTTTCTTCATGAACAAACACTGTCTGTGGAAATTTTCTGCACACAGATGAAACAAATTATGAGGTTGGGATGGCTTTTGGTCATCCGAGAGTTTTGCGGGAATTGATTAAAGGAGTTGAACATTTAGAGAGAGAGAGGAGTCAAGTGAAGAGTGTCATCGTGGACGGTAGTCGCTGCAGGAGTCATTTGAGTGCACGACACGTTCATCTCATCGAAAATTACTTCGGTCGGGATTTGTTACCTTGACGAGTGCATTTGGTGGATAGTTGGAGACAAGTTGTGAAGGAAAAAGCCTTGTTTATGCGGAAGCGAACGACGTGAATTCGCAACGACCCAGTTCGATACCTTTTCGAAGCAAAATAGGAAAATTACAAAGAAAGTCGGCGCGTGGAGAAGAACAATGGGATTGGCGGTCCTTAAAGTTCTTTATGTAATATGTTAGTTTTGTGAGATAGTTTCGGGTGATTGTTTAAAAGTTGCTAATTTGAAACGGACAATTTGGAAATCAGTGGAAAGTCATTGGATAACTCCTACGAACAACATTGTCTTAGCGTTGGTGAATTCGACGAGAGGATATTTTTGAGATTATCCTTTTCATTAGCTGTGTTGTGCGATATACTCTGAAAATCGGAAATCATAAACATCGGAAATGCTGATCCTGTGATTGCAGACTTTGGGCAAATGTTAGGAAGTTTCGGAAGGGTTGCGTGCACAAATTGAACGTCTCGAATAAAGTTGAATGTTTCGCTATGTGTTTATAAAAAAATACAGCAGCCAGCATCAAAAACACCATTTGCCCGTGGTTCAGAACAACTTGAATGGTTTCAACGCTTCAAGAACAGTGATTTCAACGTCGAAGATCGGCATGGCGGAGAAAGGGAAAAGATTTTTGAAGATGACAAGTTGACGACTTTACTCAACGAAGACTCGTGCCAAACCCAAGAAGAGTTGACGGAACCATTGCATGCGACTCAGCCAGCCATTTCCTCAAAGCGCTGTGAATGGGTCAGAAGGAAGGAGGCCGGGTGCCGTAAGAGTTGAAGCCGATTTCTGCCTGGTCTCGCAACTAGGGACGAAAAATGAGTTCACTATGATAATCCCAAAATCATGAGGTTTGCCCAGCCATGCTTCCACGACAGCCGGACCAAATATTCACGGCTCCAAGGTTATGCTTTGTATTTGGTGGGACTAGCTCAATGTAGTTTACTACGAGCTGCTAAAACCGAGTGAAACCATTGCAAGCGAACGATATCGAACTCAACTGATGCCTTTCAGATGGTTACTGGAGGAAAAACGGCCTCAGTTCGAGGAAAGGCACGACAAAGTAATTTTACTACATAACAATTCTCGCCCCCATGTGGCGCGACCGGTGAAAACGTACTTGTAAACGCTAAGATAGGAAGTTCTACCCCACCGTTCGTACTCTTCTGACATTGCTCCATCTAATTACCACCTTCTCCGATCAATGGCGCACGACTTGCCGATCAGCATTTCGATTCTTAAGATGAAGTGAAAAATTGGATTGCTTCCTCACTGATGAATGGCTAGCCCGTTCAACGCGGGATTCGTTTCCTGCCGGATAGTTGGGGAAAAGTAGTGGCCAGCGGCGTATTGTACGTATTGTATGTTCAATCATAAATGTACTAACAATTTTTGAAAATAACGCCTCAAATTTACAGAAAAAAATGGCGGAAGCAAAGTTATATACCTAATATAATTTGAGAAGGAAAGCTAGATAGATACCAGTGGCCACTTTGAGAAACTCAATTAATGCTGGGCGCCATTTTGTTACTACAAATTTCATGAAGTCATGACTACTGTGGCAAGACAAAGGGAGTGGGGACAGATCTTCAGAACCAACCCGAAACATTCATGAAGGATAACAGCTCGCCCAACTTGCAGCTAGAGATATCTGTGAGGTCCTGAAAGAATTGTTTACCTACCACCCTCAGCTCTGGTGTAGGTAGAACTGGATAATCGCACAGATGTGTGAAGTTTTTGGAATGCTCATTTGGAAACGGCCGAAAATGATAACAAGCCGGGAAACCGGAAGCTGGACGATTGAGGTAGGAAAGGTTTTGTGTATTTCTTTTATAAAAAAATACTTTCGCGTGATAACGAGATTCAAAGTCTTGAATTTGAACAGGAAGGACAACTTTGACCTATTCTAACGTTGTTAGTAGTAGTGTGATTTCCCCCAAACTGGTAGGATTATGCTCTATATCATAGCCTACATTGCTGCGTCATCCTAGAAGAAGGAGGGTTTTGCAGCCAATTATTAAATATAATAATAACTTTAACTTTAACTTTATTAACTTTATTTGAACAGATATCGGTATGGAGGGTATTTCGGAGCCTAGGCACCATATAGTGGCAGCCCCTTGATTTTTTTCAGATTTTTCGATCGAGTAGTTTCTGAGAATGGGTCCGTTAAAAAAATTATCAGTTTCGACTCCCTACGTCCCCCCCCCCCCTTTCCAACAAACGTTAAAACTAAGACCGGCTTCCTAAAGTAGTAACCGAGACTTTTCAATTGATAGCCCACATGACCATATTTGGTGGAAAAAAATTTGCACTCCACTTTTGCATGCCCCCCTTAGAATGATGTAACTCACTGTATGCGTGAGCTTTCACTGTTCTCGTCTTGCCACCAAATTTTGTGTTGATCACTACAGCCGTTTCGAAGAAAAATGCGTGTGACGTACAGACAGGAAACCGATTTTAATAAGGTTTTGTTTTACACGAAAGAGGGGGGCAGAATATGATATTGTAGGGTATGAAAGTGATCGATTATTACTTTTCGAAAATGATCTAATTTCTGGTTGAAACGAAGGGGAGAAAGGACTCACAATATATGCAGGGCGTACATTCCCAAAAAGAAAGATAATGGAATTTCGATGAATTCTTATTCATGTAACTAACTAAAATCTAAGCAGGATCGATATCCAGAAATTACTTGAAAAATTCGATAGAAATTTTCAGGCTCTTTTGCCCTTTGCATATTTAGGCAGAGAATATAAAATTCAGAATTGCTGCAAAAAGAAAAAAGAATTTGAAAGAAATGTACAAAATTTGCGCTGTTTCATAGAGGTCCAAAGGGTTAATAAATTTGTGCCAAGAAGGGATAATCCTACATTTGGGTCCTCTTTCTATACGAAAAGAATGTATGCCTGTAATTAGAGCCTCATAATAATTCTCACAATGATATTAGGTTGAATGCAGGCTCATCATTTATACCAGCGGATAACCAGCCTATTTAATATTTAACATCCAGATTTTGCCATCACGCATGCCATCCTATTGTGGAGGCGCTGCAGCCGCTTAGCGGATATTCACCCGAGCCTCATATCAAAGTACCGCAGCAACACGACTCGAAACTCACCCACCTGAGTAGCCCACCAATCCCGAACGTGTCGGGAAATCGTGGGAGGCGCTGAAAGGCATTTCAGGTAACCGCGAACGATGGCGCGTAGGTGTTGCTGACGCACTATACTCCGCTAAGGAATGAATGGCAATCATATATATTCATTCCTTCTAGAACTCATAATTGTCTTCTCAACCAGGAAAATAGAGTAGTCCTCTACAGATATATCCTCGCGCATGCCGAAGTGGCCTACACCGTTCTTAACTCACCTTCATCCAAATAACGCACGATTCGCGGTGATTCGTCCTGAATATTGCGACGTGATCATGTTAATTTCACAAGAAGTGAAAGAAAAAAAAGATAAAATCTCGATGAGCCCAAGAATGTGCCGCTGCGACCAATTGAGTTCTATTTTATCATAATTACTAGAAGTACCAACTAACTCCTCAGCCAAATTCAAAACAAGGGTAGGCTGAAAATTGACTAGAAACATTCCGAATTTTTATTTTTGATATCTAAAGTCATGAGAAAGCATAATTAATAATATACGGGCTTTGGTTCGCCTAGGAAATCTTCACCTGGCAGTAGGAGATAAGACGAGAAGAAAGACTGAACTTAATTTCGCATATTATACTAATTGTAAAGTATGACAAACATACAAATCGCTTTTCAATCTTCTGGTAAAAGCATAAAAATCTATAGAGAAAGTGCCCTCTTAGTTACTTTCTTAACATTTCAATCATTCTCACAGGCGGACAATTGTACGGAAAATTAAATGAATTTCCAATACCTCGATCAGTTTCGTAAAAAACATCTGTATGACACACCAATAAAGGAAAGACTTGATTACAATCACATGACTTCCATTACATAGCGACAGCAACAACGATGCAATCTATCATCTGAATCTAATCTAATTGTAATTGAAAGTTTATTGCTCATTAAACTTTGTCTCCCTCCGCCTCGTTCGTGGATTTCATAAATAGCCTTCACCTTATGAAACCTCACTATCAATCAATACTGTGATGTATGTGTTTGGTCTGATTGTGCCCTCTTTTTCGCCCACTTTGTAAACAATGGAGCCAAATGATCACAGAAAACCACTATCGCTATGTCAGGTGATCAAAAACACTTTCGGGTTTTCTGTATCTTATGTTAAAGCCTTTTTCGAATTTAAAGTGAGCGCTTGCTATCTACCCAAATATTCGAAATTGGTACACAAAAGATATTATTGGAAATTATTATTGGAGAGTCTTACTTCAGAGTCGCGGAAAATTTCCGATCAACTCTAATCCCTTTGATCAAATATAGCATAAGCTGACCTTTGGTCACGTCTAATCTTAGACCATTTATAGGTAGATCTTCATGCAGCTTCACTTCCTGCAACTAAAGAAAATTTATCAAAACTCAAAAATGCTTGGTAGCTTCTCAACATAGACCCTTAATTCAAAAAGTAAGACACGTGGATAGCGGCTATGGTAATTGTGATAACTCAATCAATTTCCATCTCAACTACGTGGCATCAATCTAGCAATCACTAGTTCGTCCGATCGGTGTCTATTTGAACTCGTATTAGCCTTCGAATGTGCTAAAAATGAAATTGACAAAAAAGATAATATTTGCCCAAGTTCTTAGCACCATTTTTCTTTGATCAATCAGAATAGTTTTAGTACCACCTCGCGTCTGTACCTGAAAATTACGAATTTCAACTGTAGAATGAACTCCAGCCTGGGTACATTTTGTTTTTCTGAATTTCCAACAAAACGTATTAATAATAACATGAAAAGTGCAAGAGATATAAATAGCCCCCAACAAAAATTTAAAATATGGCCCTCTAACAAATTTTTGAAAGTTTTTATTGAATCTGAGCGTTGTGTGCTTAGGCAAATGAGCGGCAAATTGTCGTATTCAGATCGCTCATGACCCATTCATTTTTTCTTGCAAATATTTTTGTTTGGTTGTTAGGTGACTTTGACTAGATATTCTCAGAAATATTCCACGAAAAATTTTCAAGGCATCACAGAGTGTTAAGGAGTTAATTCTTCTTGCAAATATGATGTTCTAGTGACGTGAAGAATGAAAATTGACATTTACAGAAATGACGCATTACACTCCAGAAGAACGTTTATCAAAACTCTGGAAAATGCTAACGGTAGCGAAACCAAAACATAAGCGAATTTCATGGGGCTGCCTTCTAACCCATATACTGGAATACTTCGACTTAAGACACTAATTGATTGTAGCAAACCTATTCGAAAATAATGTAGGTCAAGCAAGAAGCAATTTGGAAATTAGTGTTAGAAAAAATAGGTTGTAAATCGAAGCAAAACATTTCAAACAGAAGAAGGTTCCTTAGTTCTTCAAGCGTTGTAATCCTGTGTGTTCTACCTGTATCCTAAGTCAAGGAATACCTGGGCAGTTGCGGAAGAGGAAAGCATATAGATCATTTTTCCAGAATTACATGGACGGCGTCAGGACGTAAGCAAGTTAGTCCGTACACAACGAACAAAACAAATACGTGTCTGCACGCTAAATGTTGGTACCCTAACTGGAAAGACCGAGGAACTCGCAAGAGCCCTTCGGAAAAGGTGCATTGACATCTGCGCTCTGCAAGAAACCCGATGGTCTGGTTCCAAAAGCTGCGACATTGAACGCGAACGCGGTAAAAATGGCTACAAACTTCTCTACTTTGGTAACCCACACACTCAATATGGTGTTGGCATTGCCATCTCAGAGGGTTTCCGTGATGCCATTAAAGAAGTCGAACGATTTGATGATCGGCTGATGAAGCTCACCATTATATCAGCTGATCGCACTATTCACTTCTTCACCGCGTATGCACCACAGACAGGTCGACCTGATGCCGAGAAAGATGCCTTCTGGCAACTTCTCGATGAAAAGACTTGTCACGTGCCTGCTGACGATTACATAATCATTGCCGGCGACCTTAATGGTCATGTGGGTGAAAAGGCAGACGGTAACAGGTGCCATGGGGGAAAGGGGTTCGGAGCGCGCAATGAAGGTGGCGAGCGTATAATCGATTTTGCGGACACTCATGACCTTGTACTTATGAATACATGGTTCATCAAACGATTGTCTCATCTTCCCACATTTTATAGTGGGAACAATAAAACGCAAATCGACTATATTCTCATAAGACGTCAACATTTTACCACTGTCATTGATTGCAAAGTCGTTCCCTATGAGACCATCGCACCTCAACATCGGCCGTTGATTGCTGTCCTGCGAATCAAGCCACCGATAAAACGGCGTGAGGAACGCACTGGCCCGCCGCGCATTAAATGGTGGCGATTTGGTGAGAAGAAAGAAGAAGCGGTCTCACTAATACGATTGCCAACCATTACGAATGTGGAAGAATCATGGAACCAAATGAAAGACACGATCCACAAAGCGGCCTCTGCAACCCTCGGGGTCACCAAGCGGTACATCAACCGAGATACTTGGCTTTGGAATGATGATGTTGAAATGAAGGTCCGTGAAAAAAAACGCCTCTACCACAAATTTCTCGACGATAAAACGCCTGCTAATTGGCAAATTTATAAGAATGCCAACCGGGAAGCAAAGAAAGCGGTCGCTGTCACCCGAGCGAACCATTTCAAAAATCTTTACGATGAACTGGACACTCGGGATGGCGAGAGAGATCTGTATCGACTTGCTAAAAGCCGTGATGAACGCACACAGGATATCGAACACTTCTGTTGTGTTAATGACAAGAACGGTACTTTGCTTACCAACCGTCGAGCCGCAACGGATAGATGGCGAGAATACTTCGAGCAGATTTCAACTGAGGAATTTGTTCATCCTCCACTTCCACAATCATTGCCGACATTTGGAGCAGTTCCACCAGTCAGCGCAACTGAAGTCGAGGAGGCAATAAAACAAATGAAATCGGGGAAAGCAACAGGACCTGACGACATCGCATCTGAGCTCTGGAAAGCGAAGAGCTGGGACCCAACACTGTGGCTCAGTGAATTCTTTAACCGGGTTGTTCAGGAAGGAAGAACACCATCTGACTGGCAAGAAAGTACCACTGTTCCAATATGGAAAAAGAAAGGTAGCCCAGCAGAATGTTCAAATTACCGTCCGATCCGGTTACTTTCCCATACTATGAAGATTTTTGAACGCATTCTTGACAACCGTATTCGCGAAATCGTTGAAATAACCGTGAATCAAGCCGGATTTGTCAAGAACTGCGGAACTACTGACGCAATACACGCTGCGCGGTTACTCATGGAGAAACACCGTGAGAAGCATTGTCCTCTTTACATTGCCTTTCTGGATCTACAGAAAGCGTTTGACCGTGTACCACACGAACTCATCTGGTATGCTTTACGACAACACTTCGTGCCAGAAGAACTCGTGCGCTGGGTTCAATTGCTCTACCACTATCCGAAAAGTAAAGTTCGAAGTGTGGCGGGTGTATCAAAATCGCTTCGTGTCTCTGTTGGAGTTCATCAAGGAAGTGCCCTCTCACCACTCCTCTTTGTCCTTGTTATGGACACCGCCACACGGGATATCCAACGTCCAGCGCCCTACACACTGCTTTATGCAGATGATGTTTTCCTAGCATCTGATATCAAAAATGATCTCGAGCAATTTGTTCAAAAATGGAATGATCGTCTCATGCAACACGGTCTCAGATTGAACTTAAACAAAACTGAATTTTTGACGACCGATCCCCATGAAACAGGCACAATCACTGTCAGTGGCAGTGATCTGCCCAGAACTGAGCGATTTAAATACCTCGGGTCAACGCTATCAGCCAATGGAGAGCTGCGTTATGAAATTGCTTCACGCATTAACGCAACCTGGATGAAGTGGCGTTCCACAACTGGTGTCATTTGTGATCGACGTATCAACGAACGTCTCAAATCTAAAATTTACCGCAATGTCGTCCGTCCAGTCGCTCTCTATGGTTCTGAGTGTTGGCCGACCATAAAAGACAATGAACGGCGTCTCGCGGTAATGGAGACGAAGATGCTACGTTGGACTAGTGGCGTCACACGTTTAGATCACATCCGAAATGAGGATATCCGCGATCGTTATGGGGTTGCACCGATCGTGGAAAAGTTGCGAGAGAGGCGTCTTCGATGGTATGGTCACGCAATTCGTGCAAACGAGAATTCACTTGCAAAGATTGGTCTGAACATCGAAGTCGATGGTAAACGACCAAAAGGCAGACCTAAGCAACGGTGGCTTGATACGCTGGATGGGGATTTGAAAGCCTCGAGATTGCACCCAGATCAGGCATCCGATAGAGCCAAATGGCGAAGCCGATCACGACGAGCCGACCCCGCTTGTGAACGGGACAAAGGCTGAAGAAAAAGAAGACTTTGCGTCTACTCAGATGACTAGTTCCTCTGCAAAAGCACAGTTTCATCTATCAAAGATACTTAGAATAGTAGAAAAGCTGGGCAAAAGACCTTACTTGCACTTCTCTCAAGCTGTCCCAGCAGCTTTCACATGCAGTTAAATGTCTCCTAACTATTCAGGTTGAGAAGAAGATTGAAAAAATACAGGCAGCCGCAAGTCCAAGCCCTCAAGCCTCATATATCATGCATATTGTACCTATCCTTTGAGGATTTGTATAAATCTGACGACGCCTTTCAAAACAGGAGGAAAAACAGGTTCTGCATTGAAAAAGACTTTTCCAAAACTTATTTCGTACTAAGTCTGAAATAGTCGACCAGCTGCATATCAATTGCAGGGCTATATCCCCTTCCTCCTATTTGCAAGTAACTGAGTCCACAACGGAAATTTTCACCAGATGATAGCTTAGAGGCGAAAGGTGTTCTGGTAGAAACCCTACTATTGGGTTCATTAGCTTTTTCTTAAGAGAGCAAATTTAACGCTTTAGGTTGCAAGAGTGTTGTTCCTCCTAATAACCAACGATGCTTGTGAGTTTTTTCAGTCAACAGACTTTAAATAGAAACGAGTGGTAGCCCCATGTTTGATATGGTTTGGGTTAGTGCTGATAATCCTAATTAGATTTGCGGATAATCCTGGCTAACTTTGGAACAGATTCGAATAGTCTAATATTGTCAGTTAAATGATGCATACCTGCGCTTGAAGTCGTCATTGATCCGAGAGGCATACGCGTGTTGAGACTATGATAACTAATCAGGTTTTATGAAAACACTCTTAAACCCAATATCCAACTCCGCTGATATTTGATGAAGAAAGAAGAATTTTCTAATCAAGTAAATTCAACACTTCGTCGAAATATGTAATTACAAACTTAGACAATTTGAAATATTTTCTAAATTTTGAAGTCGCGATGCATTGTAAGCTTCTGAATGGTAACCGACTATCAAAAGCAATTAACGGCGCTTCGCAGTAAGGATGACTAAGTTGTTGCAATAGACCGTGACGAAATAAGGACGTCCGGGATCGAAACCGGGTTGCACTGATTGCGAGAGAGACGTCTTTGATATATAATTCGTGCTGACGCGAAATCACTTGCCAAGATCGATATGAGAATCGTGGTCGACGCGCAAAAGGATCAAAATGCCGACTGAAACAATGATGACTTGATATACTAGACAGTGATTTTAGCGCCTTTCGACTCCATCCAGATTAGGCTCATGGTCGAATGAATGGAACAAAGGCTAAAGAAGAAAAAGACTTCTATGCATACTATGCTACCTACATCTACGAGTCGTCGCTCCAAATATTCCGCCAAAAAAAATAATAATTCTCAATATTCACTGCCGCTAGACTGCAGTGAACGTCATGAAATTTAATGGTAAATGACGCGATAGGGCTTCTTGAAACACAACATATATTGTAATCTGATCTGGGTCAGATACTGACAATATTTTTTTAAATACCTGTTGTCCCACAATGGTCAATAAATTTAAAATTCATAACGCATCCTTGAGTCTTTATATCTCCTGTTGACTACTTAGGATTAAATTTTCAAGGCAAAAGAGTAACACATAGGTAATATATTTTGATGTATTCTTGCTAAAGAAGCCTAGTTCCAACACACAGGAAGGGTCTGAAAACGGAAAATGAGGGGCACTCATCAGCCTCCTTCCATCTTATAATTCGAACTATCGACTAGCAGACTATCATGTAAATATTAAAGCATCAATCCAGGCTAAATACTCGACATTCATAGCATCGGATGTTAGTTTATCTAAAACGTCGTTGGATACCGAAATCCTATGAAAAAAAAACAGAACCTCCTCGCGATTTAACTTATCACCTAACTATTTAGTAAAAATAATAATTAACTATTACTCTAGAATAAATAAATATAAAATATAAATATAATAAATAAAATAAATCCAGAGCAATCGGACAATAGTTTTATTTTCAAATTTTTCTTGATGTGATGGGATTCTTAATTGCAATTGCCGTGATCTGAATGAGGGACCATGTGGGCGGCCCTCAAAATTCAGCGACAGCGTCACTCTAAAAAATGAATGAGAATGTTTTCACAAAATATCAGCCAACAGCAGGAAAAGAAATGTGCTTTGATTTTTCAGGTTTTTCGGTCGGATAGGTTCTGAGAACGAGGCCCCTATATTTCATCCAATGTCAGACATAAGACCATGCTCGAAAATTACTAAGCAAGCCCTTTCATTTGATACCCCACATGATCATATTCTGCTCAAAAAAATTACAATCCCCTTTCGCATGTATGGAGAACCCCTCCTTAAACTGAAGAGGTAATGGCGCCACTTGCTAAGGGAATCTCACCAAATTTCGTGACAATCGCTTGAGCCGTTTCCAGACAGACAGGCAGAGGATCGATTCTAATAAGGTTTTGTTTCACACAGAACCTTAATAAGGAGGTACGTCTAGGAAAATAATTTGAAAAGAAAATCAGACAGCAGCTAACTTACAACATAACATTGCTAGATGAATGACTTTTTTTTGGGATCAGTTATTTGTCCCAAAGAAAGGATGCAAGGAAGCTTTGATGTGGATATGAATATTGTCCACTCTCAAAATGCTAATATTGATCCGGAGATCTCCAATGCTGGGGGAGAAAGAGGTTTTTTATCAGCAACTGAATGCAGTCCAATGACACGTGACACTGGATCGTGATGTTTCATCTGAATACCAAAGCGGAATTTGATAACACCTTGCTCGGATATGTGATGTGGAAAAACGATCTTGGCGACCGTAGCGGCAACAATAGTCTCGATAGTCCTGTGACGAATGGTAACGTAGTACATTAAAGAACATATGGAAAGCTTGATCGACAGAGAGCAAGCTGTATTTCCCGAGGATCCCTCCTGGACTGAACACATTTGCGGATCATTTTGGAACGATATGCAGAGTTCAAATCTTCACTTCACCTGTTCTCCATCAACTTCGAAAAGACTTTAGATAGTGATTTGAAAGAATTAGACAGTTTTTCCTTTTTCCTTTTTTTGCTAATATTTTTATTTCATTCACATATACGGATATTTCGGGAATCACTTGTTTTCTTCGTGTCCTCAAAATATTGGTATATGCGAATCAAATATTAGCCAAAAAGCAAAAACAGTCTAATTTTTTCAAATAATTTAATCAGTAGAAACACCGTAACATTACATTTAGACTTTCGATAGTATTAACAGGTAACGCACCTAAAATTCTCTACGCAGGAAGGGCAAATAACGTTGTAAAATGTCAGGTGTTTCCAAGTGGAGTCTGACAAGGTTGCATTCTGTCACGGATACTATTGCTTCTTGTTGTCGTTGACATTTTCATCAGAGAACATGGAAGACTTCAATAAACCAAGACATATTTCCTCAAAACGCTGATGCTGATGACTTTCTCTCTGAACGAGTTATAGACTTTGGCCAAGCCCTTTGGATTTGGACAGAGCGGAAGAAGAGTCAGACTAAAGATAATTTATTTATCTATCTTGGTAAGTGTTGCTATCGATGGTGGCATCGAGTTTGGTGTCAGTCGATGCATTGGCAGTGCTAGATCTGCCTTCGCTGTTTTATTTTAAATGTTCAAACGCGGATACTTCAACACCAACATCAAAGTTAGCTCGATACGAAAACAGCACGCGCAAGTGACCTCAATGTTACAAAAAGGCTCCAAGGCTTAACACCTGCCTCTACCGTGTCATTGAAGTATTCTTTGCTGAGGAAATCTCGAAGAATGAGCTGCGTCCGACCGGACCAGGTAGATGTGTTAATTAGAAGGCGAAAGTCTTCTTCTTCAGCCTTTGTCCCGTTTAAAAGGGGAAGGGCTCTTTTTTATCAGTTCCTCCATTTTGGTCTGTCAAAGGGCTGATTTAGATGGAGTCGCGAGGCTTTCAGATCACCATCCCGCGTATCAAGCCTCCATGCTTTCAGTCGACTTTTGAATATTTCCCATCGACTTCGATGCTTAGACCAATCTTGGCCAGTGAATTCTCGTTAACTCGAATTAGGTGACCATACGATCGAATGCGTCTCTCCGCAATTTTTCCACGATCGATTCAACCCCATATCGATCGCGGATATCATCATTTGATGCGCCACTCGTCCAAATTAGAGAGCAATAGTGGCAGTAACAATGGATATGTCACACTTTAAAAAAGAACGACAAATGCATTCGTGGCTATGCCATGCAGTGGAACCCAATTGTAGGGAGCGATTAATAAGACTATGATGAATAAGAGGGATTGATTCTAGACCGACAGCTTCCAGGATCAACAGCTAGAATAAGAGCTCCTAGGTTTTATATATATAGGATTAACAGAGCAACAGGAACAGTTTTTTATCTAATAATGTTGTATTTCTAACAGTAGGGCAAGGTTGAAAGCAATTTTAAATATTCACAACCAGAAACAGGACTCGAATCCGGAGTAAGAGATCAATAAACAGACGCTCAATCATTTCGACAATCGCGTCCGAGAAAACTTGTCCAATTCAATAATATATAGGACTTCAATCATACATACGACTTCAAAAATATCCTTCTTCGAAAAAGCCAGAGCAGATGGAGGAAGCTGACAAAACCGCAATCAAAATGACAATGATATGTTACCTTTAAAGCCGGTAGGTCCAGCAAAATCGTCCCAATCAAAAACAGGCTTATCAAGAAGGAAGATAAAGGCCAGAGATGATTTTGATCTTTAAGAGGAAAACAATGGAAGTTCCAATCTGTCAGTAACGAAAACACTAACAAATTACAGAATAAGTTCCCGAGAAACTAGCCGCAGTCATGCTTAAACCTTGAAATCACAATTCAAAATTTAACTAATGAGCTCTTCCTGTCCTCTCTCTCTACAAGCAGATCAATCATCACGGAGCTGAGTCGAAAATGGACTTCTTAAAGGTTGCTTTCAGGGAATTAACCAGTGAAGTACCAACTGAGTCCCATGTGACTTATCATTGGCGATCAACTACAACGAATGTAGGGTAGATGTATAATAACGTACAAAGATAGGAACAAAGATTGTAGCAAGCATGGTGCATTTGCTTTCTTGAAATAATAAGAACATTCAGAGCCAAACTATTTTACCATTGGAACTGAAGCTTTTCTTTCAAACGGGTAGTGAGGGAAATAGGCATGACGATATTCATTGATCTGACGTAAGGTAAGCAGATTGATTTTTTGCATCTTTTTTGATCGCGCCAAGGGGTTCCAATCGAATCTAAAATATAAATAGTGACTCACTCACTTTCCTTCAGTGTTGGTTCAGTGTTCTTATCGCATGCATTGATGCCATCGATGATAGTGAAATCCTAACTAAACTTAGCTGATACGATACTAAACGGTAAAAATAATGATGGGCGGCTCAGAGAAGCAATAAAGGATCTAGGACGCTGATGTTTCAGAAAATGTAAAATAAAATCAACATTCAAAGACAACTTAGAAAAATGGCAGTTCCAGCTTTTGAATTTAATAGTATTCCCAAAATGGAATGATCACCTCATGGAACACGGTCTTAGATCGAATCTGAATAAAACTGAGTTTTTGACAACCGATCCCCATGAAACAGGCAGAATCACTGTCAGCGGCAGTGACCTGCTCAAAGCTGAGTGATCTAAATATCTCAGATCAATGCTATCAGCCAATGGAGAACTACGTTATGAAATTGCTTCACGCATTAACGCAACCTGGATGAAGTGGCGTTCCACAACTGGTGTTCTTTGTGATCGACGTATCAACAAACGCCTCAAACCTACTACAATGTCGTCCGTCCTGTTGCTTTCTATGGTTCTGAGTGTTGGCCAACTATAAAAGACAATGAACGGCGTCTTGCGGTAATGGAGACCATGATGTTGCGTTGGACTAGTGGCGGGACACGTTTTGATCACACTCAAAATGAGGATATTCGGGATATATATGGGGTTACACCGATCGCAGAAAAACTGCGGGAGAGGCGTCTTCGATGATATGGTCACGTAATTCGCGCCAATGAGAATTTTGGTCTGAACATCGAAATCGATGGTAAACGACCAAAAGGCCGGCCGAAACAACGGCGGCTTGATACGCTGGATGGGCACTACAGGAATAAGGGTTAAGTTAGGCATTACAAGCCCTTTACTCTTTCATTATTTAATTTGATTTTCCCAAAAGCTCAGCCCTTCTGAGATCGAACAGAGATGCAATGCTCATTTTCATCCCCAAGAAGTGCTAGGTATTGTGAAGGGAAACCACCCCAATGAAGAAATGACGGCGATAAGGTATTGATCATAGATTAGAAACTTATTAACCGCATTTCGTCTACTCCTCATAGTTAGCACAACGTCACCTAAAAGAAGGCGCATTGAAGCATGCATCAATTAAAATAGTCTACGGTCCCATCCAAAGCTAAGCTGAAATGACTCTTGCAGATAATTAAATTTAAGGAGCGAAGTTGAGAGGAATTGGTACCTAACTCTGTTAAATGTTGGGATAAACGTTCAGACTAAATTGAAATAAAAAGAGAGAAGAACTTGCTCGACTACCGGCCACCTTATTTAAGGCAAAAACAGAATATATCATTACGGAATTTCACAATAAAACATATGGTAGACATGAATCTTATCAGGCCCCTGAATTCTGACTAAAAAATATGAATGCAACCGGATCAACAACCTAAAATAATTCGCATTATCATCACAAATATTGCTCTAACCATAAATTCATTCAGAGTTGAACCAATGACTTAAATTTTCATCGTTGTAAAAGTGAATGTGTCATGCAAGTATCTTATCCTTGTGCAAGATAGCGTCTTTCAAGATACCATCTGTCTGTCAATGGAATAAAAAAATTCCCTTTGGTGAGCTGATAAAAATGCACCACAAACTCTCAAATCTGCGTGTATACTACGTAAGCTGTCAATTACTTTTTCAAAACTCAAGACCAATCAGATATGTACCTTTTATTCTGTTCGCTCTATTATGAAAAGGCTTTTGTGCCATTAATTCATTGTGTGCATAATTTACGACCCCGTCCGACTATAATATGTCCCGGCCTGGTTTGACCCTCTTCCATTTAATTGAAACTACTCGACCAGCTCAAGATAATCCTCAATAAGCCCGCCATGCACTTGCTCCGATTAATTCCTTTTTTTGTGTGCTCCATTTAATTGACTTGATAGCGCTAAAAGCAACACTATCACCCCCAATTAGATGACTCTGTAACTTTGTATAAAATTACCCGACAATTTTACAGTTGCTTATCGAAAATCAAGTGAACTTATTCCAGCTGAAAAGTAGGCTTAAGTTGTTGGTGGCCTTTTAGGTACGTCCGCGATTGCGTCGGAGATACCTGATTTATATGAGGTCGTTAATTAGCTTATCATTCGCTGTTAAGCTCTCCATGTGTTATATAATGCTGAACTTGGTCTTACAATAGTGTTTTGAAATTATTAAAAACAATAACTGAAGAGGCAATCAATGGCGATGACGATAACGGCTATTATGAAATTTGTTTTGATTTGCTCTTCTGTGGAGATAGGGATTGAAACAATTGTTTTATTGATTGACAGATACACCACAAAAATTGACGAAAGCTACTTTTTGTCATGTTTTGGACACAAAAAACTTTTCGACTGATTTGGATATCTATTCAATTGCAATTTACATACTGATAACGTCGAAGAATACAATCAGCACGAAAAACATGGAAATGATCCAGCATAGTCCCAGACTGGATTAACAGGGAAAAAGAAAAGAAGACTCCCAGATTAGGTGGGTGAAGATGAAATCTGAACGCATTTGCCGTTAAAAACCATCAACAACCATTTTCTATACAACTCCAAAACCCGAATATTTAATTTCAGGGGGGCAGCGGGATGTTCTTCCATGGCAGCACCCTCGTTTTCTTCAACTTGAAGCAGAACACTAAACGATATAGGATAGTGTGGCTTCGGCAGACAATCCCCTTCCACTAGCAGTGGGACATTATTGTACTTACTTTGATAGGACCTTGTAAAAAAGAGAAAGAATGTCGTATTGGATTAACACTGATGATGTCCGCAATGTCTATCATATTCTGGGGTTTCAGTGCTCAGTGTTTTCTCATAGTCTGAGAGTTCAGGGGATATTACCAACCAACTTATCTGATCTCTCTTGGTGGCAGGTCCCGCGAAATGTTGAACTATCCTGAGCCTCGGAGAAATGCTAGGGCGTTAACCTCAGTTGACGCGGCAGGACAAGACCCGGTCCTATCGAGAAATGGGCAAAGGTTCCTGACGCATGCACGACCTCCGGATGTAAATAAATTAGTCCCAGCGAAACGAATGCGTAACTGCACGCTAAATATGGACACCCCCGCTGGAAAGGCCGAGGAGCTCGCAAGAATCATTCGGAAAAAAACGCACAGATATTTGCGCTCTACAAGAAACAGATGGTGTGGTGCCGAAAGCAGCGACATAGGACGCGAACGTGGTAAAAATGGTCATAAACTTCTGTATTTTAGTAGCTCACATACCCAATATGGTGATGACATTGTCGTCTCTGAAAAAATCCGTGATGCCATTAAAGAAGGCGAGTGATTTTATGACCGGCTGATGAAGCTCACCATTATATCGGCTGATCGCACAATTCACTTCTTCATTGCATATCCACCACAGACGGGTCGATCTATGTCAACAAAGATGCCTTCTGGTAGCTTCTCTATGTTAAGACCTGTGCCTGCTGATGACTATAGTGTCATTGCAGGCGAACTTACTGGTCATATGAGTGAAAAGACAGACCGGAATAGGTGCCATGGAGGAAAGGGGTTTGGGCTACGCAATGAGGATTGCGAGCATATAGTTGACTTTGCCGACATTCACGATTGTCTCATCTTACCGGACTTTAAAGTAGGAATGGTAATACGACATTTTATCACCGACACTGGCCGTTCCCTATGAGACTACCGCACCTGAACATCAGTCGTTGATAGCTGTCTTGCGAAACCCAGCAATAAAAAAGCAATTGCGAATGTGGAAGAATAAAACAAGTCGGAATACCGGAAGCTCGTGCTTCGGATATAAAGGTTTTGTGTTCATCTTATCTAAGAAATTTCAACGCACATTTTTCTACCCGTATACAGCTACAAAACTACGAGACATACGTACATATTACAGCCGTAGATGTTACGCTCACCCTAAACAAACAAACTGCCTATTTTCGAATACTGTACACATATAGGCACGTATATAAATTGATCGTACCCATATTTCCGATTTACTTCTTATATCTATCTGAATTAGGCTCTACCCGCAAAGTTCATTAGCACGCATATACTATATACCTACATACACACATGTCTCATTGGAATAATTGATATTCATATACAAATGATTAAAGAACTAAAACAAAATAATTCTTTTCCACCCAATTCATACGAACCTACTTCGTTGTGGTATTGACAGATTGATATGTGATGATGACGTCATGCAGGTTGAAATTCACAAAAAATTATAAAGTTTTACCCCCTATAACTTTGTTAATAATAGTTGGATTTTCTTCAAACTTGACCAAATTGTGCACTATGTTCTTTATTATACGTATGCCAAATTTTGTACTTCTGGGATGAACATAAGAGGGGTGCCGGGTAAATTTCTAAAATGTGGAAATATACTATTATTAACTTTATTTGTGCAGATATCGGAACCGGATATATTTTGAGGCCTAGATTTCGTAGAGATGCACTACTGAGATTTTTTTCAGATTTTTCGGTTGGATAGGTTCTGAGAACGAGACCTGTTACACTATTTGGGGGTCATATTTTGAGCCCTCACTCCCCTATGTTTCACCAAATATCAAATATTGAACCAGTTTCGAAAAGTACTAATTGAGACCTTTCATTTGATACCCCACATGGCCACATTTTATGAAAAAAAATGTTGCACCCTCCTTTCACATGTATGGGGAGTCCCCCTTAAACTTAACACAAAATGGCGTCAGTTGCTGCATGTAAAGGGAACGGCAGATCACATACTCCTACCAATTTTCGTGACAATCGGTTCAGCCGTTTCCGAATAAATCGGCTGTGACAGACAGACAGACAGACAGACAGACCTGTACGGAGTTGCCAAACCTCCCATCAGGCGCGTCCCTTCGTGCGGATAAGGGAATGCTCGGCGGATGCGTAGGAATATGCACATATACGCATTTGGAGGTGTGCGTGTATGGGCATGCTTATGCGCAGGCCGGGTAGGTGGGAAGTAAACGCCCGCCCGTGGATAAAAATTGGCTATGGGAAGGATACCCAGAAATAAAACCAAACATGCAGGAACAGAAGGAGAATAAAGTTACGGTGCAGGGCTTCGGAAACCCAGTACCGGCAGCTTTTGGGAGTGGGCAAGCAGGCTCCCGGCCGTCGATATCCCTCGACTGCAGTGCCTCGGTGGTGGATTACTTGGCCACCGTTGCATCAAATACTACAAGTAGCCTGGAGAAAGAGGCATTTAAAAGGAGTACATCACTCCCGAGAACGCCTGTTCAAAACCCAAGAAAAGATGGGGCACAAACTGGTCAGGTATTAGCCCATAGCGGGGTAACTACACCTGGTCGAAATATGTCGCAGGACTTAATGGTTGATCCATTTAAGAGAAGCTCGACGATAGCGCGATCTCCTCCGAAATCAACCTTGATGAAGGAAGGAAATCAGGGAAGCATTCGGAAGGCTAATAAGTACGTAAGCGCCCAATGTGAAAACCAAGCGGAGGAGCTATGTCAGAGCCCGGAAGAATCATCGTTTGCCCTACTCGGAGGTAAAATAGTAGAGTTGTCTGAATTTATTAAGGACAAACACAACGTGCACCAGGCCATCAAAAACATGGTGCGTACCATTCGGGTACTATATAATGGTGCCAAGGAAGAAAAAAACGGCTCGAAGAAATCAAGCGTCACCCAGGCAACACAAGTGACACCCCCTCAACATCCAAAGGGCGGTAAACTTGAAAAGAGGAGTAGAGAGTGCGCGAACGATTCTTTCGGATCCTCACAGGACGCGAAAAGGCAAAAAGGCCTCTCACCGGCAAAAGGCAAGAGAAACAAAGTTACCAACATCGTGGAAACTGCGGAGCCGGCTCCAATTGACCCAAGGGAGGCAAAGCCTCAAAAAGGGACCAAGGAAGCATGGGCCAAGGTTGGTGGAAGGAAAAACACGACGCAGAAAAGAAGATTACGACCCGAATTAATAATCATCTCCAAAAAAGGGGATATGACTTACGCCGATATCCTTAGGAAGGTCAAATCCGATCCTGAGCTGATGGACCTTGGAGAAAACGTCAGCCGAATCAGACGCTCCCAGAAAGGAGACTTGATGCTGGAGCTGAAGAAGTCTCCGGGCAAAACGGTGGAAAATTTCCTCGGCAAGGTGGAGAAGTTCTTAGGAGAAGAAGCTCAAGTACGGGTCAGAAAGCAGGAGCTTGTCATAGAATGTAAGGACATTGACGAAATCACGACCAAGGAGGATATCCGTGACGCCTTAGAAAAGCAGTTCGGACCACTTGGCTTGCAAGATTCCGCAATCAGGGGACTGAGGAAGGCATACGGAGGCACGCAAACGGCAACTATAAGCTTACCAACTGAAGCAGCGTTCAAACTGCTGGCGGCTGGGAAAGTAAAAATAGGTTGGGTCGTTTGCCGACTCAGGGAGCAGGTATCGCTTAAGCGCTGCTTTAGATGCCTGGAATTCGGCCACATAGCGGCGAAATGCACCGGTGACTGTGACAGGTCAAAATGTTGCAGAAAATGTGGGGGAGAAGGCCATATGTTCAGGGAATGCAAGGCTGAGCCTGAATGCATGTTCTGCAAGGAAAAAAAAGGCGTCGACTGTCGGCACGTTGCAGGCAGCAGCAGATGCCCAGTGTTTAGGCGAGCCTTGAATGCAGTAAAAAAATGAGGTTGATACAAATCAACCTCAACCACTGCGAGGCAGCGCAAGACCTTCTCTCGCAGACCATCTATGAGAAGGGAATGGAAGCTGCCATAATCAGTGAGCCCTATCGCAACAATAAGAGCGGTGCCTGGACTGCAGATGAAACTGGTAAGGCGGCAATATGGGCGTGTGGAAATCAGGCCATTCAAGAAGTGATGGAGTTTCCAGAAGTTGGATTCGTCAGGGCAAAAATAGCTGGTATCTATATATATAGTTGCTATGCTCCACCAAGCGCGACGATAACAGAATTCGAAGGAATGCTAGGTATGCTAGTCTCGGATGCAAGAAGTCGAAACCCCAAGATCATAGCTGGTGATTTCAACGCGTGGGCCGTTGATTGGGGCAGTCGCACTACGAATGCCAGGGGCCGTATCCTGCTCGAGGCTTTCGCGGAGCTAGATTTGGTGCTTGCCAACACGGGAAACGTTTCCACTTTTCGTGGGACAGGGTCGGGCTCAATAGTCGATCTGGCATATGTGAGTACCACATTGGCGAGGAGAATGACATGGTTTGTCAGTGAGCATTATACTCACAGCGACCACCAGGCGATTTTCCTCCAGATCGAATATGGGCCATGCGTCGATACGTGTTCCCGTGAGGCTGGAAACCGGGGCTGGTCCGTGAAGGGGCTTGAGGAGGATGCATTCATAGAGATGCTATTGGGAGCCCAATGTCCCGGTGGTGCGGCTACGGAAAAGGTAGAGCAAATGATGGGACGCATAACAAGAGCATGCGACGCTGCTATGCCGAGACGACGAGTTCTCGCAAAAAGGCGCTCAAACTATTGGTGGAATGAAGAGATCGCGGTGTTACGGAATGCATGTTTTCATGCTAGAAGGATCTGCCAACGATCTAGAGCAACACCAGACTTCGACGAGAAACGGCTAGCATATGTGAACCTTCGAGGTAAGCTTAAGCAGGCTATACGGACCAGCAAGCGAGAATGCTTCAAGGAGCTTTGCACAGAGGCAGACCAAAGCCCCTGGGGAACAGCGTACAGGATAGTTATGAAGAAGATGAGAGGGCGAACACCACAATTGACCTGTCCGCATCTTCTGCTCGATATCGTGACGGCGCTCTTCCCCCCGGATAAAGGGGAGCGCAAACAACACAAGCAAGCACTCGACGTCTACACCATACCTGCGGTAACTGAGGAGGAACTTATGCAAATTTTCCGGAGAATTGGTGATAACAAAGCACCCGGTCTGGATGCTGTTCCCAATAGAGCCCTTAAACTCGCTCTTAAGACCAGACCCGACTGGTTTATCAGCGTGTTTGAGACATGCAAGATAGAAGGAATTTTCCCCGATCGGTGGAAGAGGCAAAAACTAGTTTTGCTCCCGAAGCCGAATAAACACCCAGGACACCCTTCATCATACCGACCGATTTGCCTTATCGATACGGCAGGAAAGATGCTCGAAAGGGTCATCTACAACAGACTGCTCCCTATCATCGAATACAAGGATGGACTATCGGAGCGACAGTTTGGATTTCGTCAAGCCCACTCAACGATCGACGCCGTAGACGTTGTTTTGAAGCTGGCTCGAGACGCGATGTCGTCTAAAAAATGCTGGACATCAAAAATGCGTTCAATACCGCAAGCTGGGAGTGGATAAAAAGTTCACTGGCTAACACGGGTGTCCCTAGTTACTTGACTAAGCTCCTCAACAGTTACCTTTCGGAGAGGACACTTTGGTACGACACGGATGAGGGATCCAAGCAGTACACCGTCACCGCAGGAGTACCACAGGGCTCAGTGTTGGGTCCTCTCCTGTGGAACGTCATGTACAATGGGGTCCTTGTCCTTCCCGTGCCAAAGGAGGCCACGATAATCGGTTTCGCAGATGATCTAGCTGTGGTTGTCGTCGCGAAAGAACCTGAAGACGAAATGTACGCTAACGAAACCATTAGCGCCATAAAAGCGTGGCTGGAGATGGTTCAGCTTGATCTTGCGGAACAAAAAACGGAGGCGGTTTTGATTACCAATCGTAGGAAGAGGAATACGATTAATATTCGCGTTGGTGGTCACGTCATCACTTCGAAGCCGGTTATCAAATACCTGGGGGTGATGATTGACGCTAAGATCAATTTCAGGGGACATCTGGACTATGCCTGTGAGAAAGCGGCAAATACCAGCGTATCATTAGCGCGGATGAGGCCTAACATTGGAGGTCCAAGGTATAGTCGCAGATTACTTGTGGCCGGAGTGGTTCGCTCCACACTATTATACGCGGCACCAGTTTGGGAGGAAGCATTAGCGTGTGAGAGTAATCGTAGGAGAGTAAATATGACTTACCGCTTAGTGGCGCTAAGGGTGTGCAGCGCCTTCAGAACAATATCAGGCGAGGCAGCGTGTGTTATTGCGGGAATGATCCCGATAGACATTCTGGCAAGTGAGACACGCTGCCTGTACGAGACAAGGAAAATGAATCCTCTTGAAAAGGATGCAGAATGTCGAAAGGCGGCAAGGCGGGAGTCGCTGGAAAAGTGGCAGAAACGGTGGGATGACTAGCAGAGGGGTCGCTGGACCCACACTTTGATTCCCCGTATTGAAGAGTGGATCCAGCGACGACACGGTGAGATTAACTACCATCTGACGCAATTCCTGTCAGGACATGGCGGTTACAGGGGGTACCTGCACCAATTCAGGCTGGATGATTCTCCCTTGTGTCCTGAATGTGGTTGCACACCTGAGGACCCGGAGCATGTTATGTTCCACTGTCCACGATTTCTCTCAGAAAGGAGGAGTCTGGAAGACTCCCTGAAAACCACTCTAAGCCCGCAGAACATCGTCCGGGAAATGTTGAAATCGGAGGGAAACTGGTGTGCGGTGAACACCGCCATCAAACGAATACAAGAAGAACTGACAAGAGCGGAGCGCGCAAGGAGGACGCGAAGAACGGAAGGCGTGGTCGCGTAAAGCACAGTCCACCCCGCGAAGTAATGCTTTGCGGCGGTCCCGCGGGGAAGGAAAAAGGAGAAAGTGGGGGTGGTTTTAGTGGGTGAGAATCCCACACGCTGCTGCAACCTGGCGCGGCAGTGTCTTTCTAAGATTTCCACCTCCATCCATAAAAAAAAAATAAAAAAAAAAAAAAGACAGACGGACAGACAGACAGACGGACGGACAGACAGACAGACATACGGACAGACAGACATCGAATCGATTCTAATAAGGTTTTGTTTTACACAAAACCTTAAAAAAACAATCCACAAAGCGAGCTATGCAACCCTTAGGGTTACCAAGTAAGCGGTTGATCAACCGAGATACTTGGCTTTGGAATGGCGATGTCCGAATGGAGGTCCGTGGAAAGAAACGACTTTACCATACATTTCTCGACGGTAGAACACTGATCAATCAACAAATTAACAAGAATGTCAATCGAACAGCAAAGAAAATTATTGTTGTTACCCGAATGGTCCATTACAAAGACCTTTACGATAAATTGGACACTCGGAACGGTTTAATCAACTTCGATCAAGATCGACTTGTCAAAAGCCAACGGCAACGCATCGATCGACAAGCAGATTTCAAAAGAAGAATTTGTTCATCCCCCGTTTCCACGAGCACTGCCGACATTTGAAGCAATTCCACCTGTCAGCGCCACTGAAGTCGAAGAAGCAGTAAAACGAATTAAATCGAGGAAAACAACAGGACTTGACGAGATCGCAGCTGAGCTCTGGAAAGGGAGAAAGGGCGAAGAAGGTACCCAACACCGGGGCTCAGTGATTTCTCAATTCGGTCCAACTGAACAAACGTCCGATCAGGTTGTAATCCGATACCATGAAGATTTCTCAATTCATTCTTGACAACCGTATTAGTGACAGCGTTCAAATAACTGCGAATCAAGACGGGTTTGTCAAGAACTGCGGAACTACTGACGGGGGAATTCCGTGAGAAGCATTGCCCTCTCTACAATGCATTTCTGGATTAAGAGAAGGCGTTGGACCGTATGTCACACGAACTCATCTAGAACGCTCTGCAACAATACCTAATGCCAGAACAACTCGTGTTTGTGATCCAAAAATTAAAAGCCAAAGTGTGGTATCGCGGGAATATCAAAACACATCCGTGTCTCTGTCGGTGTTCTTCAAAGAAGTGCCCTCCCACCACTGCTTTTTGTTTTTGTCAAGCGTCCCACACACTATTTTATCATCATCATCAACGGCGCAACACCCGGTATCCGGTCTCGGCCCACTTTAATAAAGAACTCCAGACATTCCTGCTTTGCGCCGAGGTCCACCAATTCGATATCTCTAAAAGCTGTCTGGCGTCGTGGCTTTCGCCATCGCTCCATCTTAGGCAGGGTCTGCCTCGTCTTCTTTTTCTACCATAGATATAACCCTTATAGACTTTCCGGACTGGATCATCCTCATCCATACGGATTAAGTAACCCGCCCACCGTAATCTATTGAGCCAGAGTTCGCAATTCTTCTTGCTAAGAACCCAAGTCTCCGAAGAATACATGAGGACTGGCAAAATCATTGTCTTGTACAGTAAGAGCTTTAACCCTATGGTAAGCTGAAATAGGCTCTGTTAGCTGACAACAACCGTGCGCGGATTTCATCATCGTAGCTGTTATCGTTTGTGATTTTCGACCCTAGATAGGAGAAATTGTCAACGGTCTCAAAGTGGTATTCTCCTATCCTTATTCTTCCTGTTTGACCAGTGCGGTTTGATGTTGTTGGTTGGTTCGTCTTCGGTGCTGACGTTACCACCATATACTTTGTCTTGCCTTCATTGATGTAGAGCCTAAGATCTCGCGCCGTCATCCCCTTGTCGTAGACCGTTGTTGACGTCGAATGGTCTTGAGAGTGATCCTGCTGCTTTTATCTGGCCTCGCACATTGGTCAGGGTCAGCCTAGTCAGTCTTATCAATTTCGTCGGGATACCGAATTCTCTCATGGCCGTGTACAGTTTTACCCTGGCTATGCTATCATAGGCGGCCTTAAAGTCGATGAATAGATGCAGACTGCTTAATGCAGATGTTTTCCTAGCGTCCCATAGGAAAGTTGCAACACGGTCTCAGATTCAATCTGAAGAAAACAAAATTTTTGTCAATCGACCCCAGGGAAACAGGCACTATGACTGTCAGTGTCAGTGACCTACTAGAACTGTGCAATTTAAATAGTTAGGATTGATGCTGTGAGCGTATGGTGAACTGCTCTCTGACATTGTTTGAAGCAGCGTTCAACAACTGGCGCTCTTTGTGAACAACAGATCAACGGACGTCTCAAATCCACAATCGATATAAGATTATATCGATCGTGAAAAAACTACAAGAGCAGCGTCTTCAATGATATGACTACGTGAAGAAGGGAAGGAAGTATCCCGGTAGATGACAGAGAAAATGGTTGACAATTGTAGCACACAGACAACGATTAAACCTTCTAATAAACAACCATCGCGACTGCAACAGATCTCGAATATTACCAGACATGCTGGCTAACGCTGCTGAAGAAGTGTCAATGGTAATTGTTTTTATTGAAACTGGCCTTGTTATGATGCCAAAAACGTAGAAGAACAATTACCTCAGGCAACCTTCTTTCTAACTTGAGACTTTTTTATGATGGTAGCCGATACCAACCTGATATTGAAGTTCCTTGTTAAATGCCGATGAGGTGCTGCCTATATGCCTACAACCAAAAAAGAAGTCAAAATTAGACATAGCATGAACACCCATATTATACCGAAAGAGCTGAGAAAACCCTTGGTAAATGTGTACCTTTGGACGGCAAAAATGTTGGCAAGCGCGCGTGTCCAGATACCTCAGTGGTTACAGCACAAGGCTATCGTATGGAAGGTCGCGGTTGAAATCTCACTAGTGGCATTGGGATTAGTATCGCGATTTGACGTCGAATGCCAATCGACTCAGCTGTAAATGAACACCTGAGCCAAATCAGGCTAATAATCCCCGGCGACCGCAATGCTGGCCACATTGCCTCCTATAGGGTACTGTAATCCTGCATTGTCCCGCTACGGCTGTGAATGAAGTGCTGTAAGACACTTCCAGGCTCGGATCCAATTAGATTGTTGCGATTATTATTATTATTATTATTTCCGAGTTATCACAATCTCGGCAGATGCCGGATTTTACCTAATACTAGCACTAAGTGCCAAGGATCTAGGCTTGGACAATCCTACTTACTTAAAAACTAAAGGGACGCCCGTGGTGGTGGCCGGTAGTAGGTCAATGGGAGAATCCATCGAGTACTCCCCGCAACATCGAGCACGTATGCAGAATGGTGTACTTCTGCATGGTTTGAACCAGACTGTGCGAAAGTCCCAGGATATCAAGGGAAGTCGTGAGGGATTTAGGTACAATACCTCTAGCTCGAGGAGTGACAGAGTTGGTTAAGATCCTTCCCAGCGGGTTAGGACCGGCCCAACTAGATGTTTTACTACGAGGATCAACGAGGGGAGCTGGTCCTACTTCGCCTTCTGGTTAAATCCAATTTGGATGCTTTGAATACGGCAAAACAACAGTATAGATCATGTGCAAAGCCCTATGTTTACGTTTCGCCCAAGACCAATGTTGTTGCGTTACACCCTTGTGTGGAGTGGAGTACATCAAGGGCCTAAATAAATCCTAAATGCCGGATCCATGCTATAAGGACTGTTTGGCGAAACGTGGTTTGCAATGGACGCTTGATACCTACAATCGACAAGGTCATCGATGTTTGATCCTTGAAAAAATTAGAAAGGATTTTGTTCCAGGTCAGAGAAAAAAGTGGGTCAGCTAGCTTTCGGTATTGCTTCGGATACATTTGAATGAGGGACAGAAATGTCAACACCATCAACAATAAATTGCTCGAATTGTAATCAGCTTAGTCGCCGGATGTGGTATGGAATCATGACCAAATAAAATTCTGCAAGTAATTCTTCGTTAATTCCACCAAAGCGAAGGGGAAATTCAACTCGAACCGACAGCCAATTACTTGTGCATCTAACTATTTCCGGAGGAACTACGCCAATTTCAATCCTACTATCCTTCACTTAGAAGTTAAAGTAGCTAATAACGCACAGGGATTGGAAATCATTCATCGCCATCATCACCAGCGACGTAAAAACAGGTGTTTGGTCTAGGCCATAGTAAAGAACTTCAGACATCTCAGTTTTGCATCAGGGTTCACTAATTCGAATCCTTAGCAGCTACCAAGCGCACGGGACTATAGATTGGTGCAGGATTTAGCACGTTTACTTTTTATACCATAAGTATTGCCCCTATAGAGTCTCCAGGCTAGATCAGTTCAAGCATATAAATCAGATAATCTATTACTTCAGCAATCCATATTGGATCTAGGCCTTGAAGTGTGTTAGAGCACTTCATTCAAGGCCGTAACGGTACACTGTGGTCAACATTGCGCTCGCCCGAGATTATTACCCTGATTTGACTCAGGTACTCATTCACAGCTGAGTCGACTGGTACGGACGTCCTAAAAGTTTCTACGAATTCGTTCCTGGCTCAAACTTAAGATACTTCGGAAAAATCTTCCCTCAACGGGAAGTCTACATATTTTCTCAATTGAGGGAGTATTCTTTCAGTTCCAAAAGCCTGCAAGAAGCACCAGCAGGAAATCGTCTGAACGCTAAATCTCAGGAAGCCGAATATTGGGTCTAATATGTAAGGTCTGCATATTCACACTTCATGTTCCTTCCACTTCCCCCACCAATCTATTTAAGAGAGGATAGGAGTAGCAATTGCGACCAGGTACACAGCAACTGGTACGAAAATTTTAAAGAAATGATAAACGAGTAGCCTCTGTCCAAGCATCTGCCAGGTACCATCAAATTCAAGGGATTACGAATTTGTGAATAAACAAATTTAATTTTATCATGCTCCAATGACTCACTATTATGACTATTCAAGGATGATAGGAGCTTCAAACGGTCCAAGCCCTTCCGTTAATTAGTAAATTTGTCCTTCTTCTGAGCATCTTTAACAATTAGTTAGACCTCGTGCGCTGTCAATCAATAATCGAAGTGGTTCTCTTTGAAAGTAAACTTTTTAACTGAGTAATAAAGGAGAAAAATAGAAACGTCTGAACGGGAAAACTAGCTAAGTTGAACAAACGGGAAGTGGGAAAGCAATGAATGAAGATTTTGTACTAACAATCAGAAACCATGAACTGCACGTAATATAATGCAATTACAGTGAGAAGGCCAGGAGGAACCAATTGTTTTTACGAATAAAGAATGTTTCAGCGCCACCAGTAGACTTGAAATTTGGCAGTCTGGTTTCGGTGGATGAAAATGCTCAGACTTTATCATAACAAGTTACATCATATAGACCAAGAACAGAAAAACTAGGATTAGGCAGTTTTTATCTCAAAAACTTTAAATTTCGGTTGTCAATTTTACCACAAAGCCCGTATAATACGCCGGCGAAAGGATATATTTGGTAGGTAGCAAACAAGCATGTAACGAAATGATAGCCTAAGTCGAGCAAATCTTGATCCTGTTTCAAAAACGGAAGACTTTTCCAAAATATCCCATTCCAGATATATGATTTCAACTCCGACCTGAAATTTACAAAATGTAATGCGAATTGAACCAAATTTATGATGCAAATCGCACCAAATTTTATATGCTCAAGGAAGTCCGGTTTCATTTATCGCCAAAAGTCTCAACCGATATCGGACTTTACCACCTTCTGCATGCATTGAAGCTCGCTGAACTTAGGTTTTCTTTATTCATACTTGCAAGCTATCTTTACGATTCCAGTTCAACCGTGTGTAAACCTTACCAACTACAGTAAATCCAAATATACAAAGAAAATTACTTTTTCCACATTTTCACCGAATCGTGTGTTTAAGCTCGCAATGAATATCAACCGAAAAGTATCTGATAAGGCAGGCGCAAATACAGTCACGAGATATTACCTCACGTTAGCGTTTTATTACGAGTGTGTGAGTATATAAACTTGGAAAAATAAATCACAGAACTAATGCGTCACTGATCATTTCTGCTTTCGCTATACGAAAATATGCGCGATTTATCCATATAGGGAATTTCATTTAAACTTTTTTTTGCAATTGCACTGAACTAATTAGATATTTTCCACACCTTTCACGTAGTCAACATGCACGATACCGGGGAAGCGTGAATAATGCAACATAATTAAAATTGCATTGGAATGTTGGAGTACAACTGCTGCAGTAAATGTAGCGACACTTCATGCCCGATTGAATCTTTCCACACTATATAGCGGCTTCGATTGATTCTGTATGCATTTGGGAGAAAAGAACGATACAAGATACAAGGATAAGAAGATAATTTATATTTAAAAGTTTATACAACTCTTTATGGCACTCGGAACACGACTAATATAACGGCCTTCGACTAAAGTATATTTCGAGATAAATTATCTTTCCTCCCGTTTATGTGTACATTCAACGTACATCATCCCCCTATCTTTTGATATTCGGTGTTTTGTTGTCTTTTGTTGTTCCTGGCCATATCATGCAAAGTAAATATATATCTATACATATTAATAAATTTATTTAAACAAGTGTGACAGGCCAGCCTAAAGTTGTCTCCTTAATTTGCTACAAGACTTGAAAATATTTTATCTTCGCCAAGTAGATATTTATAGTTGTACACATTTGGGGAGAAATAATAATGAGCAGCAGATCATTATCAATGCAAAATTTCATTTCGCGTGAAATTGCAAAGTACATGAAAAAACAACATATGGCGTTAAAATATGAAGTTATTATCGGAGTGAGAAATTGGTGATATACGCCAGTTGCGTAAATGAACTGTAAACCGAGTTTGACCAAGTAAAACTAGATAGCTTCATGCAACACGGATCAGACAGGCACAGTTCAACTTGCATAACCTGACCATAAAAAGCCAGGATGAGGTCTAGAATTTCACATTTTGTACCTTACCTTGTAACATCTTCCTGAGGGGAAGCAAATGTAAAATTAACTATAAAAGAACGGACCAATATCTCTAATTAAACATCCATCATAATTACGTTCAGTTGGAATCCCTATCCACTCCCTTGCCGCCTATGATCCAGGATATCCTTTCTTCGTATATAAAGCAAGGAAACCAATGCCAATCTTTGATATGCTAATTATGCAATAGTCAACTGAAAAATAGAAGTAAAAATGCAAGGACTGCTGCCTATTGTCGAGCACGAAAGGAGATGCACAGATTGAACAAAAAGATACGACAAAAATTAGAGCTTTAATTCACATCGCAATCAACTTCAGATGCTCTGCCTTCCAAAAAATCACAAAATTTCACAGTGACTACTACAAAAGGTTCACAGTCACTACCTACAGGCGGTATAAATGGAAATATTTGCATTTGATTCCCCTACCCCAAGGTGACAACACCCTCACAATTTCGTGCCCAGGTTTGAAATCCCCCAAAACCAATAAAGCCTGAAGTGACAAAGAAATGTACCCACTTTTGTGAATTCGGCAGTGAAGTGACATCCAACCATATGTCAATGTTCACTCTTCATGAATGCAGAAGTTTTTTCCACTTCTTCGAAGTTTGTAAATGCTTCCATAGTTGACTGCGAAAATCAAGATTCAATTTGTCATCCAACTTCATTGGATTTATAAATTAAATCATCATCATCAACGGCGCAACAACCGGTATCCGGTTTAGGCGTATCTTAATAAGGAATTCCAGACATCCCGGTTTTGCGCCGAGGTCCACCAATTCGATGTCCATAAAAGCTATTTGGCGTCAGGAGACCTACGTCATCGCTCTATTGCAGGCAGAACCTGCCTTATCTTTGTCTACCATAGATCCTTACAGACTTTCCGGGCTGGATCATCCTCATCCATGCGCATTAGGGGTGACCCGCCCATCGCAACCTGTTGAACCAGATTTTATACACAACCAGACAGTCGTGGTATCGTTCATAGATTTCGTCGTTATGCAGGCTACGGAATCTTCCATCCTCAAGTAGGGGGCCAAAAATTCTTCAAAGGATTTTTCTCTCGAACGCGGCTAATAGTTCGCAATTTTTTTTTTTTGCTAAGTACTCAGGTCTCCGAGGAATACATAAGAATTTGTACAGTCAAAGCTTTCACCCTATGGTGAGACGTTTTGAGCGAAAATATAAATGCAAATTCCAAAAACAGAAGTGATCGCAGCGCATAGATGAGGAAAGCGGGTAGTTTGCTGATCATCTAAGGTAGCCGACTAAGCAGTAACAAGTGGGCTGAGTCTTTGTTCTAATGTGCAGAATTTAGCTATCCATTTTTCTGGATTGTAATCTTGATTGCACTGACATTGAAAGGCTTTTAAAACATTGTTTAACATGCCAAGCCAGCACGTTTTCCACCAACTTGGATGTTTTTCAACTCATAACAACTGCTTCATCTCTGACCGATTCATGGATCTTGACCAAATGGCTCTGGATTCCGAAAGGGAGCCAAGTAAGGTCGGACTGAAGATAAATACCAATAGAGCCAGGGTTGTCAATCTAACGGGTCATCGCACTCTCCATATCTGGTTTAACGGAGAAAGTACCGAAAGAGTCGATCAATTCGCATATCTTGTTAAAGCTGTTTCTATTAATAGATCAATTTATATATCTAGGAAGCGTTGTTTCTCTTAACGGCGGCACCGGAATGGATGCTGCTCAACGTATTAGCAATTAGTTTCTCCTTTTGCTAGTCTATCACACGCATTTTTCTCCAAAGCGGTTGCACTGTTTCACAGGAATTTACTGCCCAACCCATGCAAATAACATGCTGACGTCATAATTAATTAACTGCATCTTAAGCCATGCAAATGACATGCTGACGTCATAATTCCATTCATGAGCATATTTTCTTTAAAAATTGAGGGGTCTGCATCCACTTGGCCCGTACCAAATGGGAAGCAACTTACTGCCTCTTTTTTCCTCCACGGACACCTAGTTCAGGGCTTTGCACCCAAACTTAAAAAATATTAGGCAAAGATGACTTTACGGTTTCTTACCAGGGTAGAGCAAATCGTCAGACGTTGCCTCATCACTACCCTAGAAACAGTGTGACCGAAGCGGCTCGAAGATGTTAAATGCTCTTTTATATAATTCGCAGAACACAACATGATTGGGTGGCTGCTAAGCCCTAAACGGGGGGCGGATTTACGTTTAATATAATTCGCAGTAATGTCGTGTTCTGCGAATTATATAAAGGAGCATTTAAAATCTTCGAGCCGCTTCGGTCAGGTTACTCCCAGGGCAGAGGTGAGACAGCGTCTGACAATTTGCCTCTGCCCTGGTAAGAAACCGTAAAGCCGTCTTCGTCTAATATTCGTTCATGAAGATAAAATTATTTGTGTAAATAACTCTTTCGAAAATAAAACGCAATTGAATTTTTTAACAAGGAACACGCGGAACTGTCATGCATAGGGAAACACAAAACCTTCTATACCTGAATCGTCCGACTTCCCGACACCCGAAATGAACACATGAAATACATATAAACTTTTTTAAAGACATCTACTTTTATGGAAAGTCATCTTCTTCAGAGGCTCCTGACCTAACCTCACTTCACCTTCAAAGGCTATCATTATGATAAATGAATTTCTCTGGAGCTGACTTTTATAAATCTATTTAAATTTTCGTTCTCCAAATTGAATGAATAGTCAAACTATTTTCTTTGTACCTCATGGTGAAAGTGATAATATAGTTTTCCTATCAAGAATTGGAAGGCTCAACCGTCACAGTCGGGAGAAAATGACGGTTATTGACTTTTAGTTTCTGAAAATAACAATTATCAGAAATCCCCTCTTGCAACACCTCATTTTCCTACCGAGGTCAAAATTTAGGTACCTAACAAACTTTGATAATATGAAAATAATTTTATTCAGTGAAAGCAGCTGTGCACTCATTTCTGTATTTACCAACAGCTCATGACCACCATTATTCTGACTTTTACCGTCATTTTAATTGCTATAGTAGCAGCGGATCGAGCAAGTTGTGTGACAAATGCACTCGATTGTGAACGCTCTGGAAAAGTCGGCCATGACATTGAAAAAGAATTTTTGGCAGCTGCCAAAAAATGCTTTTCAAAGCCAGTGAGTGGAAGTCAGGTGTAGAATTGCCAACAAAATCTAGTTTAAGGGCCTTTAGCGGCCGAATAGCAGGAGTAGCACATAGAGTGACACTTTCTCACGTTTAACGATAAACCATTTGTCGAGCACCAGCGAACCAGAGTGTCTAGATTAGATTGAAGGGAAACACAATCCATAGGCGACGATATCGCGGAAAACAGCTGAAGGTCGTCGGCATAGAGCAAACAGGGACAAGTAACGAGGGGGAAAGGTCGTTGATGAAAAATAAAAATAACAAAGGGCCGAGAATAGATCCCTGTGCGACGCCAGAGAAGGGGGCGGAGGAGCAGGAAGTGCAACTGTCAAAAGAGACGCGGCAGGATCGGTTAGAAAGGTAACAGGCAAGCCATAAAACAAGTGGTATGAGAACGCTTAGAGACGAGAGTTTGGATAGAAGTATCTTGTGATTAACAATGTCGAAGGCTTTAGCGAAATCAGTGTAAATGGTATGTACTTCTTGCCGTGAATTTAGACATTTGGCGACAAAGGCAGTGGACCTACGTTTAACAAAGCCGTGTTGTTTTTTCATTATGTGGTGGCCAAAGTGGGCGGACATACAGTCGCTGACACATCTTTCCAAGATTTTGGAACAGGAGGAGAGGAGAGAAATGGGACGGTAATTCTCGGCAAGCGTACGATCGCCATTTTTGCGAATGAGGATGATGAGAGCCTCTATCCACAAGCCTTCTAGGCTTTTGTTGAAAATAAGAGATAGGGGAAGGGAGATGGACTTACCAGTTTTGAGCAAAAAGAGGTTCGGAAGACCATTGTAGCCAGGACCGACATTGCCATCAGGTTTACCAATGAGGTACTCGACAAGGAGAGGGGTAAGTAGGGGAATGATAAGCGATGCGGGGCAGGCTACATCCACTAGCGGGAGGGATTCGGAGGAAGGAGGGGGAACATAGACTGAGGAAAAGTAGCGGCAGAGTAAATCACAAGATAGTTGGATAGGAGAAGAGCCAGAGAATTTAATAGACGGAGGAGATAGCTGAGCAGAACAGCGAGAGTTGCGAATGTGGGACCAGAAAGCTTTGAGGTTTCCGCGCTTTAGTGAGACTTCAACACCGGCCAAACATTCGTTTCTGGACTTACGTATTAGGGATTTAACCGAGAAACGCAGAGATTTGGAAAAAACTAATTCAACATAGGTTCTAGAAGTCAGAGTGGAGAGTGGAGTTGGGATATCTGAGCATGGAATTCGAGAGCAAGATGAGCATGAGGGGATTGGGAAAGGCAAGGCATAGGAAGGTTAGAGAGGACAAGGTGAAGAATGCGATCTAAGTGGTTTCTAGAAAGGTTAAACTGGAGGGCGGCACAGGTGTACATAAAAGTGGATAGAGGTAGGGAAGAGTGGGTGGAGTTATTAGGGAGGGAGGGAAGGCCAAGAGTAGTGGGCCAGGAGAGCATGGGAAGATAAACGTCGCCGCAGAGGATGAAAGGAAGTGAGAGGAACAAAACGATTAGGAGAGAAGGCGGGCTGAGGCAGGGACAATATACGCATGATATGATAAATGGGCATACGTTTGGCGGAATGACTCGTATGATGACAGAATCGTAGGTGGAGGAGGAGGAGGAAAGGATGATTTCGGCACGGAAAGAGGACTTAACAGCTATTAGGGCACTTCCGCCGGTTGCCTTGCCAAGCGCAGCGCAGTCTCTGCCACAACGAAAGACAGAGTAACTTTTGAAGGGCTCGGACTTGTAGCACTGAGCGAGGGAACAAATCGTTACTGAAATATCGATATTTGCAAGATTAATAAATATTACTAGCAAAAAGAAAAGGCAAGCCTTTGTTATTTCAAATGTTCTCGAGTAAGTGTGTATTACAGACAGATAGATGCTCTACCGATTTAAATTATCTTTTGTTTAAAGCTAAACTTTGAAAAACACCTAAATGGGAATAGAAAAGTTTTCGCTGAATCACTAGTAGCCGCGAGCAATTGTGTGTATTAGGACGAACTAGTTAAACTTGACGTCTGCACTCTTGTGGTGGGGGAACAGCCCTAAGCAGCCATTCAGTCTTTGAAATACTAAAGCAAGAAAAGTGAATAAACCGAAATGAGCTTCGAATTTGAGGAGTTCCGAATAGTAAATAGTTACCTGGAAACTCGGGATACCACACACAAAATGCTTTTACGACTTCCTCAGTCAGTTTGCTGCTATTCCTTTTGTTTAACCGCGTGACCTGTCCTTTCTTACTGATCCTACACTTCAAAAAACTTTCATTACTGACTGCCCTTACTAATTGGATAAATCTATATTTCTAGCCTTAATCAAAGACGAGTATACGAAGCATTCGTTGCTAAAAGAAAGTACAAAAGGAAATAATACGAAATGCATATAACCTTGATGTCGATTAATGGTACTTGTCTTGCACATACTGTTTGGAGTATAATATATTAATGAAACAACCGACAAAAACGCAATTCATTGCCGCTGCATTCAAATAAACAACAGTCCCAAGCTATTAACTTCCATTTGAAACTAATTACAAAACCATCATCAATTAATAAAAATTAAATATTTCATCGACTTAACAACTCGGTCTTAGGACAGGTCCCTATTCGCCGCAGCCAATGCAGTAGCACTTGATACGCAACAAAGGCCCACATCCATAACCTTCATTAACCGAAACCGATAAATTTATGAAATCATCATTAGATAACAATAGCATGTTACACTAATGCAGGTTACGGCTGGTGTTACGTTACACCAGAGCCAAAGTTTCATGAATTGCAACAAATGCTTTTTTGCCGTGTCTTCTCCACAATCTCAACAATCGGCACCCAGACGCTCAGTGGCTCAATTTTGAGCTTTGCATAGAAGCTTGCCGACATAAATTGTTCAATTGTGCAACTCCAAGTTGGCCAGCAAATAATCATCATCGCATTCATGCTGAAGATAGATACAAATAGAGACGATGGAATGAAGACCAATAATAGCAGCAACAATGAATGGAATTCTTCAAATGGAACCCCCTGAAACGTGGAAAAATCGAATGCAATGTTTCGAAAATTTTAAAAGTATTCAATTCATCTATATTAAGTGTTTCGCCACAATCTGACTTTTATAAGTTATTTAGCTTTTGTTATTATAGTTTGATAGTTTCACAATGGGGGTCTTAACTATGTTGGGTCTTAACTTTGGGATGGGAGACAAATTCTTGAAATCTTTTCCTCAAATGTGGAATCTGAATTCTTCTACCCTTTACTTGAAATTAAAGGGAAAAAAGTTTGCTTTGCTGGAAAAAATCCCAAGCATTGATACTGACAGATTCCTTAACTCCCGTAGATACTCAAATTCAACTACCAACAACTGCCTATACCAACAGCTTAGGGTGTTTTTTTATACTAGGATAAGTTTTCCGTTACTAGGAAAAATTTTCCGTGTCAGAAGGTTCGTAACCTTCCAAAGATCCTTTAAAGCTGCTTAGTCAGAGTGTAAAAAAATCAAGCCTAAAGTCAAGTGATTTATACATTGAAGTGAACGTTTTTTTAATGGAATCTTGACCTCACCCTTAAACTACACAAATTTCAAGCTACCATAAAATTGCAGTACAAGGCCACGGATTCAATCGTCAAATAAGATTATTTTCGGTTAAAATAAAAAGCTAAATTGCTAAACAATTATGATTCCGATATTACATACATATTTTTCCACATGTTTTTGCTACATTCACCTCATCAATCTTCGGCCGTACATGTAATGCAGAGTTAGAAACTCTTTTTCGCGGCTAATGAAATTGACCATGTTAAAAAAAATCGTATTTCCCCTAGCGATCATAATATTATTCAGGTATGTCAGCAATGAAAATGACGATGGACTTCTGACTAACAGCGTGACTTCATTCACGACAAATTTTTCTTATTGCAAATTGGGCCAGGCCCATACTGTCCTTCTCGACTCTATTTGGATTGAGAATGAAGGTAGAGCGTAAAATACGCATGAAAATAATATTTTCTGATAGTTGAAGCATAGAAAAATGGATTTCCCAATATTTCTGAAGGAAAGGGGAATTTTTTATTATGAATTTCTACGGAACTCAACTATTTCAATTGAGAGTTACTGCAGATTCACACGTTTTACTTGTTTCATTTTTATTAATGCTTGGTAGCCTTACGAAGTCTTAACCTGAATAAAACCCAACATTAAATCTTACAGTATTTCAACTTGTCAAAGTTGACCATAGCTTCAACCAAATTCGGTTTCTTTGCAATTAAGGTCAAATGTCGTGATGGAGTATACTAGTGGTGCGTAAGATAGAAAAGTAGATCATAGATCTGATGTTTACAGCATTACGTCCAATAATTTCAACTTTAAATTGGATTGGATTAAGAAAAAGATTGGCTGGATTGAAAAAATCCCGAGTCCGTCATCCACTTGATGCCCGAATGGTCTTTTTTCCCTACCTACCACCTAGGAACCCCATCTGATCACGCTGCTCCCAGGAGAGGATTAATCGCTACCCCTGCCCCAGATGAAACCGCTAGTGGCCGGTTTTTCAATAACGTCAAGTTCGATAGCTTCATTGCACACAAACATCATCAGTTAATATGATGTGCCAAGTAAGCACTCAAGATATTGGAAAACACCACAGCAATACACAGCGCTGTTTGAGAGCAGCAAATATTGAAAACTGTCAAACAGACCCCGTGGTGTTGTCTAATCTTCAAAGTTACAACGCGTTGCACCATCAAAAATTGACGGGTAAACTTAAAGATGTTTTTAAACTTTTCAATCCGCCAAGAGACCTTACTGGTACCATACCACCTAAAGATGATGTACGACTTGAATGCGGGTGTATAGAAATATGCATCGCGTTTCTTTCTTAATCCTCCTCTAGCTTTCACGCGTTGATGCTATTTAGTCTGAACAGAGATTGGGTAACAATATCTCTGAATTCCATATCCATCCCCAATAAAATAGATGAAAGCAAAATAGAGTTTATTTCAGGCTTCTTGTATGGATGGTTAACGTGGGGTTAACTGCTCGTCGCTTTAAAATCACAAGAGTTCCGAGATAAGATTCGAAATAAGGCTGATTAATTGTCATGATCAACTGGGAACAAGGTTCAAAAACCCAATTACGAATTTTATAGCATCCAAAAAAGGCACCCGACGCATTGCACAGCATAAAATTGGTTCATTTTAACCCAATTGCTTAATGTAAAGAGACCCACAGAAATACGACAGGAGGGCACAATCTGAACAAAATAACTAATGACAATGGCCAGGAGTTGGTGCACTTTACTAGGAACAAAAATTTGTTATAAACCCGTCATGCTGCGTCATTAAATCTGACTACGGCCACCCTGTCGGTGACACTGTTGCCTAACTCTTCTAAAATACGGAAGAGGAAGGCTAAGGAGAAGGAAACTTTAGTCGCAAAGGAGAAGGGACTACAGGCTTGCCTGTCAGAATCTTTTCCTCCGCCTGTATCCGGAAAAACGGAAGAAAGGGAAGTGGTAATGTGGACGGAACTGGTCCAACGCCAGTGTATGAAAACAGATCCATGCACCTCGGACTCCGTGAACCTGGAAGGCCTTCTAGCCGACGACAACGGAAGGCACTACGAAAGAAGGCGAACATTTTGGGAATAGAAGTTGCTACACCACCAACCGGAACTTTCGGCAAAGCTGGCAAAGTTGCAGGACTGTCCTTTCTGGTTCAAGAGCCATGATTTCGCTTTAACAGAATCTGTGGTATTGGATCAGTCACGGGGATTAGGATCTTCTTCGATGAAAGATCCTCGAGACCGACAGCTTACGTTCTGATGTCAAAATTGTTAGAGGCAACCATGCTGAGACAATCCTGTTGACTTGTTGCGGTCAACTTACAATACCAGGTTAATGGTAAGAGGAGAAACGTCATAGTTGCCTCTGCTTACTTACCCTATGATTCTTTGTCCCCTTCGCCGACGCAAGAACTAAGGGATCTGGTAGTGTATGTAGAATTAAGTGGCCTTGAACTTTCAATAGGTTGTGATGCAAACGCTCAGCATATTTGTTGGAGCAGTAGCAAATTCAATCGTAAAGGAGAGAAGCTGTTTGATTTGATCACTTCAGCTGGTCTGACAACCGCAAACGTAGGGTGCGCCCCTACGTTCGTGGGGCCAAGAAGAAGTGAAGTAATTGATCTAACAATCTGCACTTCAAAGTTGTTAGAGTTGATTAGAAACTGGCAAGTGCTAGATGAAGTCTCACTCTCAAATCACCGTTACTTAGAATTTAGTCTAACTATTGCGAACAACCTGTAATACAAAGACGGAATCCTAGGAAAACGGATTGGACAACGTTCAATGAACTTCTTGGCGGCAAAGTTGAACAACCTAGGCGACTAAGGACTCTTCTGGCAATAGAAGATCAATTGAAAACTCTGAATCGCACACTTTTAGAGTGCTTTGAAGATACTTGCCCTATTTCCCGAGGCCAAAGTGGTAAAACAGTTCCATGGTAGAACCGAGAACTGTAAATACTCAGGAAACCAACCAGACGAATTCTAAATCGTGCTTGCAAAAGCAATAAAAATGAAGACTGACTAAACTTCCGGAACTCACAACGTGAATATAAGAGGCTCGTAAAACGTTCGAAGCGAGACTCTTTTCGAGCATACTGTGAAGAACTGAAAGGTGAAAGAGAGACTTTCAGGCTGTGCAGAGTCCTTAATAAGGGTGAGTCGGCCAAGTTAGACTCTCTTAGAAAACCGGATGGTACTTTCACGAACTCCAGAGTTGAGTCTATACAGACTTTCTTGGAAGTACACCACCCGGGAGAACAGGTCTCAGAAGTGAGGGGAAGAGAATTGGCGTTTTCTGCAAACCTTTCAATACGAATGTGTTGCAAGGGGAATTGGGACACTGCGAGAGCTTTTGTTACCAGTGAAAAAGCGAGAGCTGCCATACTATCATTTGAACACTTCAAAGCCCCTGGCGTGGATGACATCTACCCAGCGTTGCTAAAGGAGAGTATAGAGCACTTTGAGCAACTCCTAAGAATTATTTTTCGAGAATGTCTTGCTTGTCTTGAAGAGGTAGTCTTCACATCAAAGCCTGGGAAAAATGGCTATTCAAATCCAAAGAACTTCACGCAAATCAGCCTAACATCATTTTCGCTGAAATGTCTGGAGAGGCTGGTTGTAGAGATAAAGATGAAACGAGCTCTCACAGCTTATGGGCTGTGTAGGCGGACCTTTGCCTCGACATGGGGACTTAGGCCCCAGGTAGTAATATGGATATATGTTGCTACCATTAGACCGATGTTCGCTTACGCTTATGCGTAGTGTGGTTGATTAAGGTGAAACAAAAGAATTTTCGCTGTAAACTTGCCACACTGCAAAGAACTGTGTGTCTGGGTATCATTGGTGCCATGGGCACCACATCCGGTGCAGCTCTGAATGCATTCCTCAATTTGCAGCTCTTGGATTTGCTTATGCAGATACGCTTATGCTTATGCAATGAGAGCTTCTCATAGACTAATTCGATTAAATCTATGGGAAAACAATGGCCGTGAGGGCCACAGAGCATTGGAAGAGTCATTGGGACTTGGGAACTTATTTGGAAAATCTTATCAAAACACTTGCGTGGAACCTCCGCCATTGTTGAAATTGCAGCTTATGTGGCAGCCTATGTCTTCGATTAAAGTTCTCTGCTTTACTAATCTTTATGCAAGGCATGAGACTCTGTTGTGGATTAAGTGTCTATGAATGGGCTAAGCCGAACGCAGCCGGGAGTTAAAAAAACAGACTAAAGAAGACATAATTCATCGTAGAGAGGAACAAAAAGGTACTTTAGATATCATGGATGATAGCAACATCCTTTATGGACCTAGCGTGTGTGTGTGTGTGTGGTGAGGAGAAGCTACAGCTTCTGAGCACTCAGGCCGTGTTGGCCCATTGTACTCGCGTCCCCCGTCTAACGGAATATTCCGGATTCGTTAACGTATCGTAGGATTTCCGTTAGTGGATGTGATGCTACCCGTCGTAATTGGAGAACATCGGCACCAAAGATTTGATGCCTGATACGTCCATAGGCGGGGCATTCACATAGGAAATGCTCCGTGGATTCCGCTTCCTCATTACAGGAGGGACACGTATCATCTTCGGTAATTCCTATTCTGAACATATGCCCAGCTAGTGAATTATGGCCTGTCAGAATGCCCACAATACACCTGCAAGTCCTCCTGCTTTTCGACAGGATAAACTTTGCGGTACGTATGTTGGGTTCTGGCAGGAAAAGTTTGGTGTGTCGAGCAGCATTAAGGCTCTGCCACCTGTCAGCACTCATAATTCAGTGTGAGCTAAACCGATAATTATATATTTTTCAATAATAAATTAAAGGATTTTTCAGCGAAACTCGCGTTTCTCACTTCAAATTGTTCCCAAAAAGTGAGAAATTGTTACCTGGGGAAAGTGATTATGAATAATGGAAGAACTTTGATTTTTTGATGTCGGATGATCCAACACGCAATTCTACTTTTTTCCGAGACTTTTCCGAATAGGCCTAGATATATATATAAAATATATCACTATATATCACTGCGATTTTTGTTTTTAAGTTTGGGGCACACACTTTGAGTCCTCACTCCACCGTATTTCACCCGATATCAGATAAATATGACTATATTCTGCAAAAAAAAACTTTGCTTCCTCCTTTCGCAAATATGGGAAGATCCCCTTGAGCCCAATATGAAATGATGAAACTCGTTGGATGCCTAGCGCTCTCAGATCACGTATTTTCACCAAATTTCGTGACGACCTTCGAGGGGCAGCATATTGGACGTCGAAGCTTTTTATGAGGAAAACAACGACTTAACCTCTAATCATGCGATCCAGCAGCTAGCGTATCTAGACAGGACGTGTCCTGCATAGCACAGACGAAAGTATTCATACGATGCAGCACTGAATATGTCCGCATCGTAGCCAAGAACACACGCCTCCCAGCTTGAATTTTATAGCGGAAGAAAATTATTGTCCTTATACGCCGTTGCGCGGTTCCCAATGGAGCTTTGTTAAAAAAATTCGTTATACAGGGTGCGGCAGCATAACTTCGGAAAATATTTATTTATTTTTTATAATGTAGGTACATGTCTAAAGTTTTTACTTACATTATTTTGAAGATCAAATCTGTTAGGTGACGTCCTCCATTCTCCATACATTGCGTAAACCGATTTCTGGCGTTTGTCATGACTCTTGTTAGCATAGCCGGTGTTATGTTGGCAATTTCTTCTTCGATGTTGGTCTTCAAATCTTGTAGGGTTCTTGGACGGTTCACATAAACACGGCATTTCAAAAAACCACATAGAAAAAAATCACAAGGGGACAGATCGGGAGAGCGTGCCGGCCATTCCAAATCGCCTCTGGAAAGTGTTCCCTCAAAACAGCCATCATGCTCTTGAAGTGTGTGCTGTTGCACCGTCTTGTTGGAACCAAGTGTCCCCCAAATCCAAATTTTCTAGCCGTGGCAAAAAAAAATTCTGTAGTATGTTTACATACCGGTCCGAATTCATTGTCACTGTAACCTCATTTTCCTCAAAAAACCAGGGACCAATAATTCCAGCTGAGGAAATTACACACCACACTGTGACTTTAGGTGAATGCAAAGGCTTTTGATGCAATTCTCGAGGGTTGGTGTCAGCCCAGTAGCGCATGTTTTGTTTGTTAACCGACCCACACAAATGAAAATGGGCTTCATCGCTAAAAAAAAAAATAGCACCCTCGGGAACGACATCAAGAAGAAGCTCACACGCGTTCATCCGAGAATTGAAGTCACGTTCTGAAAGTTCCTGCACTATCGCCATCTTAGAGGGATGAAAATGAAGATCATCACGAAGAATTCTTCTAACAGAACGATCGGATAGTCCAAGGGCAGATGCGTGTTTGCGCGCAGAACGCCGTGGCGATCGCAACATTGACGCTCTCACTGCTTCAATGTTCTCAGGTGATCTAACGGGCCGAGGGACTCCAGTTCTTCCTTTTGTCGCACTTGCAGTTTGTCTGAATGTAGTGACCCATGTAACAATTGATTTGCGGTCTGGGACGGGAGCCAACGGGGCTAAATTAAAGCGATTCCGAAATGCACGCTGTGTTGCAATAACCGAACATCCGCTTGAAAAGTAAACCTCAACGGCAAAGGCACGCTCCTCACTATTCCAACGCATGATGGCGACTGAACCGTGTCGAGACAAAACTTTACAGTATCCTCTCTTGAACGAGACCACTAGCGCTCCGTTATGACATCAACCAACTGAGTGGCGCGCATTTTAAAAAAGGAAGTTATGCCGCACCCTGTAGTATCAATGATTTCATCAATACAAACTTAGGAAAAAATAATGCATGTAAAATTAGTATTGACTGCAACTACCATTCTTTCTGCATGATATTGTCATTATTCGTTCATTTATCCAAGCTGATGATAAATTCACCCCTGAAAAAGGAATTTGGAACACCAAGAAGACAAAGCCAGAAATTTCGCAGCCCACCTGGAAGAAGTATTCAAACCAATCGATCGGCAAATGTCATTTGAATTTTGAATCGGATGATCAACCTAAGTAACCTGCAAACATCCTTAAAGAAATTCAAAATATCATTCAGGAAAAAGTCAACCCCAGAAAGGCTCCAGGGTATGATTTATTCACTTTTCTCATGTTGAAACAGCTGCCAGTGAAAGCCCTCAAATCGCTGTGCTATATCTTCAATGCAATCTTGAGAATCGGATATTTCCCAAATTATTGAAAGAGTTCAATTATAACAATGATTCCGAAACCTGGAAAGGATGTCTCTCAATTTACATCGTACAGACCGACCGATTCTTCCCACAATATCGAAAGTATTCGGACCAGTTGGAATGCAATTTACTTTTCTCTCTTGTGGTCCACGGATTCCTCTTTTTGGGTTAAACACCCAAGTTTATCAAAAATCTTGACTGACGGTTTCGTCCAGGTTCCAGGAACCCAAAAAAGGAGGAGTCTATTGACTACAAGAGAGGAAGTAAGTTGCTTCCCAAGTGGCCTGGTCCGTCATCAAGTGGATGCGAACTCAGGACTCCCAGTATCCTCAACAAAGAAAATTCAATTCGGCTTGGTCTAGGTCTGAACTTAGGTCGGATTTCTTGAACGAAGCCTTCAGCCAAGATTTTTGAACCAATTCGAATTTAGGAAATTGTACTGTACATTATCTACAAGGCAGATTTTCATGTTACTGTTGACGATTCCGCAATTTTAAATTCACATAAAGGCCCGAAACTATCTTCTCTGTACCGGGAATTGCATCTAGGGGAAATAGAAAAGCGGTTTCACATGGAGAGGCTGAAAGTCAACGAGTCGCACTTTGCGAAAAGGAAATTGCCCTCAAGAGTGCTATACCTCAATACAATACAATACAAAAATACATCTCAATAGCAGACTCACCCGGAAACGACACATAAAGGCAAAAAATCAACAACTCAAATTTAAGTTCAACCATTTTTTGTGGATGCTTCACAAAAAGTCACAGCTTCCTTTGAACTGTAAGTTGTTGATCTACAAATCGGTGCTTAAGTCTATATGGACTATGAGGCTCTGTCAAACCATTCAACATTACTCTGCTTCAGCGGTCTCAGTCTAAAATTCTGAGATGCATATCCGGCTCTTCCTGGTATTACCGGAAAGTTGATCTCAGTAAAGACTTAGAGACCAGAACAATAGTGGAAGAAATTGAGAGAGACTGAAGAGTCACCTCAACACAATAGCCAAGAGAATATTGTCTCACCGGAAATTCAAGCAGCTGAAAAGGTTTGACCCCCTGGACCTCAAAAAGTCTGCAATAGCATCAGTTTAAAAAATTTTGTTCTTGCCAACATTAGCATGGAATTATGTAAATAATTTACTGGATTTTAAGATTTGAAATCTTTTTGAAGCTTCCAGTGTATGATTGGAATCAAATAAAAAATATTTATTCAGAACAAAAAAAAACTACTCTTCACAAATTTTAAAATATATTCTCTAAAGTGACCGATAAGCATTTCTCCTATCTCCGCAGTCAATGGTTGACAGCGCACAGGTCACGCGTGTCTTCCTTGCCTTCTTCCGTACCTTTTCCTTTGGTTTTTTTGAAGTAAAACCTTGACACCGAGGACCTTTTACAGTTGCTTTGAATACTGAGCAGTATAATGACGTTGGTAAATGCTTCCCATCGCAACCAGGTTTGAGATGGCGTGACACAAGTCATGCTAACATGATTTTTGACAAACTCATGGGATGACAGAGACGTGAGGTGCAACCGGCTACCAGGGGTCCAAGGGAAACAGTATACATATATATGAGTACACATCTCTTCTTCATTTCTTTGAAAAGTATAGAGCATTTCCACCGCCTACTTCATATTGTTGTTTCTTTTTCTGTTTGATTTTCAATGCGACTATACTCTAGTTTCATTGTCAGTGTACCAAATGAAATGGAAATGATAAACCTACAGTATCGGAACAGCACAAAGGCAAACATAAACATCCATGACAACCAGGTGTTCGAATCTGAGGTACCAAGATCGAGAGGCTGATGTTCGGTCTCCTTAATCATCGCATCTTACAAGCAAGAGACCGTAAGTTGAAAATGGGAAGAGTTAGGAGGTTTAGCACCCTCACTCCTAGTAATGGATGAGAGTAAAAATTGGGAAATTTGCTTGTAATCAGATAGCGTTTCAGTTTTTTGGCGCACTGTAGAAAAGAAGATATAGATCGGATATCTGTTGAAAAGTGCCCTCAAGATTAATGCCCGCCACATGGAAAGGATCCCGAGTAAGTAATTATAGTGCGACTAAGCTATAATGCGCAGCTGTCAGCGTTAGGTACTCAGTGGAAAATTCCAAACATAAAGTGTCTTTTGCTGCTACTGAACTCTTACTAAACAAATCTTGATTGAGAGGTCAACAAAGTGCTGTCAAACGAATACAAGATAACCAAATATTTTCTCAATAGATTCGAGGCGACCCAAGTAAATTGCATCTTTTCACAACGATCATTGTTTTGTTAACATCTCAAAATATAAAAGAAAACAATCACGGCTACAAATTAGCATCATTCAAGACTGCCTCCGCATTCATTTAGTCAATTTAAGACACTTGCCCACCTCATACAAAGTTCACACGAAAAACAAGTTAATCATCGTGTCCAAATGGCTGCATCGAACCTAGCCAAACTTAGAGCTTCTAATTGCCAAAATTCAATTATCAGTCTGCGAAAAATATTTATATCAAACATTGATAAGGCAAACATTATGTTCCAACTCATAAATGAATCACAAAAAACACAAATTTCGATCATTTCGGGTTATTTTTTTTTGTGACGTTGTTTATCCAAATAAAAAAAATAAAATTTTTACCTCTGTTTCTCTGGTACAAAAATATTCCACCATGAATGTCTCTTCTGTCTATTGAACATCACTTCGTCGGGTCCCTCCATGAGGGTGTCCTCCTTAAGAATATCACCACCGGTTGAACGTTTTCTTTGTTGTTGCTGTAGCTCTTGAACTGATAAAATTTGTGATGCATCCTCGAAATTTTTTCGACGTCTACGCTCCAATTTGTGCTGCCAAGACGTGCTGAAACGTCTTTGACGTGTTTCTTTGGTAACTGTTGAAATGTATGCAACTTTCTTTTCGTAGTGCAGACTTTGATTTGATTTGTTGAGTGTATCCTCATCTTGTGAATCAAAGGAATCATTGTTTTTGGTGCGTGTGATGATTTCAGTGGTGATTGTCGTTGCATCGTATGGCGGGAGACCATCGTACTTTTCTGTTTTCATAGCATATTCGTAGGTAGATGCGTTTTCTTTGTTGCTTATCTGTTAGAAGTAAGATTGACGAAGATGTTTAGGGCCCTGATTTGATAACCAAGTTTAGAGTTTTTTTTTCTGTAGGAGGAAACAGGTTTGCGAAGCCTTTCGATTAGTGTGACATATTGGACATTCGATGACCTTAACGATCAAACACCAGACTATACTGGAACTTCAGTTTTATCACCGGGAATTATGCGGAAACCAATTGTTCTATCGAGTTTACCAAAAATGAACTTCGATGAACTGTAGATTCCCGGAAAATAACTTAGTTGTGTTAACTATAGGAACCAAACTGATTTATTTGTCAAATTTCCACAAGATTTAGTGAAAAGACCCTCAATAACTTGAAGGAGCTAATTTCAAGCTTTTCCATATTGGCCAGTAAAATTTGCGGAAACCAGGTTTTCCAGCGAATATAATGAAATTGAATTTTACTGATCCTAGAAAACTGATTCCAGGCTATTCTCGAATGATAAGAGGAAAAGATCTGGATAAGTGAGAACCCTTCGGTTCATCCACCAAAAGAGGAAGATCGTCTACATTTCAAACTTTTATGACTTATACACGTGTCCATAAGGCCCACCTGAATATGCTTCGGAAACTCACAAAATTATATTACGATGCAACCTACTTTTCTTGATTTTTTACATCATCAATTACTCGATGAAAGTGAAACTTGCAAAAAACAACAACGCTCAAACGGTTTATCGTAATCTTGTTGAGTTTCCTCCTACAGAAAAAGGTGTTAACACCTTCTAATCTATCACTATCATCGCGGGCACCGTCAACATGATACCCACATGCTCATTAGCTCTCAATCGCGATCAAAACTCGATAACGTTCTAATAATCGCACAGTGACGGTGCTTAGTCATCATGGCACCTAGACTGCATAAAACTTATCATATCCAAACTACCTTTGTGTTCTCCCGACGACCTAGAAATGTCGATAGCGAACTTCGCCGTTTGTTAAGCTTATCGGTGGTCCCGCGACCGGCTAGTAAGCCAATGGCCAACGAACTGCGTCTGGGAGGTTTTGTAGTCACTGGTGGTATTATAATTTCCGCATCTTTGGTGCCATTAACCATTTTGTCGGTTGCAATCTTAGTGCCGTTCGCAGCCATTGCAGCCTCCTCTTCGAGGCTAACCAGCTGTGGGATTGAGTTGGTACTCCAATCTTTACGTGACCGATACTTTCCCGTCGCCGACGTGAGTGTCGTCATGATTCACCCAACAAACCGGTAAGAAATACCAAATCAAGATCAGCTGATGCGCTGATGATGTCCAAGATGAGAGTTAAAACTGGATTTCCAAACGTCTCCGTCTTTGCTGCGATGCTCAACCTCCGGCGCCGTTTCAAAACGACGGTGTACAGCTGGAAATGTTGGGGTTCTTGTTATATTTTAATCTAATTAATATTGTTTGCTTTGTGGGCGTGTTTCGTCGGGTTGCGCGTTTATCACTTGAGTAATAACAATTAACGATATCGCAACCCGATCGAATCTCTCAGTTCTAATTAAGAATATTTCGGCCCCTTTCTTGAAATCGTTAATATCGAAAGGAAGAGCGCCACAAAGTCGTGGCCTTATTTGTTCACATCGCGTACGAAACTGAAATCATTTATTTATGATTAATGATTTGTTTATTCATAGATAACCCGGCCATAATGGAAAAATCATTAATTAAAATTGACTCTCACGAGCTAATCATGTATTTTGCGTTTCAGGTGAAATTAAATTTATATTTACAATAATATGCGTGAATTTCCTTTAACGGTTTTTTATTGACAAAGAAAATAATTACATTTGCTGATTTTCAGTGAAATCTACCTTGGGTACACACACCTCAATTCGTCTACTGATTGATGGCTTCTCTAGAAAAATGTCTTGAAGGGTGCTAATCAGGCAGAAATTAGGAGATTTTTAGCAGGTCTTGCAACGTATAAAGGTGATAAATAGTTAGCCTTTGTGCACGAGAATTGTTGACTAAGACGTTGTAGATTTTCTAGTAAAATGTAAATTTCGCCGGGAATTCCACTTTGGAAACAGATGAAAGAAAACTAACTTCGCACTGGATGATAATCTAGTTTAGTTTAAGGACAAACCCAAGCGAAATTAAGAATGCAAGGGGGACCCATAAGTTCCGGAAATTACGCTATGGTGGGGAGGGAGAGTGGGGGAACCTATTGTTTGACCACATGTCCGTTAGTGTTACGCCACCTACGTCAGTGTGCCAAGTTGTGTCGCTGTGAGTGCATCGATTCGCCTGTGAGTTTTTTTTAGTAAAACAAATTTTTACATTTCGGCGAAAACGTTGTCGAGAACAACGCGCGGCTGTGAAATTTCGTTTTCTGTTGGGGAAATCGGCCGCGGAAACCATCGTAATGCTTAAGACTGCATATGGGAATGCTGCCTTAAGTAAAACCAGAGTTTACGATTTGTTTTCACGTTTTAAAAATGGAGAAATGTCTATTGAAGACCAACTTCGTTTAGGATGCCCTTCAACGTCAAGAATTGATGAAAACGTCGACAAAATCAATGCCCTCGTTCGTGAAGATCGTCGCCGAACCATTGATCAACTCTGTGAGATGTCGGGAATGTCATGGAGTTCAATTCAGGGAATTTTATTCGAAGATTTCTTACAGATGAGCAAAGGGAGCGTCGACTTCAGGCATGTTTTGAGCTTAAAAATCAGCTCAAAGAGGACCCTTTTTCCAATGTGATTGCTGGTGATGAATCGTGGTGTTATGGATACGACTCAAAAGGAATATGAAAGGAGAGCGTTTTGTCACTGTGGAAGAGGTGAAACAAAAATCATTTTGATGTTGTTTTGATCAATGGAAGAATCGTTTGGAGAAGTGCGTTGTAGTCAAAGGCGAATACTTTGAAGGTAATCAAAATTTGGTGTAAAAATATTGAGAAATAAAGAAGTTATGACGAAATTCCCGTTTTTTTGGGTCCCCCCTCGTACGTGGTATTTTAGACCAGTAACAAAGGCTTTTAATTAGATTTTTCAATTTAATAATGAAATCAAATTCGAACTGTTTGGAGGTAGAAAAAAAACATACACAGCTCCTGCTTCAACCCATATTAATTTTTATTACCTTTAATTGATGCACTTGACCTTTGACAGATTAATGGGATTTTTTAAATTGATACTGCTATAAACGACTATTTTTGTCACAGTTTAACGATATTCCGTGAAGATTCCATGAAGACCAGAAAATGTGCGTTTTTACGATTTTCCACGATAATTAAAGCCAGGCATTTAAAAGGAGTACATCACTTCCCAGAATACCCGTTACAAAGACATGGAAGGCTGTTTCACAAACTAGAATTTCATCAGCTCACAGTGGGCTGACTACACCTGATCGGGAAATGTCGCAGGAACTGGACTTATTTAGAGGAAACTTGGTGAACTAACAAACAATTCTTTTGCTAAAAGACACAGAGGAACCACATCGGAAAAATGAAAGTCTAACAAAGTAACTCACTGTCGATGAAGTCACCACCAAGGTTTTCAAAGATTTTGCAATTCGGGGATTCAGGATGGAGTATGGAGACAGGCGCACGACATCTATAAGCTTACCGACTGAAGCAGCGATCAAATAGTTGACAATTGGTAGAGTGAAAATAGGCTGAGGCGTTTGCTGATTCGCAAGCGCTGTTTTAAATGCCTTGAACTTGGGATATTCACCGCTGACTGTGATAGGTCAAAGAGGTACAGAAAACCTGGAGGGGAAGGTTATACCAACGGTCAGTCCAAGACTGACCCTGAATGTATGCAAGGGGAAAAAGGGCGTCGACTGTCGACACATCGTAGGCAGCAACACAAGCCTTGGATGCAATAAAGAAATGAGCTCAGAACTTACTCTCACAAATTATCTATGAAAAAGGAACCGAAGTGGTCACATAATCAGCGAGCGTTATTGCAATATTAATAGCAGGGTCTGGGTCACAGATGTAATTGGCAAGGCTGCAATATGGGCGTGTGTAAATCAAGCCATCGAAGAAGTAATGGAGTTTCCGGAAGTTGGATTCGTCAGGGTAAAAGTAGCTGATATTTTCATATAGAGTTGCTACGCTCCACTAAATGCTACGATGGTATAATTCGAGGATATACTAGGTGTGCTAGTTTCGGATGTAGAAAAACTCCAAAATCATAGGGGATGAATTCAACTTTGAGTTTCATAAAAGGTAGCACAGATGACACATCCTCGTTAATAGCCGGTCAAACTATTGGTGGAACGAAGGAATCGCGAAATTGTAAAGAGGGTTCCCAAAGATCTAAAGGAATACCAGACTTCAGCGAGAAAAGGAAAGTATATGCGAACTTTCGATGTAGGGTTAAGCAAACTATATACACTAACAAGCCAAAATGCTCTAAGAAACTTTGTGCGGAGGCAGAACCAAACGACTGAAGGCAAACATAAAAAGTCATCTACTCGCATGCTCTTTCCTCCAAAAAGAGGAGTCTAAAAAATACAAACAAGCGTTGGATGTCTTCACCATACCTGCTGTGACTGAAAAAGAGCTTACAGAGAATTGCCAAAGAATCAGTGATAATAAAGCTCCCAGTCTGAATGCTGTTCCCAATAGAGCCTTTAAACATGTTGCTAGGACCAAACGCAATTGATTCATCAGCGTGTTTGGGGCATGCATGGCACAAGGAGTTTTCGTCGCTCCGTCGAAGAGGTAACAACTAGTTTTGCTACTGAAGCCCAATAAGCAAATATCCATCATAATATGACCCAATTTACTTAATAGAAACGGGAGGAAAGATACAATAATGGAAACGATCATCCACAATAGACCTTAGTTTAGCTTTCGTCAACTTCACTTAAAGATTGGCATATGCTGTGTCATTGACCGTCAAAAATGCGCCCAATTAAGCCAGCTGGAAATGAGTAATACGCTTATGGTTTTGTTTACTTGACTAAGCTACTTGAAAGTTACCTCTCGAAAAAGACACTTTGGTAAGAAACAGATGCTGGACCTAAGCAGTATATCGTTCTGACAGGGTTCAATGTTGAGTTCTCTGGTGTGAAACATGATGTACGATGGGTAACTGTGCTTCCTGTACCAAAGGAGGTCATGATAATCCATTTCGCGGATGATCCAGACGTGATTGTCGCAAAACAACCTACACGCTCATGAAACCCTTCGCAGAGGGTCCGCTGGTTCCACATAGTGATTCCTCGTATTAAAGAGTGGCGAGATTAATAACCATTTGCACTCCTCCTTGCGATTTAATGCTTTGAGGCAGTTCCGTGGAGAAAGAAGAAGATCTGAACATTGAAGTCGATTAAAAAAGACTAAAAGACTGAAAGGTCTTATTTTCGCGGATGATCTTGACAAGATTGTCGTAAAACAACCTACATGCTCATGAAACCCTTCGCAGAGGGTCCGCTGGTCCCGCATAGTAATTCCTCGTATTAAAAAGTGCCAAGATTAACAACTATTTGCACTCCTCCTTGCGATGTAATGCTTTGGGACGGTTCCGTGGGGAAGGAAGAAGATCTGAACATTGAAGTCGATTAGAAAAGACTAAAAGACTGAAAGGTCATCCAAAGCAACGGTAGCTTCATATGCTGGATGGTGATACGAAAGCCTCGCGCCTGCATCCAAATCAGGTCTTTCAGGGATCAAAATGATGCAAGCGATCAAGACCAGCCGAATGGAACAAAGGCTGAAGGGAAAGAAGAAAAAAAAAGAAGTTTCAATAGATAAGGAACCTCCACACTGCTGCTACCTGGCCCGGCAGTGTGTTTTTAAGATTTCCAATAAACCGATTTTAATGATAATTTTGTTCTACATAAATCCTTAAAAGAAAATGAAAGGAAAGCTCTTTAGTTCTAATGAGGAGATTATAAATGCTGTTAATATTAAAATTCTAGAATCAAAAGCACATGATACATAGGGTAGAGGATAGAAGAACAGTCCTAAATTATCAAACCCACCAGGGTATAGCTTCAGTTGATACGGATTGTATTACTTGATATTCCTTCCTGTTTATTAAAGTAGTATAAGCGCATGCAGGAAGTGGTCGCTGCGAGTCGACATTTAATTATTGGTGCAATTGTACGCCTATTTTCATTACTTTTTTTAATAAATAATCTAGATGACATAAGTCCAAGCTATATTCGTAATCCTAAAGTTATCACGATTCAAAGAACTCAATTTGATCAATGGTGTTTTAAGATTATGAACTTAGTTTGACCTCATGAAGCCAGGGCATCTTGTCACACCAACTTAATTCGAACCGTGATCCTGCTTTACCAATGCATTGAACTGTGGTAAGACCGATTCAATCACATATATTGTAAAAATGCACTTCACGCAAAAAACGCCTTGAAGTCATAAGCATTCTGGGAATTGGTTGATGTCTGAATGATATCTCTAGAGGCATCATACGAAGAGGGTAAGCGATCAAATAATTAGTATTTCCTGTTCACTCCTTGGCGGAGTTTAGGGCATTCCCAGTCAGATTGTGCTTCAGTTTCACTATCATCACAGTTAACACTGTGCAAGTAATAAGCTCACAGCAGCGAGACAAACACAGGACGAACACAGAACCCAGAGCAGAGAGATTGCGGAGCTGACGCTTTATCCTCTTAACCATCGCGCCGTCAAATGAGATACAGAGTAATAAAAACAAGCTTTCAGAAATTCGTGTACGCATTAGCAGTCTGCCTCTTTTATTTGGAGTAAATGAAAAATGTTGCTAAGAAATAAGAAAAAGTTCGTCTGTAGCATATTTTGTGTTCGAGAAATCGGTCTTTTGTGCACTACAAGTTGTAAATAAGTAGGAATGAACTGCTGAAACAGTCCTTACGTGAGCAGTATAGCCATGAGAGAAATAACCAGGTGACAACCACAGATATATATTATTAATGGGCGACAGAAATAAATAAGCATCCTTCGTAGTGACAGCATATACCCTTTACGTATCAAGGACCTTGTTCACTTTTTTAGGTTTCAAAACTCGAAGTGCCCACCGATAACCGAGAGGGATCAGTCCATGTAACTCGTTTCTTACTTATTTCATGCATTGCTTTCGGAGGGCAAATAAAATGGAAAAGCTATATCAGATTGGGATACTTCCTCCTTTTTACCTTCGAAATTGTCTTTACTAATTCAGTTTGACCTTAAGATAAAAGGAGAAAGAAGATTTCTGCCTTTTCTTTGAACTATCCTTAAAGGAGTTTTTAAAACCAGGCAGGTTCATGGAAGAACATGATCCACGGATTGTAGCCGTTCAAAAAATTATTGAGACATTTTTCAACAGACTATAAAAGATAAATTTGACAAGGACGAAAAGAGCCAGTTATCGCTATGAAAAATAAGAAGGCACTGGACCCGACGATATCCCGACTGAGGTATATAAATTGTTTTTTCTCCATTGGCCGAACCTGCTGCTTGGTGCATTAAACACTTATTTGAAGGGAAGTATTTTTCCTTGTCGCTACAGGGAGCAAGGTTTGCGCTCATCAATAAAAACAAAGAAGATATACCGACCATTCTATATACTTGACACAATGGAGGAAGTGCTCAAAAAGCTCATCATGGTAGATGCCAGAAATGCCTTTAATTCTATAAGATGATGCTCTATAAGATGTTGGAATCGTAGAGGAAGATAAAGATCAGGTCGAGGGTTACACAGGGACCAACTTTTACGATGACTTGCTAAATCTCGACATGCCAGAAAAGTCGCAGTCGGTTATGCAGATGATGTTGCGGCATTTATTGCCGCGCGCACAATTGAATAGACGCAAAGCAGAGTAGGCATATCGATGCGACAGGTAAGGGCATTCATAATTGCCCAGGGTTTCCATCTTGCATTAAAACAAACCGTAATAGTCATTTTGACTAAAAAGAGAATGACTACTGTCGACTAATGGCAAATATTGGGGGTGCCATCTCTGTCAGAAGGTGTATTTTCATGAGTACAACGCAGTCCGTTCTGCTCTGGAGGAGGAAAGTATCGTAAACGTCTTGCGCAATTATAAAGACGCAGAGATTTGCCGATGACCTTTGCTTACCACACTATCTCAGAACCGGCTCCGATGGTGATCATGGGAGAGATTCCCGTTACCCTCCTTGGTAGCGAAAACGAAACCATCTACAAGCGCAAGGGAAGCAGTTCTCGTGAAGAATGGCAACATACACTGAATGAAAGACATCTCTGTTGGAGACATGAATCGAGAGGCAGATAAACCCCCCTTTGGCACCGCTTGGTTCCACCGAGATTGATTATTTCTTTACCCAGCTTCCAAATGAGTATGGAGGTTTTCAGCCTTACCTGAACAAGATTGGAAAGGCGTAATGCCCTAACTGTGTATTTTCCAAAGCCATGGTGAACGACGCCGATTGCAACTTTTTTCTTGTGGAAGATGGGATAAGTTTCATCAACTCTATATAGACACAAGGGAGCTTTTCGGATAACATTATCAGAGAGCTGGGTCTTAGCAAACGGACCCATATTGCGTATTATGTTTAGGGCCTTCTACGCACAAAGAAGATCGTAAAGTCAACCATTGAAAAGACCTAATAACAAGGGGTCCATGAAATAACAAATTCGATTTCTCCTCCCATTAATAATAATCGTTGGTGGGACAATCCAATTGGATCACGGCCGCGAAGCGTGTTAGAACCCTTCATTCAATCCATAACTGAACACTAAAGGACTAAAACCGTACGCTGTAAGAGGCAATGTAGACAGAATTACTTTCGCCTGTGATTATTACCCTGATTTGACTCAGGTACTCATTCACAGCTGAGTCGACTGGTCTCCGAGATCCAGTCACGATACAAATCTTTCTGCTACCAATGAGATTCGAGCCGTGATCTTCTGCTACGACCACTTAGCGCTTTAACTACTGAAACACCCGGACACACTCCCTCCTATTAGTGAAAGGAATTACCTGATTTGAAGGCTCCCTAAGGCGTCTTAACCCGAAGTGTTGTATCAAACGGTTACAGGATGATTGGGTTGTTTAATTGGTAGTCCGACGAATTCCGACTTGTTCCTGAGGAAGCATTACACCTTAAACCACTTCCCAGTGAAACTTAAGTGATAGGCTCGGCAGTCTGTAACCAATATGAGAAAGAGGATGATGCAACTTTCTTACCCCACAACTGCCCGGCCTTCACAAACTTCAGACGAAGATAGTTTTGGACATATTCTGGATAAAAACTGAGAATAGATTTAACTGGTCAGATATACGGACAACAGACTTATATACTATGAGAAAATTCTGTCTTTTTTCCAAAAATATAAAGTGTTCCGAATCTATATCTTGAAAAAGTATGGAATCATAAATATGCTACACTGCCCACACACCCCATACTATAACATACTATATTTGCGATGTACATATTTATTACGAAATTCCATTTTTTTCTCAATATTTTCAAGTATACACAGTGATTACCGTGAAATTCAACTAAAGATTGTTGCAATGCTGCGAAAATTTGTTGCAAACAACATTCGAGAAGGTCGCCAATAAGTGGATACATAATTAATTATAGTTGAGCAATTATTGCATCTTATTTGCCACTTGAAATTCGCTCGATTATCAGCTGATAGTTGTAAAACGTTTTTATCTGAACGGCCAATAGTGCAACTGTCAGTCAAGCAACAGATTCAAGCATGAAATATCGCTAATAAAACTATCTTTTTTTACCTATGTGCATTGCTGACCTACTCCAATGTTAACTCCTCCATGTGAAGCATACTTGGGACTCGGAATCTACATACTCACTCATATGCGCTGCTAGTCATCGTATTTCATTGATACTCCATAGTCGAGTTCGGTCAGTTCATGATATTATTTACGAGCTTTTTTCGTTATGACCACGGCGAATGCATGGTTTTTTCTGATGCCATATATGATTTTACTCGTACGCGACATTGTCGGACGTTTTGCGATATGAATCGATTGGCATAGCTAAGTCCATGAAAAATCCGTATCAAGTACTTGTCCGTTTTGCATATTTGCGGTAAAACGCTACAAGCACTGCGGTTTTGCGTTACACATACAGAATCTCTGCGTTTTTTCTCTGACTTATGTACGGAAGCATTACATCAGGTATCAAGTACGTTGCTTACGCACTCTTGGTTACATTCGAATAGAGTTGGAGGCGGTGCGCTGCTGTAATATCACTGTCCTAGTTAGGAAATGACTCTATGAAGTTAATAAGTAGTTTATGGGAAGTTACCTACGCGAATAGTTTGAGTAGGGTTGCCGAAAGCTCATTTTTCGGCTCTACATCAGACTTCCATGATTACCTATCGGTTACTAACCCCAACTTTTCAAAAATTCTTATCCCTCCAAAGTGAAGGTTGCAAGCTTTTCAAGCATTCAACTCCTACTCAGAAGTTAGTAATATGTAGGAATATTAAACTTGGTCAGGTTCAAATACAATTCCATAAATTGTTCCCTTTGGGGCTATCTGGGGCTTTGACTATCTCTAATTGACCGCAACCTCCTCTCCCATAACATTCTTCGGTGAGCCACCTTATCATCTCCTGTCTGGTTTGGTAACATAATCAATATCAACCTCATATGAATTGTAGCAGAACACATTGAATTTATCACACACCTCATCCCGAGAATCAGAACAAATTCAACCCCCAACTGCATACAAAATATAAATCTTCGCAAGCAATTCTGTTTGATTTTCGATTAAATCTGCGCCTTAACCGCTTATCACGCATAGCCTCCCGACCATAAATGTGGAAAATTTTCCTTTCGGTTGTTGTTTTCACTTCACCAGATATCTTGGATGGCATACTGTTATCTGCTTTCCACAAGAAATGTGAAGCTTTAAACGTTTTCATGAAAAATTTAAAGCTGATTGGCAAATAGGGAAGTCGCGGGTGATGGCTTTTGAAATATGATATATTCAGATTTGTTCTTGCCACATCGTCTGGTGACTGAGTGGGTGAGTATTTTGGTGATTTAGGTGAATTTCCTTGAAATTGTTGAAGCGATAAGCATGTTGATGCATTACAACAGATCATATGACACCTGAATTCCGATTCCGATCCAAATTTACCTTGAAACTTTTTTTTGTATAACGGCAACCGTAGAGGATGATATCAATGGTTAATATCCAGCAAAAGTTCTTGGTTATCCAACAGTCGAAGAATTATAACTGACAGCTGCGCCTCAAAGCTGTGTACATAAAAACTATCCTTTCTAATTTTAAAATAAAGTGCAGAAAATGCTGGAAGCATCTTTAAAAGTTCAACTTCTTACGATAACAAGAAAAACACACGAGTCCTTGATGTCAAGGACTCGTGTGCTCTACTAGAAAATCAAATTATAAATTAGGCTTTCAGGTCAACTTCCTCTCACAGGATTCGAATCTTTAATGACACACTTAAGAGAAAGTAGATGGAAATAAACTTATTGACCTCACTAGTTTGGCAGCAGGAAGTTGATCCCCATCACCTTTAAATGTTCTGAAATTTGATAGTGAAACCGAGGCGCAGTCTCATTGAAAATAAAACAAGGAGGGGCTGTCTTGCCTGGCTGTCCATAAAGAAGTGAACAGGAGACGTATATATAAAAAGATCACTGAGATACACTTTTATCACATCAAAAGTGAGCCGATGAATTTTCACCTGTTACTGCTGCTTACAGAATCCAGAGATATCTCAACTTGGTACTCGCTTCCAAAAAGAGATATTGGCCCACGGAATCGTCTGCACACGCACCAGAGTAGAAAGTAGCAGCCTCCTTTAGTCAATTCACAAGTCCTAGGCTATGTTGATAGTCTATAACGGACGTACTTAAAAATTGCGCCAGCACGCGAAGGCGCATCAATAGAGAAAAGCCTCCGTGTCGGCCTCGTACCAAGCGGCCAGCCGTAGCGGCGGTAATACAGTGCGTCGGGGAAGGAGAATTCACCACGGCAATGCAGTCATGGTTCATGCCTCCGATGTGCCGCCACCGAAATTTAAGTGAGGACAAAAGCAAGCCAACTACATGAAAACTCCCCTTTTCAGATGAAGGAAGGTGAAATAAACCCACTTCCTATCTAACTGTCCTAGCGAGTTCCATTCCAGGCCTGGATTGAAAATTTATCAACAATATCTGAAGAAGGGAAAATCTAAATTTATGTAGACCTCATAATTGAAATGTGGAGTAATTTCTTAGCCAAGGTTCCAAGATATTCAGCTATCAATCGTGAAATTCTGAATACGAGGGGAGGCTGTACCGTGGAGTAGTGAACAACTTAACTGCGTGCGTGTGGTTTCGTCAGTCAAAATTGTTTTAAGTAAGCGCAGTATTGTTAAAGAAAAATCAACAACGTGGAAAGTGGATTTATAATACAACTTCATAACTTCAATAGATAGCTAACGGGTTTGAAAAGTGATTAGACAGGCTATGAATAGAATATCGAGTCAATTTTTTGACACTTAAAAGGGGTGTTAATTTACCAGCAGCCCCAGCTTCATTGGTATCTTGCAAAGAATGTCAATAGAGAATTTCTAGTAAAAGTATAGTGGGACACAACTCTTAGCAAAATCTTTGACCAAATAGTGTGACCACCATCGCATGATATCCCTACATAGGAGATAATTCCTAACGTTGAAACGGCAAGCTGGATGGACAGGGATAAGAGAAATTAGAGAAAATCCGAACAAGAGAGCAGGAAAAATAGTACAAGTAGAAAGATAGGCAGCATCTAACAACTTTCAAGAATGTAATGCAGCAGAATGCCACAGTTCTGATAAACCAGGCAAAGCTGTTTCCCTCCTTGCAAAAAGAGTTAGAGGACGGAGGAACACAAGAAAAGTGGTAAAATCATAGCCAGAAAATAGAATACTCCATCATTCAATAAAAATGATCATTCGATGAAATACTTCTATTTTTGAAAAAAGTCTCTTAGAAAAAATTGACTTCGCTTTGGCGATTACAAAACAGCTATTATAGAAAATAGATTAGCCAAACCACTTCGGCGACAACGCGATGACCAAGGAAGTTGAGAGGCTTGATCTCATGTCCCACGTTCTAGTCCTAGTGAAGTTATGGATGTTTAAATTTCTCCTTGTGTTTGCCTCCATCTTGCAGGCATATCAAATAGCATTAAGTATTATAATAATGAAATACAGACTAATTGGAGATACATATAAAATAAATAGATATCCTATGCATATATATTATAAAAACATAGACTAGCTTGTAGACAAGGAAGGGATAAAGAAAACATCGCAAATACACATCTCATAAATCTGAAGGTAGAATCACAGACTAACTAGTGGCTATCAGATTCCTGGAAAAGACAGATAAAGGGGGGGGGGGGGGGTCCTGTAGTCTGCCGAAGGGACTGTTCTTTGGCAAAAAATCGGTTCCCAGAAAGGTGACAACATAAGAGAGGGGGAAGGAATGAATGGAGGAAGCTTCAAACAAGCCACTGAATTGATCGCTTAGTTGAGACTCCGTAATGTCTCCAACTAGTGCAAACTTCCAATTTTATTCGAACTGCGTCCTGCTCCATGAGCAATAACTTTTGTCGGGCATCTACAATTTTTCGGAAATTCACGCCATACAAAGAGCAAGAGAAATTAAATACCTGACAAGAGCTAGTGATTAAATATATAAAAATTTATGAGATCTCGTGGATAATACGCGGTATAACTCTAGACCAAACGCATAAAACCTGGGAAACGCCTGCTGAACCAACACCAACAGCTCTACTACCAAACCCTATCTCCACCCCCCACGTGATCGCTGGGAGTTCTTTCTTCGTGAAATACTGCAGACGGAGAAGGATGAAGGCGAGTCTTCCGCGCCTAGAAACGGGTCAAAATGTACCAACTGGTCCTCCAGGTTGGGAGTTGGGTAGAGCTAACAACCCTACACGGAAAACCGATGTTACGAAGCAATGGAAGGAGCCTTGGGGGCAGGATGTATTTTACAACGACGAACTAGACAACGACAACGGATTAACGATTTGCGCATTTTCTCATGGAACGTGTGCTCCGTGTACAGACCGAATGCTGCTGAGCAGCTAGCCGATACCCTGTCCCAATATAAGGCTGATGTAACAGTGTTGCAAGAGATGCGATGGACAGGGACCGGTTTCCTGGAGAAGAGCCGCTACACTAAATATTATAGCGGCCACCCAGTAAACCATGTGCCCGGAGTAGGTTTCCTAGTCAACCAAAAAGAGAAACCTGCTGTTATCGGCTTTGAAAATACAAGCGAAACGCTATGCACTCTGCGCTTGCGAGGTAAGTTTAGAACGCCCCTACAGAGGAGACTGCAGAGTCGGAGATGGATACCTCCTACGAGGCAGTTGAGCGGATCCTCGAAGCCTGTCCCAAGTATGATATCAAAATCATACTTGGAGATTTCAACAGTCAAGTAGGAACGGAGCCCGTACTCAGGCGACACGTCGGCTCCCATAGCTTACATAGGGATACCAATAACAACGGACTGCGGATTATTCAGTTAGCAATATCGCACGAAATGGTTGTTGGAAGTACCTGGATTGCGCGGAAAGCGGTCCGCAAACAAACGTGGGCCTCTCCAGACGCGACCACTTTCAACCAAATTGACCACGTGCTGATTGAATGCCGCCACCTTTCAGCCTTGATCAACGTCAGAACATATAGGGGGAGAATATAGATTCGGACCATTATCTCGTTGGCATAGTGCTCCGAGCTGAAATTACGACACTACCTACAATCCACTCTGACAATCAGGTGAGAGTGAATACTGAAGTCATTCACAACACAGCCCTCCGTAACACTTATAAGAGGGAAATGGATGCCGCAATAACCACCTTCAACAGAGATCGTGAAGAACGTTATCATTGATACGGCCATAAACATACTTGGTCCCAGCCGCAAGGAAAGTCGGAATGACTGGTTTGACGATGAATGTAAGCTTTGCATTCTCAAGGAACGCGGGCACGCGCAGAGGCTTATCACGAACTCCGGCGAGCGGAGAAGTGACTTCACAGACGGAAAATGGAAGCCTGCGAGAACCAACAAGTCTGTGAACTAGAAAAGTACACCGCGTACTACCGCACCAGGCGCGGAAGTTTTACCAATAAATCAGCAGGATGAAGCCTTATACACCTCGATGTTCACCCTACCAAGACAAAGCGGGAAATCTGATTTCCGACAGAATGGGCATATTGGAGCGATGGGTTGAGTATTTTGATGAACTTGTGGACAACCAAAATATCGACGAGTTGGAGGTCCCGCCAACTGAAGACGACGAACAAATGTTGCCACCACCAAGTATAGAAGAAACAGTCCGTGCAATTCATTGGCTTAAAAATCAAAAGTCGCCAGGAGCCGATGGAATTATAGCCGAATTGCTTAAATAAGGAGGCGACCAATTACACCAAGTGGTTCAATAACTGATGCTCAAGGTATGGCACAGCGAATCAATGCCTTACGATTGGCAACGAGGCATTATCTGTCTCATAGATAAAAAAAGGGATATCACGCAGTGCAGAAATTATAGAGGTATCACGTTGCTGAGTACCATCTATGAGATATTCTCCGCTATCTTGCTAAGCCGCATAGCCCCATACGCCCAGAACATCATTGACCCATAGCAAAGAGGCTTCACTCCAGGCAAATCAGCAACAGATCGGATTTTCTCTCTGCGGCAAGCGATGGAAAAACTGTTGGAATATGGACGACACTCTCTTCATCGACTTTAAAGCCACCTATGACAGCATAGCCAGGGTAAAACTGCACATGGTCATGAGGGAATTCGGTCTCCCGACGAAATTGATCAGACTGACTAGGCTGACCTTGACCAATGTGCGAGGCCAGATAAAAGCAGAAGAATCACCCTCGAGACCGTTCAACATCAACAACGGTCTAAGACAAGGGGATGCCCTATCATGCCCGGCCCTTGAGAAAGTGATTCACGATGCCGATGTAAATACGAGAGGCACCATCGTCTTCAAGTCCACCCAACTACTGGCCTACGCTGACGATATTGACATCATAGGAAGAACAACCCGAGATGTACAGTCTACCTTCATCCAGATGAAGGCGGCGCGAGATCTTGAGCTGCACATTAATGAAGGTAAGACAAAGTACTTGGTGGCAACCTCAGCGCCAAAACCAAAAGAACGAACAACATCGAATCGCACTGGTCAAACGAAAACAATGAAGATAGGAGACTACAACTTTGAGACCATTGAAAATTTCTTCTATCTAGGGTCGAAAAACAACGACAACAGCTATAACGATGGAATCCGCGCACGGTTGTTGGCAACCAACAGAGCCTATTGCAGTTTACAAAAACTGATTCGCTCGAAAAGTCTCACCATATGATCAAAGCTCTTACTGTACAAGACCTTGCCTTATGTATTCCTCGGAGACTTGGATTCTTAGGAAAAAAAACTGCGAACTCCTAGCCGCGTTCGAGAGAAGAATCTTCCGAAGAATTTTTGGCTCCCTACATGAGGATCGACGATTCCGTAGCCTACATAACGACGAAATCTATGAGGTATCGCTCAAGTCTCACCATATGATCAAAGCTTTTACTGTACAAGACAATGATCTCCCCAGTCTTCATATATTTCTCTGAGTCCTGGGTTTTTAGGAAGAAAAATTGCGAACTCTTAGCCGCGTTCAAGAGAAGAATCCTCCGAAGAATTTTTGGCCCCCTACTTGAGGATGGATCGTTCCGCGGCCTCTATAACGATGAAATCTATGAATGATACCACGACCGTGTGGTTGTGGATAAAATCCGGCTCAACAGGTTGCGGTGGGTGGGTTACCTAATCCGTATGGATGAGGATGATCCAGCCTGGAAAGTCCATAAGGGCAATATCTATGGTAGAAAAAGAATACGAGGCAGACCATGCCTGAGATGGAGCGTTGGCTAGGTCAGGACGCCAGACAGCTTTTAGGGATGTCGAATTGGTGAACCTCGGCGACAAACCGGGGTATCTTGAGTTCCTTATTAAGACAGGCCTAGACCGGATATCGCCATCGGCAGCAAGGTACGGATTTATAAGCAGATTTCGAAGCGCACATGCACGTACGATAAAAAACTTTGAACTGTGCCAAGACTTGAAAATAGTTCAAACTTTATAAAACATAGCAGATGCTATCTGGTATATTGGTAACAAGGATCTGCAAATCTGCTAGCTAGCATTGTGTTGTCTAAAGTCTTAAAGACGCTACTTCTGTTTACTTGGAATTGAATAGCTCTGAAGGTTCCTATTGTTTTTAACATCGGATATAATTAACTTTCGGCTTTTTTTGTGTTATAGTATTATTTATATATAAAATATATTGGTGAGTTGACCCCGCTTGTGAACAGGACAAACACTAAGGAAAAAGAAGAAAAAAGGAAAAAATACTTAGCTCCTCAGATACGCATTAACCAACACTTTTCACAAAAATTGTGTTTTTGACGATAAGTAGTTGCGACGAACCTGTCTTTTTTGAAGACTCGACACTTCTTGAAGATTCGACAAAGTGTACGTAGTGTCGTTCTTAGTGTTTTTGGTGATTTTTTACAACCAACAAACGTGAAACATCCTTCGTGGCATAAAATCGATAAACTTTGCATAGCCTGTTTTCCATTAAAAAAATAAAAAATAGATTTTTTCAACAACTTTGAAAAACAAGTAATATTTTCTCACTCAAATCAATAAACAGATGAATATCCCAATAATTTATTATATCGCATATGAATCGAACCAATAAATTTTAAGCAAACTTCCTGCATTTGATTTCAATCATCATCTAAGTGTCCAGATTTCATACAACCATTAAAAACATCACCCAATCAAGTTCGAACCATCGTCATGCAACCATCAAATTTCAAAATTACAAATTTTGTAAATAGAAATATATTAAAATCTACCTAAAAGCTATGAATCGTCGCGCACTAATTTTAAACATCTTTCCATATTTCAGACAATCTTTATGTCATTTTGTGGGCTTAAATTGCGCAGCTCAACCCCTCGTATCAGAGTTTTGGCTGAAAAATTGTCGGGGTTTTCGCTTAAATCCAAGATTTTCGAAACAAAAAATTCAATTCTCATCTGAAAATTTAGAGACTTACGTCAAATAATTCAAAGTCCGAATGAATGCTAGAAATGCTTGAAAAATTTCGTGGTGGCATCGCGGTGGCATGATGCCTCCTTCCTCTGCATGAGGAGTTTTTTTGAGTTTTGCTCAATCGAAACAATAATTGCTGTCAAATCGAGCGAATTTCACATGTTTGTCGCTGCTATTTTTAAAACAGTCAGACGCCCAGGGCATTTTGGGTTTTGAATTCGAAATAAACAAAGGATTTTCAAAATTTGCTGAGGGAATTTTAATTTTTCGGATGTTAGGCGCACGATTATCAAACAAGTGTTTAGACTGGCCGTTCCGTAGATAGAATAATGGATTCAGAATCAAAATTTATTTAAATTTGGACAACGGGGCGAATATAAATGATGCATGTAATGAAAATTTTCAATTAGTATGCAAAGAGGATAGTATTTTGAATCTGAGCAAATTTTGAATTATAGTCGTTTGGAAATTTTGTAAACTCTTAGCCGCTCTATCTATTTTTGTATAAAACTTATGGGAGTACTTATAGCAATCGGATAATGATGGCAAGTAGTCGCTGAAATCGATGATTGTTTATTCAAAATAGCAGCCCGCAGATCAGATAATTCCAGAATTCTAGCTAATCTGAGTCAGTTAAGGTCACTCACTCATTTCAAAGTTGATTTCGCTACTGAACCATAAGACCCCATTATATAACATTCAGCTCCATATATTTTTTTTCGAAAAACAATAATCACCATAGGCAACGACGTACATGATTTATTTGCTTAGCTTTGAGGGTAGAACACTTGTAACAATATTTTCTGCACAAATTTATAAATTAAATGAATTCTATTCCTCAGTGCAACTAATATTTCGTCAAACCATATTTTTTAGAGCGCCTGTTTGCATTTATTCAGTTGTATTCAATAGATTCCTCCATTTAAAGAGAATTAACTGGAATAAGTATGAGATCATGTCATGAAATAAAGATACAGATGAACTCAGTTTGCCATCCAGCTGCGTCAAAATGAAAATTGTCTGACATATTTCAGCTCTTGTCATACGACTTTGTATAGAGACAGCTGGCTCCACCCAATTACCTCAAATAAATCTATGCAGCCAAACGCTTATTAAAACCTCTGGCGTCCATTGGGGCTCATAACCCAATCCAATTTTGTTCAATGTGTTCTCTTTTCTCCGAAGATCGCTGTTAACTAAAAAAACTGTTAATAAGAATTCTTCCTAAAAACTGCGACAAAAAAAGCAAGATCCCTGCGATTGTAGCTTGCTGAAAACTACATCACAATGGTAATTGGTCAAAAGAAAAGCAAGATAATCACGCCAGTGTTCATTCGTGAGGTACGGAAAACTGCATTTAAGGGAGGTTTCCTATGTGACGTTCGGTGATTCAACCCTTTTTAAGGTTTTGTGTGAAACAAAGCCTTATTAAAATCGATTCAATGTCTGTCTGTGTTTCCCATCCGATTTATTCGGAAACGGTTGAACCGATTGTCATGAAATTTGGTGAGAATATGTGATCTGTACGTCACTTTACAAGCAGCGAGTGGCGCGATTTTTTGTTGAGTTACAAAGGGAGCATACATGCGAAAGAGGGGTGTATTTTTTTCTCCACAGAATGTAGTCATGTGGGGTATCAATTAAAAGGGCTTGATTAATACTTTCGAAACTGGTCTTACTTTTGATATTCAGTGTGACCCAAAAAGTGAAACAGGTTTCGCTCTTGGAATCTATACAAACCGAAAAATCTGAAAAAATCACAGTGATGTATCTATATGAAATCTAGGCCTCAATATACATATCGTTCCGATATGTCCAAAAATAGAGTTAATAATAGTATATTACCATGTTTTAGAAATTTACCCGAAAACCCCCTTTAAGTTCATCCCAGGAGTAAAAAGGCATCATCATAGGCGATATCATAAGACATAATTCTGAAAAGTTTGAAGGCAATCCAACTATTATAAACAAAGTTATAGAAGGTCAATTTCGCATTTCAGGTAAATTTATTGCACGTCTTAAGTGTATGACGTCATCATCATATAAATTGAACTTATATGAACGGCGGGGTCCATGGGGACATTTTGTTTTCCTTTCTTAGCTTTTTTTAGTTATTCGCATATTAGTGCCACTTACTCGTGGTATACAAGTATATGTATAAGTATGCGCTAGTAAAGCAGGTGTGTACTTGGTTACTGATGGTTTTTAATGTATGTGCATAACATATATTTTAAATATGCTTTTGTGCACGGGTAAAGTCGAAGTGTATGAAGATGCGTTAGATCAATTTAGATACGCACATATATATGTATGCATCGTCATGCGATAATAGACAATGTTTGCTTATTTAAAATGAACAGAGTATTGATGTCGTTGCTATGTATGTGCATATGGGTATCTCAGATTTTGGCAAAATATGAAGGAATATTTTGTATTGTTAGCTCTGTACGAATTGAAAATCGTGCATAGGGAGTTTCTTACATAAGATGAACACAAAACCTTTATACTCGAAACACCCAACTTCCGGTTTCCCGACTTGTTTAGAATTCTTTTCTGATAATAAATGAAAGTTAATTTTTCCAATATTTTTATATCTTATTACCGGAGTCTTGAATTATGATATAAAATTTTCAATTGACGAATTTGATAATCGTTTGTTTCGTACGATCAAAGTGGGCTCCTCTAAAAACAAGTCGGGAAACCGAAAGCTGAACCCTTCAGGTATGAACTGTTTTGTGGATTTCTTTAAAAACAAAAACACTTGAGTGGACTTTTGTCCCATTAGTACCTAGCACGTAATATATGCATATATTATCTGAGAATATCCACCTTCGCATGATACTGACAGTCAGTCTTGAATTTGCAAAGAAGCGATAACTTTGACCTGTTGTAACTTCGTTAGTAATAGCGCGATACCCACTAAACTTGGTTATTATTATTATCTTTATTTGAACAGATAGCAGTATGGAAGATATTTCGGAGCCTATGCGCCATATAGTGGCAGCCTCTTGATTTTTTTCAAATTATTGCGTTGGGTAGTTTCTGAGAATAGGTCCACAAAAAAATGATCATTTTTGACCCTCCGCACGCCCCACCTTTCCAACAAATATTAAAACTAAAACCGAAAAGTACTAAACGAGACCTTTCATTTGATACCCCACATGACTATATTTGGTGAAAAAAAATTACACCCACCCTTTGCATCTAGAGCGTAGTAGAATGATGTAACTCACTATGCGTGAGCGTTCACAGTCCCCACCCTTTTCACCTATCGCTGGTGGTTTCAATCGCTATAACCATTCCCGAGAAAAATGCTTACAACAGACGGTGCAATATACACCCAACATATTCTGCTTTCAAAATATATATGTACATATAAAAGAAAAAATCGATTTCTGAAAACCGTCACATAGAAAAACTCCTTTAAATATGGCGAGAAGTAATGTTTGATGCAAACTAGTATATCTTTGCTAAGTTGAAGTTGTATACTTGGAACAATCTCCATTATTAGCAAAGTAAACAAGTTAAACAAAGCTTTATCAAGTTATATAATATAAGACACCAAAACCACCAAATTTCGCATATCAATTGTCCTATGCATTACGTTCCAGAGCAAGGCCTCTCTTACGAAGTTCATCAGGAGATAGTCTTTGTAATTTTGAAACAAGTGGGGGGACCGCCGTTTGACACCTCAGGTATGAAGGGTTTCGTATATTTCTTATATAAAAACATTTGGGTGGATGTTTGTCACGTAGTGAACATCCATATATAATAGTATGCAACTTCCGCGTGCTACTGAGATTCAAAGTGTTACAATTTGTACTAAAGCGGCAAATTTGAGCTATAATAACTGTTAGTAATGATGAGATTTCTATCAAACTTTTTAGGATTATGCTTTATATTATAGCCTATATTACCGCAAAACTGCATGATTTTAGGATGAACTTAATGGGGTTTTTGGAGTCAAATATAAAAAATTATAGCAATATACTATTATTAACTCTATTCGAATCGATATCGGTAGGGAATATATTTCGGAGCCTAGGCACCTTATAGTGGCAGCTTCATGATTTTTTTAAAATTTTTCGGTTGGGTAGATTCTGAGAATTTTCTGAATTCTCCAAGAAATACATGAACAGTCCATTGAGCCAGTTTTGCACCAAAGCTTTTTGATTGTGATAACGCTACCTAAATTTCAGAAAATTGTAATATTTTGGAATCCGGTAGTGCTAATAAATATTCTTGTGGCAATGCGTAAAAAAAATTAGTTATTAAAGATATATTGGTTCAAGCCCAAAATTGCGAATGACGCCGCGAAATCACAACTATTTTGAAAAATTAGCAAGTCATTTGTGCAAAGGGCACTCAAATAAATCAAAGGTCACGGAAAAGATCGAAGAGCTAACAAAATTAACCCCGGGAAAGCTGGTCACATGTCACCCATCAAACCGTTTACTCAGTACTGGGTTTATGGAAAGCCTCGAAATCAAATTTAGCCGATAAACAGTAAACGAAAAAATTTCGCGATTTGAACCATGCAATTGAAAAGAAAAAGCCAACGATTTCTTTTAAGAATATTAAAGAGAAACAAGTCGGGAAACCGGAAGCTGGACGCTTCAGGTACGAAAGGTTTTGTGTAATTCTTAGTAAGTAGCACGTAATATATCCATATATTATGTGAGAGTATCCACTTTCGGGTGATATTGACATTCATAGTCTTCAATTTTCAAAGAAGCAACAAATTTGAGGTATTATAACTTTGTTAGTAATAGTGCGATTTCCACCAAACTTGGTAAGATCATGCTCTATATTATAGCCTATATCACTTCAAAATTTCATGGCACTAGGATGAACTTAAGGGGGGTTTCCAACCAATTACAAAAAATTGTAGTAATATACTATTATTAACTTTATTTAAACAGATATCGGCATGGAAGGTATTTCGGAGCCCAGGCACCATATAGTGGCAGCCTCCTGATTTTTTTCAGATTTTTCGGTTTGGTAGTTTCTGAGAATGGCCTCCTGAAAGAAGTGATCACTTTCAACCCCCCGCGCTCCCCACCCTTCCAACAAATGTCAAAACTAGGATCGGTTTTGAAAAGTACTAATCGAGACCTTTAATTTGATACCCCACATGACTATATTTGATGAAAAAAAATTTTACACCCCCCTTTTGCATGTATGGGGACCCCCCCTTAAATTCGACGTAAAAGGATGTAATTCACTGTATCCGTGAGCGTTCACAGTTCCCACCTTTCTACCAAATTTGGTGTCAATCGCTATAACCGTCTCCGAGAAAAATGCGTGTGACGGACAGACAGACAGACAGACAGACAGACAGACAGACAGACAGACAGACAGACAGACAGACAGACAGTAAACCGATTTTAATAAGGTTTTGTGTTTACACGCGATATTGTAGCTTATCTGTCGCATCCTTTAACTCGGAAACTGGAAACGTTCTCAACTTGGCTGTTACAGATTTTTGGATATCCTCAATCGTTACGTAATGGAATCCCTTCATTCTCAATTTCAATTGGAAACGGAAAATAGTCTGTAGGACTCAAAACCGAAAAGTAGAAAGAATGGCTCCACAGAGTTACACCTTTTTTAGCCAGAAATTGTTAAACACTAGACGCCGTATGCGACCGGGCATTATCTTGGAGGAGGAAAAAAGGTAACATCTTTCGATAATTCTGGCCTCACGGGTGCGATACGTTCCGTCCAAAACTTGTTTCTAAAACTCGGCATTGACACTCTGATCGTTCGGAACTGGTGGTGAGCGATTCCTTAGCTACCGAAAGAAAAAAATGAGAATTGTCTTGATTTTTTACTTCCAAAACCGAAATTTTGTTGAAGGCTTTTCGGACCGCAACATTCTGCGGTCGGGCGCTTCATTTCCGGATCATAGGCGAAGCACCAGCTCTGGCCATCCGTTATTATCGAATCGAAGAAATTTGTATCATTTGCGATCATTTCGAGCAGATCTTCGGCGTGAGCGAGGCGCTGTTCCTTTTGTTCGGCAGTTAACGCATGCGACCCAAAGCGAGCGCACACTTTTCTCTTCTTCAAATCTTCATCCAATATGCGTTAATGATGGTTTCCGGTATCCCCGTTTTCTCCTCTATTAACCTGCACGTACATCCACGATCGGCTATCAAAACATCGGCTACTGGAGCGACGTTTTCGTCCGTTTTCGTGCTCATTGGTCGGCCAGTCCTCTCCTCGTTATCCATGTTCTCTCTACCGTTGGTAAACGCGGCATATCAATGATTGAGCTGAAACTTGGCATTTGGGAAGGGAAAGTTTCATCAAAAATGAAAATCGTGCCACTGTAACGTTTTTTTAAGCGTAATCTAAAAACTATGAGACGCACTTTGAATACCTATAAGGTACCTGCTTTTATGGTTTTCAATGTCACTGGAGGTACGTCTCCTCCATCTGATTTTACTATCGAATCGCGCCAATCCGTCACCCGTTGACAATTCAAAGCATCTACAGATGATACCCAAACAATCTTAGTCTGGGCACTTCCTTTGATAAGGGAAAAGATAAACTCATTATAATCGTTTGTGAGTTCGTCCGAAGTGCGATCCAAACTATGCCTCCATTTTTAGATCGTTGAAACAGAAACATGAAGTAGATTCTAATCCATAAATTCAAAAACATTACAAAAATCTAACATGAAAATCGTTTTATGGAATGCCCCAAACAGGATTTAAAAACCTTACCCGAAAAAGATATACTGTACATGAAGCCCGAAAGACCTACGAGTTACCCGCACTTTAAACATAATCCCAACTTACAAAAATGTGGAAGCTTCTCTTAAAAAGTTTACAGGTTAACAGTCATCAGAAAGGAATACGAATCGGTATTTTTTGACTGATAGTTTCTCTGACCCCAAACAGTAATTGGCAGATCCCGTCTCTGTCTTTAACCCCCACAAGAAAAACAACAAAAAAAAATGAGTCTCCATTTTATGAAGGGGAGCTATTGTATAATATTAATGTAGGCCCTGACCAGAGAAGTTATACCTTAAACGGAGGTAAGAATGAGTCAAAAAAATAGAGAACAGAGAGAAAAATTAAACAGAGAGAGAACAGAAAGTAAAAGGAGAGGGAAAAGAGAGGAAGAAAAAAATAGAAAGAAAAAAAAGAGATAGAGAAATGATAGAAAAAAAGAGGGGGAAAAAGGAAAACATGAAAGAGATAAGTAATCCGGGGTATTGATGCGAGTTCTCTCCTCCTAAATGGATATTCGGTCATCACAGCGACGATGTTGTGACTTCAATTGCACCCTACCATCTTCTTCTTTAGAAAAATACACAATGCATCGTCAACCATACCTAGAGAAGACGTCCAGCAGGCTCTCTGGAAGCTAATATAAGCAATTGTTTCGGTACCAAATTAATTCCTTCAGAGCCCTCTATGCAATTCAAACCATACACCAAATAAGTAGATGATCTCCTGCAGCTCTTACAGCGATACAATGAGTCTTTGAAGGGCTTCATAATATTAGCACTTCCCAAACAACCGTTTTAATTCAGATCAACCTGTTTTAGCGGCTTTCTTGTATTTACAATGGCACACAGTTTGTTACCACCAACCAGTAGAATCTCGATTGGAATAGAAGGAACAATTTTCTTTGCCAAAAATAAAAAAATTAGTCCTCGTTGAAAAGGCATTGAAAGACTGTTTCATTCAATCCAAAAGAGGTGGTAGACAAAGCCAAGTAAGCTGTAAACATATGCCCTGAACATCCTTAAAGGCGCACTTGAAGATCCTGATGGTAGGTTCTTCAATACGACACTGCAGATAAATTGCCTATATAGTGTAATAAATTCTAGCACCTCAATGTAATGACATACAGCAAGAACTAGGTACTTATAAAGGAATCATTATCAGCGGGCAACAACCGGTATCCGGTCTGGGCCTGCCTTAGTAAGGAATTCCAGACATCCCGGTTTTGCGCTGAGGTCCACCTTATAAAGGAAAGGAAAGGAATTGAAAAATGAAATGCTGGCGCACTAATACAAATTTTAAGGCTAACACAATTTCAAAGCGAAATGGAGAGACATTAAATTGAAACATTGGCTACTAGTAAAGTGTGATGACCAGAGGCAGACATGGCACATTCTGAATTCGAACTTGGAACACGCGAACCAGAGGCTGACGATCATGATAGCCTAGCTATCCAATAAGAGGAACCCTAATTCTGCTCAGTAGATATGGCGAGAGGAACATAGATATAGAGTGTCAGTCACGGCAATGGAATTGTGCCTCCTTAATTTATAACCTAGCAATCGCTACTTTCATCTTTGGATCAAACCGCCGGAGGTCAATGCCCTGTGCGCCATGTTCTTTGCTAGGAATAGTTACGGACTCTCAAATCTGACGTCAATTCCCTAAACAAAAATTTTATGTGGTTTCGAACGGCTTAGGTCCGAATTTTACTAGGCGCTTTTTGTCCTGGTTCTAATTCATACACATATCGTGTTGAATTTATCATCATTATCAACGGCGCAACAACCGGTATCCGGTCTAGGCCTGCCTTAATAAGGAACTCCAGACATCCCGGTTTTGCGCCGAGGTCCACCAATTCGATATCCCTAAAAGCTGTCTGGTGTCCTGGCCTACGCCATCGCTCCATCTTAGGCAGGGTGTGCATCGTCTTCTTTTTCTACCATAGATATTGCCCTTATAGACTTTCCGGGCTGGATCATCCTCATCCATACGGATTAATGACCCGCCCACCGTAACCTATGTAGGTCATGTATCGCTCATAGATTTCGTCCTTATGTAGGTTACGGAATCGTCCATCCTCATGTAGGAGGCCAAAAATTCTTCGGAGGATTCTTCTCTCGAACGCGGCCAAGAGTTCGCAATTTTTCTTGCTAAGAACCCAAGTCTCCGAGGAATACATGAGAACTGGCAAGATCATTGTTTGTACAGTAAGAGCATTGACCCGATGGTGAGACGTTTCGAGCGAAACAGTTTTTGTAAGCTGAAATAAGCTCTGTTGGCTGACAATAACCGTGCGCGGATTTATCAAAGGATACAAACACCAGGTTGTAGCCAATTCGATTAAGCTGCTTTTAGGGCAGAGGTGAGGCAGCACCTGATGGGTTAGCCCTGACCTGGACGAAACGGCAAGTCATATAATTTTTGCAACTGTCCCAAAAATGAGGGGTTCGTCGACCACAACCATGGAGGTATGCTGCTACTGCTTCCGAACTCATCCAACCCGTCATCAAGTGGATGGCGAATAGCGTCTTTCGATGACACGCCATACAGCAAAACAGAAAGCACAATAACACAGAAGAGTCTCAACCTGATTTTGATGTGGAGATAAATGCATTTCCGGATTTTAGGCAAGATAGCGCAGCGGATGTTAATCCGTCCAGCGATATCCATTTCAGTGCTATCGTCGGCAGAAACCAACAAATTGATCAACCCCTTTGATGCTCTGACCGTTAATGCAGATAGGGAAAGTACGACAATCTCTGAGATTGAAAATCTTCGTTTTGGTGGTGTTTTGTCTTTAGTCCGACTCTATTTGCCTCTTCCTCCAAATCAGAGCCAATTAACTAAGGTCCATGACTCAGTGAAAGTGCAAACAGATGTCATCAACGTAGTCTATGTCATGGTCCATTTAAGTAAGATCTTTAGCATATTTTAATTGATCCACGGAAAAAACACCTAGAAACGCACCGAATGCTACTAGCTTGCTCCCCGCCTATCACAGTCAATTTGACCAATGGTTACTTTTGCAAGTTAGTCCGATTGTCTTGAACAATTAATCATAGAAGGTTTTCTCGTAGCTTATTTCACTATGCGTCTAAAACGTTTCGAAATCATCAAAAGGGGGCTTTTACCTGATCAACAATTTCCTACGCACCTGAAATATGTTGACAAGATAAAAGAGCATACTCTCTCAAAACAAACTGAAAATCTACCGGGTTCGGCCGTTGCAGGAATTCCCTTCGAAAATCACAGCTCCAAAACCAAGTGACAGTACATATCTAGGTTTTTTATCAAACGACGTCAGCATGACTATCCCAAAACATGCAGTTAAAATCACCACAAAACATCATTCCAACTTCTCTCCATAACATGACTAAGTTTATTAAGAATATTCGATTTGAAAATTTTTGTTGGCTCATTATCTTTTTTCATTCCATTCATAGAAAGAAGATACTCAATTCGTGCGGGAGGTCAGGTAGATAACATTTAATCTCATCTATAGGAAGTTATGCTTCCAAACAAGCTTCAAACACTTTAATCAACAGACAATTTTCGTTAATCGTAGCACACCCAGAAGTTTACGGTTCAAAGGTAAGGTTCGAATGATTAGATATTATATTCGATTTTTTCTGTATCTTTATCTTCTGTTTGTCATTACTCCGAAGCTAATTATTGCGTAGTCCGGGTGGAATGCTACTGCTATTTCAAATCGTTCACAATTGTTTTCCCTCTGCCAAAATTCGACGAATTGTTTTGATTCTAGAGCATCATCCTGCAGAGTTCGAATTCAAGCGAAAAGATACAAATTGAGTAGAAAAGCAAATATTTTCAAGCAAACAGATCTAAATTAATTTATTTATGAAGCTGAGAAGGCCAAAATATACAATCAGATTGCAACGTCAAACAGTAGATTGGAGTGCTCGTAATAATCACACAAGATGCATATTTCCCAGAATGTCTGCAAAAAGTAAACAAATGCGTCAGACAATTTAGAAGCAGAATGTACCAGACTTGTCTTCCCAAATTAAACGTGAAGGCCACATTTACTATTTTCAAAGTCTTGCTACAAATGTATGAGTTTTGGTGTCTGTCGCGCGATAAATTGCAACATTTTGAGAACGTCTAGATTGCAAAGATAACCCAGCTCATTTTCAAGGCTGGGGAACATCTTCAGGAGGTAGGAGAAAAAATGGACAATTTAATAACATCTGGGCTCGAATGGCAAATTTTACAGAAAATGCCAATTTTTTTTGGGTATTTTGAACAAAGTTTGGACATTTGTCAAAAATTTTGAACAAACGTTTTGACATCAGTCGTAGTTATTTGTTTTAACAAAAAATAGGAAATATTTATTGCATTCAAAATTTTATAATCAAACAATTGCCTCTAAGTCAAGAAGACTTTTAGATAATTTTTTAAAATTAAATATCATATTTCGTACGTGATGTGAACATGGTTTCTACCATTTTTTCTCTGAATTTTCATTTCAGTTCTACCTTTCAATATTGATTTCAATTTTTAACATTTGACAAGGATATAAAATATTAGCAATATTTCCGTTTATTACCTTGGCGTGATTTTTTTTGAATTTTACGATCGATTTTTGCCTGTAAATTTCTTAACACCACGACGGCAAAGAGACGACAACTGGTGATGAATCTCTTTCGTTGGCTTCTTGACAAGAAACCAATTTCAAAGCATATTTTATGAGTTTTTATTTATATTTTTTCAATCGTGTTCGTTGTTGTCGTTGTTGTCAGTGTACGGTTTGCAATTTTTTTTTTTCAGGTAATCTCGTTTCTCCTCAGTATGTCTTATTGATTAAACGACACTTTCTTAACATCGTTGCAAATGTTCTATTTCTCGTCTAGTGGCTGGTACTAAAGGTGTCGATGAGGTCTAGGGTATGCTGTGGTTAGAGACGCACTGTTATGGGTTCACATCACTTCACTGTTTATAACTTTTCATTCAGCATTCACTGCTTCGGATAATTTTCACGATAGAAAGTGAAGTAAGTAAACACTTGTTGCGGTTCAGGAAGAATTTGCCGCCAATTGCCCCAAGACTCCACTAGGCCTCTTGCTATGACCGAAACTGAACCAAGCACACAATCGCGACCCAGAAGCATTAATCGATTTGGCAGAAGGTGGAAAACAACGAAACGTTTACTGAATACAATTTCAACTTAAAATTGGAATTGTAACAAACAAACAAATCCCGAAATCGTGACACGCTCGCAATCACCCAAGTACTTTGTTCCGAGCACAAAGCAACGCGACAATGAGAAATAACTTCTTTTTTCCAGCTCCTCTACTTCTTCCAGTAAAATGTGAAAGGTAATCACTTTTCCACTCGATTCCAGCAAAGCATACAAGCCCAAAGACCACTAACAACGAAAGGAAAAGAAAAATGCAATTTCTATTTCTTCTTAGCGTACAAGAGATCGAACGCAAGCAAAAAAGAGTTTCTTCTTTCTTAAGCGGCGCGCGATAGCCGTCCAATTCGCGTCTTAAGCTCCAACAACTGAAGACTGACTGAAAATTTCTCCGGGTGGCCCCACAGCCAGAGCAAGCTCTGCGGCTGTTCGTGCGTTCGTATAGAAGCAGAAATTCCCCCAGCGTGAGCTCCACATCAGTGCAGTGGAACAACGCGATCACAGAGCTACGATAAGTACGATAGAGCTAAAAAATCATTATTCAGTGACAGACTATGCCAGCGATCGGCAGATAATGTGGTGTTCCACTGAAGGTAATCGCGCGAAGCACGGCCATCGATGAGACTTGAACAGAAAACAAGAATCCTTAGAATTTCATCCTGAAAACAGGATGAATTATCACTTCCCTTTCAATGAGTTCTAACTTTAAAAACTTTAGTCAGATGCGATACCACCCTTCATAGTCCACTTACTCATCAGTTCTGTTAATCCTTAAAGGACCTCTTTTCCTAATTCTTTATTGTAACATATTAAACACTGATTGACCTTTTTGTGCCCTTTCCCATTCTATGTTCAATGTATTTCCGCTCAGAAATGTGCAATAGTTTACTGATAAAACTATCAAGAACACCAAAGGACCCATAGTGAAGCCCTTGGGTACATCAGCTAATTAGGATTACTTTCTGAGGTGTCCTGTGAATCCTTTTTAAGGGGAAACTAAATTCAACATTGAGCCCATTAATAGGTCCATTCTACCCCCTTTCGAAAATTACAAATATTCGTGACCGTGGACGGCATTGAAACCCCTTACGAAGGTACTTGTTGAGCCATTGTAGCGTTACCGTAGATCCTGACTAAACCTAGCAATGTTGTAATTTATGTTTATCTCTAGTTAAAAATTACCGCGTTGAGAAACTTCTTTAATCAGAAGAAAGTTCAGGAATTCCTTGTGTTGTGTACAAAGTTATTAGCGGGTGCACTGGAAGATGCATATGAAAAACCCAAAGAGACTTCAAGTAGACTCTTATCAGCAACAATGTGAAAACTGACAAGAGCATGGGCCAAAGAAAACAACGAAGAAAGAGAACGTAGGAAATGCAGCGAAACGAAAATCAAGAGGTTATCCATATAACCCTAAATCTTGATGGTTCAAATATGAGTTGCCTCTGTACCACTAAAAGATTCTTGCTGAAGAGACTTGGAGCGTGGGCTCTTATATACTTCTACTTCCTTTTCTTGTCTAAAACAAGCTGGAGGTGACAAATATTGACACATAAGTTTAGCACTTTCCACTAGCAGAGCTGGCTATACGTTAGTGTCTGAGAGTTTTTCTCTCATCTCCGCAACTTTGGCAATGCGAATTATAGGGTATACCGAGTATGGTAGAATGGTCTCCTATGGGCCCCTAATGTAGACGGCCGCAATTTTTTAAACATTGGCACGTCTTGCGACCGCGTCTGAGGTCAACGACTGCTAAGTTGTGCGAATAGATTCCACCATTGATAGTGGCTAATGGGACGCAGGTCTGTCCACCGAAGGGCTGCCAAGAGGAGAAACCCACCTAGCCAGTCCACTTACTCCTCTCTATGTTCTTATGACCGGTGACCCAGAGGAGGGTGACTATGACTGTGACAGCATTGCCCCATGAGCCTGGAGGATGTTGCCATTGAGTTCAAAGTCTTAATGATCGGTTGGCTGTCAAGCAGAACAGCTATGTTATGCTTGGAGTTCGGATTATGCACCAACCATCAAGCTTCCCGTGTCCCCAGTATCTCCGCCTAGAATACACTGGCGAATCCTGGGAGATCACAAAAGTCGGTTATATTGTGTATTCAAGAAAACCAGAGCGAGGAAGTTCAGAAGTATATGGCGGACATTTGCCGGGCACGATTGCATAACGCGGTTCTTTGAATCCCATTAAGCTTAGTTCAATAGTGCTTCTTGTTCAACTCTCTCACCACACAATAGAACCATACTTTAAGATGAAACGTCCCAGGACTGCGTGCATCAATAGACTCATCCTGGATCAAAGACTCCATTTCCTTACAAAGGTACTCTTACGTATAGAAGGCTGTACAGGCATTCTTAATACGCAGTTCTAACCTCTATTTAAATTTAGGATCCAGGGTCACACCCAGATACTTTACATTGGAGGAAGGAACCAATTTTTTTTCACTTAACCGCAGAAGATGGAATTCGAATACCCTTGTCTTGGTGGTAAATACCATCAACACCGTTTTGGTTGGATTTATGTCGAGTCTGCATCTTGCAGCCCACAAACATAAATTTCCTAAAGCGCCCTCCATAATTTCATTCATAATGAAGGGAAACATCCGTGACACGTCACCAAGTCGCCGGTATACACCTCGCTTCTTATCAATATGCGTAGAATTTGTCCCATCATTCTAAACCAAAGCACCGGAGAAATGACGACATCTTGAGGCGCACCACTGCTTACAATTCTGGTCAAGTGGCTACCTCCCAATACAGACTGGATTATGCTGGTTCCAAGTATGAATACTATCCATTGCGTATGACCCCTCTCCTCAATTCTATTTTGCTTGCAGCTTCATATCTTCCTTGATGGCTTTGGTAGCAACGTTTCTGAATCATCATCATCAACGGCGCAACAACCGGTATCCGTTCTAGGCCTGTCTTAATAAGGAACTCCAGACATCCCGGTTTTGCGCCGAGGTCCACCAATTCGATATCCCTAAAAGTTGTCTGGCGTCCTGACCTACGCCATCGCTCCATCTTAGGCAGGGTCTGCTTCGTCTTCTTTTTCTACCATAGATATTGCCCTTATAGACTTTCCGGGTGGGACCCGCCCACCGTAACCTATTGAGCCGGATTTTATCCACAACCGGACGGTCATGGTGTCGCTCATAGATTTCGTCATTGTGTAGGCTACGAAATCGTCCATCCTCATGTAGGGAGCCAAAAATTCTTCGGAGGATTCTTCTCTCGAACGCGGCCAAGAGTCAGCTCTATTGGCTGACAACAACCGTGCGCGGATTTCATCATCGTAGCTGTTATCGGCTGTGATTTTCGACCCTAAATAGAAGAAATTGTCAACGGTCTCAAAGTTGTATTCTCCTATCCTTATTCTTCTTCGTGTTTGTGTTTGACCAGTGCGGTTTGATGTTGTTGGTTGATTCGTCTTCGGTGCTCACGTTGCCACCATATATTTTGTCTTGCCTTCATTGATGTGCAGCCCAAGATCTCGCACCGATTGCCGCCTGCTCGATCTGGATGAAGGCAGTTTGTACGTCTCGGGTGGTTCTTCTGAATGCTTCCTCTATATCCAGGAAGAAAGCCAGTTTCTGCGGTGAGACTGTCTTCAATGCGTTTGTGAACCGAAAAATTGCTGTTGCTCACAAGGATAAATTGCGGCGTAAACTTTTGTGATGATGTAAAAAACTTATGATGAGAACGTACATTTTCGAGTGATTTTCTCGAAAATGGGGGAAAATGTTCAACAGAAATCACCCTGGTTCCGGTTATCTTTTATCTGCTTGAACCGTGTACAACGTTTCTGAAACCTTAAATCTCATTAGTGGGGATCGATGTCAGATTTTCAGACTATGATCCAGAAACTAAGTAGCAGTCAAGTTGGTAGAAATCACCTGATCCATCACTTTTAAAGAAACCTTGTCAAGTAAAATCGAATGGGAAGACGATGCTGTTCTATTTCTCTGACTTCAGAGGGATTTCACAATCAATTGGGCATTTTTATTTGACAAGATAACGGTATAGGATGCATTTGGAGGTCAAGACTTTATAAATACGCATCACTGTAATTTTTTCAATTTCAGGCGGAACAGCATTAGTGAAAGAATTTATGTCTAAAACACTTAAATGAAAATAATTCCAGCAGCAGAATATACATTCTAGCTACATAGCTTAAGTAAGCTGTCGACGTATTGAAGCCGCTATTCAACAGGAGCATGTATTGAAGCAACCCGAGCACAGACGGAACTTATTCTTAGGACTTTATTAAGGTCCTGTTCACTCCTTTGTGGAATATACACAGTTCCCTTTTTCTTTTGATATTTCTTTTCCTATTTTGATTTTGAATGAGGCTGTCCTTCAGTTTTATTATTATCACGCCTAAACTGTGCAAGTGATGAGCCTACAGCAGTAGGACAACACCATCAATGAAGAACCACAATTCGAACCTGAAATAATTATAGCGAGAGGCCTCCAAACGTCAACCAACTCGGTAAATGCACCGTCAATCAAGCACTTTGCGGTGTTTCCAAATTTGCTTGCTAAAAGCTATTTCAGCAGTCCCAGTTCCATTCTTTTCTATCTGATATCACCTACATATCCAACAGACTATCACAAATTGTCACTTTAGCTCCCTCACGTATATGAGATGTGCCTCCCGGGGAACCAAATTAACAACCGAAGAGTATCCACCATGTGATTGAATTGCAGAAGGAGCAGCGGCAGTACAAACTCCCTTCGATTTTGAAGACCATTCCATTAAGCAGTTCTATTAGACAAACTTTCCGTGCGAAAAAAAAAACAAATAAAACGACATTCTGCACAGGGACCAAACGACATTAAAGAAAATTCAATGAGCAAGGACTTAGGGAGAACAAAAACATCCAGTTCCCCAACTGATTCTTCCAAACTTATGAGAATTATCAAATACTTAACGTCCGAAAAAAAAATCCAAACAATTATTTGGCTACCTTGATAGTCTCGTCTTGAAACTGGTTTTGGTAACCGCTGCAATTTCTTATGGGCTACTAGTTCCACCCATTGGAAAGTCCTAGAAATCTACAATCTTTCCTAGAGAGCAGAAAAAGGGGGTGTTTGTTAAGATTCAACAGAAAGACGCATGTGTTGCGTCTAATATGTTAGGTTGGGTAGGGGTAATTGTGTACTCCTTGATATCGAACAACCAAAGAACATCTCAAAAGCTTAATCGACATTCTCCTGTACTGACCACATTAAAACCTTGCGGATCATTTTGGAGAAGTGTGCGGAGTTTAAACCTCCGGTTCACCTCCTCTTCATCGATTTTAAGAAGGCTCTCAACAGCGTGTGTATCTGAAGTACCTCATGCAGGTAGGAAATTCCGAAAAAGCTAATAGATATTATCAAAGCGTCATATGACGGCGCAGAAGTCAAGAGGTGCATCTAGGTAGAATTCTGGAAGAATTTCAAAGCTTGGTCCGTCAGGGTTGCACCTTATCGGTAACATCCTCCGAACTACCTTGCCGGAAGACGATGAGAACTTCAATGGACTATATCTTTCTTCAAACATCTCAACTATGCTGATGAGAACTGCTTGTTCTCTCACTGAATCGTTGGTAGAGCATTGAAGGCGGTGATCAATTAGTGTAGCTAAAAAGCATTGTTTCTGTCTGCAACGGCGCCGAACTTGGTGTTATTGAAGGCATTAATAGATCAGTTTTCGTTGTTTTGTCAAAATTCCAGGAATTCTGTGTCTTTCTGTGCCGGCATATAACGGAAGTAACCGTCACTGGCGCCACTTTAAGCCTACGCTAACATTTATCTACATCATATTGTCGAGATAAAGCGACCCGATACAATTTCAAATAAAGAGCTTCGTCGACATACGGACCATATACGCGTGGAAATGTCAACAAAAAGTCGAAAATGGCAGTGGGGAGGTCGCACATTAAGAAAAGCCGACGACTTCATTGCTCGCTATGCCACTATCTCAAAATGCCCAATGAGTGAATCGCCCTGAAAACACATAGCATGGAAAAGTGGACGAAAATACAATGGCGCGTAAGCGTGATTGATGCACTATCATCCTTTTAGGAGTAATTGACAACCAAATAAGCGTAGGCAAAGGATCACATTTGATTTTGTAGGAGATACACCTTCATCATCATCATCATCATCAACGGTGCAACAACTGGTATCCGATCTAAGCCTGCCTTAATAAGGAACTCCAGACATCTCGGTTTTACGCTGAGGTCCACCAATTCCATATCCCTAAAAGCTGTCTGGCGTCCTACGCCATCCCACCATCTTAGGCAGGGTGGGCCTCGTCTTCTTTTTCTACCACAGATATTGCCCTTATAGACTTTCCGGGCTGGATCATCCTCATCCATACGGATTAAATGCCCACCCACCGTAACCTATTGAGCCGGATTTTATCCACAACCTGACGGTCATGGTATCGCGACAGTGTCCTAGAATTCGAGGCTCTACTGAAAATTGTTCATGAACACTGAGATCGGGAAATGACTCCTCCTTATTTTAAGGCCACTAGTAATTAGATAATTAGAATAATTCAAAAAAACTCGAATATAGTTTCTGAATTCCTCATCCAAGTTACTTTAGATGTGAAAAATCTAGGATCTGGTAGGAGTTGGTAAATCGTCCTAAGTGAAGGGCCTGGACCTTTAAGCTTAGAAATTTAGATCAGAACTCGTCTACTCGTCCGTCTACTCGGATTGGCAAGGCAAGCAAATGTATTATGTGAGATGAATGTACTGGTTTAAACAATTAAGCCCAGTTGGCTTGAAATGATGTTTTGTACTTAATACACACAAAACATGAAGCTAACCTTTAAAACCCACCGAGACAAAAATTCAGACCACACCTACCACACCACACCTCCTATTTAACGAGAAACTTAAGTTTATATAAGGAACAAGTTGGGAACCCGGAAGCTAGACGCAAATTTCATTAGCACATACATACAACATTGGCAACAATTGATACAGATATTCAAATAACTAAAGAGTAAAAAAAAGCGAAAATGTCTCCATGGATCCGCCGTTCATATAAGATCACAGATCACTGTGTACATAAGATGATGATGTCATACACGTCCTAGAGTGAAATAAATTTACTTGAAATGCAGAACTTTGACTTTCTATAAATTTAGTAATGATAGTTGAATTACTCTCTATTACTACCAAATACTTGTACTTCTAGGATGAACTTTAGGGATGGGTTTTCAGGTAAATTTCCAAAATATGGAAAAATACTATTTTTAATTTTATTTATACAGATATTGGAATGGGATGTATTTTGAGACCTAGATTTCGTTTAGATGGCTAAGTTCTGAGAACGAGACCTGCTTCAATTGTTGGGGCTAACATTTTGAGCCTTCACTCCCCTATCTTTCACCCAATATTAGAAATAGGATCAGTTTGGAAAAATACTGATTAAACTCTTTCATTTGATACCACCTGATCATATTCTGTGACCCTGACTGTGTGATAAACACCCCCTTCAAACTCAACACAAAATGGCGCCATTTGCGAGGCACACAGTCCACATATTCTCACGAAATTTCATGGGAATCGATTCAGCCTGTTCTGAATAAATCGGATGTGAAAGACAGACGACAGATAGACATTGAATCGATTCGAATAAGGTTTTATTTCACACAAAGCGCATGACCTTTCTTTTTTCAAGATTTTCGGGTTAGGTAGTTTCCAAAAATGATCCCTCCCTTACTTTAAATGTGGACGTTTTGATTCCTTAATCGCTCTCTTTTGCAATTCATGTCAAAACTAATATCAGTTTCTCGGCGGTACTAACCGAGACCTTCCATTTGATACCCCACATGAGTATATTTGGTAGAGAAAAAATTTACATCTCCCTCTATGCATGTATGCATGGGGTTTCATAGTTCCCAGCTGTCCATCAAATTTCGTTCGGATCGGTTTAGTCGTTTTGGAGAGTAGTGCGTGTGACAGGCAGATGGACAGACAGTGAATCGATTTTAATGAAGTTTTGCGTTGCATAAAACCTTAAAAACCGACCATGACAAAATTCTTAGCCAATGCCAATCAATAAAAATAAGAACATAGAATTTCTCATCAACCAATTCACTTGGCTCCTATCCTTTACGTTCAAGGACTCGTCCTCGTATATCGGTAAGTAGGAAGCCCCATTCCTGTCTCTTGGCCCACCATTCGCAACATAATTTGGAACTTTGGAATGTCTAAAAAACTAAAAAGAAACTTTTTATTTGAATGACGTGAAGTATTGCAACCGCTGCAATTACCTTCTGATAAGGCTTTCAAATATGTGAGCTTCGTCCCCCTTTTCCAACGTAATGGGGATGTAACCTAATCGTTTCAAACTTGTTAGGCTTTCATCATTGCATTTATCACTCTGACTTTATTGTTGTTGGGTATTTTATTGTTTTATAACGTGTTTTTCTGGGCCGTGCGGGAATCTAGTGCTTCATCTTTCCATCCGTCCGCGTGCATTAATTGAATCTAATTTTTTTAGATATTATTTCAGGCATTTATTTCCACTAATCGTTCAGTGCAAAGAGGAATTTACCACTCTCCCACCGGTCAACGTAGTTTCTGCTGGCTTTGCGGAAGAAAAAGCTCTTGTTTTCCAACAATTTGAGCCTCTAATATGAACAGCAACTGCATTAGGAAGTGCGTATCAACTTGTTTGGAGCCGCGGAACTTTTACAATCCAGTTTATCACCTTTTACTGTTAGCTGGAGCGTTTAATTACCCCTGCACTGGCTTCATTTTACAATTGGCGACTGCATAAATCATATTTGCATTCATCATCGTAGGCAATAAGCAACCCGTGCCACAGTATTCAATCCCACAAGACTCCAAACTAACGGGGAGCCTTCGTATTCCGCGGAATTTCTGACGGGGGCTCGCTCACGTTGACGTGACTTCCATTCACAGATTTTATCTAATATCGGGGGAGATAGCTATTATAGCCATAAGCTACGATCGAGCCCATCAGAAACGGTAGCCGTGAATGCAGCATATTGGAGTTTGGCGGTAGGTGTGGGTGTGAGGGCTGATGGTAACGACAGAGGTTTGGCATACCTGAGACATCTGACCGTGAGCTTCGTCTCAGATGTTACGTGTGAGTCATGTGAGCTCTGCTCACTCAACGTGTGGGTACTTGATAATGTCGCGCGTCACTCTCAGAATAAATGAATAATTTTCACGAAGCAGACTGACTATGATATCGCTTCCATGATGATACCTGGCTGGCTGTTGACCGCTAATTCAAATTGGATGAGTGCTTTCTTGCGTTTCTTGGCAGCTGGCTAGCGGATGTGTTGATGAGGTAGTTTGGCTGCAAGTTGGAAGGTTAAACTATGCAAATATTGGAAAACAACTTAATGACGGATATAAGAAAGATCTTCCACAAATTGCACTTGATAATTGGGCTAAAATAGAAAAGCTTTGCTCTTGCTTTAAATCCATGGGTACCATGTCTCGTGTGAGACCAGAATCCCCAAAAAGAGTAAAACGTCTAGCACAGATTGTTTACGCTGACTAAATTTCATTTCATTGAATCAAAGATTCAGTAGCTATTATGAACGTGGACTTCTTCAAGAATTAGATGGATAGAATTTTTTGGTCGCTTCTAAGTGCGATTAATATAGCTTTTCACCTCGAATCGGTCAAAACGATTAAGCACTACAAACAAATCCAATTTCGTGTTTCTGTCTTTTATGATAAACTAGGGAGAATACCAGGAGGTGCCACAAGATCGTTGGATTCCCCTCTTCAAAAAATTTAGACAAATGAACATTATTTATCAGCAACACGGGTAATGTTTGATAAGGGAAGCCGAACATTTGCTCTCCCCAATGTGACGAATCAATATTAGTACTTGCAAATATGGAAGCAGCAAGCCACATTCAACATAGAAACACTTATGCCTCCGACCATCATTATCATCAACGCCGCAACAATCGATACCTTAATGAGGAACGCCATACATCACGAGGTCCAATAATTCAATATCTCCAAAAGATGTCTAGCGTTCTGGCCTACGTCATCGTCCCATCGCTTCGTATACCACATCTTCATTTTCTACCATACACATTGCCCTAAATAGACTTGTCAGGCTGGATCATCCTCACCTACACGGATTAAGTGACCTACCCAGCTACAATCTATTGAGGCAAATTTTATCCACAACCAGATGATCGTAGTATGGCTTATAAATTTGATCATAATGTAGGGGAGGACTAACTAGCTATTCGGTCTAGTAATATACCTTATAGATGGTTCCTTTAGAATTGCTGCACTGCGTGGTATTCCCACAATCAAAAATAGATGCTAGGAATAAAGTACAGGCGGCTTCGATGGTACAAGTTCGAACTGTTCTCGGGTAAACATAAATCCCAACCATATATTACACCTATTGAAACCAGATTGCATTGATAAACCCCATCCAAATCAAACATCTACAAGACCTGTTGAAAATAACACGATATTTGCCTGCTAAAAATCTCTGCGAAATCGACTTTTGACGGTTGGAAACTCTTTCAAATTGTTACCAATGCCTCTATCGAAGCCACATTGAGTTTCCTAGAATCAAAGCTGCATCTCGTTCTAAAGGTTAATTTGTTGATAATGATTTCACTGCCAGAGAATACCAATTTCACGTGGTCTCTGATCTTAAGAGGTGACCTGAAAGTAGGCAGCCGTTCTTGTTAGGCACGCTTCACTTATCCCACTGCGCGGAACATTTTCTGTTTTAGGTCGGTGTGCCCTACCTTCAATTCACTTGCGAAATTTTCGGCATACCATAGCATACCATTTTGATCCTTTTGGCCCTATCTTATTCAGCTTACAAAAAAATTCTTTTAACTAGATAGGCGAGAAAGGCCCACACCTGCACAGACAACCCCACGAATAAGAACGACATTTTAAAATCTCCGAATTTTTTTCTTTTCTTCTTTGTTTCTTCTTTGTAATTACGAAACCATGATTTAATCTGTGGATCGAGGCGACAGGACCTTCATAAACTAATCATCGAACTGTAAAATTTCCCAAATACAACTCCCACAAAACGATTAAAGAAATGTATCGTCAATCGGACGGCGGATTTATTTCAGCAACATCCGCATGCACCGGACAAAGCAACTTCAGGCAGAGACCACCTATAAATTTGAAGGTAAATGGGATCCATCCATCTCAATATCCCAGATGGGGTAAAATATCTCATCTCGTTCTTTAAAAATTTCCAAAACGCCTCCCAGATATTGAGTTACACTAAATACATGCAACCATTGGTGAATCCATACCAACGCCAATCATACCTTTGTTCTGTTAGAAAGCGCCCCTCTGGATTACTTTTTGAAAACCCACCATTCTTTAATCAACACGTTTGACCAATAAAGTGAACTCGTTCCATCAATCAATATTTTCTAATATTCACTGCCTACCAATCGGACTGAGTTTTCCATCGTTTTCAATCGTCCCAGGAGAAACTGCCCAGAACGGTGACGCATTCAATTAATCAAAGCAAAGACAAGAAGAAGCTCCGGCGTGATCCCAACTGTAGTTCTTAGATTTTCTAGAGAGCTAATTCAAAAACGGGTTTCCTCAATTAGATCCTGCTTGACTTGACAGCTGGGGTTTCTAAATGTTTACCTTCCCATAAATTAAATAAATTAGGAGTGTATTTTAAACGCAAAAGCACCTCTTTCATGATACCTACGTGACTATCTCCCTCTTTTGAAATTCCCACCAGTCTTTGAGGGCATCTTCAACGGACTCGACCTCTTATATGAGCTGAGGACGTTCAACTTCCGGCAAAGTGAAATACCAAGAACAGCCTTCGTCAGCATTCACCACTAAACCACCCGGAATCTCTCGAGGACCCATTCTGCCAGTAACGTTGCTTGCGTTAGTCACAGCGGATATCCCCTTCCTTCAGTAAAACACCTCGCCTCTTAGTGGTCACCATTACGACCAATTTAATCAAGATCCTCTGCACCAGCAATATGCTAAATGGTTTTTTGGACGTTTCAGTGATGCCAGATAACAAATCAGACGGCGCAAATGACTCCAATCGAGTCAGTATCAAGGCTTTCTTGTAGGCACGAAGTGAATCTAACGATTTCATTTAATTCTAAGGATTTCATATATAAATTAGCCGGTACGCTAAACAACAAGGAATCTAAAATGTAATCTACTGCACAAACAAATAAAATTTGACAAACTAATTCTCCCACAACGTCTCATGTAGCCCGTCCAAACCATGTATCATTACAAATTACTCCCCGTTAAAAATTCCAGTCCTGATGTAGACCATAGTAAGTTCTTTCAGACAGAACTCAGCATATCTCAAGCTTGATCAATGTGAGCTCAACTAAACACCTCCCTGTCATCAGAGAAATAACCTGGAACCGTTTGACAGATTACTTCGGGCTAGCCCTCCCGCTCTCACGGCTTTGGGAGCCTTCAAGTCAGGGAATTCCTTTCACCAACGGGAGGAGAGGGGAGGAAGGGAGTTGTCAGTTTAAGGAACCCCTTACCGAGCGATCCCTCCGCCGGTCGAGTCCAATCTTCTTCACAATAAAAAGAACCCGAACATAATGCGCACTACGATTCCAGCTGCCAGCCAATGTTGTCTAGAGAGAATTCCCCTGTGTCTCCATAAAACTGCTGAAAGTCGTCCCACTTCTCGCAAGAGAAAAAGGCGTGTTCAGAGTCGTCCCCCACTCCATTGCAGAACACACAATTAGGAGATCGCGCCTTCCCAATCCTGTGCAGGTAAGACTGAAAACCTTCATGCCTACTTAGAAGTTGGGTAAGGAAGTAATCAATCTCACCGTGCGTTCGGTTCAACCACGGGTCTAATTTATCGATGAGCCGCGCAGTCATCTGCCCCTTGGCTCATTTTGCCAAGAAAGTTGCCACTCGGTAAGGGTGCGTTGACGTTCTTCACGAGCAACCACCTCTCTTAAATTCTCGCCCTTACGGCGGTAGATAGCTTTGCGCTCGTTGGCAAGGAGGGCAACGGGGATCATTCCCACGATCACCATCACAGCCGGTTCGGAGACGCCGAAAGTCCGGCATCGTCTTGTTCGGTGTCAGGTAAACGCTGAAAAACGTTATTCCTAAACACCGGATCCAAACAAACCCATTTCCCCGGCCTTCGGCAAGAGCACGAAGTCGAACGTCGTTCCGAACCCAGATGGCAGCAATGCCCAATAAGTCGAAATGCCATGAGGATGGGTCCTTGTTTCGGTATTGCTCGCTAATCAGCACTAGATCAGCATTTACTTCCGCACTGTGCTACGAACTGGTGGGCGGTTGCACTCCGGTGCATGTTAATTTATAAAATGCGGATCATGCCGTTCGCACCCTAGCCCTCTCCAATTCCGCCCTGAAGATCGGGCACCGTCCCGAGCCCGCAGTTTGTGCGACGCTCTCACCAGATGCGCCACGATCCCTGCAGAGAATGCAACTCTCGCTTTCATTGCAGGTCTTCCCTTGATGACCCACTTGGGCGCATCTCCGGCATCCTGTCCGGCTCCTTGCATGCTGCTGACGTGTGTCCATAGTCCAGACACCTGTAGCACTTAGTGGGTACTATCCGCATTCGCACCCTACATACTACCCATCCGATTTTGATTGTCCCACTGCTAAGGAGTTTTCTCGCATATTGCTCGGGGACTTCCACCACGGCGAGTTTTTGGGCTCGCGCATTTACAGAGATGATACCTACCCGGGCATTAGTTATCTCTGGACATTTACGCTTTATCGCCTCCTCTACTTCGACTTTTTCTGTGAGGTAGTCCCCGATTTCAAGAGAGCACATGGGCTCTAGGCTGGAAACAAGAGCCTTCTCCCCCAACAGCTCCTTGATCGCTTCGCAGAAAGTACTCTTGCTAGTCGTCTTTGGGCCCAGTGCGACGAGAACTCCGCCACTCCTCGTTTTCCGTATGGAAGACACCTCTGCTTCGTTGTCTTTGGGTTTCATCCTGTAGTGGATTTCACTAAGGACTTCCGCAAATGTATTGCCCTCCGTCGGCTTAATGAGCAGGGCCTTGTCTTGGACAGACGTATCTCTGGCGGCGGAGTCACTTGTTTCTTCTTTTCCTTCTTCGCGTTCTTTTTTTGGGCCCTGAAAACTACTTCGATGAAGTCTCCTTCGGGCACGTCGTCCTCTTTCCGCTTTTCCTCAGTTCGCTTTGCAGTGGGCTATCTGCGGTCCGTTTGACGCAACCAGCGTTCTCAGCGGGGAGTGAGGCTGCCCTCCAATTGTGTTCCGCTGCTCTCCATGTTCGCCTATAGAAAGAGATGCGGTCCAATAGTTCCTTCAGTCCGGTGTCACATCGGATATGTCAGCCCTCGCTGCCTCTTTCGCTGATTGCTGCGGTGAACGACACATTTTTGTACTCCGCCTAAACGCACTCAGCTCTTCCTCCTTCCCAGTTGTTTCGTCGATTTTTTTTATTGATGTATGTTTATTCTCGGAAGCGGGCCGTAATAGTCAGGAACGGATGTATCCTCGGGGACACAGCCCCTACTCCAGTTCCCTGAGGCCTAACCTACGCTTAGCTGATCCCGGAATTCACGTGCGAATCAGCGATTGCTCGGGGCAACGCGGTCTACCAACACCGATTCAATGCACACTACCCGACCAAGGTCCCGAAGATACTAACTCCTGATACACGTCACAACTACCACCTTGGCAGAGCTACGCTCAAATCCCCCCGTCGACAGATAGTTTTCGACGACTCCGGAGACTCCCAGTGTATCTCGATGCGTCCCGGCCATTCGTGGTTCGCTCTTCACCGAGAAACTTTCTCGAGGCTACTACCTAGGACGCAGGTATACTGCCAGCTAGAAGGTCAGAACTACTTACTCGGGCACCTCGGGGACGTCACACTCCGTATCGTAAGCGGCCCGTTAAAGGGCGCTAACGACCCCTTGGGACCACCAAGTCAGGTAAGCGGTACATCAACCGAGATAATTGGTTATAATTGGATAATTGGAATGACGATGTCGAAATGAAGGTCCGTGAAAAGCAACCCCTCTACCACAACTTTCTCGGCGATAAAACGCACGCCAATTGGCAAATTTAAAAGAATGCCAACCGAGCGGTCCATCTCAAAAATCTTTACGATAAACTGGATACTCCGGATGGCGAGAGAGATCTGCATTGACTTTCCAAAGCCCGGCGCGAACGCACACAGGATATCGAACACTTCTGTTGCGTTTATGACAAGAACGGTACTTTGCTTACCAATCATCCAGCCGCGACGAATAGATGGCGAGAATATTTCGAGCAGATTTCAACTGGAGAGTTTGTTCATCCTCCACCTCTACAATTATTGCCAACATTTGGAGCAGTTCCCCCTGTCAGCGCAACCGAAATCGAGGAAGCAATAAGATGAATAAAATTGGGGAAAGCAACAGGATCTGACAGCATCGCATCTGAGCTCTGGAAGCGAAGGACTACCCGGACTTAATCGGGTTATCCAAAAAAGTACCACAGTTCCATATGGAAAAAGAAAGGTAATGCAGCAGAATGTTCAAATTACCGTCCGATCCGGTCACTTTCCCATACCATGAAGATTTTTGAGCGCATTCTTTACTACCGTGTTTGCGAAATCGTTGAAATAACCGTAAATCAAGCCGGATTTGTTAAGAACTGCGGAACTACTGACACAATACACACTACGCGGTCATGGAGAAACACCGTGACCAGCATCGCTCTCTTTACATTGCATTTATAGATCTAGAGAAAGCGTTTGACCGTGTGCCGCACGAACTCATCTGGTATGCTCTACGACAACACTTAGTGCCCGAATAAATCGTTCATCAAGGAAGCGCCCTCTCACCACTTCTCTTTGTTCTTGTAATGGACACTGTCACACAGGACATCTAACGTCCAGCACCCTATATACTGCTTTATGCAGATGATGTTTTCCTGGTGTCTCATAGCAAAAATGATCTCGAGCCACTTGTCCAAAAATAGAATATGCAACACGGTCTCAGATTGAATCTAAATAAAACTGAATTTTAGGAGACCGATCCCCATGAAACAGGCACAATTTCTGTCAGCATGCAACACGGTCTCAGATTGAATCTAAATAAAACTGAATTTTAGGAGACCGATCCCCATGAAACAGGCATAATTTCTGTCAGCTACAGGTTCAGAACTAAGCGATTCAAATATCATGGGTCAATGCTATAAGCCAATGGAGAATTGCGTTATGAAATTGCTTCACGCATTAGCGGAACCTGGATGAAGACGTTCCACAATTGATGTTCTTTGTGATCGACGTATCAACGAACGTCTCAAATCTAAAATTTACCGCAATGTCGTCCATCCTGTCGCTCTCTATGGTTCTGAGTGATGAAGAGAGAAGAATAAATAGACTAGGAAACCTAGTTGGGGATACTCCGAATACAATGAGCAAAATGTTCACTTTGGCCTAGGTATGTTCCCATTCAAATAATAGAGTGGATGGTCAAAATCCCTCCTGCCTTAATAAGGAACTCCAGACATCCCTATATCAACCGATATCAAAAAGTACGTACAAGTACACAAGAAGCCAGACTACGAAGCCTCAGTACATGTATTTCATATAAAGGACTATTTGCAGTTCCATAAGGAAGGACGCTCACAGAAATTACAAAGCTAGGGTAGTCCAAACTAGCAGGCTAACCTCATCGCGGGCAAAAATGGACATGGTCATGATCATATCCTATAACAGATTGAGCAGTCATAGCTTGTCTAGTAAGATCTCACGGTAATTTGTAAGGTTGAATAATATAGATGCAAGGATACTCTTTTTGTTTCAGATCTCCTTCAGACTGATCGTCTATTTTTTTATTAATTACTCAATATAATGAAACAAATGGTCAGCAATTGCCGCATAAAATGTCTCCAGGCTCAATTTGAATACCACATTATATTGACAAACATCACCTCGGGATACTTGAATTAATCAATTAATCCGCCAAGTATTTCACTATTTCACCAGCATCGCGAATAATCCGTTTCCGGACATGCATTTAGCATTCATCAAAGGCATACTTGTTCGACCCCAGCACGCTATTATCCGTCTGAGTGCTTACTTATTTGCTTAAACGCTACGAAATGCTAATGCCTAGACAAAATCAAATATAAATTACAATCAATCAACGACACTCATGTGTTAATTATGTACGCTTGATATATTGCATTGAGAACTGACTACCAACAGGGTACTGGTTTGCGCGCCGAATATCCTCAGGGGAAAAGACAAACGCGTGAGAAAATTAAGCTGGCCATATTGGGTATTTGACAATAATATTGAATGCATAATTTACAGAAACGACTCAGTGAACCAGTTCAATGCTCTTGACAATCGAAATCACACAAAACATGGCTCTTGGTACCGCCACCGCCTCAGGTTCATTTCTATGTCGTACAGGCTCGGAAATGTCGTCCAGTTTTATTGTTGCTGGTGTAGCGATAATTTATGGAGGCAAATGATCATGCGAATAATTTTAAAAATATTTTCAGGAAAAGAGAATGGAACCAGAACAAGTTGTTGATCATGAGAAGATTATTATGGCACTTCATTAAATTGAGATTTAAAGGCAATGACGAACATGGTACTTAGTGTAATTGACCGAGGAGTCCTTCGGATAATGGATCAATTTAATTTTTGGGTTTTGGGGTCAAAGTGGCTGAAAATCATCCGATCTTATTGTCCATATATAAATGTTAAGGTCTTCAAGTTTGCCCAACAAAACACGACATTGTACTCCGTGGATTGAGAATTTAATGAAATGAGCCTACCTTACTAAGCCCTCGGAGCTAAAATATTTCACATCCAATACACCCGCAAAAGATTTAGGTATATTCTGCTCATAATTCATGTCGCCGAAACCTGCCTTGTTCACTTAACTTAGATCAACCAACAGGAGTTTTTGAATTGTCCTTACTTGCAGAGCTATAAAAACTGAAGTCCCTCACATACTCTGCTGAAATATTCAATTCCCGCCCTTTACGAAGAAACTGAAGAAGCTAATTTCTACCCCTTGACATTTAACGGATCAACTAACTGTAATTATTGATGATTCAAGTCCTTTCAACCTACCGACTTAACCTGTTAGCAATAAAGTCATACCAGATTTAGTTTCAATATATCTTTTCGAGTTTAGGAAGCTACTTCGGACTATTACCTCCCCCAACTACCAGCTTATTTTAACCAAATACCAGAGCTAAATCCGTGTTAGGTGGTTTATCTGATAGCAAATAATTCTACCTGTAAGTAATTACTAGAAACCAGATTTTTCTGCTCTTTACTCTTTTATCAATACGCCCAGAAGCACATTCAGAAATGCATCGGGTAACGTCACAATGTGTTCAGGTTACATAGCTTTTCAAGAAGCCATGCTTTTCCTGGTAGCCGATTTTGTAAGAGTGAAGATCACGGCATCCACATCTACAGGATGCTTCGCTGATTCGCCGGGGTTCTTGTGGACGATAAATTTCCTCACTCTCTAGATTTTAGAAGGCGGGGACAGCCTGAAGTCAGTTATCTGCGACAAAAGCATTTTCCTAATTTCTTCCTGGACATAGATAAACGAACAGATAGACAGATAGACAAACAATAAACCGCATTTCATTTTTTTCACGTTTTGGTCTTTCTTGATCTCGTGAACATTCAGCCGATTTGTTTTTGTAATATTCTGGAAATTTAGACATTTAGTCACTTAGACTTTTCACATTTCCGTTTCGATCACTGATCTGTGCTTCCTACGATCAGCTTAGCATCATCCATTTCTCCCTAAGTACTTTATGGGTGTCTTCAAGCCGTAACTTTTTCCCTTTAAATTTCTCACCAGGCCTTTTAGCCATACAAGTTCTAATATCCTAGCATCCTGGAAAATACTAAAACCTCAATCTATATGAACCTTCGGTAATTCTGTAGCGAAATCCTGTTGCCACCTTCATGTGATGATTAGAGCCAATGAATAGTAGCCGAAGATAAGGTTATGTTCTCATACAACATAATTCGGATATAGAAATTCGTCCAACGTTAGTCCGCTATATGACAGCGTTACTCGCTAAAGAGACCTACAATGCTGGACAGATTGACCACCTTTTACTCATCATATCATAGTCGTATATTTTACTTGTTCTTAACTAACAATCACTGAGCACCAAAAACAGCGTTTTTCAAAGACCTCCTGGATATTGTAAGCTGACAGATCCTAGAGAAATAGCAACAATTCTTAATCGCTAACATTGCAGCGTCACCGAAACCAAATTTGGCCGTCACTTCCTCATTTTTGGAAATTTGGAACATTACGAAATTCTGAAATTTATATGCCCTCAGGACTAAAACAAAAGCGATAAATAAATTCTTCACATTAAGGAGCGCACCCACTGTGAGCGACACGACACGACAACATTTTTATTAAATTATTTTTGGCGTAGGAAAATCTCTCAAGTTACCTCAGACAATAGACAGACAAATGTATTTACCTGCCCTGCACATCAGACAAACATTTTTCAGACAAGTTTCTTAGTCAGCATCAGACATCAGACAGACAAATATGTGCGTCAGACATATGTCTGTTTTAGAGAAAATCTTTTTCTGTCATAATATTAGGTTACATATGGAGGACGCTTCACTTCCCTGAGTAGGGTACCCAGAAGAAATTGCGACGAATTAAATTTATTTTGGTGGATTGAGAGGGCACTGACTGGGTCAAATGATGGTTACAATATTTTAGATATGTAATCCATGGTAACAGGCAGGTCTTGCTGCAGAAAAACATGTAACCCTAATAAAAAGGATTGAAGGGTTATTTTGCAGCCTTTTGTGCAGTAGCAAGGTCAACCCATCTAAATCAGCTTCAGCACTTCTCTGGCTCGTAAGGGTGCAGTTCAATGATTCAAAGTTGCAGATTGTAAGTTAATTCTCTGATTAAAACAGAGGTCGGCATGTATCTATGTGCTTTCTTTCTCCAATAAACGCTTATCAAACCTTTCAACATAGCTTTCCGGTCGTTTATAATTTGCAAAATTAGCTAAAGACCACTGTCCACTAATGCCAAAAAAAAATGCAAAACCAACATGAGATTGGTCTAACAAGCAACATTGGCAAATATAGAAAAGATTTCCTGATTTCAGTCTGACCAAGCTAGCCAGCCCTGTCGAGTGAGAATATCAATCCAAAACTGACATTAGCGAAACAATAGGAAACTGTGAACCCTCAAGCATTTAGCGAACGTTAACCTTCTACATTCAATTTCATAGGAGGGTGTAGTCATAATGCGGAGAAGTGCGGAGATTAGCCACTTATTTCAAGGACCATGTAAGCCTCGAACTACTTTTCATCTCGACATCTGCTCAAATAAAGCTAATCATAGTCGCTGACGCAGAGATTCCAGTGCGCTGAGGTGGTGTCGATCGCTATCTGACTGCAGAAGCAACGAAGGGCTGACCCCAAGGAGGTGTGCTTTTGCCACTTCTGTGAAGTATGCTGATAGACTCACTACTATGCGAACTGCAAAATTTGCCAATACACGCTCAAGCTTATGCGGATGACGTGGCCATGCTTGCTGTTGATCAGGATCTTGGAATGGTGTGAAGGAATATACAACGTGCCGTTGATTTGATGGACAGTTGGTGCCTCAGACATGGTCTGTCAGTTAATCCAAATAAAACCACACAAAACCACAATTCACAAAAAAGAGAAAACTGGATGGACTTTGCCTGTCTGAGATGAGGGGTACTACCCTTCAACTCTAAATAAAAAACTTCTTTGGAACAAACTTGTAGAGTTAAAGATTAAACGAGCTCTCACAGCTTATGGGCTTTGCAGACGGACCTTTGCCCCAACATGGGGACTCAGGCCTCATGTGCTAATGTACGTTGCTATCATTAGGCCGATGTTGGTATATGCATCCGTAGTGTGGTGGGTTAAGATGAGACAAAAAGTTTTCACCGTAAACTAGCCGCACTGCAAAGAACTGTGTGTCTGGGTATCACTGGTGCCATGAGCACGTCATCCGGCGCAGCTCTGAATGCACTACTCAATTTGCAGCCCCTGGATTTATTTATTCAAAGCACTGCAATGAGAGCAGCTCGTAGACTATTTCGATTAGATCTAGGGGGAAACAACGGATGTGGTGGCACCGAGCATTGGAAGAGTTACTGGGAGGACTGAATCCAGTTCTTATAATGCCTTCCGATTCTCGTGTCCCTATATATTTGTTTGGTAGAATATACGAAGTTACCCTGAAGCATAGAGAGAACTGGGAAGTCCCAGAGGAATGCGTGGCGGGATATACGAAATTATTCTATACCGATGGTTCAAAAACAGAAAAACAATGTGCAACGGATTTTCAAGCCGAAGTTTATGCAATCCTAAGGGCGGCAAACTGCGTGATTGACGAGCGGTTGAAGGGCAGACGCATCGCAATCTGCAGTCATAGCCAAACTGCATTGAGGACATTGAACAGTCCTTTCATCACATCGGAAATCGTTCAGGAACGCAGAAACCGTTTGAACTCTATCTCTAGATTCAATACGGTGGAACTTCTCTGGATACCTGGTCACTGTGGCGTAGAGGGAAATGAGATCTCGGATGCTTTAGCGAAAGAGGGGTCAATCTCCCCTATGCTGGGACCGGAACCAGCAATTGGAGTATCAGTGGTGCCGATGTTCTCCGGTTGCGACGGGTAGTTTCACATCCACTAACGGAAATTTTGCGATACCTTAACGAATCCGGAATATTCCGTTAGACGAGGGTGGCGAGTGCAATGGGCCAACACGGCCTGAGTGCTCAGAAGCTGTAGTTTCTCCTCCACTATACACACACATTATATTTAGTCTAAACCACCCCTCTTTAATTCATCCTAGAATCATAAGACATCTAACAAAATAGGCCATAATATAGGACGTTATATTAGAAAATCTGGTGGAAATACTCCCATTATTAACAAAGTTATAACAGGCCAAATACCACTGGTTCGCATAAAATTATTGCAGCATACCAGATGTCATTGTTATGTTGAAGTGCATAATTTAGCATACTCAATGCATGTACACTATGAGCGATAGGCAAATATAATCGTTGGTAACCCAAATCGTCATACATAAAAAATTCACAAAAGCTTTCATATCTGAAACGCCCCTAACCTAGTAAAATACATATACCCAGTATAGCCATAAGTGATGTCAGTAACGCGCGAAACGTCGCAACTAGAGAAATGAGAAACGAAAAACAGTGACAGCACTGTGAATGAGTAATATAGGATCTCCTCTGACCCCCACTTACATTTCAGACCGCCACAGGGTGAGGTTCGGCAAGGACGAAAAACGGAAGTTTATTGTTGCCTTATACAAGTGTGGAAAGACAGCCAAGGAGATTCATAAAACGCTTAAATCGCTATTAAGAAGTGAAAGATTTGTGTACCGAACGTTACAATGGTACAGAGAAACAAATGACATTGGAGATCGGGCGAGAGATGGGCGTCCGGGATCTATGACAGCCGAATATTTTGCAGGCTGTTCGTGCAAGAATTTATTGGAATCCGCAGCACGCGTACCATGAGTCGTATTTTAGGCGACGATCTCCAGTTAGGGGCCTACAGATGCTGCGAAAACCATTTACTTACGCTTAAATTAAAAGAAAATCCTTTTCAGCGATACAAAAAACTGATAATGAGTATCACAAAATCCTTTTAAGGGAGGAAAAGAACTTTTCTTTTCAAAGGGGGCACCACCCTCCTTCAGTGTGGTGGGGAGTTTCCTACCACGGCGTGACGGACATTCATTTTTGTGAAACCGATGTCAAAACCAACTCGGCGATGTATGAGCAGATGTTAGAGACCGTAGTTGAGATTCTGAATGAAAGCTTGCTCAAGGGTAATGATTCAGCTTCTGCAGGATTTCAGCAGGATTCTGCGCCAACCCATAAGGCCAAAAAAATTCAAAACTGGTTATCAGTGAACGTGCCAGATTTCATAGCGGCGACTGACTGACTTTCCGGGAGCCCAGACTTAAATCCATTGGATTATTCTCTGTAGAATAAACTTGAAGAGGTCGCCTGTCGTCTTCAGCGCTCCAATTTGGCAGCGTTGAAGGCCAGCATAGCGAAAGCCGCCCGTGAAATCCCGCTAGAAACAGTTCATGCAGCAATTGATGAGTGGTCCAAGCGTCTGAAGCTTTGTATGAAGAACCGTGTCGATCATTACTACTAGTAATAACCGTTTACTTAGAGTATTTTGTACTTCTGGCATAATTTCAACTTTGTATCTATTTTAGTTTTGCTGTAATAAATTTACTGTGTACAGGATTTCTATTTGTGTAGAAAGTGGCTTAAGGTAATCCAATCAAAACGCGAAGGGGATGGTTAGGTTGTAAGTTTTCTATGCCTATGGAACATCTGGCAAAACTCCGACAGATCTGCTAGTATTCTCAGTTATCTTGAAATTTCTTGTTCTTTCAGAGAAGGATAAAGATCAGTAATATTTTCTCTGCGACACAGTGCTTATCAACCTTGCAATACCAAACTTGTGGCGACCTGACGACCATGTCATCTAGAAATGCAAATTTCACCACACGACGTTTACGGTGCTCCAATCAGAATTGGTAGAAAACCCCCTTGCTTTTAGCTCAGCTACCGAGGACATTTCAATAAACCAAATGCATTTTGAGTTTATTCGGGTGTTTCATTTAATGAAGCTATCTCGTGGATTGGAATTCTAACCGAACTTACTTAGCATGGATCCCCAAGGCGAGTAGGAACGATCCCATCACCTCGATTACGTGAAACGTGAAACGTTCCCCGGTCTGACACGATGACCCACTAAGCTATTTCAGCTTTGCTAAGCTAAAATTCTCGTTCAAAAAGATAACATCGGATACTGGAAAGTTCCACCATGTTGCATGCTATTTCAACGCCAAACTTGTCTCTCTGAGCAGCGATATTATTCTCAACCATAGAAGGATAAATACAGAAGAATGAAAAAACGCATACTTAATGCGTTATTTAATATTTAATCTACCTTGTACCGTGCATTCCACCAAATTCAATCATCACGCCCTTTGAGCTTTACGAATTCAAGGTGATGATTTCGTGACGCTGTCCAAGTCTTTCAAAGCTATATTCACACATGCTTGCGAGGACTTTGTTTCTTCTGCTTTTGACATAATGTTTCTGCAGAAGGAATCAAACGGGAAACCTGGAACCTCTGGGTATCTTCTCGAACAAATTCAACGGCACTCAAAATAACTATTCAGCTTACGAGACTTAAGTATAATACTTCCATAATCTGGTCGAAAGTTATCAGCTCCGAATGAAGATGGAACACAAGTCGCTCGTTTTCGCTTTTCAAAAAAAAAAAAAACTTCAACATCTTCTCTCCGACAAGATTGGTAAATCGAACATACGAGTTGACTAATACTAGTAACTTCAATGTTCTAGTGGACTTCCTTTCCCCGTATGCAGACCATTGAAGTCATAGTCGCAATCACTCGAAGACTTGTCTGCCTTATCAGCCCAGCAAGATTATTCGGCCTTGTAACCCTTCAATAAGAGATTTCTGTTTTAACCACGTGCAGATCGACATGGTCGTGGGTCGCAGCAGGGTTAGCAACATTCGAAATTTATTTCGAATGTTATTAATGCGATAGACAGATGCGACTAGCGGTGCTCTCCGTGGCGTATTCCAACTCGCCACGAGGCCGATTCAAAAGAGTAGGACTACTTCACACGGAGGCAAACTCATGGGATTCAAACGCCAGCGGACCACTGCATACCACCCGCAATCCAATGGGATGCTAGAGCGTTGACACCGGACGCTAAAATATGCCATTATGGCCCGCGACGATCCGTCCTGGACTCAAGTCTTGCCTCTCGTCCTGCTTGGCCTCCCCACAACCCGCCGAGAAGAATTTGCTGACAGCCCCGCGGAGCTGGAACACGGGAACTACCCAAGACTTCCAAGTGACTCGGTCTTCGACAAGAGATCGGGTCTCACATCCACTGGATTGCTGCGCCTACTGAGAGACAACCTCCACCGCATTAAACCCACACCTCCCACCCGACACATATCCGCACCTGCCTGGGCTCCCAAAGAACTGGACACGTGCACGCACGTGCTGGTCAGGGCGGATCCGCTGCAGCCTCCATACGAAGGCCCGTACCGTGTTATCGACCGGGGAGAGCATTTCTTCCAGCTCGATATCGTGGACACAAAAAGGCTATCTCCTTATCCAGGCTGAAGCCCGTTTGCGTCCCAAAGCAACGTCGTGTTCACTTCGCCGAATAATGGGAACGCAGTTCCGGGTTCGGTCGCTGAAACCCCTGGGTTTCATCTGGGGGCGGAGTGATGTGGCGCAGCAGGATTAACAAAATTTATTTTGCGAAATTTATTTCGAATGTTGTTAATGCGATAGACAGATGCCACCACCGGTGCTCTCCGTGGCGTATTCCAACTCGCCACGAGGCCGATTCAAAAGAGTAGGACTACTTCACACGGGGTAATAGTTGTCGTGTGCAGTAGGCCTTGCCAACTAATTTGACATTTTAAAAACTTGTATAAATAATTGAAGAGAGTTAGCTGCCTGGTTGGTCGCTTTAATTTGATTAGTTCACGGGTACATTTTAAACTATTTGATCTGACGCTTGATTTTTTAAAGGTTATTTTATTTTACTATTAGGAAGCGAGGCGTGAATAATAAACTATTTAACACCAGAGTTAGCTGAAATACAGAAGCTATCCTCAGTTTCAACTTTCCCGTCTGACGAAATATATGAATTTGAAAGAACATTGGACCCTACAAGCAATAGGCTTCCAAAGTCGAACTGCTTCCTAAGTAACGCAAATACACTTGTCTATTTGCTGCATTGACCATTTCACCTGCCTGACCGGAAGCCAATCCTCTAAAAAAAATTGACACATGGGCTTCGCACTTTGGAACTCCAGTCACCATCACAAGGATGGTGGTTCACAGTTCGAGAGCACAATTTTCAAGTCTCTCGAAAAACCAATCGGTTCTAAGAAAGCTGTGCTGTTGCTCACAGCCACGAACGGCATGGTTGAATGTTGGCACCAGTCACTCAAAACTTCTCTCATGTGCCACGAGAAGAACGATTGGCTCGGAAAACCTCCTTTTATTGTTCGCCGATTACGAACGACACTAAACGATGACGTTGGATCTTCCGCCGTTGAACTCTTTTTGGAACAACTCTCCATGTACCTAGATACTTTTTTTACGACGCCGACTATCCTCCGGATTCGATTAGCTTCCTTAAATATATACCATTTAAGTTGAACATTAGAATTGGTTCCAAAAATTATTAATCTTTAACAGTCTGTATCTTGACAAATTCGTGAACGAAGATAAACCAACGTAATTTGTATAAGTTCATAAGGAAAATTGCACTTCTGAGAACTCAGGAACCATCTATTCAGACAGTTTCTGCGGCATTCGCAGACCTGCATATCTAAGGACATCAGGTGAGCATAGGGAAGATGGAGAGCCTTCCAAATTGATGAAAAATCACAAGAGAGAAATAATGAATAACTTGCTCAGTGCTCCCGGTTTTTATAAATTCACGTTTTTAGTTGAAAGGTCTATGGAAAAAACCGAAAGTTATTTCTAAAAAACTCAATATTTCCAACCATTCTTGCTGTCATAAGTCATAACAATTTAATCAATCTCAACTCCCTCAACACCAAGCAACCTTAAATACTTGATGAAGTGCCGTTCGCTAGCCTAACCTATTAAAAATATTTTCCCTCACATTTTTTCGCATTCTGCCTTTTATAATATTTTCCCATGAAAATTCTTGTATGTCCATACCAAGAAATAAAATGCGAAGTATTTCTGCTTTTATTGTGAATCGATCATGCAGCCATTGGCCTTGGTAGCGACCAGGCAGCGGCGACAAAAAGTAAAAGTTGTTCTGGTTTGTTGGCGTTTTGGACACCTCTCAGAGGCCCCTTGTTCACTTTAATTACTGACGCAGAAGGTCTTAAATTCCTACCAAGGTTTGTAATTTCCTTATCACAAAAGCCCCGACCCGTGTCCACCTGTCCGTCTCGCCCAGCATGATCACCAGCTTTTCGTGAGTAATTTGGTGTAGGTAAGACCATGTTGATGTTTATCGCGAAAAATGCAGCTTCGTATAGCGTTCTTGGTATTTCGTTCTCAAGGAGCGTGTTCGAAATGCTTCCCGGGAGTTGATCGGCCAGGCCATTGCGACCGGCCCGAATGACCAATAAGTATCTTTAGCACCTTGGAGAGTATCCGTCGCGACAATCAGATGAATGGGCGCCCAGTGTAGAGTGTTTTTATTATTAATTCGAATATGGATACAATATGGGGACCGGTGGGTGATTGACTCGGCAATTGGTTTCGAGTAACATGAAATCTACGGATTGGGTTTAAGGTCGACGGTTGTTGAGGCCAAACAATGAACCCAGTCAGGTATTTTGCTGGTGAAGTGATATTTGACTATATATGGGTGACTTTGACTTATGCCTTCCTATTCACGATAGACTGAGTAATGATTTCTTTGGACTTGTTGACAGAAATATCTGTTTTTAGCGTAAGATTTGAGATGTTTTCATTCAGTTAGGAAATATGTCTTAACCCTGAAGAAAATTAATACCAGAAAATGCCTTTTTCGATAACGCTGACGCTGAAAATAGCATATTTCTGCAATGGTATTTGAGTATGTAGGCATCCGAAAACGATCCCAGGTGCTATAGTACTTTGTGAACAGATGTGCTCACACAATTTTCTATCACAGAATTCAAAGGAGAATATTAACTAAAATAGATTTCACACACTGTATGCGCTAAATAAATCTGATAATAATTTTAAGGGACACCCGAAAGAAGCTACATGAATCGGCTAAGTGATTTAATAGGGCCCTTTTTTTTACATCACGAAAACATTCTTTAATGATTGTCTCCAAGAGATACTACACAAAATAGGGGGGCGTTTGGTGATAACAATATTTTAGGTTAGAATGGCACGGCTAGGTTAGCAGGTATAAGTAGCCGTAGCCGTTATAACGAGCGTTTCGATGCTACAAACTGCTAACTATGACTGCTATGGAGAAGGCAAAGGAAGCAGTATTTAACCGGCTTGGATTTTCACAGGCAGTGAGGTCGCATACCTTTTAGTCCACATACTGGCAATAGGAAGAACTAGGCAATCGCAAAGGAAGTGCCGAATTGCAGGGTATGACAGATTTGATGACATGTATTCCTAGTGGGCAGTGCCAAGAAGGGCCACATCTTCCTTGATTTACTGCAGACGATGAATCTTCGTCATCTGAAATCAGCGGCTGCCAAGCAATGCGAGTAAATTTCCACTTGCGACTGTGCCTAGTATCACCACCTACTGAGTGACTGCCACCTGGCCACTCCGTGGGTCTTTCCACTCCTCTCCTTCTTCCTAAGGCCACGTCTCTACACTGCTCATCCAGCTCAAAGGATGTTACTATTGGATACAAGGCCTTAATAGCGGCTTGACTGCCGGTCAGAATAACTATGATACATTTGGGGTTCGGATCAAACTCTGGCGAACAATAGTCATAAAGTGTCGCCAGTACCTTCACTGGCTTATCTTGAGAGGCCATACAAATCGATTACACTGTACATATAAGAGAACACTCCCGCTTCGATTCCACAGACCATCCTTGATCCGTAGGTAAAACAGACAGGGTCATTAGGATGGCATTCTCCAAAAAATGTTGAAGCAGAGATTAAGCTCATTTTCGAGGCAAAACTGGAAAAGAATATTCCTTTCCAGTGGAAAAAAAGACAAAATACCCAATCAACTCAAAGAAGGTGATAGAAAAAGTCAACTTTGAGCTCTTACCCTGGAAACTAATCCTACAAATTAAAAATACAATAAGCTTAGTTTTACGCCACCAGAAAAGATGCAGCTAGTTCTATCGAGGCTCTGTCGTGTTAGCGCTGAATGGAAAAAATGCACTCGAAGCCTTCAATAGAAACCAAATTAAAAATGCGTTGGCTGAAATAAGTGTTCCTAGATACTCGGCACAGGGTCAATTGCTCTGGACATAAAAGGACAGAAACGGCACTGATTACCAACAAGGCAGAAATCTGCGGCCTTATTGCCATCTGAGCTATTGAATAATTGTTACAATCAACACTAAACTAAACTTTAAGGGGTATCAAGGGTAGAGTGTATTCATAAAGTTATGCAAATGGTTTGATGATGAAGAAGCTTTTCATCGCAGCTCATTCGCACCGCTAAAGATAGATAGGGGAAGAAGGTCACTTGGATAAGAGGACTTTGGAAAACGTTAGGGACGGTCATCAGCCTTCTACACCAACGACATAACATAACTAACTTTGTTATGTACGAAGTTTCTCGGATTTTGGCCTTCGAATGAATTTTAGTAAAATCAAACTCACCCTACCTTTAACTAGCACCAACACATCAACATATCAAGGGATCTCAACACGCGAAAAACGTTCTGTTCGTCAGGATGCCTGCAAAGAAGGAATAAGAAATTCGACTGACAATTAGGAATCGAGGAATTAATTCAGCTATATCCAATTTTTGACGGCAATCTTGCTTCCGAAGACACAAATAGACATCTGAATTATTAGAAACGAAATGCCGAAATGACGAATTCCCATTCTGGTATCCCCTAACCAGAAAAAAAACACAAGAATAAAAAAATCAAAAATTAAAAGAATGCTAAATCTTTTTCAACATGAAAGGTATGGTCCACCTCCAAGACGGTCTTAACGTTGCCTATTTCGGATGGACAGGAGGCATTCTTCATGTGCGAAGTGATATCGCCGTTACCTGGTTGCTCGATCATCACAATACTACCACATTCGGAGTCTGCGACAAAGTACAACGTGAATGGCGCCATCCTGACAGCCCCAAACTGATTTTGTTTCTTTTTTTTTTTTTAAAGAATTACGACCACCTATAAAGGGCGTATTGATCATAGCTCGCAAGATCTATACTGCTGTATGCGACGCGACAGGTACAAATGCTCCAAAATTCGCGAAATCCAACAAAAACGGCAAACCGGAACTGGACGCTTCAGATATGAAAGGTTTTGTGTATTTCTTTTATAAAGATATTTGAGTATGCATTTGTCCCATTAGTACCTAGCACGTGATATATGCATATATTATCTGAGAATATCCACGTTCATTCCATTGACATTCAAAGCCTTGAATTTGCAAAGAAGCGACAATTTCGACCTATTATAACTGTGTTAGTAATAGTGCGATTTCCACCAAACTTGGCAGAATCCTTGTTATACCCTACATTGTTGTTCGTGGTACTAGAATGAACTTAAGGGGGGTTTTGCAGCCAATCACTTAAAATTATAGTAATACACTATTAACTTTATTTAAACAGATATCGGTATGGAGGATATTTTGGATCCTAGGCATATAGTGGCAGCCTTGTGATTTTTTCAGATATATCGTTTGGTAGTTTCTGAGAATGGATCCGTTAAAGAAATGATCACTCTCAACCCTCCGCACTCCCCACCGTTTCCAACAAATGTCGAAACTAAGACCGGGTTCGGAAAGTACTAATGGAGACCTTTCATAGATATGACACGCAGGACTATATTTGATGGAAAAATCCCCTTTTGCATATGTGGGACCCCCCGATTCGAATTCGGCGTAAAATTATGTAGCTCACTGTATGCGTGGGCGTTCAAAATTCCCAACTTTCTCCAAAATTTGCGTGAATCGCTAAAACCATCTTCGAGGAAAATCCGTGTGACGGACAGACAGACAGACAAACAGGCTGGCAGACAGAAAGAGAGACAGTAAACCGATTTTAATAAAGTTTTGTTTGGCACAAAACCTCAAAAGGGAAAATGTAATTTCTCCCTTAAAATTTTTGAGAGTTTGCAGCGCCTTGAGAAGAGACAAACAAAGGAAATGGCGGTTCTTTAAAACGCAGATGGAACCATCGCCAACTAAGGAGAGAATGCTGTTATCATTGAATTCACAGAACCAAGAAACCCCCTTATAGTTGATAGTCCTACAAATAATAACACTGGTCAGTTCCTCGCGGCACACAAGGATTGCTGTAGACAGTATTAACACTGTTTACTAACGATTGATGGGCTAGACAATTCAGAGTATATGCTATCCCACTGCCGAGTTTCAGAAATGGAAATGATGTACTAAAAGCAAACTTGCCACAAAACGGTGGTCAAGTCGGAACAGAATTAACTGGCAATTGCCGCCACAACCATTAGAATGCAAGGTATCACTGCAACCAAGCTATTGAAGATGGACAACGTACGGAAAGCTCAAAGAGCTCGAACTACCAGTGTCTCTAAAAACCCTATGAGCAATGTTAGAGAGGTTAAAAATATTTTCAAGTGACTGAGGATCTCTAATCCTTCCATTCTAGCTCAAGCGTCTCTTGTAAGCCGTCGAGCTGAGCTATATGTATCTAAACTTTTTCCGTCTGCAGACCTTAACGACAAATAAACTCTGCATAAATTATGTAATCATAATAGACGTGCGCTACTCGAAGGGCATCTTAATAAGCAGAAGACCACATAAGTGTTCAAATGTTATTTTAAGTAACTTACTGACCATTAATATATCTCTAAATATTCATATCTTCAAAACAGAGAGCTTGAATGGCTACTGCATTCGAAATTCAATTCTTATCAAGATCATAAATTCAATTAATGAAGCGCATCGCAACGCTGAGAGCGTTTTAAATATCTGAAACTTTGATTCGGAATCTGGACGTAAACTGTAATGTCCCATGGACATTCAATAGAAATCTTATCAAAAACAGCCCATACTCGTGTACTAGTTTGAACCGATCTGACCTAACTTAGAGTCATTTAAAAATACATACCCCGTGATGCCTTGATATCGCTGAACTAGAAAACAACTTAAAGACCGAGACATGTACTCACTTTTATAATTAGTGGGGCTCAGTAGAAACTTCTTATCAATAGATTTTTTCTGTATTTTGCTGTTGACATTCAGTTTAATTTGGCGTGAAACGAAAAACGATTTACATTGCAGAGAAATTAAAAAATGAAGTTATGCAGATATTCGTAAGTTAGTTGCTTGCGTTTGTTATTAAATCGAAATCACGTTTATATTTAGATTGCGTCGTAGTTAGCTAACCATTGGGACTTAGCAAGACTGCCTTTCTGGGTTTAATTAACAAGGAAAATTTGAAAACCCTTGACAAAGACATAACTTCCTAAAAGAGATTGGAGGATGGAACTAGACGAAAATATACTACATTTACCAACCCTCGTTTGCTAGGACAATCTTAATCAGCCCAATAAAGCCGATCGAATACATTTTTCTAGTTTCACCAATAAGTACCAACTCAGAGCTACCTGATCAAAATAAGCCCAGGATACCAGCCCCACAATCAATTCTTTATCCTCGAATAACTGCAGAAAATATAATCCTCATTCTTGTCTTGTATGTGAGTTGAATCTGTCATGTTGGCCTGCGAGATGAAAACTTAAATTATCCAACCAATGATGATGCCTTAAGGGAACCTTGAAGTGGTATATTTTTGAGGCTTATAGTCCAATTCCGTTCAGAACATGACCCATACATAGATTTCGTTTTCTTTTGGAGGTTGAACTATCGAAGACTTGCTCTGAATCGCTCTCTATTCAGTATCTTAATCAGGGTCCATTCCTGTCAAACGCACACAAGTTATACACACTCCTCCTGAAAGTGCCTTATCAATCGCAGATTATGCCTTATGCATGGAAACTAGCTTTACCATCTTAGTTCAACCGAGTATCACCATAGCCTATAGGTCACCGAATAAAACTAGAAGTCTAGTTAGATTAAAGCTTAAAGGAATCAGCGGTTGACTTCCCCTTCCCAGTCTATTTGGAAGCAACTCTTTTGACGCAGACTCAAACGCATATCTCAACAAACTTTCTCGCTCTTTAAAAAGGCAATATAAAGAAGCAATGGATGGCACACAAGGACTATATGCTCCGTTTCAACCCATATACCCCTGACACCTAGGTTCATACAGAGTTTTTCGGGGACCCACTATTGTATGGGTATGACCGATATTTGAAGTGGATTGAAATATTTGTAGATCATAGCGCTCAAAGCTTGGCATCTTTCCCTTTCTGTCTATTCTGAGGGGCCATCCAACAATCCTTGTCTTCTTGATGGTCGATTCTTAATGAATCTAGTTTGTGAATCAAATTGTTTTTTACTTTCTCTCAACTCCTTGAATACCCTTTGATAGTATATTTCTTTAGCATTTTTGCAGCTAAATTTTATTGAGCCCACAGTTCTTCCAATGTGGTTTCGCAGTCAGTTTAAAGAAGTGTTCCATAGTTAAGCAGTTACTGGGATAGAATTGAAACTTGAATCTGCTAGCACCTGCTTTTATGGTCGATAGTCGAAAAAAATGAGGTCCCTCAAGGACTTTCACCTAATCCCTAATCCCTATTTTAGAATAGATGTGTTCTTACACACTGCTCTTGCAGTTCTCTCTTCAAACTGTTTAGCCAATACAAAGAAAAGTCAGACCAGAATTCAATAGGAGCTTTTTCCAACAGTGAATTGGCTGCCTTTAGCGAGATTTCCTTATAAGTAGTGTGGTGTTAGCCAGAATCTTAAAACTCGAGGTTTCGACCCTATGGTCATAACAATATTTTAGATCTACTAGTCAAGTGGACTCTTCCTACTGGGGGTCTGGATGATCTTTTCGTTTCTGAGTGCAAGTCCTAGTGATATTCATACGTTCTGGTGGGTTCAATGCGCGTCATTTTAATCGTGAGTAGCCTCATTTAACGCTATTTTTAACTTTTGCCAAGGTGTTGGCCCTTTTATTTTCTGTTTGGCGCAAATATTCCTCCCACTTTCCTTCTCACAGAAGGAAATACGCAAAGATGCCAAATCCTTTATCCCAATTGCGAAGGTTATGAGACAGAATGGCCAAAACCTTTAAAAGCCAGTGGATTTCGCCCTTCCAACAAAAATAAAATTGGTCTACACTGGTACGGAGCTGCCAGAACATATTATGTTTGGATAAACCAAAATAACTGTGAACTACTATCTCCGTAAGCTCGAACAGTGCTTAAAGTGTGGTCAATTAGGTCACATCAGCAAAATTTGCAAAGCCGCGATATCCAAATAACTAAATTGTGACTCAGAAGAAGAGTGCGATGAGAAGTGTGAAATAAAAAAAAAATCTCGCTTGCAATTGCCAAGAACCGTTGTCGCCCAAGGTGGGTTGGGCACATAAAACTACTCAATATCACAGCATCAAAACATAGCAATTTGCCAAGGGAACAAAATAAACAGGAACTGTTAGAATTCACTCAACTCGGCCGAAGCATACGATACCATGTTTCCTGATCTACTTAAAAAGAGGCTTTAAAACTAAGGCCCACTAAGTTTGGAACTTTTCCTTCAACCGAGTGGCTCCAGCAATCTCCGAAACTGGTGGCTTCCCTGGCTAACAGGAATGAAATTTAGATCAACTCACCTAAAGTCTTTAACCGTCCTTCGCATTTCGCAATTTCTGTATAGCGGCTACGGTCACGCTGCTCCCAGGGCAGAGGTGAGGCAGCGTCTGACGATTTGCCTCTGCTCTGGTAAGAAACCGTAAAGCCGCCATCGCTTCACTTTTTTGTAAAGTTTGGGTGCAAGGCTCAAGATCACTCTCCTCTGGGTTCCCGGGCATAGGAACATAGAAGGGAATGAGCGGGCTGACGGATTGGCCAGGCAAGGCTCTGCTCTTGGCAGTCCCTCGGGGAACACAGTCGGTGTTCCGCTGGCGGCTGTCGGGGGCCGAGTCTACTCGCACTACCTAGCAGCCGCGGGCCTGAGATGGCGAAGGCTTACAAGCTGTGCCAAATCAAGGAGAATTTGGCCCGCTTATAACATAGCCCGATCACGAGAGCTCCTGTGCCAGACGCGTGCAAATGCATTCAAGATTACGGCGGTCTGCACGGGGCACTGGCCCATAGGGGACCATGCCGCTAGGCTCGGCTTACCCTACAACTCGCATTGCCGAAGCTGCGGAGAAGGAAGGGAAACCCTCATGCACTTTCTCTGCGATTGTCCGGCTCTGGCTCGAGTCAGGCTGCGGACACTGGGTAAACCATTCTTTGGGGACCTCAGTGAGATTTCTAGTTACAGGGTCGGAGAGCTGCTTTCCTTCGTGAATGCTACGGGCTGGCTCTGAGGATCCGAGCCAGCTGGACTCCGCTTCCCTGTCCCTATAACAACAGTCACGGTCTTGGGAGTTTGTGGAATCAAAACGGCGCACCAAAGCGCTAATTGGGCTCCTCGGAGCGGCCACTGATACCTACCCTACCTACCCTTGGGTGCAAGCCCTAAGCGAGGGGTCCATGGACCAGGAAAGAGGGAGTAAGTTGCTTCTCTTTGGTCCGGTCCAGCATTAAGTTGATGCGGACTTAGGACCCCATCATTCCTAAAAACGAATACTACTATACTCGTCTTAAAAGATTCGTAAATATTTTGATAACATCAATGTTACCAATGAAGTTATCAAATCTGCGGAATGTTAAGATTTTTGCAACTGAGTCTTTCCAGTAACAAGTTCACTCTAGAAAGTCAACATGAATAACTTTGACACAAGAGATCTTTCAAGTCAACGACAAAACTTTTACTAAGAATCTCTCGGGATACCATCTAATCTGCAAAAACATGGACGATGGAGTTGCAATGACACTCAGCAAAGGTATTGAGTTATGCCGAGTTTGCTACCAACCTAATTTTGATATTGTAATAGGCTGAGTATATATACCACCATCTACCTCAGACAGCACATTTAAATAAATCATAGCCTAATATTCTTATTACAGGCGATATCAATGGCAGGCTGAGGTCCAATGGTGACTCCATTGATACACTCAGAGGGCACTGACAACTCACTGGCTGGCTACCACTATGACTCTCCCATTTGCATTCAAAGCCAGTGGCTCATATTATAAACACATCAAAGCAGGTTTTGCTAACATATTCTGTCTAAAGCAAAATAAATTCATACATGCTCGCGTTCAAAAAAGGAGAAAAGAAAAACTGACATGACACTTGGGACTGCCATCGGCAGTAATTGACATATCAAAAATTGTTAGTCCACCATCGAAATATTCGAATGAGGAAAACAAGGATGGGACAAGAAAAACAATCATCTCTATCTGCAGTAGATCCTGTGCTAATACAACAGCAGCGTGACAGTACTGAATTTGACTCCCTTGAAGGCCTTTCGTCCTACAGCCGTCTTCCATAGAAGACTTATCTGAAGAGTTGCAAAAGCACAAATTACGGTTTGCGCCAAACATGGATAGGTGAACATATCTCCCTAATGAACAAACGAAGAGACTGAATAATATTTGGCTTGACTTAAAACCTGCAGCAAAATGGATAGAGATAAAAGTGGTTCCCACACTCAAGAAGGATAAAGATCTCTGCGACATTACGAACTGTTGGTCTATTTCACTTATAAACGTCTTCACCAAACTACTTAATTCTTTGATCAAATCTAGATTGGCAGTTTCAATGAGTATTTTCAATGTTATCAATACAGGGAAGACAATGAACTCATTCTTCACATCTCAGCAACGAAAGAAAACATGCGCTGGATGCGAGTGAGCTTGATGGTACTGGAAAATTTACTTGATATTTCAACTTGAATCCACTCTTAATTTCCCAAGTATCTTGATAGCAATTTAAATTCACTTGCTGCTGCGCAACTTCACTACATGTGACAGCCGCCTCCAGGAAGAACTTGCTGACCACAAAGAAAGTTATAAAGATTAAGGTTAACAATCGATGCTTATACAGAAATATCTAAAAAATACGCTTGTCAAAACCTGCCTTACCACAATTTATAACAATTTTCATGAAGTGTTCAATACAATTCAAACATACCATTGTTTCCTTTTCAACCCACTTCTTCCCCGTTGTGCATTAAATGTAAGAACTGAGACCAGCTTTGAAAAGCACTAATCGAAACGTTTCATTTGATACCTCACATAACCATATTCGGTGAAAAAAAAATGTTACACTCCCCCTGTGCATATATGGAGACTCCCCTTAAATTCCATGTAGAATAATGCAACTCACTCCATGCGCGGGTGTTCAAATTCCCACTTTTTGGTGCTAATTGGTATAACCATTTCTGAGCAAAATGTATGTGACAGACAAATAGACGATCTCAAAATAGGGTTCTTGCTTACAAGCCATGATGTCCCCTGTGGAAGAAAGCAAAGTGCTGATCACACCTTATGTTATAGTACGGTAGCTACGAGCCTTTTTTTCTATGGAATTAATCTTGTTTACTTCGTGGCTGCATTTTGTACAACAAACGGGGTACCCCTATATCAATGGACGTCTTTGAAAGTCACCTGTAGTCATGAAGGTTTTATGGTAGGTGTTGTTGATACCCCATCTCATGGTCGAATTAGGAGAAGTGAGGACCAGTCAAACTGATTCTCAAGTCGCTAGAACATAGTCCTTTAACGGTTTCAAATCGTATATAACCATAAACAGAGGTATAAGCAAAAAACATTGTCAACTGTCAATATTTACATGAAGAAGCGTTTGAACCATTTTCTGCCCAGTCTTTTTACTGATAATTTAGAACCAACGAGTGAATAATTTGTTCCCAGAGTTTTGACTATCGATCGAGATGTAAATCAGACGTCACTTTCTTATTTTAACAATCAGATGTCAATGCCATGCTCATTAAGATATTATGATAGAAAGACCAAAGTGTGATCAGAGATCAGAGAAACAACAAGCATATAGCAAGAGTGTACTTTAACATTTGCACAGGGGAAACGATCAGAAAAACGTGCCACTTCTAATCCGTGAGCTTTTGCCTAAAAAGGCCTAATCTGCATCCACCATAGTTTTTAGATTTACTACCCAACGATTTCTGGCCCTACTCAAAAATGAAAACTATAAGAACATTCTGACACCGTTAGGAATACTATGACGAAGCGATTGAAAGTCGTTTTGGCAAAACTTTCCAGAAATGGTCCAGTAATAAAATCAAAATTGTAGCGAGATCTTCAACATGGAAAAAACTATCGTTTCGATCATACCTTCCATAAATGACCGAGATGAAACTCAATGATATTTAAATCTGCAGGAACGAGAGCTGTTCTTAGATCCAATAAACTTGACATCAAAATTCCGACGGCCGAGGATTCGATTGGTCCGAGAATTTTGAACTCTATTTGTTTCCGATCAGTGATGTCACTGTTATTTCCGATCGCTGAAAATGACTCCATGATTAGTTCTCCTGGTAGAAGGAATGAGCATATAAGAGCGTGGGGCTCCCCAGACGGGAAACTTTCAACTAAATTGACCACGTGTTGATTGAACGCCGCCACCTCTCAGCTTTGAAGAATGTCAGAACATATAGGGGGGCCAATATAGACTCGGACCATTATCTCGTTGGCATGGTGCTTCAAGCTCGAATTCCGACACCACCTACAACCCCTTTTGACAATCAGGTGAGAGTGAATACTGAAGCCATTCACAACACAGCGATAAATTCACTTTTCACATTTGACGATAAATGCTGCATACCGAGTAATGTTGCATTCTCAAAGAACGCGGGCACGCGCAGAGACTTATCACGAACTTCGTCGAGTGGAGAAGCGACTTCACTTACCTAAAAAGAAGCCTGGCAGAACCAACAAGTCTGTGAACTAGAAAAGTACAGGGAGCCACCGTACCAGGTCCGAAAGCGGAAGTTTTACCAACAAGTCGGCAGGATGAAACCTGCCACAACTCGATGCGCATCCTGCCGAGACAAAGAGGGAAATCTGATTTCCGACAGAATGGGCATATTAGAGGGATGGGTTGAATACTTTGAAGAAAGTCTCGCCAACTGAAGACGACAGACAAATACTACCACCACCAAGTATAGGAGAAACAGTCCGTGCAATTCATCGGCTAAAAAATCATAAGCCGCCAGGAGCCGATGGAATTACAGCCGAATTAGTTAAATATGGAGGCGACCAGTACACCAAGTGGTTCATCAACTTGTGCCTCACGATTGGCAGAGAGGCATTAGCTGTCCCATACATAAAAAGGGAGATATCACATAGGGCTACAATTATAGAGGTATTAACATATTCTCCGCTATCTTGCTAGCTCGGATAGCCCCATACTCCCACAAAATTATTGGCCCATACCAAAGAGGCTTCACTCCAGGCAAATCAGCAACAGATCAAATGTTCTCTCTGCGGCAAGCGATGGAAAAACTGTTGGAATATGGACATCATTTGCACCATCGCTTCATCGACTTTAAAGCCGCCTATGATGAAATTGATAAGGCTAACTAGGCTGACCCTGACCAATTTGCGAGGCCAGATAAAAGCAGCAGGATCACTCTCAAGACCATTCGATATCAACAACGGTCTACGACAAGGGGATGCCCTATCATGCGTCCTCTTTAACCTGGCCCTCGAGAAAGTGATCCGTGATGCTGAGGTAAATGCAAGAGGTACCATCCTGTTTAAGTAAACCCAACTACTCGCCTATGGTGACGATCGACATCATGGGAAGAACCACCCGAGACGTACAAAATGCCTTCATCCAGATCGAGCAGGCGGCGCGAGATCTTAGGCTGCACATTAATGAAGCCTGGACAAAATATATGGTGGCGACGTCAGCACGGAAACCTAACCAACCAATAACATCAAACCGCACTGGTCAAACAGGAAAAATAAAGGTAGGAGACTACAACTTTGACACCGTTGATAATTTCTCCTATCTAGGGTCGAAAATCACAACCGATAAGCTACGATGATGAAATCCGCGTACGGTTGTTGGCAGCCAACAGAGCCCATTTCAGCTTACAAAGACTGTTCCGCTCCAAACGTCTCACTATAGGGTCAAAGCTCTTACTGTACAAGACTATGATCTTGCCAGTCCTCGGAGACTTGGGTTCTTATGAAGAAAAATTGCGAACTCTTGGCCGCGTTCGAGAGAAGAATCCTCCGAAAAATTTTTGGCCCCCTACATGAGGATGGACGATTCCGTAACCTACACAATGACAAAATCAATGAGCAATACCATGACCATCAGGTTGTGGATCAAATCTGGCTCGATAGGTTACTGGGGGCGGGTCACTTAATCCGTATGGATGCGGATGATTCAGCTCGGAAAGTCTATAAGGGCAATATCTATGGTAGAAAAAGGAGGCGAGGCAGACCCTAAGATGGAGCGATGGCGTAGGTCAGGACGCCAAACACCTTTTAGAGATATCGAATTGGTGGACCTCGACGCAAAACGGAGAAGTCTGGAGTTTCTTATTAAGGCAGGCCTAGATCTGATGCCGGTTGTTGCGCCGTTGATGATGATGATTATTCATAGATACATCCTAGTCAAACAAGATAGCTCATTTCCCGTTTGTTGAATTCGCCACTCTCCGTTTCATTTAGGCAATTGCTCAGCACGTAACAAGCCATAACATGTGAAAGGTTTCTATCGACTTCAAACAAGCCGTGAAGAAGACTCACAGATAATATAGCAATTTTCATTTTTTAAGAAGATTAAGGCAGCGTGCGGAACGAATCGCGAGCATTTCAAAGAATCTTCCGCTTCTGGTTAGCCACATATCATAATCAAAGTTAATAAGAGGATGATGTTGTGTTGCTTACGCAAGTTTTAACTATGCTGTTGAGTTCTTTTGGCAGCTAAAATCTGATTTGCAGACAGTAAAAAAGTAAACAAAAATGATTGTTTACCTGATACATGTATATGTAACACCTGTGAATCCTGTTCGATTCGTAATGCATCAATTTACCATCTTCGCACGGAAAGGGACTAAAACCTGTAGTACATAGGCTCACGATTCGAAAGGTGTTTAGTAGGTGGCTTGGTTGTTCCCAAAAATTCAAAATATTCAACCGCCCATTCAATGCCGTCCAGATGGAAAAATAACTATTTTATTCCCATACAATTTAGAAAACAAACAGAAACCTGTTGTTATATTTGTAGAAACACATAATTCCATCAATAAACACAGAGTGAAAGTGCCCGAGAAAGTTTAACACTCTCCAGCGTACTACCATGCTATTTATAGACCCTTTTTGACCACCTTCTCGCTTCTACTTGACAAGGAAGGAAGACCGAGCAATTCTGCAAACTGGACGATAACAACAGTCAAGAGTAGTACATGCACTATCCACGCTTCCATAGTACAAACTCCACTCGGCTGCAACGTGGTGCAATGCAATCTAATGCAATGCAATTACAACACTTGACATTGTATTTATGGTCAACCACTACGGCAGTAGAAACCCGTGCCCGCCATTGCTTGCGCTGCTGCTCGAAATAATGCAATCGACCAAATGCACTTAAGTTTGTAAATAGAGTTAAAGAAAACAAACAGCAACTAAAAGAGAAGAAAACCCCAAAGAAAAATGTTAACGAACGAAATCATCTCGCGTAGAAAAAAAGAGAACTCCTTGAAATGCATTACAACTATTAATAAGCTCCACGACGTTGCAGTTGCAGTTTCGACCGGCGTCAGATGCAAGTTAATGCAATTGAGATTGAGGTAGTGTTGTCGAGTTCGGTACTAGAGTGGTTGCAAGTGACTCAACTTCATTTCACTTCTTAAAAAGCTTAAATGTTTCCATGAAGGACTTCAAGGCGGACTCTTTAAGGTATAGCTAATATTTCAGTTGACGGAACAGTTTTTGATGTACACGATATATAGTGGAATTGTACATTCCTGCATTAATATTCGGGAGAAGGTTTCTTCAACAGTAGGTCAAGTCAAACATTAAGCCCGTCGTTAAGCATTTTTTACAAGTCCAATACTGTAAAAAGGAATCTTCGCGAAAAAGGTGTAGATAATGCAAACTATTGTATATAGAAGTGATGTTTCCATGACGGAATTTTCATTACCTGGAAAAAAAAGCTGCATGTTGAAATGAAAGGCAGAAAGCTAAGGACGAACAAACGAAGAAATCCTTTAGATTATCTAGAAGAGTCAACAAGTCGGAAGCCGGAAGCTCGACACTACAAATTTAATAGATTTTGAGGAATTTTCACACAAGAATATGTAGATGGCCAATGAGCCAATTAAGTAAGTTAGATTATCCGCTTTTTCACCTTCATATTTTTCTTTGAGAACCAAGTCCGCCTAGCTGGCAAGTCATCATCCCCCTTTAGGAGACAACCTAAACGCCAGACATTCTTCCTGGTTTTAATCCGATCTAAATAACATTTATAATACTGGCCTGCTGAAAGAAAAATCCCCCAACATTAGCATAAGTTCGAACCCGAATACCACCCCATTCTTGGAAACGTCAGTCTATGTTCCCCCTCCGTCCTCCGAATCTCTCCCGATAGTGGATGTAGCCTGCCCCGCATCGCCTACATTCCCCTTCTTACCCCTATCCTTGTCGAATACCTCATTGGCAAACTTGATGCCAATGTCAGACCTGGCTACGATGGTCTTCCAAACCTCTTTTTGCTCAAAACTGGTAAGTCCATCTCCCTTCCCCTATCTCTTATTTTCAATAAAAGCCTCGAAAAGAATCATTTTCCCGGCTTGTGGAAAGAGGCTCTCATTATCCCCATTCACAAAAGTGGCGATCGTTCGCTTTTCCGAGAATTACCATCCCATTTCCCTCCTCTCCTCCTGTTCCAAAATCCTGGAAAGATATGTCAGCAACACAGCTTCGTTAAACGTAGGTCCACTGCCTCCAATCTGCTTGACTTTACCAACTTTGTCGCCAAATGTCTAAATTCACGGCAAGAAGTGCATACCATTTACACTGACTTCGCGAAAGCCTTCGACACTGTAAATCACAAGATACTTCTCTCCAAACTCGCGTCCCTAAAAGTTCCCATACCACTTGTTTTATCGCTTGCCTCTTACCTTTCCAACCGATCCTGCCGCGTCTCTTTTGACGGCTGTACTTCCCGCCCCTTCTCCCCCTCTTCTGGCGTCCCACAGGAGTCTATTCTGAGTCCTTTGCTATTTTTATTTTTTATTAACGACCTTCCTCCCCTCCTTACTTGTCCCTGTTTGCTCTATGCAGACGACCTTAAGCTGTTTTCGTCTATATCGTCACCTATGGACTGTGTTGCCCTTCAGTCTAACCTGGACACTCTGGTTCGTTGGTGCTCGACTAATGATTTAGCGTTAAACGTCAGAAAGCGTCACTCTATGTGTTACTCCCTAAAATCTTCACCCACTTCTTTCTCCTACTCGCTTAACGGACATTCCTTATACTGCTTAAATTCCACCCAAGACCTCGGAGTCACTTTCGACAATAAGCTTTGCTTTGACACCCATTGCCTCGATGTCATCAATTGAGCAGCAAAATTGTCAGCCTTTATACTTCGCTCCTCCTCTCCTTTTGACTCCATCCAACCCTCCTTAGCTCTCTTCAATTCCCTCGTGAGGAATACCCTCGAATATTGCTCCGTGATCTGGTCACCCTCCCGTAACTGTGATTGTCTTGCCCTTGAAAATGAGCAACGTAAATTCACCCGTTCCCTCTTCTTTAAGAAATGTGGATTACCCCTCCCGCCTCCCCTTTCTGAACCTTCCCTTCCTACAACAGCATAGATCCTATCTGGATCTATGTACATTCTTTAAACTTTCCTCGGGTCTGATGGACTGCTCCGCCGCTGACGAGATCACCTGCCGTCCTGCGTCTTTCATAACATAATATTAAACTTTCACAGTCACCCACGCCAACCCAAAAAACGGGCACGATGCAAGAAGAGGGTCAAAATGCGACGGCCACACGCAGATTCAATAATAATCGTTGGCGCAACAATCCAATTAGATCAGCGCCTTGAAGATCCAAGCTATTCTAAATCAAACTTCCTCAACATAACCAGGCTTCAGATGATCTCATTAATAGCACAGTTTGTTAGTAGTCTGAAGCAATTCAAGAAGCATGAGATGAAATTTTACCAGCCGGCACTCTCAATTACCGAAACCTTCCAAGTGAAAACTAGCCGTCAATCGACAAAAGTGGGAAAAAATTATCTTCGGCGACCTTAGAATAAGGATGACTTCGAAAATATCTTCTGCTCCCAATGGAACTATCCTTTTTGTATTCCACCCTTTAAAAAGGCGGTAATCCCTGTAAACAGTGCCTCCAAATCACTATATCATGTCCTTAAATTCGATTATCTCACTCCGCATCAAAATTCTCTGCAACATTAAGCAGATCTATGATAACTTTTGGATTCATCTTTTGGACGGATGTCTCCCCTAGACATTTGGAGACACTACGTCTCAAGGAAGCACAAATGCTCAGCCATTGTACCGGTGGTAAAAAGTGCATATGGAAGCAGATCCTTTATGATTCAACGCAAACGCCGCGCGTTGACAAGATACCTAGTAAAATTCCTAGCAATGTGTTAGTTATACCCCAACCCGTTAGTTGCCGAGTCTGTTCTACAGGGATAGTAGTCCTCTACACCGGTTGCTATGCCAATTCTCAGTATGTCTCTCAATCCAAAAAAAATGACTCAGATCGTTCCTAATCTAAATAATCTTCCCATCCCCAAACCCTGTCACATCCCGTTCACATCCTCCTCAACAACCTCCGCCAATTAACCAACTACAGCGATTGAAAGTTTTTTTTATTATCTTTCCTCCAAGTGCAGCGCATCAATTTCAAACAATACAAAGAACGATGACGTTCGCTTCAAGGTGTACGGTTTCTAAGGTTAGGTACTTTTTTTTTTGCAAACAAAACCTTATTAAAATCGGTTCAATGTCAGTCTGTCTGTCACACGCACTTTTCTCAGAAACGGCTATACCGATTGACACGAAATTTGGTGTGAAGGTAGAAACTGTGAACGACCAGACATGCAGCGAGTGATTTCCTTCTACGTTGAGATTAAGGGGGGCCCCCATATATGCAAAAGGGGGGTGTACATTTTTTTTTCACCAGTTTATCCTAGAGTTATAAAAGTTTGTAGAAGTATAGAATATAATATGAAGCATGTTATCCCCAAAATCATACTATTACTAACAAGATTACAGTAGCTCAAAATTACCTTTACCGTATAAATTCACTGCAACTATCAACATCACACTAAAGTGAGTAGTTTGACATACTAAATTCATATACAAAACGGGCTACATACAAATGGGACAGTTCTGCGCACAAATATACTCACAGAAGAAGCAAGCAAAACCTTTCATACCTAAAGCGTTGAATTTCCGGTTTCCCGACTTGTTCAATGCAATGCAATGTCCAGACGGGACCACTTTCAACTAAATCGACCACGTGTTGATCGAACGCCGCTGCATACCCAGTAATGTAGCATTCTCAAAGAACGCGGGCACGCGCGGAGACTTATCACAAACTCCGTTAAGCGGAGAAGCAAATTTACAAACGAAAGAAGGAAGCCTGGGAGAATCAACAAGTTTGTGAATTCGAAGAGTACAGGGAGCAGCCGCACCAAGGCAATTCCACCAGTCACCAGAGACGAGTTGCTAGAGATCTGCGGTAGAATAGAAGACAAGCGCCAGGCCTGGACGGACTACCGAATAAGACCCTTAAGCTTGCCGTGAAATCCAGGCCGGACATGTTCACTGAGTTATTGGAAGCGTGCATGTCCGAGGGAACATTTCCAGCGGTATGGAAGCGGTAGAAGTTGGTACTTCTGCCAGGGCCTGGTAAACCTCCAGGTGAACCATCCTCATACCGACCCATATATATATAACAGATTACTCCCGGCCAAGGCGGCCTTTCAGATCGCCAGCATGGGTTCCGTAAAGCCAGATCAACCATTGATGCCATCAAATCGGTTACTGGCTTGGCCGAAGAGGGTAGTACCAGCAAATATTGCGTGGTACTAACCCTGGGTGTGAAAAATGCATTCAATTCGGCCAATTTGAATCTAGTACGGAAATCCCTAGCCAAGGTTGGTATTTCCGCGTATCTCGCTGCTATCGTCGATAGTTATTTAACTGAAAGGAGGCTCTGGTATGCCACCGATGACCGACTCCAGAAGTAGTTGTTTCCGCGGGTGTCCCGCATGGCTCCGTATTGGACCCACTACTGTGGAACATCATGTACAACGATGTGCTTAATCTTCCCCTTCCAGAGGCAGCCACAGTGGTGGGTTACGCTGACGACAAGCGAGGCAATCAGTGCTGTTGAAAGTTGGCTAGAGAGCTCTGATCTGACACTTGCGGAGGAAAACACGGAAGCGGTCCTCATTACTAAACGCCGGAAGAGAAATTACGCCTGGATTAGAATCGGGAAACATATCATCACTTCCAAGCCGGCCATCAAATACTTTGGGGGTGGTGCTAGACAGGAAGCTTTGCTATAAGCAATACGTACAGTATGTTCGCGATAAATCATCCACAGCTAGTATGGCCCTGGCAAGGATGATGCCGAACGTGGGGGGGCCACGGCATACCTCTAGGTTACCTATAGCCAGAGTGGTGACCTTAATCATGCTCTATGCGACCCCAGTTTGGAGCGAGGCGGTGAAGATGTCAGTTAACACCAACGAACTGAGTGCAATCTACCAGAGGACAGCTCTGAGAGTATGTTCTGCCTTCAGGACTTTCTCAGATGATGTTCTCAGATGCAGCATTCGTCATCTCTGGAATGATGCCGATTGACATCTTAGCAGATGAGATGACGAATATATACAAAGCGAAGCCAATCTTTCCCCTATCGCAGACGAAGAACGCTGAGAGGGAGAGATCCATAACTAGATGGCAAGAGCGGCGGGAACGCTCGGGAAAGGGTCGGTGGACTGACAGGCTCATTCTTGCCATCAAGGAGTGGTTGGAGAGGCAATTTGGTGAGATTAATTATAATCTCACCCAGTTTCTCACGGTGCATGGAGGATATCGCCAATACCTGCACAGATTTAAATTGGACACCTCACCCGACTGGTCAGATTCCGATGGAGTCCCAGACGACCCAAAGCATGTATTCTTCCACTGTCCGAGATTTGTGGAAGAAAGGAGGAATCTCGAGGAGACTCTAGGAGAGGTGCTGGTACCAGAAAAACTGGTGTCGAAAATGCTAGCACATCAAGAGAATTGAGATGCGGTCAACTCCATGATCGCATCTATCCCAAAATAAACTGCAAAAAGCAGAGAAGAGGAGAAAAGCGCGGTCACGTGACTAAGCTAGAGTGAGCTAACTCCACCCCGTGATGTAATACCTCATGGTGGTTTCGCGGGGCAGGAAGGGAGCCGGGGGTGGTTTTAGTGGGTAAAAATCCCACACGCTTGTGTGTCCAGACCAGTGTCTTTTGAAGTTTTCCATCTCCTCAAGAAAAAAAAGACAGACAGACAGACAAACGGACAGACAGATACCGACTCGATTCTAATAAGGTTTTGTTTCACACAAAGCCTTAATAAAAAAATGCTGTTTCAAACAAAATAGTCCATATGTCAGCTATAATGAACATTGATAGTGGAGCCTACCTGACTAGGAAGGCAACAACCAGTTGAAAACAAACACAACTGAGAGTTCAAGTAAAGCTCATTCCTTCCGGGAACATAAAGAGAACATTTAGGTAAGTGGACATATAAGAGATGTGGACGAGGGATGATGGCAAATACGATTGACTGGAATGTTGTCACGAGAGAAGCAAAATAGCAACGAGTTGTCCTCTCGCAAACAGATCTAAAGATCTCGTTTTTCAAATGACCTCTACATTTTCACAAATGGACAACTCTGTCTTAAGTTTCAATAGAGAACGTAAGGATAAGTAGGAGTGAAGCTCCGTTTCAAAGATATTAAGCCCCAATATGTCTCAGATACGTACTTACAATAAAGTACTTACGTAAGTGAACCTGAAACTGCAGCGCTCCTACGCTACATGCTAGAATTTCAAGTCATTCATTCATCCATGTTCGAACCAATTACGACAATTTGTGGGCGACATATCCTCCCAACCTCTTATTTCCCAATGGCTGCACCCGTTACAGATAATTTACTCATTTTTTTTCATCTTAACAGACAACACTTAACCAATTGCTGCAGTTGCTGCAATTACATTCGCTTTAGAGTATCTGCTCGTATGCAATGAGAAAAGTGTTCATCTGCGAAAGAATTCAATGTGACACTGACCCAATTTGTATGTTACTAGCGTTGCTGTTGTCGTTATTGTCGCCACGTTCTCCGTTGTAAACTTTGTTGCAGTTGCGCTTTCCTAGGTTTCCGAGTTTGTAAAAGTTTCTATAAATTTTTGCAGTTGCAAATGCTGCTGTGCGACAATCACAAAAAAACTGCATATTTACTCGGAATTGAAAAGAGCCGAACGTACTTGGGGCCACTTGCAATGAGATGGAGAAGGCGTAGCAGCGGTAATTGAATTTAACGCAGTTTTCTTATTATTTGTCTACTTGAATAGGAAATGGGATTACAATTATTTCATTTCAAGAAATGCTCGCTAGTAAAGACGCGCATGATGGAGTGAAAAGTTAGTAGGGCGAAGGTTACCGATTTACGTCCTCTACAGAAAGCAACGTAGAAAAATTAAGAACGAATCAAAGAGTATATGTATAGGTTGAAATGTATTCCTTATTGGTATATAGCGCACCAACAACACCTACGCACCATCATTCACGGTTACCTGGAATGCGCTTCACCTTCCCTACGACTTCCCAAAACGCCGGCACTCCTCCTCGACTGTTCTGCGCCAAGTGCTCTTAGGGCGACCCCCTGGTCGGCCATTTTGGGACAGTGGGTACCACTGCATGACGTAGTCAACAATGCAATTGTCGTCCCCTTTGATATATGACCTACTCTGCCACTTTTGCCTTCCGAGCACACGCCCCACTGATGATAGGCCTATACCAGTTCTTTGTTATCAGGTCAGAGTACTTCGATGATACGTTGCAGACAAGGGTTCAGGAAGGCTTGAAGCTTTTGAAAGACAATGGGAGTCATTTTCCATGTGCTACTCCTATATAGCAACACAGAAAGGACTGCTAACAGAGAAGAGTCTTAACTTGATCCTTTTGGTGTTGAGAAAACTGCATTTCCAGATTTTAAGCAAGGCAGCGAAAGCAGATCTAATGCGTCGAGCGACGTCCAGTTCGGTGGCACCGTCAACAAAAATCACACTTATTAGATATACAAATTGATCTACGCAATCGCCACCCTACCCCTTCCCTCCTATCGATTCGACTTGCAACTCTTCCCGAATCCAGAGCCATTGCAGAGAGAATCTGTAAAAAAACCCTAGTGCGTTAAAAAACTGGATGCGCAGGCAAGGCTGGGATGAAATCTACCTGTAATTCACAGAGTCGAAGGAGATACTGAGTAAGATTCGAGATACTGTTCAAGATTCGTATTCCGATCTCATCTCTAAATGGGCATGACCTGAATAGGATCGATTGAAATATTAACAGCATCCAAGAATGACAACCTAAAACGAGAATTCATTCCAGTAATTCCAGGAAGTAAAAAACTACTTATTAAATTACCAAGTGATGGAGGTTCCAAATAATAAGCACAATCAACAAGCTAGGAAGAGGTGCAGCAGTGGAATGCAGGATAAACTGATACGGAATATAGCCTTCTACGAGCCAACCTATCTCCCTCTGGGGTTGAAATGTGGCTATCCAGGAGCGAAAACTCCCGTCTGCTAAGACCGTTAATGAGTTGTGATAAGCACCATCTTTATCTGGATCCTACTATTAAAAAAACGCTACGGATCTAGACTGAGGAGTCAAAAAACATCAAAAACAGCATCAAAACAGCGTTCCCATTGGGCAGTTTTCAGTCGGGGGTCACTAACTGTATTTAAACAGATCCTCACTGCTACTTGGTCGCCGCAGTAAGATTGACCTTACTGTGCTACGGGAGGCTACGGAACGATAGACCTTCTAATCCCCATACTCGTGGGCATCATATGAGTAACCCTATAAAAAAAATCGAAAAAAAAACCAACAATGAACAAGCAGGACTCCGTACCGAGCACAGAAACTGTGCTATCAGGCGGAGGCACATCCCCGCAACACTAAGAGCCAGCTGGCTACACCCAAGAAGGGAGACATTCAGAAGTCAAACAGAGAAGCCAAGGTCAAAATTGGACCTACTGCGAACACCGCAACCAATAAAGGACCTAGCTCAAAAAGTTGGGAAAAGCAAGACTATGTCTCAAGTCAGCGCACCAGACGTGAAAAAGAAGGCAAGCCTCAGTGCGCTATTTAAAGGAAGGCCTGAAGCCAGAAAAGGCCCTTAAGAAGCTTAAACGCAGACCTAAGCCTTCAGCAGCGATCATCAGCCCACAAGAGAGGAATGCTCTCAAGGAACCCAAACCCGAGCTCAAGCGCTGTTAAGCATTCTAATGCGATAAGGACCATTCGATTGGTCATAATACTGAAAGTATTTCCAGGGCAAATACTGACTCATCTTATACTGGTAGACGACGTGACGGAGGACGCAGTACACTGGCTTAGAACTATAGTCCCCAAATTTTCAAGATGGAAGGGGACGGAAAGATCAATATCTGCTGGGGATGATATACTAGGGGTACAGATGGTGACAGTCTACCTATGCAAAGCTATAGCGATTGAGACGGGGAAGCTTCTGTGGTTGTTCTTCACTCAAAACATGGATCTCCACACACAATTATGGATATTTTTGAGAAGCAAGGAGGAGGAATTCACACGATCGGGGTTATTAACCGATCCTTAGAGGCGATTAAACGTCGTAACTACCTCATCAATTATAGATTTGGGACCTGTGTACGTATACAGAGAGAAACCAAGGAAAGATACTTCAGAGGACACATCGGATAGAGAGCTATTGATGAGCGGCGACACCAGGGGCGAAATAGAGCTGAAAACAGTAGAGGAAACCAACAGTTACATTCTGCCGGACACTCTAACAACCGGCAGAAATGAAATAAGTCGGGAAACCAGAAGCCCGGCGCTTCAGGTATGAATTGTTTTATTTGCTTCTTGTTTAAATTGTTTAAATTATATTCTATATTACTATAAATTTTCAAGGGATAAACTTAAGGGGGGTTTTTACTCCATTTCCCCAAAAATATGAAAATGTACTATTATTAACTTAATTTGAGCAGATATCGATATGAAGACTATTTTGAGGAATGGACACCGAATAGAGGCAGCTCCATGATTGTTTTCAGATTTTTCAGTTCAGTTCAGAAATCATCGCTTTCCACCCTTCCTACTCCCCGCCTTTCTAACAAATGTCAAAACTAAGAGCGGCTTCGAAAAGTTCTAATCGAGACCTTTCATTTGATACCCAACACGATTGTATTCGGTGACAAAGAAATGTATACCCTTCCTGTTGCATGTACTGGGAGCCCCCCCCCTAATCTCAACGTAGAAAAATATCACTTGCTGCATGTCTGAGTGTGTCAATTTGTACAGCCGTTTTTGGGAAAAGTGCTTGTGACAGACAGACAGATAGAGAGACAGACATTGAACCGATTTTAATAAGGTTTTGTTTTTCAAACGAAAACTTAAAACGGTTAATTGGAAACTAGCGAAAGAGATATGCTCGGAAACTAGAGAAAGATGGGCAGTGAGAGCCTTTAAATCACCAAAACTACCCGAAATACATGGAATTTCCCATCACTACTTCATAAAGGTCCACAAATCAACTTAGGATCTCTCCTGAGAGTGGTAAAGGGCAGCATTGTCTTGGGATAAACACCAAAGACGAGAAGGCGAGAGAGTGGCCTTTGTTTCGAAAGCGGGTAAAAAGGATCCTTTGCACCCTAAAACATTCAGACCGATCTGCCTGACAAGGTGAAGAAGATCGTTAACAACAATATTAGAACTAACGTTTTGATATGCAATCACCTACATCTGTGTCCATACGGTCAACAGGCAAGACGGCTCTATATCATCTGACAGATGTAATAAGGAATGACATAGAAACTCATGAAATAGAACGGTGGGGGTTTTTAGACATCTAAAAAGCATTCGACGACGACAAGATGTCTTCATTCGCAAGAGGGTGGGAAACACTCTGGCCTTCTGAGTGGGCAGAATGTTAGAAAGTAGGCAAATAGAAGTACTGACAGGTACAAATTCAATTGTCAAGAAACCTACTGAAGGTTGTCTACAAGGTAAGTTATTGTCACCGTTAACTTGGAGTATGCTAGTTGACGAACTTCAAGGGGAGCTAATAAACACACATACAAGTCCAGGGTTACGCCGATAACATTGCTTTAACCTGTAGGGGCAAATATGGTAATACCTTATGTGCTAGAATCCAAACTGGACTACGAATCACTACTAGTGGAGGGAGGCGGGGCTGCGCATAAATCCAGGCAAGATCAATTTAATACCATTCACTAGAAAGCTTAAACTGGACCACCTGAGAATCATTAGATTACAAGGCATGGAGGTGAAACGAGTAACGACAGCGAACTGCCTAAATTGAAGGAAGAAGAAGAAGGAATCGAACAGTATGGGGTGCTTATGGGAGGATACGAGTCTAAGCGCCCGAGAGATTTTGTAAACCATGCCAAGAAGAGCCTTCGGAGCATGTAGGAATACTCACAAGTCACTGCAGGCGAAACTATCGACTGAAGAAGCCAGGGGTATCTACAGACACTGTAATATCAGATGTCAGGCTGAAACACTTCGAACTAGGGAACTAAACAAAATTGCTGTCTGTTATAAGCTTAAAAGGCATATTATAGATAATAGGTATACTGAGACTGTATTTTGGTTTAGCAACTCCCATAAACAGCTTTAACTTCACTAAAAATCTCAATTGGACCTGGGCAAGGGAAACCAAGGTAAAAGGAGGATCTGAATCCATGTATGCATCAACTTTGAACTGAGCGGCTGAGACGTGTGTTTTCAAAGGTTTTAACTGTTAAGAACTATAATGACTAAATTATCTCCCTTAAAATGAATAACATCCTTCGGGTCATTCGTAATGGCGTAGAATTCGTGCGCTGTTATGAAGTCCGTAGTTCTGTAGAACTTTAGTTGGGGTGAATTTTGTTTTGTTTTCATCGTAAATGATGCTGTTTTAGTTCTGCTGAAGTTTTACTGATCGCTATATTTTATCCGATTTGTAAACTGCAAATGGAGCCCAAGGCGGATGTATAATTCTACACATCGTCTGCAGTTGAGTTCAGGAGCTTTCAACAGAGGTTAGGCAGATTTCAGGATTTCTTTAGCTAGGAAGCTAGGAGGATCTTAAATTTTACGAACATTGCGTGGGAAGATACCGCCATCACCCTCTGTAAAACGTACGTTTTCCCTAAAGGCAAAAGAATATAGGGACGAAATATGAGATATATTTGACGACACAGTTTTGTTGGTGACATAAGTGGACAAAGAATGGGGTAACGCTCCCGAAGTCAAGGAGAAAAGCACAAGAAAGCTATGTGCCAGTTCACCCAATGGCTTGGGGCAGACCGTCCGAAGCGCAAAAAAGCACTCAAAATAAAAAAAACAGTTTGGTAAGGAGTCGGTTTTCGGAGATAGGCATTGATGGATCGAATGAACTCTGTGTTCTGTCTAATCGAAACCAATTCAGGTTATTCATAACATTAATCGGGGTAATTTACGTTAAGTTTGCGCCAGAATACTACTCTGAACCTGGGCCTTTGCTGAATGCCTTGGAAGTGATAGTTTATATGCAGCCATATTGACAAAATGCCGTAGAAACCACAAGACATTGTTCCTGCACAGCTTTTCAACTAGGTTCCTAAAAGAGACAGCATAGTCCTGGAATAAGATTATTCTTCGTCGGAAAATCACATCCCTGTTCTTAGAGCTGATATTAAGATGGTCTGTCTATTAAAATCTAGATCTCTCATTAAAATTGGCTCTGAATCATTCATAAATCTCAACAAATACTACAGATTGTCATTCAGCACTTACCAATTATACCAGGGTATAAATCTTTCGATTCATACTTTCAACCATTCACGCGGCACTTTTCGGGTCCCACAACACCTAATAGAGTCAATCGTTTCGTGTCATTTACTCTTGGTATACCAGCAATGAGCTTGTAAATTATGAAGTTGCGACACTCAAAAGCATGTGGAGCAATATTCTTGGAGAAGGTCAACTTGATCTGCAAATGAAACCGAAACATTGGGCCAGAAAAAATTTAAACGAAAAATTGAAATCATAAAAGCAAAGAAACGTCACTGTTCAAGCCAATTCATTTTGCAGCCTTTCGAGAGGTCGCTGGAGTCAATGTCGGTGATTTGTACGTGATTTTTCGCCAACGATCTTAATCATATCACCGCAAAAGACGCACTTTTTTCTCTGAGATACGATGTCTGGTAAGCACGATTATGATGTAGTGCTGACTGCACAGCAACACCAGCCAAAACACAACTTTTAATGTGACTCGAAATTATTAATGATCATGTTCAATCGCTTAGAATAAATCATTCGTATTAGACCGACTAAAAATAAATGCGTTTGCTGGAGCATATGAAGCAAATTTATTAGAATTAATCAATTGTGGGCTCTTGCCCGCTTCTAGATAAAATGGAAACCTAGATCAGTCCTTGCAAACGTCGACTATTAATAATGCTCTTATCTTGCCCAACATTTATCACTGTTTTAATGAGAGGCCGTTCAGTTGTGCCTGCTAAGAGTTTAAGTCTCAATGGTTTCTGCAAATAGTCTAGAGGCAATTCAAGCACATAGTCTAAAAAATAGCTGAGTCTTTGCTCTATTGTTGTTGTAAATCCATCCCACGAGAAATATAGGAAATGAAATCCACTTCCCAACCCATGTTCGATTGTATCTCCACACAAAAATGCGTTCACCCTCGTTTTTATCCAAAATCTAGCTCAATCTCAAAAGTGGTTCACCTTCAACAGTCGCAAATCTTACTTAACGGTGATATGCCTTTAGGCGCTCTACCTTGACCATTAAATAAGAAATCGCGTACTCTACTTTGGGTCAAATCATACCGCTCATGTCGTAATTCATCGTTCAAACCGTAAAAACTCCAACTTAATGTCCAATTAGCACCAAATCAAAGCTAGCGAACGCATTTCGATTAAACATTTATCATTGCAATAAATTCTTCACATCCAAACGCAATCTCGATATCGGCTCTGTTCGCTAAGAATTCAACGTAACGCCAGCATCAATGTTACCACGAAAAAGACCCCAAAGTTACTGGTATAGCTGAGTCATACCAGCATAGCACAAACTGTTACAAAACAGCAAAAAGACAAATCAAACCGTAGCGAGGCGGTCCACTGGGCCTAGGTGATTATCATCAAATATTTTTCCCGATACACACCTTGCCAGGTGACCAGTCCGGTTTGGACCTGATGTCTCAGTCTCGTGGTTTATTTTAAGAACGGAACCGCTGACTGACTGCAGCGAGTTCAACTCACCTGGTACAGGCAGGCAGTGGCGCAAATGTGATACAAGCGGTCCACGTTACCGGCTAATGAGCCTCACAAGTAGCAGTCACACCGAACAAATAACAATTCAAGGTTATGGCAACTGGATAAAAGTGCCTCCGGTCTTATTTTATACGCCTCTATCAGATTAACATGCAATTTCTGTACAATGCCTCATAAACAGTCAGTTCCGTGATGTGTTGATAGGCCTTTTTTCGGTGGTTGGACTCTCGGTGGGTTGGTTGCTTGTTCTACAGGTTTTTTGCAGTTGGAATTCTTGACAAAGTTATGGGCTATCAAATGACGAAAAGAACGGGTTAGGTGACAAGACCATATGTCTGCACTGATGGCATCATTATATATTCAACTAAGAATGCAAAAATGAAATGGTTATGGAAGCTTTGAAACAGGATGCAATCAATAGATCAACCTTTTCTAAAAGTTATATGAAGAGTATCATTTTTGTTTTTGATGTAATTCATACCTTTCAAACAGGACGGTACCAATGCCAAACAACATAAACAGTTAAATGTATTTCACCGATAACACATTAGATTTGTTACGACATCTTCTTTCTATCAACTTCAGTCACATTTTCGATCACCGCGAATACTCAAAAGATTCAGCCCTGCATTGCCACCTGCATACGCCTCATTTCAAGTACTTTGGCTTAAGGCTCGAGCGAATAGCTACGGCTGCTGCAGCGTACACTTGAGCTACCATTCCTGGTTTGTAGCCAATTAATAAAAATTCTAGTAATATACTATTATTAACTTTATTTGGGTAGATATCGATATAGAGGGTATCTCGGAGCCCAGGCACCATGTTGTGGCAGCCACTTAATTTTTGCAAATTTTTCGGTTGAATGGGTTCGTTAAAGAAATGATCACTTTGGACCCCCGCACAACCCACCTTTCTAACAAATGTCAAAACTCAGAACGGCTTCCAAAAGTACTAACGGAGACCTTTCATTTGATACCCCACATGACGATATTTGATGGAAAAAAATGTACACTCCCCTTTCGCATGTATAGAGAGCCCAGCTTAAATGCGACATAGAATTATGTAACTCACTGTATGTGTGAGCGTTCACAGTTCCCATCTTTCCAGCAAATTTGGTGTGAATCGCAGCAACTGTCTAGGAAAAACATGCGTGTGATGGACAGACAGGCGAATATAAACAGGCACGCAAAAAGTTGCAGCGGGCCATCACGAAAAGTAAAAATTATGTCTTCAATCGACTCTGTGATGAGGCGGACTCAGATTCATGAGGAGGAGCGTATAAGTCGGTTATGTCAGCAATAAAAGGCAAAAGGTCGCCTCCTATTATGTGCCCTAGATTATTGTGGGATAAAGTTTCGACATTTTTTCCCCAACATTCGGAAAGAAATACCAATGAGCGCCGAAGACATAACTCCAGTAACCACAGCCGAAGTCTTGGACGCAGTGGAAAGCGTTCAGGATACTGCAGTCCCCGGCATTGATCGAATCCCCAACAAGGCGCTGAAACTGGCAATGAGAATAGCACCAAGCACGTTCGCACGGGCGTTTACAGACTGCATAAAAGAGGGGTCCTTTCCCGCAGGGTAGAAAATACAAAAGCTTGTATCCGTCCTGAAAATAGGTAAGCCGATAGGTGAACCAACATCCTATAGACATATCCGCCTTATAAATACAATAGGCAAGGTCCTCGAGCTGCTATATCCATTAATTGATAGTGGCGGTTATTTATCGAATAGGCAGTTTAGCTTCCGGAAGGTCCGGTCAGGGGTTGATGCTACCAAACTAGTTTTTGAGCTTAGCTAGCCAGAAAAGCCTACGACGAAGGAAAATACTACGCACAGACAACCCTTGACATCAAGAACGCGTTCAATTCTGCCAGATGGAACCATATCATCGAAGCGCTCATCGCGGCACAAAGGCTAAAATATATATTAAATATAATCTTCGGTTACTTCCGACAGCGGAAGCTACTTTATGATACGGACGAAGGGTCGAAGATGTATGTAATAACGGCAGGAGTACCGCAGGGGTCCCGGGCCCTCTGCTATGGAATTTAATGTATAATGACGTTTTACGACTCCCAGTAGCTAAACAAGCCATTGTCGTCGGATTCGCTGATAATGTTGGAGTGGTCATAGCATCCAATCACCCCGACGAAATCGGACGATCATCAAGTTTTGGCTTAAAGACCACGGGCTGGAGCTTGCCGAACACAAGACGGAGTTGGTGCTCTTTACAAAGTGGCGGAAATAGAAAACTGTTGAAATTCGCATCGGGGCATATGTCGTTAGCTCTTAGCCATCGCTGAAATACCTGGGAATAACATTCGACTCCAAACTGAGCTTTAAACCACACGTAAAGCTTACTGGGCAGGAAGCGGCGACTATCAGCTCAACACTGGCAAGGATGCTTCTAAATGTAGACGGCCTGAAACATAGTCGACGATTACTCTTATCGAGGGTCGTCAGATCTATACTTTTATACGCAGCACCAGTGTGGACATCGAGAAAAAAAAACGGAGAAAATCGCAGACAACTTCAATCTGCATATCGGTTAAGTTCTCTCGAAAATGTTTCGTGATTGCCGGGATGATCCCGGTGGATATTCTAACCGATGTACCAGAATCGAGAAGCAAGCCTAAACTATCAAAGTGAACGTATGCGGTCATTAGCTGCATAACAGCATGGGACCAGGCGGAGAATGGCCAGTGGACACACAGGCTTATCCCAGACATAAGTAACCACGATGAGATGATCTGACTCAGTTCTTAGTCGGACACGTTGGATACAGGAATTACCTCCATAGGTTTGGTCTAGATGAATTGCTCGATTCTCCTACATGTGAAGGTGTAGCCAAAAATGCAGAACGCATCTTCCTCGCCTGCCCAAGATTTAAAAGCTCAAGGAGAAAGCTTGAAACGCTAAATACCTGTTTAACGGTGGAAAATCTGATAAGGTACATGGTGCAATCAAATACAACATGGGACATGGTAGTTGCAATGATGAAATGGATCCACCACCAGCTAAAAGCAGCAGAAACGCAGCGGAGACATAGAAGGGACGCAACTGCAATTAACGCCAGGTAAAGCGGTAGCAGCTGGATATTGTGGAGAAAATATGGGAGGTTTTAGTCGGTGAGAGTCCGACATGCGTGTCTTAGATTCCAAATGCGTATCCATGATGGATTTCCCCCAACAACAAAAAAAGACAGACAAACAGACCGATTTTAATAAGGTTTTGTTTTACACAAAACCTTAAAAACTATCATTTTTATTTATAATGGTTAAATTTTGCCTCCTGTTCACCCTTTTGAGGAGTGTATGGCATCCACACAGTTTTTGTTTGTTGTCTATTTTTCCCCTCCTCATTTTCAGTGAGACTGTGATTGATAACTATTTTCTGTGATTCAGTTTCATTATCATTACATTTAATACTATTCAAGTGACAACACAGCAGCAAGATAAACATAAATATCCATGAAGACTAGTGTTTGATGCCAAGAAAACGTTCTAAACACTCAACGATCGCAGAAAAAGAGAGAGAGAGTCACTTAATCGGCACCAGTGAGATCTATTCATTCAAAATTTGTCTTACAAAAAGAAACGACAATTCCGAGGCATCCTGAAAAAAAGGACTCGCAGTGTTGCACTGCGGCTGACATTTTGGGAGTCTGTCCGGAGATATTCATATTTTTATAGCAGGTTCTTCCAAGGTTGGTGCTACCTCTACTCACTGTGTTTACGAAAGAAAATTTGTGCTGAATGGACTAGTGAAAAGCATGGTTGACTAATTGTCCTTCACAGTTTGCCGTTTATCTACCAGATGTCAACCATTCAGTTCATAGATAGCTGGCGATAGTTAACGTTGATGAATCCGCATTAACTGTCATCAATTTGAATTCAATTATACCAGAGTTGCAGGTGATTCTAGTCTATTCTATAATAGAATGTGATGAAGAGAGAAATGCACTGGGAGGCTGATCAGGGAATATTACAGAATCCTAAACAACAGTTCTTTAATACACCGGAGTGGTTACAGAAAAGTTTGGTATCCTAAAAAGAGAATGACGAAAAGATAGCTACCTCTCAATTACACAATAATAGCTGAGCCGCCCGGCATAGGCGGAAAAGGAGGGGAAAACAAGCAGAAAAAGCTTCAAAGTCGCGGTGACCTCTGGGTGCCAGGCGGTAGGTATATACCGTAAAATGTTATGACTAAACTTTGTCGACGAAAGCACGAATGAGTGGCTGAGACAGTATCGCTCCTACTTCAACGTGTGGGAGGGTGCACAACCAACCGGAAGAGGGTCTCTGAGATGAAATCGAAGGCGAACAAGAGGAAAAGCGTAGAAAAGCGTAATGGTAATAAAATTCAGGAACAACTTGGTATCCAGAATAACAATAACACTTAGAAAGTGAGCCGATACGTCAGGAACATTCCTTACCATTGACGTTCCTCAACCGGATGTAAAAAAGGTTCGGGAACAAATGGCTGCCGGCTCTACTACAGGCTTCAGACTGTTACGTTACAAGTGTCGACTTTTAAAGTAATTGGAGGGGACGTCCAGATCATGGTATCTTCATTTAAAGCGCAGACGAGGCGACATATGTACTCCTCAAATAAATTTAGAGCATTGGAAATCGCTGCATGTACTTATCAGCTGTCGGATGAATAACAGCAAAACATTTATGTACATCATACAAGAATCACGGGTTAGTTGTGGGGAAGTCTGGCGCTTAAACTTCCGACATACTGACTTGTTGTATGACAGCAAAAATGATAGACATCCTGCATGGTGGTTTCAAAACAACTCCAAGCTACTTTGGTTAACGACCTGTGTTATGACGTCACCAAGTCACCAAGGAGAGAAGAAGATGCTATGATGTTCTACTTATTCCCCTTATGATATAGACCAAGTTCCCAGGTAATAGCAGGATTTCATGTTAATGCCCACCATATATGCTGGGAAAGTTCGAACATCAACGCAGTCGACTTGACTCTATTAGAGTATATGATAGGAACCGAATTGCAGATCCTCAATTTGGTTCTGGTAAATCTACCGGATAGCAATAAATACCGAAGAAAGGATTAATTTCCTGGTGTTGAAGAAGCTTTTCCCGAAAATATATATAAGAAAATAGCTCACTCTTATTTGGTACAACGCCAACACCTATTACTACTCATAACCCAACAGCAGTGCCAACAGAAGTCTATTCAACCACGATACAGAAGGACTCAAGGATTGTTATTCAAACATTGATGAGTATCTTTGAAGCCATCTTCGATAGGGAGTATATTCCCCTGATATAGAGAGAATTACCACATACATATTATACATTACCTTGAAGCAAATGCCTAGCATCCGCTAATGCAGTCAATTATCGTCTATGAACTTCTAGGAGGACTAAGTTCCTGTGAACAGTATACCATATTGTTATAATCGTTAGAGGCAGGGATGGCGTTCCTCTCTTAGGTCAGCTGTAATAGGCCCTAAATTCCACTGAAACCTGCTGCTAACCAAGAAGACTTATCGCTAACCAAATACATCAATCCGCCACTATTAAAGGTATCAGCAATACAATATTGTTAAAAACAAAATGGTTGTGTTGAATTCAAAACCTCGGAAAAATGCTAGGATGTACATTTTTATCAACATGGTGAGATAGGCATAGGTCCTTTCGAGAAATAGGCAAGAATTCTTGACGCATAGACGGAGTCAGGACATAAGTAAATTAGTTCAAGCAAAATAAATACGTGTCTGCGCGCTAAATATTGGCACTCTTGCTGGTAAGACGCAGGAACTTGCAATAGCCCTCATTAAGAAGCGCATTGGTGTTTACGCTCTACAAGAAACTTAATTGTGGTAGCAAAAGCTGCGTCATACGAACGCGGCAAAAATGGTTATTAGCTCCTAATAACCCAAATACTTAATGTGGTGTTAGCATCAGCGTCTCTGAAGGTTTCCCTTATGCCATTAAAGAAGTCGAGCGATTTCGAGATCGGCTAATGAAGCTCACCCTTATATCTGCTGATCGTACGATTTACTTCTTCATTGCATACGCACCATACGCAGGTCGACCTGGTGCCGAGAAAGACGACAAGTGACAATGCAGATGGCAAAAAGTGAAATGCGAGAAAAGGGTTTGAAGCACGCAATGACGGTGGGGAGAGTATAGTCGATTTTGGGGACACTCACGACCTAGTTTTTATCAAACCATTGTCTAATTTTCCTACATTTTATAGTGGGAATAGTAAAACACAAATCGACCATGTTTTCATAAAATGTGGGCATTTCATCACTGACGCTGACTTGCTGGTCGTGACCCTCCAAAGCCTTGGGAATCATACCCAAATATGCACAGAGACTCATCTGAAGTGGCTTCGGTAACGAATCGCCACAAGCGATTATCTGGTACCATGGGAGCAAGGATAGCCTTCAGGGTTCATATGTCGTAGGAGAATTTCTGGGGAATGTGCTCTCGGCTCTGGGGGTTCTGGGTTATGTCAACATCGTCGAACTCCTTTATTCAGCAGAGGCATCAGGTAGGTCTAGCATCCACATGTACCGTTAGGCTAGTCAGAGTTCTGATTGTGCGCACAAAACTCACTTAAAACCACAAGGACGTAACGCAACTGAAGTGGAGGAATCAAATCAAACGTATGAAATCAAGGAAAATAACAAGAGCTGACGACATCGCATCTGAGCTCTGGAAAAAGCTGGGACCCAACACTGAGTGAGTTCTTCAATCGGATTATTGAGGAGAGTAAAACACTGACTGACAAGAGAGTACCACCGTTCTTATAAGGAAAATGAAAAAAGGCGTTTGTTATCCCATACCATAACAATTTTTGACATTCGATGAACGATGTTGTTCAAATAACAACCAAGTTGGGATTTTCAAGAACTGCGGAACTACTGATACAATACACGTTGCGCGGTTACTCATGGATAACTACCGTGAAAATCATCGCCCTCTCTACATTGCATTTCTAGATCTGGAGAAGGGGTTTAACCATGTGCAACACTAACTCATCTGGTACGCCCTGCGGCAACACCTAGTGCCAAGAGAACTTGGTTTCTGGGCTAAATTTGGTTTACTACGATCCGAAAAGCAAAGTTTGAAATGTCGCATATATGTCAAAACTGCTTCGTATCTCTGTCGGTGTTAATCAAGGGCGTGCCGTCTCATCACTCTTCTTTGTTTTTATTATGAACACTATCACAATGGACATCCAACATCAAGCGCCCTATGCAGATGATATTTTCCTAGCGTCTTATAGCAAATCTGATCTCGAGACTTGTTCAAAATTGCAATAATCACCTAAATAAAACTAAATTTTTGATGGCCGATTCTATTGGAACAAGCACTATCATTGTCAGTGGTAGTGACCTGCCCAGAACCGAGCAATTTAAATATCTGGAATCAGTGCTATTAGCTAGGATTATAAAATTGCTTCACATATTACCGCAACTTGGACGAAGTGGCGTTCCACAATCGGTGTTCTTTCGACGTATTAACGAATGTCTCAAATCTACATTTTATCGCAGTGTCCTCCGCCCTGGCACCCTCTATGATCCTGAGTGTTAGCCGACTAAAGAAGGCAATGAATAGCGTCTCACGGTAATGGAGACGAAGATACGTTGGACCAGTGGTATAATGATCACATCGGAAATGAGAATATCTGCGACCGATATGGGATCGCGGAAAAAATAGAATTCGCCCTGACTAGAATTCACTTGCCAAGATTGATGGGAGAGAGACTCCATCCAGATCAGGCTTTTAACCCGTAAGATCCAAGCTTGACTCAGGGAATCGTGCAATTTCCAGTAATAGTAATAGCTTACATGGGCGAATCAGTAACACCGAAAGCTCTATCTTCAACAGAGCGAATAATCCAGTTGTTTCCGCGAAATTTTCCAGTAAAGGCTCAATAACAAAAGGGGGTCTTACTAGTAATCGAAGTACTAGAGCATAGAAGCTACGAAGAAGATTGGATCGCCATGGAAGGATGAACCACACAGGCCTACCAAATGTACAACCAAGCCACGAGGCTTTCTCAAGCCAACCGTGCGTAACCTGTCTGGTACGTGCTCTATCAGATAACCAATTAAAGCACTGATAATTGCAAACAAAGATTTTATTTTAATAGACCTGGATTCCTATCTGAATCTATCCTCTCTGCTCTTAACCAAAATCAACTAAACGATTTCTAGAAGATCATTTATCCAAACAAAATTCAAAACATTCCAAACTTTTAATTGCCATCGACTTTAAGTCAACTTCCGCCGATATTGAGTATCAAAATAATTATTGGAACCTCCCCTTGATAATGGTACCCAAATCGAGCTCGACATCGCTGCATTGTGCTCTGAATCCCAAGTAGTCTCTGCCCAGAATTTCACATTATTTTAATTTCGAAATCTATTCTGAGTCAACGCCACAATATCTATTGCCCGAGCGCGGCTACTACAAATCAAAAATAAATTTTAAAGCGCATGAATCTTTTTCTTGGATACTCTAATCGAATTTGGTGTTGTTTTTCGATGAAATCTTTGATTTGTGGATGCTTGAAAAACAATTAAATTGTATGGTTGGCCTTGGATGTAAATTGCCTACGTTTAGAGAATATTAACCTGTCATTCGACTATGTATGTCGGTAAGCCTATTATTTAATTAAGCAGGCGTGCGAAGAGAAGCATATGAAATTACAAGTTTGAAAACGGTTGATATTAGCCGCCCCAAAGATTGACTGAACATTTTTTTAATTTGAGAAAGGAAACTGATGTACGAAACTTAACACGTACGTTGTTAACAGGAGAAATTATGGCATTTTGTAAGTTAAATAATTTATCCACATTAATTTTTTGAGTAGAAAAACTGCAAAAATGAACATTGTAACGAACCTTGCGGCGTTGCAGCAAGGGGTCTTTATGTCAACTTGACAAGAAGGAAGTCATTATCCGTTCTGGTAAACTGCTTCTCTAAAGCCCTTGCAGGGTTTTACCCCCAAATTCCATCTATTTTAGACCATGCAGTTGATGTAATTTTCTCGGCACGACTCCTACTTTACGGAATTTTGTCAAACCGTCGATTAACAATCAAAAACTGATCCTCTGACTTGCTGCTGATTACGCACAGAGCATATTAGCTGTTCTGTTGGTACCATCCACAATATAGCATACGTGAATAATACGTTAATAATCAACGCCACATCAGCAAGCCAGGTCAAAGGCTACCATTAACATCTTACTATCCGACGAAATTGAAGGCTATGAATTGACTAGTCCTCATCAAGCAGAGCCTTTTTTCATTGTCATCGGGAAGCTCTTCTAAGTCGAGATTTCCAGCTGTCTCTAGAAAACTAGATTTATCAAGATATAAAGGATGCCTTCTGGCGCACTTGATGGAAATGAAACTAGGACCTGGGAACTGAATTATCTCAGCATGGTTGCCTCTAACCGTCTTGACATCAGGAAAAAAGCTTTCGGTCTCGTGAATCTTTCGTCATAAAAGATCCTATGCCATAATGCCTAATGTCACAGATTCTATTAAATCAAACCCATGACCCTTGCACCAGAAAAACCCAAGCGCAGTCTTTCAGCTTTATCAGTCTCGGTACCAGTAGATGGGAGGACGCTTTGGCATGCTGCAGGTAAATTTGGCCAACCTTTATGTTTTTTGACATAAGCTTAGCCTAAAGTATAATGGAAAACAGTTAGAAGTGGATAATATCCTTGCCCTTCTTCGAGGACCAGGTATTCAACTTCCAAAATGTTCTGCCCAGCGCAGCTCGGTATTTACAATAGTGAACTTGAGCCAACCGCCAGAACTAAAAGCCGGGAACTACCTGCTGGAGCAACTTTAAGGCAGCGTCATCAGTTCCCTCCAAATGAAGGAGCCCATCGCGAAAACCTTGATTATTAAATCTTGCCTTCGTTCAGTCTCCACCATTTTCATCCACAGGCACTTCCGGAGGATAGTAAATTGTCCCTATAACATTTTGTCATTCTTGGAGGAAACTCCCACGGTAGCGGCCAGAAACGAGGCTGCAGCTTTCACTTACGTCCTCTTTTTCCCACCTTCGGTCTCATTCACTGATTCGATCACTTTCCAGCAAATTGGTCCTAGTCCCCGCGAGATGCGAGGATGTAGGCGCTAGTGCGTCTATGGTTTCCGGGCCGCTTGGCTCCTTTTTCACAAATCGGTGTTAAACCAGTAGCGTTCACGTCGTCAGCTTCCCTTTTTTCCGTTCTGCCTGGTAAGGATGAAAGAGAAGATTTTGACAGTAATTCTGTAATTCTGCAGCCCCCCATCCTTAATGGCTGAAGTAGATTTGGGTTGTAGTACCGCGAACGGAAAACATGTTTTCTACAGATTTCTCCGTAGATGGACATGAATTAAGATGAGGCCTCGAAAATTCGTGCCTCGGTCGCGACTTGATTGCTAATGATCGCGGGTGGATTCGAAGTATGTGACTTCGTACCACTTGGAGAGTTAAAATCCATAGTTTCCATATTCATGTGTAGTAGTAAACTACTTCAGGCTCCCTCACCACGACAAGGTGGTGTCCACGAAAAGATAGCATCCGCCACCACAATAAGGTGATGTCCCCCACCACGATAAGATGGGTCAGCAATCTACTTTGATGCACCTAAGTAGTTCTTTTTATATGATACTTAAAAGATTGTTTAAGATAATAAATTGCTTCATATTTTTTCCTTCTTCCTCTTTAATAACTGAAGGGACGACAACACTCCAAAGTTCTTCAGGAGTCGAACCAGTTTTATTTAAAAGAATTTCTGTTTTCCCGCAACGTCACCGAGACTGTCTCTTATTTAGTAATTTCCGAAGAGTATGACATCCGCACAGCCTCTATTTTTTTTATTATTCAATTTCATTGGACTGCTGACCTTCATTTTCTTTGTAGAGAAAAACCTATCTCAGGATTCGAGCCCTGGATTCGGAAATGGGGAGACTAATGGTCGATACTTGAACTGGACAAAATATCTCTGAGCAACGAATCATCCCAGACCGATATGAAAATGCAAAGCTGCTTACAAAATACCTCATCAAATCTGAATTATTTAAAAACAACAAGAAACTCACAGGACAAAGGATACAATCAGAACTATCTTTTGAGCAGAATTATCATAGACAGTACACTTCTAAGTAACAGCCCTTTGTCCAAGTCGAAGAAGACCTTCTGTTCATAACCAATAGAAGTGCCTCCCCAAATTAACTCATCGAGCGCACGTAAGTTATCCCTCCATTCGATGATTTCAATTAGCATTGCTTAAGCTTTGAAATACGTACAGGAGTGATAAGGACATTGACAGTAGACCAGTCGAAGCAGTTTATTTACCTCGTTACCTCGGGTTTACAACTCAGTTCTTATGAAGGCTTGTGTTCGTCTTTGTGCTCTACCGCTAATATAAGCTATTAGCACAAGATTAAGTGTGGTGATAATAAAACTGAGGCACAGTCTCATTGAGAACGATATAGGAACGATTGTGGCTACACTATATTCCACAAAGAACTTAACAGGACACATGCAGGATGCCATCAAACAAAATGATTATACAGGGCAATGTAAAGTCCTAAAATATAGGAGAGACATGATCTTAGCTTTGTAAATTTCTGAGATTTCTACTGCTTTGTCATCAGCGGAACACTGTCCTAGTACAAGGTTTACCTCAAATTGAAGCATAGGAAAACAGCCTCTGAACAATCCGCCTATGAATAATAAAAGATTAAGTGCCTGCGCGGGTGAAGTCATCGCGCATGTCCCAAAGCGACGTTACAAGAGCTAGCTGACTCCGAAAACGGAGAAGTGTATTAATCTATGGAAGAAGCTGGAAGCTACGTTGATAGCTGCGAGAGAGGGTGAGCGCGTTACAGTGGAACTTTCTTATCGCGGCAAATTAGAATTCCGCGTAGGTCCTGAAGAAATAAATTCCACCATCACGAAAGAGTTTTGAGTAGACCATGAACCATTTGGATGATGCTGTGAGGGTCATTAACGGTAAGTTTTTCATCTACCATGATAAAACGAGGAAGAAACACTTTATATAATCGCCGAATGTTTGGTGGAGTTCCATCTATTATGGATGATTTTCAAGTTCACATAACGTGTGAATACGAACTTTTTCTCTAAGCTTCTCTAAGGGCTGCGGTCTAAGCTCTTTACCAAGGAATGGATGAAAGTTTTGAAAGAGGGTACCCGCACTAAGTGCTAAAATCTAGCAAAAATCATCCTGGAACGTGTCGTTTTTAACCGAAAGTTGATTTTGGATGACATCAACACTATGTATTCCACCCAGAAGGAAAGTTTCGTTGGAGAGGAAGGGAGCGATTCAATTGATGATTTCCCTTCTCCTCAAACACCTCGAATAGATGGACGAAATTTGCTTATTCTCTCACTGCTCTGTTGACCTCGGTCAAATGGCTCTGCGTTTGGAAAAGGAGGCAAGCGGGGTGTCAAAGATAGGTCATCACACTTTTCCTATTTTCATAATCGTCAGAATATCGCGCGCTTCAAATAGTTTGTAATCTTTCAAGCATTGTTTGTGTCGGACATTATCATTCGGCAATTGTTGCCGCTCAATTTTCTTATTTACCCATGAAAAAATATTTACCGTGCAAGAAAAACTTAACAAGGAGAATGGGTGTATGCCCGGTAATCAAAAGAAGTATCTAGCTTCAGTCATAGTTTGTTCATATGAACTCACTTCGTTTTGACATTGACGAAATTTTATACTTCTGAGATGGACATATTGTTATTAACTTTATTCGTGCAGATATCGGAACCGGATGTATTTTGAGGCCTAGATTTCGTAGATGTGCACTACTACCTGTTACACTTTTTGATGGTCATATTTTGACCCCTCACTCCCCTATGTTTCACCCGATATCAAATATGGAACCAATTTCGAGTACTAATTGAGCCCTTCCATTTAATTTTGCACCCTCCATTCACATGTATGAGGAGCCCCTCCCCCCGTTAAACTTAACACAAAATGGCGCCATTTGCTGCATGTAAAGAAAACAACAGATCACACGCTCTTACCAGTTTTCGTAACAATCGGTTCAGCTGTTTCCGAATAAATCGGATGTGACAGACAGACAGACAGACGCCTGTCTGTATATCGACTTTTGTGTAAAAACAAAACCACGAAAATGGTACATAAACATTCTTTTTTTAAATTTTATAGCATAAAATACTTGTAACAGTATTTATGTCCGAACTAGGTAAATAGGAACTTTCTTATAGATGCGTAGATTTAGTGAATCCATCAGGATAAAAGACCCGAGATTCTAATTAATACAACTAAGTGTTCGCTTCTTGGAACAGAGGACAATTAACGCCAAAGGACAGTTTTCCCAGTTCCCTCTACTTGCACTAAGTAGAGCTAGCTAGATCTGCAAATAAATTGCATGAAAATCTCGCCTTCTTCTCCGCAGCTTCGTCAGTGCGACTACCGAGTCTAGCGACATGCTACATGTCTGCCTTATAAGCTTACAAGCCCAAGCTCTGCTATATAAAGGCGAAATCATTCTTATATAAACGAAGTCGACAGCTGGCAAATAGTCTGAATAGATTCAACTTTTCACATATTTTTGAGCGATACATCTTGTATTTTCAACCAGCAGTAAAATTTCCTTCGAAAACCAGCTTTTGTAATGTAATCCGTTGGAGACGATCAAAGCTCCCTTGCTGTCAGGTGCATAATCTTTCTATGATCATAAGGTTTACCTAACCAGTATCCTGATTTGCGGAGCCAGTTAATATTATACGATATAATGTTTTTGGTATGAAGATCGAATGGGGGAACAGGAGTCTACAGAGATCGTCTCCTGCTACATGGCCCCAGTAGTGCCCACACCTGGGGTTTATTAATTCAATTTAGCTGGTCTTACTATGTTCCGTACAATTACAAAATAGCGCCGCAAAGAAGGATAGGACAAGCTGTGTACAGCCACATATCCCGATGTTTTTGAAAAGGTATCAAGCTATGCAGGCATTCGTAACTTGTAGTTCCATGTTTAGCCTCTAATTTGGCTCCGAATACAAGACAATTCCCAGGCACCTTATTTTATTCATTGAGCCACGTGAGGTGGAATTTAGGTATCTACGTTAGTAGCGAATAGCATCGAATTAGTTTTCACTGGATTTATACTGAGTTCTCATGAAATTTTACCAATAACGTAACGACATATGTAAATCGCCGCATTGGTAGCGCCCCTCTCCTAACGGCCCTAGTTAAGGAGCTGCCTTCCATATTTTTTTGAATTACTGCTCTTTCTATATACAGAAAGGACGCTAAGGCATACTGCTTATTACCTAGTAAAGAGCAGTTTCTAGCCTACATTCCAGACAGGGGGACTAAGAATTGGAAAGAAGTAATCTTTTCATGATTACCGTTAAAGGGAAGTCTAGGACACGTTCTTGAATTTTCAGCATAACTAACCAGGCACAACTAATTGGCCTAATTTTCTCGGAGAACTGAATCCACCTCAATTTTAAGTGATGCACACTTAATTTTCTAATTATGGGGAAGTATGCCACTTTTCAAAATGGTCCGGGCTTAGCTAAATTTAAATATTTATTTTAAATATGCCTAAATCGACGGCAGAAAGTGCATACTAACTATCTACACTGAATTTGCTAAAGCCTTCGATACTGTAAATCAAAAGATACTTCTGTCCAAACTCTCGTCTCTAAGCGTTCTCATACCACTTGTTTTATGGGTTGCCGCCTATCTTTCCAACCGATCCTTCTGCGTCCCTTTTGATGGCTGCACATCCCGCTCCTTCTCCTCCTACACTGACGTCCCACAGGGATCTATTCTGAAACCTTTATTATTTTTATTTTTTATTAACGACCTTCCCCTTCTCCTTACTTGTCTCCGTTTGCTCTATGCAAACGACGTTAAGCTGTTTTCCGCTATATCGTCGCCTATCGACTGTGTTTCCCGTCAATCTAACCTGAACACTCTGGTTCGTTGGTGCTCTGCTAATGATTTAGCTCCAGTGTACACGGACTAAACAAGGTAATATCATCCGAACATCATGTCCGCCATATTTGAATTCGATGATGTCACTTGGGTCGTGATTACCGAGTAGTTTTGGTTTCCAAATCGTTGCGAATATTTTATTGATAAGCATTAAAATTGGTGGTTTTAATTTTGATATCAATCGTGTTTAAAACAAATTTTCGTGAAAAATTGAAAATGGTGAGGTGCGCGATAAATGTTTGTGATAGTTTTCAAGGCAAAAGAGGAAGCACCTTGAAATTCTTTCGTTTTACAAAGAATGAGACAATTTGCGAAGAGTGGAGAAAACTTTGTGAAAAGTGTAGGAAGATCGACTTCAAAAACGCTCGTGTGTATACAAAATTTTTTGCGCTAGACGATAATAAGCTTCAAGACATACTTCTGAAGACTGTAGAAACCAAAAGACGGTTAAAGGACGACGCTTTACCGAGTCAGTATTTACGGGAGCAGGCTAAAGCGACAGATCCAAAAGAGTAAAGCTCAGGAGATAAAAAAGGGGGTACTATCTTTTGAGACGTAAGATGTTATTGAACTTGGAGATGAAATTTTAAAAAATAGAAAAAGACTAGAGGTTTTCGTCCAAGATGTAGGATTTCATCTTGTGAGCAGCGTGACCGAAAAAGCTAAGTATTGTTTTCTGCTTATATTTATTCGTCGTGCCTGCTTCTTGGACGAAACCGTCTTGCCTTTGGTCTTTCATTGGGGGCTTGTCCATGAACGGGCACTGTAAGTTTCTGTGCACTTAATGCAGTCCACCATTGAGTTGATGGTGGGCTAAGCACTCCTCATATAAATAAATAAATAAATCCAAATTTAATTTCCGATAATTGTATTAAAGGGAAGAAGAGATTGCAAGTTGTTAAAGCGAAGTAGAAAGAATATCGCCTGTTCAATCGACACGAAAGGACGCCGAGGTTCAAACAAAATAAGTTAACTTTAGGGTGAAAGTACGTTTGTTTCACTAATCTAAATAAAATGTTCAAAACAGGGTTGACCACGATTGTAGCACTTCAAAGCTCGCAATAAAAAATACTTCTACAAACAGCATAACGTACTATTTCTCCTTTGAAGGGTATTTTTACGAAAGAGCAAATTCGGAAAATCTGAATAAAAAGATGCGTTGAAGTAGTGAGGATATTTATTCTGCCATTTCTCTTTACACTAAAGGACCACTAAAGGCGTCTATACAAGAGAAAAATAGCACTGCCAACAGTGCCAACATTAAAGAAATGGACTGCAAAGATAAATCGTGAAATCGTGAATTCTGTGCTGCAAGTACTATCGAAAACAAAGTACGACTGTGTGTTCTATCTTTTAACGAGATGAAGATCAGAAGTACTTTTGAGTATGATAAGACTAACGACTGGCCCCTAAACTGTTTACTTCCACAACCGGTCACTAAAAAAATTTATTAAAATTATTTATCAATTTGATGTGTTCATGCGACGTTTATGCTCTTTATTGAAAATAAACGTGATTGATTTGATTTGATTTTTATTTGAATTTCTGAAAGTAAGTTCTTCTGCTGTTCGGCGAACGAGGAGAATAACGTCGCCGTTATAGAAAAAGCTAAGTATGACCAGGCTGTTTTTCGGAAACTGGAGAGTGGAAACTTCTTCGAATTGTGGAACAACCCGCTTCCCGAATCTATCAAAAGAGCGTTGAAGGGAGCTAGTGTGGTATTTCCGAACATTGGGCGACTTCGAACGCCTAATCCTGTGCTTCCAAAAACCAGATGTCAACTGTAAATCCACAATGAAGGGCACAAGATGCGAGAAATCATTGCAGAGTCGAACTCACCGACGTACAACATCGCCAAGTGGTTGATCAATAAGTGCCAAACCCTTAGGACGACGAATAGTAAGTAACTAATACAGAAGCTGCAACGCATTGACAGGATGGGTGGTGACGAGGTGATGGTATCGTTCGATGTGAACGCATTGTTTCCCAACACGCCAGTGAAAGAGTCAATTTTCGAACTCGAGAGATGGCTGAGCCAGTTCAGATCTGGCCCGGAATGGAGAAGAAAAGTTTGTATCTATGCAAACCTTGCCAGGTTCTGCATGAACGAAAACTATTTTACGTTTCGGGATAGGTTCTACAAAACTACTTCGGGAGTACGGATGGGAAACCCTCTCCCGCCGATGCTCACACTTCATGTCATCAATCGAAGAAGAAATTGAATCCGGAGGAACAATACCTAAAGTACTGTTTAGATATATAGATGACGTATTTGCGATTGTTAGAAGAGACCGATATCGATATGGTCATCTCCTCTATAAACAAGATTCATCATAAAATCGAGTTTACACTAGAGGTAGAAAAGGATGGGGCTCTACCCTTCCTAGATCTAAATATCGTCAACTCTAACGGGAAGCTTAAGTTCGAGATATACCGTAAACCTACAGCAACGCAGAGAACGATACCAGCATCTTCACACCATACATTTTCCCAAAAAATGGCTGCCTATAATTACATGATCCACCGACTGATTAAATACCCTCCTTCGGAATACGGTTTCAATAAGGAACTACAGCATATTATTGACACCGCTATTAAGAATGGGTATAATCCTCAGACTGATCGGAAGGAAAATCAAGCAACATGAAAGGCATGCCTATACAACACTATTCTCGCAGCAAAAGGAGGCAACCACCAGACGGATAAGTATCCCGTATTCTTCCCTATTTAACAACATCAGGAATTGGATAAAAAAGTTTCAACTAGAAGTCGTAGGTTTGAGTCGATCGTCCACCTTGCAGAATTTATTGGGAAGCGTCAAGGATCCTTTGGCAGCGGGCGAAAAAAGTAGGATCTACCGAATAACGTGCAGCGACTGTAATAAAATATACTTAGGACAGACTAAACGCCTCATAACGACTAGATTTAATGAGCACGTCAAGGAAGCGGTAAGTAGTGTTCGGAAATAAAAGTCGTGCATAATATCATCAATGGCAGCGCACATACTCGAAAAAGCCCATACCATTCAACGGGAAAATCTTGAGCTCTTGCGTCACACAAACCGAATGACAACCTTGAACCCTTGGGAAAGTCTAGACATTTTGAGAGAAGACGCGACGCGGTTATTAACCACACAGATTCACGTAACTGCCCTTCAAAATTAATAAGACTCGCCGCGGTAATTAACAGGTAATTAGGTCAATAGTTTAAACAAAATTTTAAAAGTAATTTAAGTAATTAGTGATTAGGTATAAAAGCATGTAATCGCAATTGTTTTTAGTAGCTTTGTACTGACGAAGGGGGTAAGTTCCTCCCAAAATATACACATATCTACATTGAAAACTAAAATTTGTAGTTTGGAGAAAGCTACTTGTCTATCAATTTTAGGCTAGACTACAAGTCGCAGACAATATCTCTTATCCAACATTTTATTTACTAACGATAAATTTTAGTTACAACTTGATTTTTGGTCGTAATATTAACAAATCTCTGATCATCTTGCCGAATTGGAATTTCGATTTGGAATATCTCTGAGACTTTTCTTCCGATTTTCATAGCTATGGACTTTATTCATACATACATTACCTTCAAATCTTGATTCATAACTTTCCTTTAGCTATAATAATTCCAGAGAGACAAGATGTTCATTAAATTTCACTACCCATTATATCCGTCCAAGTGACGTCATCAGCAATTTGACGCTTGTCTAGTCGGTGTACACTGACTTAACTCTAAATGTTAGAAAGTGTCACGCTATCTGCTACACATTACATACCACTAACCCACTTCCTTCTCCTACTCTCTTACCGGATATTCCTTATCACGCCAACACTCCACTCAAGACCTCTTGTCACTTTCGAAAATAAGCTCCGCTTCGACATCCATTGCCTCGAAGTCCCCAATCGAGCAATTTTAACTCCATCCAACCCTCCTAAGCTCTCTTCAATTCCCTCGTGAGGAGTAACCTCGAGTACTCCTCTGTGATCTGGCCACCTTCCCGTAATTATGAATGTGTTACCCTTGAAAATATGCAACGCAAATTTCCTCTTCTTTCCCTCGTGTGGACTATTGCTCATGCCTCCGCTTTCTGGTGCTCAGAGGTGACGATGAGGAAGACGGGGCGGTAACCCAGTCGGCCAAACCAAAACCAAGTGGCCGAGGAGAACCTCCATAGTGGTGGCACCGGGAGACGCTGTACTTACTTTGGTTTGCCGGCCGTGATGCATTAGGTGAATGCTCCAAAGGCCTAATCAGGGCGATCAGACCCAAGTCTGCACGGGGACTCATTTGAAGTGGTAATTGGCCACGAAACCTTACCAGGGGTATACTGGAACCATGGAAACCGGGATAGCTCCTGGACTCTCATACTTCGGGTGAATTCTCGTTGTATATGAGTACAGCTCGGTTGTTTCCGGTTGGCCCCCCTTAGTGGGAGTTTCATGGTGGTTGTGGTTGTGCTCAAGCGAGAAGAGACCTTTGGGCCCGGGCGTGGTATTGCGGGTGCCGTACTCCTTAGATCGGTAGAGATTTAGGTAATTCTTGCATCCACCAGTATGAATGCTAAGCCATGCACTTGGTATAGACTGGTACCGTTGTTGCTTGTCTCAGCGGGACTCTGATTGTGGTCACAAAATCAATCCGTGTCTGAAGAGAACCGTAGGATTAAGTCTCCACGACAGGTAACTACGTTAAACACCATGGGCTTAACTGCCTCCGCTTTCTAAACCTCCCCCTCCTACAACAACGTATAACCTATCTGAATTTATGCACATTTTCTAAACTTTCCTCGGGTCGGATAGACTGCTCGGCCTCTAATGACATCAGCTGCCATCCTGCGTCTTATAATACAGGGAACGTAGACAGTTTCAATGTGCCCTTCACAGAGTTTGAAGTCTACTTCCACACCCCGATTCCTAGGCTTTGTCGAAGTTACAATGCACAACAGTTTAGTCCTTTACACTTCTCTTCTTAGTTTTAAACTCTCTTCTTCCTGAGGGCACTTGATAACAGGAGTTTACTCTGCTTATTGTCCGTTAAATAAATAAATTATATTCTCTGGGCCTCAATGAATTTTACTTATCTTTACTTATAGAAATAGAAAAACCTGCGTTCTACAAGATTGACTATGGCATCGGTATTGATAGACAAGGTAACTGCCACTGACACATTTGGGATAAGCTAGCATAATTTAAAGATGCTAACTCGTTCTTTTCTACTTCATATATTTCAGGAAGCTTCATAGTTACCCACAATTTGCTGCTGAAATAACCTAAATGTCACTAATATCAAATATCAAAATGAGGAAAGTAACCGCCTTTTCAGAAAACATTGGAAGACCATCTTGAAAACTAAAAACCTTTTACTTCCATTTTTCCATTTTACCTCGAACATTTATATAAAAATTTGCAGCGAGTAGATTGCTTAACACCAAAACCAGAAATAGTGTAATTATCCAGAAGAGAACACAGTTCTGGTCTATGTAAAAACGGAACTAGCCTCATTTAAAGGAGTGTAGCAACTTGGAATGTGTCGTAGTTTTTGAATTGGTTTCTTGCATGAATTGGAGTTTGGATAGTTTAATGTGAATATTTCTTCTTCTGGAATTATTTTTCAGTGTGTGGTAAATATGAATATAAAAATGGAATGAATATTTATTTAAGGTTATTATTTAGGAATGGGGAAAGTTTTAAATGCCAACGATTTCCCGTCAGCATCGTGCCAATTTCTTGAATTAGCAGCGATGGATCAACCACACTTAACGACTTCAATTAAACAAAAAATGTCTACATTTCATTAACCCTAAGTAAGATCGAAAAACTCTACGACTAATTAGTGCAAATTAACCTAAATTATTACACAATCTTGCTTGTGCGAAATTTCAACAAATACCAAAGAAAAACTGGCACCAATTATCCAAATTGTAACAAAATCAAACGCTACCGCTAATGGTGCTCGCTTAAGACAACTCGCCAATTGGGAAAACTGAAAAGCTCTTTTGTCTAAATCAACTCAACCAAAGTGCGAAAGAAAATTCAACGAAAAAAATTTAAAAAAAAAAAGATATTTTGTGAATAATAATAAAAAAGTACGACTTACTGCCATGTAAAGCTCCCAGTAATGCCATCTTTGAGACGATCGCGTAAAGAGCGCTGTCTACTCGGTGCTGAGCCAGTGAACGGGGGCAAAGTGGGGCTACCACTACTGCCACCCCCGCCGTGAACGGGGCTCGCGCGTGAAGCTTTCGTTGGACTATCTATGGACCCGCTGCTGCCGCCGCCAGCAATGGCCCCCGCCGACGTGGATGGCATACCTTTTCCATGACCTGCTCCCGTCGCTGCTGATTGCGGTCCGCCACCGCCACCACCTACACCATTGCTCGCTTTCGGCGAATTCTCACGGCGACTGTTCGGCATTTTGCTCCAATTTACGCTGGCGATAAATTAATTAAATGCGATAACTTCTCTGCTGGCCAACGTTTGTGCGGCGTTTTATTTATCTAAACATTTTCTCGGGGGCGCGTCAATGGGTTAATTTCGAATTAGTTAAATTTTTCTTTGCTTCTATTTTCGCGCGTGTTATCGTCTTAGATTGTAAAATTGACAAACCTTTCTTTCCCGGATTAAACTCCTCTTATTAAGGTGGGGCGGGTGCCACGATAGTAGGAAAAAAGGATAGAAAGTAGTACTCGCAAGATGCTAAAGGAGCGAGCTCCTAGTTACCTTCACAACCAAATGCTCGGTTGGGAGAATGTCAAAAGATAGATTTTGTACAATGAAAAAAGCTGAGAGAAAGATGTTATGGAAATAATAGCTGAGTAGGAAATGAAAAGTTCTAATTATTCGATTTAAATGGAAAATTTACACGAACTAGAGGTATCCAGACTATCAAGCGAAGCCTGAAGCGTTATTTCAAACTCATTTTACTGTATTTGACCGTTCAACCAACCTGAAAAAAAGAGAAAACCGGAATTAGTTATGACAAACCAATGTTTATAGGAACATTATTACAAACACTGAACTTGCTTTTAATGATTAAGAAAGTCTTTTCCTTTAAGCCTGCATGCGTTTGATGCAGCATCGTAATACATATCTAATAATAAATATGAATATCTCCATATTCCTGATGCGCTTCTTCTCTCACGTCTTCTTCTAGACCTTACTTCAGCAAGATCCTACTTCACATGAAACTCCCCGTGGACACCACCTTGCCGTGGTAGGGGAGCCTACGGTATTTCACTACTACGCTAAGGGTGTCCAAAAACACATGAAGGTGGACACAAAGGAGTAGCTCTCCAAGTCGTAAGAAGTCGTAGACTTCGAATCTAAACGCGACTTTGAGAAATTAGGTCGTCGCCGAGGCATGAATTTTGAAAGCCTCATCAGATTCATGTTTCCCCACTGAAAAATCTGTGGAAGACAGGCTCTCTACGTCAGTGGAAAACCTGCACCCGGTGCCTATGGCACGGTCAGCTAGGGGGAAGAGGAAGGCTCGGCAGAACGAAACTTCAGTCTCAAAGGAGAAGATACTACAGGCTTGCCTTTCAGAACCTTCTCCTCCGACTCTACCATGGAAAGCAGAAGAAATAGAAACTGGTGATGTGGACGCAACTGGCCTAATTCCTGTATGTGGAAACAGATCCATGCAGCACGGTCATCGTGAACCTGGGAGCCCCGCCAGCCGACGAAAAGGGAAGGCACTGCGGAAGAGAGCAAAGTTTCTTAAGAATGGAGGCATGAGCGTTGTTACACCACCAAGTGTGGCGATATCCTGAGAAATTGAGGACAAGCTGGTAAACCGGGTAAGATCCCCACTTAACGCAGCAGACTTTGATTGATTATAGACTGGCGAGTGCTAGAGGGAGTCTCACTCTTAGATCACCGTTACTTAGAATTTAATCTTTCTATTGCAGGCGAACAGTCTATAAGACGGAATCCAAGGAAAACTGATTAGACAAGACTCAATGAACTTCTTGGCGGCAAAGTGGAAACTCTGAATCGCACACTTTTAAGAATGCTTTGAAGAGGCTTGCCCTATTTTCCGAAGTCAACGGAGGCTGTGCAGAGACCTTAGTAAGGACGAGTCGATCAAGTTGGACTCTAGAAAACCTCTTAGAAAACCGAATGGTAGTTTCACGAACACCAGAGTTGAGTCTATACAGACTCTATTGGAAATACACTACCTGAGAGAACAGGTCTCAGAAGTGGAAGGAAGAGAATTGGCGGTTTATGCAAACCTTTTAACACGAAGATGTTGTAAGGCGAATTGAGACACTGCGAGAGCGATTGTTACCAGTGGAAAGGCGTGAGCTGCTATACTATAATTTGAACACCTCAAAACACCTAGCATGAATGCCATCTACCCAGCGATGCTAAAGGGAAGTATAGAGTACTTAGAGCAACTTGTCTTGCTCTGGGCTACGTGCCTTCTTCTTGGCAGAAGGTTAAGGTAGTCTTCATACCGAAGCCTGGGAAATCCAAAGAACTTCAGGTAAATCAACTTAACATCATTTTTGCTAAAATGTTTGCAGAAACTGGTTGAGCGTCATATTCGCGAGAAGGCGCCAAAGTCGCATCCACTAAATGAAAACCAACATGCTTACCAACGTGGAAAGTCCTGTGAGTCTGCTCTTCAGTCTTCGGCTTCAGAGATAGAGGACGCAAATCTGAGAGGCGAGTATGTGATGGGGTGTTCATGGACATTGAAGAGACATTTGACTGTGCGCCCTTCCAAAAGTTTTATGATGTCGTGGGAGAGCATGGTATTGATGAAACTTTAATTAAGTCGAAATATGCTATGCCAACGCAGAGATTGCTGTGTGCTGAAGTGGGTGTTGATCGCTACCTAACAACGGAGGCGACGAAAGGCTGCCCTCAAGCAGGCGTTCATGCGCCGCTTCCGTGGAGTATGTTGATCGTGAACTGTAAAATATGCAAATATACGCTCAAGCTTATACGGATGACGTGCCTGTGCTAGTTGTTGGTCGAGATCTCGGAACGGTGTATAGAAATACACAACGCGCCCTTGATTTGATTGACAGTTGGTGTGTCAGGCATGGACTTTCTGTAAATCCAAATAAAACTACAATGTTATCATTTACAAAAAGGAAGAAACTGGATGATTTTTGCCTTCCAGAGATCAGGGGTGCAACCCTTTAAGAAGTTTCTTTGGAACAAACAGGTAGAGCTAAAGATGAAACGAGCTCGAACAGCTTATGGACTGTGTAGGCGGACCTTTGCCTCGACATAGGAACTTAGGCCTCAGGTAGTAATGTGGATATATGTTGCTATCGTACATCCGCAGCACTGCAATGAGAGCAGCTCATAGACTATATCGATTAGATCTATGGGGAAACAATGGATATGCCGGCACACTTTTTGCAACGCTTTCTGATTCTCGGATCCCCATACATTTGGTAGAAGATATGAAGTTATCGTGAAGCAATGAGAAAACCTTTGGGGTACCTAAACCTAAACTATTAAAACAATCCCAATGAAAGCTAACAAACTGAACGAGTTTCTTATCAACAAAACAAAACAAAAATACCCACCTCACACACATACAGCCTCAAAACAAGCCGAAGAAGGTCAAGGAGAAGGCATTTGGCGAATACCATGTGGAGTTACGATCTGGACGATCAGCGACAGGCTAACTGTTTACCATCAAAATAATGGTTGCTGAATGAAGAATTCAATGTACGATGAACAACAATCTGACAAACTCATCAGAGTCAGGGAACAGACTAGGGCAGGTTGATGGACTTACCCCAGACCACACGCCCACTATTAACACCATATTACGATCCTTCATAATAAAACCTAGACAAGACGGAAAACAAAGCTTCATGTTCTTAAATCAATTATAAGACCGACATGTGAAACATGGATCCTAACCCTATATGTAGTTGGAGCGAAGTCGTCATATTAGGAACATTCTGACCCTAACATTTCACGTTCTCGGAGTCATAATTAACCTGCTTTGCAACCTGAATGAAAGCACAGAATTTTGCAATAAAAAAACCAAAAATTTTGAATCCATCTTTCTTCCACATTAGATATCTGCATATTGCCTTACAAAATCTTGGGAAGAGATAGTAATTTCAAGTTTCAAGGCGTGTTGTGATATTTATATATTTACGAACATGTAGATATGAGCTTTAATTCATTTCTGACTTTTCAAATAATCAAGACTTCCTTTTTCCTATTCGCTAGTGATATTTATTAAGCTTGCAAAAGCCGATATTTCGAGAACCACTTGTTCCCTTCATCAGCGCTAATAAGGTTTGTTAGCTTAATAAATATCAGCGAGCGAGTAGAGCGAGTAGAAAAAAGCAAGTCTTAATTATTTCAAATAATTTAACCGCTAGAAACACCGCGAAATTACGCCTAGATCATTTCTGACATTACTCACCACTTTTCATCCTAGGGTTCCGATACATATGCTACTAGGTGCTTTCGACTACAGTGAACCACAACAACCATTCTATTCACCGAGCCCAAAAAATGCAAAAAAAAAGTTGTTGCGTATCTAGGTTTGAATGCATTTGCTTATTCTCAGAAACAAACAATATCCAGTGGTACTGGAAGAGCAGATGCAGCAAAGATCTAAACCCCGTGCGCTGCTCCAAAATGACCCGTAGGGTGTTAATGTAGTCAGGAGGATCCGAAGCGGAAACCAGCCTGCTCCTGTTGATCAAGCCTTCGAGATTGTTTTTGATGCGTTGCAAGATTATTTAAGCTATTATCTTTGCATCGGCAGGGGGCACGCATATACCCCTCCAATTTTCACACTCAAAACTATTCCTCTTCTGTGGAATCTTGACGATCATCTCCTTCTTGAACTCTCTGAGAAAGGTCTTCGATTCCCAAGATTTCCACACGCTCTGTAGGAAGGCAATCAAGCCCAGCGGCGTTATTCCGTTTCAGTGCATTTATGGCCGAAATAATTTCTCTTCGGATTGAAGGAACAGTATGCAAGAGGAGAACGTCCAAAGCGGAACGCGCCAGGGGTTCATTCTGTCATGGATATTATTTTTGTTTGTTTAGGGATTGAAGAGTCCTAAGTCCGCATCCACTTGATGTCGGACCGGAGCAAATGAGAGCAATTTACTCCCATTCTTCATGGTCCACGGACTTCTCATTTTGAGTTTAACACCCAAAGCTTAAAAATCCAAAAAGGGACGAAGACGGGTACGACTTCGTACTAGAGCAGATGGAACTCATCATTGCCTCACCCCTTCCTTGGGAGCAGCGTGAACGAAGCGGCTCACAGGTGTTATACATAACAAGGGAACGAATTATATCCAACGTAAATCCGCCCACAGTTGGGACCAAAGCTTGGCCGAAGCTAGACGGATTTACGTTGGATATAATTTGCACCCTTGTTTTGTTTTGCGAATTATAAAGCGTACAAAACCTGCGGGCCACTCCCAGGGCAGAGGTGAGGCAGCGTCTGGCGTGTTGTCTCTGTCCTGGTATGAGACCGTAGCCGTCTTCGTCCCTCATGACATCTATTTGCTTTCACACCAAATCATGAGCCTTGTTCAAATGCCTCCGGATTTGAAAAGAGAACCAAGTAGAGTTGGACTGAAGGTAAACACGAACAAAATCAAGGGTCTCAGTCTAACGAGTCATCGCGCTCTGCATTAATGGGCAGAGCATCGAAAGCGTCGATCAATTTGTATATCTAGAGAGCGTGATTTCTGCCGACGGCAGCACCGAACTAGATATTGCCCGACCCATTAACAACGCTAGATCCGCTTTCGTTACTCTATCTAAAACCTGAAAATGCAGTTATCTCAACATCAAGATCAAGTTGAGAGTGTTCTGTGCTAGTGTTCTTTCTGTGTTCCTATATGGGAGTAACACATGCAAAGTCAACTACACTATTATCCAAGAGCCCCAAGCTTTCATCAATGCCTGTCTGCGTCGTATTATCGGAATGCGCTGCCCTGACACTATCTGAAACGAAAAATTTGGCCGGCGCACAGGCCTGTCACTAGTAGGCCCTGTGATAGATCATACATTAAGGAGAGGCGACAGTTGCGTTGCGGGCTACGCAGTGGAATCCACCCTCCCCCGATGGCCGATGGTATTTCAGGCAACGAACGATGGTGTTTGTGGTTAACACGCTAATATTTCACCATTCACAACGCCACAGATATACTGTGCTAGAGCAACAGGCTTTCAATGATGACTTTTGGAACAACATTATCACTCAGTGGTAGCAAGCAAAATTGCCGCATATGGAGCTCGGAGAACCCACAAGATATTAAGCCCTTGAGTGTCTAAAGTAGGTACCTGTCGTGGAGACTTAATCCTACGGTCTTCTTAAGACACGGATTGATTTTGTGACCACAATCAGAGCCCCGCTGAAACAAACAAAAACGGTACCAGTCTATACCAAGTGCATGGCTTAGCATTCATACTGGTGAACACAAGATTTACCTAAATCTCTACCGAACTAAGGAGTACGGCACCCGTGTTGAAACGCAACAGCACTCCAAGGCCCGAAGGTCTCTTCTCGCTTGAGCTTAACCACAACCCCCATGAAACTCCCACTACAGGGTCAACCGCAAACAACCGAGCTGTACTCATATACAACGAGAATTCACCCGAAGTATGAGAGTCCAGGAGCTATCCCGGTTTCCATGGTTCCAGTATACCCCTGGTAAGGTTTCGTGGCCAATTACCACTTCAAATGAGTCCCCGTGCAGACTCAGGTCTGATCGCCCTGATTAGGCCTTTGGAGCATTCACCTAATGCATCACGGCCGGCAAACCAAAGTAAGTACAGCGTCTCCCGGTGCCACCACTATGGAGGTTCTCCTCGGCCACTTGGTTTTGGTTTGGCCGACGAGGTTGCCGCCCCGTCTTCCTCACCGCCACCTCTGAGCACCACCCACAAGGTATTGTGGGAAATCAATTGCGTCAAGAATAAGTTTGTGTTTGGTGCGCATTATGGTCTGGAGGTGTCATTGTCAATCTTCGAAAATGATGCTGGAAAAACGGTTACCGTCAATTCAGAGCGCTACGGTAGATTTTAACCGTCTTTTTGGCTTGCAGTTAAAGATTATAAACTGAAAGATAAGTGGTTTCAACAAGACGATGCCACGAGCTACAAAACACAACCAATTTTGCCTTTATTGCATGGGAAGTTTCCAGAAGGCGTGATTTCACGTTTTGGCGATCAATTGGCCTCCAAGGTCATGCGATTTTTTTTGTCACGGAACGTGCCTACCCGGATAATCCCCTAACGTTGTAGCATTTGAAAATCAACATTTGTCAAGTTATTGCCCAGATACCGCCCGAAATTTGCGAAAAAGTGGTTAAAACCTATCTCAAAAGGATCCGCTACAATCAATCGAGACGATCATTTAAATAACATTGTATTTCGTACGTAATGGCAAAGTCCAAGCATTATAATCAAATAAAAGTTTCATCGAAATCATAGCTTTATTTCTTCTTCAGCAATTGGCTGCCAAATTACGTATATGGATAATTAAACGAACATCATTGACTTAAAAGGAAATGGGAATATGTTTATTTATTTTTTCGAACATCATTAATCTCACGATGGATGAGTGATTGGTGAAAGAGGCAAGCAGAGTGGCACTGAAGGTAAATATTAATAGAACTAAAATTAGCTCTTAACACTCTTTACACCATCCTATCCTGATGTCCTCTTTAGTTAGGTCGTTTTTCTCACATATTTGCTGTTGTCTTATCTAACTTGGTTTACTACAAAAATCTATAAAAACTTCTACCTGAAACATCCTGTTACTTGTGGACGTGATGCATTACACGTTCAATGTAGCAACTAGCTTAGACTTTGACAAATCACTACTAAGGAGAGGTGGGACTTTGTTCCTGGAAGAGAAACTCTATAATAGCATCAAGAAAAAATAATATGCTGCTAACAGGAACTAACTAGCAATGGCGAAGGCTCTGTTACGGGAAATGAAAACTGTTGCCATCATCCAGATCTCTATGAATGTCAAAAATGGCATAATCCAGAAAAGGAAACATTGCACACCACCGAAACTCCCAAAATACCTCTGAAGAGGAGGTCAACTACGACGGCAACATCAGATCGAAGGTCCTTCTCATCAGGCCAAACTAAGCGAGATCATTCGTGGAAGTTCTTCGAGAAATCCGCAAGTACGCCAAACCTGAAGAACCTGAGGTAAAAATCAAATATGTTCGACGGACAAACGGACGAAACCAACCGAAAATGTATTACGTTCTACGAGACAGTTCATGTTATGTTAAATTCAAAGCATGACAAGAATATGAATTATATATATTCTTCGAAGCCTCCAGTTTTGCAAACTTGATTGGTTTGAACAAACTCACAATCTCCACGTTACACTGGGATAGAGTGAAGCAGCGTCTAATGAAATCGCCTCTGCCCTGCAATAGAAACCGGACAGCATTTTCTAAAAGTATCGAGCACTTGCCCACTAAAACAAAACCTTATTAAAATCGGTTTACTGTCTGCTTGTCCATCACCGCATTTTTCTCGGAGACGGTTTTAGCGATTCACACCAAAGTTGATGAAAAGGTGGGAACTGTGAGAGGTTTCCCAACTTGTTTGTTATAATTTAAAGAAAAGTGCAGCTGACAGCCATGGTTTACTTGTTGAAGCTTATTGTGAACATGCTCTAGGCAACAATACGCGCAGAGGGTAGGTTAGACAATTCAAAGAAGGTGCTTCTGATGTTAAAGACGCAAAACGTCCGGGAGCGTTAAAAAAGTTTCAAAATGAAGCATCGGAATTATCCATACCAAGCACAATCAGAATTGGCTTCTGCATTAAACGTTGATGGAACAACTGTTGCCAAACTTTTAAAAGCAATGAGAATGATTCAAAAGGCTAGTTTTTGGATCCCATATGAATTGAAAGACAGAAATATCCCTTGGTCCAGACCTTTAGAATGCCTTATACAATAGTTTATTATGGCTCAAGACTCGTGGCGAATCGCATCTAGTTGGATATCAGAATGATTTTGCGGCATTAATATCCGCACGCATGATCGAGCAACCTCAGCGCACACTGTTAAGTGGTTTGCGACAACAGTTCCTAGTTCTGGAGAAAACCAGAGTGGTCGTCCTAACCAAGGAGTGGGTTCTCACAGTCCTCCCTATTTAAGTTTGTGGAATTATAGCCTTGTTGGAGCCGGAGTACCTACCTACCTACCTAATAACAGACAGGTGGATGAGCTCCTTCGTAGTAGATTCGCAACATGACATACAAAGTTACAATTAGAATGTTTGCGATATGCCAGCTGATGGTTAATGTCCGAGGTCACTTATCCAGTAGGTGTTCAATTCGTCCCTCCTTATGGCTCCGAAGAATGGAATGCCGCCCTCAGTAGAAAGCTTTGCGAGTTGCCTCCGCTCATTGTACTGTCTCGTAACCAGTATTGACGATGATAACAGAAAATCTATATATCGGAATATAGAAATAAGGAAGAACTGAGAGAGGCCGTACTCTTAGCGCATTTTGGCAAACATAGCTGGCGATGGTTCTATTGAATACACAGTAAGGTTGACTATTACCTAGCCCAACGCTAAAACAGGCACAAATATTTTGAGTCCTATCTGCATACAATTGGAAATGACGGTCGCCTGACCCCATTTACTGCAAGACTGTCGCGGATCATGCCTGCCACAAATTTGGTTTTCTGCACATGGTGGGAGCGGACACTATTATTAATATAGAGCGACGACACGTGAAGCAGAATTCCACGTTACACTCAAGGCATCTTAAGGCGAAAACGAAGGAAATGAAAAGGAGAGACAGGAGGGAAGCTGAGGCAGCTCGAGTTAGTGTCCTATACGCAAAAGGGAGGTGATTTAGCCGGTAGTCTGTCTGAGGCAAGAATCCGGCACTTTGTGCGTAAATGCATTCTACCTCCCTACCCAGACAATTATCTACGTTGAGTGAGGGTAGTATCGTCTGTCACCGCCAGTTATATTTAGGCAAGCAAATTTCCCAGGAGAACCAAAAAAAATTAGTGATAAACAGTAAAGTTACATATATATATATGCGTGAAGCAATTTCATAACGGAGTTCTCCATTGGCTGATGGTGTTGATCCGAGGTATTTAAATCGCTCAGTTCTGGGCAGATCACTGCCGCCGACGGTGATTGTGCCTGGCCGATCCCCATGAAACAGGCAACCTGGATGAAGTGGCTTTCCACAACTGATGTTCTTTGTGATCGACGTATCAACGAACGTCTCAAATCTAAAATTTACCACAATGCTGTCCGTCCTGTCCCTCTCTATGGTTCTGGCTGTTGGCCGACTATAAAAGATAATGAACGGGGTCTTGCGGTAACGGAGACGAAGATGTTACGTGGGACTAGTGGCGTCACACGTTTTGATCACATTCGAAATGAGGATATCCGCGATCGTCGAGGTGCTACACCAATCGTGGAAAAGTTGCGAGAGAGGCGTCTTCGATGGTATGGTCACGCAATTCGTGCTAACGAGAATTGCCAAGATTGGTCTGAACATCGAAGTTGATGGTAAACGACCAAAAGGCAGGGCTAAACAACGGGAACTTGTTCATTACTTCATTTCCATTCAAGCCTCCAGCTAGCAGTTTTCAAACACCCAAAAATGAAGTCTAACAATTATAATTTTAGTAACAATGGTGGAACAATAAATACTCGTGGACGCCATTATAAACGTGAAATACGTGCCTGGAAGTAACACATAAAAATAACTCTTTAAATTATTCCCAAAACAAAAAAATATTACGAAACTCCATACAATAAGACTAGGTCAACTAAACACATCATAAAACATATTACCGGTGCTTGTTTTTCCTCAATTTTAATGCTTTTTGTTTTTCTCGCAAAGACATGCTATGCGGAAAGTAATTAACTTCAATTTGTCTACAATTTGCCATATTTTTTTTTTTTCGTGAATACCGGACGGTACTCGGCAGTACCACCAGAAGTAATTTATGCATACAGAGTGGCCTGGCATTTAGCATGAGCGTTATTAATATCACATGTACTCGCGTAATTTATAATTAAGTGTGACGACACATGCCTGATAGAGTGAAAAAAGCTGAAGCGCCATTGCCCACCCGGCCATTGTTTTAGTCCAGCTGGCCCCAGCCTCCCCATTCAGCAGTTATTAGACTTGCATGTCCCGTCCTTGCCTCTGATAATTACTGAACAAACATTTAAAACGCAACAGACCTACCAGACCCCAATGACTTCTGTAAATGTGATTAAATCATCAATATCAGAAGCAGAACAAGCAAAATTATTTGATTAGGGGATCATTTGGTGTCAGGTTTTTGTAGAGAGAACCCAATAACAACGTAATGGGAAAATGTTGCAAGCGCGGTTACTTGTTTGAAGCGCGATAAGCGGTGATTTTTGGTTTTGGGGCCAATTAGCGGTTACGAAGTTGCAGGCACGTAATTTACTCGAAAACTGATAATGGTTGGTGTTACATCTTCGATACAGTAATGTACAATCTTTTTTACTGGGTATCCTAGAATATAGCCTGATTCTTGCCTTCCGCCCTACTGAATGTGTGGTGATATGATACTTGATGCTAATGACCATGACCACTCACCATCAGCTCTACAAAGCCAGCACTCAAAATCGAAAACAGGAAGTCGTGCAACTACTAATCCTTCCCATGGCAAACCATTTACAACATCTTGAATTACAAGAAAGCCCCTAGTAGAAACGAATAAAAAGCCGTCTCTCACTACTCCTACTTGGAAACGCTTCTTGCTCATCAAAGCCTGCACGAGCATGGGCTAAGTGGATTAGATTACGAGTTGCGACATGGGTTCTAATCAATCACCACAGCACATTCTCTTTCCACACATCATCAGACATAGAGCCGCTATCGTCGTGTCATCTGCTAAATAGTTTGATGATCCAACTATTAAAGGAGGGTTTAGTGCGCAACGAAGAAGAGCTTCTCGTTGCTGCCATGCTCTTGCCCATCCTCAACCTAATGTGCTTGGCATTCCTTTCTTCTATTGAAGGAATCAAGTTGGAATCGGTATGGCTTCACGGAAATCTTGGTGAAGTGTTAGGCATATTAACATTTCAGAGAGAGTTTGTGCTAAAAAGAGGTTACTTGAAGCATTAATACAGTAATTTGGTGACACGGAAATTATTTGATTGCATCATTTTGAAAGCACTTAATCGAACCTACAAACCAATGAAACAAGATATGTGTACAATATAAGGCTATCCCCAAACGTGATCCTGCGTTGCAAAAGGTGAGACTAAATTGAGCATTATGCTTGTCAAGAATATACTTGCGTTGGATAGTTTATTGTAAACGGGAATTACTTATCGTTTTGCTTTCAGCCCATCATTAATTGCTTTATTTTGACGACCGATCCCCATGAAACAGGTATAATCACTGTCAGCGGCAGTGATCTGCCCAGAACTGAGGGAATTAAATACCTCGGGTCAACGCTATCAGCTAATGCAGAATTGCGTTATGAAATTGCCTCACGCATTAACGCAACCTGGATGAAGTGGCATTTCACAACTGGTGTTCTTTGTGATCGACGCTTGAGCAAACATCTTAAATCTAAAATTTACCGGAATGTCATCCTATAAAAGACAATGAACGACGTCTTGCGGTAATGGAGACGAAGATGTTGCATTGGACTAGTGGCGTCACACGTTTTGATCACATTCGAAATGAGGATATCCGCGATCGTTATGGGGTTGCACCGATCGTGGAAAAGTTGCGAGAGAGGCGTCTTCGATGGTATGGTCATGTAATTCGGGCTATCGAGAATTCACTTGCCAAGATTGGTCTGAACATCGAAGTCGATGGTAAACTACCAAAAGGCGGGCCGAAACAACGGTGGCTTGATACGCTGGATGGGGATTTAAAAGCCTCAAGATTGCACCCAGATCAGGCATTCGATAGAGCCAAATGGCGAAACCGATCACGACGAGCCGACCCCCCTTGTGAACGGGAAAAAGGCTGAAGAAAAAGATTAATTCCTTCATTTCATGGTTGACTAAGAAATTATGATATGATCCCCAGTTCTGATGCATTCGTAAACCTTCTTACATGAAAAGCAAACAAGCAGCCCCAAACAAGATGTTGCCCGACGGATTAACAGCGCTAGATCCGCTTTGGCTGCCTCCTGTTTAAAACTTGGAAATGCAGTTATCTCAACATGAAGATCAAATTGAGACTGTTCTGTGCTGCAGAAAAAACATCTGTTGTTATATGGGAGTAGCACATTGAAAGTGAACTCCACCGTTCCTCAAAAGTTATCATACAAGCTTTTGTCAATACCTGTCTGCGTCGTATCATCGGAGTACGCTGGCCTGACACTATCTTAAACGAACAACTTGGTTGGCGCACAGGCCTGTCATTTGTATGGGATGCAAGACGGAAGTGGCCGTGGATAGGTCACAAATTAAGAAGGGGCGACAATTGCATTGCGGGCTATGCCATGACCAAGATGGCCAACGAGGGGATCGCCCCAAGCGCACGTGCCGCAAAATAATACAGGACGATTGGAAGGAGGGGGGCTGAAGCGCATTTCAGGTAACCACGAGCAACTGGCCGTATCCCACTAAGGGGTGAAGGGCAACCATATATAAATTCAATATTCTCCCAATCTAGTGCGTAGAAGAAAAACATAACTCGAACTTCATCAGGTGTTACATTATTGAGACTCGTGCTCTTCCATCTCTTCATCTACTCATCAGCAAGCCTAGCAAGCCTACTATTAACATTCTTCTCGAAATTACGGAAAGGCTTACGACCACCTACGAGCTCTTTGGTGATCCAGTATAAGATATCGAAATTATTGCAGCCTGCAGAAATTTTCGCTTCCATCACCAACATGGTGGTGATATTCCTTTTATCACGGGATAGACTACGCTGCTCTTCCCGTACCTTTTCACTGTAACAGAGCTCTAGTGCTTTTTCGGCAGAATCCAATAACTTTTTCGGCGAACAGAGACAAAAACAATGTTCTCGGTCAAGTTATTTACAGTTTTTGCTGCTTCCGCATGAAAAACTTTTCCCACTGCCGAACGGCAGTTGGATCGTGTCCGTATTGAGCACATGTTAATAACGTCAGGTGAAGACAAGCGACCATCAAATAATGGTTCTTTTCGAAGTGGATGTCCACACCTCGTTTGTTAGGCACATTCAAAAGACATCTCTTAAGTCTACTACTGATCGCGACATGGTCGACCTGATCAGATATTTATTGCTAATCAATTAAAACCCTGACTGCCTTTGTGGTGGTCAACGGCTAGTATATGTCCCAGGGCGAAACGTGGATTATCAAACCTGGGAAACGCCTGCTTAACCAACACTAACAGCTCCACTACCAAGCTCCATTTTCACCTCCACAGACGGAGAAGGATGAAGGCGACTCTCCCGCGCCTAAAAACCGAACAAATTTTACCAACTGGTCCTCCAGGTTGGGAGTTGGGTAGGGCTGACACGGAAAGACTTGTTACGAAGCCACAACAGGACTGGGCTGATAACACAACGACGAACCCGACAATGAAAACGGAATAACGATTTGCGCATTTTCTCATAGAACGTGCGATTCCTGTACAGAGATGGAGTTGCCAAGGTGCTAGCGGATGCCCTGTCCCAATATATGGCTGATGTAACAGCGTTGCAAGAGATGCGTTGGACAAGGACGAGTTTCCTGGAGAGTAAGGCCAGTAAACCATGTGCTCGGAGTAGGTTTCTTAGTCAGCCAAAAAATGAACGGCCATTCATGCCCGAATATGTGGACTGGCAACGTCTTCCAAAATTAACGAAAGGGTGTCATTGGAGCAAGTTGAAATCTTCCCTGACGACTTCAAAGAGGTTACGGGGTCTACCAAGGACTTGTTTTGCAAGTCCACCAGCAGCCCATAGTAACAAAAGAAGTGCGCGCCTATAATGGGGGTGCTGATATCCGCCAGATCGAAACACCACGAAAATATTCGGCGCAAACCTAGACTCGTACAGTTTGTTGGACTCCCAAAGCGTTTGTCACTTGCACTTCGGGCTAGCTCCGAACTCCCGTCTTGCAGAGCCTTCAAATCTGGCTATTCCTTGCATCGACGGGAGGCGATACGAGGAATTTCCTGCCTTCCGGCCCCTCCACGTGTCGAGCTCTATCTTCTTTGCAAAGAGGAGAACCCGAACGTAATCCACATGAATGCACCCGTCAGCGCTCCTCAGCACCTTCTCGACAATGTTTAAGTAGAGTTGTTGATGAACCCCATCCCAACTTTCACAAAAAAACAGTCTAGAGATCGTGCCTTCCCAATGTTATGCAAAAACACGTACCGTACCGTACCTCTACTCCATAGAGCTAAACAGACTATGTTGAACTCATCAGGAGACGTCGCCTACTAGAAGTAGGACTCCCAATGTTTGCCATTAACCGACTTAAGGCCGCAAATCCTTCTGCAACCTTACTTGCTGCTGGGCCTGTTCCCCAGTGCGTCTAGCAACAAGCTCTCCGACATAATCTGACCGAGCGGGATTCCTCTGACATGTCAAGTCTAAGCAGACTATCATAGGAAACGTTCTTTAAGTCCGGTTCTAGGATGGATCCCCGCGCGACCCCCAACGCCACCTCCATCCTCCTCTGACCCATTAGGGTCTCATAGAGCACGGATCAGTTGCTCAGATAATTCCTCAATATCCGTAAGAGAGCTCGGACCTCTTCAGTTAATGGAGGTTATATACCCCAGGAGGAGGTAGAATAAAGCGGTCCATACAAGCTATAAACATGAAAGTGTTGCCAGAGAGACTAAAACCTAGTAAAAGCTATGATTACTCTGATTTTCAAAGCACGCAGTATGGATGGCATTTAGTTAGTAATGCTAAAGGAGAATGGAGGAACCTAGATCGAATTCTTCTTTTTCTGGGGTAGAGATGTAAAATTTATTTACACACAAGATGCCACACTCCTGCCTCGGACAAGCTATCGGCTATAACACCTCCGTTGCGCCTGGTAGCCCATCTACCCTCGATTCTCTTTTCTAGGATTATTGCCATGTTCTAAGATTACACGGCTCTCCTTTCACAAGCGATGGCTTTCTTATTTCCCTCTCCTTTTCTGGGGTATATAGACCTCCGTCCTGCAGAATGGAGAGCCATCGGAATAACTCCTGGCGATAAATTATTCTGGTTTTGAGACAGTATGATAGGCCAACTACTACTCACTGTTGTACTTTCGCTAGACGTTATTCTTTGGAATCGTAAATAAGCCACTTATAACATTGGTCATCAATCGGAAAATCGCAAACATTCTAGATGCGACCGTGATTTGATCAACCTAGATAGGAAGGACTGTGAGAAATCTCTCCTTACTCAATACGGACACTTCGGTTTCTTTTCAAGACTAGGGAGAATTCATGCCATCCTTCTGCTGACTTGGCGTATTACCACTCCTACTATGCGCTAAGTTTGCTGTACCGTACGTGTGGCGACCAGTGCCGCAACATCATCTGCATATTCGACCAGACACGATTCATCTAGCATCTGAATTTGTAGTAGACTCTCGTATGAGGAGTTTCAAAGCTCCATACCAACAATAGGCCCCGGAGCTGCCCAATGTGATCCTCATTCTACGGTGTCTTCTCTTGCTCTCGTTGAGCAATATCTGGTCTTTTAAATAGTCCCACAATATCCACAAAAGTAGCCTGATATATGGAAATAATTATATAGTGCCTTGAGCATGTCGCACTACCTCGCAAACTTAGAGGCATATCTTATATTCAGCATCACAGGGAGCATCACTCTTCAATAGTGGAGACTGTGTGCTCAGCCAGTCTCACCATTTGGACTACTTCCTCAAATGCATCAATTGTGCATTGTCCAGCTCGAAAACTATATTGCTTTGGTGAAAAATCTCCTGCAGTACGACGACAGAAGCATTCGCTTACAGCGTTGTCTGATGTACATATGATTGACGAAGGACAAAGCTGGTTTCACCGCGAATGCATTATCCTTCAAGTTCGAGTTCCAGTTAGGATGACAAAAAGGCCTCAATAGAGCATCATTGTATAATGGCATGAGCGAATCTCAGAAAACATGAATGATTACAGTAGGAGCAGCAGGAGTATGTTAGTCCGATCCTGTTGTATCTCGGGTAAAAATTTAAAGAATTAGGTTCGTTGGATGACCGAAAATTAGTTGTAATGACGCAAATATACGTAATCGAGAAAGCGCAACCAATATTTCAAATAGTCATACTAGCCGCCGGAACCGTACATTTGACGCGACTAATTATGTAGTACAGAGTAACCAATGAGTTGGGGTTTTTTTTTTATTAAGAGAGGGACCAATGCCAGCCTAAAGCTCTGCGTGCAGTATTCATACATCTGAGCCAAAGGTAAGAATAGATAAAATCTAAAGAACTGACTTCAACAACTTCCCTACAGTATCAAGTACACAAAAAAAGCTAAAGAGCCACTGAACTAATGGCTTTGCCCTAACGCAGACTGTCAATCAATACTCTTCAAAGAAGGTAACGTGGAAATGAAACAAAGATATCGATTTGATATTTTTGTTCGTCGTTGTTTTCATAGAGCTGAACTACAATCCCTTCCGATACATAAAGGGCCTATTGTATATGCAAATTACAAGTAGAAATAAATTACCGATTAAAAATAAAAATAGACCTTCACCCACGCCTACCGCTAGGAACTCTAGAAACATCGCGTTGCAAATACCTTTCGCTTGCAAGTTTGTTGCCATGGAGCGAATTTCGTCCAAACAACTAACAACTTCCAACATTGCATAACGAGCTCGAAAATGTAATGGACGAAATGGCCGGAAATCTGATGTGAATGAGAAAATTGATGAGGACTCAAATCTGACGAGATTATATAGTTTTAAGCCCAATTCATGAGATTTTATTAGAGGGTCGTGTGTTCGCTTCTAGACAGTAGCAGATTCGACGGGCTTGGAGCAGATAAAATTAAAGTGAGGGAGAGTAAATTGTTTTTGTTTTGTTGCGTGTGACATGTGGAGTTTGGTCTTCTGTTGTGAGTTATATCAACGAGAGTTGCTAATGGAAAGAGTCAGAATTCGAGCCATCAGTTCAGTGTGAATTAATCTTGAATCTGTTAATAAAGTTAAAAAAGTTCACATTGCCGGGTGAAATAAAATGGCAAATGTACGTCACCCATAGCGTCGTGGCATGATTCGGCAGCAAATTGCAAAGTTGCGCTTTCCGTAATCCTATCATTAGTGGATCCAGTAGTTTATGATCCAATCAATTGACGTCTCTTTAAAAAAACAGATATTCATCACGACTTCGTATGTCTACTGTTCTCTGCAGCTGGCATTGTATCCCATAACCTTGAATCCACTTGGGTTTGCTATTCAATCGAGCTTAAGTCCTTTTGATTCCAATCATATGCCGCGCATCTAGCAGGTTACGCTGGGTGGGTCACCTAATCCGTATAGATAAGGATAATCCAGCCCGGAAAGTCTATCAGGGCAATATCTATGGTAAAAAAAGAAGATGAGGTAGGCCTTGCCTGAGATGGAGCGATGACGTAAGTGAGGACACCAGACAGCTTTTAGGGATATCGAATTGGTGGGCCTCGGCGCAAAGCCGGGATGTCTGGAGTTCCTTATTGAGGCAGGCCTAGACCAGATACCGGTTGTTGCCGTTGATGCCTCGTCTTCTTTTTCTACCATAATAGACTTCCGGGTTGGATCATCCTCATCCATACGGATTAAGTGACCCGCCCACCGTAACCTATTGAGCCGGATTTTATCCACAACCGGACGGTCATGGTATCGCTCATAGATTTCGTCATTGTGTAGGATACGGAATCGTCCATCCTCATGTAGGGGGCCGAAAATTCTTCGGAGGATTCTTCTCTCGAACGCGGCCAAGAGTTCGCAATTGTTCTTGCTAAGAACCCTAGTTTCCGAGGAATACATGAGGACTGACAAGATCATTGTCTTGTACAGTAAGAGCTTTGACCCTATGGTGAGACGTTTCGAGCGAGACAGTTTTTGTAAGCTGAAATAGGCTCTGTTGGCTGTCAACAACCGTGCGCGGATTTCATCATCGTAGCTATTATCGGTTGTGATTTTCGACCCTAGATAGGAGAAATTATCAACTGTCTCAAAGTTGTATTCTCCTATCTTTATTCTTTCCGTTTGACCAGTGCGGTTTGATGTTGTCGGTTGGTTGGCTTTCAGTGCTGACGTTGCGACCATATACTTTGTCTTGTCTTCATTGATGTGCAGCCCAAGATCTCGCGCCGCTTGCTCGATCTGGATGAAGGCAGTTTGTACGTCTGGGGTCGTTCTTCCCATGATGTCGATATCGTCAGCATAGGTCAGTAGTTGGGTGGATTTAAAGAGAATCCTAGCCCTCGCATTTACCTCTACATCACGGATCACTTGCTCGAGGGCCAGGTTAAAGAGGACGCATGATAGGGCATCCCCTTGTCGAATGGTCTTGAGAGTGATCCCGCTGCTTTTATCTGACCTCGCACATTGGTCAAGGTCAGCCTAATCAGTCTTATCAATTTCGTCGAGATACCGAATTCTCTCATGGCCGTGTACAGTTTTACCATGGCTATGCTATCATAGGCGGCTTTAAAATCGATGAATAGATGGTGCAAGTGATGCCATATTCCAACAGTTTTTCCATCGCTTGCCGTAGAGAGAAAATGATCTGTTGCTGATTTGCCTGGAGTGAAGCCTCTTTGGTATGGGCCAACTCCCGCATAGACCAGATCCTCCTTACCTCACTAACCAAATTCCTCATCAAATGTCAAGCCCATGAAAACAACCTCATCCAGTTTTACTCCCACATACGCAACCATAACACTAACCCCACATACCGCCACCATCCGCTCCCTTCAGACCTCCTAACCCTTTCCTCCCAAAACAGCAGTTATCGCGGCGGGAAGATGATCATATTCAACCGCCCATACGATCGACATCGCCCTGGCCTCGTCTACTCCACCGCCCAATAACACCACCTTCCCCTATATGTATCCTTCCTCCATCCATTCATGCAACACAATTATCCAACGAACAAACAACAACATAAGAGGGTTTTTTCCTGACTTTCCCCTCTATAGCATTAGCCATAGGATAAATTAATACCACCGTAAATTAAGTCTAGTATTAAGCAAAATGTTAATTTCTAGGTAAAGTTAAGCGCTGTTAGAGATAAGTCTAGTATTAATTTTAGTCCTAAACTACCTATAACAAAATCAAACAAAATAAATTGAATGTGTTAAGGAAAAAGGTATGGGCCAATGATGTTCTGGGCGTATGGGGCTATCCGGCCTAGCAGGATAGAGGAGAATATGTTATAGATGATACTCAGCAATGTGATACCTTTATAATTGCTGCACTGTGTGATATCTCCCTTTTTATGTATGGAACAGCTAATGCATCGTTGCCAGTCGTCAGGCATTGATTCGTTGTCCGACACCTTGAGCATAAGTTGACGAACCGCTTGGTGTAATTGGTCGCCATCATGTTTAACCAATCCGGCTGTAATTCCATCGGCTCCTGGCGACTTATGATTTTTAAGCCCATGAATTGCACGGACTGTTTCTTCTATACTTTCTGGTGACAGTATTCGTCCCTCGTCTTCAGTTGACGGGACCTCCAACTCGCCGATGTTCTGGTTGTTCAGTAGTTCATCGAAGTACTCAACCTATCGCTCCAATATGTCCATTCTGTCGGAAATCAGATTTCTTTCTTTGTCTCGGCAGGATGAGCATCGAGGTGTATAAGGCTTCATCCTGCTGATTTCTTGGTAAAACTTCCGCGCCTGGTGCGGTTGCTCCCTGTACTTTTCTAGTTCACAGACTTGTTGGTTCTCCCAGGCTTCCTTTTTCCGTCTGTGAAGTCGCTTCCCCGCTCGACGGAGTTCATGATAAGTCTCTGCACGTGCCCGCGTTCTTTGAGAATGCAACATTACTCGGTAGGCGGCCCTAACATATACTCCACCGAAAAGAGATTCAGTATCACTTTTCTTTTCCTTAATCAGCAACTTGCCTGGTAAGGAACCATACGGGTTCATAATGAGACCACACATAGTTCCTCATCCCAGGTAAAGGAGGAGAGTTTGAGGCAACATACTTTGTACTATCCTCAGGAAAACAAAAATAAAGTGCTAAAATCAGGGAAAGAGATAAATAAAGTATAGTTGGAGTTATTCCATTATGCTAAATCCTACCTGATCTCTCTTGGTGACAAGTCCCACAACAAGCAGGCCAAGAAAATGCTTCCAATCTCGTTAAAAACGACATAATCGGATTGAGTCACAAGCCTCGGAGAATTGCTAGGGCGTCCACCTCAGACGACGCGGCAGGACAAGCCCCGGTCCTGTCGAGAAATGGGCAAGGGTTCTTGACGCATAGACGACGTCAGAGCGTAAGTTAGTCCGTGCGAAATAAATACGAGTCTTCACGCTAAATATTGGCACTCTCACTGGAAAGACCGAGGAACTCGCAAGAACCCTTCGGAAAAGGCTGCGACATAGAAAGCGAATGCGATAAAAATGAATATAAACTTCTCTATTTCGATAGCTCACACACTTAATACGGTGTTAGCATTGCCATCTCAGAGGGTTTCTGTGACGCCATTATATCGAACGGATTGCACTATTCACTTACCGAGAAAGATGCTTTTGGTAACTGACAATAGGTCACGACACCTTACCTGGGCTATACTGGTACCACATACTTCAGGAGAATTCCTGTCATATGTGCGTTCAGCTCGGTTGTTGCGGTAGGTCCCCTAGTGGGAGCTTCATGGGTGTTATCGGTTACGCTCATGCGAGCAGAGACCTTTAGGCATCGACTTGGTGCTGCGTTTCAACGCAAGTGCCGCACTTCTTAGTTCGGTAGAGATTTAGGTAGGTCTTGCATCCACCAGTATGAATGTTGAGCCATGTGCTCGGTATAGACTGCTAGCCTTGTAGCTTCCTACAGCGTTGCTCTGATTGTGGTCACCAAATCAATCCGTGCCTTAAGAAGACGTAAAGCCACAGAGACGTAACTGCCAGCGCAACTGAAGTCGAAGAAGCAATAAACGAATGATATCGGGAAAAGCAACAGGACCTGATGAAATCGCATCTGAGCTCTGGTAAGCAAAGAATTGGGACCCAAACTGTGATTTAGTATGTTCTTCAATCGGGCTATTCAGGAAGGTAGAACATATTCTGGCTGGCAAGAAAGTATCACAGTTCCAATATAGAAAAAAAAAGTAGTTCAGAAGAATGTTGAAATTACCGTCCGCTCCGGTTACTTTCCCATTCTATCAAGATTTTTGAACGCATTGTTGACAACCGTATTCGCGAAATCGTTAACAGTGAACCAAGCCGGATTTGTCAAGAACTGCGCAACTACTGACGCAATATACGCTGCGCGGTTACTCATGGAGAAACACAGTGAGAAACATCGCCCTCTTTACATTACTTTTTTGGATCCAGAGAAATCGTTTGACCGTGTGCTACACGAACTCACCTGGTATACTCTACGACAATACTTAGTGCCAGAAGAACTCTTGCACTGGGTTCAATTGTTCTAACATGATCCGAAAAGTAAAATTCGAAGTATGGCGGATGTATCAAAACCCGTTCGTGTCTCTGTTGGTATTCATCAAAGTGGCGCCCTCTCACCACTCCTCTTTGTCCTTATTATGGACACTGTCACACAGTTTATCTCATCTAATAGCAACAAACACCTAGAGCAACTTGCCTAAAAATGGAATGATCGCCTCATGCAACACGGTCTCCGATTGAATCTAAATGAAACGGAATTTTTGACGATCGATCCCCATGAAACAGGCACAATGACTGTCAGCGGCAATGACCTACCCAGAACTGATGATATTTCAGGTCAATGCTATCAAGCAATGGAGAACTACGTTATGAAATTGCTTCACGCATTGAATATTGCATTGCATTGGCCGACTATAAAAGGCAATGAACGACGTCTTGCGTTGATGGAGACATAAATGTTGCGTTGAACTAGTGGCGTGACACCTTTTGACAACATCCGCAATGAGGATATCCGCGATCGATATGGAGTTGCACCGATCGTGGAAAAATTGCGAGAGAGGCGTCTTCGATGGTATGGTCACGTAATCTACGGTAACGAGAATTCACTCGCCAAGATTGGTGTGAACATCAAAGTCGATGGTAAGCAACCAAAAGACCGGCGGAAACAATGGTGGCTTGATACGCTGAATGGAGATTTAAAAGCCTCGAGATTACATCTAGTTCAGGCATTTGATAGAATCAAAGTTCATGAACGAAATTCGAAAGCAATAGTGGATATCTTCATTAGGTCCACCCTAGCAAATGCCTTTAGCAACAAGATGAAGATGAGCGCCACAAATATTGAATACTAAAATAGGATATACAAGGTAGCGCACCAAAATCCAAACAAAATTCAATTTGAAAATTCTGTGAGAAGAACTCAAGAGAAACCCTCCTGGAAGGGGCGTGTTGTCAGCATGCCTGACATTATTCAACGGTATCGGAAGCCAATCAATCTAAAACCTCTTTTCAGTTGTCGATGTGAACGGGAAAACCATGCGGTGAGCCGTAGGGGGCATACACTTCAAAAGGCCGGCAGGATAAAGCAAGTTAAAAACAGCTTTTCTGCAGCTCAGAAAATAATGCTGAAAGACGATTCACATTACCTTTAAGGAGAGAAGTAACTAGACAGGTTTTAAAATTGTTTCCTATTTAGGCAAAAATCTATAGGAGAAATGATTGCTGACCCGCCCACGGGCTTAAAGATACCCGCAGTCTTCAAAGAACGAAATTTTAGATGAAAGTTCATTTCTTTGGCAAAGCGAAAATATCGCACGTCAAGGCAGAACGACCGACAATTTTAGAGTCAATACTCCTTTATGGAAAAATTATCGAGGTATTAAAACACAGGCAGCTCTCTAGGGGAGTGGAAATAAAGTTTGAGCTTCGCGGAAGAGACTTTGAAAATTTCGGTGTTGGACGTCCTTCAGGTCAGTATAGGCGGAATAGTCTATCCGGGTAGCAGAAAGTCTAAAGGTGCAGGACATCGAGGAACGTTCCATGTAGTTTTAATTAAAGCAGTTTAACAGAGTGGTGTCGGGTAGTCCACAGAGCGGCAAGTTCTTTTTAAAGAAAATTGATCGGGTGAAATCATGTTGAATTTTTTCTAGGGTAAAGGTAATTACAGTTGCGGAAACTGGGCCAAATCGTGAAACAATAGTCTCAAGAGTGCAATCGAAAAGTGTTAAGGACGGTTGGGCAGAATCAAAGTCCAGCATGCCCAATTCCAGACATCCAAGCAGTGTCTATCGAAGCGAAGCTTATCATTAAAAATTACACCAAGGTTTTGGATGAAGTTCCGGTATGATAAAAACTTTCCCTGCACTTCTAATTATGAAAATGTCATCAAATCAATGCAAAATAGCACTTAGTATCTGCGCCGATAATTCCGATTTCTAATGTAAATAGATAGGGCAACGTCACCCAGATTGGTAGGTAATATTACCAAAATGATACCAGCTTAAAGTGTAATATCACATTATCATCATCGAGACCGATCCAAATATTACATCACCTGATATCACTACATTACCTAACATCACATACATACATACATCATCATACAAAAGTGATGGTGATATTACTTCCGTAGTGTGTAAAGTTTTGTAATGTGATATTACATGATTTCTGGTGCATGTGAATATACGGAAACAGATTCATGACTGTAAGTAATCGATTTGAAATGTGATCCGTTGATAATGATTGAATGTCTGTTCTCTCGGCTGGCTTTGGTGTGAAAAGATGATTTCGATTTTGTGCCCAAGCAAGATAACTTCTTAGTAAAGTAATGTTTGTTCACAAAAATCATGATTTCCTGTTATTTACGCGTGAAAATATTGTATGTACTATCTAATATCTTATTCGATCATTTGTTTTTTTCCTCTCTTCTCATCCCGTGTGAAGGCCGTTTTTTTTGCCTTTTTTTGAAAAATTATTTTGAAGGACTGGATAAAGATAGAAACGTTCACCATATGTTTATTGATATCTCTAGTATATGTGATACATTTTTCAGCTTGATTTCGTAGCTAATTTTCGGAATAGGTGTTAATTTATGCACCCATCTCCAAAAAAAAAGTGTTTTTCTGCTGCCACGCTGGAGGGCGCTGTGTTCATCTGAGGTAAAAAAACTAAACGGCATTTTAATGTGGACAATATTCCACGGTCCGCAAACTAGGATAATTAGAAAATATTAAAAGGTAAATTTTGGTGGGCTTTTAAACTTAATTTTTTGGATTTTGGTGTTTTTTTACGGCTTTTTTTATGAATAAAAAAAAACGACCTGTCCGATTGCAATTATCTTACTTTGCGGACCGTAGAAATATGTACTAAAGAAGCCGTGAAAATTTCAAAGAATTCCGTTGGATAGATTTTGAGCTATGGTGGCAGCCGATTTTCAAGATGCAGTTTCGAGAAAAAAGCATTTGAAAATTTAAATGTGATTATCAACAGTAAAATTTTAGCTCACTATTAATCTGCTATACCTGGTCCATAGAGAGCACCCTCCGTTTCTTCAAAAAAAAGTCTTGTAAGGCAGATTGTTGCCCTCTGGTGACAATTGTGGCTCTTTTAGCGAGGTCAGTCGATCGTCGTTCGGATCGCCAAATTCGCGCTTCATTACGGTGGTCGGCATAAACCTGACATATGTGACCAATTTGACATCCCATTGTCACTAGGATTTTGAGAATGCCATTGAATCCTTCATTGAAAATAATTACAGCCACAAAAGTGGCTATTTCTACGACCTTGGCTCCAGAATGAAGGTGTTTAGCAGCGAAAGCTCAGATCAATGCATTTAACGACTCATTGTTATTCTGGGTCTCTGCTCCTAAACATCTGTTCAACAGATCATCTCGTGACAAATCTTCGTAGATTCGTTTGATTACTGATTGAACTTCTTCAGTCAAAGTTGCCTTCTCGTGGTGAAAACTATCCAGTTGTCCTTTAGCTTCCGCTTTGCGCCATTTGCACCAACTGTCCTCGCCTGCTGGACAATTTTGATGCTGAGGATTTTCGTCTGCAGAACATATATGGAAGAAAGTTGCCCAAATTTCTTGCTTCATTCCTTCTATCGAATTTGCGTGTCGACGAATAGCTAGCCCAGAAAATGTAGTGAGGTCTTTATCAGTAAGTTTTCCAGCCCCTTTTCCACCAATTCCTTTGTGATTCTTCTTTGCATTTCTAAGCCACGTTCCCATTCTTTTCTCGACATGTCCTACGCATTCCTTTTTTACTACTACGTATATTTTATTATTTGCAGAAATTTGCAGAAATCCCGTAGAAAACTCCAGCAAAATCCAATATACTATATACAAAACTTGTCGCAATTGGAACGTCCATGTTCATGCTTGCTAAAACTTTCTTTGCTGATGTTGATGCGAAGTCCTTTTTCTTCTCTGATAACTATCGATTCCCATGAAATACTCGTTTTTTAGTGCGAGCATGACGTTGAACGTTAAAACGATCTCCCTTCGTACGATCCATTTAAAAAAATCACTGAACACACAAACAGCACAATACTAACAACAAAATATAACTGAGTATAGCTTGAAACCTTTCAGTGCTCACTCTAGACTGGATTATCCTTTTTATTCCAAACAGCAAATAAGTTTAGACAATTGATTGGTTTTCCACCTTTTTATATTTATACCTGTGTTCGAATTTATAAGGCTTAGGTAAAAAAAGATTCGATGCTTCTTCTCATCGAGTACTCTAGCCGCGGCTGCAAACTCCTTACCTGTTTAACCCTGTAATTTCTCAAGGACTCGGAATATCGGAAAATCCCTTTGCCCACATTTTCTCCACTATATATAGATACAATTCATGCAAAAAAAAAAATCGAGTTCTCCAACCCGACACACCCCCTTAAATAAAATTTCTCATTGATACATTGGTGACAAATCACTCTAGTGATCAGTAATATTTGGTTATATCAGCTGCTGAGTGTCCATATTTGTTGTTGATAATATAACAACATACGTACGGTCAGGGTAATGAAAGGTCATGCATGTGATATTAATTTGTAATATCTGTTCTGTGAAGCGGTCAAGGAGATACTGATAGAGAAAACCTTAGTTTCTAGCTGAGAATACACTTGTTCTCTGGAAATCCGAGATGTTGAAAAAAGAACTAAATAAAAGGAGCCATCAAGCGCAAATGTCCGGAGGGATCACCTCTGTGCACTTCTGAAGCCAAAAGCTGGCTATGGTAGAAGATGGCGAGTAATACTAGAACGAAACTCGGGAAAATCAGAATTGGTTGGGTAATATGTAGGATACGAATTCAGGCCGCCCCCACTACATGTTTAGGTTATGGGCATACGTCTGCTACCTGTCAGAGGACAACATGTCCACATCTGCAACATAAAGCAAAGTTGCGTTCTATACAAGGATCACGCCTGATGGGAGTGCTACACACACTGCGGACTCGGGACGGTATCGTCTTCAGAGCATAGCTGGAAAGAGCTTGCCCGTGGTAGTATGATTCGCATCCTACAGATCAATATGCACCAAAGTGCAATGACTTATGAGTTGCTAGCATAGTTCTCTACGGAGATAAAAGCTGATCTAGTGCTAATTAATGAACAGTACCGAAACCAAGACATATCAGGTAATGCTGCCATCTGGGTTGGGCTTTATCTGCATTCGTTGTTTAGGGGCAACGTTTTTCAGTGTCTATTTAACACCGAATGAGATGATGCGGGACTTTCGACGCAGGCTTGATGCCCTGAACGACGCTATCTTGATCACAAGGGGAGGATACTTATTGGGAGTGACTTCAATTGCAGGGCACATGAATGGTGGATGCCTCACCCCGACTCCAGAGAGAAATGAATTCTCGAAATGACGGCGAGAATAGGACTCTTAATTTAAAACATCCCAACATATGAACGACCAGGCTGCGAGGGAAGCATTCACGACATAACCTTTGCCTCGGAATCACTTATGTCGCTGGTGGGAGGGTGGCGGGCTCTGGAGCACTTCTCGGCAAGCGGCTATCAATACATTGCCACCCCGGCGCTTTGTGCGTGGAACTTCATGAAGATGAACACCGGTAGATTTATCGAAGCTCTTGGAAAGGTTAGCCCTCTATGTATCGGTGGACTGCGGAAATTGCAGAGCGGTGGAAGGAGTGTCACAAACTCCGCTACTAGACACAACGCTAAACGACCGGGAGGAGGCATGACAAAGCACGGACCAGCCAAAAGGAGACTCCGCAGCCCAATAAACAGAAGCAAAGCTCGCTGCTAAGGCCGAGCAGATGGACTGCATTGTTCAGGAACTATTACCTGCGCATCCCGTACAGATTAATGACAGCAGCGTGGAAGGCGCCGAGGACTTCCCACTTCTCTCTGTAAAAGAGTTGGAAGAGATATTCTTCCCTTTGAAAAATTAAAAGGCGCCAGCACTTGATGGCATAGAAGGTATAAAAACTGGTGCTCCAACATCGGCCAGGCATATTGCGGCGCTTGTCTGAAAGAAGGCATTTTCCCTTCTCGTGGGAAGGATGGCGAGGCTCGCGCTGATCTGCAAAGGGAAAGACGGCCCTAAGTTGCCGTCTTCATACCGACCACTTTGCATGGTTGACACTACTAGGAAAGCGCACGAAAAGCTTATCAGTAGTAAGTTCGCTAAAGCGATACGTGCTGCCTTATTCCCACAGCAGTTTGGTTTTAGAGCAGGGAGATACACAATGAATGTTGTCATGTAAACCGTGGATGCCGTTCATCGAGCGGAGGCATACAGCTGCCGAGCTCGACAGCTCGAGGGGTAATGCTCCTCGCAACGCTTGACGTCCGAAATGCCTTTAATTCCACCAGATAGCTAGAGCTATCTCTCACGGATATTGAGGAATTATTTGACAAACGGCTCCCTGCTCTTCGAAACGCTAGAGGTCAGAGAAAAGTGGAGGCCACACCGGGATTCATCCTAAGGCCGGACCTCTGGAACGCCTCTTACGGTAGCCTGACAGCAACCCATATTCCAGAAGAGTCACGCCTAGCCGGTTATGCAGATTATGTTGTGCGTTTGCTGCCATTGTCAAACAGGTACAAAGCAAACGGCATATTGGTACGGCGGGTAAGCGGATAGGTGAGTACTATGCTTTTCAACCTTGCCCTGGAAAAAACTGAAGTAGTCATCCTGACCAAAATGAGAACTCCGACCCTGTGTCCCATATTGATCGGAGAGTCGATAATCGAGTTAAAACCACCAGTTAAGTACCTTGGACTAACGCTTGACTCAAAGATCAGTGTTTTCGAGCAAATCCAGGGAGCAGCAGGCAAGGCTGTAACTGGAGTTTCCGCCTTAAGTCGGTTCATTAGCAACTTAGGGGCGTGGCTCAATTAGAAGCATAGGGAGACTGACTATTTCCTCATCCAGGTTCTCACTGAGCGTGATGGCTTTCAGTTTTACCTACACAAGATTGGGAAGGCATGATCTCCTGATTGTGTGTTTTGCAACCCATAGGAATATGATAATTCGCGATCATGGAAACTATGGACATTAATACGGAATTCTGAAGCAAGATGACAGCTGTAAAATATATTAACACTCAGCTACTGAAGTTGCACAGTTGAAATATATTTTCCGCCTTGTCGATGATGTGTTCCAGTCGAGAATATCTTTAGAATCTAACAGAAAATCAAAAAAACCAAAAGATGCAATTATTGTAAGTCCCAAGACATAAGCTTGAAGTCCGCTTATAGCGAATACAGCACTCCACCCCAATTGACTACTATATTGAATAAAGGACGAATTTTCTGGCATCAATTTTGTCGCAATATCCCTGAAAATCTCGTGTAAGGGGGTCATCCCGTATGAAGGCCGTTTTTTTTCGCTTTTTAAGGTTTTGTGTAAAACAAAGCCTCATTAGAATCGATTCGATGTCCGTCTGTCTGTCTCTCATACCCGATTTATTCGGAAATGAGTGAACCAATTATCACGAAAATTTGTGAAAGCGTGGTGTATCTAAACGAGATCTAGTCCTCACAATACATCCCGTTCCGATATCTACATGAATAAAGTTAATAATAGTATATTAGCATATTTTAGAAATTTAGCCGGAAACCCCTCTTAAGTTCATGCTAGTACTACAAAACATTTGTATAAAGGACGACATAGGGCACAATTTGGTCAAGTTTGAGGAAGATCCAACTATTATTAACAAAGTTATAGAAGGTGAACCTTTGCCATTTGTTGTGAATTTCGTGCATTCTAGAACGTACATCCCATATCAATTCGTCAATATTACAATAAAGTGAGCTGACATGAATGGGAGGTCAGAAAGAAACATTTTAAGTTTTTGGATCATTTGTTTATCAATATTAATTACTCGACAGACATATGTGTGCATATAGGTATATATATATGTGCTAATCTGGGAAACTTTCCCAGATTCCAGTTAGATATATTAGTACATTAAACCAGCGGTATTCAATATACGTCCTATATATGTATGTACATATGTACACTTTTGTGCATGAAGTAAACCCTTTGCCTATACAGAAATTAGCTCGCAATAGTATCATGCGAATCATCATAGGAGTCATTTAACCATTTAACTGAATGCCAAGAAGAATCAGCCCTTTTTGTGAAACCTCATTACTCTGGAGAACAGCGATGTTTTCCTTGTAAATGTGATTGTACCCTTGAAACATTCGTAGGAAATTTTTCGAGTTCGACGTGCAGTTGCACCTTCTGTTAATCTGAAGTTGGTTCCCTAAAAATATCAACATTAACCCAATTCTTTGACCGAGTTTTTAGCTCTTGCCCCACGTTGACAACAACTAACCACGCAGTATTTACCAGGACTCTGCTGCTCATTGAATATCATTCCTTATTCCATGGAATTTGCATGTAGCTTCACAAAAAAACTAGCAACACCCACTCGGATAAAGCCGAACCGTCCCTTTATACATCCAGCAAGAACTATGTTATGAAGTAGTGTTCATTTGAAGGACGAAGTTCCTTCAATCCGAAACAAAGCAGATGGGCAGGATGGCAAGGACAAACAAGATAAAAATGTAAACTTCAGACATAATATCACGCCCCACTTGGCCCATTTATGTAAAACTCTCTATTACACTACATTAGAAAGAAAACCCCAACTAGACCCAATCATACCATGAGGATAAAATGGGCACGTTTTCGGCCATAAAAATATGTTTACTTCCCGAAGATGTCGACTCATTAGTCAGGATGGTCACATCAACAGCGAGAATTGGGGTGGAAACAAATTGTCCCTGTGATAATAAAATACAACGCAATTCCCGTGTTTGTTTCTCCTCGCAAAGAAACCTTTTCGGTGAGGAAAACACTTTCATCTCAGCAGTAACAAAAAGTATAAATACCAAGCGATAATCTATTCAAATTTAATAGCGCAAACAATTTTGAAAATATTGAATTGTTACCACACACCACCCACGCAAACACATACACCGGCTAACCCCCTTTCGTTTCGATGTGTCCTCTAGATTCTCTGCCCCTGGAGCACACATAGGCATCCGATTATCTGTAGTTACTACACACGACCACATCTAAGAGGAAGAACGCGTAATAAGCAGAAGCATGTGCACTATCGTCTCAAATAACAACAAAAAACATATGGTCCCAAGGCTCTCATGGTGTACAGCCAACTGGTATTTTGGATTTCGGTTTCTTATTTAAATTGTTTTTTGGTTATTTTGCTATATTTCATCACCAAACCAGCGTGAAAGGCATTGAGGTCAGAACTTCTTAGGTTCCATGTGTGCCCAACAGCAGCTCCGCCAGGACCACACATCATATGCAAATTCGCCATTGACGAAAATTGGAATCCATGCCAAGAACCAACAGAAGTTGATGACGTGAATGATAATATAATAGTTTGGTGGCCAAGCAAACATTCCAAGTTGCTCTCGCAGATTATAAAATTCCTTTGAAATTCCTAGCCTATATCCATCCCGACAGGGGAGGAATGAAAAGCGCCTTCAATTTCGTCCTTGAAACAAGTCAAGTAGGCACAAATCCCTGGTTTCCTTATCAACATCATCATCTTCATCATCTACGTCCTGCCCTGGTGGTATGTAGTCTTCTTGCCTGGTGGCTTGTGGCCTTGTAGTGGTTGGTGGGTTCAGTGTGTTATATGCTCAAAGCGGCTGTATGTGTACAATATTCGTAGTATCTCCCACCATCCTTAATCGTATCCACATGGAAGAGCAAGAATAGTTTGTAGTCACGAGAAAGGACCGAGATGTTGCAAGTTCTCGGAAAACGGAACAGGTTACATTGAAAGGGATTTATGTAAATTCACTTCGGGGGAGAAGTTAACTCAACCACTTTGTCCTTGGCTGGAATCATGTAATCTATCATCAAGGATTCGGTAGCTATCAAGTGCAGTGTCCAGGGTCATTTGAGAGAGGATAGCAAATGCTATGGAATTGGCAATAGAAGTTAACAAAAGTTGTTGATGGGATTGAAAGGATATTCGGTTAGGTCCTTGGCCTCTCGAAGTCTTTGCTCCAGTTGTATGTGTTCGTACGTTCTGCGTCTCGTAAAACTTGTAAACGTGCAATGTCGTGACTTGATTTCTCCAAACTACTTCGGGACTTCAAGCGACCTAATATCTTGCGTTGCGTAGATTCCAGGGAATTCTTTTGTGGTTCATCCATTCTGCAAGATCTGGTACTTTGAATTATTCAACTTTGGGAGAACTGACGATTTCTGGCTCGTATACACATAGCTGCATAGACTCTAAATTGTGTCTGATTCCCGATCTAAAGTCCTCCATCTTTTGGCCAGACAGATTAAAAGCTGCATACAACAGTTGAAATAGAATTATTATCATTATAAAGAATTCCGTCCGGTTTACTGAGAAATCAAAGTCAGAGTGTATTGTACGAGTGAAGGCTCATGAAAAGATTGACCACATCCGCTTTGATTCCAAATCCCCTTTCGCATTTATACAATCCAGGATGATCTTGATGCCTACCCATATCTTTGCCATCTGTATTGCTTGACAAGAAGGATCCAGTATTCTTCCGATTTTTGAATCAGCACTTGATAACACGTTCGAAAAAAAATCCTTTAATTACCTCCGCATAAACCGACGAAGAAGCAGCCACCCATACCCAAGAATAATAAAAGCCCAACTAATCCCGACGAAACTTCATAATCTAAATCTATACAAGTTTTTGCAAATCCACAATGAGGACTTTTCCATCTTTCCGGGACAACGCATTGCTGATTCCATTAATTAAAAAATAAACAGAGATGATGCAGGGGAGAGCTAAATAAGTACCTAAACAAACAAATTCTCCAGTCCCTGAACCTAGCCTCCAGATGAACTCATTGAATTGAATAGTCAACTAACCGACACGTCCGCAAACACGTTTCTAACTAGGCAATGACAATGACAATCGCGCCCTTGGCCTAGAGAAGGCATTCAACCCATTTACACCAAGGCTTTTAAGCTGATCGATTCATTCGCAAAGTGACTATTACAGCCCTCCTCACCTTGAAAATCCTTTCGTATAATCGTTAAAGGCTGATCTCTCTGAAACAATCCATTAAGTTGGGTGTAACTCAAGTTTCGGTGTTAGCACCCAATTCCCAGGCTTCTAATAAATTCCATCCATACATGAACTAATCGCACCTGATCAAATTCTCAATTCATTCAATTAGGGACCAATCAAACTGGGACCCAGTCCGTAACGAACGGAAGGAAGCACGGCTCTTCTGTCAGCACTTCTAATCCTTACTCAAGTTGGTGCATGTGCTGAAATTAAAATCATACCCATGGGTAAGCATTTGCCTCTGGGTTAAAACAGCTCCGGATAAACCGCCACCGGGTAAACTTCCTCTAAGCAAATCACTTTCACTTCGGGCAAACTACAACCACTGATTGTGTCAACGTTAGGGACATCTACGGCAAAAAGAAAACCGATGGGCCAATGGTCCTCTAACGATCCCAACTCATCCACCGAAGGGGTAACAAAGAATGACCGGCAATGGCTAAGCCTTTATTTGCAGACAAAGCTATCGAAGCCGCTGGATGGGTCTTGCATGACGAAACCAATCCATCCGGTTATGACAGTCAGGGATACGAACAGTTCACGAAGAAACTCCGCCTCCTCTTATAAGCACAACATCATCGGTACGAATCAAGCTTTGATTTGGGTCAGTAAGACTATACTGCAAAAAGTTGTAGCTAAACTTTACCGACGAAAGCCCAAGTGCCCGACTTAGGTAGTATCACTCCTCCTTTAACGATATGTCGAACAAGTGCTTTCTCAAGTTCTGAGGATCTGTAACAACTAATACAACCTTAACAGCTCCACCTAAACGATCTCCTAACATGGCGGCTTTTGTCCGAAAATTGTGGATACCGAACGATATGACGTTCTCAGTTCATAAGGGCATCGACTTTGCATTCGGCATGGATTCAGCTCAAACCATTCCATTTCGGAATTTACGGAAGATGATTTAGACGATCTTCAAACTAGAACCGAGCGCTGGAGTTATGATCACTGGGAGGCACTATCACAATTGAAAAAAACAAAGCAAACCAATGACCACCGCTGGCAAAGCAAAGGAAAACGACAAGGGTACTGCTCAACCGACCTCTGAAGACTAATTCAGGTGTTGGGTAGAGTCGGTACAAAAGGCTCAGAAAACTCTGCAGAAGAGCATACGATCAGCCAAAAGACCATGGTGGTCAAAGGGTAGTATAGGTCCCAGGGCGAAACGTGGATTGGTACCCACGATGGAGCGTAAAACCTGGGAAATGCCTGGTGAACCAAGACCAACAGCTCTACTACCAAACCCTATCTCCACCTCCCGTGGTGACCGCTGGGAGCTCTTTCATAACGAAAAGCTGCAGACGGAGAAGGATGAAGGCAAGTCTCCCGCGCCTAAAAACGGGAAAACCTATACCAACTGGTTCTCCAGGTTAGGGGTTGGGTAGGGCTGACAACCCTACACGGAAAACCGATGTTACGAAGCCACGAAACGAGCATCGGACAGGATGGACTTTACAACGACGAACCCGGCAACGACAACGGATCAACGATTTGCGCATTTTCTCATGGAACGTGCGCTCCCTGTACAGAGATGAAGCTGATGAGCAGCTAGCCGATACCCTATCCCAATATAGGGCTGATATAACAGCGTTGCAAGAGATGCGATGGACAGGGACCGGTTTCCTGGAGAAGAGCCACTACACCATATATTATAGCGGTCGTCCAGTAAACCATGTGCTCGGAGTAGGTCTCTTAGCCAAAAAACGAAACCTGCTGTTATCGGCTTTCAAAACATAAGCGAACGGCTATGCACTCTGCGCTTGCGAGGCAAGTTTAGAAATATAAGCCTCATAAACGTTCACGCCCCTACAGAGGAGACTGCAGAGTCGGAGAAGGATACCTTCTACGAGGCAGGAGAACGAACCCTCGAAGCCTGTCCCAGATATGATATTAAAATCATACTTGGGGATTTTAACAACCAAGTAGGGAAGGAACCCGTATTCAGGCGATACGTTGGCTTCCATAGCTTACACGAAAAAACAAATGAGAACGTACTGCGGATTATTCAATTAGCAGGGTCACACGAAATGGTTGTTGGAAGTACCTGGTTTGCGCGGAAAGCGGTCCACAAACATACGAGGGCCTCTCCAGACGGGACCACTTTCAACCAAATTGACCACGTGTTGATCGAACGCTACCACCTCTCAGCCTTGATGAATGTCAGAACATATAGGGGGGCCAATATAGACTCGGATCACTATCTCGTTGGCATGGTGCTCCGAGCTCGAATAACAGCACCACCTAGAATCCCCTCTGACAATCAGGTGAGAGTGAACACTGAAGCCATCCACAACACAACTCTCCGCGACACCTATAAGAGAGAAATGGATGCCGCAATAACCGCAGTCAACAGAGGACCAGGAGATGAAGCATCAACAAATGGTCTTCACAATCACCTGAAGAACGTTATCATTGATACGGCCACAAATATACTTGGCCCCAGCCGCAAAAGGAGTCGGAACGGCTGGTTTGATGATGAATGTAAGCTAGCAACGGAACGGAAGAATGCCGCATACCGAGTAATCTTGCATTCTCAAAGAACGCGGGCACGCGCAGAGACTTATCACCAGCTCCGGCGAGCGGGGAAGCGACTTCACAGACGGAAAAAGGAGAAACAACAAGCCTGTGAACTAGAAAAGTACAGGGAGCAACCGCACCAGCCGCGGAAGTTTCACCAACAAGTCCGCAGGATGAAGCCTTATACTCCGCGATGCTCATCCAGCCGAGACAAAGAGGGAAATCTGATTTCCGACAGAATGGGCATATTAGAGCGATGGGTTGAGTACTTTGATGAGCTACTGAACAACCTACGAGTTGGAGGTCCCGCCAACTGAAGGCGACGGACAAATACTGCCAAGTTTAGGAGAAATAGTCCGTGCAATTCATCGGCTAAAAAATCATAAGTCGCCAGGAGCCGATGGAATTACATCGGAATTAGTTAAATATGGAGGCGACCAGATACACCAAGTGGTTCATCAACTTGTGCTCAAGGTATGGGACAGCGAATCAATGCCTGACGATTGACAACGAGGCATTATCTGTCTCATACATAAAAAGGGAGATATCACACAGTGCAGCAATTATAGAAGTATCACGTTTCTGAGTACCATCTATAAGATATTCTCCACTATCTTACTAGGCCGGATAGCTCCATACGCTCAGAACATCATTGGCCCATACCAAAGAGGCTTCACTTCAGGCAAATCAGCAACAGATCAGATTTTCTCTCTGCGGCAAGCGTGGGAAAAACTGTTGGAATATGGACAACAGTTGCACCATTTATTCATCGACTTTAAAGCCGCCTATGATAGCATAGCCAGGGTAAAACTGTACCCGGCCATGAGAGAATTCGGTATCCCGACGAAATTAATAAGACTGACTAGGCTGACCCTGACCAATGTGCGAGGCCAGATAAAAGCAGCAGGATCACTCTCAAGACCATTCGATATCAATAACGGTCTACGACAAGGGGATGCGCTATCATGCGTCCTCTTTAACCTGGCCCTCGAGAAAGTGATCCGTGATGCTGAGGTTAATGCAAGAGGTACGATCCTCTTTAAGTCCACCCAACTACTGGCCTATGCGACGATATCTTCCCATGATGAACCACCCGAGACGTACAAACTGCCTTCATCCAGATCGAGCAGGCGGTGCGAGATTTTGGGCTGCAACGTCAGCACCGAAGACGAATCAACCAACAACATCAAGCCGCACTGGTCAAACACGAAGAAAAATAAGGATAGGAGAATACAACTTTGAGACCGTTGACAATTTCTCCTATCTAGGGTCGAAAATCACAACCGATAACAGTTACGATGATAAAATCCGCGCACGGTTATTGGGCAAAGCCTATTTCAGCTTACAAAGACTGTTCCGCTCGAAACGTCTCACCATAGGGTCAAAGCTCTTACTGTACAAAATTATGATCTTGCCAGTCCTCATGTATTCCTCGGAAACTTGGGTTCTTAGCAAGAAAAATTGCGAACTCTTGGCCGCGTTCGAAAGAAGAATCCTCCGAAGAACTTTTGGCCCCCTACATGAGGATGGACGATTCCGTAGCCTATACAATGACGAAATCTATGAGAGATACCATGACCGTCCGGTTGTGGACAAAATCCGGCTCAATAGGTTACGGTGGGCGGGTCACTTAATCCGTATGGATGAGGATGATCCCACCCGGAAAGTCTATAAGGGCAATATCTATGGTAGAAAAAGAAGACGAGGCAGACCCTGCCTAAGATGGAGCGATGGCGTAGGTCAGGAAGCCAGACAGCTTTTAGGGATATCGAAATGGTGGACGTCGGCGCAAAACCGAGATGGTTGGAGTTCCTTATTAAGGCAGGCCTAGATCGGATACCGGTTGTTGCGCCGTTCATGATGATGAGGTTCGCAGTTTCAACCTTACTGAATGTCGTTTCAATAGGAGTAACCGTTTCTGAGAAAAGTGCGTGGGACAGACCGACAGACAGGCAGACGGACGAACAAACAGATAGTAAACAAATTTTAATAAGGTTCTGTTTTCAACAGGCAAATATTTTTATAGATATCTATGAAGAACTAAGTTGGCTAAGAGCCCTGACACGCAACCAAGGAACGTAACTGAGAAGGAAATCAGAAGGGATAATGCAAAGTGTATTAAGATTTTGATCACATCTCAAGTTAGCTAGTATTCGATTACAATTCATTGCGGCGAAAGCTGAATTGATAGTGTTAAAGCTATGTTTGCAAAATTTGAACTTAGCTGGCTTCAACTTGAGAATTGGGCCACCACCACCTCGAATTCAGCGACTGGGTAGTGAACGTCAATTTTAACATACGGAAATCGGGAAGGTTAGAAATGATAACATTCTAGGAAGTTCTTGCTAATGTTGAACACCAGAGCACAAGTATTCATCAAAGAGTAGTTGAGGGGAGCGGAAAGAATTACTAGAAAGAATCGAAAGCTAAGACGATCAGCCTAATTGAACATGGGTAGAATGGGCTCGGCGCAGGAGTGCTCAATCGCAGTCAAGACCTGGAGATTCGAAAAAAGATGATATATGCGTGAGAAGAAAAGTCTCCAACCATCAAAACCTTGAAACTTTTAAAGCGGCAGCTCAACAAATTTCGTGATTTTTTCAGGTAATCGTTTTGAATGGTTGTAGCCGGTCCCTCAACAAAATATCGGACTTCTTCGCGGAATCATCTTAATAAGCTTCAAATTTGCCGCAGGAATCCAGAATGGATCCACCGCATAATGGAACCAAGTTGTTTGTAGTGATGAAAACAAGTTAATTTCACATTTTAGTGACGGATTGGGTATTCAAAGAAGATAGAGAGGTAAGTACACGGCGGAAGTTGTGACGAATTGATTAATGACCAATCAAGTAAGGCAAATCAAACGGCTTTCTCAAAGCCCGCAGTTCAATCTTTACTCTGCTTCTCTGGGAAGCACTAAATTCTAGCGAACGCTGAAAGTTAATGCGCTTGATTGATAATTTCTCTGATAAAACTGAAAACTAGAAAGACTGGAGACAAGATGTTCGTTTCCTGGCGCATGACTTTAATTTGTATAATGGAAGGAAGCGATCTATGCAACTGCAACTTCAGGGAGTGGTCGAAAAGTGAAAACTTCACTTGCGACTCCCAACAAATAAGTAACTACTCTATCGCGACAATCCGTTTTTAAGGTTTTGTGTAAAACAAAATCTTATTAAAATCGGTTCACTGTCTATCTGTCGGTCACATGCAGATATCGCAGCTATCAAATATAAGGTGTCGGTTAGTACTTTCCCAAGTCTTAGTTATAACATTTGTTGAAAAAGTGAGGATTGCTGGGGGTCGAAAGTGGACATTCCTTTAACGGACCTATTCTCGGAAACTAATCAGCCGAAATACTCTCCATAGCGATCTCTTTTGAATTTTCAGTAATTGCCTGCAAAACCCCCCTTAAGTTCGACCCGACCAATGTTGACAATATTGACATCATGGGAGATTACTGTGCAGATAATGATCTTGCCATGCTTCATGTATTTCTTGGAAACTAGGGTTTTTAATAAGAAAAATTGTGAACTGTTAGTCGCATTCGAGAGAAGATTTTTCCGAAAAATTTTGGATTTCTTACAGGTGGATGGACGATTTCGTGGCTTATATAACGAAGATGACGACGATGGTCGTGGATAAAATCCGGCTCACAAGGTTGGGGTGGTCGAGTGACCTAATTTTTATGAGTGAGGATGATCCACTCCAGAAAATCTATAAGAGCAATATCTATGGTAGAAAAAAAGACGTGGTAGACCCTGCCTCAGATGGAAAGATGGCGTAGGCCAGGACGAAAGGCAGCTTTTAGGGATATGGAATCGGTGGACCTTAATACAAAACCGAAATGACTAAAGTTCCTTACCAAGGCAGACCTAGACCGAATACCGGTTGTTGCGCCGTTGATAATGATGATGATAAATCTCAATCGGCATCTACGCGCAATAACGCCATATATATTCTCACCAACATTTCGAAGAATAAGGGCGTAGGTACTACCGATTGGCGGGATGAAAAGGACTTCGGTAAATACCAGACGTTTGTTGAGGAATATAATAACAAACACCTGGCAGACGAGCGGAAGACGACGCTCACCGCTCTCAGACGCAATCGATCTCAAGTCGTGGTCGAACAAACCCCAAGGCGAGTAAAGTGTGCAAGACGTGGCCAGAAGTCATTCACGTGTGGCCGTAGCGGATGGCAATTCCGCGAACAGCCTAGCCCCGGAGGTGTGGACCAGAGTTGAGGCCTGGCTGCCGGAGCAGCCGCTGGACCCCAAAGGCGAAATCACGAGATCCATCCCCTACTTTGATTCCTCTCAGGTGGTCCGTGGATTCCACGTTATACCGTGCGAGGACCAATTCTCCAGGGACTTTCTCGGTCCGTGCGTCGTTAAGATCAGCGAAGCCTAAGAGACCGTATAGCTCAAAGTTATCATCTACGATAAGATTCCCAGAAAGACGGTTGCTCGCATCTGCTTGCCGAAGATCCGCATGGATAAGAACAAGCTCGTCCAATCCCTGCGCCTTCAATCCTCCACGATTCCCTTGGACAACTGAGTAGGAGGAGGAACCTCAGACAAAAAAACCAAACTTTCCTGCTCGAGCTTTTCAAGGAGATGAGAATCGACGCTCCCACGGGGACTGACAAACCCTCACGCAAACAGATCAGGCGGAGGGTAACGCAGATATATTTGCCTCTAGAGGAAGACATTATCATCGCACAAGTACAGGAGCCCTGGTTCGACGGCGACCGAACCATCAAAGGGCTCCAAAGCAAATATTATAATTTATTCCACAGCACAAGAGACGCTGATTGGGACCTACCTAGAGCATGTATCCTTGCGAGGAAGAGTCTGTACGCTTTTCTGTGCCCGGACCTAATCGTGGTCAAACTGTAGCAGACGATGGCAGCGACCGTGTATATTAATTTCCTCGGTTTACATGGCTCATGATCGATCAGCTCTGCCAAAACCACTGTGACATTTGCAGACTGCCATAGCAGCAAAGAAGGCCAACCTGTTAATAGGCTACGACGCCAATGCAAAGCATACGCTGTGCGACAGCTCGGGAATCAACAAAAGAGATGAGTCATTCCTTGATTTTATTACTAATATAAATCTAGGTACTAGCACTGAGGAAGGAGGCACGTGGTCTCCGAAACGAAAAAATCCTGATTCTTTTTTCAATTTATAAATCTATCGGTATGTAAAAGGGGCAGTACACTAACCTTCCATATTCCCAGCTCGGAGAACTGTGACGGTTGGGAGGAGGTCCTACTAATGAGTGTCTGACCAGTCTCAATCTCGCCACAGAAGAGAAGACACTGATTTCGTGGTGGAATGAAGATCTGTCCGGCCTCAAGAAGCTGATCAGAGAGATTATTAACACCTGCTATAGACATAAATATTGGTAGTCATACAAGCACTGCCTAAAGCAGTACAAGTCGCAACATTGAAAGCACCAGCAAATCTCCAAGGCTCAATAAAATTCTGCCCAAGAACATAGAAGCCCATCTTTTCTTTTAAAGTCGGAAGGCTCCTGGACGAAATTTTCTGGTGAAACCTTGGAGCTGCTGGTTCCAGAGCTTTGCTTTGAGGGTATATAGTCGTCCCAGCTGCGCAAGACTATCAAATCGATAATTACCAAGGATAAGACGAGCTGGGCTATAAATGGCTTCTCCGCTTATAAACCTTCGAGCTCAGATGGCATAATGCCAGTCATGCTACAGAAGCAGCAGGAAAGAGTTGTGCCGTGGCTTATCGACATTTACCGGAACTATATATATATCTTTGGGATGCGTACCACAAACTTGGGGATGCTCACTAGTGGTTTTCATACCGAAAGCGGCCAGACGGAGAGAACGCCTTTCTCTAAGTTCCAACATGCCTACCTAAAAGGCAAGTCCACAGAAACCGCTCTCCGCGAGATAATTGGAACGGTTGATCGCTCAGTGCAATACAAGCAGTATACTCTAGCTGCTTTCAAGCAGCATTGAACAATGTTAGTAATAACGCCATCAACGAAGTCTTGACCAGGACCATGTCCCCAGTCCTCTGGTTAATAGTGATAGACCAAATTTTCCGAATATCGGACAGGAGCGGGTTGAAGGTGGTAGCGTATGCCGACGACTGATATAGTTAATGTCAGGAATATTTCACTCCATTATGAGTGATGTCATGGAAAGCGCGTTTGGAAAGGTCAAAACGGAACTGATGCTATTCACTGCCAAGATAAGGGTACGCGAATTCCATCTACCGCGGCTGAATGAACAAAGATTGTTTCTTTCCTCCAATGCAGAGCATTTGGATATAATCGTGGATCAGAAGCTAAATTGGAGATTGAACATAGAACTGCGTGCTAAGAAGGTTAAGATATCCTTCAATGCCTGCAAAAGAACCTTTGCAAAGAAAGGTAGTCTCTGACCGAGAGTGGATGTATACAGCTGTGGTGTGTTCCATCCTAACGTACGAGTCTATTGTATGGTGGCAGGTTTTAAGCAAAAAGTACAAAAGAACGAAGCTTAGAAGGATTCAAAGAACCGCGTGTGCAGGTGCTACTCTCCCTCTTCCCAGACCTCCACACATGAATACGATTGCTGGACAGCAAAGCCCTATGGCCATAATAACTTCCTAGAGCAAATGTTACGGGAAATCTGGGTATTCCCCACGGACTATGCCCCACGCAAGCTGGACTTCACGAGAAACCTTGCTGTGGACTTTCCAACCAGGGCAAAATGGAGGACCGACGGTGTGTCGCAAGGCTATGACACAGTATCCGTCATCGACGGATTAAAGATGGTCTGATGTGGGGGTTACAAAATAAACACAGTGTACCCGAGACGTATGGTCTACCAGATTTCGCCAATGTATTGCAAGCAGAAGTACTGCTGCGACAAGATTCGAGCCCCAAGTGTAACGTAGCCATTCTGACCGACAGCCAAGCGGCCATTAATGCCTTGCGCTCAACGACGACATCCTCTAGGTTGGTGGAGCAGCGCAAAAACGTGTTAACCAGTCTGAGCGGCACGCTCAAGGTCCTCTTCCTCTGAGTTCGTGGTTATAGATACATAGAAAAGAATGTGCGGGATAGCGGACTGGTCAGGCGGGGCTCTGCTCTTGGTAGTGTTCCGCTGACGGTTGCAAGGGCGGAATCTACTCGCACTACTTAGCAGCCGCGGGCCTCAGAACGCTCGCAGATTGTGCCATGTCAAGGAGGATTTGGGCCGCGTATAACAAAACTCGACCGCGAGAGCGCTTGTTTGAGACGCGTGCAAATGCATACAAGATTTCGGTGGTGTACACTGGCCCATTGGGGACCATGACAGGCTCGGCATACCCTACAATTAGCATTGCCGAAGCTGCGGAGAAAAGGGGAAACCCTCAACCACTTCGTTTGCGATTGCCTAGCTCTAGCTAGAGTCAGACTGCGGACAATAAGTAAACCATTCTTTGGGGAACTCAGAGAGGGGTTGGCTGCTTTCCTTCGTGAATGCTACGGGCTGGCTCTGAAGATCTGAACCTGCTGGACTCTGCCTTCTTGCTCTCATAACACGGTGTTAGGAGTTTGTGGCATCAAAACGGTGCATCACAGCGCTAATTGGAGCTGAACGGCCACTGATGCCTACCTACTTACCCAGTAACTGCGGTGGTCACCATTCATGTCTTACTTCCATTAGTACCTTAGGGAGAACATTGTCGAGAAACAGCCTGAACCTTATTTTGGTGTTGAGCGAAAGTAGATTTGGCGCTGTTAATGCGCCGACATCAAGGTCAATCCCCCCTTCAGAAGAAATAACGCTACTAAGATATAAAAGGAGGGGGCGGGAGGGCGTTGGGAAGGTTTGTTGACAACATCAATTAGCAGTTGAATATTCTGTGAACGAAGCCGTTAGGATTATTACACAGTTCTGTGGTTTCGAATGCTCATCTTAATCTTTTCAATCTACATCTACTTCTCGAGCCTCACCCTAATGACTTCCTCTGGCTTGTCTGTTAGAAATTGAAGGCATTGAATGACAAATTTGATCTACAGTTTTTCTGTATTTTTCAGAACGCAACAGTTTTCGAAAATAAGAAGGGGGACCTTAGGCAAGCCAGTCGCACTGGTCCAGCGTATTGAAAACACAATGCTTCAGTGAAAAGCGCAACCTGCATCGAAAAGTCCCCTCGCTTCTGTCTCCTCCGAATTACTGACAACAAACACCAATCGCAAACATACAGAGTACACAACACTAAAACCATCCAACGCTGGAATCATTATCGATTTTTTTTTGTATTTTTTATATTCACTCTTCGTCCTGACGCTGTTTTGCTTCGTCTTGCCCGGATAAGGAGGGCCCCAGATAGTTATTCCCATAGTTGTTGAGTGGCGAGAAATTTCAAGGCTCCTGGTGGGATCCTACGTCGATATATTATCTCTGCGGCCAGTGGGTAAAAAACGCCTTGAATCAGATGAGCGGATGGATGGGCGAACAACAGCAATGATCCTTTCCTATCCCGCGAGCGTCCATCGGTCCTCGCCGATGACCACGGCAGCAGGACCGCGAACGGATGGATGGGCACACGACCTGCACTTCCAGCCCGACGAGCATGTACTTATGCTGCTCAGATTTGTATTCATGTAATAATCAATAGAGGAACTTTTAGGTTGTGTATTCTTGTTGTCATTGGTTGGAAGGACTTCCTGGAGGATGACGGAGTGGAGAATTGGCATGAGAACAAATAACACAACTTTCACCACTCCCTGGCACCGTGTGTGCGCCAATGTGTTTGTAAGGACAATGGAACAACACGACGGCACTTTGATTGTCTGTGACTGTGATCCTCGCCCCGTCAAGTAACATTCCGCCACACACACTGCCCCGACCGCGATAGATTTGCGTTCTTGCAACCTTCAGCGACTCGTGAACCAATTCTTTGCTGCGAAGTTTCGAATGGCAAACAGGACACGCAGAAACTCAACAACACTTAGGAAATCCTTCGGGAAGACACGAGTCCTCGGTTGTAGGACATGCCAACATCGAGGGACTCGTCAGGATTCCCAAGTGCAAGGCGTTTGGAGGAGTAGTTGACATTCAGGTCGATACTTACATTGCTACGACTTTGCTAGGTCAGTAATTGCGGCTGCTGCTCCAGCTGGCTGAGGGAGAACCGTCCTCAGCGAGCCCACGGTCCACAGGTCCGTACAAAGTAAACGGCACAGAAAACACTCAAAACTTTTCTTGAGAACTTTCGATTTTCACACACGCACTATCTCGGAATCGCCTCGCAACCAAATCGAATCGATTTTGATCGCAGCACGACGTTTCCCGTTTTCCTTCTTGAGGGTTTCACTGAGGCTTAGCCTGTACCGTACCGAACCGAGTCTGGCTGAGCTGGAAGCCTAGAGCGGACGATTAATGGACCAAGACGTTGTGGATTATGTAGATTTCACGAAAACTTTGGTCAACGACTGTACAAAAACTTTTTGCACACTTCTAGAGGCCGTGGTCTAGCAAAAACGACAGACGTGGAACGCAGAAAACCAATAGACAACTTCCGTCATCGCACTCGCACGGTTAATACTCCTCCAGCTGTGCAACCGTGCCCGAAACTCGTCCTGCTTGTTGCCGCCGCCCGCACTCCCGAACGACGTCTCGTTGCGCGCTCCGTGCGCAGCCTCCGTAAACGAAGTTCACGTGCCTTCCGCTCCGCCGAGAGTGAAACAAGCCCCCGTTCACCTTGCAGGAATCTTCCTTGCTGTTCGATGACAGATTTGCCCCTCAAGCCCGCTCGTTACTGGCTGGAGAACTTGAAGGCGAACGACTACTAGTGGAAGGTTAGTCCGCTTATCAGTCGCTGGGGACAGTGGAGCTGATAAGGGCACGCTCGAGGATTGTTCGCCGATGTCCACACCGAACTGCGATTGTGCTCCGCCGACAGAACCACTAATTGCACGCGTCGGAAGAACGACCCGCGACGAGACACTGAATCCAATGGAATTGATTTGACCCGAGTCTGCGGACGTCACACAACTCCGTCCGCTGGAAACGCTTCTGCCACCGGTTCTTGTCTCTCATCGATTGCCTTCCCGCATGCCAGCACTTTAGATGCTAGAACCGAACGACTGTACACTGGCGGTCGACCAGACTCCGCGCGAATGGCAAGCAATGAATTCTGTTCCGCTGGGCGAGCTTCGTTCTCGCGGATCCGCTTTGTTATTGTTCTGGTGCTTATCGCCACAACACAGCACTACAGCCCTCCGGCAGCTGGTTTTCCGCGACGAGGCAGATGTTCTCTGCGAATTTCGATAGATTCCTACAAAAACTAGTCCATCCGGCACCTGTTCAGCTCCGGTTTCTGCCACTCGCCCGACAACAATTCACACCGTCCACACTCGGAAACGTTCAACAAATCCCAACTAGATTCCGCTGAAGATTCTCCGCCTTACCTTGTCCAGATTATCATAAATTCCACTTGGCCGGTTCTGGAGGTCACTGAAGACGATACACTTGTGGTTTCGCAATCAATTCCGGTCTTCCTATTGCCAAAGTTTTCGCCAGCACGGACACGTCCCGCCGTTGTTTAGATCCCGATGACGTTTCGCAGATGATGTCCGTTTCTTGCAACGGTTCTGTTCTAATCAAGTTCTAAACACTGTCCCTGACAGCGTTACCAGGCGTGACAGTATCTGGTCGATAATCCCGGGATACCGTCTGGAGAGGGCGCGCGAATGATTCACTCTTATCGGCGGCTGAACTGCATCAGGTGGAAGATTAAAGACAACCGTTGGACTGCACCCGATCACTGCACACGTTTTGTAAACAATGGAAAATTGTGTCGTGACTGCGGCGCTGAGATATGCAACTTTCTGATCTAATCGGTTTGAAATAATTGAATGTAATAATGAGAATTATGTAAACGTTCGCGCGACAAGTGCGCTGATAACCTGCCGTAACGGTTAAAAGCAAATGATAATTGTTGTTGGGTAGCGGCAAAACGGGACTTCAGAATCGTTTAAAAAGATATGGAACTATTTTTCTGCTCAACTTCAAGTTGCTGTTCTGGATGTACTTTAATTGAATATCAAATCAATTTAGAAACATTTGCATGTCGTTAACGCAATAATTGCGTTAATGAGTGAAGAGTAATAAAAATGGCTGCTGTTTTGGGTGTATGACTACTCGATTACTATGTAGTTTAAAATCTATTTTTGTGGTCTCTCTATTAATTTGCCTGGTACTCAGACCCCCAAACTATATACCGTTTTGAAGCTCAGACTCTCCCCCACTAGTAGTGATCACGAATTAAGCTCCTTTTTGCGAAATTCTCAATATTAACGGAGATATAAGCATTTAAAATTTTTCCCAAGATTCCTCCTGCGTCCTAGGTAGTAGCCTCGAGAAAGGTTCTCGATGAAGAGCGAACTGCTAATGACCGATACACGCCAGGACACACTAAGAGTCCCTGGAGCCGTCCGTAACTCCTTGTCGACATCAATGGGGTGATATGAGCCTAGCGTTGCCAAGGTGGTAGTTGTGGCGTGTATCAGGAGCCAGCCCCTGGGGGACCCTGGTCGGGTAGTGTGTATTGAACCAGTATTAGTATACCACATTGCCCCGAGCGAGTGCTGATCCGTTTGTGAGTTTCATGTGGGATCAGCTAATCGTAGATCACGGAACTGGGGTAGGGGCTTTGTCCCCGAGGATATACCCGTTCCCGACTATTGGGCCCGCTCTTTTGCACACAACGCGATGGTAAAAAACTTAAATAGCGAACCAAATGAACGAAGAAATAGTGGAAATGGAGATTGAGCTTGCCCCAGCACCCAGCACAGGACGCAACAAGGGCTGAAATACCCGACGGGACATCGGGATATGAAAATAGAGGAGACGACTCGGAAAGTGAGTCGGCACCTGCAACGGAAACGGGAACCCAAACAGCACCACGCAGTGCGATAGTTGCGGAAAGAGGCACAGTGGAAACTGCCGAAACTAATCAAATAGTTACGATTACAAGCCGAGTGGGAGCGCTGTCCACTTCTCTGGCGAAAGCTGAAGAGGATGGGCTTATTAAGAAATGCCGGTAGTTGTGAAAAGCATGCGATCTGCGATGTTCCTCCAGAAAAACGTCATCAAGGAGTGAAAATGGACTGATGGAGCTGGAGAAGCTCGTGGACAGAATTTCATATTATAGATGGACATGAAGAGTGAGAGAAAATCCGCTGGAAACAGACACAACCGCGCCTCCCGATGAGAACACTGCGAGCGCCAAACGGTCCGCAGACAGCGCATTGCAGAACGAACTGGGGAAAAAACGAAAGGAGGAAGGGACATCTGAAGGAGATTTCACTCAGGTACTCTCCAGGGCTTAAAAGAAGAAAGCGATGATATACAAAAGACAACAACACGCGCGTCATCAGAAAAACTTCTGCTTAAAATTAAGGGAGACAGGAAAGACGAAGCACCGAAAGAAAAGGTGAGAGGACGAAGGAGAAGTAGACCGCCAGCTTCGCTTATTAAGCCGACGGGAAGCAAGACGTTTACGGGAGTCCTCAGTGAAATCCATTACAAGATCAAAGCCGAAGATAACAGAGTAGAAGTCTCTTTCATTCGTAAAACGAAGGGTGGTGGAGTCTCAATCGAACTAGGCCCTGAGGACAACAAATAATGTTACGTTCTGTGAAAGAACCGAGGGCTTTTAGGAGAGAAAGCTTTGGTTTCCAACCTGGAACCCACGTGCTCCTAGGAAATCCGAGACCTTGACTGCCTCACAAAAAAGAACGAGGTAGAAGAGGCCATCAAATGTGAATGTCCGGAGGTAACCAGTGTCCGGATTGGTATCACCTCTGCAAACTCCCGAGACCAAAAACTCCCTGTGGTGGAAGTTGCGGAGCAATACGCGGGGAAGTTTCTAAACAGCGGGAAAATCAGAATTGGTTGGGTAGTGTGCAGGATACGAATTCGGGCCGCCCCAGTCAAATGTTACAGATTTTTGCATTATAGGCACTCGTCTGAAACCTGTCGGGAACCTGACAGTAGTGAAAGTCAGTCACACCATAAAGCGAACACCTGCAACGAAAAGGAAAGTTATGTCCTATGCAGTGACAATGGCGCCTCTGATGGGAATATTGGGCGCGCTCGGGGTGGTGTCGAGTCTTCAGAGCGGAACTGGAAAGAGCTAGGACGCGGTTAACATGATTTGCATCCTATAAATCAGTATACACCGGACTGCAACCGCTCACGAGTTGCTAGCGCAGTTTACTGCGGAGACCAAAGTGAATTTAGCGCTCATCAGTGAGCAGTACCGAAATAGGGACCCAATTTCATGGCACTCTGGCATATCAGGTACCGCTGCCATCTGGGTTCGGGATGACACCCTTCCTAAGGTTCTTACCCAAGGCCGAGGGGACGGCTTTTCTGGATTCGGTGATTAGGGATAACGTTTTCCGTGTCTATCTTTGTCTCATTCGGCGAGACAATGCCGGCCTTTTGACGCAGGCTTGATGCTTTGGAGGACACTATCGTAGTCCGAGTCGGGGGTGACTTCAATGCCAGGGCACTTAAATGGGGCATGGCTCACTCAGATTTCAGGGGGAAACGAATTCTCGAAACGGTGGCGAGAACAAGACTGGTAGTTTTAAACACCGGATCCACCCTAACGTTCCGGCGCCCAAGCTGCAAGAGATTTCACTGGTGGACGGGTAGAGAGTTCTGGAAGATTTGTCGGAAAGCGACCATCAAGACATTTCCTTCGAAGTGGTTGACACAAACTCTGCGCCGGCACGGCGCTCTTTGTGTGCATGGAACATTACGATGGTGAACATCGGGAGGTTTGTCGAAACTGTTGGAACAGATGAGTGGCGCTACAGCTGATACCGTCGTGAATTCAGTTATGAACCCGATAACGGCGGCCTGTGGAGCCTCCATGCCCAGAAGGGCATCGAGACGTGGAAAGCCTTCAATATATTGGTGGATTGCAGAAATTGCAGAGCTCCGGAAGGAGTGTCACAGACTCCGCCGCTTAACACAACGTCTAAACGACTGGGAGGAGGCATGTACCATAATGACAGAGAACAGATCAACAGGAGCCTCCGCATCGCAATAAATAGGAGCAAAGCGCACTACGTGGGGACTTGGTTACAAACTGGTAACCCGAGAAATTGGGGTTTTGCGGAAACCCTGTTCATTTAAGGCCAAGCAGGTGGACCGCATTGTACGAGCACTATTCTCTGCGCACCCCTTACGGGGTGATCTTGAGTTGCGGTCTTTATACCGCCCACTTTTTATGCTTGACACTGCTGTGAAAGTGCTCAAAAAACTCATCAGAAGTAGACTCGCTGAAGTTACATGCGCTGCCGTAGACTTATCTTTACGGCATTTCGGTTTTAGAGCGGAGAGATGCACAGTTGATGCTGTCATGCAAGTCGTGAATGTCATTCGACAAGCGTAGGCACATGGCCGCCGAACTTGACTGGTGCTCCTCGTAAAGCTTGACGTCAGAAACGCCATTAATTCCGTAAGATGAAAAGACATTCTTGGCACACTAGGCAATACTTTGCATGTGCCGAATTATCACTTGAGGGACTATCTGAGGAACCGCTCCTTGTTCTATGAAACGCTAGAGGATCAAAGGAGAATGGGGGTTACGTCGGGGGCAGCACAGCAGGATCCATCCTAGGGCCGGACCTCTCGAACGATAGTCTACTTAATTTCGCGCCTGGTCAGTTATGTAGATGATGTCGCGGCGTTTGTTGCTAGACGCACTGTCGAACAGGCGCAAAGCAGACTCGGCGTATTGATGCGACGGGTAAGCGGATGGATACTGATCACGGTTTCAACCGTGCACTGGAAAAAAAACCGAAGTAGTCATCCTGACTAGAAACAAAATTCCGACCCTGCCTCCTATATCGTTCGCGGAGTCGATAATCGAGTCAAAACCAACAATAAAATATCTTGGCCTGATTCTTGACTCAAAGATGATTTTTTGTTAGCAAATCAAAGCAGCCGCGAAAAGACTGCAGCTGGAGTTTCTCCTGATGAGTTCAACGCATTCTGTTCTGTTCTACGGTGCAAAGGTATGGGCTGACGCTATTGGCAGTATGGAGGTATATCGTAAGTGTCTCGCGCAAGTACAGAGACGGGGAATTTTGCGGGGGGCGTCTGCATACCGTGATTCTCGTTGCCCTTCTTGCTACGGGGCGTCAAGCCATAAAAAAACGCAAGGAGGAGGAGCCAAGGGCAGTGGTTACTCGTGAAGAACAGCACTCTAGATGTGGTGTGGCAACTCTCTTTGCGAAATGAAACTAGAGGCAGATAGACTGCGAGGCTCATTAGCAACGTAGGTGCGTGGGTGAGAGTCACAATTTCCTTACCCAGTTTTTAAGTGGGCATGGAGGTTTTCAGTCTCACCTGCAGACAATTGGAAAGGCATGATACTCGGATTATTTGTTTTCCAATGAAGTTGTGGACGACCTCCATCACACTTTTTTTCTTGTGGGATGGAATTCGTGCATCGTGCATTACATCACATACAAGTTGCTAAAACCAGACCTTATGCACGAAATTTTTCTCCCGCAACTACCGTCGACACGGTCAAAGATGTGTATTGATTTTTCTCCACCATAAATTTTCGAACAATGCGTGCAAGTTGAATGTCCTGCGTATAGTCTTCTTGTTGCCGTCTAATCTCTCTTCTCTCATCTTACTCCAAAATTCTCGAGAAATACGTCTACTGCTTCAAACCTTCTGGAGTTTGCCAACCTTAATTCATGACACAATATTCTGCTTTTCAAACTCTCTCTACTCAACTTTTTCCATCGCCTCATGGCTCTCCTCCTACCTATCAAACCCTTCCTGCAGAATTTCTTTTTATAGTTACTCATCCCGTGCCACGCCATGTTGAGTTAGATGGCAAATGGGCAGCAGATAAGTTGGCCAGAAAAGGAGTAGGGACGACACTATACGGATCATAACGCTTTTATGGAATCGGGAAAGCTTCATGATCACGATGCTAAGAAATTAAGAAAAACGATTGAGGGAACAATACTAGGCAAACTTACCAAGAATGGAACAGTCCAGGGTATTTATGAGGGATACGAATCCAAGTGCTCATAGGATTATTTAAACCTCACCAGGAAGGACCTTAGGATCATAGTAGAAATACTCAGTGATCATTGCAGGCTAAATTTCCGCCTACGGAACCTACGGATATCTGCAGATACTGTATGCAAATTCTGCGAAAAGAATGATGGAACTTCCACACATGCAAAGTAGGTCAATTCACCTGGAAGAATACTCAGTACTAAAATTTCTGTCGGTTGAAGGCTTGATCGACTTACTGTAGTTAATTGTACACTATACCTATTAAAGGAGCACAATAGTCCTTTTAGGAGATAGTGCAACCTCTCTTAAAGATTTTTGTTTTCATTTCTATTATTCCTTGCTGGTGAATGTTCATTGCAGTGAGCCAAGGACCCTGACCCGCAACGAAAAGACCCTTAAAAGGTGATATCAATCCAAACACAGTTTCCCACGCTCCGAACAGACTTGTGCCTACTAAAACCTAGTTGACCTTATCTTATGCTGATGCTGTGAAATTCAATCGTTACGAATCAACACAGCGTACCGAATCCGAAATTATCCTAGAATCTATAATAGTGCATCTTATTTAAAGCATGAACTAATTTATGGCATCAATGTAAAATTAGACGTTGTTTCTCCAAACCTTTCTCGCAAATAAATAAGCTCAGCTACAATCTGCCATTGGATTGCTAATGGTATTAGCCAACATTAAAAGGAATTACAAGTCTCTTTTGTCGGAGACTCATCTCACCGACAAATCTAATTTGATAATTCCCGGCTACAAAATCTATGATACTAAGCATGCTGATCGAAAATATCGTGAAGGTTCAAGAATTCTCATTAAAGATCGTGCAAAGCATTACGTCAAGGAACATTTTGCTAAGCACTATATATAAGCCGTAATAATGGGGTGATCCGATTACAATTTTTGATGTATACTCCTCTCCGAGATTTATCTCTCTGGAGAACAGTTTGTAAGCTTTTTCAACACGCTCGGTAGAAGTTTTATTGTCGCTGGAGACTTCGATGCCAAACCTACGTATTGGGGGAGACTGATCTCCCCTAGGGGGAAAAACCCTTCGGTCTCCCCTCCCCCTTTTGCATGCCAGCAATTGAAAGTACTAATTGAGGCCTTTCCTTTCATATCCCTCATGACTATCTTGTTAAAAAAAATGTACACGCCCCCCTTTTGCATGTAATGATACCCAGTAATATTTCTCCCCCTTAGTTCCACATGGAATGATGTAACTCACTGCAGAGTTCCCACCTACCATCTATTATAGATTTGGTGTCAATCGACACAATTGTTCCTGGGAAAACTGCGGGTGACAGACAGACAGACGGTAAATCGGTTCTACAACAGCTGAAGCCTGAATGACAACAGTTTAAAATTCACTGAATTCGAAATAGAATCTGGCAGCAGCTAGAAAGGAGCAGCAAAGGAGCAAGAAGCATCGAAAAGGAGAAACATAATGATCTCAATTAGTTCCTTGAAAGTCTAACACCTTTTCTGACCACAAATTATTCCCTTTGGACAACGATGAAGAAGCTCAATGGGCGAGGAGTGATGCCGAGAAAGATTTAATCCTTGCTCAACATTTTTCAAGCAAACCCACAGCTGACGGAGGCAGAATTATCACTTTCGATTCCAAAAGATGCAAACCAACCGATTCGTTTCAAAGTTTTCAAACTCTTAAAATTCTCGCAAGGCCACATTAATCCCAAAAAGGCTCCTGGTTTCGACCTTATTACATGCAAAGTAATTCAAGAACTGCCAAGATCTGCAATCATTCGACTGACACACATATTTAATGGTGTCTTACGACTTGGTTACTTTCTGAAATGCTGGAAAATGTCGGAAGTAACGATGATCCCGAAGGAAGGCGGAGATCCTACGCTTATCATGCCCTACAGACCGCCCACGTGACCCTTTTTACCAGTTCGGGTTCAGAAGAAAACATGCGACAGTTGAACAAGTTCATCGGTTAGATTCCGAGACAAGCTGTGCTTTGGAAGGTAGAAAGTACTGCTCGGCCGCATTCCTTGATACTGTACAAGCATTTGACAAGGTCTGGCATGAATCTTACCTACAAAATCAAGGAAAAGCTATCTTCGAATACTCACAAACTTGTCGAGTCGTATATGATTGACAGGAGGTTTGCTATTAAGCAAAAAACTTTCATTTCACGAGAATTTAACATCAGAGCAGGGGTTGTCCAAGATAGTGATATCCTGAGCCTCTGCTTTATTTGATATATACTGCGGATTTGCTGACAAATGAGCGTCTATCCACTTCCACCTTCACTGATAATACGGCGATGCTCTGTACATAGCCCACTCCTAATGATACATCTAGAGGACTCGAGAATTACATGAAAGAGGTTGCGCTATGGTTAGCCCGTTAGAGAATCAAAGTAAACGAAACAAAGTATAGTCATGTCACCTTCACATTAAAGAAACGAACATGCCTCTCAGTTAAGTTTAACGGCATACCCATTCTCTAGATTAAAGAGGTAATATACCTAGCAATACACCTAGACAGATGCCTTACTTGGAAGAAGCATATTGGTGCCAAAAACATCAAATCAACCTAGATTCAAAAACCTGCACTAGCTACTCAACAAATTTTCCAAGCCGCCCTTGGAATTCAAAGCGCTGATATATAAAGCAGCGATAAGGTCAATCTGGACTTCTATAGTGATAAATGCTTACGCAGCCATATATGACTTTATATATTCATTTTGTTTAATCTAAAGATATGTTCAATTCTTTTTATGAAAATTTTTTAATTTTACTTAAAGATTTTCTTCAAAATCTCTTTTTTCCATAAATCATTTTTTATGCAGTAGGGGGTTAATGAATTGTCATATCTAGCCGAATTACAGTGATTTGAACTATTAAAATGATACATTCATCGCAAATTTTAGTATTTACAAGTAACATTATCTTCCTGATATTTTTGAGCAGGCTCGTCACGGGATTTATAGGATTAACAGAAGAACAGGCTGTTAAAAATGTATATTGATGATAATCGATGGCATAACAATTCGTTGCGCTCGCCGCGGACGATTACTCATATTAGTGCAAGTATTCATTCACAGCTGTAATTCCGCCATGTTATTTACAAAGCTTCATTGTGCTAAATCATACCTCATCGCTCTTGATGAGCGGCCCCGCGACAGACCGACCAAGAAAACGCATTCAACATTGTTAAAAAAATGTTTGTGTTGAATAAAAAGTCTCCGAAAATACAAAGTTATTCACCACAGGCGACGCGGCAGGACGCGCTCCGGTCGCATGAGTCAGAACGTAATTAAATTAGTCTGAGCCAAATAAATGCGTACCTGCACGCTAAATATTGGTACACACACTGGAAAGAAGGAGGAACTCGCAAGAGCCTTTCGGAAGAGGCGCATTGATATACCCACACAAAAGGCACAATGGTGCGGAACCAGAAGCTGCGGCATACATAGAACGCGAACGCGAAAAAACTGGGTACAAGATTCCCTATTTTGTTAGTCCATGAATACAACATGGTGTCAGCATTATCATGCGATGTCATTGAAGAAGTCGAGCAATTTGACTATCGACTGATGAAGCTCACTATTATATCAGCTGATCACACAATTCATTTCCTCATTGCATACGGACCCGATGCCGAGAAAGATGTCTTCTGTTAACTATTTGACACGAAGGCATGTATCATTGCGGCGATCTAATTGTCATGTGGGTGAAAAGGCAAACAGCAACAGTGCCATGGGGGAAAGGGGTTCTGAGCTCGCAATGAGGGTGGCGAGTGAATAGTCGATTACGCAAGCACACATAAGCTTGTCAATATATGGTTTATCAAATAATTGTCTCATCTTCCCACATTTTATAGTAAGATCAGTAAAATGCAAATCAACTATATGCAAAGTCCTTTCCCATGAGATCATCGCACCTAAACATCGGCCTTTGGTTGCTGTCATCCAAATCAAGCCATCAAGAAAACAACGTAAGGAACGCACTGGCTACCGCGAATTAAATAGTAGCGATTTCGCAAGAAAAGAGAAGAAATGATCTCACTTACGCCATTGCTGACCATTGCAAAATTACAAATGTCGAGGAAACGTTGAATCAAGCTAAAAACACGATCTACCAATCAATGTATGCAATCCCGCGGTATGAAGACTATACAGGAGGAACAAATTCAGCGGCAGAGAGGTAAGGAATGTTAGCGCAGCCTGGTAAGCGATAATCAACCGAGATTCTTGATTTTGGAATGACGATAAGTTTCTTGAGGATAAAACGTTCACCAATTGGCAAATTTACAGGAATACCAACCGGAAAGCAAAGAAAGCGTTTGTTGTTACCCAAGCGAGCCATTACAAACACCCTTACGATAAGCTGGACATTCAAGACGATGAAAAAGATCTGCATCGACTTGTTAAAAGCCCATACCAGCACACACAGTATGCCGAACACTTTTGTTGCGTTAATGACAAGAGCGGTGCTTTGCTTCTCAATCGACGAGCAATTGCGCCTGTCGGCGCCACTGAAGTCGAGGAAGCAATCAAACAAATGAAATCGGGGAAAAGTAAAGGACTTGACGGCATTGCAGCTGGACTGGAAAGCCGAGAGCGGAACACTGTCTCACAGACACGAAAGTGCGACCTTCCCAATATAGAAAAAGAAAGGCAGTCCAGCAGAATGTTCAAACTACCTTCCAATCTGTTCGCTGTAGCATACCATGAAGATTGTCGAAAGCATTCTTGACAACGTAATTCGCGACAAGTTTTAAACAACAGTGAACCAAGAACTGTGGAACTACTATCATAATATACGCTTTGCGTGGAAGTTTTATCAACAAATCAGCCAACAAAAGCCTTACACACCTCGATGCTCATCCTGCTGAGACAAAAAGGGAAATCTGATTTCCGACAGAATGGGCATATTGAAGCCATGGGTTGAGTACTTTGATGAACTACTGAACAACCAGAACATCGGCGAGTTGGAGGTCTCGCCAACTGAAGACGACGGACAAATACTGCCACCACCAAGTATAGCAGAAACAGTCCGTGCAATTCATCGGCTTAAAAATCATAAGTCGCCAGGAGCCGATGGAATTACAGCCGAATTGGTTAAATATGGAGGCGACCAATTACACCAAGCGGTTCATCAACTTGTACTCAAGGTGTGGGACAACGAGTAAACGCCTGACGACAGACAAAGAGGCATTATCTGTCCCATACATAACAAGGGACATATCACACAGTGCAGTAATTATAGAGGTATCACGTTGCTGAGTTTCATCTATAAGATATTCTCCGATATCGACGGAATTAATGAAAGTGACTAGGCTGACTCTGACCAATGTGTGAGACCAGATAAAAGCAGCACGATCACTCTGGAGGCCATTCGACATCAACAACGGTCTATCATGCGCCCTCTTTAACCTGACCCTAGAAAAAGTGATCCGTGATGCTGAGGCAAATGCCAGGGGTACGATCCTCTTTAAGTCCACTCGTCTACTGGCCTATGCTGATGATACCGACATCATGGGAAGAACCACCCGAGACGCACAAACCGTCTTATCCAGATCGACCAGGCGGCGATCAGCGCGAAATCTTGGGCTGCACATCAATGAAGGCAAGACAAAATATATGGTGGCAACATCAGCACCAAAAACTAGCCAACCAACAACATCAAAAAGCACTGGTCAAATGGGAAGAATACAGATAGGAGACTACAACTTTGAGACCGTTGGTAATTTCTCCTATCTGTTTCGCTCGAAACGTCTCACCATAGGTTCATAGCTCTTACTGTACAAGACAATGATCCTGCCAGTCCTCATGTATTCTTCGGAGACTTGGGTTCTTAGCAAGAAAAATTGCGAACTCTTGGCCGCGAGAGAAGAATCCTACATGAGGATGGACGATTCCGTCGCCTACATAACGACGAAATCTATGAGCGATACCGTAACCGTCAGGTTGTGGAAAGAATCCGGCTCAATAGGTTACGGTAGGCGGGTCACCTCATCCATATGGATGAGGATGATCCAGCCCGGAAAGTCTATAAGGGCAACATTTATGGTAGAAAAAGAAGACGGGACAGACCCTGCCTGAGATGGAGCGATCGCGTACGTCAGGACGCCAGACAGCTTTTAGAGATATCAAATTGGTGAACCTCGGCGCAAAACCAGGATGTCTGGAGTTCCTTATTAAGGCAGGCCTAGACCGGATGCGGTTGTAGCGTTGTTGATGATGAAGATGCAGATGATGTTTTCCTGACGTCTCATAACGAGGCTAATCTCGTGCAATCTGTTCATAGAATGATCACCTCCTGCAACACGATCTTAGACCAAATCGAATAAAACAGAATTTTTGAAGACTGATCTCTATGAAACAGGCACTACTACTGTCAGTGACCTGCCGAGAACGGAGCTATTTAAATATCTCGGATCAATGTTATCAGTCAATGGTGTACAATGTTTTGAAATTGCTTCGCGCATTAGTGCCACTTGGATGAAGTGGCGTTCTACAACTGGCGCTTTGAACGTATTAACGAACGTCTCAAATTCAAAATTTACTACAGTGCCACTCGCCCTCTAGGCTCCTTGGTGCTAGCCGACTATCAGAGAGACGGGGCCTCGTGGTAATGGAGACAAAGGTGTTGCGTTTTACCAGTGGCGTAACATGCCACGATTACACCCGGAATGAGGACATTCGCAATCGATACAGGGTTGGATCATGGAAAAATTGCTAAAGAATCGTCGTCGAGTTGTGGACATGTAATTCACCGTGACGAGAACTCCCATGCCAAGATTGGTCTCAACATGGATATCTGTGGGAAAATTTCCACCTTTACCTTTGGCTGTTATATGATTTTAAGTATGATTTTAGACTTGGGGAAAACATCGTTATTGTTATGGGCACTATAATGTGAGGTGTCTGTGTGTCCTGTTGTAGTTATTCCACATACTCTTAATATACCTGTATCTGGAGGATTCGTAGTACTCGAACAATTATTGGGTTTTGGCAAAGGATAACACGTAATCGCACAGCGTCTTGGGACGAATCTTTTATAGCATTATCCTCTACAGTGACTGTATGACTTACTTTCGCACCATGAACCACATTTCTACACATCTTTTGGCCCTATTTGTTCATGATACCTGATCATCTATGTATCCACTTCCTCACTCAGTATTTCAACTTTCGAAACATGCAATTTTGGCGGTCGGCAAGTTGTTTGTTTACTTTTTCCTTGGAAATTTCAACACTACCACGTAAGCAGGCCTAATTTTAAGCTTTTCCTATCTCAGGAAGAACGTTTGCATGTTTCTTGCTGTCTCCGAAATTTACTAGATTTTCGAAACCATATATTAGACAATCGCAACGAATGGCTTACCCGCTGAATCGGTTTCAAAGTGCATCTCCTCCAATCGCAAACACAAAGCAAACGAAACATGAACCCACGAACGCGTTCTGTCCACTCAAAACTAAACAAGTGCACACTGCGCTGCGCTCTCAATTGGGTTTTTGCCTGACTCTTTATCGAATTAGCCTCTCATCCCATTAGACGCATTACTCACAATCTCTGGGATTAGACCAACAAAAGTTTTCGGAGAATTCATCGGCCAATTAGATAAGAAGGTAAGCGGACCCAGCCAGCATGACTATGCCTAACCCGTCCGCGGCTCATTAGACAATGCACGGATTAATTTCTACAAATCGCAGTTATCAGAGCTTCGTATCGAGTACGATAATCAGCGCATTAAGCAGAAACAACAAAATTGGGGAAAACCCAGACAGGATTTCGTCTCTAACTAGAAAAACATCAATCTCTCCATGAAAACAGACTTCTATTATCAAATAATCCTGGTTACATCACATGTGCCGCACACGCATGATTCCCGAGAAAGCCCGCGGAAGTCACGCTTACACACAACGAATTTCCGTTTGTCGATACAAAACAGTTGGGCAATCATGTCCCGATCAAATTAAATGCTTTCGCTGCGTCATTAAAAATTATTCTATTAGAAATACCACAAAAGGGGGGGAACAGAAAGTAGTCGTTACAACTAGGAAGAAGTTAGCACTCAAACTACAGTTCCGTGTGCGGATAGTAGGCTTTTGATTCCTTTGGCATAATGAACAGTCCCTCGGCCGCCTTCCAGGTTGAGCCGTGCTGTGGGTTCGTGAAGCCAACCACCTCCATCTGGCCGTTGATCGGGCGACCAAAGGTTCGTCCTGACACGCCTAAGTACGAGCCGGTGTCCACATGACGGAACTTCACAGATGAGTCGCGCAACCACTCGTCTCCACTGCAGATGACCTCCCAGTGGTCGCCGGAATCTCCCACGCCGTCGTTACCGTAGCACGAGATCTCCTGGTTGCCGGACAGTGGCGACGAGAAGTAATGCGAGTGAAGATTCTTTTTAGTGTTGAGGTGTTCCAGGCGGATCGTGTAACCACACTGAATGGGCTGGCCACGCTCGCATGTTTTCCCGGCGGCTGCCTTTATGACCCAGTGGCTGTTGACGTCCTCCTTGATCTCGGTGCCGGTCACCGACTGCTGGCCGGATCCTGAACCGTACTTGACGTCGTGCGAGTGCAGCCTCACATCGTAGTCTGCGTTGAGCAATTTGAGGACTGTGCCGCAAGTTACGTGCCTGCTTTTCGAGCCTGAAATCAGCGCAAGAGATAATTGTTTACAGCGACGTTAGCCAATGGGAGATCAACACATAATGACGTTTGCGAGATAGCGATAACTCGACGAGGGGCGGCTTTTCACCAGCTACTTACCATGAACTTGAGTGAATCCTAGGAGGACAATTAGTTTGACTAAAAGATAAGTTAATTCACTAGCTGACTTCATTCTAAACTATAAAATTACGTGTCGATTAATTTAGTTTCGCGACGCTTGTTTCGAACTTCAATACTTCCACGCCATCCATCCACCTGATATGCTGTGACAGATGTCAGAGTGACTTTGTGCCGAGTAAGCATTCAATTTGTGGGATTGGTAGCACTGGAGAAGCTTGTTGGGATTTTTGTTCTGGAACCAATTTGAAATTAACAAAGAAATACTTTCTTTTTTCCATAGAAAATATGCAGACGCCAATAGAATTAGTTTCCATTGATTTTTAATTGTGCTGTACGAAATGCGTAATGCAAATCGTAAGATTGCCCAAGCGGTTTATGTAACTTTGAGTTATTTTTGTTAAATATGATCTCAGTCAGCCATGGGAATCCCCTAAAACTGTCTCTGTTGTGATAGTTATAAAAAACTAAGATGCTTTTTACCTGCAATTTGAGACTTGAAGCTAAAATTTATTTCTATGAATAGGCAGAGTTTTGCTGAATTCGGGTATGATGACAAGAGCGTTTATACAGTGCGCATAACAAAATTAAAATTTATCCTTGTTTATCTCCTAAACGGATGAATGCTTCCGTTTGGTTTTTAAAATAATTTTTTATTTTCAAGAAATAGGAAGCAATAATATATAGGCTGGAAAAATGAACAAAAAAAAGAACAATCTAACAAATGTAACAAAAATAACTAAAATCTAATGGTCACTGTGGGCTCTCAAAATTTGGATAACGATTTATAGACAGAGAAGAGAAATAGTAAGAAATCAAAATCTAATTTTACAATAAGTTGTCGGAAAATGGTCAAAAAACCCACCGGAATTCACTTGGCCTTAGTGGCAAATAAAGAAATATAATAATAAAATAAATAAATACAGAAGTAATAATAAATGTTTAATCGCTTCAAATTATTGTTCTTAAAACTATCATAATCCAAACTATTTACTTTTCGCTGTATATACTTTTTTCTTTTTTTTTACAATAACATCCATAGGAAGAAAAAGTTATAATAATAGGTGCAATATTAACAAAAAGATAATCGAATCAATCTGATCGATTCTCGGTAGAGCAGAAGCTGCATACATCACCTCATTAGTTACATAATGCCCATAGTTTGACGAAGCCGTCCTATTAAGCTCCGTGCAAGCACACAGACATTTCCTTTCAAAGATCCTTATTTTCTCCATTTGGCTAGCACTCAAATTTAACCAGATTGCACCCGTAGGTGAGCACCGGTCTAACCAAAGTAAGATAGTAAATAATCTTAACCTTCCGGCTAAGATGTGGACCATAAAAGAGTCTTCGAAAAGACATGAATGCCTTGCGAGCGCTTTCTAAGGCAACTTTAACGTGTTCGTTAAATTGGAGACGCTCGTCAAGACGCGCACTCAGGCATCTAATGTACTTCTTATGAGGAATGCGCTCAGAACTATCCTCGTTCGCGACAATGTGGAAATCTCTCCAATTCCTTTTCAAGTTCCTACTGGCGTATGCCAAGGAATTTCGAAACAGAATCGTTTCACACTTTTGCACATTAATTTTCATCGGTCAACTGTTCGTGAAGAACTTAATATCATTGAACATCTTCTGAAGTTGAACTTGCACCTCAGTTATCTTCTTGTGTAGCGTGTAGGCTATTAGATCGTCACCAAAGACAACCAACGACCTTTTAGGAGATTTATTAAACTCGAACGAGTTTAGTAATTCGCCGGCAAATACTGCGAAAAGCATAGGCGCAGTCACTGTCCCTTGCTGTAATCCATTCAGAACATGAAATTCTCTACTAGTAGTGAGATTTCCGTCGGTAATGGCAAAACACTTGCAATACAGCATACTACACATCATCGCTACGAGGTGGCTGGCAAACTCGTTCTTCAGGAGCCTGAAAATCAGTCCATCAAACCAGAAGGTATCGAAGGCCTTCTTAATGTCTACAAGGCAAGCACCTACGCACTCACCATTGTTAATCCGGCAGCAAATATTAGACGTTGCCTTCGTTATTGCATGTATTGACGAATGTCTGTTCAATAAATTATTGAACAAAATGCAATAATTACGAATGGCAATGTCTGGTAAATGCCTGAGGACCAGGGAACGCCATCCATACCGGATGATCTCTTATTGTTTACCCTTCTAAATATGGAAGTTAATTCCATACATGAAACAAAGTAATCAAGCAGATTATCACTCGGTATGAGATCAGCCTGCAACGCAGAGTTAAACTGGAGAACTATAGTACCGTTCAGGCTATATTTGAAATTGTGGACATCTCGTTCTACAATTTCCGAAAGTCCGTTCTGGGCCGATGCACCGATTCAAAGTGCTCCCCTATAAGTTCGAGTTTCAGAGTATCATCCATCACGACGTAATTGCCTTGCGCATCAGCAGTTACACTATTGGTCTCTATACTTGAGTCAATAAGGTGTTGTATCTCGCTAATACCGACTTTAATTTTCGGCACAATTACTCGTGACTTCTTCCGAAATAACATATTTATCTTTGCAAACATGGACTTTTTTTCAGCCAATGTATGGCTGCAGTTCCATATCTTTCCATATTCAATTGTATCCAGCGTCAATTTCTCCAGCTTGAGTAGATACTGAAGTGTCACCTGGTGCAATTGTACTATGGTTTTCCCCAATAAGAGGTGGGCATCCCCCTCGATATCCCCGAATAAACCTCTTGGAATTTCTTGCGATCTGTTTGTTTAAAGTTCAGCCTGTGGACGCCACTATCCATCGGCAGAAAGCGAACTCTTCGTCCATCAAACAGAACTTCAATAAAAATAGCGTTATGCTCCCTATCGTAAGGAAGAGTCTGAGCGCGCGTCAGCAATGCACAAATCCAGATAGGAATTTGCCCTGGGCCCGGTTTTTACTCTATACTCTATCTGGTATTGCTCTATCCAAGATTTGAGGAATACCCCTCTGGGATTGTTTGTGGCGTTTAGCCACGAGGTGTGCTTAGCAAGCAAATCGCCGGCTATAATATAATAATTATGCAGCTTGTTCAGTTCGAGTATCGTAAATAGAGAATGGAATTCGTCCTTGAAATTGGCTGCTGTATTGTATGGCTTGACGACCGCACGCCCATATCGCCGCTTCACCAGTCGAATCTGTGACTCATACACTACCGTCAAGATTTCTGTATGGTTCACTAATGATAGCAGTCTCCATCGCGGATTCGTAAGTGGTCTGCACAAGCAAATCTTGTGCGACCCTGCAATGATTAAGGTTTATTTGTATTAACCTCATTTTTTCACTGCAGTTAATGCCTTCCTAAATTCTGGGCATTTACCACTTCCGGCAATATGCATTTGGGGTCTCTATTGCACTCCTTGGCAATATGTCCTTTTTCCCCACATTTTTGACATCGATCGGACCGATCGATGCCGCTAGTGCATGCCTTCGCGAAGTGTCCAAACATTAGGTATTTGAAGCATCTTTTTAAAGAGATTTGTTCCCTTAGTTGGCAAACAACCCATCCAATCCGAACCTTCCCCACGGCCAACAACTACTGCGCTGACCCCACTGGCAGTCGCATTGTGGCCGTTTGAGTGCCGCCATAAGCTTTTCTTTGGCTCACGATAGATTCTTCGCTAAATTCCTCCAACTTGAATTTTTCCTTCAAGGCAGTGCAGATCTCTTCTCTGGATGTTACATCATCGAGATCCTTGCACTGTATATAGGCCTCATGTTTTTGGGAACGAACCGCGACATTCTCCCCAAGTGAGTTTATAACTTGAGTGCGAAAGCCGTCAGTTTTTTCCACGCTGGTTTTTGTCAGCTCAAACATGAGATCCCCTTTCTGGTCCTCCGGATTTTTTTGACATTTCCGCCTAGGTCTTTTAGGTCGGGGTCAGATTTCACCTTCTTCAGCATCTCCGCATATGTTAGATGTCCTCTGCTGAAGATTACAATTGCCTCCGGGCGAATTTGCACCTTTGGTTTCTTATTTCCTTTTTTATTCACGACCTTAGTCCAATCATCGTTCGTATTTTCTTTCAGTTTCGCTTCGCTAGCCGACTTTCCTACTTTTGGTACTTTGGGCCCTTCTGAACTTTTAGTTCCGTTTGTTGGGCTGGTCAAGACCCCTTTTTTCCTTTTTGGGGCCTGTTGATTCCCCAAAGTTTCCCCCTCCTTGTCTCGCATTCTTTTACTTGAGCGAAGGTCGATGACTTTATGCTTGGGTGTCACTTGGGTCGCCTGTGACATTGTTGAGGCTGGGATGTCCGGCTTTTCCTTAGGCTTTCTTATTTCTTCCTGTGACCTATTGTAAAACACCCTGATGGCTCTCACCATGTTCTTAATGGCTTGGTGCACGTTGTGCTTGTCCTTGATGAATTCGAACAGCTCAACTATTTTAGTCCCAAGCTGCGTAAAAGGTAGTTCTTCTGGGGTCCGGGCTCTGTTTTCGGTGAGTCCTGGCCAGATTACTCCTTTTACTGACTCCTTCCCCTTTTTCAGTTGCTGAGCTCCCATGAGCTTTCTCTCTCAAAGCCAACGAAGCTTTGATATTGGAGGAGATCGTAAAATTGATTGATCAATTTGCTGCTGCTGGAGTGTCTCTTGCTCAAATCCGATTGTTGTCCGATTGACACGAAATTTGGTGAGAAGGTGCGACTTGTGGACCCCCAGACATGCAGTGAGGGATATCCTTCTACGTTGAGATTTAGGGGGGGGAGGGGGGTCCTATACATGTAAAATGGGGGTGTAAACATTTTTTTCACCGAATATAGTCATGTGGGATATCAAATGAAAGATCTCAATTAGTACTTTTCAAAACCGGTCTTAGTTTTGAGATTAGTTAAAACGGTGGGGAATGGGAGGGGTGGAAAGTGATGATTTCTTTAACGGACCATTCTCAGAAACTACCCAACCGAAAAATCTGAAAAAAAAACATGAAGCTGCCTCTTTATGGTGCCCAGGCCCCAAAATATTCTCTATATCAAAATCTGTTCAAATTAAATTAATAATAGTATATTACCATATTTTTGGGAAAATTGAGTAAAACCCCCCTTAAGTTTATCTCAGAGTTATAAAAGTTGGTAGTAGTATAAAATATAATATGAAGCATATTATCTTCAAGTTTGATCAAAATCATACTATTAGTAACAAAGTTACAGTAGCTCAAAGTTGTCTTTACCATGTAAATTTACAACCCGAAGTACTAAATCTGACATGCTAAATGCATATTCTTAACGGGCTACGTACAAATGGGATAGTTCTACACTCAAATTTACTCACACAAGAAGCAAACAAAACCTTTCATACCTGAAGCGCCCAGCTTCCGGTTTCCCGACTTGTTGGATTCTGTCTTTAACTTCGTTCCACGATATTTAGACATTCATAACGGTTGGTAATCGCGTAAGTGAGATTATTTCTTCTTTGTTCTCGTGAAATCGCCACCATTTAATGCGTGGCGGGCCAGTGCGTTCCTCACGCTGTTTCATCGGTAGCTTGATTCGCAAGACGGCAATCAATGGCTGATGTTGAGGCGCGATGGCCTCGTAGGGAACGGTTTTGCAGGCAGTGACGGTGGTAAAATGTGGGAGTTTATTCGATTTGCGTTTTACTGTTTCCACTATAAAATGTAGGAAAATGAGACAATCATTTGATGTTACCAGGACATGTCTGTCCGCAAAATCGACTATACGCTCGCCACCTTCATTGCACGATCCAAATCTTTTTTCCCCCATGGCACATGTTTCACCCCCGTTAAGGTCGCCTGCAATGATGCTATAGTCATCAGCAGGCACGTCGCAGGTCTATTCTCACTAATCTGTTTTCTTGTTACATCCCATCTTCCCCCAGGTCTCTATAAGCTCCTTACCCATCTGGTTCAGCACTAAGATTCATAAGAAGCTTCACTTTAAACACGTGGCCAGAAAAAAAAATAGGTCATTGATATCTAAATCTAGGAAGGATTATCTGACTAGTGTGAGGCGCATTGACTTGTAGAAACTTTAAGTCCTCTAGCCTAGTTCCCTCCTCTCCTCCTGTTCTAAAATCATTGAGAGATATGGTAGTGAGTGAACCATTTTATAGCAAAAAAGCGGTACGGCTTTTTGAAATGTCGGTCCATCGCTACTAACCTACTAGAATTCTTCAATTTCGAAGCAGAAATTCTAAACTCTCAGAATGGAGGGTACGCTATCTACACGGAATTTTCGAAGACCTTTGACTCTGTTAATCACACGGTACATTAGTCTAATTTTGCCTCTTGTCACTGATTACAAGGCTCGCTTCCTATCTATCTAACCGTTCCGGTCGCGTTTCTTTTGATAGTTGTATACCACATTCCTTTCCTTGCGCCTCTGGTGTATCACAAAGATTCATTACTACCTATTACTATTTCTATTCTCTCACCGCAACCGCAAATAATCGAGCTGTACTCACATACAACGGGAGTTCACCCGAAGTATGGGAGTCCAGGGGCTATCTGGGTTCCCATGGTACCAGTATACCCCTGGTGAGGTTCCTTGATCAATTTGCCACTTCAGATGAGTGCCCGTGCAGACTTGGGTCTGATCGCCCTGATTAGGCCTTTGGAGCATTCGCCTACTGCATCACGGCCAGCAAGCCAAAGTGAGTACAGCGTCTCCCGGTGCCACCACTATGGAGGTTTTCCTCGGCCACTTGATTTTGGTTTGACCGACAGGGTTGCCGCCCCGTCTTCCTCACCACCACCTCTGAGCACTTGATTTCGGAAGTGATCAAAACGTGTCACGCCACTAGTCCAACGCAACATATTCGTCTCCATTACCGCAAGACATCGTTCATTGTCTTTTATAGTCGGCCAACACGCAGAACCATAGAAAGCGACAGGACGGACGATATTATGGTAAATTTAAAATTTGAGACGTTCGTTGATACGTCGATCACAAAGAACACCAGTTGTGGACTGCCACCTCATCCAGGTTGCATTAATGCGTGAAGCAATTTCATAACGCAGTTCTCCATTGGCTGATAGCGTTGACCCGAGGTATTTAAATCGCTAGTACTGGGCAGATTACTGCCGCTGACAGTGATTGTGCTTGTTTCATTCAATCTAAGGCCATGTTGCATGCGGCAACCATTCCATTTTTGGACAAGTTGCTCGAGATAATTTTTGCTATGAGATGCTAGGAAAACATCATCTGCATAAAGCAGTGTGTAGGGCGCTGGCCGTTGTATGTCCCGTGTAATGTTGTCCATAACGAGATCAAAGAGGAGTGGTGAGAGGGCGCTTCCTTCATGAACACCAACAGACAGGAGGCGGTTTTGATACACCCGCCATACTTCGAATTTTACTTTTCGGATTGTGGTAGAGGAATTGAACCCAGCGCACGAGTTCTTCTGGCACTAAGTGTTGTCGTAGAGTATACCAGGTGACTTCGTGTGGCACAAGGTTAAACGCTTTCTCTAGATCCAAAAATGCAATGTAAGGAAGGCGATGTTTCTCACGGTGTTTCTCCATGAGTAACCGCGCAGCGTGGATTGTGTCAGTAGTTCCACAGTTCTTGACAAATCTGGCTTGACTCACGGTTATTTCAACGATTTCGCGATTACGCTTGTCAAGAATGTGTTCAAAAATCTTCATGGTATGGGAAAGTAACCGGATCGGGCGGTAATTTGAACATTCTGCTGGACTACCTTTCTTTTTCCATATTGGAACAGTGGTACTTTCTTGCCAGGCAGATGATGTTCGTCCTTCCTGAATAACCAGCTCTCATCGCCTGTAATAACTCGATCAAGCAGCGTGGGACGGGACAACGACGAAACTTTTGAAGTACCTTTTGGCAGCTTAATCTTTATTTCCATTTTCCGATTACAAAGCTTTTTTGGTGCTATAAGACTCCCAGACAGACTCTTGTACGTTCTTTAGTTTTAAGCAGAGGTCAAGCTTTCTTCTTTTCCTCCTTCTGGGGATATATAATTGGAATATCTCTGTTTATTGTCCTTAAATTAAAAATCGTATAAATAAACGGCAGCCTCCAAGAAGCTGATTTTATTTAATTGAAATACTTTGAGCCCTTTTTATATTGCCATGGCATACTTATTTACGTCTGAAACTCTAAATGTTAATGGTTTGATTTTAAATTGGCTACATTCCTCTTGAATCGTGGTTTCCTTTGACAATCCCATGCTAGGGCAAAGTTCAGTTGAAATTTTGAGAAGATCACGTGATTACAATTCACTACTAAAAGTAATGGGTGTGTCTGCTCAAGATGAGCTTCCATCTTTAGTGGTGCTGAACTTTGTGGTTTCGAGGCTTCTGGATATTCCTGAATCTCTGCTCTGTGATTTGCGCTGCAAATTAATTTTCACAGTTTGAGTAGACGTACTATGCCTGGAATTGCAAGGGCAAATGTGAAATGATTCATAGTCGGGGCTGGTGATCCATCGAATGGCTCAAATCATGAATCATAAAATTTTCTCTAAAAGGGATTGTAAATAGATCGGAACGCGTTTTCTAATTCTTTTTTTCATTCTAAAAGTAAATAAAGGAAATCATAAAGGCTTATCTCACCGCTAAGGCTATAAGAATTGAAGATCATAAATTATCTGATCTTAACCGAGGGAATGAAGTAATCAAATCATTACTTCTTGACAACAAGCCCATTACCTCAACCGCACTACATTCCACATTACAAATAGTGAAGGCTATCTGCCCACTGCCAACTTCCTGCTATCTTAGTTCAACTCTTTTGTTGTCCACTTTTTATCTTTGGTCAATTAATAACAATAAATTGAACTCGTTTCTCCCCCTAGACAACGAATGCGGACATTACGCCTGTCTTGTGGCGTTGTCTCCAATCCGGAGCCAATGAACCAGAAATGCTAGCACCGCAACAAATGGTCAGCCCAGCATGGCGTTCTCATAGGCACGCCACTACCCCAGGTACTTCTTGTGCTCGTGGTATGACCTTCAGCAACGCAAAGGCTGATTGAATGTATGTATGCCTCTCGCAAGATATCGTTCACCTTTCATTTCAATTAATTCCATTTGCAGCTGGTTTTCGTGTCCGTGGCAAAAAGGAGGAGGTAGACGGGCACGGTGCGCTGCAGTCACGGCAAAAATAGATACTCAACGACTATTTGAAGAAACAGAGGCAACATTTTGAATGAGATATATTGTTCCAGATAACCTTTAGCATTAGCATTAAATGTAAAACATTTACCATTTATAGTAAACGTTATTAACAAATTTCCAGATTTCCAGCACTGCAGACTCATGGTGCGGATGCAATTACGATTGGAGGTGATTTTCGAGGTGTTTTGAATTCACACTCATTGGAATGCTAATAAATTTCGGTTAATGCTGGGTGAGCGGGAAAGCAGACCTTCACGTCGGCGGACTGGCATTCGCAGAGAGCGCAAGCATTTTCCAAGTTTCTAAGGCTGAACACATTTAGATTCAAATCGCATCTAGCGCAACTAAGTGCTCCTCGGGCTGGCTGACTGTATGCGGACGATTTCGGATTTTCTTGCGGCCGCTGCAGTGAGTCTTACCCAAGACGCAGCTTATTATAAAGAAAATGTTGAAAATACATATAATTATGAGTGGATTTCCGTACGTGAAAAATTCATGCGAGCACGCATGAAATGTACGCCTTGTATGCCCTCCTCTTGGCTGGTGCCGCGACTACCGCTGCACAGTTATGAGTTACACAACGGAATGGAAAAAGTGAAACTGGTTGTATTAATCAACTTAACTAGCAACAGCAACAACTTCGCTGCAGAGCGCAAACAGCCAAAAGATATTTTTAATCGGCGTAAATATGTAGAGACGAAAGTGATTGTAAAAAGTGTCGAGACAGGTTTTGAGCTAGTTCAATTCAACTTTTTAGGAAAAACGGTAGAAATCGCTGCTACACTTAGAAGAAGTGTAAAAAATTATAAAATAGGTTGGAAAGAATTAAGCGAGAAACTCGAAATAAGATAAACGAAAGATTTAAGGGAGAAACTTGAAATATATAGATATATGATAGAAAGGCATGTTAAGGATGATGGCAGTTTAACACTGAATTAAACCATTAATTTTTAAAATTTATAAACAACCACTATCACTACAGTTCTACGGAAAAGACGTAACTTACCACTGCATACATTTAAGGGGGCAACTTACTATAGACAAAGTATTTCTTCCAATTTTTATTATTATTATGTTCATAGAATATAGATGTGTAAGAATATTCCCCTTATCATTACCGGAATATTCCTTAACTAGTTATAAGCATTAGCTTAAGATATGGTCAACCGACTTTTCCCCTTTAAGAAAAACTTTAAATGCGTTTTTTCGAAATATTTTTTTTTTATGCGGTCTTGTACTTTTTGGAAGGAATTACTCAACCAATCCTTACCCAATTTAACGGCGTATACCTTAAAAAGTCAGAATTTTTCACGGCATTATTTTTTCGGTATCAAATTACGCTAAGAAAGCAGGCATTTCTCCAAGATTTTGGTTAAACATCGTCCATTTTGGTCATTTTGACTGAAAATTTACATTTAAGGGTCAAATGAGTCACTTTTATAATAATCATGAAGCCGTTTTCTTTTGTTTTGTTTCAGATAAGCCATTTCCATAAAATCATCAACAACGCAGAGACCTATATTTCAAAGACAAGCTTTTTGAAGCCTCTTTTTGTAAAAGAAAAATGAAAAAACTAAAATTTTGTTTTTATGCTTTAAGAGTGTACTTATGCCACTCAAAAAGCATTACATTAATATATTGGGTTTAAATCATCATCACCATAAACGGCGGAACCACCGGTATCCGGTCTAGGGTTGTCTTAATAAGGAATTCCAGACATCCCGGTTTTGCGCCGAGGTCCACCAATTCGATATCCCTAAAAGCTGTCTGGCGTCCTGACCTACGCTATCGCTCCATCTCAGGCAGGGTCTCCCTCGTCTTCTTTTTCTAACATAGATATTGCCTTTATAGACTTTCCAGGCTGGATCATCCTCATCCATACGGATTAAGTGACCCGTTCACGGTGACGTATTGGGCCGGATTTATCCACAACTGGACGGTCATGGTATCGCTCATAGATTTCGTCGTTATGTAGGTTACGGAATCGTCCATCCTCATGCAGGGGGCTAAAAATTCTTCGGAGCCGGAGGAGGAATACATGAGGACTTTTAAGATCATTGTCTTGTACAGTAAGAGCTTTGCCCCTATGGTGAAACGTTTCGAGCGAAACAGTTTTTATAAGCTGAAATAGGCTCTGTTGGCTGCCAATAACCGTGCGCAGATTTCATCGTCATAGCTGTTATCGGTTATGATTTTTGGGGGATTAAATCCCTACAAAAAATAACAAAAATTACCCATTTTTCGAAATGCCAGAGTAAGGTGCCCCTTTAAACAAATAATTTAGATCCATCCTGAAGTGCCAGTTACACTATGGATTTTTTTTTTGCAGAATTTGTGTAAAACAAAACTTTATTAAAATCGGTTCAGTGTGTGTTTGTCCGTCTATTTGTCTGTCTATCTGTCACACGCACTTTACTTCAAAACAGTTAAACCCATCCGAACGAAACTTGGCGGACAGATGGGAACTATGAAATCCCACGCATACAGCGAGTGGCATAAATTTTGGTGCAAAAGGGCGGTTTAACAAATTCTTTCACCAGATATGGTCGTGTAGTCGCACTTAGTACTTTCCGAAACTGATTAGTTTTGACGTAAATTGTAAAGTGCCCGAGTAAGGAGTCAAAATGTACATACTTAAAGTCAGACAGGATTTATTTTCGGAACCTACCCAACCCCAAAATCCGGAAAAAATCAGGGTGGTGCACTTAAATGAAATCTAGGGCTCAAAATATGTGCCACTTCGATATCTGCTCAAATAAAGTTACTGATAGTATATTACCAACTTTTATAAATTGACTAGCTTCCGGTTTTCCGACTTGTTTATTTAGTCTGCCTCTCCGCCTGCCTGACGATATGAGTGAACGAATGGATGTTCACAAGCTTAGCTTATTGTTCGTCTTTTGAATTTGTAATTTTCCGACTATGTTGCTACTCATAGTGAAAAAATTGCTTATTTAGGAACCTTTCTTTCTTAGTCCTTAAGAATGCCACACCTTGACAGGCCAAGACTTGGTTGCGCTCTCACAGCGGAAACAACGTTTCATAGAGGAAGAGAGGATCTTAACAGTTCGACCGAACATCTGTAAGTATCGCCCTCTTTACATTGCATTTCTGGATCTGTAAAATGCGTTTGACCCTATGCTACATGAACTCATCTGGCATACTTTACAACATCACCTAGGGTTCAATTGCTCTACTGCGATGCGAAAAGAAAAGTTCGAAGTGTGGCGGGCGTATCAAAACCGCTTCGTGTCTCTACCGGTGTTCACCACAGAAGTGCCCTCTCATCACTCCATATTGTTCTTGTTATGGACACTGTCACACGCAGCATCCAACATCCAGCGCCTTATACATTATTTTATGCGGATGATGTTTTCCTAGGGTCCATTAGCGCCATTACTGCCAGTGGCAGTGACCTACAAAGAACTACGCGATTTAAATATCCCGTGTCAACGTTTGCGTCGAAATGACCTGCTTTGGGTCCGGCAGCTTCTGCCCGATCAGTTTACTTTTCTTTTTAACAAATAGATTATTACTAGATGGTACGAGGCACGTGTGGTCTAGCTTGGCAAATCATACCTTAGCAGTTTAGCGTAAAAAGCAATTGTCCTGTTCGGTAGCGAGGTCGGTCTAATGCAAAGGGAGTAGTCAACCTCCACCTGCCTTAATAAGGAACTCTACACATCCCAATTTTGCGCCGCTATCTGCCCTCCTGACCTACGTCATCGTTCCTTCTCAGGCAGGGTCTGCCTCGTCTTCTTTTTCTACCATATTACCCCTTATATACTCTTATAGACTTTCCGGGCTGGATCAACCTCTTCCATACGGATTAAGTGACCCGCCCACCGCAACCTATTGAGACGGATTTTATCCACAAGATGATCGTGGTATTGCTCAATCGCGCGCGGATTTCATCGCCATAGCTGTTATCGGTTGTGATTTTCGACTCTAGATGGGGGAAATTTTCATCAACCTCTAAGTTGTAGTCTCCTGTTAATGTCGATTGATCTCGAGGGTGATCCTGTTGCTTTTATCTGGTCTCACATTTTGGTCAAGGTTAGCCTAGTCAGCCTTACCATTTTCGTGGGGATGCCGAATTCTCTTATGGCCATATACAGTTTTACCCTGGCTATACTCTCAAAGCCAGCCTTAAAGTCGAAGAAAAGATGGTGCAACTGATGGCCACATTCCAACAGTTGGAGCCTCTTTGGAATGGGCGATGATATTCTGGATGTTTGGGGCTGTCCGACCTTGCAAGATATCGCAGAATATCTTATAGATAGTACTCAGCAATGTGATGCACTAGTACTGCACTATATGATATCTCCCTTTTTATGATTGGGGCAGATAATGCCTCGTTTTCAATCATCAGACATTGATTCGCTGTCCCATACCTTGAACATAAGTTGATGAATCGCTTCGTGTAATTGGTCGCCTTCATTTTTAACCAGTTGGACTGGCTCCTGGCGACTTATGGTTTTTAAGCCGTTGAATTGTACGGACTGTTTTTTTCTATACTTGGTGCTGGCAGTATTTGGCCGTTTTTGTTGTTGAGCAGTTCATCAAAATACTCAACCCATCGCTCCAATATGCCCATTTTGTCGGAAATCAGATTTCCCTCTTTGTCTCGGTAGGATGAGCAACGAGGTGTGTAAGGGCTTCATTCTGCTGCCTTGTTGTTCTGCGCCTGGTGCGGTTGCTCCCTGTATTTTCTAGTTCACAAACATGTTGATTCTCCCAGGCTTCCCTTTTCCGTCTGTGAACTCGCTTCTTCGCTCGACAAAGTTCATGATAAGTATCTGCGCATGCCCGCGTTCTTTCAGAATGCTACATTACTCGGTATGCAGCATTCTTTCGTTCCGTTGCTAGCTTACATTCATTATCAAACCAGCCGTTCCGACTTTTCTTGCGACTGGGGCCAAGTATCTTTGTGGCCGTATCAATGAAAACGTTCTTCAGGTGGTTGTGAACATCATTTGTTCCTGCTTCATCTCCAGAATTTCTGTTAACTGCGGTTATTGCGGCATCCATTTCGCGCTTATAGGTGTTGCGGAGGGCTGTGTTGTGAATGGCTTCAGTATTCACTCTTACCTCATTGTCAGAGAGGATTGTATGTGGTGTTGTAATTCGAGCTCGGTGTACTATGCCAACGAGATAGTGGTCCGAGTCTATATTGGCCCCCTATATATTCTGACATTCATCAAAACTGAGAGGAGGCGGCGTTCAATCAGCACGTGGTAAATTTGGTTGAAAGTGATCCCGTTTGGAGAGACACATTTATGTTTGTGGACCGCTTTCCGCGCAAACCAGGTACTTCCAACAACAATTTTGTGGACACTGCTAATTGAATAATTCGTAGTCCGTTATCATTGGTATTCTTACGTATGCTATGGAATCCAACGTATCGCCAGAATACAGACTATATCCCTACTTGTCTAATGAAATCTCCAAGTTTGATTTTGATATCATACTTGGGACAGGCCTCGAGAGTCCGCTCAACTTCCACGTAGAAAATATCCTTCTCCGACTTTGCAGTCTCCTCTGTAAGGACGTGACCGTGAATGGAGCTAATATTTCTACATTTGCCTCGCAAACTGGATGGCCGCGATAATACTGTTATATCAGCCTTATATTGGGAAAGAGCATCGGCGATCTGTACAGGTAGCACACGTTTCATGAGAAAATGCCCAAATCGTTCGTCTGTTTTCGTTATCGAGTTCGTCGTTGTAAAATCTATCCAATCCAAGGCTCTTTTCGTGGCTTCGTAACGTCGGTTTTATTTGTAGGGTTGTCATCCTTATCCCACCCCCAACCTGGAAGACCAGTTGGTACAATTTGTGTCGTTTTTATGCGCGGGAAACTCGCCTTCATTTCTCTCCGTCTGCAGCTTTTCATTAAGAAAGAACTCCCAGCGGTCACTATGTGGTGGTGGAGGTAGGGTTTGGCAGTAAAACTGTTGGTGCTGGTTCAGCCAGGACCTATTCTACATTTTTACCACCAAACAGTGCAATTGATGATATTAATGAAATGGGAACAGAAACGAAGTTCAATGTCAGCTTTTTCACAGAGAACTAGAGTATCTAAGATGGATTACCAGAGAGCACAGTAAAACGGAAGCAAAACTGTGGTAAATATTTTATGGTCGTTTGCCAAAAGCAAACACAGGCAGGACAGGGATAGAGGGAAGGGCATTAATAAAAATTATGAATAACAGCGGGGATGGGGGGGGGGGGGGGGGGGGCAAGTATAGCACCTTGGGGAAAATCAGAGCAACGGGATGAGTGAAAAGATAAGAAATTCTGCTAGAAAAGTTTCATAGGTAGTAGGAGAGCCACGAGATGATTGAGGAGGTGAAGCTGAATAGAGGGAGTTTAGAGAGGAGAGTATTATGGTTAGCATCCTTAGAAAATCGGTGTAAATAGCGAGTGCTTTCTGCCATGAATTGAGGCATTTAGCAACGAAATGAAGTCAAGGAAGCTTTGAAGCAGTAGATCGATATTTTACAAAATCATGCCATTCTTTCATTATGAGGTGACTAAAGTGCGCAGTCAACTAGTTTTTGCTGTATTTTCCATGCGCTAGTGAATACACGTCGTCAACAAGAATTTGTTTATATTTTTCTCGGTTAAATAATAGGTCAAACTTGATCAAAAGTGTCTGTTATATTGAAATCAATTGATATACCAATATTTCACTCCATTTACAACAATTTTGGAATGATCAATTCTTTATAACTTTCGTTAATTATTCTTTATCGTTCGGTTTGTTCAATCACAGTTTCTTATTACAAATTACACTCACTGCGTCAATAAGCCTATTAACATAAATTATAAGACGCTTGAAACAAAATGATTTTCACACAGGCCCGATGTGTTCTATGTCACGGTTGGAGGCAGAAGAGACCGGCTTATTTCCATGCGGTCCTTTCTGTCCCAACCAACGGCACTTTCTCACCGCTAATCCTCCACCCTCGTGGCGAGTTCTAAATGAGTGGCGAGTTCTAAAGTGAGCGCGCCATCTACTCATCCGCATCGGCAACATCTGAAATAAATTTCAAATGCTGCGGACCCTGCCGCGCCACAAGTTGCTGAAGTACATTTTGGGAATCTTGGAGCAAGAAGGGAGATTGAATGGTAGTTCACAGCTGGAGTAGGGTCTCCGCTTTTGAGGGTAGGGATAATAAGGACCTCTTTCAAAAGATGAGGGAAGTAGAATTTTTCGAGACGTTTGTGGAAGATTATACTCAGGGGGAGTTGCTTACAGTTAACAAGGAAGAGGTTAGAAGACCCATCTGGATCAGGTTCAACATTGGTGTCAAGATTACCAATGAGGATCTCAACTAAGGAAAGGTAAGTGGAGGAATGGTGAAAGATTCGGAGCAATCCGCATCTAGAAGAGGTGTATATGGTCGTGCGGTCGAAGAAATTAACACGGAATAGAAGCAAGAAAATAGTAGACCGCAGGTTTGGAAAGTTGACAGGGAATCCAACAAAATTGATGGACGAAGGTAAAGATTGAGTGAAGTTACGGAAATATCAAGTGTGGACCAAAATGGTTTCAAAGCACCATGAGCAAGAACGTTGACGTTCATCAAGTATCGCTTTGGTCTTTCATAGTTCCATGATGTGTGATGATTGAGTAGGATGGCTGTCAGATTCTTGATCCAGCTACTTCGGGTTCGAATTCTGGTCCGTTATCGGTTTTTCTTCTGCCTCGCGGCATACCAAATTGATAAGGAAATTAAGCCATAAGAATTAAACTCGAAAATGAGATTTGGCCGACGCCCTGTATTCTACAAAGGAGCGATCAGGAAACACATATCTATAGTTCGCATAGTTTACGTAGGTGTTTTCAGGAATCACCAGCATCATGCTTAGTATCCCTGTTGAAAATCAGTGAATCAAGGTATTTCCTTCCCACAACTATCGCAAATCGACCTTTCTTATACTGAACTTTGAAATAATCTACTGTTCTTATGTCTACACTAACTAATCGCACTCACTGTACACCTAGTTTTGCATATACTTATATTTTCTTAAGCAAAACACTCACCTTCCGAGGTACCGTTCATTTTCAAGACATTCACATGTTTTGCTACCACCAAGACTTATTGCCTCTTGCAAGACACATTCGCCAGTCGAACGAACGAACGATCGCTCCACCAGCCCCAGCCGTTCCACTGTCGCCTCACAGAGCGCTTTCAAAGAAGAAAACGAAAGACTTGGATTAGTTGGTGAGACGAGTAACTCGATTACGGGACATAAGATTGTGTACTCGGTCGTGGTGCGTGTTTGCAAGTGGCTCCGTTGATCCAATCCTCCTCCGATCAACAGTGGTCAGTGTAGAGAAGCCAGAGGGAGAAATTCACACGAAACTTTCCGCTGGATTTGGAAAAGGAAGAGTTTTAAGCTCGAAAATACGAGATTTTTTGTGCCGTGTTCCTTGGAAGCTGTTTGTGTTCTCAAATTTGAGTGTTGTGTTTGCAGCCGTACGACGACGGTAATGAAGGTCTTTGCCCTTTGAAAGTTTCATTCATACTCGCTTGGCCGCGGTCACGTCCAAGAAGATGCGCCACTGAACCCCAACGTCGACTAATGAAAATTTCAGCCACTGCCGTTTTTAGTGGACGCGCGGCGAAAATGTTTTAGTGTCAGTGGACTAGTAGGTTCGTTTTCCATTTCGAGAAGGGAGGCAGTACTGCAGCACAGTGGATTAGCCCGTGGAAGTTTAAGGAGTGAAAAATCATAACCGAAACAGGTGAGTAAAGGACAAAGCTGTGCTGATAGCGTTGAAACCTTGCATTCTTGTAAAGATCCGGTTTTAGCCAAGTCTTGTCAAGGACGCCCGATTCGAACTTTCACTTTTTCGCGAAAATGCAAGCTGCTTAGGTTTCTTTTGAGCCACCGCCATATGTCAGTTTTAAAACTTTTCCTTGGAACGCAAAGCTGTGTCTCTTGACCTTTATCAGAGACATAAATTTTGGAAATCATTAAAATGATGACTTGCATCTGATTCTCTTTGGAGATTATAAATTCCCAAACAGTTCGCCAAGTCGATTCTGCTGAGATCATGATTCAGATTTGATTTTGGAAAAGCGCACCAGAACCTGGCTGCGGGTGAGTCAGCCCCAAATCGAGCCGGACTTGGCCATTTCTCAGTTACTGGCTACAAATTGCTGATCTTATCTACTGGCTCTAGTTACAAAACTAGATATACCCCGAAGCTACTCGTCGCAATTTGATTATGCCAGAAACGTTACAGACTTGTTCTGAAATTCTGCAATAAATGTTGTGCAAACCGTTCAGCATCGGTTTACCACCCACCGCCCGCTTCGTAGCTTCCATCGTTCGCGAGACTGTGAAGGACGCGAACAGATTGAACGACAAAAGGCTACAGAAGTGTGGCGCAAAATTCAGAATTTGAAAGTAGTTTTCTGTGGAACGGAATTGACTAGAGACGGCCATAAGAGCCAACGAGGCAGTAAGGTGGCCAGCCAGCGGGCATAAGTACAAGCGGTAAGCTACCACATAGCTAAGACGAAAAATGAAGAAAAGAAACTAGTTTACCACAATTACTGCTACTGCGAGGCGTAGGCGAAACTACGATAACTTTGTTTGTAGCCAAACAGTGGCGTACTGGATGGAAGGGTTTTTGGTAAGCATTTGAGCCAAAGCGAATGCGTTCGTATTGCGATAATTTAGCAACAGAAACAAATCAAATTAGAATATTGGCTTTTACATAGGTTGAAGGCTTTAAAACTGCAGAACGCTCAGAAGGTTTTGAACACCTACTTTTAATAAACTGCACTAATCTTGCCAATCATACCATTTAGCAGTCATGAAGTCTTTGTTTCATATATGCTGAATAATTCTTGGGACATACCTGCTCTCCTTCAAACCAGTTACTTGCTAGTTTTTGTTGCTGACTACAGCTAAATCCGCTCAAAAGCGAGTGCCGCAAGACTTCAAGTTCCAGTTGGGTCAAACATCGTAGTCAGAATATTATTTTCAGGCAACAAAGGGCAAACATATGACCAGCTCTGGGGTAGTGAACATCAGGAGCGATCGGCGGAAGATGAGAGAAGATTTCAAAATGCCCACTAAATATTTGTTTTGTAGGGTGGAAGGGGTTGCTAGATTTGACGACCTTAGGCCAGGTTGAAAAACTCCAGGGACAAATTATCTTTCCCTTTTTAAATTCTAATGCCTTTTAACCAAACCTTTCCCTTCGAATTAAGAAAAGTATTCTACATACTAAAGATAAATTGAATAAACGTGGATGCGAACTTTGATGAATTTCCACGGTCGGATTCACGATCAGTGGTTTGTGACCTTTAATCTGAAGCTACTATTTAAACCTACATCATTCCTAGACTAGAAGCCTGCCTAAGATTGCTCCTCATTACGGTGTACGGCTGCTTTGATGTAACTATCTGCTTTTAAACAGTGCTAATGATCAACTTCAAGTGGAGTTATGAACATTTTAGCATTTTTATCATTGGGAAAAAATTCCCAAAACTTATGGCCTATCACAAGTAGCTGGCCACAATGGCAGCGAGATAAGTAGGAACAACAATCGTTGGAATTGAATACATTTTTCATGTTCAGGGTTACTACCAGGCAGGAGCGGTGCGGAGGTATCCCATACACGCAAAAGGGGAATGTAAAATTTTTTTCAAGAATATAGCCATGTGGGGCATCAAATTGAAGGTGTCGATTATACTTCTCGAAGCCGGTATTAGCTTTGACATGACAACCTAAATATCTGGAAAGAAGTATAGCCGTCTACGCAAATGGTATTTAGACCTTAAAACACTCTCCGTACCGATGTCTGTTTAAATAAAGTGAATAATAGTACGTTACCATATTTATTATAAGTATATTTCAGAAAATCTTATAAGGATCTTGATCTAATAGTCGACAGCAGGCTTCCATTTAATTTCCGTTATGTTTACATCCTCAGCGAGCTCATAGCTTTGTACTTTGCTTCTCTTACCAGTTCAAGGATATTCCTTTATCAGTCATTCTGTATAACTGCCCTGACCATTATTGCGACTGTCATGCAATAGAATCAGTTCGGATCAAGTTTACTCTTTCTCTGCTTCGTGTTACCTCTCCCTATTCATATTACCTTAATCGTTTTGTGTTCCTCAATATGTCGTCTCTTTGACAGTGCAAATCTCTGGTTGATGCATGTGCCCTTGATAAAATATGCCACGGTCTAATAGCTGTTTAACCTCATGCCGCCCGCAATGCTAATGTTTTTGAGGTTCTTTCGTGGACCTCTTATGTTACTTTTACTCACCTGCACCGACAATGTTACACGACTACAACCGCTTGAGCTTAGTCCTTTGTCCCCTTCATTTGATTTATTTAAGAAAAAAGTAGCGTCCGTAAGGTAATCATTTTAAATTTTCGCAAAATTGTCCAAAATTAAAATCAATCCTGGTTGAAAGGTATAGTCAGTAAGTTGGTAGTCAATTAATATAGAGTGGGAGCTACAGTGACGACGATGGGGAATTGGCAAACAATCTATGCCAAGTATATTCTCGATGAGGCATATAAAGCCAGAATTTTGGTATAGTATTCGAACTTAGCCCTCAACCCAGAAACTGGTTTTGGTTTGGAGTGAGTTAAAGTTCAAGCTCAATTCAAATTAAAAACCTGAATCTGCAGAGGCAGCACCCCGCCAGCTTTCGACGTGAATTGAGAAAGTGATATTTGAGGAAGAGTCCGTTTTGAATAATGCACTGGAATAGCTCTCAGCGAAGTTTTTTTCGCAATGTAGCGTAGTTCCTCTTAGGACTTCTGAGAATCTTGTACTCTTTCTTCAGTTTTTTCCACTGTAGAACTTTAGGGCGACTTATTCATACCCTGGGATGATGGGTTCCATTGCAATGACACAGCCCGCAATGGAGTAGTTGCTCTTTCTCAATACGTGACCTACCCACTGCCACTTCCGCCTTCTCAAGAACACATTCACGGAAATTTAACTCATACCCCAACGTAGTTCTTCATTTATCGTTGGTATGAAGTAGACATATAATAGTGGCGGTTACTTTTCATGCGGATCATATGATTTTCATATTCAAAGAGGGAGGCTAGACGGTGGCGACATGGAGAGCAGATCGTGACGCATTTCATTTAGGAGAAAGGAGTAGGACTTTGCTCTAATAAAATTACATTATTTTTATAAAGGTCAGGACCCTTATGAATTTGCCAAATGTGTTTCACTCGAGGGATTGTTATCTTGGATTATGCGCTTCAGATTGATTGATTCAAATTAGATGTTAGTTTATTAATTTTTTATGTCTTTTGGCTTCTACTCCAAATTGTATTCAATATAGTGCTCAAACCATTGTGTCAGTTTGGTGTACTCAAAAATTTGAATGCTATTCTGGAAACTAGATTATTTGCAGTGCAGGGGTTGGAAAAAGTCCATATCTATACCTGTGGGAGCGATATTCAAGCCTTTCATCTGCATGCAGTAACCCGAGCGAAGACGCTTTGCCGGAGATTATTCTTTGTTTTACGAGGTCTTTAAGAGGAACTACTTTTTGATTGATCATTTGGTGTCAATCGAAAATGTATTATTTGTCGAAAAACTTCGAATGCACTTCTCCAAACTCAGTTAGTTGTAATAAAACAGTTAGCGAACGTTTGCCTCAACGTATTCAAGTAGGGTGGGTAGGGTAGGTATCAGTGGCCGCTCCTAGGAGCCCAATTAGCGCTTTGGTGCGCCGTTTTGATGCTACAAACTTCTAACACCGTGACTGTTGTTATGGTGGCAGGGAGGCAGAGTCCAGCCGGCTCGGATCTTCAGAGTCAGCCCGTAGCATTCGCGAAGGAAAGCAGCTCTCCCACCCTGCAGCTAGAAATCTCTCTGAGGTCCCCAAAGAATGGTTTATCCAGTGTCCGCAGCCTGACTCAGCTATCCATCCAGAGCTGGGCAATCGCAGAGAAAGTGCAGGAGGGTTTCCCTTCCTTTTCCTCAGCTTCGGCAATGCGAGTTGTAGGGTATGCCGAGCCTAGCGGTATGGTCCCCTATGGGCTAGTGCCCAGTGCAGGCCGCCGTAATATTGAATGCATTTGCACGCGTCTGGCACAGGAGCTCTCGTGATCGGGCTATGTTATAAGCGGACCAAATTCTCCTTGACTTGGCACAGCTTATAAGCCTTCGCCATCTCAGGCCCGCGGCTGCTAGGTAGTGCGAGTAGACTCAGGCCCCGACAGCCGCCAGCGGAACACCGACTGTATTTGCCGAAGGACTGCCAAGAGCAGAGCCTTGCCTGGCCAATCCGTCAGCCCGCCCATTCCGCTCTATGTTTCTATGCCCGGGATCCCAGAGGAGAGTGATCTTGAGCGTGCCGCATCTCTGCACTGCTCCATCAGATGGGAAGATGTCGTCGCTGGGTACAAGGTCTTGATGGCCGCTTGGTTGTCGGTCAGAATGGCTATGTTACGCATGGGGCTCGAATCACGTTCTAGTCATCGACAGACTTCCAATAGCGCTAGTACTTCCACCTGGAATACACTGGCGAAACCTGGGAGACCATACGACTTGGATACATCGTGTGTATTCGAAAAAACCCCCGCGCCGACTCCATAGACCATCTTTGATCCGTCCGTAAAGAATACTGTATCATAGTCTTGCAACACGCTCCTAAGGGCAGACTGCTTGTACTGCAGCGACCGGTCAACCGTGCCAATTACCTCGTGGAGGGCGGTTTCTGTGGATTTTAATTTGAGGTAGGCATGCTGGGACTTAGAGAAAGGCATTCTTTCTATAATAAATGAATGTCCAGGAGGCGTTCTAGGGTCTTCAGCACGGAAGAGGTCAGGCTGATTGGTCGAAAGTCCTTCGCGGAGTCATAACCGCGCCTGCCTGCTTTCGGTATGAAAACCACTCGTACGCGCCTCCAAGACTGCGGTACGTATCCTAAGGAGATGCAGCTCCGGTAAATCTGAACAACCCTTTCCTGCTGCTTCTGTAGCATGACTGACATTTTGCTATCTGGGCTTGGAGATTTGTATGCGGAGAAGCTGTTTACAGCCCAGCCGATCCTATCCTCGGTAATTACGGATTTGATAGTCTCGCACAGCTAGGATTGTTGCAAACCCTCCAAGCAAGGTTCTGACTCACAGTGCTGCTTCCTGGAGGGAAAGTGCGTTTGAACCAGCAGCTGCAGGGTTTCGCTAGAAGATTCCGTCCAGGAGCCTTCCGAATTTTTAAGAAAGGATGGGCTCTCATGTTCCTTGGACAGAATCTTACTGAGCCTCGCGGATTGATTTGTGCTTTCGATGTTCTGACAATAGTCAAACCAAGACCGCCTCTTGGCGGTCCTGATGGCCGACTTGTACTCCTTTACGCAGTCCTTGTATGGCTGCTTGCAAAAATACTGCCTGTAGCAGATGTTGCAGATTTCTCCGGTCAGCTTCCCGAGGCGAGAGATCTTCCTTCCACCATGGTGGTAGGGTGTTTTTGCTGTACTTAGTAGGGCATGAGACTTTAAAGGCGCTTTTTCCAGAGCCCCACCTTTGACTCCAGTTCATCTGTCGTGCCAATCTTACCAATTTGCGTGCCGGAGAGTTTGTTCTTAATTACCTGACCAAACTTTCTCCACTCGATCCTCCTGGGGTCTCTAAAGGGCTTGGAGACCTCTGTGACGAGATCTAGACTGAAAAGTATCCGACTGTGATTAGAGAAGGATATCTGGTCAGACACTCTCCAGTTCTCCACCCTAAGAATTCCATTGTTGGTTATTAGGGTGATATCAAGGACCTCCTCCCAACCGTCACTGTTCTCCGAGCAGGGGAAATGGAAGGTTGGTGTACTGCCCCTGTTACACACCGATAGATTTGAAGTAATAATAAAATCAAAGAATGGCTCACCTCTTTCGTTGATTTCGGAGCTGCCCGAAAGCGTATGCCTTGCATTAGCGTCGCAGCCTATCAGCAGGTTGGCTTTCTTTGTTGCTATGGTGTTCGTTAGATATTGTAGTCCTTCTGGCGGAGCTGATCGATCGTAAGCCTTGTAAGCCGAGGAAATATACACGTTCTCTGCCCCCGCATGCTCCAGCTTGACCACGATTAGGTCGCTGGAACTCAGGTCCGGGCACAGGAAAGCGTGCAGACTCTTCCACGCAAGAATACATGCTCTAGGTTTATCCCTGATCAGCATCTCTTGTGCTGTGGAATAAATTAGAATATTTGCTTTTGAGCCCTTTGATGGTTCGGTTGTTTCCGACCCAAGGCTCCTGCATTAAGAGGAAGACAAGCAGATTAGCCGAGGCGCACTTCGAGTGCTGCAGATTTATCTGCGTTACCCTCAGCATGATTTGCTTGCGTGGGGGGCTCGTCGTCATCTCCTTCAACAGTTCGTTGGCGGCGTTGATTGGGTTTAGGTCGTCGTCCGGTTTTGCAGAACGGAAAACTTTTCCCTTTGCATTCCTGACTCCGAGCCACATTTTATAGTCGGCCTTTTTCAGTGCCTCCAGGCACTCCTCGTTTATACGGAGTAGTACAGGCTGGCTGTTTGTTTGAGGTTCCCCCTCCTTGATAACAACTCAGTCATCCATGGGAATCCCGGGGTTGTGAAGGCGTAGGAATTGGACGAGCTTGTCCTTATTCATACGGATCTTTGGCAACCAGATGCGAGCGACTGGGAATCTCGTCGTAAGGGATGATCTTAACCACCTCCCAGGCGTCGCTGATCTTAACGACACACGAACCGAGAAAGTCCTTAGAAAACTGGTCCATGCAAGTTATTACGTGGAACCCACGGACCACCTGAGATGAATCAAAGCGGGGAATGAGTCCAGGAGATGTTCATGGACCATTCCTGACAGCCTCGCCTCAACACTGGTCCACACCTCCAGCGCTAGTTTGCCGCTACCAGAATTGCCATTCGCCAGCGCCACACGTTAGTGGCTCCTGGCCACGTTGCTGAAGGGCTTCGCAGTTCGTGGCCCGTCGGCTGACGGTTGCTGCGCAATTTCCTTCAGATGTTGCTTAGCGTCTGCGCTCTTGCCTACTCTGCTCCGCTTCCTATCTTGCTCGACCTCGTCTTGAGATCGATTGCGTTCTAGAGCTATGCGCTTCGCCTTCTGCTCGCCAGCCAGGCGTTTGCTATTGTATTCATCAACAATCGCCTGGTATTTAGCGAGGTCTTTTTCATCCCGCTCGTCGACGGTACCGGCCTCCTTATTCTTAGCAATCTTGGTTGGAATATGCATAACCTTCTGATACTGGCTCTTGAGCAGGACACCAGTGGACCTTCGCTTCTTAGCCGGTTTCCGGCGACTGACATTCTTGTTGGTTTTCGCTTTCGAGGGATTCCCCCACGCTGAGGGTTTCGGGTTAGAAGTACTATGTCTGGTACCCGCTACACCCAGCTTGACGGCAGTGGATTCCAGGCTGAAAGCCACTAGTCCGTATCCCGCCTGGCTCCGGGAGGTCCCTGCGGTTGGTTTCAGCACAACGGTGCTACGGCTGGCACCGAGTGTACTGCTCTCGACGGCTACTGTCTCCTGGCTGGAGGCCAGCAGCTCGTCCTCCTATGATGCGCCTGACATCACCCCCTCTTCCTCTATCGTCGTTTTTTGTTTCCGAGTAGGACATTTAAAAAATTAATTTGTCTGAATAAGAGACTAAGCTCACATGCTCCATTGCAGGTTGTCTAATGCCATAGGAACCGAGAAAAAGTTTTAAGGTTTTATGTTTTTAGAGATTGTTCAGAGGAGTTACCTTACCGTTGGTTATTTTCAGTTGGTTTCATGTGGTGGATTGCTGGTGACTGTAACTGCGGGTTCTAACCAGGGGAATAGCCATTAAATCCGGCAGAGGTATTTGATGGGCCCCGCATTGATTCATTTTGCGCTGAGTATAATGGCACATGTCAGGGCTTCAATCAAAGATGCAAGAAAAAATGTCATGGAGTATACATGTATGGCAACCTCAACTAGCTTAAGTTGGATGGACCCAATTATTTAGAAAAAAGTGTTTCAGACTATTATTGCCATTCAAGATTAGTGTCGTACAGCTTACTAAGCTAGAACTAAAAAGTACCAAAACCTGATGTATGTGTTTCTCTTTGCAAAATCGACATTGAATCATTAGTCCTACCTATAAAAGTTCCATACTTTGTACTGCTAAACAGCTTGACTTACCATGGAAGCGAAACATATGCTACTACTATTTTTCAATTACTCTCTTCTCTGATGTGTTGACCACATCATGTCTTATTTCCCCCAGATTAGTGTCCATTTGCAAAAAGCGACGGAATTACATTAATAATCCAAATCCATTAACTTCAGCGCTGTCTCACTATCAAGCTATTGGAGCTCAGATCGTTAATTTTTGTTGTCCAAATCAACATAATCTCGTTTTTACTACCAGCTCCCATCTATCTAAATTCTTCGTTCAACTCACCCAACAACTTCGGCTGCGACTAGTAGTATCTTTCTATCCGGTTCAGAAGATCTGGATCACCTTGATGAAACTTGACTGTAACGCAAGCGCTAGTGGAATTTTATGACTACGACCCAGAGTTTCCAAACTGAATTTAGAAAAACACAAGCATATCTTGCACAGATCAACATTTTCTATGCAAATCTAAGCCCACAGATGATAACCTGCATAAGGTGAGCGTAGTTTTTCCCGTTTTTTTATACGATCAATCTTGCAGATTGCTATCGATATCTTGCGATTCATGGTAACTATCGATTTCGTTTGAAACCTTCTGATTCAACTGGGACCAGATTGAATTCTTTGTAGAGCTGTAAATCCAACATTTTTCACATTCCGCCGGAGAAGAAAGTGGTCCCATTCGTAATATGTTGTACTTTCCATTTCGAATTTTCATTATATTCTGGTTTTTGCCGATTTTCTTTCTCTCATCATTTTGAAGTGCTCAAGTGTTGGGAAGATGGTGATGATGGGAACATGCCCATTGAGAGAGAAATGGAATGGTTAGTGACGGGGTTAAGGAACTTGGGGAAAAAGAGATTTTGTTGATTTTGTATTTATTGTACCATCAACAGAAGATTGATTGATTGATATTCGATTTACAGAATGATAACGACTTAGCTACTTGTATAAGAACAAGTAACACTTTTCGAAGCTTTCTTACCACATTCTTTATTTTAATGAAGCAAATTCTTTTATGGACAGTGCGGTGGTCGAGGTGTTTGAGTGTCAGTTATCGTGCTTTCGATTCAAATCTTGGTCATAGATATTCATGATTTGTAGACATACCAATTGCGCAATATTAAATCTCATAATAATAAAACTGAAGAATAGCCTTGCTAAAATGCTGAAATCGGAGAATGTATTATAATATTCGATTCTATTTGCTTACTCTATAGCATTCCGCCCATCCAGAAAGCCAGTGTTTTCCCACTCCCTTGTGGATCAGGGCATCTTGTATCACTGAGTGCGATGTTTTATCGAACGCACACAATGCTATTTCTTTCGTTTCTATGGCATCCCGTAATACATCCATCAACTGATACAGGCCAGTTTCGCTTGAACATCCTGCACGGTGTGAGTGTTGACACTGATGTAGGGGATTACACATTAGAACGTAAGTTTAATATAGTTGTCTATGACATTTTCCCCCGTTTTGATCCTCTTTTGCTAGTTTCCAGTTCTCCTTTGTTCCCCTTTTGTTCGTCGTTGGGGTGTCAGGCTGAACGTTGTCACGGGTAAGACCCCAGGATATGAGTTTTAAGTAGCTTATATCCTCTGTCTTCCTTTTTCTCGGTAAATGTCTCATCTTCGTCCAGATAGACAGAAGATATTGCCTTGTCTGACGCTATAGTCGCTGCTTCTATAATCGTGTTGCTATACGCAGTGAATGCATTTGTGTACCTCGGCCAGTTTTCGGTTTGTTTTGTCCGAATGAAGAGTTCCCCTACTTCTGTTCCTGTTCCACCAGGGTACACCCCTTAATGATTTAACTGTCTTAGCCGGGCAGCTGGTCTCATATGCGTCAATGACAATTTTATTTAGGTTTTCTACCACTGTTTCCAGTTCCATTTCGCCCTTAATATAACCCCCCCCCCCCTCTCTTCTTTATAGGCGAACCATGTTGTTGCTCAGGTGCGTTGCATAGGATTCCCAATCCGTTCTCCTGGAATTCCTTATTATTCTTTTTATTTCGAAATTGCCCTCAATGTCGAATCTGATTATTCTGTGATTCGACATGGAGGGCTAATCTGACACCCTTCAATTCCAGACCAGTCCGTTCATCAGAGTATTCCCTACAGTTATATCTAGTACCTCTTGTCTCGTGCTGGTCACGAATATTATAGTGTTTCTAGTATTATATATTTCTAACTTATTGCTGACTAAACACAATTCTTCGATTGGTTTCCTGAGACTTCGTGATGGTCGTTTGCATGGCAGCCGAGGAGAAGTGAAAGTACCCTCCCATCGCACAAACTCTTGACTTTTCGCAAGAGGTATCCCAAATTACCTGCATGCTTCCTCCTTGCAGACCGCGAATCTGCCTCGGGTACTCTCAGGGTGTTCGAATTTTATCCTTGGTACTTACCCTTGCAATTATTGCAGATGCAGCTTTTGCTTGGTGGAGGTTTACCTGGGCTACCTTAGGGCTGGCCATTGGAGTTCTTCTCCACTGTCGGAGTATCACCCTCCTCTTCCGACATGGTGCTTTCCAGCACATCACTGCCCACCTTAAGCCCTAGAATATATAGTTCTATGTCGTCCCGCATCTCCTTGATGCAGTCGTTTTAACCTCTCTGGCCTCCGAGATAGGTTTTCCACCTGATGTCTCCTCAGAAATTTCTTTTACGGACTTTTCCTTGTGTACGTGCACGTGACTTTGACTTTGATTACCTCCAGAGGTCGGCGATCCACCCCGATCGTGAGGAGTCTACCCTTGCCCCTATCTTGCTTCTGAAGGCTCTCCATAATCGCATAGGGAGATCCTCATTCTGAGCAATTAGGAGGCCCATAAGATATTCCATCACTAGTGCTGCAGCTTTAGAAAGGAACACTGTCACTGCTGCTGGAATATCATCCCCAGCACATGTTGTCACTTCTGCTCCTTCACAGCCTCGCAATTTAGGGACTATAGTTCTGACCCACTTCGCAGCGTCCTCTGCGCAGTCCAAAAGTATGTAACCTAGTCGAAAGCATATCCTGGTGAATACAAGCTTTGCAGTCCATCCCTTGCACATCTGCTTGACGACAAGGTCTTTCATAGTTTACTGCTCCTCACGAGTGAGAATTTATTTGGGAAAAGAGAGTTCACCTCTCTTGGATTTTGGGTTTTTTGAGAGCATTCCACCCATGTGGGCTAATCTCCGCTATTCTCCCCTTTCTTGGCTCCGATAAAGATGGCTTAGGTTTTTCCTGAGCCTTCTTAAGGGCATCTTCTGGTTTTAGGGTTTCCTTCAGTTAACGCAGGTACCATTTAGCATCGGCGCCACTGAAGCCTGTCTCCTTCCTGACGTCTGATATACTGATCTAAGACATGCTTTTGCTTGTCCCTGCTTTTTGGAAGGATTGTATGTTTGGAATGCATACACAAGATAAACTGTTTTTTTATTTTACGATTGCGTTTATTAGGCATCCCCCAGTACAGTTCTACATTTCTTTACGCTTGTACTATCCTTACTTGCTTTGCCGTTGCTGATAAATTAAAATCGTCGCAGAAACGCTTACATGGCGGGGCTCTGATTGTGGTTCCAAAATCAATCCATGTCCAAAGAGGACCGTGGGATTATGCCTATACGGCAGGTACTCATGTTAGACTCCCCAGGACTTTCATTACTTCCAAGCCGGCCATCAAATACTTGGGGGTGATGATAGACGGAGGACTCAATTTTAAGCAGCACATAGGGCATACTTGTAAAAGAGCATCCGCCACGAGTATTGTTCTGGCAAGGATGATGCCGAACGTAGGAGGCCCGCGGTATACTTGCAGGCTGCTCATAGCCAGGGTGGTGAGTTCTATCATGCTGTATGCAGTCCCAGTTTGGGGAAAAGCACTGCAGGTTTTAGGGAACACACATAAACTGAGTACGGTTTACAGAAGAACATTCTTAAGGGTGTGTTCTGCCTTCAGGACTGTCTCGGAGGATGCAGCGTTCGTTATCTCCCTTATCGCAGGTGAAAAAAGTCGAAACGGAGAGATCCATAAGCAGATGGCAACAGCAATGGGATCAGTCAGAAAAGGGTCGTTGAATTTACAGGTTGATCCCTTCCATCGGGGAGTGGCTGGAGAGAAAGCAAGGGGAGATCAATTTTAATCTCACCCAGTTTCTCACCGGCCATGGAGGATACCGTCAATACCTACAGGTTTAAATTGGACACCTCGCCTCATTATCCAAATTGCGACGGGGTTCCAGAGGACCCACGGCACGTATTCTTCCAGCGTCCTAGGTTCGTGGAAGAAAGGAGGAACCTAGAGGAGGAGGTGCAGTGTTATCACCGGAAAATATTGTCCGGAGAATGGTAGCTTGCCAAGAATACTGGGATGCGATCAATTCCATGATCGCAGTAATCCAGGATAAACTGCGGAAAGCAGAAGAAGTGAGGAAGGCGCGGTTCTGAACCCCACGGGTAGACGAAAGGAGACCTAGCTAAAGTAAGTTAACTCCGCCCAGTGATGTAATGCTTAAGGGTGGTTCCACAGGGTAGGGGAGAAGTCCGGAGTGGTTTTAGTGGGTAAAAATCCCACACTCTGGTGTGTGTGAAGATTTCCACCTCCTTAAAAAAAGACAGACAGACACCGACTCGATTCTAATAAGGTTTTGTTTCACACAAAAGCTTAAAAAGACGACACGTCTTAACGACAACCAGTGATTACGGAATTTTTTTTAATTTTTTATTGTTACCGTTGGCTTTGGCGTTAGTGCCGATCGGTACATTAGGACTTATGTGAGTATTTCTATATGTGCTACTCTAATTGAATGTAAATTTATCATCGCTATCTCCGATAGTTTTTTCTAGGCACATCTTGACCGCCTTATTATTGTCGCAGTTGCTATTGCCTTGTTTCTGTTGGTGTTGTTGACACTGCCAATACTGATTCCATTTCTATTATGACCGCTCCTTTTGCTGGTGTTGGTCCTTAGGTTTAAATGGTCGCAGTTTTATGACATTTTTGACAAACGTCACACGTTTTTGGCGCAGCAGGGTTAGCCACATCCGAAATTTGCATAAGTTGTTCGAATTCTTTCCGTGCTTCGCTGGTTTAGAGGGACTACATTCGGTAGTAATCTGGCTGAATTTTAGGAGGAGTAGCCGAACACAAGTGTCAGGAATGTCCTCCAAAAGAACAGAAAGATTATTGTTGGGGTGAGATAAGATTATGCCTGACAAATTAAAGTTGGTTATGGAGTCTATAAGGGACCGGTTCTGCAAGTCCACTAGCAACCTATAGTGACACAAGAAGTCTGCTCCTAAAATGGGGAAGTTGACATCCGCCAGGATGAATCGCCACGGGAACGTCCTACGCAAGCCAAGAGTCACGTCCACTTGCCTGTAACCGTATGTGTTAATAGGCGAAGAATCTGCCGCCGTGAGTTTCAAAGATCCGCACCAGTATCAACAAGATAACTGCGCCTGCTGAGAGGGTCATAAATTATTAGGCTACGTGGCGCTGCGTTCTGGGTGGACGTCGCCAAGACCCCCGCGGACCTAGTTTTTTGAGGTAGGCGCGAATTTACACGGGAGCGTATATCTGGTAGCTTTTTCGCCGAATCTACGATGGTAACAATAAATGCTTGGGTCCGTAAGCTGGCCTGACGACCTGGTACCTTATCGCCATTTTCGGGCGATAGATCGCGAACGCCGGAACGCTGAGCATCCAGCGTCGCCCTTATCTCTGCCATACTGGCCAAAAAAGCAGCGATTTCGCGCTTCAGCTCGCCTATTTCTTCTGAAGGCTGGTGAACGGCTGCTATCGTCGGACACGTGTGCACCTCATGCACCTTATTAGCCACAGCGGCCAGCGCCTCCAAAGAACCGTCTGGGTGCTCTCCGGAAGTCGTCGAAGCCAGAGCGACTTCAGCAAGTAGTCGTCAATCTTGCTCCCACCCAATTGCCTCATTTCGTGAAGCAATTAGCTGGAAGTTCGATCGCCCAACGTCAAACCTGCCAGCAAGTGAGCCAGCTTAGCTGACAGACTTACCGACTGGCGCTTAATTAGCTCCGTTTTGAGTAAATTGTAGGAGGCCGTTTTGACAATATCTGCCACAAGGAGGATGGTCTTCTCATCCAGGCCTACAATGGCGTGGTTGAACTTGTTAGCGTCCGCTGTGATTCCGGACATCTGGAATTGCGCCTCCAGATGGACGAACCACAGCTCCGGGTTCCTTCGCCAAAAAGGAGGAATGCGCGCAGCGAGGGCGGTCACTTGAGCGACTGATGGGCCTACCGCGTTTTTGTTGTCTAGAGACATGACAATAGCTAAATTAAACGAAAACGCGGCTGTACCGAATTTGAACATACCCTAATTTGACGACGGCAGACCGCACCCCCAAATGCCCGTACGAAAGAGGAAAGAAAAAGAAGCGCAGATCAAAATGAAACTCGAGCACGAGAAAGCCAATGGCGAATTTAAAAAATGTCGTCGCCGTCTCTTGCAGCGGTTCTACAATTATTATTTATTCTATAATTATTATTAAATATGGTTAATGCTTCCCAGGAATATTCGCCTGATCCTGGCACCCTGGCACTCGTCGACGGAGCTGTCGGTCTGGTGCTATCTGTGGGGATCGAACTGCTACTATGTTCCTGGCGGCAAGCCGTGTCATCGGCTTTTCTTTGGAGACTGCGCTGAGCTGAGGACCTATATCAGGTTTCCGCTGTGTAGCTGCGGGTCGGGAACGACGGAGCACTCACATTCAGCTTCTGACTACTGAGCTGGGACTCGAACGTGAATTCGGCTGCACGGCTCTGCCTGATCAGCTTCTGTCTCTCGATCGGTGTTCTGCCAACGCGGATTTGCAGGAAAATTGCGAGTTCACTTCAAAAAGGAAAAATTCTTCGCTTCTGAGCGTGTGATTGATCCTTGAAGGCGGCTCAACGGACTGATCAATGATTTCAGCTTTTCCAGTCGGCGCTGAACGGGACGTCCTCGGCTGAATTCAACTGCGTGGTGGCCGCGTCCACGACGGCGGCATTCCACGAAATGAATTCCTTGCGATCGCTCATTCGAAGCCACGTTCGCGGTGCTGCGTCTGACTCCTTCTGGCACACGGTTTAGCCACCTTTCGCCGACTTCGAAACGAGCGGCACACAAAAAATAGCCCGAATTAGCCTTGCGACGATATCAGCTCTCGCTCAAGTCCTGGTTGCACTGCCTCGCTCTACCCTGGGCACAATCGTCACAATTGCAAATTTCTGCACAAACCTGCCATTTTTCCCCTTTCCAATCAATCGGGAAGTATTCTCGAACCGGGCGAGTTCTTCGGGGTCAGCAATTTAATTGCTTCTCTTGTGGTGGCAAAGTTTTTTTAATTATTCAATTATTTAATACTATGTTAAAATAGTTGGAAAAGCCTCTCTACTCTTTTTGATCGGCCTCGTGGCGAGTTCGAATATGCCACGGATAACACCGGAGGTGGAATCCGTCAGTCGAAATAACAACATTCAAAATAAATTTCGAATGCTGCTAACCCTGCTGCGCCACACGTTCCTCAAAGGAACCAACCACATTAAAATTCTCTCGTATCTGTTGTTACTAACACCGGAGATATATCAGGAGTCCCTCTTTACCTCCTCATATAAAGCAAATTTAGAAATTCCGTCCGTGGGGCCCTTGACTTTGTCCTCTTGGTGGCCAACCGGCTTGCATATCTTCGCAAGAAAAGGAGGCGAGTATCGCCGTGCACATTTTTCGGGTGTTTCAAAATTTTGTATGCATTTCTTGGACGATTAGCTGTTGCTCCAACTAATTCTGATTGATACACATGAGGGAATCGAAGGCTCCACTCTTGCCGTCAACAGTTGCAGCTTTTTCCTGATATATTCGTGCTTATCGCCCCAGATTTTATATAGTAGGTGGCTATATCATTCGACTAAAATATTGCGAAATGTATTCAGCACGTGCTGTCTGCAACTAAGGCATTAGTTCTAAATAACATTTCCAAATAACCCAATGCCATTGATTGAAGACTTCAAATCCCACTTTAATTGTATAATCGAGTGCCTGCCTGGCTTTAACACACCAAACCCAAGTCGCTACCATCAAACCGAAACCACTTTGGAAACGAAAGTGAAAACTTGAGCAAAATATTTCTCACCATATCCAATTGATTGTGTTGGATATTGTGCAATAGATGCCAATGTTGCTTTCACAAAGTGTAACAAAAAATATTTCTTTTTTCATTTGCCAGACGTAAGTATTTGAGTTGTTTAGCCATTTGGAGTGTTTCCATGGAACTATGTACAAGAAACGAGGCTCAATTAAGATTGTCGTACAACAAATTCAATGATTCATATAGTAACCACCTCTACCTATTTTTAAATTGAAGATTCATCCATGGAACACTTTTGCGCAATAAAGTAGTCACCGTTGAGGGATGCCAAACATGTGTATTTTTCGTTATATTTCTATCTTTAACTCAAAGACAAAATGAAGCTCATCTCGCTTGAATCGTTTATCGGATATCGAGATTTATGCCATGAACTTAAGATTTTTTATGACATTTAAACCGGATTGGCATTTTCTCATTTTACAATGTATCGTGCCATCACCAGCCTTTGTTCCATAAAAACTAAATGAAAATGGATGAAAACCAGAAAAAACCTCAACCGGCAGAACCAGTAGTAATTCAACAAGACCTTCTGAGTGAAATCACTAAAATGGAGAAGTGATGAAAGTTTAACTTCCAACCGACTACCGATAACTCGGCACAATGTGGAAGTTAATCCGAGCGGGTAATTGTCGATAATTTCTAACGGGGTTAGAAATGAGTAGGTTCTCATGAATGGAGCTTCAAGTGATGCTTGGGATGCGTGGATGAGTACTCATACCTGTCGGTGGCCATCACTACACAGAGCGTGTGGCATTGAAACATTAATTATCAATCGATGATTCGCGCATTGTTGCAGATTCATCAATCTTGGTCTGAATCATTGACCTGAACTAGTTTTTTTTCCATTATCATGGAGAGAATCGTGATGATACACCACCTTCGTGTAATTGAAAGGTCAACGTCGGTGGGTCTGATGACTGGATGGGCTTATGAGAAAACTAGGTTGATACACTCGAGAGATTTATGAACTTTTGAAAGATTTGGTTATGCTGAATTCCAGGGTTTTTTTAATTTGTTGGTGAATGTCATTTGAATTAATTTATTTTGCATTTCCCTGATATGGAGATGAACGCGCGAGTATGTATTTTATAAGGAATCTCTCTATCATATAAAGTGTTGCGCAGTATTCTCATACGTATTACTTTCTGAATATGTTGAATGAAAAGTTTGGCAAAGACGGATCTCCTTTCGCTTTCATAAATGTTATGAAATATCTTTTTCAGTGCGAGATCTTACAAGAGAGCAACTGATTCCTGAAAAACCATTACAAGCCACTCGTGCGACAGTACTTGGTACTTTGTTGTTGAAGGCGGCCGCCGCGCCTATCTTTCTATTGATCACGTGTAAATTTTAATCTCCGCTTATTTTGCACAGGTCACTACAGTGAGAGGCAGTAATACTATTCGTGAAGTGTTGGAAATCTCCTCCTCTTTCTGCGAGCTTCTGTTTGAGGAAATCTATGTTTCCGCTATTCCCATTTTAACTTTCGCTTGCCCTTTGTCAGCTGTTAGATTTCTGCCGATGATATTTTTCTGAACTTACCACTATTGCTGACCGAGGGAGTAGAATGTCGGACTACTATAACGCATGGGATGAATAATTCGACAGCATGGTTGACGGTGACTCTCACTGGTATATCCGCAAGAAGATCATCATCATCAACGGCGTAACAGCCGGTATCCGATCAAGGCCTGGCTTAGTAAGGAACTCTAGACACCCCGCCAAGGTCCACCAATTCGATATCCTTAAAACCTGTCTGGGATTCTGACCTACACCACCGCTCTATCTCAGGCAGAGTCTCCCTCGTCTTCTTTTTCTACCATAGATATTGCCCTTATAGACTTTCCGGGCTGGATCATCCTCATCCTTACAGATTAGGTGACCCACCACTGCAACCTGTTGAGCGGGATTTCATCCACAACCTGACGGTCGTAATGTCGCTCATAGATTTCATCGTCTTCATGTAAGGGGCCAAAAATTCTTCGAACGATTCTTCTCTCGAACGCGGACAAGAGTTCGTAATTTCTCTTTCTTAGAACCCAAGCCTGCGAGAAATACATGAGGCAAGATCATAGTACAGTAAAAGTTTGGACCCTATGGTTTTTGTAAGCTGAAATAGGCTCTGTTCGCAGCTGCCATAGTTGTTATCGGTTGTGATTTTCGACCCTAGATGGGAAACATTTTCAACGGTCTCAAAGTTGTAGTCTCCAACGGTTTTCGTTTGACCAGTGCGGTTAGATGTTGTTGGTTGGTTGGTTTTCGTTGGTGACGTTGCTACCATATATTTTGTCTTGCCTTCATTGATGTGCAGCCCAAGATCTCGCCTCAATGGCCGCCTGCTCGATCTGGATGAAGGCAGATATCATGTCAATATCGTCAGAATAGGCTAGTAGTTGGGTGGACTTAAAGAGGATCGTACCTCTTGCATTTACCTCAGCATCACGGATCACTTTCTCGAGGGCCAGGTTAAAGAGGATGCATGTAGGGCATTCCCTTGTCGTAGAGCGTTGTTGATGTCGAATGGTCTTGAGAGTGATCCTGCTGCTTTTATCTGGCCTCGCACATTGGTCAGGGTCAGCCTAGTCAGTCTTATCAATTTCGTCGGGATATCGAATTCTCTCATGGCCGTGTACAGGTTTACCCTGGCTATACTATCATAGGCGGGCTTAAAGTCGATGAAAAGATGTCCATATTCCAACAGTTTTTCCATCGCTTGCCACAGAGAAAAAATCTGATCTGTTACTGTTTCTGATTTGCCTGGAGTGAAGCCTCTTCGGTATGGGCCAATGATGTTCGGGGCGTATGAGGCTATCCGACCTAGCAGGGTTACGGAGAATATCTTATAGATGGTACTCAGCAACGTGATACCTCTATAATTGCTGCACAGTGTGATATCTCCCTTTTTATGTATGGGACAGATAATGCCTCGTTGTCAGTCGTCAAGCATTGATTCGTCCCCCCATTGTCCCATACTTGTGCATCAGTTGATGAACCGCTTGGTGTAGTTGGTTGCCTCCATATTTTACTAATTCGGCGGTAATTTCCATTGGTTTCTGGGGACTTATGGTTTCTAAGCCAATGGATTGCACCGACTGTTTCTCCTATACTTGCTGGTGGTAGCATTTGTCCGTCGTCTTCAGTTGGCAGACTCTCCAACTCACCGATAGTTTCGTTGTTGAGCGGTTCATCAAAGTGCTCTACCCATCGCCGTGGAGGTGGAGATAGGGTTTGATAGTAGAGTTGTTGGTGTTAGCTCAGCACGCATTTCCCAGATTTTATGCTACATCGTGGGTACCAATCCACGTCACTCGAAAGTTCTAAGCCTTCGCCAACACGTGCCTACGTCGTATCATCGAACGTGTTCGGCGCACATTCTTGTCACCCGTGGGCGATGTGATCGGAAGGACCTAGATGGTCACATACTAAGGACGGGCGGCAATTTCATTGCTGGCTAAGCCATGCAGTGGAACCTACTCTTCGAAGATGGCCGATGAGTGGGTCGCCCCAAAGACAGCTAGTGCGAAACAGAGGAAGAGGGGTAGAGGTATCTCGGCAAGTCCTGAAGGGAGCTGAAGCGGATTTCAGTAACCGCGAACGATGGTGCGTAGGCGTGGTTGACGCGCTATATCCCACCAAAAAGGTGAATCAATCAATAACGTTTAGTATTTTGTTCATAATGGCTGCGCCAAGAAGTTGTCTGCCTTTCTTGATCCACAATTGATGACAGCTAGAAACTTATTGGAGAGAGTGCCAAAAATATCAGTAAACCGTTGCAATATCGGCAACATATCGCTGAAAAGGTTATTTCGTCATTAAACTCGATTATCCCAATAGGTGTAGCGTGATGGTATTTCTTACAATAATTGTTTAGAGAAAAGTTTTTAAGCTGATATTTAATAAGTGTCCCAATTTCAACGTGAGTCTTGTCATCCGGATTTGTTCCCCTAGAACATATCTCTTTTTACCTTCAAGTGGTTCTATTGATTAAAATGAGTTTCAAAGACCGAAAAAATCTCCATATTATTGCACGAGTTCTTTCCTCCTAAGTGTTTCTTCAATAAGAATTTCCCGATGGAGGAATGTAATTCTAGGCGTCTCGCCTTGCTTTGGTAATGGAGTTTTAGTTTTCTGCCTGATTTAAAATTTTCAAAACTTCTGTGGTACCCACCTCCAGTTAGAATTTCCGGCTCTAATTTGTGAGGAGTGTGTTAGAGCAAATCTAGAGAGGCAAAATAGTAGCTGGAGTTGATTTCAATCAATCAAATTTTGACATTGCGCCTGTCTTAGGCACTCGCTACTACCGAATCCAGATTGTATTCTTTTTCATCTTTTTCTGTTATGGAATATCTTTGCTTTGCTGTCAAATTGGATTGATTTTTTTGTTAGCATTATTGTAGCTAATTCTCGGGCCGTTCGTCGAGACGCGCTTGGATATGGGTGATGGCTTCGCCCAGTAATATTATACCTAGTTCGCCTAGTAGGATCTCTTGATTTGCTTGCCCAATGAGTTCAATATTAAACAATGCACCTATTATCTGCGCAAAATGTTCAACATTTCCGGTCAGTTCGCAAACCTTTTCAGTATAAGACTAAATCATCACTTATCCAGTTACAAGGAAATTTCCACATTTTTTTCTTCAAATCCTTATCTATATAAAATGTCCCTGGCGGGCACCTATTGTATATAATTCCACTTATACACAACAAATCTCCCTGAGTCGCAACCACATCTGAGGCTACGTATCAACGAACATCACAAATCTAAAATTTACCGCAATATCGTCCGTCCTGCCGCTTAAGTGAGAGTTTTGAGTGTTGTCCGACTATAAAAGACAATGAACGGCGTCTTGCGGTAATGAAGACGAAGATGTTCCGTTGAACTAGTGGCGTCACACGTTTTAGTCATATCCGAAATGAGGATCCGCGATCGATATGTGGTTGCACCGATTTTGGAAAAACTGTAAGATAGGTGTGTTCGATGGTATGGTCACGTAATTCGCCCTAATGAGAATTCCCTTGCCAAGATTGGTCTAAACATCGAAGTTGATGGTAAATGACCAAAAGACCGGCCGAAACAACGCTGGCTTGATACGCTGGATAGGGATTTAAAAGCCTCGCGATTGGATCCAGATCAGGCATTTGATAAAATAAAGTGGCGAAACCGATCACGACGAACTGACCCCGTTTGTGAACGGGATAAAGTCTGAAAAAAAGAAGATTCTAGTAGTTAGGTGGACTTAAAAAGGATTTATATCAAGATCATGAGCCACTTTTTTCCAAGGCTAGGTTGAAACGGATGCATTATAGAGCATCCCCTTGTCTTGAACGATTGTCGATGCCGAAAGGTGTCAAGAGTAATCCAGCTGCTTTTATCTGGCCGTGAAAATTTGTATCTTGGCTGATGTCCATAAGCCAATAGTTTTTCAGCGATTGGTACGCAGAGAAAAAAATGTACTGCTAATTCAGCTGGAGTGAAGCCTCTTTGGTATGAGCTAATGGTGTCCTATACATCCGGACCAACAAGATCAAAAGTAATATCTCCTTGTTTATGTATGAAACAGATAATGCCTCGTTGCCTGCCATCAAACAACGATTCGTTGTTCCGGCCATTGAGCATAAGTTCGTGAACTTCTTGGTATGGTTGGTCGCCACTATGTTAACTAGTTCAATTGTAATTCCATTGCTTCCTACCGATTTACTATTCTCGCCATCTTCGGTTACCGAGATTTCTACTCACCGCTTTCGGTTATTGAACAGTTCATTAAAATGGTCAGGCTATCGGAGAATTTCCCTCTTTATCTCGGCAGGATGACTATCGAGACGTGGCTACATCTTACTGACTTATTGGTAAAACTCGCGCCTCTGATTTGGTTGGTCCATGTACTTCTTGAGGTGACAGATTTGTTGGTTCGCCCGGAGTTGCTTCACCGCGCAACGGTGTTGATAGTAAGGCTCTCCGCGTACCCACGTTCTTTGAAATTTGTGCGTTGGCTGGTATGCACAATTCTCCAGTTCCCTTGCTAGTTTACAATCATTATCAAGTCAGTCGTCTTTACTTTGTTTGCGGCTGGATCCAAATATGTTACCAATGATAACATTCTCCAAATGGTTATGATGGCCATTTGTTGATGCTTCACTTCTACGACCTATGGTAGTTTCAATTATTGTGGCATCTACTTCCCTCTTTTATGAGTGTTTTATTTTCGGTCGCTGCATTTGAGATATTGCCATTAATCGAACTCGAGTCTGTATTGGTCCCTGTATACATTCTTCAATTAACGCTTGGTCCATTTAGGTGACAGTAGTCCCGTCTTAACACTGTTAGTTGGATATTCTGTTGTCCGATGTCATTAGTAACTTTATGCAAGCTATATAATAATATCGAATAAATGCGAGTTCCGTCCCTATTTGGCTGTTAAAATCTTCGAGTATGATTTAAATATCATACCTGAGACAGGTTTCGAGGGCTCGTTCCATTGATTCCTAGAAGGTATCCATATCCAACTCAGAAGTCTTCTTTGTAAGGGCGTGAACATTAATAACGCGTTTGAGTCGAAGTTTGTTTCTCAAGCGCAGAGTATATAACTGTTCGTTTATGTTTTTACAACTGATAACTGCAGGTTTCATTTTTTTTTGCCTGATTAACTGAAAACCTATTCTAAACACATGGTTGACTGGGTGGTCGCTATAATATATGATACAGTCGCTCATTTCAAGGACACCGATCCCTGCTCAGCGGGTCTCTTACAATGGAGTGACATCAGCCTTATATTGGGATAGAGTACCGGCTAGTTGTTGCGCCTGTTACCGGGTCCATCGTTTTGTTGTCAGTCCAGTCCAAGACTCCTTCTGGGGCTTCGTAGCATTTGTTTGCCATGTAGGGTTGTCAGTCCTAACAAGCCTCTCATGTTGAAGTTAACTCAGTTTTTAGACCCGGGAAACTCACCTTCATCAATCTTCATCTGTAGCTTTTCGTTAAGAAAGAACGCTCAGTGACTAGCAAGCATTTCCCAGGTATTGGGCTCCATCGTGGATAACAATCGACGCTTTTGCCCTGTGGCCTATACTGCCATTCACATCACCACCAAAAAGAAAATCCCAGATGCACAGTAAAGTTGCGTGCCCCCGTCACTATCTCTTCAATGAAGACCTGAAGACATACTCAGTTACTGACGAGTTTTTTGGGCTTGAGGTGAGCAATCCAAAAGCATCGAATGAAGGTGAGGGTTTTTTTTCGGTCCTAGCTCTGAGTGACTTTTCCACAGCATCGGAACAGCGATGACACCTTTCAACTAATCAACGACATTTTTTAATCAATCAATGTGATGTTAGGTTTATTTAAGACCTCAACGCTGATAATATATTTAAAACACTACAAGCTAATCAGCAAGAAACCTCGCAGACTCACTTTATATTTCAACAATGGTGAATCATAAACAAAGCCGCTGCGGTCAAGAGCATGAGCTTTCTCTGTAAATTAACATCATGCGGTGAAGTAGTACTAATTGATGATTACCGGTCCAATAAAGCAGATTGACTCATGTGTGAAATTTCCCAAATTATTCATGTTCAAGAAAGGTCCAAATATTTGAGGGTATCTTTCGGAAAAGGGTGATTAAGCGCGTTTAATGCATATAAATATTATGTAAGGGATACCTACATTTTGGGCCCATGTTATCAGTTTATCAGAAAGGTACCTAATGACCTAAAGAAACATAAAATATTGTACATTTTGGTTTGCAGAATGCATACCTACTTGCCTTGGGCTTTTTAAATTTATTATGAGAAAGTCATTTAGACATGGTTCGAAAAGTAATAAATAAATTAAAATACCTTCAAATCGGTACTCAATTTAGTTATTCATTGTGCGCTTTATTCAATTTTATTTTATTATTTTTCAGGTCACCTTAGGCTAGGGTCATGTCTGCCATAAGGCATCGACCTCTGGCTCCGCCCGGAGCTGAAGACAGCGATGAAAATTTCACAGACGATGAAAGTGCCCCACTAACCCAGGATATTTATGGCGGAAGGTGAGGATGATAATAATTTATTTTTATATCATCATTTAGAAGTGGAAAAAATTCCAAGTCTGCGATTATGCAAAAATTCGAAAATGCCACGGGCGAAGCAAATCAGATGAATGCAAAATTATCTAATAAATTTGGGGAAGCATTATCACGGAATTATTATGTCATTTAAATTCGATATATATATACTTTATATAGAAAAACTGAATAATTTGCGTACATTAATGTGAATTTCCTTTTTTTTTCTTTTTTATTTGCATATGCGCAGCCAACGAACAATACAAGAGACAAAAGGCTGGGATGTATTTCGTGATCCACCGGTTAAAATCGAAAGTGGTTCCACTGCCAATCAAGCATGTCTTGAACTCACCGTGAAAATACTGAAAGTTTTCGCTTATCTTATAACATTTATTATAGTATTAGCTGGAGGAGTTGTATCAAAAGGCTGTGTTTTATTTATGACGTCACAACTTCGAAATGATAGGAAAATACCATATTGCAATAAGGATTTAGTAAGTAAACTGTACTTTCAATATCCGGATTTTTTAGGTCATAAATCATTTGGTACTCTACGATTATAAGGTCTGAAGGTATACTACTTTCATTCGTACAAATAACATGACAAATAGAGGCAAGAGGATTATTTATTTATTTAATTAAGACAGTATACAGAAAACAAATTCTTGTTGCATATTGTCCTCAGATGGACGAGCAAGTAAATGTGTTACCTTACGCTCAAGGCTAAAGAACGAGACAGCGTCAAAGGACCCACGCTGTAGGGCGTTGTAGGACCGGCATAACCTCGGTATTGACGAGTAAAAGTAGATGTCGCGAAGGGTACTTCAAAAATGTCCATACTACGTGAATTATGAGAGGCAGTGCGGAAAATAATATCAGAATTGGTAGAGCAATCTATAAAGCAATTACAGAATTTGAAAAGGCTACACATATCAAGGAAGATACGGTGTTACTGCAGGGAAGTGAGATTGAGGGTGTAGAGTCAACCGATGGACGGATAGTTTGCAAAAGGTTTGATTTTGTTTTGCGAGACATTTCCGCATATTTTATAAGAAATGCAAATGCGCAAGGAACCCCAATAAGTTTCGTAACACGGCTTGTTGTCTTCGATCATCCTTTCCTCACTCAGGTGCCCTAAATGAGCTAGTGAACCATGATGACAATATCTTGCCTACTTCTCTCGACAGTATCTGACATTTTGTTTGATTTTGATTGTGAGCTGGACTGTGTAGGTATCTTTATTGCACCTTTGTATTGTCATTTCGAAAATTAGTTTCGACATTCGCAACCGATAACAGTTACGATGATGAAATCCGATTGTTGACAGCCAACAGAGCTTACTTCAGCTTACAAAAACTGTTCCGCTCGAAACGTCTCATCATAGGGTTAAGGCTCTTACTGTACAAGACAATGATCTCGCCAATCCTCATGTATTCCTCGGAGTTGAATTTTAGTAAGAAAAATTGCGAACTTTTGGCCGCGTTCGAGAGAAATATCCTCCAAAGAATCCCCCTTCATGAAAATGGACGATTCTATAGCCTACATAACGACGAAATTTATGACCGACATTATGGCCGGTTGTTACGCTGTTAATGATAATAATGATAATGGTGAATTCCCTCTTCAAAGTAAGGCCCACATCTTTGACTTATTTTCTTAGTATCATCAGTGATCATCAACGGCGCAACAACCGGTATCCCGTCTAGGCCTGCCTTAATAAGGAACTCCAGACATCCCGGTTTTGCGTCAAGGTCCACCAATTCAATATCCCTAAAAGCTGTTTGGCGTTCTGACCTACGCTATCCCTCCATCTCAACCAAGGTCTGCTTCGTGTTCTTTTTCTACCATAGATATTGCCCTTATAGACTTTCCGGGCTGGATAATCCACATCCATACGGATTAAGTGACCCGCCCACCGTAACCTATTGAGCCGGATTTTCTCCACAATCTGACGGCATGGAATCGCTCATAGATTTCGTCGTTATGTACGCTGCGGAAACGTTCATCCTCAAGTAGGGCGCCGAAAATTCTTCGGAGGATTCTTCTCTCGAACGCGGCCAAGAGTTCGCAATTCTTCTTGCTAAGAACCCAAGTCTCCGAGGAATACATGAGGACTGGCAAGATCACTGTCTTGTACAGTAAGAGCTTTGACCCTATGGTGAGATATTTCGAGCGGAACAGTTTTTGTAAGCTGAAATAGGCTCTGTTGACTGGGAACAACCGTGCGCGGATTTCATCATCGTAGCTGTTATCGGTTCCGATTTTCGACCCTAGATAGGAGAAATTATCAACGGTCTCAAAGTTGTAGTCTCTTATCTTTATGCTTCCTGTTTAACCAGTACGGTTTGATGTTGTTGGTTGGTTGGTTTTCGGTGCTGACGTTGCCACCATATATTGTGTCTTGCCTTTATTATTGCTCGATATGAAGGCAGTTTGTATGTCTCGGGTCGTTCTTTCCATGATGTCGATATCGTCAGCATACGCCAGTAGTTGGGTGGACTTAAAGAGAATCGTACCCCTTGCATTTACCTCAGCATCATGGATCACTTTCTCCATCGGTGATACCGAGATGAAAATTGTGCTTTTCGATGACACCACGATATATTACCTCTTTTCTGTCTTCCAAGCAATATTTTAAAATCATCGGGGGCAATTAGCTCAACAGTACAATAGTTTGAGTTGCCGAACCAGTAATGTTATGTTTTCTCTCTGCATGCCACGTTCCTTGCAAAAGGCACAATATTTGCTACGAGCAAATATTGGCTTAACATATAGACTGGCCACCCCCGTAGACCCAGCACTTGGAAACTATGGGTCGGAACCACCATTCCCTGAAACCTCCAAATGTTCCTCGGGGTTAATAACGGGAGTCAGTTTCTACACTCTGAAGGTGTGACTCCAACCATGAAGTTGGCTACCGTCGCGGTACGTTGTTTCCTCTACCTCTTTCTTACCCACAAGACAGTGCAATTTTATTATTTCAAGATGAATGCGGATTCGAGGCAGGAAATAACTGTTTTACCCCCTCTATGCCTTGCACCGTCTCATTGAATATATTCTTGTTATCATTTTTCGAACCAAGTTCGATAAATATCAATGTCAACTCGAATCTATCAGGTAAATTTGACATCTATCCCAATATGGAGAATTTGTACAAAATATCTCCATTGTTCAGCTTGATTAGAAGAGCCGTTGGCCATAGCTTACCCTCCCTTTTCTTTTGATACTGCTAATGCTATTGTAGTTGATTGTAGCTTTGCATTTTTTGTACAACTTATGCTATTTTTGTTTTATTTTTATCTTTTTTCAACGCTCTTAAGACAGTTTGGCTATCATATATATTTTTACCTCGTCTTCTTTTATCAGTTGTCGGTACCGCGTTTTGCACTACTCGACTTATCTTCACCAGTTTTCCATAAGTTTCAATGCTATTTGTTAAGATTCAGAGGTTCCCCATCTCCATTATACCATTTTTAACGTCCTTGGAGATATTATCGTGACAATCTTCATTTATTTTAAGTCCGCTGCGCACTTGTTGAGCACCTTCTTTTCCTTTGGTCTCGTGATCCGGATGAGGTTCATCTACTTTGGTGAGAAAACTTGTGCCACATTTTCTCGCATATCTTTTCCCGACCTAAGACTTCAAAGGATCTCTCCCAGCCTGTAAGCTTTGAGGGCTCGTTTCGTCTTTACTTCTTTGTTCCAAAGAAGCCTTTTATTCAAAATAACTCCCAGATATTTCACTTCTTCGGAGAGCTAGAGAACTCTGTCCTGCATCTATGGAAAGCCAAGACTATTCAGTTTCCTCCATCTTGTAATTCATACTATGGTGGTTTTATTTGGATTTACTGAAATCCCATGCTTGAGGCACCAACTATTATCAAATCAACGGCGCTTTGTATATTTCTAAATACCGTTGACGTGTATTGGCATACTTTGTAGTTCGTATGGTGATAAGTCCATCAACATGCTCCACCAAAGTGGCGATAGCATACCTCCTTGGGGCCAACGTTTCGTTACTTCTGTTGCAGAGAGCGGGCAACATCCGCTGCATCACACAACAATCTCTCCGTGAGTATTGCACAGATCCACTTAATTAAAGTTTCATCGACACTCTCTTGCAGCATCACAATAGTTTTGGAAAGACGCAGAATCAAAGGCCTCTTCAATGTCCACGAATAGCCCCATTGCGTACTCATCTTTTAGAGCTACGCCCTTTATCTGTGAATCCAAAGAATGAAGAGCAGACCAAAAGGACTTTCCACGGTGGTGATAATGTTGATGTTCATTTAATTAATACGAGGTTCTCATGAACGACGCTCAACCAGTCTCTCCAGACGTTTCAGCTTTGCCCTGTCAAAATTATTTCCATGAGATGCCAGTCTGATGTATTAAGATTGCTACCCACTCCTAATCGTTTATCCAGGATCATCATCTGCCAGGTGTTAATTGACTTGGTTCTGAATTAAAGATGTATCGTTTCCAAACAGCAATTTAACGTTGTGCATTCCTCCCTCTTGATTGGGATTTGGGAATTTTAGTGGGACAATTTGTATCTATCGGTATCGGTAACTTTCCATATGCTGCTTCCATATAATACATAGCACAGAGAGAAATTCGGCGTGAAATAAACTTAGCTTAATGTTGGTGTTGAGATAGCGCGACAGCGGGCGATATAAGCTTTGATGTCCTACTGAGACAACGCTTCCTAGATTTCCGATTAAAGCTTTGTGATGCATATGCTCGACAAACTAGTGACTTGTAATGAATAATGCGTTCGATATATCTACAGAATAGAGCAAGTTCTTTGATGTCTGCAGAGTTTCAACGTAAAAGAAGAACATTTTTAACCACGAGGGAGTATATATATATGTTAAATCAAACCCAAACCGGGTCACTTTATCAGCGGGAGAAGCAGAAAATGCGGGTTTCATAGGAAATCCGGATGAGCTGCGCAGTAAACCATTGGAATCGAGAGACTAAATTCTCTCCGGAGCAACAACTCCTGTAGCCCAAAAATAAGGAAGAAGATAAGAGAAAAAAAATAAAACCCCGAAGATGAATTGGTTCTGCGATTTTTAGCATGGAGTAAAGATAGCCCAAACAATAGTAACTAAAACATACGTCAGTTCGCAGTCCTGACTTTATACTCCGTTTTCGATTTTCGGCTACGGTCATGGATATTTGTGTGTGTTTAAAGCTGATGAGATAGCACCGTGAGTCTACTTAAGGCCTAAGTGTTGGAACTATGGTTTCCGCAAGAGGGCTCGGCATTCTATCCGTAAATCAGGATGAATAAAAACATTCATCATCATCAACGGCGCAACAACCGGTATCTGGTCTAGGCCTACCTTAATAAGGAACTCCAGACATCCCGGTTTTGCGCCGAGGTCCACCAATTCGATATCCCTAAGCTAATAAAAACATTACCCCATAATAAATGTCATACCGTAAACAAAAAGAGTTGGAGTAGGTATACTTTCGAGGAGAACTGAGGAACCTGGTAGACATCTGACAAAGTAGACAGTAGAAAATCGGGGGGATGAAGTAGACAACCACAAAAATAAAACGAGAAAAAGATCAGGGTCTAAGCATTTCTTTGATTTCTAGAAAAATGTCGTAACGTCTTCAAGATCAGTTGAGTTTATGCTGGTGAATATATTGAACATATGTGATTTACTTTTTGCTGAACATCTGTACAACTGCACACGCATGTAAACCGATTTTCAGTTTTCGTATTGGTCTTTCTGTTGCCAGCATCCTTGTTAGCTTTAGAAACTTTTCAGAATGCTGCCCACAACACTGAATCTAAATATACAATCAGTCCAAGATATCGAATCAAAGCTACTGAGATTTCCTACTAATAAAGGTCGGGAATCAAGCACATACTGTACATGGACATTGTACTTCAATCACCGGGAGTAACCCTCGACCGCAGCTTCTAAACATGCAACTTTTCAGTTTCAAAAAGTTCATATTAAGGAAAATATCAGTTGTCGCCACTAGTGCCTAGTGAAAATCCAGATGCAGAATTCAACAGTCCTTAATGGAATAATACTACTAGTCTAGAGAATAGAGTAAGGCTGAAGAATTGACAAACAATACGATTTGAAATTTTCTTCAAATCATAGAGCTTAAAAATGGTTCCCAAACAATCAGAGGTTCACAAAGTCTCCACGACGAAATTGGATCCAACTTTTTGGAAATCAAAAAATATCATATGAGAGTTACCGGCGACTCTAAACTAGATGAAAATGGTCCGAAAATACCAATAAGACTCTTTTATTTTAGAACTATAAAAGTCAGTTATATTTCCAAGAGATAGGCCGTAAAGATTTTCTATGGGTTCTCGTAGAGAGAGCGTTAAGAAAGCACGTTTCAGTCTCTACTGAAAACAAAAAGGCTGGTTGGAATCGCGTAGTTTAGACATTCAGGGTTTTTATGGGATTCTGGAAGTCTTGAGTGTGAATCCATTTGGGGTCGTACTGTTCTAATAGAATTGTCGAATCATTTTTATTGCAGCGACCTCTTCAATTATGTAAAATCGACGAAAATTTAATTTAAAACTAGGTATAGTTTCATTCGGGGCATAGGCCACCCTTTAGACTATGGTTCACCATCCGTTTAGTAACAGTGTCAAATGTTGGTTGCTTACTTCTCGTCAAATCACAGAAAAAACATGATTCCGAACCATTTTCATGAAAAATTTGCCAAGGTTTACGTCCTAGTTGACCAGGGAAGGTGATATTTTTAGATTAAGAGTACCTTCAGTTCTCTTACTTTAATATCAGATCAATTGAAGAGAAAGTATCCTATATGCCGGGTTTAAAAATTAATAAAAACAGAGAAGCTGGGAAAACAGCTGAGACCCTCGTGGCACCATCGTGACCCTAACTGGCAGTTAAGTTAAGGGTCACGAGCCATCCTGAACCAAACAATAGATAACTTTTTTCAAAAACCGTGCCGCCTCACCCATGGTCGAAGTATTATTATAGTAGTAGTAGAGTCGAAATAGTTGTTTCCCGCGATTGGAGGTATCAGCGACAATCAACACACTCCTTCTCCTAGGCGTTTTCCCATTTCCCTTGCTACCCGATCGAATCTCTAGTCGGATACCATTTGAGTCTGGTGCAAGTCGGCAATAAGCTTCTAAGTTTCCAGCATTAAGATCAGGGTCAGAATTCGAGGAAAAGAGGCTCAACTATCTCCAGCCTAACATCACCAGTACATAGCTAAGAAAAATAACATTTTCACTCAAATTTGACATAACTAGACCTAGAGAAAATAACAGGCCAACAACATCACTGATATATTCTAAATATAAATGAAACGTAAAGAAAATCGGGAGAATCACAATACCAAACACAAAGGCCTGACGAGAGGGCGATTGGGAAGGGGGGATTCCCCCCGGGCCCGGAATAAAATTTCCATGGAAAACGGGATTTTATGGAGACCCGCGTAATTTCTCCCCCAGACTCGTATAACTTTCACCTCGGACCCCATTTTCGGCACAATTTTCACCCCGGGTCCCGACTTTCTCTCTAAGGCCCTGCACACACAATGTACAGTGTAGGCCTAGTGATGTTGAAAATTGTTCCTTTTATTATTATATTATATGCACTAAGCCTAACGGGAAAAACGCGAAGATGGCAGGAATCTTTTAGGCCTGGAGTATTTTCAAAATTTTAACCAAATAAAGGGATAATATGGGGCCAAATAACTTTCACCTCGGATCCGAACTTTCGGTTTAATTTTTACCCCTCGGCGTCTACCTTGGGCGTGAATACCGGTAGAATCCTTATCATAAATCAATCAAACAGTTTTTCTGAAACAGCACCAAATATGCTGGACTTCAGCACAATATTTGGCTCGGCTTCAAAAAAATTATTTATATTTAGCCCCAGACCAATTGTGTAGTACCAAATGATTTTCTGTAATATACTCAAATTATATCCTCTAATAACCTTGCAATAATTTCAAAACTTTTTTTCCTTGTTTTTAGGGTCGGGATAAGCAATTTGTCGTTCAATTACCCGAAGAGGAGCGTATAGCATGGCTTTGGGCAATCATTATAGCGTACGCAGTACCTGAAATCGGAACCATGATCCGTTCAGTTCGTATTTGGTTTTTCAAAACTAGCGTCGCTCCCACGTCGTCACACTTCTTTTTTGTCACACTTATGGAAACTTTACATGTAACCGGACTAGCTTTACTAATGCTCATCGTCCTGCCAGAATTGGATGCTATCCAAGGAGCCATGTTAACTAATTGTGTATGTTTCGTTCCTGGACTTTTTGGACTGTTTGCCAGAACTTCAAAGGAAAGCAAACGTGCCGTCAAGTCAATTATCGATATTGTGGCAGTAGCAGCACAAGTTACCGGATTTGTTGTATGGCCACTGCTCGAAAATCGGCCGATATTGTGGTTGATTCCAGTCGCAACTATATGTACGTCCTGTGGATGGTGGGAGAACTATGTTTGTCAGCAATCTTCTTTTGGACTTGTTAGAGCAATGGGACGTGTTAAAGAGGAGATGAAATACAACAGATACTTCATTAATATGTTTATGCCTGTATGGAAGATAATGTTATTCGTTTGTCTGACAATGCTTTGCCTTTGGTTCCGTGGAGACGATCCTGCCAGCTTATTCGGGCTTTTTGGTACTGCATTTGGAGACCACAAAATCACAATCGAGGAAGTTTCTGTAGCAGCTCAACAAAACCTTCCCGATCTGATAAACGCTGCCCAAGTAGGAGACTCAGTAGACATCGATGCCGATTACAACACTGTTGTCTATGTCCTTTTGATCGAAATTTTGGCCGCCTATTGCTGTTATATTTTCGGAAAATTTGCTTGCAAGATTTTGATTCAAGGATTCAGTTATGCTTTCCCGGTCAACCTAACGATCCCTGTCGTTGTGTCTTTCCTTATTGCCGCTTGTGGCATCCGAAGTGGTGATCCTTGTTTCTTCCACGGTGTAATTCCTGACTATTTGTTCTTCGAAAGTCCACCCGTGTTCCGTTTGGGAGATTTTATTACCCGCCAAATGGCTTGGGCTTGGCTTTTGTGGCTATTATCGCAAACCTGGATAACGTTGCATATCTGGACGCCGAAATGTGAACGTTTGGCCACCACCGAGAAATTGTTTGTTAGTCCAATGTATACCGGAATCTTGATTGATCAGTCGATGGCTTTAAACCGCAGAAGAGATGATCAGGCAGATGTAAAAACAGAGGTAAGGAATCTTACTCTGTTTGATAAAAGATTTCTTATCAACTTTTTTCTTTTCAGGATCTTACGGAAATCGAGAAGGAAAAGGGTGACGAATATTATGAGACCATTTCAGTTCACACCGATGGATCAGCAATTCAGAAGTCAAATGTTAAGTCTTCGGATCACATCACTCGGATCTACTCATGCGCTACCATGTGGCATGAAACGAAGGACGAAATGATGGAGTTCTTGAAAAGTATCATGCGATTGGATGAAGATCAATGTGCTCGGCGTGTAGCTCAAAAATATTTGCGTATCGTTGATCCTGATTACTATGAGTTTGAAAGTAAGTATAATTGCATGAGAACCGCAGAACCACTGATTTATTATCTCTTTTGCTAGCCCACATTTTCTTCGATGACGCCTTCGAAATTTCGGACCACAGTGATACTGATATGCAAGTGAACAGATTCGTCAAATTGCTAGTGGCCACAATTGATGAAGCAGCCTCTGATATCCATCAAACAACAATTCGTCTTAGACCACCTAAAAAGTATCCAACTCCTTACGGAGGTCGTTTAGTGTGGACTCTTCCGGGCAAGACGAAAATGATTGCTCACCTTAAAGATAAGGACAGGATTAGGCATCGTAAACGCTGGTCTCAGGTCATGTACATGTACTACTTGCTCGGTCATAGACTCATAGAACTTCCGATATCGGTCGATCGGAAGGACGTCATTGCTCAGAACACTTACCTGTTAACCCTCGATGGGGATATTGATTTCAAACCAAGTGCCGTAACCCTTCTTATTGATTTGATGAAAAAGAATAAAAATTTGGGAGCAGCTTGCGGACGCATTCACCCGGTTGGCTCAGGTCCTATGGTGTGGTATCAGCTTTTCGAATATGCTATTGGACATTGGCTGCAAAAGGCAACGGAACATATGATTGGATGCGTACTTTGTAGTCCTGGATGTTTCTCACTTTTCCGTGGAAAGGCTCTTATGGATGACAATGTTATGAAAAAATATACGACACGATCAGATCAAGCTCGGCATTACGTACAATACGATCAGGGAGAAGATCGTTGGCTGTGTACGCTTTTGCTTCAAAGAGGCTATCGTGTAGAATACTCAGCTGCATCAGATGCCTATACTCACTGCCCTGAAGGTTTCAACGAGTTCTATAACCAACGTAGAAGATGGGTCCCGTCCACCATTGCTAATATCATGGATTTGCTTCAAGATTATAAACGCACGATCAAAATTAACGACAATATATCATTCCTGTATATTTGCTACCAGATGATGTTAATGGGTGGTACTATTCTGGGACCTGGGACAATTTTCCTTATGTTGTGCGGTGCCTTCGTCGCAGCCTTCCGAATGTCGAATTGGACAGCTTTCCATTACAATATTGTCCCGATCTTTTTCTTCATGTTTGTGTGTTTCACTTGTAAGTCTAATATACAGCTGCTGGTTGCACAGATCCTTTCGACAGCATACGCTTTAATTATGATGGCTGTAATCGTCGGTACTGCCCTTCAGTTAGGTGAGGACGGTATAGGCAGTCCGTCAGCCATTTTCTTGATAGCAATGACGAGCTCGTTCTTCATAGCGGCGTGTCTGCATCCGCAGGAGTTTTGGTGTATTACAGCAGGGATGATTTATTTGTTGTCTATTCCATCTATGTACTTGTTGCTTATCTTGTACTCCATTATTAACCTGAACGTTGTATCTTGGGGAACACGAGAAGTTGTCGCGAAGAAAACGAAGAAAGAAATGGAGGCTGAGAAAAAAGCTGCTGAGGAAGCTGCCAAAAAGGCCAAGCAAAAGAGTTTACTTGGCTTCCTCCAGAACGGAATCGGAGACAATGGCGATGAGGACGGTGCAATCGAGGTTTCGCTTGCTGGACTTTTCAGATGCATCATTTGTACTCATGGAAAAACTAGCGACGAGAAAGTCCAACTTACTCATATTGCTGATTCGCTTGGATCTATTCAGAAACGTTTGGAGAATTTGGAACGAACTCTTGATCCACATGGACATGCTAATCATCACCGTAGAAGGACAACTTCCGGTGGTTCAAAGGAGCATACTCTTGGTTCGGTGGCGGAAGATGACGAATCTGAGTCGGAATCTGAATCGTCTACTGAACATCATGAAGAACGTGATCATTTGACCAACCCATTCTGGATTGAAGATGTTGAATTGCGCAAGGGTGAGGTTGATTTCTTGTCGAGTGCTGAAATTCAGTTCTGGAAGGATCTTTTGGATAAATATTTGTTCCCGATCGATCAGGATAAGGATGAACAGGTGAGATATTTAGGAACGTTTTACTTAAAGATTAGGATCAAATAAAAAATCAACTATAGAGAATAGAACGGTAATTGAAACATGGACAATGCCAGAAAATTATCCAAAATGGTTCCGCAAGCTCAAAAAATTATCCGAGGATGCTGAATTTATTCGGATAACAATAAGGATATGCGTAGATTTTATAAAGATAAACACATTTGGACGGTATACATAGTTTCCTGGTATTATCTATAATTTTAGTTCTAAGTTAATTTAACCGCCCATTTCAATGTTCCGGAGAGTAAGTACCCAAGTGCAAACAAATGGGACTCTATCGCAAACAGCGCCACGCTGCACAAAACCATCATTACAGGATCACAGCGTACTAAATCAAATGTTTATAGGCAAGAATTGCGGTCGATCTTAAAGAACTACGAAACTCATCGGTCTTTGCATTCTTTATGATAAATGCATTGTTCGTATTGATTGTGTTCCTTCTGCAATTGAATAAGGATAATATACACGTAAAATGGCCCTTCGGTGTTAAGACGAATATCACGTATGACGAAGCGACTCAAGAGGTGAATATCATTCCAAATGGGATCTCAATAGTTAGTTCGACCTCATCAACACTTTTATTCATCTATGCCGGATAAATTGCAACCGATGTGATTTTTTATGTTTTATTTTTTATTTTTTTACCTTTCATTTCGATTTTTAGGCTTGTAAAGGATAACGTAAGGTACTTGATGATAGCATAACGCTTTGTAGTATAGTCGTTAAGTTTTCCTAGACGATACTATTCGAGATCCCAGATGTATATTAGACTTTACTAACATTTGTTTTTATTTTTTTTTCTTTCATTTAAACGCTTTTTTGCAAACAAACAAAAAATCAAAAACAATTTGCCGGTACGTTGCGCAATTAACAACAATGCTGACCGCAAAATAAACCAACTTTCTACTGCCCCACAAAAAAAACATTCAAATTTTTCGAAATCCAAAACCTTTGAAAAAACTCCAAACCAAAAAAAAAAACAAATAGGAACGCATCGCACGAGATTTAATCGAATTGAGGAACAAATCAGTTTTCGCGTTTTTCATGTTCAACGCACTGTTCGTGTTGATTGTGTTTTTGTTGCAGCTGAACAAAGACAAGTTGCATATCATATGGCCTCTGGGCGTCAAGACGAATATTACATACATTGAAGAAACGTCTGAGGTTGATATCAATTTATTTTTTTTTTAAATTTATTTATTTAAATTTTTCTTCTTCTATTTATTTGTTTATTTATGTTCATACTGGAGGTATATAATTTTCTGTTAAATGTTTGTTTTTATAACACAATTTTTGGTTTCTTCAATCACCCCCTAAAACCAAGTTATTAAATCTAATGTGTAAGTCGGTGCACACGATATAGATACTGTTCAAGATAAAAGTAGGGAAAAAATTTCGTTAGAAAAATTATTACATCCCTTCATTCTAAACAACCTGAATCAGTCCGTCAGTTATCTCCGATACTTTAAGATACGACTTTGAACTAGGGATCTGCGAAACATCAGATTAGTAGGTGATGTGATATCACATCTCGGCAGCCCATATTATCAAATATTACTTATCACTAGGGTGATATTTGGTTTACATTTCACACATTCGTAACGTAGAATTTAATGCAGTGCTAAATATGTAATTAATGAAGGACGGGTTTTCCAATGCAACCGTAGAGAAAAAGCAAATTTTCAATATGCTAAATTAAATTGTTTTCATATGCAAACAGCAGGGAATCGTGATTTTTGCGAACCAGTAGCGGCCTACTTTGTGCAGTAAAGGTTATCACATACAAACCTGGAATTGTTTTTCCCGACCAAAGGAACAAGCGCTAAGGTATTCGCCAGCGATAGTCGGCACCAACACACAACACCTGCCACTCGTACTGGCACGACGGTGTGATGTATTGGACGATACATTACAATAGTACTTATCACCAGGCTATTAACATTACCACTTCTCTACTGGCTAATGTAGGGGTGATACTAAGTTACGCTGTGTTGTAAAGTTATGTTGTGATGTTCGGTGAAATTAATGTGATATCTCTGTACAATCTTTCATAAGAGAATCCTTCTATATATTTCTGGCTGTTCCAGAAGTATTAAGAATTGTTTTGAAGCGACTTTCATCCCGAAACTAGTTGCAGATACAAGGGCCATTTGGAAAGTTGACAGAACTAGAATAATAACTAGATGTTCTTAATATTGTCAGAAACTATACTAGATCTACCCAAACCCAGGGGTGTATCTACTAGCCAGTACGGGAAGGTGGGTCGAGTACTTAATACTTCTGTTTGTCACAGGCCAAGTAAGTCTAATGAATTTGAGGTTGCCGAAATGAGACGTTGACGGTTAGACTGCAAAATAACAAAAGAGAAAAACACAAATTGCAAGTACTGAGGTGACCAATTGGTTAATCCAAAGGTCACCTTGTGTGAAGAAAAGATCTCGGCGGATTTCTTTCAATCCTCAGTTGTTCCCGAAGTGCGGCTTTGCCTTGGTTTCCCATGGACTTACATTCTTAACAAATCAAGCGCAACAGGGGGAGGGAAGGCCCTCAAACCAAAAAGGTGTTTCAGCTTACAGTAGAACATTTAATTTCTGTTAAGAAAACGGAACAAACATTTCCATAACCAACCATCCAGACGAATGCCAGCTCTCTGCCTCTCTCTCCAGAAACTAAACATTCAAGCATTAATTTATGCGGTGGACTCACCGTGCAGAGCTATTTATTTAAGTTCTTTCAACTACTCTCACTGTTAACTTCTTGAAAGCTCATAGCAAGCCTTTATAATATTAAGATAATTGCAAACCTGCTTTTCTCAAACTAAATTCTCGGGATGTAGACTCATCCCGCTTGGCCTCGAAGTGCTGGTCACGATCTACGATCTATCTAGTAGATATGAAGTTGTGCTTCCACCAATCCTTCGAGAACGCACGATTCCTTCTTCACTACACACCTTTTTGCTTACCCATACATGTGCGCTTACAGCAGTATGAGTAGATCATATCAACTATAATCAATTTCTGGGTATATTTTCCGGCACTGATCACTACTCCCAGCTATTCAGTAGTCGGTTTCGAGATGACCATATGCAGACCAATTTCAATTTGATAGTGTTTTTTTTCCTTGCTTCTTCTCTTTCGGCAAAATTAAATCCTCAATTAAGGCTTCACGATTTTTAGTGTTTCCGATGCGTAGACTTTCACACCTTCCGAGTAATTCTGATGCACTTCCTACATCTACCTATCATAAGAGTAACCCTTCACCAGACTTTCTTGCTACCCACGAAGGCCAGTCAACATGTTTTCGCTGTCAATTCAATGGTAGTGTTAAAAGCATTTCTCACGTCCCCCACTTGTTAGAAATGGTTGAACCTCTTTCCAAGTCCATAATAACAATCCAAGTCCATAATAATAATAATCGAAGCTATGGCCGAGACAAACTTCTACAAGTACCTAGGAATTCTGCAAGGAACCAATGCTCGAGTTGGTGATCTGCAGGACGCTCTGCTGTCCGAATTCTTGCGATGTGTGAAGCTGGTACTGAAATCGCATCTCTCGGGGAAGAATAATATAAGCACATCGAATGTATTCGCTATACATCACTGGCTTATGGAAAACGTTCAGCGGCGGATACGGACTACTATGTCCAAATTCTGAATACATCATCCAAACTATGCCTTAGAGAGTATGAACCTACCTCGTGACATCAGAGGTAGAGGTGTGGTTGACGTGGCGGCACAACATCCAGCCAAGTCGAATCGCTGCGCGCTCATATTTACAGCAAAGAACAGGCGAGTCTTTTGCATGCGGCTGTCTCCACTTCACTTGAAGGATCGATCTTTCAATCCTCTGAGTGGGATGAAGTCAGACCAAGAGCGGATCGATGAATGAAAGTAATGCACGGTAAACACGTGAATTGTGTTTGGCAGCCATTTGTGGATTTGCATTTGTCGAACAGGTGGCTGTGTGCTAGCAAGCTCTTTGCTGAGACGGAGGGGTTCATGTGTGCCATTCAGGATGGCGCGGTTGCCACCCGAGCTTATAAAAAGCTCATAATAAAAGAGCTGATGGAGAACGACCAGTGCCGAATGTGTGGTTCGGCGTTAGAGACGTTGGACCATCTCATTTCGGACTGCACTGTTATGGTACCGTTGCAATACACAAACATCAAAACATTGCAATCAATCATGGACTGATCACGGGAACATGTCCGGTCTACCGATATGAGCCACAAGCAGTACTTGATAGTTCTGCTTACAGCATGTGTTGGGACTGGCAAATTCTAACTTATCGTCATACTCCACACAACAAGTATGACGTACTGTGATTTGACAAGACGGATCGCTTCGCGTAAATTATTGATGTTGCTATCCCTCTTAAAAGCAACATCGAACGGAAATACGTGGATAAGAAGGTGGACTATGAGCCACTGGCTCGGGAAATCAAAGAAATTTGGCGTCTCGAGAGGGTGCTTGTAATTCCCATAATACTATCAGCTACAGGTATTGATAATAGGGAGCTCCGCTGTATACTTTTACTTCCTTACAGATTTCTCTCCGATACAGTGAGTGATATTAACGCCAACATAAGTCACTAATCACTGTTAGTTCCTTCCCCATGTGTAGAATATTCCACAGGAGGAACGGGGAAAAAGTTCTTTCAAGGTTGATGAAATGCAAGTGAAGCGAAGATCTCACACAATAATCCGCAGAGTACAGATAAATTCAAAGCGGAAGTCAGTCTACACTTCCAAGGAGTTTTTTTCATGGTTTCCGGGATTCTTTCAGAGAGTACGAAAATATCCTGCACACATTAAATTCGAAACCCGACAATGATGAATTATATTAATCGGAATCGCCTGAACCTTGTGTGCACTACAAGGAAGAAGTGGCTTCTCAACATTAGTGCCGCCATTAAGTAGATGACGGGCTTAGGACCACTATGCCCCCAAACAAAATTAGTAAGCAGCCTTTTCAAAGTAACCTGTGTACAGAACGAAGATGTGAGGATATTCGGTGCCCTGCACCCATGAGTTTACCAGAATAGGCTATTCCAAGGAATATACAAATTGATGTTTCGCCTTGCCCTACTTCAAGTAGTCTCGATTTCTCAACATCTTCATCAGTTTATTGATCCTTTTCCAAACCCATTTCCGACGAGGAAACTAGTTTCCCCAGTCGACGACGAAGATAAGGCTAACCATATTTCCGAAATCCATTACCTTTGTACCAAGCGTAACTAGCGCACTCCATATTCTATACTTGAACGATCTGCACTATTCGGTTTGGATATTGACGGGAGGTTTGGCTAGAGAATCCAGTTAATCTCTTGGAGTATGCAGTGGAAGTTCATCAATTTCGCCACTTCTTCTTGCAGTTGGTCCTGCACTGGTGTGTCTAAACGCACCAGCACGGCTTGGCCTTACGGAGGAGTGAAAGGTTTGCTAGCAGGCTAGTTATGGAGAGTTCGTCAAACAGTGTTGATTCTACTGAAGAACGAGACGGTCACCCATTTAGCCTGGTATCTATACTGAAAACTGGGGGGCCACGCCAGTATGAGGTCCCCAGAATCCTTTAAAAGGAGCACAGGACTTGGGACAAATGCCTATCAACTGTACCCATTCATTAGTGCTTATATACGTCTCTGCAGAGAAAAGTTGCACGCGGTACCTTCGTCGCAGGGTTTCTTCTTCATTGTAAATGGTTCACATTGAAAAAATATATCAAATGTGCCTTTTAACTAGGGATGGACTACCAGTTTCATTCAAGGTATTAGATTTAGTTAATCAGATGTACAGATGTAGAATTGAGTAGCAAATTTCGATAGGGATAGGGATAGGGGGGATAGGGAGCCAGGTGTAATAATTTTTCTAACGTCATACAACCATATCAAGTAGATATGTAGAAGATATTTATTTAGAGAACTTTCTAGACAGTTTCTATATCGTCTTACTAAAGGTTGGTGTGGTTTAACACCTTCCCCTTCTTAATGTTCGTCATACATATCCTGTTTTTTTCATGTATCAGTTGAAAAGTGAAACCTTCTTTGGTTAACAATATTAATGACCAGTGGTAAGAAATGGGTCCCTCTCCCATATGTAAAACGACATGGTACTGGTATATATTTTATAAAAAAGCTGAAATTATACAAACTTTATTTTATCAATTCCTTCTGGATAACCTCCCCCTGGAAAGCCATTACTGAAACCCAAGGTTCGACTAATTTCATGGTTTGAATTTTCTTCTTTTTAATGGAGTGAAACAAGAATGTCGACTAATCGTTCCGAAATGATGATATCACACTACGGTTATAGTGATATTCTATCCAATGTGGTGGTCTATCTCTACTTCAAACTTCCTCTTCTTGATTTAAGGATGAGTTTCTTCTTCGAAAAAGGGTACTATGTACAAAGCTTATTTCGTTTAATGCATGAACTCATCGTTAATCTCTGCTAACAAGCTTGGCTTTTTCATAAACACCCTCTAACAATCACATATCCACCTGTTCAGTGATTAACCCATAAAACCAATTAATAAACTCTACTATACAACTAATCCTTGTGATAAATCTTCCCATATATAGGTCCACATTACCAAGGAATATTTGCAACTTGAACCCATCGGTCTCGTGTTTGTGTTCTTCTTTGCATTGATTTTAGTAATTCAGTTCGTGGCTATGTTGTTCCATCGTTTTGGAACCATTTCACATATTCTTGCGTCAACCGAATTGAATTTGTGCTTCAACAAAAAGTCAGAAGATCTTTCACAGGATGCCCTGATAGATAAGGTAAGTTATCATAGAATATATGTCGTTCAATTCTCTCTTATTTCCGCTTAAATACACGCTGTAAAAGGACATTCCTTTTTCAGTATTATGGATAGGATAAACAAGAATCCTCCTTCCCTCAACCTGAGAGAGCGAGGTCTATCAAGTCCCTATGTTAGTTCAAAGAAAAATCAAAATTGTTTGTTTGTTAAAGAAGATGTTTTTCGAGGTAGCCCTGGAAGTATTTTTCTTCTGCCGATTTTTTCAATTTTTTGTAGCATTTGGAAGACAAAAACCCGATTTTTGCTAAAAACAAATTAAAACTATTAATATTTAAAAAAAAAAAAACCAAAATCCCCCATGTATACCTAGAGAATTATGTGAAGTACTGAGCAATATTTCAAAACGATTGGTACATAAGATTTTGAGTTATGACGTACACGGACTTCATAAATATCAAGTTTCAAAAAAGCGATTTAAAGTTTTGCACATTGAAAGACCCCACCTGGAGTAACAGAAGTTCAAATGTTCATAACTTCGTCAATTTTACTTCGTTCAACTTGAAATTTTGACAAAATATTCTTGAGATATTATGCATTTATTTATATATATATAGCAATGAATATCGCTACGAATATCGCAAGATGATCTTGCAAATAAGTAGCCGCCGACAAGCAGAACGTTTCCATTTTCGTTCGTCTTCCCTAGCCTATTCTTCCGCTTCTGGGGGAGTAAACCTCCTTAGTAAATCCGTAATCCGGGGTGAAGGAATCGACGCCCCTATCGAATGAATTGCAATGACGTTACACTTTATTTCAGCGGCTCCCCTCCAAATACCTTCGCTACCTTTGGAGTTAACCATGGGGCATTACAACATTGGGGCTCTGTTGCGGGGCTGACTGGTTTCCCATTCCTTGTGGGAATAAAATTGGGGACTTTTTTTAAATTCTTTAGATGGGACCCCACGGGCACGAAGACAGTACCCAACACCATTAAGAATCGCTCAACAACACCAGAGCGGCTGTTCGCCCTTGAACGTTTTAGCGGTTATGCCGTCAACCACCAGGGACGGGAGACCTAGGCGTCGTATGGTTTGCACGAACTAGGCAACAAATTTTCAACGAAGTTTCACTTGAACTCGGTGTGGAGTCATCAACTTACCGAACTGAACAAAGGAGCAACACGAATACTCCACCTGTAAGACATTCCATGAAACCCAGTAATCAGGAGAAGCTTAGTAACTGGGGATGTTGACCTAATTTATAATGAGGCTTTGACCGCATAGCTGTCCGGATTGCTGAGTGGTTAGAGCACAAAGCTTTCGTACGGAAGGTCGCGGTTCAAATCTCACTGGCGGTAGTAAGATTTGTATCGTGATTTGACGTCGGATATCAGTCGAATCAGCTGTGAATGAGTACTTGAGTCAAATCGGGGTAATAATCTCAGGCGAGCGCAAGGCTGACCACATTGCCTCCTATAGGGTATTATAATCCTGCAGTGTACCGTTACGGTCTTGAATGAAGTGCTCTAACATACTTCAAGGCCCTGCTCCAATTGGATTGTTGCGCCAGCGATTATTATTATTTGACCGCATTCCAGGTCGCATTCACAGAATATGCTGAGATTCTCCCAGACGCTAGGCCAACGATCCCAAAACTAAAGTTTACTTCGGCAACTGCTAACATCATTGCTCCCGTTAACAGAATTTTGGTTGATCTTTTGACTAGTGAGATTACTGCGACAGAGATTTATAGCCTAGTCTACGGTGTAGCTGCCACCTTTATTCGTCTCCATAATCAACAACTTAGAGCGAATAACAGAATACGCGTAGGAGGAATTTACCGTTCTGGGTATTTCGACTCAACAAAAGGGTCGAAAAGTTGAGAAAGGAGATTGGTCACGTCACGCAAGCACTTCTTGGAAATCCATCACCAAGAGTGCACAGATGCGTTGCTAACATCATTGGAAACTACTATCTGTCCAATGATATGCCAATCGAAGAAATCCTCAAGGTGCTGTAGCAGAAACTTGCGGTATGCTCCAATCGCATCCGTAGGTATCAGAAAAACTTTCAGCGAAGGACAGACAACACCTTGTTCTTCCAAAATCAAGGGGGATTCTATAAAAATCTCACTAACTCAGGCCGTGAAAATAACCTCGATCTGGATCAGGCAGAAGACTTCTGGAGAAGTGTTTAGAGCGAACCCAGTCGTTGCAATTTAGAAGCAGCGTGGCTCCCACACCTTATGCGTTCATACGAGGCCCTCCCCGAAATGGACATTCCTTGCATAACTAAAGCTGACGTAGAAGCAGCCCTTGAAAAGGTAGGTAATTGGAAAGCACCAGGAGTTGATAAGATTCACAACCTCTGACTGAAGCGGTTCAAAAGCACTCACAGGGTATTGGCAAATCGTTTTAATAAGATGATTGTCGATCTGAAATTAGTTCTAAAATTTTTCATCAAGGGGATAACTTTTTTCATCTCCAACAGAGTGCCGAACAGGGTGCCTCTTGCCTTTCGAAATATCGACCACCATCCTACCATCTACAAGGTCTTCACTTCAATTTTGTGCGGGAACAGCTCAAAACATCTTAATGTTCATAAATTGATAGCTGAGGAGCAAATAGGATGCGCAAAAAACTCCCGAGGCTGTAAAGAATAGCTTATAATCGTACGGTCGCTGTAAAGCAGGCTGTCCAACAAAAACGAAATATCTCGACAGCCTAAATCGATTATAAATCAGCCTTTGGCTCCATATCGCACTCGTAGTTACTACAAGTGTTACGCTTGTACAAATCAACCCGAAAGTGGTTCTTCTCCTGAGATCAGTGATGAAGAATTGGAGCACGAAGCTATCGGTATCCTCACAAACATCAGGAGAGATACCAATCAGATGTGGCTTTTTCCAAGGCGACTCTCTAAGCCCAGTGGTTTTGTTTGGCTTTGAATCCACTATCGCATCTTTTGCATGAAAGCAAATATGGGTTCCAAGTCAAGCATGCCATATTGTCGAAATGTACATTAAGTCATTTGATGTACATTGACATCATTAAATTGTATGCCAAAGACGAGAACCAACTTCGCTCCTTGCTGGACATCACCATCCAGTTCAGCAGGGATATCGGCATGCATTTGGGTTTGGAAAAATGTCGCGTAAAAACAATTGTTCGGGGAAAACAGACCGACAACGAAGGATACAGACAAAATAACATCCGAATTGAGGGTATGGATTCGGACGACGTCTACAAATACCTCGGCATATTGCAAGCAACAACACCTGCTGTGGCAATAATCAAATCTAAGTTGCTGGGGGAATTTGAACGGCGTCTGGATCTTGTCCTTAAAACTGAGCTGTACGGGAAAAATAAAATCATGGCAATCAACACCTTCGCCATTCCCGTCCTTCTATACACTTTCGGTGTAATACAGTGGAGTAATACGGATTTAGAATCTGTCAATAGACGGGTAAGGGTAGTTTTTGCAAACAACAACATGTACAATAGAGCTGCCGAAAAATTGAGGATCATCATCCCACGTCATCAGGGAGGAAGGGGGTACTTGATTTGAGAACATTGCACTACAATCAAGTGCATTTTCTTCGTGAGTTTTCTTCGAGAAACAATCCTCTAGCCAAATACATCAGGCTACCGTCATGGCGGATAATAAATTATCTCCTTTAAACTTGAGAAGCAGAGGATGGGATTCCATGTCGACTGTTACTTCCGTCTAACAGAAGATCGACATGTGGAAAAAGAAACCCATTCACGGAGGTCATATCAAAAATTTGTTGTTGCCAGGCATTGACATCGAAGCCTCCAACAAATGGTTGACTAATGGTGTACTTTTCTATGAGATCGAAGCATTCCTAACTTCAATTCAGGATGCTTCGCTCCCAAAAAAAATTACAAACGGTACATCCTTCACGACTCCTCAATCAACTCCAGTTGTAGGTTATGCAACTGTGAAGAGGACATCATCCAGCACATAACATCTGCGTGCAGGATGTTGAGCAGTATCAAGTACACCAATCGGCATAACTCCGTCTGCAAAATTCTCCATCAAAACCTTGCGTTGAAGTATAACTTAGTGGAAACCTACCATCCTTATTATAAGTATACTCCGCAGAGAATCTTAGAAAATGATCTGGTCAAACTACTGTGGGATCACACTAATGCAACCGAACACAGTGTAAATCACAACAGGCCCGAACTAGTTCTGCTTCTCAAGAAAAAACTAGCGTGCTTCATAATCGATGTAACCGTACCGTTGGACCGAAACACTGTTGAAAAACACCAAGAAAAAATCCGGAACCACCGTCCTTTAGCGGACGATATGAAACAGACTTGGAGACTACAAAAGATCGAAGTAGTCCCAGTGGTAATTTCAGAATTTGCATAAAGCGCTGAAAATGTTCAATCAGGGCTGGACTATACATGGAGATGCAAACAGCGGTTATTCTATAGTGTGCTATAGTCCGAAGAGTTCTGTCCGGTAACAATCTGACCCAACGGGCTTCAGCCTTGATTTGTACTGTCTTTCATTTAATATTCATGTCTCTGTAGTAGAGAATCACCGCGTCATTGCTTGAAGTGTTTGCGACAATCGGGATGTAACAATACATTTTCGCATGGTCGCACACACTTTGCGTTAAAACGCATCATCGCTGTGATGCGGGTCTTTGGATGTTGCCTTCAGCCCATCCCTAGGTAGGTCGCCCCTTGGTCCGGTTTGGCGGGTAGAGGGTCTGTGGGTTTTTTATAAATTGTACAAAGCTTTAAATACCTCCCTCCCCTCGGCCAGTTTAAAAAATTGGTCAAAATCCATGCCATGCCACAATTTTCTTTGACTACTCAAAGATCCTATGATTTTAAACATGTCAATAATCCTCCTGCGCCAAATTTTCCCAGATACTAATAAAAAAAAATTTTAACATGTGCTCCTAACTTACAGCACGCTGTGGAAATTGTTAAAAATCTACAAAGGCTTCAAGGTATCGATGAAGATTACGACAATGATTCTGGAAGCGGTCCAGATCGAATCGCTCGACGAAAAACTATCCAAAACTTGGAAAAAGCTAGACAGCCCCGACGACAAATTGGAACCTTGGACGTGGCTTTCAAGAAACGTTTCCTCAAGCTTACGGCCGATGAGAATAATCCAGGTTTGATATTATCTTCTTTACCTAGTAGCTAAGAACTATAAAAATAAATTCCTGCAGCTACACCTATACTAACGAGACGTCTAACCATGCGGCGAGAAACAATCCGAGCCTTAGAAGTCCGAAAGAACTCAGTAATGGCCGAACGAAGGAAGTCGCAAATGAAAACGCTCGGTGCAAACAACGAATATGGAATATCAGCAGTGAATATGGTATATCTTTGTTCTCTGAACCTTCCAGTTTTACCTAACACTGTCGGAAATTTTACCAAACCTTTATTCTTCCTACTTTAATTAGATTAACAATAACGTCAATGCACCACCACGGAAGCCGCGCACTTCAAACGCTGGTATCAACATCAAGGATGTGTTCAACACAAATGGCACAGTTGGAGGTCAGATAAATCAAGGATACGAGCATGTTGCCGAAGAGGATGATAGAAACTCACTTCACTTGACCCCAAGGAATCACCAGGTCTCCTGGGAGAATCAATCGAACCGACTGTAAACTAGTGTTTTCATTTTTTACTCAATCTATTTCTTTTTTATTTCTAAATTAAGTACATGTTATTTAAAGCGATAGCGAACAAAACCATTAAATACTCAAATTAGTTTTTAGTCTTTCCGGACAACAACTTTTTTTATTTTGTGAATAAAAAATATGCGAAAAGTATTTTTTTTACTATTTTCCACAATATTTCGACTATACTGTGATCACAACCTTTTTCCTAAATCTGCTTGTTTATAGAGATTTCGACCCTAAATTGTTAATCTTGTTTCGCAAATTGAATTAAGTTAGCCTCCGGGAAACCGTAGCGACCTTAACGTAACAGGCGCCTAGACCTTTTCGGGGTATTTTCGTCATAACTGTGAGGAAACCAGCGGCAGTATAAACCACTTTAATGCGGCTCTAGAGGACTTATGTTTTAAGGGATCTGATGAATTGCCTCTACCCTGGACGAAGGACTTGTGACTGTCTGTTGAATATTGTTCTGATTGAATGATTGGGATAGAGTAAATCTTCTCAAAGAGGAATCTACGCATCTGATAATCTACAGACATCTGTCGTCGTTTAGTCGTTACCCAGGAGTGTCCAAAACAATGTATTGTCATAGTTGTGGAAACCAACACTGGCAATGGTATTCAGCTCGTGGGCGTCGTCAGTTGTTTTCTGCTTCACCTCTAACTGAATGATTGGTAGATCAACACTACGTAAAATCTATTCCGTTTTACCGTGTCCGAACGTGGAGCAGTTGAAAGCGCATTCGCATTGAACTGCAACAACCGGTTTCCGCCTGCCTTAGTAAGGAAATCCAGACATCTCGGTTTTACACCGGGTATACCAAGTCGATATCCCTAAAAGCTATCTGGCCTACGCCTCTACCATCTTAGGCAGGGTCTGCCACGTCTTCTTTTTCTACCACAGACATTGTCCTTATAGACTTTCTGGGTTGAATCATTCTCACCTATACGGGTTAGGTAACCTGCCCACCACAATCTTTTAAGCCGGATTTTATCCACAACAAGGCGGTCATGGTATCGGCCATAAATTTCCTCTTTATATACGCTACTGAATCGTCCATCCACAGTTAGGGAGTCATAAATTTTTCAGAAGATCCTTCTCACGAACGCCGCCAAGAGTTTCACGAGTCGCATGCCGGACTTAGCATGGGTGATCTCCACATCCAAACCATGACCGGGACAGACTTCTACAAGTATCTATGTTTTGCTGTCCGAATTCCTGCGACGTATAAAGCTGGTACTGAAATCGCATCCCTCTGGGAAGAATAAATTAGGCGCACTGAACATATTCGCTATCCATTCACTGGAATGTGCATTCGAAATGTTGTCGTGGGCGAGGACCGATCTGGAGAACGTCCAGCGACGGGTAGGGACTATTATGTCCAAATTCCGAACGAATAATCCAAACACATTCCCCATAATAGGAACATTGAACGGAAATACGCAGGAAGAAAGTAAACTATAACCCACTGGCTTGGGAAATCAAAGAAATTTGGCATCTCGAGAAAGTGGTTGTAGCTCCCATAATATTGATAATATTGCAGGTATTGCACCTAAATCCCTCATGGCTTCCTTTAATGTCTTGGAACTTTCACACAGTCTAGTTCAAACCATGCAGTACATCATTCTGCATACCTGATCGATGTTGCGTGGAGTTATCGACACATTCTCCTACTAACCTACCACCGGCCACCATCACCAGCGCCCCTTTATCTTATAGGCCTAGCCTTAATTCTTGGCACTTAGCGCTAGTATCAGGTCAATCCCGGCATCTACCGAGATTGTGGCAACTCGGAAAAAAAATAAAAAAAACAAAAGAATGAAAGCAAAATTTTGAAAAGAAGAGAATAAAAAAAATAATAATAATGTCGTCAAGAAGAAAATAAAAATTTAGACAATATACGGAAATACAATATAAAAATAGGTAAATAAATTTAGAGATAAAATATTCAATTTAACCAACCAACTTAACCTTCTTCAGATCAACGATTTGGGTTCTGTCCATCGTATTTGCGTTGAACGGGATCCACAACTTTCGACCGTTCGCGCTGCTATGTTACTTTCTGTAGTTCACGCTGCACAACATCCCCACACGAAATTCTACAAGTGACATAATAACGAAGAGAATCAGTAAAAGCCGGACGAAAAATATTTCTGCCCGATTATTATTCTGTTAAAGGAAATTCGCACCGTGTTCTTAAAGAATTTTTGTGCCCCTTTTACTGGTTATAGTGTACCTATTAATTATAGTATCTCAAGCAAGCCCATAACTGTCAGGAACTTTATTATGTTCCCTGCTTCCAAATCTTTCAACTTTCTATCTGGTATTAAGTGTTCTCCCAAATGCCTCGACCTACTTTGCGCAAGTGCCCGACACTGTCCCAGGACGTGTATAGAGGTTTCATCACACTACGCACAAAACCTACAGGCAGTGTCCGTAGATAACCTTAGCTTCCCTAGGTGATAGTTTAGTCGACAGTGACCAGTGAGAATTCCCACTATGATTCGGAAGTTGTTTTTGGTGAAGTTTAAGCAATCCTTTGTGGGCTTGGGTTCATATTCCCCAATAAGCCCCCTGGACTGCTCTAACCCTGGTATGCCCGCCCAATATAGTTCCCTCAACCGTTCCTCTTCATTTCTTAATGTCATAGCCATGAAACCGTTTTCGATTCCACAGAAGGGTTCTGGGCGTCCCCATAAACTTCAAATTCAAAGTCAGCGGTAGCAAAAACAAAAATTACATAAAATTTTTCCCATTTCTCGGACAAATTCTTCCTAATTGACCCTAGCCAGCAACAACAACGGCACGTTGCTTCCAACAATATGCATGCAATATTTTGTTAAAAGCTTAAATAGTCAATAAGTAAGCTGATTCGTAAAGCACAAACGGCACTGCTCATGACTTCATAAGATTGCATGATTATGATTACGGTGATTAGAATTGCATGATTACAATCATAATCATGGCTTGTGAAATCAGATTTCCTTTCTGCGACAACCGATAGAAAAACTATTAGAATATGGCCATCAGTTGCACCATCATCCATCGGCTTTAAGGCTGCTTATGATAGCATAGTCAGGGTAAAACTGTACACTACCATGAGAGAGTTTGGTATCCCAATGAAACTGAAAAAAAAGTAATCAGCGAAGATTATGTTAATAGAAGAGAATCCTTCAATTATTGGCCTATGCTGACGATATTGACATTATGGGGAGCACAACCCGAGATGTACAAACTGCCTTCATCCAAATCAAGTAGGTGGCGCAAGATCGGTATCCTGACTAAATTGATAAGATTGACTAGCCTGACCCTGACCAATGTACGAGGTCAGATAAAAGCAGCAGGATGACTCTCAAGATCATTCGATATCAACAACGGTCTATGACAAGGGGATGCCTTATCACGCGTCCTCTTTAATCTGGTTTTGGGAAAAGTGATCCGTGATGCAGGTGTTAATGGAAGAAGCGTCATCTTCTTCAAGTCCACCGAACTACTAGCCTACGCTGACGATATTGACATTATGGGAAGAACAACCTGAGATGTACAATCTACCTTAATCCAGATCGAGCAGGCGGCTCGACATCTTGCCTGCACTTTAATGAGGGCAAGACGAAATACTTGGTGGTAATGTTAACACCGAAAACCAAAGAACGAACAACATCGAATCGTACCGGTCAAAAGAAAACAATAAAAATATGGGACTAAAACTTTGAGACCGAAAATTTCTCCTATATAGGGTTGAGAATCACAACCCATAACAGCTGAAATCCGCGCACTGTTGTTGGCTGCCAACAGAGTCTATTTCAACTTAGAAAAACTGTTTCGCTTAAAATATTTCACCATAGGGTCAAAGCTTTTACTGTACAAGACAATGATCTTTTTCCTGTCTTCATTTATTCCTCCGAGTCCTGGGATTTTAGCAACAAAATTTGCGAACTCTTGGTCGCGTTCAAGGAAAGAATCGTTCGAAGAATTTTTGGCCCCCTACATGAGGATGGATTGGTCCGCAACCTTTATAACGATGAAATCTATGAATGATACCACGACCGTCGGGTTGTGGATAAAATCCGGTTTAACAGGTTGCTGGGGCAAAGGGTAGTATAGGTCCCAGGGCGAAACGTGGGTTGGTATCCACGATGGAGCATAAAACCTGGGAAATGCCTGTTGAACCAACACCAACACTACTACCAAACCCTATCTCCACCTCCACATGGTGACCGCTGGGAGCTCTTTCTTAACGAAAAGCTGCGGAAAACGGGATAAATTGTACTAGCTGGTCCTCCAGGTTGGGCGTTGAGTAGGGCTGACAACCCTACATGGAAAACCGATGTTACGAACCCACGAAAGGAGCCTCAGACAGGAGGGATCTTACAACGATGAACCCGGCAACGACAACGGATTAACGATTTGCGCATTTTCTCATGGAACGTTCGCTCCCTGTACATACCGAATGCTGCTCAGCAGCTAGTCGTTACCCTGTCCCAATATAAGGGTGATGTAACAGCGTTGCAAGAGATGCGATGGACAGGGACCGGTTTCCTAAAGAAGAGCCGCTACACCATATATTATAGTGGCCATCCAGTAAACCATGTGTTCGGAGTAGCTTTCTTAGTCAGCCAAAAAATGAAACCTGCTGTTATCGACTTTGAAAACATAAGCGAACGGCTATGCACTCTGCGCTTGCGAGGCAAGTTTAGAAATATAAGCCTCATTAACGTTCACGCCCCTACAGAGGAGACTGCAGAGTCGGAGAAGGATACCTTCTACGAGGCAGTAGAACGAACCCTCGAAGCCTGTCCCAGATATGATATCAAAATCATACTCGGGGATTTTAACAGCCAAGTAGGGAAGGAGCCGGTATTCAGGCGATACGTTGGCTCCCATAGCTTACACGAAAATAAAAATGATAACGGACTGCGGATTATTCAATTAGCAGGATCACACGAAATGGTTGTTCGAAGCACCGGGTTTGCGCGGAAAGCGGTCCACAAACATACGTGGGCCTCTCCAGACAGGACCACTTTCAGCCAAATTGACCACGTATTGATCGAACGCCGCCACCTCTCAGCCTTGATGAATGTCAGAATATATAGGGGGGCCAATATAGACCCTTATCACTATCTCGTTGGCATGGTGCTCCGAGCTCGAATAACAATACCACCTAGAATCCCCTCTGACAATCGGGTGAGAGTTAACACTGAAGCCATTCACAACACAGCTCTTCACGACACCTATAAGAGGGAAATGAATGTCGCAATAACCGCAGTCAACAGAGGTCCTGGAGATGAAACATCAACAACTGATCTTCACAACCACCTGAAGAACGTTATCATTGATACGGCTACAAACATACTTGGCCCCGGCCGCAAAAGGAGTCGGAACGGCTGGTTTGACGATGAATTTAAGCTAGCAACGGAACGGAAGAATGCCGCATACCGAGTAATATTGCATTCTCAAAGAACGCGGGCACGCGCAGAGATTTATCACGAACTCCGTCGAGCGGAGAAACGACTTCACAGACGGAAAAAGGAAGCCTGGGTGAACCAATAGATCTGTGAACTAGAAAAGTACAGGGAGCAACCGCACCAGGATGAAGCCTTATACAGCTCGATGCTCATCCTGCCGAGACAAAGAGGGAAATCTGATTTCCGACAGAATGGGCATATTAGAGCGATGGGTTGAGTACTTTGATGAGCTACTGAACAACCAGAATATGGGCGAGTTGGAGGTCCCGCCAACTGAAGGCGACGGACAAATACTGCCACCACCAAGTTTAGGAGAAACAGTCCGTGCAATTCATCGGCTAAAAAATCATAAGTCGCCAGGAGCCGATGGAATTACATCGGAATTAGTTAAATATGGAGGCGACCAGTTACACCAAGTGGTTCATCAACTTGTGCTCAAGGTATGGGACAGCGAATCAATGCCTGACGATTGGCAACGAGACGTTATCTGTTTCATACATAAAAAGGGAGATATCACACAGTGCAGCAATTATAGAGGTATCACGTTGCTGAGTACAATCTATAAGATATTGTCCGCGATCTTGCTAGGCCGGATAGCCCGGGATGCCCTATCATGCGTCCTCTTTAACCTGGCCCTCAAGAAAATGATCCGTGATGCTGAGGTAAATACAAGAGATTCGATCTTCTTTAGGTCCACCCAACTACTGGCCTATGCTGACGATATCGATATCATAGAAAGAACCACCCGAGACGTACAAACTGCCTTCATCCAAATCAAGCAGGCGGCGCGAGATCTTGGGCTGGACATCAATGAAGGCAAGACAAAGTATATGGTGGCAACGTGTCGGCACCAAAAACCAACCAACCAACAACATCAAAGCGCTTAAGTCATACGGGAACAATAAAGATAGGAGACTGCAACTTTGAGACCGTTGATAATTTTTCCTATCTAGGGTCGAAAATCACAACCGATAACAGCTACGATGATGAAATCCGCGCACGGTTGTTGGCAGACAACAGAGTCTATTTCAGCTTACAAAAACTGTTCCGCTCGAAACGTCTCACCATAGGGTCAAGCTCTTACTGTACAAGACAATGATCTTGCCAGTCCTCATGTATTCCTCGGAGGCTTGGGTTCTTAGCAAGAAAAATTGCGAACTCTTGGCCGCGTGCGAGGGAAGAATCCTCCGAAGAATTTTTAGCCCCCTACATGAGGATGGACGATTCCGTAGCCTATATAATGACGAAATCTATGAGCGATACCATGACCGTTAGGTGGTGGATAAAATCCGGCTCAATAGACTACGGTGGGATGAAAAGACGAGGCAGACCCTAGCTGAGATACAGCGATGGCGTAGGTCAGGACGCCAGACAGCTTTTAGGGATATCGAATTGGTGGACCTCGGTCCAAAACCGAGATGTCTGGAATTGCTTGTTAAGGCAGGCCTAGACTGGATACCGGTTATTGCTCCGTTGATGATGATGATGACAATGGATATTCCAATTTTCGGCTTCTTCTCAGGCGTCTTCAACTCCATAACATGTAAGTTTCTCTCATCTTATCATACGAAAATATGTCTTCCAAATAATAGACCTCTATTTAATACAGTATCTCAATCATCTTTCTTTATTTGACAATAAATAATCAATTATTATATAATAATTGTCTTTTCCAGTACAAAAATAAAATGAAAGTAAAATTTGTTGCACCTGGCATGTGATTAGAACTTTTATGTCGTTCTGCCAACGAAATTTGAAAGAGTTGTGTTAGTTGTGATTTAGTTTTTGTATTCCCAAATTTAGCGAAAATATACGACAGCCTATGCTTGTTGAAAGTAACGAAAGAGTCGCAAATTATCACGAAGCTATCTCTTCTAACTTTGAGTATTTTACACGTTTCCGTGAGCTAAAAACAATTACGTTTTAATATATCTGCTTTAAAATCAAGCTACCGCACGAACTTTTATAGTAAATTTAGCTCAAAATCGAATTTGAAACATTAACAACCTTTTTTTGCTTTAGAGGAAAATTAATAACGTCTTTTGTGCTTTATAGGGTTCCGAGTAAATGCGAGCGAGGATATAAACTAAAAACGAAATATTTTGAAAACTGTAGTAGAAAATCTGTCTATTGTTTTAAATTCATTCAAATTTGCATAAAATGCTTGCAAGCTCTGGTAGCGATAAATCTTATCAAAATCTGTCGCGCTGGAATTTATGTGAAAATTATGGAAATTAATATACTACTAAAAAAAGTACTAAAAAATCGATAGAGCTTTTAATATCAATATAAAAGCTATCCGAAATAAATATGCGTATATTATAAAATATAACATTTATTCTAGTAAATTAAGTTTTCTGCTTAGGTCTCAGCGAGTTCCTTCCCATGGGAAGCATTCGAGACGCAATAGTGTATGTTGTTATTATACAAAAATGTTTTTTCTCCAATTTATTTCTCGTTTAACTTTTTCATATGATACTTTGAGAACTAAAACTTAAAACGTTTTACGATGTATTGCCCTTTGGCCCTCCTCGTCGTATTCCCTCTTTGATATCCACATCTTCTTGAATGTGTCGAGCGATGCGAGAATCGAACCACCCATCCAGGTTGAATACAATCGTTCTTGAGGAGCTGCAATCTGTGGCGAGAAAATGTTGAATTTAAAATTTTCCATGGTCTACGAAGAGATCTACCTTAATTTTCATATCCTTCGCTACATGCTTTTTGATTTCAGCCAACAATCGGTCCCCGAAACCTTTGAATAAAGTTGAACCGCCAGAGAGAACAATATTCTGGAACAGCATCTTACGCAAATCCATATCTGATTTCTGTATAGCGTACGTAAGCACTTCGTGTATACCCTCGCACTCCTCTCCGATGAGATCAGGACGAAACAGAACTTCGGGTGCACGGAATCTAGCTGGTCCGATCTGGTAATCAAAAAGAAAAAAACAACAAAATACTAAGCATTGTTGTCCAACAATAAATAGAAAAGTTCGCTACTTACTTCTAGTGTGTTCCCGTCCGGTAACGTGTATGCATATTTTTCAGTTTCTATGTTCTCTTCCTTGATAGGATTACTTGCTAAATAACAAACTTTTTCCTTAATAGAACGTACGATTTCAAATTCGGCAGTTGTGTGGAAGTTGAAGCCCTCCTTTCTAATCAAAGCCCTGCAGAGAAATTGGAACATGTGAGGTGTGACACAAGAGCTCTTTCTATTTTTCATTCAAAAGTCACTTACTTAAGATATCTTGTAACGTCTCTGCCAGCAATGTCAACTCTCATAATACTGTGGGGCATAGCAAATCCTTCGTATATAGGAACAGCATGTGTTACGCCGTCGCCTGCGTCCAGCACAACACCAGTCACTCGTCCTGTTGCATATCTACAAAGCAAGCAAGAATAAATCTTCTGTCCTTTTACTATTCTATTGCCATAAAACAAGATTCTTACAAGCTAAGAACTGCCTGCATTGACACAAAGAGTGCAGGCACATTGAAAGTCTCAAAGAAAATTTCAGCAGCCTTTTCACGGTTACGTCGCGGGTTTAATGGTGCTTCGGTCAACAGAACTGGATGTTCTTCGCTGAACGTTGAGAGTTGATGCTGTTCGAATGAAATTGGATCAGATAATGACACTGAGCAGTTTTCCTATAATTTGAAAGCATTACTTTACTATAAATGTAGTTCCAAATTCGTTCCATATCATTCCAATCTGTGACTATGCCGTGTTCCATTGGATATCGAATGCTCAACAATCCACGATGTTCCTCTGCTTTCGGTCCCACAAAGATATCGCCTTCGAGCGCTCCAGCCATTACACGAACATGTTTAGGCCTTCCGATACTGCATTTAAATATGCTTGTTAAAAAGTATCAGCAAACGAATTTTGTAACTTACTAATTCGGAAACCGGCACTTTGGTATATGATCACCCGCGAAGCCTGCTTTAATGATTCCTGATCCCTGAAAAAAATATGAATATTCCTTTCAAAATTGACTTCTCTACGTAGGGTTTATAGGGAGCAATTTGGTTCCATTCGTTTTCTTTTGTGTTCTCGTTAAGTGTTATAAACTTTCTCTTGAATCCAAATCGGAGCAGAAGCAAAACCTGAAGATGAAAGCAGTACTTTTGCCTGAAGTTGACGCATTGCTCATTGCTCGCAATGCACGCAAGTATCGAAGTGCATTGCCTGGTTTCGTGCCGAAAATCGGACTCTCTATTATCGATTATAATCGCATTTCTGCTATTGATCTCTTCTACAGTCAGTCCCAGTGCCATCGAGACTTTTACAAGGATCCTACTGGAAAGGTGCTACCAGTCACTGGCTTTGATATGAAGATGAAGAAATTTGCATCTGCACCAGATCCAACTACAGTCTATACCTCACATCCGCTTCGTTATGTCCGAGACAAGAGACCAGGTGATAAAGATATCAACTATGAACAATTCTCAATGTGTCTTGGACCGAAGAATGGTAACAAGTAGGCTTATTTTCATTCAGAGAAAATACAAACGAGAAAGTATTATTTCAACACACTTTGGCATTAACTGCAATACCTGAAAATTTGAAATATATTGGCTTTAATGCTGTGTTCTTGTGATGCCCTTCTTTTTTATTTTTGTTTCACTTAGGTAGAAAATATAAAGAAAAGAATGAGGATTTTGCGGTTATAAAGACCTAAGAACCCTCGTTATAACTATAAAAAGTCTGGATATCTTCTCAGTAATTCGAAAAATTCAATGAAATCAAAATATGATCCAATAGGTAATGTCAACAGCGCCTAGGATAATGACTGACCTAAGGGTATCCCAAAAAGGAGCTGCCAGAATGCTCGCTTTCTTCAATTAGAACGGGATATGAGCCGGACATTCTGGGCCTTTACGAAGTGAAATAGCGGGATTCTGGAGAGCATTGCTTTATCTTTTTCGCCGTTGTGGATTTGTACTTCGGCAAGCCTAGTGGTAGCAACAGTTTTTGATAGGATTTTGATTGCACCAAGTTAAGGAGCATTACAATTATACAATACTGGGCAGTTTTTAATATAGCAGAGAAGACCCCTTTCTATGAGCAACTATATATAATTCACGAAAGGTTTCCTAAAGGTAGCATTGTGATCAAGATGTCTAACCTGAATGTCATGGGATGGGGGGACACGGCTCTGGTAGCCATGACAACAGCGATTAAAGCTTTACGAATTTCTGAAACTTTCACCGCCTCATCTTCGGCGGGACTCTGTTCGAGTATAGGGCTTGCCATGAACTCGGTTAGTCTTCGGCTGGTAGGCAACTAACATATCGCGTTCAGTACTAGATTTAGGTGTTTTTTTTTCTGAGTGTGAACAACGAAAAGGAGTGTTGACATCAGCCTCGAAAGGGGACCATTACCGATAGTTTACTTTCGCTTGTGTTGCGCTATTGCGTCTATTCTCTGAGGGACAGATCGTCGGGACCGGCGATACGCGCCGTTATCGCAATCCAATGGTATCAAATAATGAAAAAAAATTCTTGCTTGAATTAGCTTGAGAATATTGATGAGCATTGCGCCGAGCGATTTGCTGACCACATTGACTCCTACAGTGTACGGTAGTGTACCGTTACGGTCTTGAATGAAGTACTCCAACACACTTCAAGGCTCTGATCCAATATGGATTGTTGCACTAACGATTATTATTATTGCGCCGTCATCAAAAGTGTTTTCATCTCTCGGGCAAGTGAATCTATCAGCCATGTCTCTGACTACGGAAAAATGGAAGCGGGTCGATGAACTAAACTGAAAGCACTGGGAAGTAGAAACTGTATACCACATTTAGAAAAAGCTTGCAAGTTGTCATAAGCTTTCTGAGGCATGTGTAGGGGACGTTAACAACTTCACCATGATTGTCAACAGTATAACATCCGCTGAAGTTCCATGAGGATACGGATTGTTCTACCAACAGAGGTGAAGTCATATTTGACGTCATTACGCTAGGCTAGAACGAAGGTGCTGGGAACCCCGCGGAAATGTTCCTTGCAAAGCCCCCACCCCCCAATCTTGCTGAGGGGAAATTTTTTTAAATGCTGTGATGTTAATTATAATATTCTTTTTCTCTTTATTGGTCAAGCTCGCTTCCACCAACTACTAATCATAAAACTCGATTCCTCTGTCAATATTACAATGCTCCAATCTCGGTCCAAATTAGACGTTTTTCGATGTGCTCCGCTGACAGCTCACGTTTCGTTGTCGTACTTTTATGAAAAACAGCGGATTCTCGAAGTCTTCGCATTATGATGCTAACATCTTAAGTGTTTTTTTCCATGTTTCTTTTGCTTCACCCAAAGAGATTGGAGATTTTGTGAACAAAACTATGATGGTACCTCTATTTGACCTCATCCCAGGTAAATATTTGAAAACGCCATAACGTCGACACCTACCAACCAATTTTACTACGAACTCTTAGGGGTCTAACTACTGCGGCTAGACTCATTTTTAGATCCGTTTTATAACAGGCGAGAAATATGTTAACTCCGTTCGATAAACACTTAGAAATTCCAAGTAATTTCGGCCGAAGTATCTGAAAGAAGTTGTTTTTAGTAAACTTAATTTCTCAGTTATATCCGCCACATGGTTTCAGCAGAAAAACCGGTGCAGCTTCAATGGATAAAATCGTGGAATTAATGTTCGAATGATTACAACATGCACCATATGCATCAGATTTGCGTTCCAGTGACCTTTTTTTTTGCGAACTAAAAAAGTGCTTCAACGCACGCGAGCGAGGAGGCTATTGCCAAAACAAATGCCTATTTTGAGGACTGAACTATAATAGCTAAAATATTCTTGGAACATATCAAAGAACACCTCGAAAGCTTGCTTGGCAGAGAGCAGGCTGGTTCGCACTATGGATTTTCATTTACCGATCACAAGAATTGCTCTCGAATGATTGTGATTTTGGAAGCGTAGGTAGACATTGCACCTGGCATTTCTTACGCAGGTGGGCCATTCCGGAGAAATTAAAACTATTATGAGAGTTAACTTGAAGTTCAAAATGCAGAATACAGCAGGTTGGATTTTGCCACCGATGTTTTCGCTTCTCACCATCGGTGACTTCCTTTATGCTGTCTTGGCTGGAAGAAGTGTAGCGGGTCAATGGATGATGTCATGTTTCCTCAAAAACCTCGATTACGCCGATGATAACTGATTTTCCCTCTTACAAAATCATGGGCTTTGGTCAAATTGAAGATAAATACTAACAAAACCAAGATTCTCAGCCTAACGGGCCATGACAGTCTTCCATTAATGGGCAGAATGCCAGTGGACGTATTGATGAGAAGGTGGAAGTGGCAATCGAGAGGCGGCACATTAAGATAATTCTCATCGCAAGTTAGGCTGTAGATCATAGGATGATCGTCCAGAGGGTCGTCCTAGAGCTCCGTGGCGCGGAATAGTGATGAAAGAGCGCAAGACGCTGGGAAAATTGTTGTGGGAATGGAGTGGAAACATATTGCCAGAAGCTAACATCGATGGCGCTTTGAAAATGACTAAGCGAGGTGCATGAGTCGGCAAAAATTCAGATTTTTTTGATAAACTTAACTAAACTGTTTATTATGAATATGTAACATCGGACCTGCTTTTGCATTGTAATATTCACAAAGTGAGAGTGTGAGCACACTCCTTTTTCTACCGAGTGACTGCTCTAATTAACCCTCTAGAAATTACGTAAGTTTTAGGGAGAAGATTACTTCGATGGAAAAGAAATCGAAGCGGCGTTCGACTCCTTGCTGCAGGTAGATGTTTGAAATTAATTAACACAACTATAGCCTGTAGGTATAATTGATCTGCCGAGCCCCACATAAGGAAAGTTACTGACGGTTTCGCCACCAAAGCAAAGGCAACTTTCAAGAGGCATCTGAAGAGTTGTCTCTGCCCTGCCGACGAAACCGCCAACAATTTTTATGGACAAGTGGATAGTTACACTAAAAGAAAGCAATAAGTTACACTTAGAAATTAGTGCGGTTTACTATTAATTGGATAGACCTTTAGGACCACCCAATGTACAAACAAAAATCCCACCAACCATAATACATAATATTCACGTTGTCTACCCAAGCCGCCAATTATGGGAACTTTAAGAGAATCCTAACCGTGATTTTCCCGGGTCACCTTACTTACTTGAACACCAGAGTAAACAGTATGGAAGTTGAACCATTCCTTTGTTTGAGTCTTGACTTGGAAAGCTTTTGTCTTGGATTTGTACTTCACCCTTATTTCTCTTCGTGGATTTCGTCAACTGAAAAAGTTTGGCAGGACTCAATGTCTGTTAGTGCACATCGATATCATATTCGCAGTATTTCTCAAGCACTTTTTCACTGATAATTGACCCATTGCGAATCGTTCGAACCTGATTTAGACATTTCTCAATAATGTCAGCAAACAATTTCAGGCGTTGTTTGATAATTTATGCCCGTAGATGATTGTTATTTTTTACGCTAATGGTTTTTCACAAATGATCAAGTATTTACTTAGTCGTCCATATTTTCAAAAACTCAATTGGTACTCAATCAATTTCGGAAGGCTTCTTCGGTTTCAAACTATGTATAACAGGCAGTTTTTACTTTGTCATAACTTGGGAGCTTTGGGCAGACGATCCTTATTAGATGACCTGGAATAATAGGACGAGTAGTCTGTGCTCGTATAATTAAGGATTTTTCGAAAGTACTAAAATCATCTCGTTTTACTATAGTTACATTGCTGAAAAATTTGCCATCTTCATTCGTACGAAAACTATTCAACAATTTGTTGTCTTATCTCTTCACGTCAAACACAACACATCGCTTTTGGTTACGTTTTCTCCAAATATTTTTTTTCCATTATTGAGCTCCACTACTTTTGTCTACAATTAGAGGCCTAAGAAACCTCTTTAGTTGTTATCGAGCATGCCAAGGCTTTCGATAGCGTCCCGCATACCTGGCTAATTGATTTTCTACGTCTGTACCGCATTGATTCGAAACTAATAAAGTTTTTGGCGACAGCCATGGAATGGTGGCCTACCGCCTTATCAGTGTGTTTATTTGAGGGTACCAATACCTCAGAGCCTATCCGTATACGGAGAGAAATATAACGGGATTCGTTGAGTGCCCTTTGGTTTTGCCTGGCACTGAACCCCCTTTCAGGGCTACTGAATGATGCTAGATGGCATGGTTTTGCAATAAAGTATGCTGGTACTGACGACCATCTAAGAAATCTGTTGCGAACAGTAGATATGTTCAGCCGTGATATTCGGACGGAATTTGCATTAGACAAAGGTCATCACGAGCTACATGCCGGACATAGCATTGGTGATCTCCACATCCAAGCTACGACCGAGACAGACTTCTACAAATACCTAGGAATTCTGCAAGGAATCCATGCTCGAGTCGGTAATCTAAAGGATGCCCTCCTGTTCGAATTCATAGGACGTGTAAAATTGGTACTGAAATCGAATCTCTCGAGGAAGAATAATATTAGCGCATTGGATATATTCGCTATTGCTTAACTGGCTTATGCACTCGGAATATTGCCATGGACGAAAACTGATCTGGAGAGTGTCCAGCAGCGGATACGGACAAATATGTCCAAATTCCGTATGCATCATCCAAACTCTGCCGTGGAGCGGATGAGCCTCTCCCATGATATCGGAAGTAGGGGCATGGTTGACGTGGTGGTACAACATCATCGCCAAATCGACTCGCTGCGCGCTTATTTTTGCAGCAAAGAGCAGTCCCTTGCATGCGGCTGTTTGTAAGGCACTAACTTCACTTAACATGAAGGATCGATCTTTCAATCCTCTGTCGAAATCGAAAACAATACAACGTAAACACGTGGATTGAATTTGGCAGCCATTTGTCGATTTGCATATGTCGAAAAGATGGCTGTGTGCTCTTTGCTGAGACGGAGGGATTTATGTGTGCCATCCAGGACGGCGTGGTCGCCACCCGAGCTTATAAAAAGCTCATAATGAAAGAGCGAGTGGAGAACGACCAGTGCAGAATGTGTCGTTCGGCGTTAGATACGTTGGACCATCTCATTTCTGGCTGCACTGTTATGGAACCGGTGCAAGACACGAACATCAAAACATTGCAACCAAGCATGGGCCGATCACGGGAACATGTCCGGTTTACTGATATGCACCGCAAGCAGTACTTGATAGTTCTGCTTACAGCATGTATTGGGACCAGCAAGTTCTAACTGATCCGTCATATTCCACACAACAAGCCTGACGTGGTGTTAGTTGGAAATACATGGATAATAAGGTTCCGGAAATCAAAGGAATTCGGCGTCTCGAGCGGGTGGTTGTAGTTCCCATAATATTGTCAGCTACAGGTATTGTACTTAAACTCATCTCGGCTTCCCTTGATGTCCTGGGACTCCCGCGATCTGGTTCAAACTATGCAGAAATATAAAATTCTGCAAAGGTGCTCGATGTTGCGGGGAGTTCTTGCCGGATTCTCCCATTGACCTACCACCGGCCACCACCACCAGCGCCCCTTGATAATTTAAGTTGACAGGATCGTCCGAGACTAAATGCTTGGCATTTAGTGCTAGTATTAGGTAAATTCCGGCATCTGCCGAGATTGTGACAACTCGAAAAATAATAATAATCGTTGGCGCAACAATTCGTTATGGATTAGGGCCTTCAAGACCGTAACGGTACACTACATTATCCTGTAGGAGGCAATGTGACCAGCATTGCGTTCGCCCGAGATTATTACCCTAATTTGACTCAGGTACTCATTTATAGCTGAGTCGACTGGTATCCGCCGCCAAATCACGATAGAAATCCCACTGCCACCAGTGACATTTGAACCGCGACCTTCCCCTACGAAAGCCCAGCGCTCAAACCACTAGAGTCATCCGGACAGTTGCAGAGAACAAAATTGAAAGCAAAATGTACTTAATGTTGTGTCATCTGATAAATCCGTCTTCGCTTCCATGATTTGTGGAAGCACTAAAAAATTTCAAGTTGCCGTAAAGTAAAAAGAGGTTCTGTAATACTTCGGACTGGATTTTAGTACCACGACAATATGGAAACAAAATTCATTGCAGGTCAAATTAACAAAAACAGCCGAAATCAATATGATTGAGGTTCAAGTTATTGATCAACAGATGGAATAATATTACGGTCGACAGTACGGAAGTGTCCTGGAGCTCAACGGTTCAGTTTTATTATCATCACACTAAATGCTGAGCGACGGCGCGAGGACTGAGGGAATAGAGCGTCAGGCTCCCAATCTCGCTGCTCTAGGTTCGAATACCAATCGTTATGGGTCTTGTGTTTGTTTCGCTATTGTGAGCATACCATTTGCACAGCGTTAAGTGTGATGATAGTCAACCTGAAGCACAATCTGACTGTGTGGAAGTCCTATACTCCACGAAGGAATGAACAGGAAACATTAAATGTTGGGCAGGTGCTAAGCCATATAGCAGCAAGATAGCATAAAGACGGAGAATTCTTTTTGCATGGGGCAATGGTTGAGGTGGTTAGCGCGTCAGTTTCGCGTTCTCGTCCTTTACACCCCGGGTTCGAATTCTGGCCCTGGTCATGGATGTTTGTGATTGTCTAAAGGGGATGCATACATATGCAGTACAATGGACCTGAGTCCTGAAACTGTGGTTCTCACACAAATAAAAAAGAAAAGCAAATGAAGATGGTTATCGCACGAGCAGCATACTCAATTGGGAAGGGTCATCGATCATCGAGGGTCGTCGATTCTCAAAATTATTTTCTAACTCATATCGATAGAAGGATGTAGCAAAAAAATAAATCATTAAAATCATTTGTTTTTCAATTTCTACTTTTTCCCTTTCTGTTTTCTGGTGATGATTCCCTGCTTATTCCAAACATGAAACCATGCACTCACACTCAATAATTAAAATTTGCACAATTACATATGCAAGATATGGCGGCGAAGTGACTACCAAAGAGAATCCGGAAAACATGATTCATCCCATAGATTTGCAATTAGCATTTTGGAGCTATGAATTGGAATCTCAAAAGCTGCTTGCAGCGTCACCAGCGAGCATTAGTACGCACTTGGATGAACTGATTTGGTTACAAACCAAACCCTTTCTCACTTATCTTGCGGTGAAACCACTTCCTTGTTTACAGTCCATACGTTAGTGAAAATTATGCGAGTTTCATGCGCCGAGTTCCATTATGAAAATGGATTAGCTTATCCGATAACTTTGTGGCATTTTCCTTAGATTTCAAGATTTTGCTCCAACAAACCGAAGATCTGATTGAAAATTCAGGAAAGTACAAAGAAAAGTTTTTAGGTTGTTGTGATTATGTGGCATAACTGAATATTCTCGCAGACAGATTTTCTCCTGTTAATGGGTTTCTCCCCAAAAAATATTCAAGTGCACGGACCAGCCCTAAATCACCTGGAATCCGGAAAACTCAATAAATCCTTTCACTCAATTGTTACATCCAATTGGAAAGACTTTCGGTGACATGGACAGCTGCCGCCGGGTGATGTCATTCGTCTCCGGTTTGTAATAGCAGAGAACCCCTCCCCGTTAAATCCTTTTTAATTTGAACAATTCATTTCACTTACATTGTCAATAACAACGGGCTGATTGACTATCACATCATAAGGTTCCATTTTCTAGGCGAATATGAACCGTATCAAGTGGAAAAATTACACGATAATGGAAAACTATAAAGTATTTTGCCTACTGTCAGCCGTACTTCACACGCACGACGTTTGACACAGGCGAACACTGAATGAAGTTGGTCGTCAATGACGCATATACACTGCTAAATGCGATTCATAGAAGTTGAACGTTGAATTGGTTCATTAAAGTCGATTCCATGTCTGACCATTTTCCCCAGAACTTCTACCGTCGCAAGCGGGGAGCACTGAAATTTGCGATAACCGCGACCGGAACAGGTAAAAACTCTCATCCTGTAAAAATATCTTGAAATTTATTCGCCATCTCCAATATCGTACAAAATATTCTAGCATGAAAAATCATTTCGTTATGGAAGGCATTTAGTGTCCACTTACGAAACAGTGTAAATACTGATTACTCCTAACCCTATGATCCTTCCTACTATTATAAGGCAACTGCTTTCATGATTCCATGAATATTCTCAGGCTTTTCTATTATTATTCGTAAGTTTTTATCAGGAAAGTCGAAAATCTCACGCCTGCATTCTTCCTCCTCGTCATCTACGCTAGTTTTCAACCTGCTGAACTCTGTCATCATCCGTGGTACCAAATCATTTGGGAGTAGCACCTGAACCCAATACCCAATCACTCCGTAAGGAAATTCCTTGCTCACTGCGCTACCCGTAACGGTCTCGCTAACAAACGTTAAAGCCAAATTTCGAGATTTAAATGTGAAGTGGCGTCCGTGGCGAATGCGATCCTTAACAGCCAACATCAGAAATTTCGCGGCATATGGAGCGAAAGTGAGCTCAATGCCATCCAGAGGAATAATGTTACTCGGCTGATACCCGACGGGATATGATTTGTGTAGTGAACTGGACAGCGAGTTCGATGTGTTGAAGCTCATTATATCCGGTTTACTTTCGACGCCGTCGGATTTCTCAATAACAATCCCTGAATCTATTTCAGTCTTAAATTTATTCTTCCCGATCTCCCTGAAGGTGAACTCAGCATTAATTCCGGCCAAATCGGAACCTTCTTTCTCCAAGTCGTCCTGAAGTTGTTGTAGTGTCTCCGGGAAGAGCTCAAAAACGCTTTGTGTCCGTCGTACATCTGTTACGAGCCAGTCACCCCCAGTAGCAGCTTCACGCTTCAAAATGTTGAGAACACCCTTCCCATTCCACCTCGACGCTTGATCAAGTTCCTCGTCAGTCACCCCGACAATTTGGCAGAAGTCGACCCAGCCGAAAGGAGTGCGGGTGCGGGCAAGTTGTGCATCGTCGGCAATAAGCAAATGTTGAATTTTCCAGTTGGCACCGTCCAAGGGTCTCTTCCACGGAACATTGTCCCCAGCGAAGAGACGATTCCCCGTCTGGAAACAATACCGGGCAAGAGCTTGTAGTAAGTTCGCAGGCCATGTTGGGGGCTTGTCTGATTGATTTCCGTTCGATGTTGTCTTAGTCAATCTAGGGTAAAATTTTCATTATGACAGCACACAACAGACAACGCAAGTACCTAAAAGTCAGCTCGAACCCCATCCCGGAAATGGGATCCTCTTTATTTGAAGCTTCCGAAACGTGAACCCTTCCATCTCCATGCAAATCGCTGAGACCAAAGCTCACATAGTGCCAATGTGGGGGAATACCTCTCTCAGGATCACCTTTGTTGGAATACATCGAAATGTAGTCTAGAGGATCCTGGCCGCCAAGCCAGTACTTCAAGACAGTCGTCACCTGGAGAGGGTTCGTTTGGTCAGGGTAAATCGCTTGGCACTGATCAATCAAAGCACGGAGCCCTGGAGGGATTGTCGGGAATTTTGCGTCAGTTGCCGACGACATTATCTTGATTACAATTGCATTCGACCGTAAACAATCGGCTAGCGGGTGCAACAAAAGGCAAATTATAAACAAACAATTATCGAGATAAGAAAACTTCACGCTGACAGCAAACAAAGGATGACACTTTACATCTTCCCATGCACTGAACTGAAGTTACTATTAATACTGGTTTCGAATGGAAGGGCAAACTGTTTTTGCTATGTGAACAATGAGAGTGAAAAAATAAATGCACAATATGTAATATGGTTCCTCTAAGCGCATACGTACGATAAGTACTCCCACATGGTATCACTGTTAAGCCCCTCTTCAACTCCGGCCACCGCTTACTGAATAGTGGACACTCATCTGCAATTGTTCTGCGTCATGGCCCGACACTTCTCCTGAATCTTTTTGGGGTATTTGATTTCATGCATTGTAAGACAATCAATAAAATTAATATGGTCAAAAATACACATTCAACACCGCCGGATTTTACATAATACTAGCGCTGGTAGTGGTGACCGGTGGTAGGTAAATGAGAGAATCCGTCGAGAACTCACCGCAACATCGAGCACGTATGCAGAATGGTGTAATTCTGCATGATTTGAACCAGACTGTACGAAAGTCCAGGACATCAAGGGAAGCCGTGAGGAATTTAAGTACAATACATACTGTAAGTAGAACTATCAAGTACTGCTTGCGGCTCATATCGGTAAACCGGACATGTTCCCGTGATCAGCCCATACTTGTAAACAGGGATTTGATGGATAACCTTACATACAGCATTATGCCTGGTGATGTATTGCACCGGTGCCATAACAGTACAGCCTGAAATGAGATGGTCCAACGTCTCTAACGCCGAACCACACATTCTGCACTGGTCGTTCTCCACCCGTTCTTTCATGTTGAGCCTTTTATATACTTGGGTGGCGAGCACGCCGTCCTGAATGGCATACATGAACCTCTCCGTCTCAACAAAGAACTCCCCAGCACACAGCCATCTGTTCAACAAATGCAAATCGACAAATGGCGGCCAAAGACAATTCACGTGTTTATCGTGCATTCATCGATCCGCTCTTGGTCCGACTTCACTCCACTCAGAGGATTGAAAGATCGATCCTTCAAGTTAAGTGGAGTCAGCCTACAGTCTGCCTTACAGACAGCCGCATACAAAAGACTCGCCTGCTCTTTGCTGTAAAAATAAGCGCACAGCGAGTCGACTTAGCGATTTTGGATGATGTATGGATTCCTTGCAGAATTCCTAGGTACTTGTAGAAGCCTGTCTCGGTCCTAGCTTGGATGTGGAGGTCCGGCATGCGGCTCGTGATGACCTTTGCGGATGGCTTGGATTCGGCACTTATCTAATCCAAACTCCATCCGAATAACACGGCTGAACATGTCGGAACCAGCATACAGCTTGATGTCATCTAATTACATCAAGTGTGTTAGTTCGCACTTAGCACGTAGGCCATTCTTTATTGCAAAACCATGCTATCTAGCAGCATTCAGTAGTCATGAAAGGGGGTTCAGTGCGATACAAAACAAAAGGGGATTCAACGGATCCCCCTGGAAGATGCCCCTCCGTATACGGATAGGCTCTGAGGTATTAGCACCCTCAGATGTACGCACTGATAAGGTGGTATGCCACCCTTCCATTACTGTCGTCAAAAACTTTATTAGTTTCGGATCAATGCGATACAGATGTAGGATATCGATTAGCCAGGTGTGCGGAGCGCTATCGAAAGCCTTGGCATAATCGATATAGTAACTAAAGAGGTTTCTTTGGCCTCTACTTGCTTGCCCTACAACTACCGAGTCGATAATGAGCTGCTCTTTGCAAACTCTTGACCCAACTCGGCAGCCTTCTGTTCCTCGGACAGAATGTTGTTGGCCTCGAGGTGCACCACTAATAATGGACTTTATAAATTTGTAGAGGGTTGGTAAGCAAGTAATCAGTCTTGTATCTGCGGGGTCCTGTACCGTGTCCTTCTTAAGGATAAGGTAGGTAATCCGCGTAGTAAGGAAGGGTGGAAATTCCTCCGACCGATTTATGACCTTATTTATACTGTATTCCAACCGACTGTGTACGCTGATGAATTTCTTATACCAGAAACTCTGCACCCGATCCAGACCTGGGCCCTTCCAGGTCTTTGAATTGTTTATGACTCGTCAAACTTCCTCTTCGATAACATCCGCAAAATTCATGCCAGGCGTATTGGTATGGCGGGTGCCTTCGGCGGTGATCCACTCATTAATATTCTAACTCATCCACTCCATTTGCAATTCATCAGCTTAAAAATCACAAGTCGCCTCGAGCCGATGGAATTACAGCCGAATTGGTTAAATATGGAGGCGACCAAGTACACCAAGTGGTTCATCAACTTGTGCTCATGGTGTGGGACAGCGAATCAATGCCTGACTACTGGCAAAAAGGCATTATTTGTCCCATACATAAAAAGGGAGATACCACACAGTGCAGCAATTGTAGAGGTATCACGTTGCTGTGTACCATCTATAAGATATTCTCCGCTATCTTGCTAGGCCGGATAGCCCCATACTCCCAGAACATCTTCGGCCCATACCAAAGAAGCTTCACTCCAGGCAAATCAGCAACAGATCAGATTTTTTCTCTGCGCTAAGCGATGGAAAAACTTTTGGAATATGGACGTCAGTTGCACCATATATTCATCGACTTTAAAGCCGCCTATGATAGCATAGCCAAGGTAAAACTGTACACGGCCATGAGAAAATCCGATATCCCGACGAAATTAATAAGACTAATTAGGCTGACCCTGACCAATATGCGAGGCCAGATAAAAGCAGCAGAATCACTCTCAAGACCATTCGATATCAACAACGGTCTACGACAAGGGCATGCCCTATCATGCATCCTCTTTAACCTGACCCTGGAGAAAGTGATCAGTGATGCTGAGGTAAATACGAGGGGTACGATCCTCTTTAAATCCACCTAACTACTGGCCTATGCTGACGATATCGATATCATGGGAAGAACGACCAGAGACGTAACTGCCTTCACTCAGATCGAGCAGGCGACGCGAGATCTTGGGCTACATATCAATGAAGGCAAGACAAAGTACATGGTGGCACCAAAAACTAGCCAACCAACAACATCAAACCGCGCTGGTCAAACGGGAAGAATAAAGATAGGAGAATACAACTTTGAGACCATTGATAATTTCTCCTATCTAGGCTCGAAAATCACTACGTTGATGAAATCCGCGCACGGTTGTTGTCAGCCAGCAGAGCCTATTTCAGCTTACAAAAACTGTTCCGCTCGAAACGTCTCACCACAGGGTCAAAGCTCTTACTGTACAAGACAATAATCTTGTCAGTCCTCATGTATTCCTCGGAAATTTGGGTTCTTAGCAAGAAAAATTACCAACTCTTGGCCGCGTTGAGCGGATGAGGATGATTCAGTCCGAAAAGTCTATAAGAGCAATATCTATGGTAGAAAAAGATGACGATGCAGACCCTGCCTAAGATGGAGCGATGGCGTAGGCCAGGACGCCAGACAGCTTTTAGGGATATCGAATTGGTGGACCTCGGCGCAAAACCGGAATGTCTGGAGTTCCTTATTAAGGCAGGCCTAGACCGGATACCGGTTGTTGCACCTTTCATGATGATGATGATGGTCCACTCCATTAATATTCTAGCTTTATTTTAGAAAATAAAATTGCTTTTAATTCAATATAAAAATAAAGGTAGAAAAAGCTGCATCAAGCTACCAACACACTTGAAAGAAAAAGAAAAAAAAAAATTTAATAAATTTTGAAAAATCATGGAAGTAAATGAAAATATAAGTTGTTTACTTACTTGATATTTGGGTGGATATCCTTTTTGTGAAATTGCCACAAAGCATCGTCGTTATATAAAGTTCTGCTTTCACCCCTACTAGATGATGGTCCAAAATTATAATTGTAAAATTGCACAGTGGTTGATTTCAGTGCCATAACTCCCCGCTTAATTATTGCCCATAAATTTTCTGTTAGATTTAAACCCGAGCTTTTGCAGGCCAGTCCGTGGTTGAAATGGCCTCATCCTTGAACCCTTGCTGTACAAATTGCGATTTATGATATAGCGCGTTGTCTTACTGAAAAGCTGGCTTTGAATAAACTAACAACGGGAGGTTTTCCAGGAATGGTAGAAGGTGCTCTGACAGTAAATTCCGGCAGGTTAAATTTTTAAGTTTCCCCTTGACCTTGACAATAACCCCGGCTCCATGTTTGCTGAAACAACTCCATATCATAGCACTGGCGCAACCAAATTTCTCCACCCTCCTAGTGTACTTAGGATCCAACTCCTTATTATGAGGAGGTCGCACATAAATTTTCCTATCAGAATCGCATAAGTTGAACTTTAGTTCGTCACTGCAAATCACTGAACCGCAAAAGGAAAGAGCAGAGTCAATATGGTCCTGACGAAGGCTAGCCGTTTTTTTCGGTTACCATGTGTAACTTTTGATTTTTTCAATCTTTGACATCATCTGAGGTTGTTCTTAAAAAGTCGCTGTCTGATGGTTCTGGCAGAAACATTTACACCATAGTTTGTTACATTGCGGCTCTAATTTCCGTGGAAGCAACGAAAAGGGTCGTACAATGATTGTCGAACAATTAGAGAATATTCGCTTTCTGTGGTGTTTTTTGGCCAGCAAGGTCTTGAATTGGCAAAACTTTTATTTTCCTGGTAATGTTTAATTGCGTTTCGAACTTTTTTGCGCTTACACCGTATGGACTGAGCAGTTTTATTAATATTTTTTTCACATATATAAATGTTCCATATCATTCGCCTTTCGTCCTCTGCAGTACTCTTCTCGCGTCCTATTTTGATTCTTTTGTATGATTTTTCACTTAAAATTATGTTTTTCTAACTTTCAGTAAAAACATTTTTAAAACTTTCACACTCGGCAAAATTTTCACAAACAACAGAGTGTGATAATTAAAATGCCAGCAACCAGAGAGCCCATGCCTCTAGTATTTTTTATAAAACGAAAAAATTTTGAGTGGTTTACATTCCTTAAATTTTTACAACCGAACCGTCGTAACAATTTTTTTTTTAATATTATTATGAACTACATCTTGGACCTCTCGAATTTTACCTGTTCGCTTCTTTTGTTTTTGGAGCGTCATGCATCCATTAAATGTTGCTTTGACAATAACTTTAGATTTCTTGGAGGATCGTCCTAGGCAGTGCATTTGAGATATACTTTCTGGTGATGCAGTTGAAAGCTTTCTCAGAATCAACAAAAACAGGTTATGCCCGGATTGTAATTTGGAGCAATAACAATTTCCATTAAAAATCTTTGAAATCGCTAATGGGCCTCCTGCTTTAGACATTGTATTGAATACAGGTCGTTTTTTTAAATTTTTTTTCTACTATGCCAGATTCAGACGATTTACTGGGCAATGTGATTTCATTTTTGCTCTGCGATGTAACCAATCCTATCACTAATAAAATGTGGAGTTTCCCTAGCTCTTGACTTGTTCATTATCGTAAATAATAAATAATTTTATTGCTACCCTTTTTGAACTTCTTTCGTCGCCCCTAAAATAATTTTTATTTGTGAAAATATTTACTCCTTTGACTAGGGCAATAATCAGCTTTCGGTATTTATAGCCTCTATTGCGCTGCACTTTACAGATTTTGTAATAATATTGAAATTTTTGTCCATCACGTCTATCACAACGTCTTCGTCGAAGCTTTACAGCTCATTCCTTTCTCCAACCATTTTGGTACATCGATCGCGTCCTCTACTCTCCCTTTGAATTCCGTTTTAGGTATCTGTTACGTCGATATAATTTTCCTGGCCGCTTTCGAGGTTTGAATATTCAAATTTGAAATTTCAAATTTGAGTCTTTCGACGAGTATCTCTCACAGCTTCGCCAGAAGTTCCTTCATAAGGAGGAGCGATGGAGAGGAACAACACCCAACTCGGATTCGTCGACAAACATTGTAGCCAATACTAGCAATTTAAATAAACAGTCAATCGATTCTGCTACACCCGTTAAAACTTCGATTCCTTCGCTGGATTTGTCTGGGGAGGAGACATATGAACACGTACATAAACACTGGCTCCCGTACCATGTTCGGCTGTGGAGGTATCAGCAGCATGACACCAACCCGCTTAAGCGTTCAACTCTCCTCGTGCCTACTTGGCTGCACGAAAGAGGGCACGTCAATTCCTTTCGTCGGTAGTGCTAGCGGACAAGCTGAAGCGAGACTTCCGACCATATGCGAACACCACCCTTTAGGGCGCTGAACTGGCGAAGCAAGTCCTGCGTAAGCTGTGATACCCATGTTTCGCTCTTTCACGATGTAAGGACTGGGACGCACATCGTTGGTATCACATCACATTGATGTAGAAAAAGCCAAACCAATATAACAGCGTCATTATCCGATATCGCCAGTAGTGTTTGAAGTTTTGGTGCGCCAAGGTAGATCGGTTGTTGGAAATGGGGGTCGTGGGGAAGTCGGCTCTTGTTGTCAAACCAGGCAAGGTGAGAATGTGCCGCGATGCCCGTAAAGAGCGCTTATTGCATACCGTTCATTGATGGCATCTTGAGTCAGTTGCCTAAGGCTCAATACATTTCTGGTATTGACCTTAAGGACGTCTTTTTACAGAAACTCCCCGATGAAGCGTCAAGGGATAAAACCGCCTTCGTCATCGCAGGTAGACGCTTGTGCCAGTTCCGAATAATGCCTTTTGGATTATGCAATGCTCCATAAAGATTCTGTGAGACATGGTCAATTCGATCTCTACTCATCTGAAGAAACAAGTGTTCGTCTATTTGGATGATTTGTTGGTCATATCTGAGACGTTCGAGGACCACATTCTCATTCTTCAACAGATTGCTGCGCATCTGAAGGGCGCGGGTTTGGCTATCAATGTGGAGAAAAGCCATTTCGCGTGGATGGAAATGATGCCTTGAAGATGTTGACGCTCAGTGACGAGGGCACCACTGAACTCGACTTGAACTCTCCCGTATCCAGGACAATTCCCATTAACTTCCAGATCCAGAAGCAGACGCTTTAGGTACGAAAGGTTTTGTGTATTTCTTATATAAAGACATTTGAGAGTGCATTTGTCGCTTTAGTGCATAGCACGTAATATATGCATATATTATGTGAGAGTATCCGCTTTCAGGTGATATTGACATTCATAGTCTTAAATTTGCATGTACTATTAACTTTATTCGAACAGATATCGGATGGTGGATATGGATGGTATTTCGAAGCCCAGACACCATATAGTGGCAGCCTCCTGTGTCTTGTGTTTACACAAAATCTGAAAAAGGGCTGGGAAGAAGTGGATTTTTCATGAATGGAATTTGAATATTTCACTCGAATGTCAATTATTCTCGTTAATTTTGACGTCAGCATCTTTTTTGCAAGGCTTAGGATGCAGTAAATTCACTCGAAATTGATAAGTTTAAACTGCTATTGTATAACTTTGGCGCTAATACGCGAATTGGCGTGAAACATAGCATGCATATGCGGGATAATCTTCTCTATGCTGGTGTATTATAAAATTTAGTATTCCCAAGGGGCGTTTTCAGTCAATTTCTACAAGTTGGTAATATACTATTGCTAAGTTTATTTGAGCAGATATCGGAATGGGATATATTTTGAGATCTAGATTTCATACAAGCGCATCACCGTGATTTTTTTCTGATTTTTGGGCTGGGTAGTTTCTGAAAATGAGTCCTATCTTACCTTAAGTGTGCACACTTTTACTCTTTACTCGCGCATTTACAACCCATGTCAATGTTTTATTTAATACCACACACGACTATATTCGATGGAAAAAAGTTTATATCCCCTTTGTATCTATTTGAAATTTATTCACCCACTGTATGAACATATGTATGTCCACCATATTTCGTTCGGATCAGTTTAGCCGTTTTGGAGAAAAGTGCACGTGACAGACAGACTGAAAGTTAATCGATTTTAATAAGGTTTTGTTTTACATAAAACCTTAAAAGGAAAACACATTTTTCACATGACAACGAAAACAAGACATGTAATAAAATAGCTTGAAAAAACATGGAATTGATCCCTTTGTTTCAAACATCATCATCATCAACGGCGCAACAACCGGTATCCCGTCTAGGCCTGCCTTAATAAGGAACTCCAGACATCCCGGTTTTGCGCCGAGGTCCACCAATTCGATATCCCTAAAAGCTGTCTGGCGTCCTGACCCACGCCATCGCTCCATCTTAGGCAGGGTCTGCCTCGTCTTCTTTTCCTACCATAGATATTGCCCTTATAGACTTTCCGGGTGGGATCATCCTCATCCATACGGATTAAGTGACCCGCCCACCGTAACCTATTGAGCCGGATTTTATCCACAACCGGACGGTCATGGTATCGCTCATAGATTTCGTCATTGTGTAGGCTACGGAATCGTCCATCCTCATGTAGGGGGCCAAAAATTCTTCGGAGGATTCTTCTCTCGAACGCGGCCAAGAGTTCGCAATTTTTCTTGCTAAGAACCCAAGTTTCCGAGGAATACATGAGGACTGGCAAGATCATAGTCTTGTACAGTAAGAGCTTTGACCCTATGGTGAGACGTTTCGAGCGGAACAGTCTTTGTAAGCTGAAGTAGGCTCTGTTGGCTGACAACAACCGTGCGCGGATTTCATCATCGTAGTTGTTATCGGTTGTGATTTTCGACCCTAGATAGGAGAAATTGTCAACGGTCTCAAAGTTGTATTCCCCTATCCTTATTCTTGTTCGTGCTTGTGTTTGACCAGTGCGGTTTGATGTTGTTGGTTGATTCGTCTTCGGTGCTGACGTTGCCACCATGTATTTTGTCTTGCCTTCATTGATGTGCAGCCCAAGATCTCGCGCCGCCTGCTCGATCTGGATGAAGGCAGTTTGAACGTCTCGGGTGGTTCTTCCCATGATGTCGATATCGTCAGCATAGGCCAGTAGTTGGGTGGACTTGAAGAGGATCGTACCTCTTGCATTCACCTCAGCATCACGGATCACTTTCTCGAGGGCCAGGTTAAAGAGGACGCATGATAGCGCATCCCCTTGTCGTAGACCGTTGTTGATGTCGAATGGTCTTGAGAGTGATCCTGCTGCTTTTATCTGGCCTCGCACATTGGTCAGGATCAGCCTAGTCAGTCTTATTAATTTCGTCGGGATACCGAATTCTCTCATGGCCGTGTACAGTTTTACCCTGGCTATGCTATCATAGGCGGCTTTGAACAGATGGTGCAATTGTTGTCCATATTCCAACAGTTTTTCCATCGCCTGCCGCAGAGAGAAAATCTGATCTGTTGCTGATTTGCCTGGAGTGAAGCCTCTTTGGTATGGGCCAATGATGTTCTGGGCGTATGGGGTTATCCGGCCTAGCAAGATAGTGGAGAATATCTTATAGATGGTACTCAGCAACGTGATACCTCTATAATTGCTGCACTGTGTGATATCTCCCTTTTTATGTATGAGACAGATTATGCCTCGCTGCCAATCGTCAGGCATTGATTCGCTGTCCCATACCTTGAGCACAAGTTGATGAACCACTTGGTGTAACTGGTCGCCTCCATATTTAACCAATTCGGCTGTAATTCCATCGGCTCCTGACGACTTATGGTTTTTTAGCCGATGAATTGCACGGACTGTTTCTCCTAAACTTGGTGGTGGCAGTATTTGTCCGTCGTCTTCAGTTGGCGGGACCTCCAACTCGCCGATGTTCTGGTTGTTCAGTAGCTCATCAAAGTACTCAACCCATCGCTCTAATATGCCCATTCTGTCGGAAATCAGATTTCCCTCTTTGTCTCGGCAGGATGAGCATCGAGGTGTATAAGGCTTCATCCTGCTGACTTGTTGGTAAAACTTCCGCGCCTGGTGCGGTTGCTCCCTGTACTTTTCTAGTTCACAGACTTGTTGGTTCTCCCAGGCTTCCTTTTTCCGTCTGTGAAGTCGCTTCTCCGCTCGACGGAGTTCGTGATAAGTCTCTGCGCGTGCCCGCGTTCTTTGAGAATGCAACATTACTCGGTATGCGGCATTCTTCCGTTCCGTTGCTAGCTTACATTCATCGTCAAACCAGCCGTTCCGACTCCTTTTGCGGCTGGGGCCAAGTATATTTGTGGCCGTATCCATGATAACGTTCTTCAGGTGGTTGTGAAGATCATTAGTTGATGCTTCATCTCCAGGTCCTCTATTGACTGCGGTTATTGCGGCATCCATTTCCCTCTTATAGGTGTCGCGGAGGGTTGTGTTGTCGATGGCTTCAGTGTTCACTCTCACCTGATTGTCAGAGGGGATTCTAGGTGGTATTGTTTCAAACATAAAGGAAGATAAGGTTCCTTGGTTCATCAGAAATTTTATAAAGTCGTATATGAAGTTCAATTACTACAGATAAAACTTTTTGATTTTAATAAATAATACATTTATTTATCACTAAGTCTATTTACAATAATCCTCAAACACAATATAATAGCACATTATCGATTTTTTGTTGAAGAACACCCTGTTTCTGTTCATTCTACGCACTATAGATAAGGATAAAAAATTCTACAAGCTATAAAATCAGATCTAGGCAATCTTCAAGTGAGAAATTTCCTTGCTAGATTTTAACGTTGATACATATTTTAACCATCTTCTCCATCATGAATACTTTCCGTGTCTAAGGAGTCATTGCAAATGGATAGGTCCGATTCTGATCGATGCAGGTGAGTGGCGAGAGGATTCTCCAAACTATTCGTGGGGCAGTTTGTGTTGTTTGCTTCTTCCGTTGCTGGGATTTGTCTTTGTCGTATCATGGCTAGACGCTGTTGTGTTATTTCTAAGTGATGTTTCCGCCATTTGATGCGACGATTTTGAAACCACACCTTAACCTGCGCTTCGGTAAGTTGGAGGGTGTGTGCCAGGTAGAGACGCTCTGGTCCTACCATATATTGTTGCCGCTCAAATTCTGCTTCAAGACGTTCTAGCTGTTCGGGAGTGAAGATGGTTCTGACACGCTTACTCTTAAGGGTTGATTTTTTACTCGATATGTGATCTGGAAGAATAAAATAATTTTAAAATGAGACAAAGTAGATACGAAAAATTAAGCAGAAGTTTTAAATGAACAATTGCATAACTTGGTTGGTTTGTTCTCAAGTCCAACAACGCAAAAACTTGGCTAACTAAATATGTATAACAGTTGTATTTAATGAGTCATTTAATTGAAATCCCATTATCGGTAGTGTTTCAATAGCATAATAAATGTGAACGCAATTTTAGGGGGGGGGATGGTTCCAAAAGTAAACTTGTGAGTCTTTTTTATTTAGTTTGCTTTTCAACGTTAGGGCCGAGACACCTAATTTGTTTGAGCGCCAGTCACTACATCTCTTTGCCCCGGGTTCCCATTGATTTTTGTGTTCGTCTTTAACCTGTCCTGCAGCTTTGGGTTATCACCTAAATTAAGTCTGGTGATAATGAAGCTAAAACATAGTCTTATTGAAAGTCAGAACTATGAGGATGCTCATATGAACCTCAGTATTTTGCGTACGCTTTCAAAGCGCTTTAATACAAGAGCAGCTTTCAGTAGTATGTCGTGCATTTCAAACCCAGTTAAAATGTTGATTAACTAACTTGAATAGATTTTGTCAATTTAAAAAAGCCATGCAAACCAAATCGCCACTGTTTCTGAAAGTTCCAAGTTTTCATCAATTCATGTGTTCGTGCTATTATGGCCTGAAACAATAACTAATGAAGAACTTGGTTGGGGTCCAATCCAGATACCCATAGACGGCCAGAAGGGCAGTAGATAAGTGACATATTATGGGAAGGCAACAATTTTATTTCGGATTATGCTATGCAGGGAATAATTATAAATCTTTAGGGATTCACACTCTAATCTGGAAATTAAATATCAAAAAATTAAATGCTCTTCTCGAAAGGAAGGCAGAAAACTTAAAACAGGTCATCAAAAGTGAGACCATACATTATGCGGCAGCATAACGTCCTTTTTTCAAAACTCAATAAAAACTATTGTATGCATCGGAAAATATTTATTTATTTTTTATAATGTAGGTACATGTTTAAAGTTTTTATTTACATTGTTTTGAAGATCAAATCTGTTAGGTGCCGTCCCCCATTCTCCATACATTGCGTAAACCGATTTCTGGCGTTTGTCATGACTCTTGTTATGATAGCATAGCAGGTGTTATGTTGGCAATTTCTTCTTGGATGTTGTTGAAGAAGTAGGGTTCTTGGACGGTTCACATAAACACGGGATTTCAAAAAACCCCATAGAAAACAATCACAAGGGGACAGATCGGGAGAGCGTGCCGGCCATTCCAAATCGCCTCTAATTGAGATAAGGCGCTCTGGAAAGTTTTCCCTCAAAACAGCCATCGATGCTCTTGACGTGTGTGCTGTTGCACCGTCTTGTTGGAACCAAGTGTCCCCCAAATCCAAATTTTCTAGCCGTGGGAAAAAAAAATTCTGTAGCATGTTTACATACCGGTCCGAATTCACTGTCACTGTAACCTCATTTTCCTCAAAAAACCAGGGACCAATAATCCCAGCTGAGGAAATTGCACACCACATTGTGACTTTGGGTGAATGCAAAGGCTTTTGATGCAATTCTCGAGGGTTGGTGTCAGCCCAGTAGCGCATGTTTTGTTTGTTAACCGACCCACACAAATGAAAATGGGCTTCATCGCAAAAAAAACAATAGCACCCTCGGGAACGACATCAAGAAGAAGCTCACACGCGTTCATCCGAGAATTGAAGTCACGTTCTGAAAGTTCCTGCACTATCGCCATCTTATAGGGATGAAAATGAAGATCATCACGAAGAATTCTTCTCACAGAACGATCGAATAGTCCAAGTGCAGATGCGTGTTTGCGCGCAGAACGCCGTGGCGATCGCAACATTGACGCTCTCACTGCTTCAATGTTCTCAGGTGATCTAACGGGCCGAGGGACTCCAGTTCTTCCTTTTGTCGCAGTTGCAGTTTGTCTGAATGTAGTGACCCATATAACAATTGATTTGCGGTCTGGGACGGGAGTCAACGGGGCTAAATTAAAGCGATTCCGAAATGTACGCTGTGCTGCAATAACCGAACATCCGCTTGAAAAGTAAACCTCAACGGCAAAGGCACGCTCCTCACTATTCCAACGCATGATGGCGACTGAACCGTGTCGGGACAAAACTTTACAGTATCCCCTCTTGAACGAGACCACTAGCGCTCCGTTATGACATCAACTAACTGAGTGGCGCGCATTTTAAAAAAGGAAGTTATGCTACCGCACCCTGTACATTATATGTAAAGTTAAATTAGTCTGTAAACTCCTAGTGAACTATGTAGCCATAATGAAAATGTTCTTCTTCAATTCTTCATTTCTAATGCACTGAGATATTAATTCCCCCTTCAATTGAAGATTAAGATTTCACGTAAAGGGCGGACTTATCAACCAGAAAGCCCACTTTCTCCAATTTGAGCGGGAAATCATGCGTTAGAAGCTGCATATTTTCAACTTAAGTCGCGTTAGATGGCGCTGCTCTTGAGAGCATTATTGCCTTTTTTGAAGTATTGTACTATTTACTTCAAAAAGCCTGAAGGTAAGCGTGAATACAGTGCCGAACTATTGCTTACTGCAACCGCAAGGCGCGTCCTCATTAACTGGATGTCGGTTTCGAGCAAGATACAAACGGCGAGATTCCGGTCTAAAATGAGGTACATTGATGCTATGCATCAATGGAGATTTAGTACAGAGAAGGGAAGGAGTTTTTCTTTAAGCAACTGAATACAATCCAGAAGACACTTCCCAAAGGTGACATTGTGATGGTGATGGGCGTAGTGAATGCGAAAGTGGACTCTGACACTAGACACCGATTCTCGCAACTCAACATTAATGCAACGACGAAAATGATCAAGCATCGATGATATCAATGTACGAAAATTGTTTGCCACATTTCAGTACAGTTATTTCACTCCTACGACCACTACATTATCATTATGCTCCATTCTCAAGACCATAGATATTGCCCGAAATGTGTAGATGGGTTTTCACTTGGGCCCGAAGCAACTCTTTAAGATTATCTCTCGATATGGTACTCCACTAGGAGTCATGATCGACCAGGGTAGAGTGAGTAGAATGGGTGATTAGATGGAAAAACACGATCTGTGGATCGCAACTATAAGATGCTGTTTTTTTCAGGCGCTACCCAGATGGTCATCTTTCGAATGGGCGTCGCCAGACCTATCTGACTGCAGTGTCGTAGAAGTTGATACATAAACGTAAAGAATTGGTCGATTGATAAATGCGAGTAGGGGCGAGCCTGATGCGCTCGAGCTCTGTTACCATGTCCAATCTCAAGAAGTGCAGCGTAGTCATAATTCAGAATTCCATAACCATATACCGCATCTCGAAAGAGCTTGGAGTGTTTGGCAAATCTTTTCATGGTCCAGTCAAGGACTTTAACGGTAGGTTCTTTATTCACGATGATGAGCAGCTCAAAAGGTGGAAAGATCACCTCACCCCGGTTTTCAACCGTATAACATCCGGGGAAATTCCACCTATTTTGGAACATGCGGACTGCTTTTCCAAACAGAAGTGAAATCAATTCAAATCAGTTCCTGGGAATTGGAGGAGCATTTGTGTGGTTCCTCCCAACTATTTCAGCTCCAACATCAAATTAACACTATTCCGTGCTAATGTCCTTTCTGTTTTGCTAAGATTTGGTAGGATGCAGAAAGTGACCTCCACTGTTACTTGAAAGCCCTAACCTGTCGTCAATGCTTGTCTGATACAATTTCCAATGAAGTAATTTATCGGCATACGGACCAGATACCCGTGGACATTGATCAGAAAGGAAAGTAGCTATGGATAGGTTACACATTAAGGAAAATCTATGCCATGCAATGGAATCCTCTGTCCCAGAATGGCCAACAAGAGGATCACGCTAGATAGGCGGAGTGGGCTGAAACACATTTCAGCAAACAGTCAACAATGACAGTTAGACGTAGTTGACGTGCTATACCCCATTTACGAATGAACCGCAAGAAGAAGATTTGTTCTCAAGCTTCCTCTGCTTATCCAACTATATTCCTCTCCGGAACTATAGCTCTAGTAATCATTGACATTGATTTGTCTTGTTCCTCAATGGCAAAATTGTAACAATGACCACATATCCCACTGTGTCTCATAGGGTAGAGTTTTCTATTTTACTCCTCAACCACGCTCTGAAGACTGAATCTATCGATTACTTTTATCGGTAAGTTGAGGCTCTGCAATTTCTAGAAAATTGTATAAAATCCGCTGAATGATCATCCTGAAGATGCTCATTCAAATGGACTAACTGACCATTTAACTTCATAATCAAATTCCCTAAATCAAATATGTAGTATATATATTTGAGGGCCTAGATAGAACAAACAAATATTTAGATGACTGGAGAATAAGAGGGGAGTGTTCCCTTCAAGAAATGCCGCAGATTGCTTTACTACTGCGATGAGCACTATGATATGTGCATCATGTCAAGGTACTCTATATCTTTGTCTCCTTTATTTGGAGATTAGATGGAAAACAGTGAATGACACACATAAACTAGGTACCATTGAGACTTGCACACGTATGTCAGAACCATACTATAAGGCCATATAAATTTCAGATACAGGTTTGAGAAGATCTCGGTCGTATTCACTGAGAGGTAAATATGGCTCCTAGGTAGCAACATCCTCCCCTCCGTTGAGCGTTAGGTCAACAGTTATACTTGATCGACGGCAATTGTGAAGACTGGGTTCGAAAAAGTCTGGGGTGGAGGTGCCGGCTCGTGATAGTAGTATAATCGGATGTTCTTCGTTTATGTTTCCAGTAAAGATAAATTACTAGTGCCAGGATACTACAGAGCCCAATGAAGCTGACAGTGATGTGGTGAACGTCCTTGGGTAGTATTGTTGCCTTTACATTTTCCTGCTGTTACAAGTTATGCAAGTCCACCTTCAACTTCGTCAAATTTTGTAAGCAGGATGTTTTCGTGGTGGCTTCACTTGATGAGATGTGATGGTACAACGATTTTGGTAAGATTTCCAATCGGTGCAAATGAAATGTTAAGGTTCCTTGGGAATACTTGGTGCGCTTGATTAGCTACAGATTCTTCTATTATATTATAACCATCAGGCAGTTCAATGATACCACTTCCCTCTAGATTCACCTGAGTAAATTTTGTACCACAGCCTACATTTGCCTCCTTCTTGTCTTCTATTGTATAAAATAAATCGAACGATTTGCGGTTAGCAACTGGATCCATCGTGGTGGGTCATCTTTTTCACCGTTCTTTGGAGGGAGTATGCTTGATTAAGCTCATTTCACATGCATTTATATTTCATCTTATTCGATATTAGTGCAGTCATTAAAGCTTTCAACCTCCGAATTCTTTCAATCAAGACCGATTGATATGAAATTTATGGTGGAAGTAGAGGATGACATAAGAAACGAGGTGAAATTTTTTTTTCTCATAATAATCACAGATATCGATTAAATGGTCAATTCTAAGCAAAAAATGTTTTGTAGAAATTTTTCGTACAAGTAGTAGTTTTCGAGTTATTCATGTTTAAACATGTCATTTTTTCATCGAAAAAATGCATGTTTTTCAACGGTTTTTCACAAATAGATTGAAAACCATGCATTTCATATCGAAATGATATTAAGCAAAAAACAAAGAATATTAAATGATAAAAGGAATAAATCTTTTTATTTTTTTGTAAGTACAAATTCGTAATGTCTAAAAAAAATTAATAGTTTCAAGGTCAAATAACGCAAAATCAACTTTTGGTGGAAATTGATCTAAAGCTCTCTTAAAGTGCTTGAAAAGGCCTTTCAAATGAGGTATGATAAAAGTCAGTGGAATAAATAATAACGGAACTACGATCAAAATAACGTTGTAATTACCCCCTGAATTTTTGATATAAAAATCAATGAATTCTCATATATCATAAATTGAAAGCAAGTCGAATCCTTTGAAAATCCGCTGTATTTAGCCCCTTACAATAAATTTTGAAAATTTGTTGGATATGGAGTGCGTAGGGTCGAAAAAAATGCGATTTGCCCTAAATTTTTTACTTCTAGTTTTCCAAACAAGAAATAATTTTTTCAAAAATATCTCAAAAAATTAAAATGATAGTGAAAACTGCTGACTTAACATTTAAGCGAGAGAAAGGTCACATTTTTGCACTATAGTATTTTTTCTTTTTTATTTTTTGAAATACTTAAAAAAGAAATTATTTTTTCGTTTAATAATAAAGTTTTTTTTTGGTGAAACTACGCATTCTATATCCACCGAATTTTCAGAATTTATTGCAAAAGGTTTAATTATGGTGGATGACTCAAATGGTAGTTTTAATCGAGAGATAACGTGCTCTGCTATAATGCATCCTTCAATAGTAAACTTGTTTGTACCTTTCGATAGTGGTTGATTGATACTAAGAATTGCAAAGCTGTTGCATGCAGACATGCATGACTTCTTGGTCCCTCCTTTCCATGGTTATCTTGTTGTGAGAAGGTATGGTTCAGAGCCACATTGAGAGCTTGTATTGTTTTTTGGCTTAATTTCTCCAAATTCAACACTACATTGACGGCGGAGTCCAAGATGAGGGCCTGATTTTTCATTAGTTGCAGGAGTTGTTCGTCGTCCTCCTTTAAGCTTTTTATAGTTTCTCCCATCTTTTCCGTATAGTCCGAATAAAGAAATCCGATGAAGGAATTCAGCCGCCAACCTCGGCGGGTACAGTTCCAATCTTGTCAGGGTTACTGTGGTGCCACCTTCGATTTTGCATATAGAAGGTGAACAGTGCGAAGTGCCAGTAACTGTAACTGGTGTCATCAATCCTAGCGGATCGAATATATGGCCGATGTCTGATAGCGCTAACCTGTTCGTAACCATCTGCATAAGGGCATCTAATCTGGAATTCATCTGACTTGGTATCCAATCTAAAACTAGTGTCTCTATATTCCCCTCCATTTCTGGTGTTATGTCCAGTTGGAGTGCCCGGTCTTCAATAGGAATGTTTTTAAGCAGTCCTCGTTGTTCGAACACTTTTTGTGGAGTTTAAAACCTGCTGATTGTAGGACTGTTTGTAGTTGCTGTTGCTTCTCAATGACTTCTGCACACACATCAAATCGTCCATATAAAAATTCTGTCTTAATACAGATGAACCAAGTGTACCATATATTTATGCACTGTTTGTGAAGACAGTTGTTGTAAGCATTTGGTGACTAAATATAGTGCAGCGGACGTAGCATACGAGTGCTCTCTGGTTTGGGCACGCAATGATGTGGAAGAAAGTAATGAGGGCTCGGATTTTTACTTTTACTTTTTACGGCAATTTCGGTCGTATGTCCTAGTTGCTTGTATTTGTCTATAAACTTGTATTTGTATTTTTTATGTAATTTCAGGTTGCGTTCTAACTTCCGTTCTAGTTGGAGAAAGCGGCTCAGCGATGTCCTTCGATGCACCGAATTTCTCAGGGTCTTCTTTGAACGTCTCACAATAAAACGTCTGTTGTTCATCCTTCTCGTGGTTTGTGGGAAACGATTTTCACACTTCACTTCTTGTGTTGTCATTGCAGGGTTTCCGGAAGATTTCGGTTCTTCTAATTACCAAAAACGTTCCATTTATCCGCTACGCTTGCGATGATCGGTGTTGAGAATGCCACAAATGACCTGTTTCTGATGAGATGTTATAATTCGGCAATTACCCGGCCGAAAATCATGTTTTTCAGTAGTGATAGCTGTATCTGCTCAGTTGCTAAGAATTCGTAGTAGAAGTTAGCCCCGAGAAGTACGTCAATGGGTCTTTTTTGGTCAAAGTGAGGATCGGCTAGCTGAATGTTCCCTGGTAGACTATAGCATCTAGTTTGCTTGCAAACGTGGTGATTCGTGATTCGTGCAGCGACCGTGTAACTTTTTGCTGTGATTGTTCCGATGCTCTCCTTAGACCACGAATATGTATGTAATACCTGGTAGGCTGTAATTCCAATTTTTTTATGGCAGTTTCTCTAATTATGTTGATTTGAGAACCACTATCCAGCAAGACTCTCATTTCTTTTGATTTACTATTTTAATGAGTACGGCACCTAACAGTACATAATGCAATGGAATGGTTGGCATCTGCAGAGCCTTCGACCCTCGCAGTACGTGAAACTTGCCCTTTCTTGGCTATTTGGTGTATGGTGGATTCGATATGTAATAGCGTGTTGTGCCTTTGTCCACATTGAAGGCAACTTCCTGCGCTAAAACAACATAACCTCAGTTGTTTGATTTTAGCTATTCAATTCCAGATGGTTAATTGCCGGAAGATTTCGCATGCATAGATTCGATGAAACTCCTTACAGTTTTTGTACTGGGGAGTTTCACTGTCCTTAGTGGATATTCGAGCCCACGTTGGATTGCTCTTGGGTTTGCTCTCAGCTGTAGTTTTCTTCTCACTATAAACAGCTTCTAAAGATTATAAGCGTCTTTCCAGAAAGACGAGAAATGCATCAGTTGTCTGCAGTTCACGTGTGAGGCCACGGTTTGTTCGTACAAATGTTGCTCTGTCGAGCTTCTTTAATAAAATATCTAATGCGATCCCAGCTCTCGATATTGATTTGAAAGGTCTTGAGTCACTAAACATCATGAAGCTTTCTCAAGACACTGCAGCATTTTGAAGTAATCGTAGGTTGCTGAATTAGTCTATACAATAGCGTGTATACCATCAGTCGTTAATTGCTACAATGACTTGTTAGTGTCTTCCATGCTACGTCATAATTTTCGTCGGTGATGACGTATAAATCGCTCTGCTTCGCCCTTTGGATTGCTCTTCCGACACCACATTTTTTGAGCACTCCCCAACTACTGCTTGTGAATCATCTGACGGAATAAGTCGATGTTTCGTCTCAACGTATCCTAACGCCTTTGGGTCACTGGAGAATTGCTATATGTTGTCTTGGCCTTTATGCAACTCCACCCAATATTTGGAGAGGGTAGTTTCAGTTAGTAATATGATTTGGGCTGCGTCTGGGCAACTATTTTGATATGTTCCACAGCTCGTATCTTCCCTATTATTTGCACTTATAAGCATGGGAGGAGCGGGCTGATCATTGTTTACTGCTTAAGTGGCGTCGGTATCTAACGTAACCGAAGTTGGTATACCAAATCCAGTATACTGTCTCGATGTACCTTCTTCATTTTACTTATTGCACTCACCTTGCATTGACGAAAAGTATTGTTTCTTGAACTATGGGTACGCTGGAAAACAATGTCGAAAAGTTGACGACGATTGTTTCTTGTTGGTTTAATAGCGCCATGAGGTTGAATTTCTTGACCAGTCACAACCTGTTAGCCAGTAAGCTGATCTAAAGTGCCTCCATGGTTGACTATTGAAACCTCGCTTCTTGATGTCCTGTGTTGAGTTTGATACACGCGTTGACTGCTCCTTTGTTCGAATGATCACATCGAGGTATAGTAATTTGCATTAACGGGTCAGGCATGGATGAGCGATCGGGCTCAATTCTCCCAATTCAAAAAAATTATTATCAGATTCCACGGGACATATATCCGCCACAGGCAATAGTACGATATAATCATATATTTTAACTAATCAACGGAAGAGTGTGTGCGCTCCGAGACTATCTGGCAAGGACGGTTCAGTAAAAAACGAATTCCTCACCTGTTTTGAATTAACCTTTGATTTACTGACCTCAGACTGTAGATAATCCTCAGCGACTTCAACGCTAAGGTTGGGAAAGAGGCCGTCTTCCGTGCCGTGGGACCACTGGAGGACACAACCTTATACAGTAGAAACTTCTTGATCCCTTCGCACACCCTCGTGACAAAAAAATTCAGAAACGACAGTGGATCTTTCTATACATACAATCTAAGAAGTTAAGTTCTCATCGAAAAATAAGATGTCTCTACCATCCTCGACATACGCTTATATCGTGGAACGACCACTACTTCCTTGGAGTAAGATATCGATGGCGGAAATCAAATGTTGGGGATATGAGCCTCCCATTATCAGGTTAGACATCGAAAAGTTTGAAGATGAATAAACGAATGGTTTGGTGACTACATAGTACGAATAGCCAAACTTGTAAATTGGGTTTCTAAGGTTATGATTGCACAAAAATAAGACACCATGTGAACCGGTTTTTGCAGTCATGTCATCCGACTCATCTGAAGGACGAAATCGCAACTGGATGAGGCAATTTGACTTCCTGCCTACTAGTGAAAATATTTTTTAAGAAATCTAAGACCGTTGTACTTATTGTCCTCAAAGAATTGGGACATACTTAGGAGGAAAATACAGTGCTAGGGTTCTCTCAAATGAAAAAATGCCCGCTTTCTCCCTTTAGAAAACATCCTTAAATTCGGGAAAGCCTGCTTGTTAGCCGTGCTGATAGACTACCACAGTTCTTGGAACTGTGGCTCTCCGAATCTATCGTGTCGTTATATATTTATTTTTATATAATTTTACAGTCCTACCAAGGACGTAATCATATTTTATGTCATATTTGGTTAGCTGTGTGGGATTTTATGTATTTCTAGCCGCGTGCTGTAAAGGCAACGGGATCAATTACATATATGAATTTTAATGTAAAGCTTGATGGACAGAAGTGTGAAAAACTTCGCATATCATTTGGAACTGGCTGACATGGCGGAAATGCCCTTCGATACCTACTTGCAGTATCGACGACATTTCTTAGGTGCTGATGAACCTACACCGCCACGCTATGCTAACGCAGAGATTGCTGTGTGCTGAAATGGGTGTTGATCGATACCTAAAAACTGAAGGCTGCCCTCAAGGAGGTATGCTATCACCACTTCTGTGGAGTATGCTGATCAACTCACTACTATACGAACTGTGAAATCTGCCAATACACATTCAAGCTTATGCGGATAACGTGGCTGTGCTGACTGTTGGTCGAGATCTCAGAATGGTGTGTATAAATATACAACGCGTCATCGATTTGTTTGACAGTTGGTGCCTCAGGCAAGGACTTTCAGTAACTCCAAATAAAACCACAATGGTATTATTTACAAAAAGGAGGAAACTGAATGGTCTTTGTCTTCCAGAAATGAGGGGTAAAACCCTTCAACTCACCAAAGAAGTGCAATATCTGGGAGTTATTCTAGATAAGAAGCTTCTTTGGAACAAACATGTAGAGACCAAGATGAAACGAGCTCTCACAGCTTATAGGCTGTGTAGGCGGACCTTTGTCTCGACATGGGGACTTAGGCCTCAGGTAGTAATGTGGATATATGTTGCTATCATTGGGGCGATGTTCGCTTACGCATTCGTAGTATGGTGGGTTAAGGTGAAACAAAAGAGTTTTCGCTGTAAACTAGCCACACTGCAAAGAACTGTGTGGCTGGGTATCACCGATGCCATGAGCACTACATCCGGCGCAGCTCTGAATGCATTAGTCAATTTGCACCTCTTGGATTTGTATATTCAGAGCACTGCAATGAGAGCAGCTCACAGACTAATTCGAATAGATCTATGGGAAAACAATGGACGTGGGGGGCACAGGGGATTGGACGACTCTTTGGGAGAACTGATTTTAGTTTTCGCAATGCCTTCCGATTATCAGATCCACATACATCTGTTTGGTAGAAGATATGATTTTATCTTGAAACGAATAGGAAGCTCGTACGAATCAGAAGAATACTTGTCAGGATATACTGACGTCTTCTATACCGATGGCTCAAAAACAGAAAATGGTTCTGGAGAAGGAGTATACCTCTTGAATAAAAACGAGAAGTGGGCTTTTCCTTTGGGACAATACACAACAGTCTAAGGCGGCAACCTGGATGATTGACTAGCCGTTGAAGGGCAGGCGCATCGCAATCTGTAGCGATAGTCAAGCTGCATTGAGGGCGTTGAGTTGTACTTTGATCACCTCAAAAATTGTTCAGGAATATAGAAACCGATTGAACTTTGTTTTTAGATTGAATACGGTGGCTTTCCTCTGAGCAACTGGTCATTGTGGTGTTGAGGGAATTGAACTCTCGGATGCCTTAGCAAAAGAGGCTTCAACTTTCCTCATGCCCGGCCGGAACCAGCAATTGGGGTATTAGTAGCATTGGCTGATGCTGCTATCAAAAGCTGGGAACAAACTTCCCATAATGACAGGTGGCGAAGCCTTAATGCTGCTCGACAGACCAAACTTTTCCTGTCAGAACCCAACAAACATACCGCAAAGTTTATCCTGTCGAAAAGCAGGAAAATTTGCAGAAGTATTGTGAGCATTCTGACTGGCCATAATTCACTAGTTGGGCATATGTTCAGAACAGAAATTATCCAAGGTGATATGTGTCCATCCTGTAATGAGGAAGCGGAATCCACGGAACATTTTCTATGTGAGTGCCTATGGACGCATTAGACATCAGATTTTTGGGGCTGATGTGCTCCAACTGCAGCGGGTAGCAGCACATCCACTAACGGAAATTCTGCGATACATAAACGAATCCAGGATATTCCGTTCGATGGGGGAATTGAGTACAATGGACCACTAAGATCTGACTGATCAGAGGCTTTGCCTCTCCCGCACCTCAAACACACACACATATGTTTTTACGCCCAAAATAGTAATTTCACCTGCCAAATTACCATATCCGTTAAAAAAACCAATTCGGAACGCTCATTTGCTACTTATAATGGTTTAAAAATTGAATTCTTAAAAGTCGGAAAATAAAACGCATGACGCCATCGAGCAAGCAGTTTGAATGTTATCTACGTGAAGGCATCCGGTTTAGTGTTTGTTACTTGTTACTTGTTATTTGTTACTTTTTAAGTAATCAATCAGTTTTTGTCCTTCAAGTTACTTTACTGTTCGGTAGTAATGGTAAGAAGCTGTATAGCAAATTCTGACATTTTTACCTGAGCGGCAATAAAACGTATGTTTCTGAAATCTGGATTCGAACCTTAGGCACGTTGAATATTCGGCGGTATATCTTCCATTGTGACTTGATTTGAATTTGAATAATAGTGACGCAAAATTCTAATGCAATTGTATATTATCAATTAAAATTGAAGTTAAAAGTTTAAACAATGTTAACTCACTGAAATGATCCTCACAATTTAAACCTGGCTCCAAAGGAATTAGATTCCGTCGGACGATGGCGATCCACTTCTTCTGAAAATTGCCTTTCGGAACAGCCAAAAAAGCTTTCTGACGGGGTTTTTGTGGAGTTATTTATGCAGCAAGGCACGAAACAATCTTTCATCTTCCTCCTTAGCATTTCACGTGGGAAATTAATACTGACAGGTTTATATTTTTATGAGTAACTGCCAGTTGCCAGGCTACTGAAGTTTTTTGGCTAGAGTTGTGACGTCACACGACATGGCGCCGACTTTTCAGTCTGTTTGAATTTGGTTGAAATTTCAATTGGTGATAATTTCAAAAACAGTTTTCTTCAAAAACGGTTTTTGAGAGTTTTGTTAGGTTACACCATAGAAGTGATTTCCGCCATTAGTGAAAATAAGGCGGGAAGTCTATTGAAGCGAATGTCTACATACGAACTTGAGCGTTACATACCTGATTTCGATTTCTCTCGACTTTGGAATCCTAAACTAACTTGCTGGGCATGATGTTGGTGCAACTGTTGCAAACTCTGCAAAGCCGATTGTCCACCATTTCCATTACCGCCCGCGATATGATGCCCGAAATGATTCAACCGGAACGGGCTTTGATTGGCACACGGTACGCCATTCACAGCTGCAGCAGCTGCCGCCGGTAAGTATCGCTGTACAACACTAGCCGCACTTAAATTATCACAATCGAAATTATTTACACTAAGTGCACTATGGTTACTACTACTATTGCTCGACACCAGCGTTGATCCTTTCTGATTATGGTGAAGTGCTTGGTTATGATTGTGGTGACTGTTTAATGATAAGTTCATCACATTATTCAGCTCTTTCTCTCTATGCTCGATGGCGTTTTTGTGGAGGCCAAGGATGGCAGCTATGGTGAAAGATTTTCCCACATCTAAGGATGTCGTCACATCCGAAGTTGTGAGTTGATGATGGGTGATTGGCTGGTTGGGATGCGATGATGCGTGGTGAAGATGATTGTTGGCCGAACTGTGAAGCGAGAGGAAATGGGAGAGCGGATTCGCGTGGTACTTCGATGGATTTTGAATCATCTTGATTCAACGCAAACGTTGATTGTATATACGGTTTCTGCTGATAACCCTAGCTTTGTTGACTTATCTCAACAGGAAGAACTTGTCGAATCTGAAATGTAGAAAAAATATAGTGAATTCTAGATGCATGTACATTTTAAGTAGGGTCTAGTGCAGTGAACAATAGTAGAGTTGGGTGCTTTTATAAAGCAGTGGTGATAATAACAGAGACATTAGATGGAGAAAGTTTCTTTCCATTGAGAATGGAATACCCGTCGGTATCTTTGTTATTTCTTGATAGACAAAGGTGAGTTGCGCCCCTAATGTATGCATATAAACTACGTATATCAAATGGAGATTAAGGATTCCACTGAAAGTTTATTTGACCAATGTGGGTTAAATAAGAACAAATATTTGCAAAGCTAGCCCGACGGCAAAGATAAATGAATTCTGTAATGCAGTGTCATTTAAACAGGGCAAAGAGCCCTCGATGCAATAATAAAGTTTGCATCCTATTGTTCTCGCGTGGATTCGTAGCATTAAGATTTTTTTTGTATTTGGTTTGATTCAGTTACGTAAACGATACATCATCACGGTATTGTGCGCTTAAGGAGTAGGTGTATTAATTTACCCGCAAGTTAATTTGATCTTCCCTTAAGACTCCATCATATTCGGACTGCAAATGACAAAAGCGAGCGCACAACATTGCAAGTGTTCCGGTCGGGTTTTTGTCTTCTAAACATTTCTGTGGATTGTTCATTGTTGCCTGTTGCTCTAAGATTACCCTCAACTCCATCAATTACACTTACTTTACTACACATCGTATCACATTTGTGAAATATTATATGTAGCAGGAACATGCATAAATATTTACGGCATTATAATGCGTGTCATCACTTCTAGGGTTACATATGATTACAATGAGAGTATGTATGTAAGATGTATGGATATGGATGCACGTTTGTGCGTACAACTTAAGATATATCAAGTGTATTGTCGGAATGGGGTGAGTGGTTTTGGAGCAATTGAAGCAGTGGCACTTATGCAGGACATCAGATTTCAAGTGATCATTATTCTATTTTGATGAGGTGAGAACAAGATGTTGCGGAAGGTGTGGAAGGGTGATGTGAGATGGAGGTAGATCAAAGGCACTTCAATAATTGAAGTTGATATGGAAACTTGGTTTTTTATTCATGAATATAATCAATGGCGCCAAAGTGATGTAATTTTCACAATGGTAATTTAAAGAACTGGTGGTAAACTCGAAAGCTTATACAAAGGAGAGGATGTAGGTACGCCTATATAGTACACATGAGATACAAAAACAAAACAATTAATTATTTCAGAAATGTCAGTACACACTAATTTCATCGTTTTCACTGTTTTGCCACCAAAATAACTATGATTTTACTTATTACGTCCAGAAACTCGTCCTCCTTGAACCTGCCACGCCATGCTTTCGGCACCGCATCTTTTTAACGACTCCAGATCTCGCCCCGCGCCATTTTTTGCGCAGGAAGAACTCAATTCCGAAAGTAGAAAGATAGAAGGAAGGCGTTCCCTGAGTTCTTTCTTTCTCGAACTTCGCACAGCAAGAGATCGGAGAAAACTCCAAGGTGCTGAGTGCTATATTTTCCTTTTTTCTCTTTATTGATTTAGTCTCATAGCATTGCGACCTTCGCTAAACATAACATTTTTTACAAAAAATATGATGAGAAAACGATTGTTGGAATTTCGTTTCATGCTGCCTATTTGAAAGTATATGTTGAGCTAATCCTCGAACGGATGAAGACGCATGACGAACGTTTGATTGACAAAAACAAAACAATTTCCGCCCTAGATCCACCTGTGTTAAGCGCAAGTGGATCATGTAAAATTCTAGTTTATGCTCCGCCTTTTAAGGTTTTGTTGAAAACATTGGTTGCAAAGGGAAGTAGCTCGGGGTTTTGAAATGTGATGTAATACAATGATCATAAATTCCATGGAGAGATATTCGATCAAGTGAACCTGCTCATGCCAGAGTTTGTTATTCCCTAGGTAATATGTTTGAACATCATCTGCACTAGCGTGAGGCTGTGTAGTATGATGTGAGAGACTGCCTAGTATACCCACTCATCGTGTACGAATCCTTCCCTTATAAGACTTATCAGTGTCCCAATTACGACTCTACGCACTGCCTGGTAGACAAGCAGAATATATATTTAGCACGTATGTACTTCCTGCATAAATTCTCTCTGACAATCAGATACTTATACTTCTGTCCGAAGTACTGCGCTGTGTTGGCCTAGGATTTTTGAAATTTCCTGCTCTGGATTCACTTCATGCATTCCCTTTGTCCCATTTTCTGTTCTAGATCGTGTACAATAGTATTTGGTTTTTCAAATGGTTATCTCTCTAGGAGTTAAAATGTTCTCTAATTTTTGACATTTCAATTTTGGATTCCCGCAGAACTTCGACAATATAAAATTACTGCTATTTTCGGAATTATGCTCGTAATGAAAAGAGGGACGAATACGGCTACGGTTACTTACCAGGGCAGAAGCAAGTCCTCAGAGGTGAGGCAGCGTCTGAGGAGTTGCCTCTGCCCTGGTAAGTAACCGTAGCCGTATTCGTCCCTATTTTCATTTTTGAACTTTGCGTGTTAACCCAAAAGGAGGAGTCCGTGGACCATAAAAAGTGGGAGCAAGTTGTTCTCCATTTTTTATGTTTCGACATTAAATGAATGTGAACTTAAGACTCCTCAACCCCTAAAAAGAAATGTCTATGCTCGTAATTCCATGGATTCAGGGTCGTCTAGTCTAGACCAATTTGCAACTTGTTTGAGTCATAACATGGAGCATTTCTATATCGAATTTGGTCTTGCATATGACGCTTATACAATTAATTTTGCAATTCGACCTCGAGGTAGCTTTAATTGAATTATCATCCCATTTAATGCTGTGCAAATGAAGGGGGGGGGGGGCAGCATGACAACTGACTCAAATATGCCGCACGAAGCGAGATTCGAATCGTAGGCAACAAGATTGAGCGGCTGACGTTTAACCAACTCGGCCATCGCACCGTCAAAGCAGGAAAATATAATATAACTGCGGCTTTGGAATTCCTGTTGGGGGCTAAACTTTATAAGCTCTTCTTCATGAATATTTGCTACATCGTGAAGACTATGTCCTTCTGTAGCCCCACGATAAGAAGACCAACTTTCTCGGTTAAGTTTCCTAGGACATGATGTCTTTGTACTCTAGTAAGTCGTATGATTTTTCTAAATAGATGTAAGATTCGTTTTTATGGAGTATTTATCGACCTTCTCAGAGAGTGAGTAAAGTAGCACTGTGCCAAGTGCCCTTGTGGTGACCTGCCCGTCGGAAATCGTGGGAGAGTGGACTCCACTGCATAGCCTAGCCACTGCTCCTTCCGGCTTCCATATACTAGTATTTGCGAAATAAAACTTTGCTAACGACGAAAACGGAGTCTAAGCGCACCGGAAATACGATCCGAATGAAATTTGATGAACAGGCAGGAATTATGAAATCCCACCCATACAGTGAGTGATCTAAATTTACGTGAATTTGAAATGGGAGCTCCCTATATATGCAAATATAGTCATATGGGGTGTCAAATGAAAGGTCTCGATTAGTACTTTCTAAACTAATATTAGTTTTTGACGTTGTCTATAATGTGGTTGAGTAAGAAGTCAAAAGGTGCACACCAAAAGTGAAACAGGCCTCACTTTCGGAAACTACAAGATCCAAAAATCTGAAAAAATCAGGGTGGTGTGTTTATATGAAATCTAGGCTATTGTCTGGGTACAGCTACCATTTCTCATACTACTTTAGAGTAAGTTAAGTTGAGTAACCTGTGTGATTGAAGCTGCAGCTCCAAGCAGTCGGGCTCCATGTATTGCTCCATTCTCCAACTCCTAAAACGTTTATTTAGAAAACTTCTTGCCTGTGAGAATCGTTTATTTGGACAAACTCTTGTCTGCGATTCTCACAGACTTTTGGGAATCTGTGGAGATCCCCAAAGGCAGAGAGTCCACAAATTTCTCGTTGCTGCGTGAGTCCTTTGGAGCAGACTCAACAGTGACGAGAGAGAATAAATATTACTCTCACATCCCCCAAAATTTTTCGAATCCAACGTGCGTCAAATATGTACGATATACCAGGCTGTTCAATAATTTTTATCGTTCCATGAGGGATGGTGCTAATACGCTGGCTATTTTACTTTTGTAGAGATAGTGCTAGTGTTTTATGAACACATATGGAATTTCATGTAGATCTGCAAGCTTATTCGTCTATTTGCACCTGTTCAATTTTGACGAGCCGCACACTTGTTGAAATTATGTGCATTCACTGACAATATAACAAAAATGCAAGTTTCTCAGAAACATTTCGGGCGAAAAAATAAAAAGTCTATCACCATGATCGTAAGTACAAACGACAGGTTAAGGAGGGGTGCGAGCCCGGTATTTCGGTTTTGAAACAGGCAAGGATCCAGAAATCGGACAAAAAAGTGTTAGTATAATTTTTTAGGAGTACAAAAGCAATCTTAATGGCGCATCTACACGCTTGCCACTTGCCGCAAACTCCAACCGAATCTTGGCTAGTTGACAAGTTGCTTGCACGTATGTGGCTAGTATTACGCCATCTCAACACGTTTGCCGCATATTGCGACCCAGCGGGGACCAAAGACAGAGCTTCGTTAAAGGTTCGTTCAGGATCAATGGCAATCTGTGACGCCTCAAAATTCCTTTATAAGAAACTTTGTGGAAGTACATCCGTATATGCATTTTTATTGTTTTGTTTCTGTTTGGGCTTCTTCGGCAATTGTTAATTGGTCTAGGCCTCTTAGTGATACGAATAAAATTTTTAAGTACAACAGTGCAGTGTTACAAATATAGACTTGGGTAAGTGGAAATTTTATATTTTACAAGTATATTATGGGAAAAACATAAGTTTCATTTTTAAAGCAAGTAAGCAAAGTATCTTTTAATCCCGCGCAGTAAAAATATTTTTTCTTGCTGGGGAAGTCCAAACTCCCAGAAATGTTAGCTGCAGCTCAATGAATATTCGACGTCAGCGAAATTCGCTTTCAGTGAGCAAAGTTGGTTCACACACTGCCTTTCACACCGCTCGTACATATCACACACATGTGCAAACACCCTCTGGTTTTTCCCCAAAAAACCGATACTCCATCAGATCGGCGGCAAGTCCTAGCGAATAGGCAAATACCAAGCAAAACACCCTTTCCAAACGTTTGCCTTTCGATTGTTTATTGATGGTTGGCAAGTGGGTGGATGCGCCAGATAGCTAACAAACGCTAGCAGCCACGCCAAACACTCTGTCCACACGCTTCGGCTTTAGACTTTTTTTAAGGCTTGGCAAATATGCAGACGGCACTTTACAACACCCATCCTACTTGCCAAGCATATTCGTATGTATATCTCCTTCCGTTTTCTGGCTGCACTAGCAAAAAAAAAAAATCATACATGAGAAACCATTTTCGACACACCTAAAAATCGTGGTTCCCTCATCGAAACTGTTGAATGACCTAATATATTATGAATTGGTAGGCCCCGGGCATATTTTCACCTCAGTTATTTGACCTGATCTTCAGACCTCATCCGGAGAGCACCTTAGCTGCTCTTTTCTATTCTGTTTTGTTTTTCAGCGCGATGAGATTCTTTTCCAAGCGTTTCTCATGCTGGTCTGGATTGCTTCCTCTACTCTGAAAACCTCAGTGCTGGTTCGTGGTCTGAACGAACCGAAGTATACAGAGGAATGTCAACTTAATATTGAAGACTTCTGGCTCAGCCATTTCAACGAAAGTAAATTAAATACTCAATTTGCAGTTCTGTCATCAACAGATATTCTAGTATGTACTCTAAATTTTCACATGTTTATGTTAAAACTTTCCTGACAAATATGGTAGACATCAACATGGCTATGTGCTATTTTTACTATGCCTTTGTCCTCGTCGAAGGAAAATAAATAGAACACTACCGAATCTTTCTTATGGTGGGCCCCCTCAACAACCCCGGTCGTCAACCGCGGCGATAATTACCAATAACCTTATTAATGATATGAAGGCAGCCTCTCTTTGGGAGGCCTTAAGTTCTTAGGATGAGGTAACCGCCGCGAATTAAATTATCCTGCTTTTCCCATGACACCCTCCCTATCTCTTGAGATTCAAAATTAAATTATACCATTTTTACCTAAAAATAGCAAAATTTTAAGGCGCCATAACTTGTAACCTGAAGTAATCGCCATATTTCTCAACGGGACTAGTAAGGGGGGACCTTCCCTTTCTTCTGCATATCTGCTCAATGGCGTCCACCTCCAAAGGTAAGACCATGATGGTATCAAAAAAAGGGCACTTTTTGGAAAATGTATAAGGGGGATGACCATTTCAAATTTCTGCCGGGGTTGTAGAAAAGACCTGCTAAAGGCTCAAATACAACAGCGGAGTGACTGCGTCCGTCCGCAGTGAGAGAGCTGTCAAATGAAGTTCACTACACGGACTTGTATGAGGCAATATACAACAAGTCCGCTGCGCAATGCGACACGCAGAAAAGTTCGGCAAATCGAACTTTTGCGATGCGTGAGAGAGAGTTGGTTGCATCATTTGCAATATGGCGGCGATTTTCGTTTTCGGCTTCCATTCATAAAAATTGAATTTAAACCGGAGGTAAGTGCACTATTGCTGGCATGAATTGTATGATTTTATTAACATAAAATATGCAAGCAGGTCGATTTTCCGCGTACAAATTAGCAGCATTTCAAATAATGTTCACGTTTATGCAATTAGCGAATACATCTTGCTATGCTATAATATAATAAAATCATACAATAGATTCCGGTAATAGGGCACTTACCTCCGGCTTAATTTCAGTTTTTATGAATGGAAACTTCGGAAATAATGGAAGTGACATTCCTAATTGCCACTTGCAATTCAATTAATGCCTTCCACAGTTCTCAAAACGAATTCATGTAAATTGATTGCATTCAAAAGTAACAGTAGTCTGTCATCAGAGCGAACCTTGCCGACGTGGAGTTAACTTAGCCGACCTGAAATCTTCATTGTACATTGAAGCTGCGTACGGTCCGCACCTTCTCTTCTCCGCGTTCGGGAGATGCGGAGATGAACTCGAAAATTTTGTAAATCCATTTATGACGAAAATTTACATTAATTTAACTTAGAGTGGACTTCAAACTACTCGTTCGGTGACGTCACTAGGCGCCTCAAATAATCTCTGTACTTTTTACCGCCTTTAAAAAATAAATCATGAATAAATGAAGGTTAGGAAAAGTGGAAATAATGTGGCCATAAATATTGTTTTAATTTAAAGAGTTTTCCTTTCAATCTGTTGCGACTTATTTTTCAATTTTAAAATAAATATTTAAGGTACAGAAAACAGGAAGCATTAAAAAAGGCATTTTAAACATCAATAAACAATTGGATTCTACTTCATTACAAACAAGGAATCTATGTACGTTTTCCCATTTAACATATACCTAAATGCATCTATTCATTCATATTTCTCTAAATATACTCAATGAAAAATTGAACTTGTCAGCCATTCAAGGGATAAACAATTCGGAAACATTTCATATGGAGATTCGTCAATGAGAGAACACAATCTTTGTTTATGAAAATGATGTGTCAATGTGTCAATACCCACATTATCCATTCATTCTTACAGATAAGAGTAAGCACATACAAATCCAATAAACTAAACCCAAATAAATTGGTATGATTTGCCTAAATAATTTCCAAAATCATTATTCCCAAATAACTTTCTGTTTGGAAAATATTGAATTTCTCTGATTGTGGTGGTCTATTGGTCACAATTGAGTGATATAACATAGTTCTACTCCACTGATTGTTGAACTAGATACTATACATATGAATCTCTATTAGCCCATGGAAATCTAAAGATACTGTAGGGCATTCAGTTCTTATTTAATAAATGCACCGATCTGATGTTTGGATATGAAAGCGATATGTCTTTCTCTTTACCTCGAAATACATCCGGAGCGCATTTGTTTAGTCCTCTTGAAAATAAGCAGTATTTGCCTCTTGAATATGACATTAAAATGGTTCTATTTATGACATTAGAATGAGTATAAGTCAATATGCTTTACTTGGACAATGATATTATCAGTTAAATACTACAATTATTATTCAAATATAAATAAATCTCATACTTGAAACTTAAGGTATAACGCTGTGATATTCCAGTGTCATGTAACAGCAGCGTATTTGGATGTGCTAATGGCACCTCCCCGGCAGATAAGCTGAGTCATAAATTTGGGGTCCGAGGCCAATTATTTCAAGAACCCATTTTCAGTAACCACCCAAACGAAAAAACCGAAAAAAATTATCGCAATCCACTCAAATAGTATCTATTCTCCGTTACGACATATGCTCAAATAAATTTAATAATAGTATATTATTATTTTTTGAAAAGTTACTGCGAACCCCCCCTTGAGTTGAATCTAAATCGGGAAAGTTGCACAAAAATAATTGTGTTTGGTTTTTCGTAAAAGTTCCACCAAGGTAAAAAATTGTTGCTCATGTCCGCGTTTAGTTTTTTTTCGAGGGGAATTTTCGAAATGTGGAGGCTTTCGTATGGGTCTAGTTTCCTAGTGCCGTTTACTTCCTTCAATATATCGGCATTATCCAACGACAAATGGTGTCCTTGCTCTATTACATGTGTGGCAACCGCGGGCTTTATTTGTGGGTTGCCACTCTTTCTTGCGGATTCGACCTCTTTTACGTGTTCTAAGACCTGGATGCGGACTAGCTGTTTTGTCTGCACTACATAAAACATATCGTGGTCTGGACAGGAAATCTTGTATATGCTGTTCTTTTCGGTACACCCCTTTTATCCTTAAAAGATTGCATTGAGTCCTCAGTAAGTATCGTCTACTGGTTGAAGTAATCCGGAATCCACGTTTTTGTAGCTGCCTTTTGATGTTCGTAATTAATTGATTTACGTAAATCGAATGGAGAAGAAACGCTGAAGAGAGGGACAGTTGGTCGCCGAAATACGTATTTGTATATATTTTAAATTACGATTAGCCAATAAATGAAACTACCTTTCCAAATCAATCGTTACCTCTACTTTCTTTCAGGAAACCCTAGTAACGTACACGACGTCTCTTTAATGTATGAAGTCATCCAAACTTCCGCTTCAGTAAAGGTTCGTTTATATTTGAATGTCTCTTCTAAGAGAAACAATATTACTGACAAATCTACATCTGCCTCTATACAGACGAAATACGAATGTTACTATTGCATAACATAATATTACATTGGTATACCCTCAGTCAAACTAAACCTGAGCTTTCCTGGTTTTTTGTTTTAACTTGAAAGAATAATGGCAGCAAAATTGATAGTATACGATAATTTTACTAGTGCACTCGGCAAACAGTTTTGAGCTGTATGCTGGAGTGGCGAGGGATGAGTTACGTGGTGAGGAGGCGTAACCAATTGGATTACCTGCTCTGCTCTGTTTTGCCATAGGTAGACACGTGAGTGAACAATATCTTTCTTCGTCGGTTGAATAGTGTATTCTCATATAAGTTTTTAACTTTCGAAGATTATTTTAACTCGCTTGAGGGACAGTTCACGGACGCTATACTGTCCTCGTATATTTACTTTTGCCAGACAATCTAAGGATGACCGAGAAAGTATAGGGAATGAAATTTCTGATTAGCAGCCAAGATCAAGTCCGACATGCAAACAAGCACCTTTTGTTGGTAAAGGTAATGGTAGCCACGGAAGAGACCAGAGTGAGCTGTAATCCTTCTTCATGATAACACTACCGCACAGACCGGGAATTTGACATGGCATAAGATGGGTTTGTCTCCCTGAGTTTGTTTGCCCGATGAAAGAAACGCTTGGAGGGAAATTATTCGGAAACAATGAAGCCGTCGTCGAGCATGTACGGAACTAGTTGACGTACGAGTTCTCAAACTTTTGTTATGTGCAAGCTTGTGCATCGTTGGCATAAGGGGCTCTAAGAAGGCTAGGTGAAGAAAAGCTTAAGGTGTAATCCAATTTTTTTTTTGTATTTTGTATTAATTTTCTAGTGAAATATCAACGACTATTAAATGTCGGTTTGGTGGTGTTTATATAGGTCAGATAAATTTTTAAAATATTTAAAAAAAAAAGATGTTTCCATTGATAGTCAAAATCGTTGCAATTTTGCTCTAACATTATCTACTCTATTTCATTCAAATTTAAATCGACTTGGCTAAACATTATACCAGCTTAGTTTCAATTTGAAGAACAAGGTTCTGAGACATTTCTGCTCATATATTTTGCCGTTATAGAGGCTATGGAATCGACCTTTCTCCTTCGGGTTGCCAATAATTCTTTAGAGACTTCTTCTCTCGAATACGGCTAAAGACTCAAGTCTCCGAGGAATACATAAGGAATGGCAAGGTTATGCATTAAGCGCTTGGACCCTACAATGAGACGTTGCGAGGAATAAATTTTCCTAACTTTATTGTTCCCAGTTGATCGGTGCTATTGGATGGTGTTGTTGCTGCTGTGAACATCTTGAGCTGCTCTTCCCATTACGTCAATATGGCGAACATAGGTCAATCGCTGGATGGAGTTGAAGACAATAGTGCTTCTCGTATTTACATTAGCATCACAGATCACCTTTTCTCAGGGGCCAGATTAAAAAGGACGCATGATAGAGCATCTCTTTCAATATTGGTCCTGATCAGTCTAGTCAATCTTGTAAGTTTTGTCAGCATACTGAATTTTTTCATGGCGATGTACAACTTCACTCTAGCTATGTTATCACAGGCGGGATTAAAGTCGATAAAAAGATGGTGCAACAGATGATCATATTCTAGCAATTTTTCCATCGATGCTAATTTGTCTGTAGTGAAGCTTCATTGATAGGGGGCGATCATGTCATAGGCCTATGACGCTACCCGGTTCCGATAGGGAATAATATCTCATAGATGATGAAAGCATCTGTCAGTCATTTTTAGTTAGCTGGACCCCCAAATCATCAATATGTTACTTATTGAGCAATTCATCAAAATACTGAACTCATTGTTACGATCGGAAATCAAATTTCCCTATTCGTTTCTTGTTCTGTCTGTGAAGTCGCTTCTGCCTCGACAGATATCGTGGTACCTGCGCGCCCCTGCTTTCATTGCCCGGTATGCACCACTCCCGCCTGATTGTCACAGAGTTTTCGAGGTGGGAACCCGGCACCCGAACCGGGCCCGAGGCACTATGTCTCCGTCGCTAAACCTTCAAGTATGATTTTAATATCATGACATTTTCCCTCAAAAACCTCGACAACGATAATGACATCTGTTTGTTCTCTTATTAAGTCATACACCTTGGCCACATGGTTCCGGATTTAGAAAAGGAGATAAGCAGAGTTGAATAGAAAAACAAAACCAATGTTCTCGATTTGACAGGTCATCCCACACTTTCAATTTGCATTAAAAAATATCGATTGCGCCGAATAGTTTATCCATCTTGATGCCAATAATGGAGCCAAACTTGATGTCGTTCAATGCATTAAGTTCTTCTTCGCTGTTTCTCAATCACTGCTACTCAATAGCTCTAACCATTTACAATTTCATGAAAGCGCTAGGTTCTCAGGATACTTTTGCCTGAGACATTATCGAATTAACGACACTTGGGGCTGACCTGCATGGTCAATTTTCGTCACTTTTGGGATGATTCCGTCTGCCTAGTTGACTTCAGTCACACCGGACGGACATTTCGATCATCCTCAATTTAAACAGTTATTATAGGTTACGTGGAAAATAATCTTTACAAATATAATCTATAAACAATTCAAGAGCTCAAGACTAATATGGTCGCGATAGAAATTTCCTTGATATTGTTTTTCATATATAAATGGTAAGTCTTCATAATATCTTCAATAAGGAATTGTAGAATTGTCATACCAACGTTTTTTTCAATATTGAAAAACAAAGTCCATAGGTAGACTATATATGGGCTAATACGAACGACTGTTAAAGAAGAAATTTTACCAAAGGTTTCAAAGTACATAAATATGAGTGAATTTTGCAGGTAACAAGCGAGCTTGTCGAAAGAAGAGGGAAACGGGGCGGGAGATGTACGACTTATTCCCTTTGTCCTTGTGACTTCCATTAGATGGAATGATCGGAGCACATTAAGCGCCTGATTAAACAACTTATTTGTGAGCCTTCATGTATAGTATTTATATTAATAAGCAGCGCATTCATTCTTTACATTGATTGATTACAAGGTAAATATTTATCCCTACATTTTGATGTTTCTAAGTCGAAAATTTTATTTCATTTTGAAACTTATGCCTCCCGATTTGCCGTAATTATGGCAATTTTGATATCGAACAGCGACGAGGGTTACAGGTAGAAACACTGGATCCAGTGGGAAATCTATGCGAGCCCTCTCCAATTCCAAAATCAACGTAATTTGATCAAAATCTTTGGGAGAACCCCAGGTCTGAGGCACCAATTTCACATGTTCATCATCAACTATGGGCGTTTTGGAAGTCTTTGGAAAAGCTTCAACAAACCTGCCTACGTTGATTTTTCCAATGTTTCAGATAGACTTCAAACTTTGGAACACTGCGAGTAGTTTTTATTTACTTATGGAAACAATATACTGATGGTAACTGACTATTCTGCTTATAATTTTTGTCATTACGTTATTGTGACTAAGAACTCTGATACAAAACTCCGATCAGAAATAGTTTTTTCCTTGTAACCAGATCGCGGAAATATTGGAATGTTACTGAGAAATACTAGAATGTTACTGAAAATCAGGCTGAGGTATGCCTCGTTTCAGAGTTCATTTTTTGAAATGCCTTTTAAGAAGGACCGGCATATGAAGCCATTTCGCCAAGTAAGATACGTGCGCTATTGGTAGGATCACAGAGAGAAAACTTGGGCCCGGATGATAATTATATGCCCCCTGAAATTGAATAATCTATTTTTTAAGTCTCTCTACCCCGCTCCGGGGTAACTGTTATGCCAAATCAAGAATCCAAGCTTAATCCTTATAAAGGCAGATTTTTTTAACAATGTCCCTAATATTCTTCTCTTTTCAAGGGAAATAATCCATAATTCTTAAAACCAGAGCACGAAATTTGATTACCGAGACCGGATGAAAAGAAGAACTTACACAGAATTATGCTCATTTTCACTCAGGAGAACTCATCTAAACTTCACTGAATAATTAACTTTAGCAATGATGAAGGCAATTTTATTTTATTTTTAAAAAAATATTGGGATATTTACCAAAATAGCTGTTCATCCAAAACACCTTTTGTTTTAATACGAATACATTTTTCAAAGCAGATATTTTTAGGTGGTAAATTTAAACTATAGGTCTTAAAGATCCACTAAGATTAGCACTTCTAGGAAGATGTTTGAATTCTCTGAATATATCATTTTGTTCCAAGTCACCACTAAATTCCCAAATTTCAACTGATTCATTCAAAGAAGAACTTATCACTGGAAAAGTCACTTTTCACATTCAAAATCTAAAACCAACAAATACTTCAAAATACACTTATATATTCCTCAAATCGATACAGCAGTCCATTAAGCGTGGCAATCAACAACGTCCGAAACCATTCCCGTTTAAAAGTCAACTGTACAAGGGTACGCGACAAAAGATCACTTAATGCTATCGTCCTGAAAATACCAACCCGTCTGCCAGCATAGACAACAAACGAATAAATGGGCAACTCTTAAACCCTTAAATCTCAACACGATGATGGCTTCTCCACTTTCATTATGTTTTCATAGCACATCATCATTATGGTGCTCATCAGCATCATCATCATCATCATTGGCATCATCATCGCACATCCCCACGCGCTCAGACTCGTCTCAGTCCCGACCACCCACCCGAGACCGACAAACAAAAAGCCAAACAACCAAGCATCCGACCAGCCAACCAACCCTCTTCCTTATACATGACTTGCTACTATATAAAAGAGGGTGCTATTATTGCGAAAAAAGGACGAATCTTCCAAATTATATTTCCACATGAAACCAATACAATAGTAGTTGCGGAAAAATACACCCGTCGCACCTCTTCACAGAACCAGGACGTTCCGAGGACAATTACATCACCACAAGTTCAAAGCCTAGGAGCGTTCTGGGAGAGAGTGGCATGGGCTCATCCTCCGTGACAAGGACGAAGCGGTGGTGTCTAAAAGGCACGCACATTTTAATCATCATTAGGTCTAATATACCCACAAATATTAGTGGCGCTCTCCTCAGCCTTGATTCAGACTTGCCGTCGCAGTATCGCCAGGACATGTCTTATCCTTACGCTTGTATGTATGAATCTCGGCCCCACCATTGGTGGATTACGCCTTCCGTAAACATTGCTTCCGCAGCGGGAAGAGGATGGTAGGGAATGGTTTATGTACCAAGCGGCGACGTTTACACAGCACTTTTACACATGCGATCCTGGACCCCTCTGAAAAGGACAAAAAGGATACGTGGCATGCACGTGTGTGCGTTGGGAAAACACAATGCAGTCAGTGGGTTTGTATTCACCACTGGGAGTTTTTTAATAAGTTCGTTCCTTACAGGCTGAACACTGTGGTGGACAAACACAATTTTTGTAGACTGCAGCGTGGGCTCTGATTATGTACATACACATCTATCTGTGTAGGTACATTCTGGTCGGATGAAACCATTATTGAATAGTTACAGAATTTTGACTATGGCGATGGGGCAACGGGCCGGAAGAGATTGATATTTGGGAGAAATTAATTAACTTTGACGTGGGAGCTGAATTAGAAATTTAATGGTGTACATATCAGTAGAATCATTAGTGCTAAAGAAACTTGAATGGGTGCTTGAAGGAATTTCATCACATTTTCTAATATAAGAGGGAAATAGGATCATATTTATTGAAATAATATAAAGAACACAGAAAGGAGATGGTTAAAAAACGTTGCCGCAAGTAAGAGCCAGGGGTCCTTAGGTCACCGTCAATCATATCAAACCACCGCTGTTTTGCTTGGTTTTTGGATCACTTCCCATCTGCTAGTATATGTGATCCTTATATAGGTATAGCACCCCGGCCATTGTACCCATCACCGTTGATGGTTCATTGGAATATGTTTCAGCTCCATCCAAGACTTCCCGAAATGTCTGTATTGTATTGATCTATGCCATGTGTTGCTAGAGAAACATATATAATTATCGGTCACTCTGGGAAATGAATTCCATTGCACGATATAAGTATATTATTCGCTTTACAATGCAATGGAATTATTATTCTTCCTTAATGTATGTATGATCTATCCTATCTATTGCTATACGCTTCCTGATCTTTATATCTATGATATCTGATTCATACCCAAGCAATTCTAAGTTTAAGATTTATCAATCCTCCGATGACACAAAGGAAGCAAGTCTGGACAATGGCTTCAAGCTTTCGAATAATGGTGAAGATTACTCTCTATGGCCCATTGCCGTGCAGCTGGACAGAAAGAATATTGACGCAGGAACCCCAACTTGACATTTATGTAGTTGTATTTCCAAAGTGTGAAAATGCAATGTACAAACTGTAGTCGAGTTATTAAAGAAATATATCATGACCAATTGAACCTCTCCACATTCTCTGACCAAGCCAGCATACAGAATTTGATCGACAACTAGAAGAAATAACATCAATGACAGAATTCAACCTCCACGCAGATCGGTTTTGGGCTTCAAATTTTTGGGAGGTTTTCTCCCGATGCCCCGTCTGTGCAGAGCACTCCATATACAGGAAGGTCGTGAATGTGAAATTGGTACTGGAAAATCTAACCCGGAATAAGCCAGATTAGTTCAGTGATTGTTTTTGCGACAACAGGAACAGGCAAATAACCCTTTGATTATCGTACTTAAGACGGGTGTCCCTGTTCGGAATTTTGACCGTAGATTCACCGTATTGATGATTTTATTCTGCTTGAAAAAATGGTCCATATCCACTGGCTGTGGTAAGTAGCTGCTTTATCCAGAAAAGATGGAACCTTATTGAATGATAAGCAATTGGGAGCCAGGGTTATGTGCTATATCCACTTCCCTAATCGAGCCAGTCAGGTCTTACAGCGTTCCTCTCGGTCGCCACTTTCAACTTACCTTGCACCAGAGTAAGAAGTACTTTTAGTGTAGGGGCACACAAAGGTAAACGATCATCAATGTCAGCGCCTCCCTATGCGTATGTAAAGAAGATATCTTGTAAATCTACTGCTGACCGCGATGTGCCCAATCTAATTAGATACTCATTGTTGCTCAGTTGAAACCCAACTGGCTTTATGGCAGACTCTGCGCTCTAATAATTTGGGATGATAAATTTCTTCTCTTATGTGAGCGAGATTCGGGGCTTATGGTGCAAAATGTCTGACGCATTGAACGTTGTTAAATTCCCGCTTCTTTGAGGATTTTTAATATTTAAGATTCTATTAAACCAGACGAATAAATATAACACATCTATTAGTGTTAGGAAGTCTCTAGCTTTGCAAAGCTACTCTGATTGGTCCACATGGATCTCTATAAATCAATTGAAACATCTCATAACACCTGTTCGGACGAGAGGAAATGATGAAACTTGCATTTTCACAGGATCCAAATTTCACAGGACAACGGACGACCATTCTTGGGTTGCCTTTATTGTTCTCGATGAAGTCCTGCCTTTCAGTCAAAGTATTATGTAATGTCGTCATCAGGTGAATTTTTAAATTTGTGGCGAAAGTTCGTTCTCCAACCTGATCTTCTCTCTCTCATCATAGAAGGTAGTAGTCTCAATGGCCTAAATAGTAGCGTTGCTGGTTAGCATGAGGCCACTGAGAGAATTTTATGGCGAAAAAAATGTCTCATCCTCGCATGAGCTGTTCCCTAGTTTAACATATCTTGGTGGCAAACCCTTCCGAATAGCTGAGTGATATCGAGAAAAATGGAGTACACCTCGTTGATTGCATTTTCAATCAGATTCATGATCTTGCGCACTTTTTGAATTGTGGAACAATTTTCACGGAAACCAAATTGACCAAATTAGGGAACTAGTATAAGATTTCTGTTCAAGGTTCGCTGGAATGCACCCCAGCGCCCTCTAGAACCTCGGTCCATTTTGTGATAGAGGATTCCACTGCATAACGTAACCAGCACCCTACAGACAAGTGTTGATGATGGCTTCCAGCTTTTGGGTAACAGTAGTGGTCGCTTTTCATGTGCTATTCCAATATAGAAACACAGAAAGAAATAGAATAGCATAGAATATTATCAACTTGATCTTGGTGTTTTCTACCTCCGGCAGAAACGACGTTGTCGAGATAAACAAACTGGTCAACGCTTTCAACGGTCTGCCCGGTAATGATGATAGAAAGAGTGCGATGACTTTAGTTGGTGAATACGACTCTACTTGTCTCTCATTTTAAATCCAGAGCCACTTTACCATGGTTCATGGCTAGGTGAAACAACAAACAGATATTTAAGGGAAGATGCCAAGGATAACGCAGCATGAAGAACTTCACCGATAACAAGAAAAAATAATGTCGGTAACAAGATGCAACCCTGACGGACTCCACTTTAGACTTTAAATTCGAGATTTTACTCGATGCAGTGCGTGTCTTCAAATTCAAATTCGGTAAGATAGTCCTTAACTCATGAAGTGCATGAATCTAAAATTTCAACAAAATTGTTATAGCAAATAATGTTTTTAACATATCGTTTATGCAAGAAAGGTGTTTTTTGCTTCAAATTTTAATTTTTCACTTTTTTCTGCTAAATGTAGGTTCGTACAAAGCAGAATAACATATTTTAATAAAAAAAAAAATTCCCAGATGATTACAGATCATTACGAAGACCTGGCAACCAGAGGAACCATGATGAGCTATAGTGTCGCCATTTTGTTTTTATTACCCACAAAAAAATTTATTTGAATGCTTTTCAATGTCAATAATATCATTCAATGTTGCGAATAACAATAAATGCTTCCAATTTTTCGTACAAAATAATTGAGAAGTATTTACAGGGATTTCGCCCCTTAATAATTGTATATAATTTTTGTAAGTGTCTGGAGAATCCCCTTAAGTTCATCCTAGAAATGTCAAAAGCATAAAAGATACTATCAAGTATAATAACGAAAAGTATCATGGAAATCCAGCTATCACTGTCAAAGGTTTAGCAGTTCAAGATTACGAATTTTGTGCATCTTAAGTCATGCAAATAATTAATGAGAATAACTGACGTTATACTTAATGGGAATAACTGACATATGAGTAAAACTCCAAGGTCCCATTTATCAAGAAACTTCCTTTCGCGGTGTAAAATAAAATCTTATTAAAATTAATTCACTGTCTGTCTGTCATACGCACTTTTCTCCAAAACGGCTTCACCAATTCAAACGAAATTTCGTAGGCACATGTTGACTATGATATCCCACACATTCAATGAGTGGCATAAATTTAGGTGGAGGTTAAAGTGAGCTCCCCGTATATACAAAGAGGGGATGTAAACATTTTTTTCACCTAATGTACCCATGTGTTCTCGATCAGTACTTTCAAAAGCAGATTTCAGTTTTAAGTGAATTCTAAAATGAGTGAGTGTGACAAGACCCAGAAATCTGAAAAAAATTCACGGCCATATGTACCCGAAAAATGGTAGGCAATGAATTTTAAGGTTTTTTTCATAGTTCTGTTCAACCTTCAAAAATATTCTCTTTGAATTTTATTTCCAAGATATTTGGGATAATTTTGTGTAAACATTTAAAACCAAAATGGCTTTGACGAAATTTTTCTGCTGCTCTTTAGATCGACCATTTGATAAGTTTCTTTACTAATTACATCAAAGAACATCTCGAAAGCTTGATCGACAAGTTTCCACTCCCGATCCTCCTGCATTAACCACATTAACATCCTATGCACAGTTAGATACTAGACAGCTACCACACTCCCCCTGCCTCTGAAGGGGGAAATAAGTCCGAGTACGCACGATTTTAAATTGTTTTGCCCTTGAGCATGAGCGAGATGTAACGAAAATCCGATCAGCTGTGTTTGACATACCGCCCGGGCTTGCCAATGTATTGGTGAGATCGGTAAGTTTTTGCTTATGCATAAGTGAATACGTGAAACAACATTTTGCTATATGGGTGAGCATGGCAGTAGTACCAAACCAGCAAAAGCTCACCGATCTCTCTCTTACTATTATAATACGATTTGACGAAGATTATGCCTTTTCCTTGTTTAGCGTCTCTGATGTGTACAGATAAGCTTCTGCAGCTCCTTCGCAAGTCGGGTCATTTTAGTGTAGGTACTGCCTTTGGTAAATCTACTGTGACCCTATGGATCATTTTGGAGCAGTGCACGGGATTTAGATCTTCCCTGCACCTGCTCTTCATCGATTTCGAGAAAGCTTTCGATAGCTTGAACAGGAAGTGTATCTGGAGTGCTCTCAGGACGGCCTTTCCGGAGAAACTAATAGCTATTATCAAAGCTATGGTAGTGTTCTTTCAGCGTTATTATATGGGAGTAACACATGGAAAGTAAACTCCACTGTTACTCAGAAAGCTTCAAGCTTTCGTCAATACCTGTCTGTCAATACCGTTACATCATCGGAGTGCGCTGGCCTGACACTCTCTTAAACGTACACCTTGTTCGCGCGCAGGCTTGGCACTCACGAACGATGGCGCTTAGGTTAAGTTAACGCGCTATACACTTTGAGAAATTACCATTTTACAGTTCATACATTTCCCTGCTTCACTACTAATGTTAAAACTAACATCGTCTTTGAAAAGTACTAATTGGGACCTTTCATTTGAGACCCCATATGGCTATTCTTTATGGAAAATATGTTACACCCCCTTTAGCATATATGGAGACCCTCCTCGCCCCTTTAATTGATAGTAGATCCATGTTACTCACTACCTGAAGGGTATTCACACTTTCCACCAAATTTTGTGTCAATAAAAGTAATCGTTTTTGAGAAAATGGGTAACACATTATCTATAAGAGCAATTCAATATCGGTTTGCATCTTTACTTCCGCTGTACCTTATTGAAAGGACATAAAACATACCTGAGGGCACAGATTTCACAACAAACAGCGTCGCTTTAGCTTTGAGAGCTGATTCAATTGATCACAACATGATTCAATCTTGAAAACGCCTATTTAAAGTTTTTCAGGTCAAAACAAATATATACACACATATACCTGCCTGGCTAAAAACCCAAAATATTAATTCATATTTTTTTTAAACTACAAGAAATACACACATATTACAGACGTAGATATTATGCTCACCCTAAACAAACAAACATTGCCTATTACCGAATACTACGCTTATATAGGCACGTATATAAATTGATCGTACACATATTTCCGATTTACTTCCTGCACAAAAGCATACATATGTACAATTAAATGGGGTTTTCCTGCTAAATTTCTAAAACATGCAAATATACTATTATTAACTTGATTTGTGCAGATATCGGAACGGGATATATTTTGAGGCCTAGATTTCGGTTAGGTACTATGATTTTTTTCAGATTTTTCAGTTGGATATGTTTTGAGAACGACACTTGTAACACTTTTTGGGGGTCATATTTTGAGCCATCACTCCTAGGCTTCACACGATATCAAATATGGGGCCAGTTTCGAAAAGTACTAATTGAGCCCTTTAACTTGATACCACACATGGCCACATTCTGTAAAAAAAAATTTCACCCTCCATTCACATGTATGGGGAGCCCCCTTTAAACTTAACACAAAATGGCGCTACTTACTATATGTAAAGAAAACAACAGACCACATGCTCTTATTAAGTTTCGTGACAATCGGTCCAGCCATTTCCAAATAAATCGGGTGTGACAGAGAGAGAAACAGAAATATGAGTAAAATGCGAAGAACCCAAAAAAGGGGATCTCATCTTCGAGCTGAGAATATCCAGCGTAGGCAACACTGATGACTTTCGCACTCAAATCAAAAACTCACTTGGAGAGAATGCCAGCGAAGCAAGAGCAAGTGCTTTAAGAGGCTCTGCTCAGAATCGGACGTAAACCCGTGGGGATGTGCTTATAGAATCGTGATGGGACGCATCAGAGGCTGTTCATCTCCGCAGATTACGTGTCCCACTCTCTTGCTGAAAATCATCCCGGGGCTATTCCGGAGCAAGAAGAGAGCACCTAGACATTCTAACCACCTCTGATTGTGACGGCACTTCAGCCAGTCACCTGAGACGAGCTGCTGAAGATCTGCAGTAGAAAAGGAGACAATAAAGCGCCGGACCTGGACGGAGTACCAAATTAGGCCCTTAAGTTTGCCGTGAAATCCAGGCCGGATACGTTTGCTGAGTTGTTCGAAGCGTGCATGTCCGAGGGATTATTTCCAGCGGCATGGAAGTGACAGAAGTCGGAATTTCTGCCTAAGCCTGGTAAACTTCCAGGTGAACCACTCATCAATCTATAATATAATAGATTACTCCCGGTTGTTGAGAGCCAAAGCGGCCTTTCAGGTGGGTAGTATGGGTTCCGTAAAGCCAGATCAACTATTGATGCCATCAAATTAGTTACTGACTTGGCCCAAAATGTAATCTACTGTAAGGGTAGTACCAGCAAATATTGCGTGGTAACCGGTATGACACTGATGACGGACCCCAGGAGTACGTTGTTTCCGCAGGTGACCCACAGGGCAATATATTTGCGATAAATCATCAACTGCTAGTATGGCCCTGGCGAGGATGATGCTGAACATGGGAGGGTCATGGCATACCTCTAGGTTGCTTATAGCCATAGTGGTGACCTCAATCATGCTCTATGCGACCCAAGTTTGGAGGGAGGCGTTGCGGATGTCAGTTAACACTTCAGGACTGTCTCAGATGATGCAGCATTCGTCATCTCTGCAATTATTCCGATTGACTTGGCAGATGAGATGGCAAATATATACAATACGAAACTAATCTCTCGCTTATCGCAGACGAAGAACGCTGAGAGGGAGAGATCCATAAATAGATGGCAAGAGCGGTGGGAATGCTCGGGAAAGGGTCGGCGGACTCACTGGCTCATTCCTGCCATCAAGGAGTGGTTGGAGAGACGACACGGTGAGATTAATTATAATCTCACCCAGTTTCTCACGGGGCACGGAGGATATCGCCAACACCTGCACAGAGACCTCATCCGATTGTCCAAATTGTGAGGGAGCCCTAGAGGACCCGGAGCATGTATTCTTTCACTGTCCGAGATTTGTGGAAGAAAGGAGGAACCTAGAGGAGACTATAGGAAAGGTGCAGGTACCAGAAAATCTGGTGTCGAAAATGGTAGCACAACAAGAACATTGGAATGCGGTGACCTTCATGATCGCATCTATTCAAAATAAACTGCGAAAAGCAGGGAAGAAAAAAGACGATTAAGCTAGAATGAGCTGACTTCGGCTCGTGATGTAATAGTTTAGGGTGGTTCCACGAGGCAGGGAGGGAGTAGGGGGTGGTTTTATGGGTAAAAATCCCACACATGGGATGTCGAGACTAGTGTCTTTTGAAAATTTCCACCTCCTCGAAAAAAAAGGACAAACAGACAGACAGACATTGAACCGAATCTAATAAAAGGATGTTTTGTATTCCAACCAGCATTAAACCTTCAATTGCAATTGATTCCAAACATACACAAATTGAATCTATTTATGGCAACTCCGTTCCTCTTAAAATCCCATTGAAATGTTCAACTCTACATTATTTAATTTTCCCCGCACAATTTTCAACCCTGATGTTGTTTTGAAAGGGCGGAAGATTTTATATTATGAAAAATATGGAAAAATCTGTACAAAAAGCGCATGCGTTAGTTTTTATAGGGTGGTATATCCCCAACACCACAACCGCATGAAGCTTCCTTGCCGCCCTCGGTATCGTTCTACCTTTATTCCGATGATCCTTGAACTGCCACTGCACCCAAAGTATCCTCATCGTCCGTTTTGTGTACATTACAGAGGCTATGAAGTAAAATGAAGTGGTGGATTTTGGGGACGCTTGTTGTATTTTCTGTCGACACCGCTATTTGTTGTGCCTTGGAGGGTGCGGACGGGATATTAATGGGCGGAGATTTTATAAGATTTTTTGATGTAGATATTTATGAGAACGATTTTCATATTAATATTACGGTCACCATCAAAAATATGGGTATATAATATAAAATGGAGGCGTTTAATATTTTCACTGGTTTTTCGGGTGGATATTATAGAATGCCAATGGACGGGCTATTTGAAGGCATTTGTAATTTGATTTTGAATGTACGGGGGACGGGTTTTAGATTCAACGATTCTGATGATTTGAAATGCATTCCTTTGATGCATCAAGTATGGATAATTCAGAATGCATCCGGAGATTTTTTCAATCATTCGAGGATACTTTCAAATATGTAACATACACACCATACAAGGCAACACAGCGTCTAAAATGGGAGTACACTGAAAAGGCAAGGTAAGCAGTAGCATACCGGTTTGTGTTAAAGGAGCCTGCTCGGAAAAGAGAAGACCTTTTTGCACCAAATATGTGGGTTTGATAATCAAGGGCGGAACTATTAGAAATAACTTTCAAACAGAGAGACAGTTTTAAGCGGTTTCTTTGAAGTTAGCCAGAAAGTAATAGTACATCATTCGACTAATTTTTCTTTCCCAGTGAAAGAAAAGTCTGCCCCAGTCTGCGGTTTTTATCATTTACGAGGGATTTATATTGTAATGTGGTTATCGTATATCACTTGACTCAACTGTAAATAAGTACCTGAGACAAATCAGGGTAATAAACCCTGCGAGCGCAATGCTAAGTGCCTATTAGTATACCGTAACGATCTATAACTATTATTTCTCGTTTATGTGAAGCTTTTTTAGGTCGTTTTTTCAAAAATTTGCCTTTCATATTTTTTGAGAATGATGGGGTCTTACATCAACTTAATGCTGGACTGGGCCAAATGGGGAACAACTTACTACCTATTTCCCAAACTTCACAGAAATGTCAAGCGATGACGGCTTTACGGTTTCTTACCAGGACAGAGGCAAATCGTCAGACGCTGCCTCACCTCTGCCCTGGGAGCAGCGTGACCGTAGCGGCTCGCAGATGTTAAGTGCTCCTTTCTCGCCCCCCTAGGATACATGCTACCTCCGACGTGATTTTCACACTCCTCTGACACTCCAGTGCCTCATAAAAAAGCACTGATCTCTCAAACAACCCCTCAATATGCGCCAAAGGAAGGCTGACATGAAAAATGATTTTTTTTATATCGGCAATAAAAGGTGTGTTCCAGGACATATAAGCCCTGTAGGTTGTTATTACCAGGTTCATAATTGAATTTACGATAATGCCTGCTGTAGCGCTACCACCTTGCGAAGTGTCCCCTACCTTGATTCTACCTATTCTAAGAATTTCGATGAACTTACCGATGTTCACCTATGCGACGTTCCACGCGAAGAGGGAGTGCCGGTTTGATACACGTCGACAGGTAGCGTCACCTACTCGGACACTATATATTGATGGTCGTTCACCGGAAAGTCTCTCAGAACCCGTAATCTGCCTATTCATGACACCGCTGATTCCGTTGCGAGGTCAAGAATTCGTTCTTCGCAGCATGGGCTAAATAGTCGCTATTACTACCTATATTCTGGGGAAAATTTGAGAGGGTTCTTAAGTAAATTTATAAAAATTTGTAATATACTAACCTCTATATGAGCAGATATCGGAATGGGGAGCCCGAGATTATTATCCTGATTTGACTCAGGTACTCATTCACAGCTGACTCGACTGGTATCCGACGTCAAATTACGATGCAAATTCCCAGACCAGTGTTCTTTGAAAAATATGGAGTTCTTTGAGGAAAAAGAAAACAAGTCGGAAACCTGATAGATGCTGGTCACGGTATGCGATCTGTGAAACTTTTGAGCAATTTCTTTCCAGTCGACTCATGAGATTAAATTTTTGCCTGCTACTTGTAGTCTAGCCTAAAATTGGCAGACAAGGGGCAGCTTCCCCCAAATTACAATTTTCTTACCCCCTTCATCAGTACAAAGCTACCTAGTCGAGATCAATCACCAATCATCTTCCTCGTACCGACTCCTGATTACATCTCCTCATTTATCATTCACTAGCCAGTTTAACATCAAGAAAATAATTGAATTATGGGAATTATGCGAAAATTTTAAAAAATAGCATTTATATGGGAATGACAACTTTCGAACAATGAAAGTGGAAAGAAAGGTTGTCAGAAAATGAAGTGAGCAGAATATTGTGCTTTGTAAATGTCCAAATTTAAGTCGGGTAACATCTGACGTGATCCTTCTTTTTTGACACGCACAATATACACAACTTGCGAATCATTATAAACCATTGACATTGATTTACTTAGCCCCACTTTACTAAGGATTATTCAGTAGACAATCACTCAGTAAAGGATGGGCGATGACTTTCTCTACAAATCTTCAGACGCTATGGTGATACTCTTAGTAATGATAAAAACCCACTACTTCAGAATGGATGATGGCAAAGCGGAATGGCCTAGATGGTACACCAGATAATGCTCTTAAACTAGCCATTCATCCAATATATTCGTTAAATATCTCAAGGGATATTAGGCAGTAAGGATCCTCTGGATATTATAAAAATGCGAAAACTATACACAGCAATACACTAGAAAGCAATGGAAGCTAACTAAGACTTATCTAGAAAGGATTGGCTGTCCCAATTGTCTCATAGTTATTGTTATCTGCCTTGCGAAAAGAAAATTTGTATATGATGCTGCCAATGTATATGACTGAAGATCGCGCGTATAAACACCGACAAAGTGGGAACGTAAGTCTTTATGTAGGCCGACTTTAAAGAGTACTCAAACAATGCGAGGGTAGAAGATCTTGAAAGTAACTTGTAGTAGAGGGGATATAGAGATATAGCCGAGATATCTGCCCCAACTTTGGGTGGTACTTCAATATCAGGGCTACCAAATAATAATTGTGTCCATAAGCATATTCATCATAATGATAATACAGCAGCTCAAAGTGAGGGAGGGGGGAAACCTATTCTACATTAGGTTAAGTTCGAGAAAATTACTTCCAATTAATCTTACATAAGCTTACCTGCTCATCGGGGGGAACGTGCTGAATGGAAAGGTAAAAAAGAGACCGTGACCAGATACGGTAATCATCCAGGAAGGAGCAAATTCGTGTGTACAACAATCCTACAGAAAGTAAATTCTAGGCGAAAGCGTGAATCATATTATGCGAAGCATACAAAAAAAGTAATATATGACTAAAAGCCGACCCAATAAAAATAAGTACAATGACCTCCAAAGGAAGACCGAGTAGAGAATTGAGATAAGGTTCAGTAGTGATCCAAACTTTCAAAACTGAACAAGGATTGCAATTATCAACTCAAGTTAAATTGGATAAGATCATTTAACTTTAATAGTCCAATTCTTTGCAAACCACACTTTTTAGGTACACCGGAACATAAACTGGGTTTTTACAATCAATACTCGATAGATTTAACAATTAGATTTTATTAAATAATTTATTTAAAGAATGAAGAAAAAGTGAAGTGACTATTTGCTCGTTAGAGGCAGAAGAGAATAATCTCGCTTCATGTGTTTCTTTTCTGCCCCTAACTCATGGCACCCTCTTCTCGCTAGTCTTCCACTCCCTTGGCGAGCTCTACAAAGTGGATAGTTCCGCGCCATTTATTTGTTCGCATTCGCAACATTCGAAATAAATTTCGAATGCTGCGAATCCTGCCGCGTCACATCACTCCGCCCCCAGATGAAACCTAGGGGTTTCGGCAACTGATCCCGGAACTTCGTTCACCGTCAATCCACAAAACGGACACGACGCTGCTTCGGGGCGGACACGGGTTTCAGCCTGGACAGAGAGACCGCCTTCCTGTGTCCACCGATCTCGAGCTGGAAGAAATGTTCTCCCCGCTCGAGAACGCGGTACGGGCCCTCATATGGAGGCTGCAGCGGCTTCCGGACGGCATCCGTCCTGACCAGAACGTGCGTGCACGTGTCCAGTTCCTTGGGCGAACAGGCAGGTGTGGACGAGTGTCGGGTGGGTGGTGTGGCTTTTATGCGTCGGAGATTGTCTCTCAGCAGACGCACCAACTCCGACTCTGTGGGAGCCATAATGGCGGCTTTCAGCGTCCGGTGCCAACGTCCCAGCATCCCATTGGATTGCGGGTGGTATGCAATAGTCCGCTGGCGTTTAAAACCAAGGAGTTTGCCTAACTCGGAGAAAAGGGTGTACTCAGATTGCATTCCCTGGTCAGTGATGACCACTGCAGGGACGCCAAAGCGAGATATCCACTCTCGACAGAGGGCTTCGGCACATGATTGCGCCGTAATGTCTTTCAGAGGTATTGCCTCAGGCCACCGCGAAAACCTGTCGATGATTGTGAGACAATACCTATAACCGTGCGAGTCTCGCAAAGGCCCTACTATGTCGAGGTGTATTGTGTGGAACCGCTTGGTAGTGCGGGGGAATGAGCCCACTTCTTTCCTTACATGCCTGGAGACTTTACACTTCTGGCATGCGATGCACTCTCTGGCCCAGGAATTGACATCCTTATTCATAGAGGGCCACAAGTATTTCTCGGTGACTAGCCGATTTGTTGTCCTGATGCCTGGATGCGCTAAGTCGTGAACTGCGTGGAACACTTCCTTGCGATAGGTGGCCAGAATGTATGGCCGAGGTCCCTTTTCCGAGTCTTCGCAGCAGAGCCGAAGATGGGCAACTCCCGAAATTTGTATTTGGGGTTGGATTTGAGGCTCTGAAGTGCTGCGTCATCCTCCTGCGCCTTGGCAATAGCCGAGAAATCGAATGAGGCGGGGATGTTAACCTCGGAGACACGAGATAAAGCGCCAGCAATTATGTTGTCCTTGCCGGACACGTGCTGGATGTCTGACGTAAACTGGCTTATAAAGCTCAGATATCGAAGCTGACGAGGGGACGCTTTGTCGGGCTTTTGTTTCAAAGCATACGTGAAAGGCTTATGGTCCGTGAACACTGTGAACGGCCTGCCTTCTAGGGAGAAACGGAAGTATTTGATGCTCAAATACGCGGCGAGCAGTTCGCGATCGTAGGTACTGTAGTTCCGTTGAGCGGAATTTAACTGCTTCGAGAAGAAGCTCAACGGCTGCCAAACTTGATCCACCTTTTGGTGAATGGCAGCACCTACTGCGATGTCAGAGGCATCAACAAAAACGGCTAGGGGTGCATCTTGCAGAGGGAATGCCAAGAGTGTAGCGTCGGCCAGTTGTTGACGGGATTTGTCAAACGCGCAGATAGCCTCTTCAGACCACACGATCTCTCGTGTGTTCTTAGTGTTGGGGCCAGCCAAGTACGCGTTCAAAATGGACTGGTGATGGGCGGCCTTGGGCAGGAAACGACGGTAGAAGTTCAGCATGCCCAAGAACCTCCTCAACTCCCTCACTGTCTTTGGACGCGAGAAGCTTGTTATCGCTTGCACCTTGTCTGGGTCAGGCTGTATTCCTTCAGGGGAAATGAAATGGCCGAGGAATCTCACCTGTTTTTGGAGAAATTTGCATTTCTCAACGTTTAGGACTAAACCGACCTCAAGGTGACGTTGAAAAATGCACTCGAGATGGGCTAAATGCACAGACCGTTCCTGACCGATATCCAATTCCACTCATCCACGACTTTGCGCATCACCTCGCGAATTGCCGCATCTTTTCGACCTTGGACTTAACCAAGGCTTATCACCAAATTCCAGTAGCTCCTGAAGACATTCCAAAGACGGCAATATGCACACCCTTTGGACTCTTCGAGTTCACCCGGATGACTTTCGGATTGTGCAATGCGGCGCAAACCTTTCAAAGGTTCATTCACTCAGTCCTGCGAAACCTGGAGTTCTGTTTCGTATATTTGGATGATGTTTTGGTCGCTTCTTCCACTGAGTCTGAGCACCGCGTCTTTGCTGTCGAACGACATCTTGAGTAACGAAAATTACGAGTTTGCAATGAACACGCGGTGAGTTTATAATGAAACGCGGTGAATTTTGCTCCGACACGGCAGGCCGCACCCTCAAATGCACGCACGAACACAGAAATGACGACCGAAGCGGACGCTCTCCAGCGCAGACCGAAATCACCACCCAGAAACCCGCCAAGAAAACGGAGAACCCGCGATGAGAAACACTTCAACGCCGTCTCTTGCAGCGATTTTTAATTATTATTATCTGAACTATGAATATAATATAATAATATATATTAAATATACAAATGCGGAATAAATAGTGTAGAAAACTTCTATGTGGTTTTTATAGTAAAAGGTGTGGTTGTTGTGATGAAGTCAATTGGTTGCCAAATAATCGTTCGTTTTCTAAGTTGCTGCTGCCAATGTTGAAAGGTGATCGCGCTCGTTGAATTTCTGATGCGGCAATAATGCTGGTGTCAGCTACGTTTGAGATGGTGATGACTGCGGCTGCGGCGGCAACGATGGTGGCTGCGGCAGTGATGCTGACGTCTGGCGCTGCGGTGCTGGCGTCTGGGGCTGCAGTGCTGATGTTTGGTTAACTTGATAAAACGCACTCGAAATCAGAGGAACAGAACGAGTCATCTGAGGTATCGGCTGCACAGGTTGTTCAATAGTTATGTTTACAGGTGAGGGTCCAGCCTCTCTTTCTTCACTTTGGATACTGATAGTACTAGGACTTTGTGCTTTTCGGGGTCACCAGTTTAACTTTAATAGTCCAATTCTTTGCAAACCACACTTTTTAGGTACACCGGAACATAGACTGGGTTTTTACAATCAATACTCGATAGATTTAACAATTAGATTTTATTAAATAATTTATTTAAAGAATGAAGAAAAAGTGAAGTGACTATTTGCTCGTTAGAGGCAGAAGAGAATAATCTCGCTTGTGTTTCTTTTCTGCCCCTAACTCATGGCACCCTTTTCACGCTAATCTTCCACTCCCGTGGCTAGCTCTACAAAGTGGATAGTTCCGCGCCATCTATTTGTTCGCATTCGCAACATTCGAAATAAATTTCCTGCCGCGCCACAATCACATGGTACGGATGTGACAAGAAAAGTCATTAGACGTGGTGAGAGGTGTTCGAAACGTTCAAAATTTGTATACAAACCGAGAGAGAGATAAGAAAGAAGATAATAACCCCAGAGGGCGGTTACACGTGGGCTTAGATGGGTGGCATTTATATATATATATATACAAATGCGGCGGGTGCATCTATAAGAACTCTCAGATGTGCATTACTACACTGACACATATACGTTTAAACGCATATTTGAAAAATTACATTTTTTAGTGCAACTTTAAAATATTTTAAAAAACTAATTCTTAGTTATTTTTCACTTCAAATTTAGTCAGTTTCCTTTTATATTCTTAAGTTTTTAACAATAAAAAATATTTCCATATTTTTTATAACAATTTTGTAAATGTTTGCATCAAATTGGGCCTCATATACGTTTATACTTATAAAAACCTATTAAAAAAAATTCTTAAAAATCCTTAATACTCAGTCCCAGTTCTGCTTCAGCATGGAAAATCTGATTTTGCGTTTTATTTTTCTGGTGCAAGTGTCATGTAACGCCACAGATTTTTCGTGATTTTCAAACCCGGACTATACGCTCACAGCATCAATATTGATGTTTTATGTTCTTTGAACCGCGGGGGGAGGGTATGTTAGAACGTGCTGCCGAGACGGCAAATGCGTTTTCTACCATTAGCTTATCCTTGAAAGGAATAGAAGGAGCTTTCGACATTTAAGTGTACAAAACGGAATTCATTTTTGGAGAAATAAAGCAATGAGCCGCTTTCCAGCGTCTGATGTCTATAACATAATGCGTCCCGCTTTAAAATTGTTTTTCGACGTATCATCTTTCTTCCTTATATGATGGCATAACTGAGGCACGATGTTGTTTAAGAAACTGCTTGCACTTAGGTTTTTTCTATTTTACGTAAGGAGTTGATTTCAAGGCATGTGAAACATGCTGGTCTGTTGCCAGAAGTTCCGAGATTTTTAACACCTCTTCTTTCAAATAATTTCCCACCACAACTTCACATTCTTGAATTTCATATTCTGTTTCTCCAGTATAGTATCCCTCGTTATGAAAAAAGTGAAATGGTATTTTTTCTCCATTAAGTCTTTCCCTTAAACATATTCAAAATGGAGGAAGGCAAACTATTCTAAATAAAAGGTTTCATCTTAACAAAATGTCAATATTAGAAATATAATTGCTTTAAAACTCCCTATTAGTGATATTATTAGTGTCCTGATGGTTCAAGTGATTAGAGCGTTGGGCTGTCGTAGCGGAAGGTCGCGGTTCAAATCTCACTGGTGGCAGAGGGATTTGTTATCGTGACTTGATGTCAGATACCAGGCGACTCAGGTGCGAATGAGTACCTGAGTCAAAATCAAAAAAAAAATCAAAATCTCGGGCGCAATGCTGACCACATTGCCTCCTGCAGTGTACTGTAGAGTACCGAAACGATCTTGAATGAAGTGCTCTAACACACTTCAAGACCTTGAACCAATATGGATTGTTGTGCCAACGATTATTTTATTATTATTAGTGATATATACATGAAAAAAAGTTAACTTTTCCATCAAAAATTTGCTAACATTGCACTTTTGAATGATGCGTTTAAACGAATATGTATGTACCCTATTTAAAGACGATTCTCGCATATTGCCACATCGTTCGTGTAAAACAAAAGAGAGTTATTATTTGCATACAAATAATATTTCTCGTTAACTCGGCGAACAATTTGAGCCATAATACGCTGCTTTCTCAAACTTATTTTCGGAGTAATAGACCAGATAAGAAAAATATTGCAGTGCGTTTATACGTATAAGTGCGAATGTATGTTCACCTTTGGCGTTGCTGTCAATTTGGACCATATTGAGTCAGCACCGACCTCTTCTATTGCAGGCATCGACGAGACAATACTCTTAAATCTCTTTTTTGTAAATCTATCGCAGGAAAAAATATTGTGGTTATTCTTCTCTTATCTGCAAAAACTGGTGGCCCTGACGTAATCAGAAACGACAATTTTCGCGAAGGAGGCAAGAGCAGCAAAACGGATGATGCTACTAGGTATCGAGCTTAGAGATCAGAAGCAGTCCCAGCTACTACGAGAAACTTCAAAACCTCGCAGGGGAAGGCGAACAGCCAAACGTGGCGATCGAATCAGGAAAAAAATAGTCCCAATACTGTCATATTCGAAGTTAGATAGCGAACCGCTCCAAAACGGCCTTCATTTTTCCGGTGTCTTCACTGACATAATTTTTTTGATTGACACCGGTACGAACGTATCTGTCGTTTCTAGAAAATATCAGCATCACAAGCCTTTATGAATGACGTACTACGAGATCTGGACTTTTGGGTTTCCTCAGTCGATGATATTTTGGTAGGATCGAAGAACGTGAAGTGGCACTTCCGATACCTCCGGTTGGTGGGAAGGACTCGATGACCTAGTCATCAATGTAAGTAATCGCATATTTGGTACTGGTCAAGTGAAATATCTCGGGTATTTTATTGACCTGCAGTAAACTTGCGAGTAAAAGCGATCAAAAATTTGCAAAGGCCCGCTTTCGCAGTTTTTTTGGGAATGAAGAATCACTGTTAAACGAATTGCAAACCGGAAAGCAAAAACAACCCGTGGTCATCCGAAGCCAAGAATTTCGAAGCTCAATCACGGAGGCAACGTTACTGATTCATTTCCTACCAGGGGCACTATTAGTCACTGGTGCATCAATTGGTGCAAAAACTTGAGGACAGATGGTTGCATTTAGCTTTTTACCAGCAGACACTGACACTTGCAGAAGGGATGTATAAGAATGAACTGCCGCCGCTCGTCATTTTGGAAACATCCTCGAAGAGATCGATTTTGTAGCGAATGCCGACCACTAAACCATTGGTTTAAGCCTTTCATCATAAAACAGATAAGACTTCTCACAATCAGAGCAGACAATTGTCGTTAATCGCGCAATTCACAACGAGAATTGCCCTGCAACCCCTCCATATTTCCATATGGATTGAATATCCCGCGATGGTGCGGTGGAGAGTAGGCATTGGGTTGATATCCTGGCAATCATTTGGTTAAGGCTGCCAAATAGCCTCAAAGAGGACCAGGCGAGCTAATTTTGTTGCAACTCTGCTATTACATGAAGAGTAGTTCGCCGACGGTAACCCAGAAGAGTGTGATTTTCATATTTTCCTGCAAAGGAGCAGAGTGCAAAATAAATTTTTGTCTCGGTTTTGTTTAGAATTGCTGTGGATTTTTCCACATCCCTGACATACCACTGTTTTGATGCGCCAAGCCGCTTAATGCCTTCAAATCGATTATAGAAAGTGGCGAGTAAGAAAGTCGTAAACTCAACACAAAAGGCAATCTATTGTCTTTGAAACATTTTTATCCCTAGATAGATAGATAGATTTTTCAGATACAGGAGGAGTTGAAACTTTTTATTATATGGTTGGTAGTAGTTCTTGCAATTATTATCCAAAGACCTACAATGATAGATAACAAGGGACTGTGCATTTATTAAATATTATTTTGCCATATATGAGCTAAACAAACAAAGAAGGCTACAGCCGTAGAAGTGGACATTAAACAATTTTGAAGGAAAAAATGATGACATTATATTCGCAGGAAACATAAACGGTAAGGTATCACATATCGTTGAAAAACTGCAGAGAACATGTGAGACTTCTCCGTTATGCTGCATAGCATTTCAAAAACAAATAGTCCATTGCTAGCGGCGATGGCAGGAAAGAAGCATCTGCCCTTGATCCTCTATAGGTAACATGGAAGTGGCTAAGGTAGCACCACGCCTCTAAAACATGCCTTGCAAACAAAATAATCTGGGAAATCAAATCCATTAAACCAGGTTGCATAAAATTCAAGTAACTTTCATCACCAAACGAAGAGAGCAAATTTCCATAGAGATAAAGGTTGTGGGGTAAACTATTCATTCGTAAACGACACTCAGGTACCCAGGAGTCGGAAACTGAACTTGAAACCACAGGCGACCAAAATGTCAACCATAAATACAGTAGCAATTATAAGCGGTTCAAGGTAAAGCTATCACCTCCATATTTTTCTACATTCTGTACGAAGCCATATCCCGGCTAAATCCATTGTGAACCAACAACATTCGGATGCCCAAAACTTCTCGCTGCATCGAATTTCGGAAGCCATATCTTCAGCATTCATCAGTTTGATCGATGCACCTGTGCAAAGTTTGCACTCTTTCTATCTCCCAGGCTAAGGGTCTTCTTCTTTTTAGCTTGCGTCCCGTTCAACTCTCCTGTATCAAGTCTCCCAAAAGTAATGACCAAAAATTGGAATAAGCCGAGAGTGATCTATGCTTTTATCACATCCATCTATGATGGTGCAAAGCTGCATATTTGGTGGCTCAGATTCTTGTCGTGGTTGTTGGTGAGGAGCCCAAAATGGTTCAATAGATCGATTATGAGCACTCATTAAAAAGAATATCGAGGAAAACCGCTCTAGAGCTGCGGTCTACTTTGCTGGACAAAACAGATAGAATGGTCTACCGTGATACCTCCACTGACACGCAGTCTTTCGCACCAAAGTGGACCAGCTCCGAACAAAAATATCCAACGCCAGTTCAGCTTTCGAAGCATAGCGAAGCATATAAAAAATTGAGCCCATACTTACCTAATATTTCAGACAAATAAGGTCGACCGCGACGAAACGGGCAGATCATTGTCCAGACAGACGTTTGAATCGTGTCCAACTCAACACCAATGGAACACTACAACCTGGAAAGGATTATCATAATAATAATCGTTGGCGCAGCAATCCAATTGAATCAGGGCCTTGAAGTGTGTTAGAGCACTTCATTCAAAACCATAACGGTACACTACTGTATTACAGTATCCTGTAGGAGGCAATATGGCCAGCATTGTGCTCGCCCGAGATTATTACCCTGATTTGACCCAGGTACTCATTCACAGCTAAGTCGACTAGTATCTGACGTCAAATCACGATACAAATTCCACTGTCACCAGTGAGAGCCTTGTCACAAGAAGACCAGAAGCAATTTCAGTTAAGGATACAAAAGCTCAAGTGATCTACGACATATTTTGCAAATCCCTCTTTTCGAAAATTTTGGAATGTTTGGTCAAAGTTTCCAAAACCAAAACATAAAACTGGATTCAGCATTGTTTGTGAGAAAGTCGAAGGTAAATGTCCGTTTAAAGGACCTTAAATAGTCATTGAAAGACTTATTGCCCTATTACTGAGAGGATAAGATTAAATCACGCAGAAAGTGTTGTGGCAACTGGGGAAACCCAAACGAAAATTTTAGAAAAGCGACATTCCTATTAACGTTGATAGCAAAACTTTCATTGAGATTTGACTGATTCTAGTAAGACATTGAAAGCGCCCCCAATTAATGTGGCCTACAGCGTATCTTTTACCTTTAGGGCAGCCGTGACAAATTAACCATCATAATAATGAATCCGCTGGGAAAATTTAACACTCAAGATTAATCCTAGCTTCTCAAACAAGATGTGGAGAATGATGAGCAACATCGATATGAATGTAAGAAAATATCACCTGGCCAGACATTGAGGCTTTTCTCTAATATCAAGAAACGTACCCAAAAGCATGAAGAGCTTGATTATAAACTATCTTAATTTCTCTTGGGGCATGGGGGATACCTCAAGCGCATGCGTAAATTGCATATGAATGGGAAATAGGATAGTTCATCCTATTGTTCCGGCTGTTACAATGGCCTAGGGCACATTCTTCCATTATCTAAAAAGTATAGAGTAAAGTGGAATCCTAGAAGGGACTCTAGTAAAATCGAGGTTACAGGTTGGGGTGACAATACTCATACATACGTGATAATGCGATCCACTCTATAATGTGCAAAATGCACCAAAAGTAAGCCGAGAAAGGCGGAAGAGAGCAATTGTTGCTATGACCATAGTCGATAAACCAAAAGAGAGGTTATTAGCGAGGTGGTTTTAATGAGTAGGGAACCGACTCGCTGCTTTTTCTGTGGGTTAGTGCCTTTTAGATAGAAAGGCATAGAAAATTTCTCATATTTCCACATATTCTCCATATTTGTTGAAACTGGAAGGAAGAAATCAATTCATATTGTATTCACTAATCAATTTTCCAATTATCCCTTTGAAATCACAGCCGATTCGGACGCCAGATCAATCAACTGAAAATCATCAAAACCCTCTCAGGGTGCATTCCCACCTCCCACTCGCACCGTGGTCTATGCATATTTCTAAATGAATTTGAACATTTGCCCATTCAAATGCTATTCTGCAAATTAAATAATATCGCAACAAAATGAAATTTAAATCAAATGGAAGCCACTCAGTCGTTCTCATCACAAAGTAAAACTTTGAGCCCTTGGGATCGGTGCATCCCCGAGACCCATCTGTAGAGGGTTGAATCGTTACGAGGACCATGGAGAGTCAGAAGTCGGAAAATGTTTCCACGGTTTTTTAAGGGGCGCCGCACTCCATGCCAAGGATTTTCTCTACCAATTATTGTATTGCTCCCTTTTATGAAAGCAATTTTAATTAATAATTTTATATTGGAGCTGTTCAAGGTTGTATTGCTTTCTGATTGCGCAGTGTTTTCATAGTCATTGCCCGCAACGAGAACGGTGGTGGCGGCGGTCACTTCTCTGTTGCATCCCTTTAGAGCCTACACCTCAGCGGAATGTTATGGATTGCATGGAAAACGGTTGCCATGCGGCCGGACTAGATAAATTCTCTATTTATCTTTTTGTGTGTCTACAAATGAAATTTGTTCAACAAATTTTCATTTGGTTTTTGACGAATGAAGAGTGTTTAGCGAAATTAATTAGGCATTACATTAGGGCACGGATAATTGCAAACCAGACTTTGTAATTTTCCATTTTGTTGTGGTTTCATTGAAATGTTTCTATTTTGAATTATAAGTACCACGCGTTAGACCTGAAATAGAGGAAGAGGGAGAGCTGTTTAGTAATATAATCATGATTTTATTAGATCACATTCATTAAGGACTCGGCATCGGAATTTACATTAATTAGGGGTTGTTTGGATGATTCGATTGGTTATCAATGGAAATATTGTTATTGACCATGGACGGACCAAAAAATCAATTCGACTCCCCTAAAAAGGGTGGATGCTGTGGAGATAGTTACAAGTACAAATCCTCCCAAAATATTATCATCCTTCTTTTTTTCAATGTGCAGAGGTTAAAGGTGAGAGAACTTCCACCGCATCAATTGTGACATTGAGGATGCCCTAAGATCAGTTTGGATCTATTAATTGGAAACGTGTATAATGGAAACGTCTATAATAGATTTCGGAGTTATTTTTTGAAATACACGATAAAAGAAATGCCATTTTCTCTAAGAGATCACCACCCAAATGTGTATTCACTTACGTATAACAGCTACAAAAGCAGCAACCATCGAAAAACAATTTTCGCTCTCAAAAATTGTTTTTCGATGTCGTAGCCAACTTGATTCGCACTTGCGTGCGTGCGACACGCAAGTTGCTCCTTCCGCCACAACACTCCACCCCCAGCTAAAACCAAGGCGAGTTTCAGCGAGGAACCAGACCCACGCGTTTTCTTACTGGACAAAGGGCTTTAGTCTGTGGCGGCCTCAATTTTAGCATTGCCTCCTTGAGCAGACGCTACAAATCGGTAGCGTTGAGTCCCGGTTTTATGTTTAGAATAGGATCGCTTGGGAATCTCAGATTTTCTCCGTATACCAGCTACACGGGGCTTCCAACAAATTCTTCGCGATTGGCTGTTCGGAGGCCAAGAGGAACGGGTGGCAGGACCTGCAACCAGGAAGGGTCGTTTTAAGGTACTACAGCGCCCTTCAGTGTCATACGCCACTTTTCAAACGTCCCATTGGGCTGCGGGTGGTAAGCGGTTGTCCGGTGGCGTTTAAAGCCGAGAAGTTTTTATTGGCACATCAAAGCGTGGAATCCAGTCTCGACAGAGGGCCTCTGCACAAGATTGTGCAGTAATGTCTCTCATAGGTATTGCCTCAAGCCACCGCATGAACCTATCGCTAATTGTGAGGCAATATTTGAAACCGTGCGAGTCTTGCAAAAGGCCAATGATGTCGAGGTGGATTTTGGGGAAAGGCTTGATGTACCGAAGGGACACTGCTATCTCTTTCCTCACATACTTTGTTGTTTTGCACTTCTGGCGTGCAATGCACTGTCTGGCCCAAAAATTAATGTCCTTGTTCATGGATGCCCAGAAATACTTTGCGGTGACTAACCGATTCATTGCCCGAATGTCTGGGTGCGCCAGATCATGATCGGCGTGAAATGCGCCCGGAATATATGGCCTTGGTCCCTTGTCTAAGGTCTCGCAGTATATACTGGATGTTGAGCCGAAGGTAGGAAACTCCCTAAATGTGTATTTGGAGTTGGTCCTCAAGCTCTGAAGAACTGCTTCGACCTTCTGCAAGATACGCGGCGAGTAACTCACGATCATAGGTGCTGTAGCTCCGTTTAGCGAGATTGAAATATTTGAGGAAGAAGCTCAAAGAGTGCCAGATTTTATTCACTTTTTGGTGCAGACCAGCACCTACGGCAATGTCTGAGGCACCGAAGAATACGGCTAGGGGTGCATCTTGCTGAGGAAATGATAGAAGTGTAGCATATACCAGCTGTTGCTTGGCAACACAATCAGACGGGAGTTTGGGTTTTTCGACCCAGACAAGAAGGCATTAAGTATCGATTGATGGTAGGTGACCTTGGATAAGAAACGACGATAGAAGTTTAACATGCCCTCAAACCTTCTCAGATCCTAAACAGTTTTTGCAAGCGGAATGCTCGAAATGGCTTGCACTTCGACTGGGTCCGGTTGGATGCTTTCAGGGGTAATCACGTGGCCGAGGAATATCACCTGGGATTGTAGAAATTTCCATTTCTCAACGCTAAAAACTAGACTGTCCTCAAGGAGATGTTGAAAAATGCACTAGAAGTGCTCTAAATGCTCGGACTCAGACGAAGACGCGACCAGAACATCATCCAAATATACGAAACAGAAGTTGACGTTTTGTAGCACAGAGTGTATAAATCTTTGACAGGTTTGCGCCGCGTTGCGCAGTCCAAAAGTCATCCTAATTAACTCGAAGTGTCCGAAAGGTGTGCGAATTTTTTCCGCGCTACTGCGAGCTTCTGCGGTGGTAATGAGCATCACAAGTGCATGCTGTGTGGTGCTAAACATTATGCTTAACGAACTCAGATGTTGCGAAATTTTTGAGGAAATGCACAAATGCGTGCGTCAGCAAGTCCTTCAGAAACGATAGGAAGTGTGCTGGGTGAGCAGCATAAGATTTTTCCTAATGACCTAAGGGAAGTGGTGCGGTCAATGAGGGACCTATTATATATATCCGCTAGCAAACCAAAGTGGTGCACTGACAGGCGTTTTACGAGCTGCTTTTTTAACTGCCTATAAAAGCAATCCTCGAGGACGTCGAAGACAAGCTCAACTCAGCTTTGCGTGCCAGCCCTTCACTGAAACTTGCTTCGGCCACTCGCTTGCGTTCTTCTTTACCTTTCTCTTCTTCCTGTAGGCTCGCGGAGCGGAACCAGAAGACAAAGTTGATTGGGAGCTAAAGTTGGTTCAAGATTTTGTAAAAGTACCACTGCGGAACTCTTACTTATCCTCAACTTTCTTGTATTACTCGGGCAATTTCCCAACGTCGTCAACGGTAGTCCTACTAAATCTTTCGATTGAACCAACACCAACAGTTCTATTATCAAACCCTATCTACACTTCCATGTGATGACCGCTGGGAGCTCTTTCTTAACGAAAAGCTGCAAACGAGGAAGGATGAAGCTAAGTCTCCCGCGCCCAAAAACGGGACAAATTTTACCAACTGGTCCTCCAGGTTGGCGCTTGGGTAGGGTTGACAACCCTACACGAAAAACAAAACAAAGAAGCCACGAAAGGAGCCTCGGACTGGGTTAACTACACAACGACGAACCCGGCAACGACAACAGAATAACAATTTGCGCATTGTCAAATGTAATGTGCGCTCCCTGTACAAAGAAGGATCTGCCAAGCAGCTAGCCCATACCTTGTCTTAATATAGGACTGATGTAACAGCGTTGCAGGAGATGCGCTGGACAGGGACCGATTTCGTGGAGAAGAGTCACTACATCATATATTATAGATGCCATCCGGATGCTTGGAGTAGGTTTTTTAGTCAGCCAAAAAATGAAACCTGCTGTTATCGGCTTTGAAAACATAAGCGAACGGCCGTACACTCTGCGGCAGATTTGGAAATATAAGCCTCATTAACGTTCGCGCCTCTACAGAGGAGACTGGAGAGTCGGAGAAGGATATCTTCTACGAGGCAGTAGAACGAACCCTTGAAGCCTGTCCCAGATATGATATTAAAATCATACTTGGGGATTTTAATAGCCAAGTATGGGCGGAGCCTGTATTCAGGCGATATGTTGGCTCCCATAATTTACATAAAAATACCAAATGTCACACGAAATGGTTATTGGAGTTACCTGGTTTGTGCGGAAAGCGGTCCACAAACAAACGTGGGCCTCTCCAGACAGGACCACTTTCAAGCAAATTGACCACGTGCTGATCGAACGCCACCGTCTCTCAGCCTTGTTGAATGTTAGAACAAACGCGGGGGGTGGAAATATAGACTCGGATCACTATGTCGTTGGCATGGTGCTCCGAACTCGAATAACAACACCGCCTACAATCCCCTCTGGCAATCAGGTGAGAGTTAACACTGACCAACCATTCACAGCACAACCGTCCGCAACACCTATAAGGGGAAACGGATGCCGCAATAACCGCAATCAACAGAGATCCGTGAGCTGAAGCATCAACAAATGATCTTCACAATCACCTGAAAAATGTTATCATAAATACGGCCACAAACATACTTGGCCCCAGCCGCAAAAGGATTTGGAAGGGCCCGTTCGAAAAATGTAAGCTAGCAAAGAACGCGGGCAGACATGGAGACTTATCACGAACTCCGGCAAACAAAGAAGCAACTTCACAGATGGAAAAATAAAGCCTGCGAAAACCAACAGGTCTGTGAACTCTAAAAGGACAGGAAGCAACCGCACCAGGCGCGGAAGTTTTAACAACAAGTCAGCAGGATGAAGCCATACACACCTTGATGTTCATCCTGCCGAGGCAAAGAGTGAAATCTGATTTCCGACAGAATGGGCATATTGGAGCGATAGGTCGAGTATTTTGATGAACTGTTCAACAACCAGAATATCGGCAAGTTGGAGATCTCGCCAAATGAAGACGACGGACAAATAATGCCATCACCAAGTATAGAAGAGACAGTCCGTGCAATTCATCGGCTTAAAAATTAAAGGCCGCAGGGCGTCGATAGAGTTACAACCAAATTGGTTAAATATGGAGCCGACCAATTATCATTAACTTATGCCCAAGGTGAGGGACAGCGACTCAATGCCTAACGAGGCATTGTCTGTCCCATATATATAAAGAGAGATATCATGCATTGCAGCAATTATAGAGGTATCACGTTGCTGAGTACCACCATTAATGAAGGCAAGGCAAAATATATTTGGGCAACGTCAGTACCAGAAACCAACTAACCAACAACATCAAACCGCACTAATCAAACGGGAAGAATAAAAATATTAGACTACAACTTTGAGACCGTTGATAATTTCTCCTATTTAGGGTAGAAAATCACAACCGATAACAGCTACGACGATGAAATCCGCGCACGATTTCTGGCTGCCAACAGAGCCACTTCAGTTTAAAAAAACTATTTCGCTCGAAACGTGAGACGTTTCAAAATTCTTACTGTACAAGGCTATGATCTTGCCAGTCCTTATGTATTCCTCGGAAACCTGGGTTCTTTAGCAAAAAAATTGCAAACCCTTGGCCGCGATTGAGAGAAGAATCCTCCGAAGAATTTTTGGCCCCCTATATGAGGATGGAAGATTTCGTAGCCTACATAACGACGAAATCTATGAGCGATACCATGACCATCTGGCTGTGGATAAAATCCGGCTCAATAGGTTACGGTGGGCGGGTCACTTAATCCCTATGGATAAGGATGATCCGGCCCGGAAATCATATAAGGGTAATATCTATGGTAGGAAAAAACGAGGAGGCAGACCCTACCTGAGATGGAACGATGGCGTTGGCAAAAACGTCAGACAACTTTGAGGGATACCGAATTGGTGGATCTCGGCGCAAAACCGGGATGTCCGGAGTTCATTATTAAGACAGGCCTACACCAGCTACCTGTTGTTGTGCCGTTGATGATGATAATGAGCGACAATTTAGATTTAATCAGATCGAACAAATCACGATGAGCAGCAGATCAACAGATTTGAAAATATTTCACCAGGATTCCCAACCGTATATTTGGTCAAATGGTGAATTTCGGAGAATTCACCGCTCCTCCTTCTGTCTTTGTAGGGCTGCTTTTTCCACTCATACATACCATAAATCCAAGGAATCTCTAGTGAACGTAAGAAGAAAATGATCGCAAAGATTCAAAAAAGGACTACCCATCTTGATTGCGACAACTGAAGGAATATTTCCATTGAAAAAGCATTTTGTCACTGATACGATTCCTCCTTGCTACCGGTGACGATCTGCTTGCTCAGACGATATGGAGGACTTTACTGGAGTATGATAAGCAAACATCTCTACCTAGCTGACGACAACTGTTTACACTCTCATCGAGTCATAAAATTTCGCTAAATAGCTTCGGATTTAAAAAGGGAGGCAAGCAGAGTCGGATTGAAAATACGGGAAGGGTCGGAAGGAGCTAAAGCGTATTTCGTCGAACTGGTAACGAAAGTGCGTGCACTTGGTGCACGGGCTATATTCCATTTAGGGGATATTGGTCGCCATATATATGGGACGGAAACTTATTGTTCTGTATAATTGTGGTGTACAGATAGCTGAGAAGTTAGAGCACAAGGCTGTCGTACGGAAGGTCCCGGTTCAAATCTCACTCACTGCATCGTGATTTGACGCCGGATACCAGTCGACTCAGCTGTGAATGAGTACCTGAGTCAAATCAGGGCAATAATCTCGGGCGAGCGCAATGCTGACCACATTGCCTCCTGCAGTGTACTGTAGTGTACCGTTACGGTCTTGAATAAAATGCTCTAACATATTCAAGGCCCTGATCCAATATGGATTGTTGCGCCAATTATTATTATTATTTAAAGTGTGCGAATCCCAAACACTAGTGAAACTTGGCGCCACTTAACTGAGAATGTCATCATTTTTTCATGTCAATATTCCTCAATAAAAGGGAAAACTACACAATTGTTAATTTAGAGCAACCACTGACAGGCTTTATTTTTTAATTTTTTTTTTTTTTGTAATGAAGATGAATTAAATTAAAAATTTTCTTGAAAGACGCACAACTTCCTCGAGTGGCTTTGTTATTTCAACTTTCCCTGTAAAGGAATCGACGTTATGCTTTCTCTTGTTTGATACTACATAGATGCCCTCTAAGTAGGATTGTTCTTGTTGGTGTCTCCTCGATGGGGTCGTTCCACAATACCTTGATAGTAAGTTATGCTTTGCGTAATTCTGCAGATGCAACATCACCATATAAAATTAATATCACTATTACTGAGAAGACATGCATGCAAACTGTCATCTAAGTAACCTTGGAAGTGTTGCTTAGGAAGGAGCAATGACCTGTATGGTCGACCAGTGAATCGCATTAAAACTATGCCGAGATAGGATTGCCACTTGCCACATTTGAAAAGAAGGTCAGGCTTCCATAAAGTGCTTGCGACAGTTCACATTGACTGTATAATGCCTCACCAAGGTATAGTGCGGGACATTTATGCAATAAGTTGTGAAAAGAGTCTTATCCTTCAAGAAAATACCGTCTCAACTCCGTACCACCACTCCTACCACTACCACACTAACCCCATTAAATGTCAAACTTTCATCTAATTTCATTAAAAAAAGATTTAATTTAGCCATCATGGCCCAGAATTCATGGTCCCCGAAAACAAAGATATCTCCAACAGGAAGACTTCTATAAATTTACACACAATTTACCATCATTGTGGATGGAATTCGCTCAGCAAACTTTCTAACGAGATAATTTAACCCGTTCAAAGTGGCTTTCTCCCATCCCGAAAGCTGTTAATTCGCCGAACCATCGTCCCACCGAGTTCTCGCTCCCTTCCTCACTTACAACCGCACAACGTTAATTCACAAAGTCAGCATCTTCCCCGAAACCATGAAAATGTTGAGCCGTTTCGTTATGACGGGGATGATGGGGTGATGAAAGCACCTGATTATCCTTCGCCCGAAGTGTATCCCCATTTTGCGTAAATGTGAAAAGGACGAAGCTTTTCACGGTGAATGATTGGATAATTTCTTTGCTATAGAATGGAGGTAGCTATATTCTGTGTAGCGGAAAATATGAAAGGGATTCACCCGAAGTTTAATATCTTATGAATGCGATCAATCAATAAGTCGATTTTTTATATTAAAATATTACCCACTCAAAAATTACTGGTAGGGATGCTTCGGCAGAAAAAGAGAATAAATGATAATCCACCCTCGGTGGATGAGGAACCGCCTTAATTTCAGGGGATATTTCATAATGCCCTCGGTGATGAGGGTAACTTAGTCCTCGCGTTCGTTTCGGTATATAAAAGCTGAAAGAGAAGTTTTTTCTGTGTGTATTTGCAAGCCAAAAATATTTTAAATTCATTTAGGGAGGAGATAAAAAGCATTCCTGTTTAGCTCGTTCCTTGCTCTCGCATTCAGCTATAAATTCCTCTGCCTTTTCGCTTCCAAGATTTATATTTTACTTTTGTGTATTGGCCTGGCTTATTAGAGGGATGAACATGAATAATAATCTGAATTTGTTCTACGGTATCTATGTTTCTTCCTTTTACTTTACATCACAAAGGATCATCTTTTGATCTGAAAGTTGGATTTTTTTTAAATTGTTTTTTTGTACCCTCCCCTTTGAACATTGAGTGTGTACATTGTTTTCCTATATTTTTCTGCCTATGAGGCGAAAATAAAGTCATTACTTGAATTCAAAATTGTATGTTAGGAATTTGAAATTAAGGATGAAAAAATAGGAATACCCTGACTAGCAGTGAGCAGTATTTTGCAGATTTTCCATCGTCCATTAGTTCGTGAGGTTGTCCGTGAATAATGAAGAGCTCGCTGACACAGTGGCGCAAATCAAAAATCGAAAACTCGCAATCGAAACCTAAGGTACCTGTTTCACACCGACCACTCTGTTTCAAACAATCGCCAACAGTGCACCATTATCTAATCCATAAAACATAAACATACTCTTCGTTCGTTCGAAACGAAGGTGATCTTTGCCATGTTTGCCAAAATATGAGTCCAGTGCATGTTTAATAGCAAGCGATACCGTTGCCACTGGTAAGGGCAAACTATGCAGTCAAGTTTAGACGACGGCAACCGCTATCTAACCTACCTCTATAGCAATCCTGTGAGAGGTTGTCACATATTTCACCAGGCGCATCCTAGGTGGATAAGGAAGTGTCCACAGTGGGAGGCACGACTTTTGAATGCAATATAGAAATTAAGTTGATACATTTGTGATGTGACTTCCACCAGATTAGAGAACCAAACTACTAGTGTAACCAGAAAATCTTGCTGTTGAGATCATCAAGGGAAAGATGGAAGCACAACACGAAAAAAATGAGCCAACAGTTCAACAGGACCCCTCTTCAATCCCCGAACTATATTTTGTTTGTGCATCGTCATTTATAAATAAATCTGAATACCATATACCATGGTATTCCAGTGAGCCTAACACTCACAGCGGCAATTAAGCAATATTACCCCAATTCAAAAATGAGTCAAGCCGCAAACTGAAATGGCAGGTTAATCCGTGAAACCGCTAGAAGAGGATGTATTTGGGGATGTACTTGAAAACATGGTTACTAAAAAGAAATAACAAGATAATTATGAGGAAATAGCGAGTACCCTCAAATAAGCGACCAAACGGTAAGATCACATAATAAAGGACAGCATGCTTCTCCGCTGGCGATCAAAGGTTAGTATAGGTCCCAAGGCGAAAAGTGGACTGGTACCAACGACGAATCATAAAACCTGGGAAACACCTGATGAACCAACACCAACAGTTCTACTATCAAACCCAATCTTCACCTCCACGTGGTGATCGCTCCGAGTTCTTTCTTAATGAAAAACTGCAGACGGAGAAGGATGAAGGCGAGTCTCCCGCGACTAAAAACGGAACAAATTGTACCGACTGGTCCTCCAGGTTGAAGGTTGGGTAGGGCTGACAAGCGTGCATGGAAAACCGACGTTACGAAGAACAACTGAATAACGATTTGCGCATTTTCTCATTGAACGTGCGCCCCTTTACATAGATGAAGCTGCCAAGCAGCTAACCGATACCCTACTCAATATAAGGCTGATGTGGCAGCGCTGCAAGAGAAGCGTTGGACAGAGACGGTTTTCCTGAAGAAAAACCACTACACCATATATGTGCTAGTCGGGAAAGCGGTCCTCAAGCAGGACCACTTTCACCCACATTGACCACGCACTGATTGAACACCGCCACCTCTCACTCTTAATGAATATCAGAATATATAGGGGGGCCAATATTGACTCGGTTCACTATCTCTTTGGCATAGTGCTTCGGGCTCGAATTACAATACCGCCTACAACCCCCTCTGATAATCAGGTGAGAGTCAATACTGAAGCCATTCACAACACAGCCCTCCGTAACGTCTATAAGGGGGAGATGCGCAATAAAAGCAGTCAACAGATGTTCTGGGGCTGAAGCATCATCAAATGATGTTCACAATCACCTGAAGAATCTTCTCATAAATCTGACCACAAACATACTTGGCCCCAGCCGCAACAAAAGTCAGAACGGCTGGTTTGACGATAAAAAAAAGCTAGCAGCGGAACGGAAGAATGCAGCATATCGTGTAATGTTGCATTCTTAAAGAACGCGGGCACGCGGAGAAACTTATCACGAACTCCAGCGAACGGAAAAGCGACTTCACAGACGGAAAAGGAAGCCTGGGAGAACCAACAGTCAGAAGCCTTACACACCTCGAGCCGATGGAATTACAGCCGAATTGGTTAAATATTGAGGTGACCAACTATGCCAAGTGGTTCATCAACTGATGCTCAAGATGTGAGGCAGCGAATCAATGCCTGGCGACTGGGAACAATGCGTTATTTGTCCAATACATTAAAAGCGAGATATCATGCAGTGTAGCAATTATAGAGGTATCACTTTGCTGAGTACCATCTATAAGATATTTTCCGCTATCTTGCTAGGTCGGATAGCCCCATACGCCCAGAAAATCATTGGCCCATACCAAAGAGGCTTCACTCCGGGTAAATCAGCAACAGATCAGATTTTCTCTGGGGCAAGTGCAGGAAAAACTGTTGGAATATGGCCATCAGTTGCACCATCTTTTCATCGACTTTGAGACCGCCTATGATAGCATAGCCAGGGTACTGAACACGACTATGACAAAATTCAGTATCCCGACGAAATTGATAAGACTGACTAGGCTTACCCTGACCAGCCGGATCACTCTCGAGACCATTCAACGTCAACAACTATCTAAGACAAGCGGATGCCCTATCACGCCTCCTCTTTAACCCCTGGAGAAAGTGATTTGCGATGTAGATGTAAATGCGAGAGGCACCACCTTCTTCAAGTCCATCCAACTACTGGCCCACGCTTACAATATTGACATTATGAGAAGAACGAGATGTACAGTCTACCATCATCCAGATCGAGCAAGTGGTATTAGATCTCGGGCTGCACAATAATGAAGGCAAGGCGAAATACATGGTGGCAACGTCAGCGCCAAAAACCAAAGAATGAACAACATCGAAACGAACTGGTCAAACGAAAACAATAAAGATAGGGGACTTCGACTTTGACACCGTTGAAAATTTCCCCTATCTAGGGTCGAAGGTCACAACCGATAACAACCATGACAATGAAATACGCGCACAGTTGTTGGCTGCCAGCAGTTAAGAAGCGAATATTATATCTGATCTTTCAGTATTTTCTTGTTAATATCACAATCGCCGGTTTTTATGTCAATCTTAACAAGGCAGTAGACTAGATCCCGTTTTTTAGAAGGGGGCGCATTTGAAGCATGCATGATGTAAGATAGACACTTTTAAAAAAATGAGAAAGTCGACCAAGCAAGTCGACGAATCCTGATGCTGCCCCTGAGGAACAGAAAATCCACGACATTGTACCGTTGAGGTGCGGCCTGTTTTGGCCTTGACATCTTAAGATCTAAGATTGATTGAGGTGACTCCTTTGCAGCATCTCCACTGACTCAAATTATCAAGAGACGTGTTGTAAATTTTCCATGAACTGGTGTAGGCCATGGTCATATTCTTACTCCCTAAAAATTTCCGACAGATATTGGATCCGCTGTCAGAATAGGCCTCAAATATTCAAGTCTGATAATTACTGAATCGCATACGTGTCGCTGATTTCCAGAAATCCCAATTTAGACTACCAAAGATAATAGCGCCAGTATAATTTAGCAACATGCTATCTTACAAATTGAAGTTTCTCCGTAAAGTGGTTTGGGGGAATGTGCAGTCCTGAAAAAGTAAACGGTCGACCGAGTTAAATTCAGGTTGTCTTGTGAAAGGAGGCACCAAATATAGTCACGTGTGGTATCAAATGGAAAGGCTCGGTTAGTACCATAGCCGCTCTTAGTTTTGACATTTGTTGGAAAGGTGGGAAGTACGGAATGTCGAAAGTGATCATCAACGGGGCCATTCTCAGAAACTACCCAACCGAAAATTCTGAAAAAAATTGAGAGACTGCCACTGTCATTTTCTAAAGTTTTCCTTGTTCCTGTTGTCATTTTCTAAAGTTTTCCTGGTGCAAGGCATGCCAGCATGGAAATGTAAAGTTATATGATCTCTATGGAAGGGAATTCCTACAGAGGCAGAACTCTATGTGATTTTGGCCCATAGACTTATCAATGATTCCCATATTGTAAAATTTGGATCTTAATGGATATGTTCAAAAAATTTTAGTAATTTGCACGAGAGAGATGAAAAAATATAAAGGCGAGGCATGATCAATAATCTTCACTTTTTAGCCTCTGGCTAACTCTATTCAGTCCGAATGCTTTTTCTGGCCAACTTATTCAAAGTGTCTATATTACAATAGAAATGGAGACTAGTTTAGTTAACGAAACACAATAGGATAAGGCTCCCGCCTTACATTTCTATAACGCGATGCTGTTATAGGAATGACATATTGAAGCAACGATTTGGACTTTGTCAAAACCATTTTGTGAGCGCCACCATAGGCGTATTAATAGATAAATTTAACACGAGAGCCAATTACCTTCAACAGCGGTATTACCAAAATGAGTTGGACATTAAACACGTGTTAATCTGAACTAGTAATCTGAAAACCGTGGAGAACATCATTGATTATTATCTTTGTTCGGAACTGCTTTCCTGGGAAACATGGTAGGAATTAGAAATTGGCAGTGCTTCGTTAGATAATTCTAAGATACTCTTGATTCATCAAATTTATGTAAATAAACATCAAACCAAAACTTCGATTTAACCCGACACGACACTCAAAAACTGTTTCGTCTCTTTATTTCCATTTTAATTAGCTACAATGGTACAACACATAATGGACTAACGTATTTATTCGAATACCTCTTGTTTAAAACAGATCGCAAAAAACCAATTTACAAATTATCATCCACGCATTACACGTATAAATCGTGACTTTTATCCCTTATTATCGTCATGCCGGGCGGCTGTATCATCGTCATCGTCCTTGATTTTCCACTCGTCGAGAATGTGGATTAATTGAAATGCCTAACATTCCTTCGGCTCCCTTTTAAAGGCACAATTACCCTCCCCAACCGACCATCTCTCCATTGCCCTTCCGCATCCGCACTCTTGCCTTTTTGGTAAAGTGCCACAACAAACCGTGACATCGACGAGAAAAAGTAAATCACACTGAAAAAGTAGAAAACGCTTTTCACCCTCATCCTCACATTCCTCCCTGCTCATGTTCTGGTTTAGGCTAATATCGCAGCACATGATATAGTTCAAAGTGTTGTGAAGAGGAGCTGGACACGTTCTCAATACGGTTGCATAAAAGAGGGTTGTTTTATTTTCCGGTGAAAGTATTAAATTTGTCCGCTTTTGACTTTCTGTCCCTCAAGATTCAGTGATGCGTCGCTAAATGGGGTTGAAATGGTTCCGCTCAGGACGATTAAAAAGTAGATATCAAACCAATTCACATTTAATTGTCCTCTTGTTCATCCTTGTAGCGCTCTTCGCTGTCACTTAAGGGTAAACTGATTTTTACGATAGCTTGAAGGAGTCGATCGAAAAGAAAATTAGAGGATATAACATGACTATTAGACTTTCGATGGAAAGATTTGAGATTGATTCTTTGTTGTTCGAATATTTCTGTATTTAGTTTTATGTCAAGTTCCAAATGAATCCCTGATCCCTACCAATCGTTGGAAGAATAGAATGACTTCTAAATTCCAAGTGTAATAATTGAACATTCACGGCATAGGTATGCTTTCTATGAACCCCTATAAATTTGGCAATGTACTTCAACCTTGGTAGAGTTTCCGACCCTCTTCAACTGCCTTACGCGGTACAGCGCTAATGTGATCTACTCAGACCATATTTCGTTAAGTCGATAAACATCTTTTTTGTCGACTCGAATGTTGATCTCTACTTCTTGGGAATGGTTATCATTTCCATATCGCAACAACGGTCCAAAGTGGGAAAGTATAAACTTCACTCCAGTATCAACTCCTACTTTACGAAAATATGGAAGAAGTACCTAAATACCACTTCAGTTATTGGGGATCTTTAAATTCATCCCCTCCTTCGATAAGTTGAGAAAAATCTCGGCTTTTTAGGATATTGTGGGTACAAGAAACAACATCAACTTTATTTTACTTAAAAAAACGCAATCCATATTGTTCAAAGGTCCCTATTTCATTCTCTGTGTGATTCTTCGCTTTGAAGCGAAGATGTCCAAATTAAGATGAGAAGACGCTGGCTAACTGGCATATCTAAAAGATTGTAAACCACAAAGCAAAGAAAGCGATCGCTGTTACTTCTGCAACCCATTATAAAGATCTTTATGATACACTCAGGACAGCGAGAGAAAGCTGTATCATCGTGTCAATGACCAACACCAGCGCCAACAGGATATCGAAGACTCCTGTGTTAATGATACGAGCTGAGCATTGCTTAACGACCAACAATGCTCGACGGATAGATGGCGGCAATATTTCGAATAAATATCAACGGAAGAATCTGCTCATCTACCAGTTCCGCAGGTGCTGCTAACATTCGAAACGATTCCACCTATAAGCGCCGCAGAAGTTGAAGAGACGATCAAGTGAACGAACCTAAGGAAAGCACCAGGACCTGAGGGCATAGCAGCTGAGCTCTGAAAAGCAAAAAGCTGAGATCCAATACTCTTGTTCAGTAAGTTCATCAATCGAGGTATTGTGGAGGACAGAAAACCATTTGATTGGTAAGATGGTATAACCACTCCAATATTGAACAAGTCGAGAAACCAGAGAGTTTACAGGAACTATATTAAACCCAGTTAGACACACATAGTTGAAATTCTGGATACACTAAAGCAGAAAGTAGCGTGCGCGAGGAAGCAGGGGAGCTTTTCCAGCTCACTCAACGAATCCCAACAGAGCGTGTAGACAGTAAAGTTTTCGGTAATGGATGCAAAAGATATTGGAATGGACTTTGGAGGTTGCTCGCCCAGCATACTGAGCATGCTGAGTGTATTACTGCAGGCACACACCCATACATAAATGTTGCGAATGTTACTGAAGAGGAGTTTCAACGAGCCATAAAGAACTTGAACAACTGGAGGGGCGGTCTGGATCGCGTGCAGAATTTCTGGTACCAGTGTACACAGTTGGTTGGTACATGGCATAAATCAAGTTATTAGTCGACCTGAAGGACACGATTCAGGACCCTGCAGATACAAGACTAATTACTTGCAAGACGAACAACCTTCTATCCGAAGAACAGAAGGGCTGCCGTATCGAATCAAGTAGTTGCAAAGAGCAATTCACCATCATCTCGGTAGGGGACAGGGAACTAGAAGCCAAAGAAATCCCTTTAGTTGCTATATCGATTATGTGAAAGCTTTTGACAACGTTCCGCACAAGTGGCTAATTTATGTCCTACATCTGCATCGCATTAATTCCAAACAAATAAAGTTTTTCACGACAGTCATGAAAGAGTGCATTAACATCTTAGGGTATCAGCACCTCAGAGCCCATCTGCATACGAAGAGACATCTTCCAGGGCTATTCATTGACGCCCCTTCTTTCTGTACGGCACTGAAACCCCTTTCATGGCTACTGAATTACGCTAGAGGGCATTGTTTTCCAATAAAATATGGCCTATGTGCTAAGTGCGAACTGGTGCACTTGTTGTACTTAAATGGCATCAAGCTGTATCCTGGTTCTGTTGCAAATAGTAGGCCTGTTTAGCTGTGATATTCTTATGGAATTTGGATTAATCAAATATCGAATTCAAACCATCCGCAAAAGTCATCACGTATGCGGGGACAGACTTTTACAAGTACCTAGAAATTCTGCAAGGAACCCATGATGGTGGCAGGGATGTGGTTGTCATTATGGCACAACATCATCACCAAGTCAACTCGTTACACAGTTATTTTTACAACAAAGAGCAGAATTCGTTGCATGCGGCTATTTGTAAGGCAGATTGAGGGCTGACTCCATTTAATTTGAAGGTTCGATCTTTGAATCGTCTGAGTAGGCAGATGTCAGCACGGAAAACACGGGAACTACCTCTGGCAGCCATTTGTCGATCTGCATTTGTCGAACAGATGGCTGTGTGCAGGGAGTTCTTTGCTGAGACGGAGGGATTTATATGTACCATTCAGGGTAGCGTGGTCGCCACCCGAGCTTATAAGAAGCTCATAGTGAAGGCGGCTGGAGCAAGACCAGTGCAAGATATGTAGTTTGTCGTTAGATACAATGTATCTAAAAGGTATTGTAACTAAATTCCTCACGGCTTTCCTTCATGTCCTGGAACATTCACACCGTATGTTTCACACCATACGGAAGTACACCATTCTGCATACATGCTCGATGTTCCAAGGAGTCCTCGACGGATTCTCTCATTAACCGACCACCGGCCACCACCACCAGAGCCGCTTTTAAATAGATAGGATCGTCAGAGCCTAAATAATAATAATAATCGTTGGCGCGACAATCCAATTGTATCAGGGCCTTGCACTTGCTCGTGTTTATTACCCCGATTTGACTCAGGAGCGACCCAGTCACAATAACAAATCCCTCTGCCACCAGTGAGATTTGAACCACGACCTTCCGCTACGAGAGCCCAGCGCTCTAAGCGCTGAGCCATCTGGAACAGCCTAAATGCTTAGCACTCAGTACTAGTATTAGATAAAATCCGGCATCTACCGAGATTGTGATAACTCGGAAATACTAATAATATTAACTTTATTTAAACAGATATCGATATGGAGATTATTTTGAGGATTAGACACCATGCATGTATGCAAGGAACACCAATTTTTTTTTTTAATTTTTGGATTGGGTAGATTCTGAGAACAGGTGCTTGAAGTAATTAACCCATTTCGACTTCGCGCACTCCTTCCCTTTACAATCAAAATCAAAACTCATATCGGCTTCGGAAAGCAGCAATCAAGACCTTTAATTTGATATTCCACACCACCATATTCGGTGAAAAAAATTATGGACCCCACCTTTGCATGTATGGGAACCCCCCTTAAACGTGGAACAGTGTTACACCCTGTGTGCAAGGAGGGTCAAAGTTCCCACCTTTTCACCAAATTTCTTATCAATAAGAGTAATCATTTCTGAGAAAATGGGTGTGACAGACAGACAGATAAATAAACAGCAAACCGATTTTAATAAGGTTTTACTTAACCCAAAACCTTAAAAAGAAAGACATACACAGATAATTTCGGTTATTATCCGATACCATGAAGATACACATTCTCAACAAGCGCATTCACGATATCCTTGACATCTCCGGCAACCAAACCGCTGCTCTTCTGAATCTAAAGAAGGGATTTGACCATATACCACACAAACTAATCTGGTATGCACTACTTCAACATTACATACCAGAGCCGTTTCCCGTTCACAAGTGCGGGCGGCCCGTTTTCATCGGTTGCGCCATTTTGTTCTATCAAAGGCTTGATCTGGATGCAGTCGCGAGGCTTTCAAATCAACATTAAGTGTATCAAGCCACCGTTGTTTCGGCCGGCCTTCTGATCGTTTACCATCGACTTTGATCTTCAGACCAATCTTGGTAAGTGAATTCTCGTTAGTTAATTACATGGCCATACCATCTAAAACGCCTCTCTTGCAATTTTTCCACGATCGACGCAACCCCATATCGATCTTAGATATCCTCATTTCGGATGTTATCAAGGCGTATTACGCCACAGGTCCAACGCAACTTCTTCATCTCCAGAGGCCGTTTATTGTCTTTTATAATCGGCCAACACTCAGAACCACAGGGCGGACGACAATGCAGTAAATTTTCGGTTTGCAACGTTCGTTGATACGTCGATCACAAAGAACACCAGTTGTTGAACGCCACTTCATTCACGTTGCACTAATGCGTGAAGCAGTTTCATAACGCAGTTCTCCATTGGTTGATAGCATTGACCCGAGGTAATTTAATCGCTCAGTCCTGGGCAGGCCACTGCTACTAACAGTGAGTCCAAAACTATTTGTCTCACGCACCACGGCTACAACAGTACTGCACTCCCTCTCTCGGCCTGGAATCCGGTTTCCAACACGATCTTAACTTCAACTTTCCAGATTAAGGAGATTTCCGAAATAATGGAGAAGGATGCTTCCTATGAATATTTACACGCAGTTCAGGAGAGACTTCCAAAAGGTAATATTGTGATCTTGATGGGTGATCTGAATGCCAAGGTGGACTCTGACAACATCTTGTTCGGACATACGACGGGAAAACACGATTTTGGTGACCGCATCGATTACTTACTTTCTGCAGCGTGAGGAAAGGCGTGATTTATACTGCGTACCAGAAACTTTGCACTCGATTGATGCCCCTTCAGTTCTTCGAACAGTTTATGCTTGACTGTGTCATGAATTCAAACTGCGGGTATTTCACCGAGGATAACTCAATTTCGGTGAAGCCTACTAGTATTGCCAGTGTTGATTTGAAATTCCCTAGAAATGTCCTGTTTAATGAGGCGTTACGTTGAAACCGAATTTTTCATGGTCGATCGAGTGACTGTAGACACTCAAGCCAATAACACAAAAGCGAATCTTCTGGGCGTGTAACCTAACAGTCCAAATGTACCACAATGCTCAAGCGACCGCAGTGACGTATCAGCATCCAGTCGAGCTGCAAATGTATAGAGCCTTAATTCCTTTTGGCCCTGCCCAGTGTTGATTTTTTAGTACCAAAGGTACTAAATTTAATGCTTTTTGGAAGTTCATCAGTGCCTCAATACTTTTTCTCATTTTTTAGTACTTTTTCAGTTAATTAAATACTTTTTAGCACTTTTCAACAAAAAACGGAACAAAGTTAATATTTGTCAATATCACGTTTTATGAATGACAAAATGACCGAAAACTTGAACTGATATCATTACGCTATCAATCCTCACTTGGTGAAATAGGTCAAAATTCCGTAAATCGGAAAAATAAAGTAGAAATTTCAGTCAATGCAGCTCACTACGTTATAAAAGGTATAAAACAACCGACTAAGTTGGACATAAAGTGGAATATGGGACACCCAACGCGACCTTATTCGCAATTTACAGAAAAGTCCGCCCAAACGCGGTACTACATTGTAGAAATATATTGCAACATCCATGGCGAACAGTTTCACTTTAGCGAAGAGTGTTTTTAGTACCGAAGTTTCGCCCGGCCAGAACAAAACCGTTCATCTCTGCAAATAACAAGAAAAACAGGCTGTCTTTGTGCGTGCTATAAAAATTTTAGACTTTTGATATCGGTGGTCTAGCAAAAGTAAATACAACCTATTTGAGTTTAATAGAAAACAGTTTGCCTATAGGTAGGAAGGCATGAAAAGGAAGTATAATTTGATGTATTTTATTTTCATTTGTTAAAAAAACGCGACCATAGGTATACTATAACCGTTTGTCTTCCAGCAAGGCATTGACCCCAAGTACACTTGCTTTTTGGCACGAGAATTTTTATGCCGTGCCAACTCTATCTGTTTCCCAAATTGGTAAACCTTTACCTGGTTGACCATCTGTAACATTTGCTTGAACTCCAGGCCCATAAACGGCACATCTCCTCAAGGAGTGATTTCCAGAAGACATTGGGGAAAACGGGAACGAAATTTACCCCCTTATGATTTAAGCCCTTTCCAATCCGATGAATCATTGTTTTAAAACCGCAATTGAATACATGACATTAAAATGGAAATGGGAGTTCGAATTTCGGAGGTTTTTAATTAGAATCTGTTCATTTTTCTTGTTGTGTCACTATTTTGTATTGTATCCCGGACCTAAAAACGCGATAAATTGTACCAACTGGTCCTCCAGGTTGGGGGTTGTGTAGAACTGACAACCTTATATGGAAAAACCGAAGTTACGAAGCCACGAAAGGAGCCTCGGATAGGATGGAGTTTACAACGACTTATCCTGCAACGAAAACGGAACAACGATGCGTAAGAAAAGTCGGAACGGCTGGCTCGATGATGAATGTAAGCTAGCAACGGAACAGAAAAAAGCTCCATACTGGGCAATGCTGACTTTCAAAGAACTCGAACACATGCAGAAGCCAATCACGAAGTCCGTCGAGTGAAGACGCCACTCCACAGAAAGAAAAAGGAAGCCTGGGAGAACCAACAGGTCTATGAACTCGAGACGTACAGGAAGCAACCGCACCAGGCGCGCAAATTTAAACAACAAATTAGCTGGATGAAGGCTTTTACACCTCGATGCGAGCAATGGATTGAGTATTTTGATGAACTGCTGAACAACCAGAATATCGGCGAGTTGGAGTTCCCACCAACTGTGAACGGACCACCAAGCATAGAAGAAACAGTCTGTGCAATTCATCGGCTTAAAAACCATAAGTCGCCAGGAGTCGATGGAATCACAGCTGAATCGGTTAAATATGGAGGCGACCTATACTACACTAAGCGTTTCATCAACTGGTGTGAGACAGCGAATCAGTGCCTAACGACTGGCAACGAGGCATGATCTGTCCCATACATAAAAAGGGAGATATCACGCAGTGCAGCAATTTTAGAGGTATCACGTTAGTGAGTACCATCTATAAGATATTCTCCGCAATCTTGCTAGGTGGATAGCCCCATACGCCCTGAAAATCGCCGGCCCATACCAAAGAGGCTTCACTCCAGGCAAATCAGGAACAGATCAGATTTTCTCTGTGCGCCAAACGATGGAAAACTGTTGGAATATAGCCATCAATTGCACCACCTCTTCATCAATTTCAAGGCCGCCTATGATAGCATAGCTAGAGTAAGACTTCGATATGCCGACGAAATTGATAAGACTGATTAGGCTAACTGTGACCAATGTGCGAGGCCAGATAAAAGCAGCAGTATCACTCTCGACACCATTCAACATCAACAACAGTCTAAGGTAAGGGGATTCCCTATCATGCGTCCTCTTTAACCTGGCTCCCGAAGAAGTGATCCGCGATGCAGATGTTAATGCAAGACGCACTCTTTAAGTCCACCCAACTACTGACTTACGTTGACATTATAAGAAGACAAACCGAGATCTACAGTCTACTTCGAGTCGATCGAGCAGGCGGCGCGAGATCTTTGGCTACACAATGAGGCCAAGACGGAGTACATTGTAGCAAGGTCAGCCCCAATAACCAAAGAACCAACAACATCGAATCGTACTGGTCAAACGAGAACAATAAAACTAGGAGACTACAACTTTGAGACCGTTGAAAATTTCTTCTATCTAGGGTCGAAAATCATAACCGATAACAACTACGACCATGAAATCTGCGCTGCCAACAGAGCCCATTTCAGGTTACAAAAACTTTTTCGCTCGAAACATTTCACCATAGAGTCAAAGCTCTTACTATACAAGACTATGACCTTGCCAGTCCTCATGTATTCCTCGGAAACCTGGGTTCTTAACAAGAAAAATTACGTTTAAGAGAAGAATCGTCCGAAGAATTTTTGGCCCCCTACATGAGGATGGACGATTCCATAGCCTAACGACGATAAAATCTATGAGCGATACCACAACCGTGTGGTTGTGGATAAAATCCGGCTCAATAGTTTTGGTGTTTTCCTTGTATCGTCTGATATGTGTTTAAATGTGCGTTCCTCAATTTCCTCTCTTTTAGAACAACTTTTCGGAGTAGACGAACAATATTGGTAGTCATATTACGCGATATACACGGACATGACACAAAATACAACAACCACCGAGGTGAAAATCTTTTCTGCTTGAACATAAGGATGCTTATATAATAGTACCATGCCTTTTTGTCACATTTTTTGATATCATAATTCCGCTTCCGGCAACATTGGTCCTACCAACTTCCTTACCGAATTTCCTGGGAAAGTGGCACTATCGTGCTGTAAACTTATTATTCATACGACAATAGCTTTAGCACATTTAAGTAGGCATAATTTTCGTTAGGTCCTTTAATGTTCCTTCTAAAAGCGCTTTGATTTTTTGGTTGGTAATTTTCGTCTTAACTGACCTGAATTGCTTCTTATTACTCTGGATCTTAGTCTTCTAGGAAAACCAATTTTGCTTATAAATAGCTTCTTATACCCAATTGCTTTTTTGGAATTAGATGATATATTTTTGTGAGTCCTTTATTTTCTTTGTAGATCAGTGGACTCCTGTTCACCATTTTTTTTACACTTTTCTTAACTTTTCCTTTTTTTTCCTTTAAATTTTCCTGTTTCTCTTCAAAGGGGATCCGTTTCATTTCCTAAACCCTTAAACACTCAATCCTGCCAGAAGCTCTCGCATCCTTCGTTTTCCCTCCAGTGGGATTTTTTTATCTTCCGTTTTTACTTTCCAATTTCCTTTAAAAAAACTAAACTTTTTGCAAGATTTCATTATGAATAACCAAATTCTTTTACGTTTGGAAAAGTGTGGTTTACTTCATCTAATATATTGTACAATCATGGAACCAATCCCTACGCCACCGCTTAAATTTGAAATTCTACCTGCTGCGACAGTTTGTGTTCCAGCCATTACGCCATTCGTGTTTTTACGCAACTATTTACTCAAAATCAAATTTAAACCCTTTTCTTCTGTCGTCTTCCGAAAGACATTTCGTTTCAGTCCTGTGAATCATTTTGACAAACTAATTATTCCGTAAGGCTTACAGTGTAAGCTATGCATGACCGTATCCTGGAGAAGTTATTTAACCATATTAGAGTTTTTGAGATGAGATTAAATACAAACTGACTTGAACACTAATTCCATGCAAAATGTAACATCTGCAAACTCACATACATACATATATGCCGGGCAAAAACTCAATGTTTGGAACTTTTGGTCAATGTGATTAGATTTTAATCCAATTTGTTCGGATCAACTTTTACTTCGTTCATTAGTTGCAGTTGTCCTTAGTAACAACTCTGGACAGGTTCATTTGTTTTAAACAACTTTGAAGTTACTCCTGGGAAAGACTTACAAGTTCTGAGGCTTGATGTGCACAAACACGATGGTAATTTAATGCCACTAGGTATATTTAAGGTTTATGAAGGAAGCTAGTACGTACATTTTTGTATACTAGTTATCTTCGATATACTCTATGTATAATGGTTTGGGTATTGTATGCAATCAACTTGTTAGAATTATGATATGGTCCAAAGTAAATCCTTTCGAACCCAATTTTCACTTGATTCCTAAATTCATATGAATGAATCAAAAGCAATTGAACGTCCTAGAAACTCAAGTTAAAATTTCGAGTGCTCAATCTAAAACTAAATTAACAAATAACTTTCAAAATCGCAATTGTACATGGTACTCTGGATAGAAGATTTTGTCAAGCCATAACTCATCCAAATCTAATATTACAAACTTCCAATAAGTCCAGCCAACCGTAACAGTAATGCTCATTCATTAAACCATGAAAACCTTAAATCCCCATCCTATCCGATTGCATTCCACCTGCCAAATTTCTACATAATAGCACAAAAACAAACCACCCCGAATTCGCTGCGCATATCAAAGAATAACAATCTCATGGCTACTTGCTCTCATTAGAAGTCATCGACAATATTGTCCTGCTCCTTCGGGACGTCATAAAACTAAGATCTAATAAATTTAATATTGTTGACAAATAACTACGGCTATTACGTGCAGCTAATCCTCTCCCCTTGTGCACTTGATAACAAGATAAATACACGAATCCTGAAATAATGTCCTTATAAGTGTAGGAGCTGCTTGGGGAGGGAAATGTCTAAGCGAATTGGAATAAGGGTGAAGTGCTTTGAACACGTGTTTTCATTCAATTTTGTCGTCAGAAGATGAAACGGTGATTTGAAAATGTTTCACAGTCATTGTTGTCAACCCTTAATTGTATGCAATGCATTTTTGGGTTGTTCATTTTGGGTGAAGAACTGTGAAATTAAATTTTGTGGAAGTTATAAATGAATGGTAGAAATATTGATTTCCGAAGAGAATGATAAATAATTTTCAGTCTGTCGCTAGTCGAATAGTTTTATTCAACTAATTATTAAAATCTTGATCTAACCATTGTAGGGTCCACTTATACCATTGTTGGCTGTTTACCCTGGGCTTGAATGGATGGTTGGTCATGGTTTTTTGTGTTAATATCATAGTCTAAGCTTCGCTCTAACATATGAATATTATCTGCAAAAATAAAGAAAGCTTTGTAGAAATAACAGCTTTCCAAAGGCAAACATTTTAATTGACTCCCCCAATTTTTTCCTGCTTACCCAGTTTTCTTGCATTTCTTGCATAATTTAATCCTAATTACTCAATTAATGGCAGTTATAATAGGATAAACGGAAAACCACTCCTTAAAAGAAGAACTTAACACCTGAATCTAAAGACACTCAATAGTTAAAAACCTAGGGCTCTTGAGAGTAGGTTGAAAAGTAAAATTATTAAAAATATACAAATCTCATCAATAAAACATAACCAACCCTATTCTTACCAATTTAAGGGGGAACTTCATTAGGAGGGTTTCAGAATCGACTTTTTTTATTACATTTCAAAACGAAATTCGTGTTCCTTCAGATTTTGTGGACATGCAACGAAGCGCTTATCGGGTACAGGTTCAGGCTCGAGCACCCAGGGTGTAGTCGCTTTATGTCCTTACCTAATTTTGTAGCGCAATGTAAATTACTTATTATTATTATTAAAATCGGTTTACTGTCTATCTGCGTATCTGTCTTTTTTTTTTGAGGAGGTGGAAATCTTCAAAAGACGCTGGTGTGGACACACCAGTGTGTGGGATTTTTACCCACTAAAACCACCACCGATTCCCTCCCTGCCCCGCGGAACCACCCTAACGTATTACATCAAAGGATGGAGTCAGCTCATTCTAACTTAATAACCTTTCTTCTATACGCGTCGTACGTGACCGCGCTTTTCCCCTCACCTCTGGCTTTCGCAGTTTATTTTGGATAGATGCGATCATGCTCTTGACCGCATCCCAATTCTCTTGATGTGCTACCATTTTCCACCAGATTTTCTGATACCAGCACCTCTCCTAGAGTCTCCTCTAAATTCCAGCTTTCTTCCACAAATCTCGAACAGTGGAAGAATACATGCTCTGGGTCCTCTGGGACTCCATCGCAATTTGGGAAATCGGGTAAGGTCTCCAATTTAAACCTGTGCAAATATTGGTGATATCCTCCGTGCCCCGTGAGAAACTGGGTGAGATTATAATTAATTTCACCGTGTCGCCTCTCCAGCCACTCTTTGATGGCCAAATGAGCCTGCGAGTCCACCGACCCTTTCCCGAGCGTTCCCACCGGTCTTACCATTTATTTATGGATCTCTCCCTCTCAGCGTTCTTCATCTGCGATAAGGGAGAGATTGGCTTCGCATTATATATATTCGCCACCTCATCTGCCAAGATGTCAATCGGGATCATTGCAGAGATGACGAATGCTGCATCATCTGAGACAGTTCTGAAGGCAGAGCATACCCGCAGGCCTGCCCTCCTGTAGACTACACTTAGTTTAGTAGTGTTAACTGACATCCGCAACGCCTCCCTCCAAACTGAGGTCGCAAAGAGCATGATTGAGGTTACTACCCTAGCTATAAGCAACCTAGAGGTATGCCGTGGCCCTTCCACGTTCGGCATCATCCTCGCCAGGGCCATACTAGCAATGCATGATTTATCGCAAACATACTGCACGTGTTGCTTATAGGTGAGCTTCCTGTCTATCATCTTCTTCTTTTTCTTCAGCCTTTGTCCCGTTCACAAGCGAGGTCGGCTCGAGGCCACCTTTGTTTAGACCTGCCTTTTGGTCGTTTAGCATCGACTTCGATGTTCAGACCAATCTTGGCAAGTCAATTCTGATTAGCACGAATTACGTGACCATACCATCGAAGACGCTTCTCTCGCAACTTTTCCACGATTGGTGCAACCCCATAATGATCGCGGATGTCCTCATTTCGGATGTGATCAAAACGTCTGACGCCACTAGTCCAACGTAACATCGCCGTTCATTGTCTTTTATAGTTGGCCAACACTCAGAACCATAGAGAGCGACAGGGCGGACAACATTACGGTAAATTTTCGATTTGAGACGTTCGTTGATACGTCGATCACGAAAAACACCAGTTGTGGAACGTCACTTCATCCAGGTTGCGTTAATACGTGAAGCACTTTCATAACGCAGTTCTCCATTGGCTAATAGCGTTGACCCGAGATATTTAGATCGCTCAGGTCTGGGCAGATGACTGCCGCTGACAGTGATTGTGCCTGTTTCACAGGGATCGGTCGTCAAAAATGCAGTTTTGTTTAGAGTCAATCTGAGACCTGCCAATCATCACCCCCAAGTATTTGATGGTCGACTTGGAAGTGATGATAACCAACTTTTAACAGCACCGATTGCCTCGCTTGTATATAACTCAGCATCTTCGATATACTTTGCGATAACAACCAGCGCTATGTCGTCAGCGTACCACACCACTGTGGCCTCCCTCGGAAGGGGAGGATTAAGTACATCGTTGTACATGATGTTCCATACTAGTGGGCCTAATATGGAGCCCTGCGGGACACCCGCGGAAACAACGTACTCCTGGGGTCCGTCATCAGTGTCGTACCAGAGCCTCGTTTCAGTTAAATAACTATCGACGATAGCAGCGAGATAGGCGAGAATACCTTCGCTAGGGATTTGCGTATTAGATTCCAATTAGCCGAATTGAATGCATTTCTCATGTCCATATTTGCTGGTACCACCCTTTCTGTGGATTGCATCTTCGGCCAAGTCAGTAACCAATTTGATAGCATCAATGGTTGACCTGGTTTCACGGAACCCATGCTGCCGATCTGAAAGGCCGCCTTGGCTCTCAACAACCGAGAGTAATCTATTATAGATTACCCGCTCTAACATTTTCCCCACAGTGTCCAAAAGACATATGGGTCGGTATGAGGATGGTTCACCTGAAGGTTTACCAGGCTTAGACAGAAGTACCAACTTCTGCCGCTTCCATGCCGCTGGAAATATTCCCTTCTACATGCACGTTTGGACCACCCAGCGAACATGTCCGGCTTGGATTTCACGGCAAGCTTAAGCGCCTTATTCGGTACTCCGTCCAGGCCCGTCGCTTTATTGTCTCCTATTCTACCGCAGATCTCCCACAGCTCATCTCTGGTGACTGGCGGAAATGCCATCACATTCCGAGCTGATTGAATTCACCTTTGGACTTCGTGCCCTTGCGACGAGGACAAGATTATCAAGCATTTCCTCGAATTCAGACAGTGTCAAACTTGGTGGGGCGTAGCAGCTGTATACATATACACCACTTATTTTCGCCCACATAAAGCCACTGGCTGCCTGACTTTCAGTACATTGTATGGCCTGTCGACCGCAAGCCCATATCGCCGCTCCATCAGTAGAATCTGTGACCCATAAGCCACCATGACGGTTTCTATGCGGTTTACTTATGATGGCAATTTCCATCTCAGATTCGAACGTGGTCTGCTCAAGCAAATCCTACGTCACCCTGCAATGATTCAGGTTTATTTGAATAAACCTCATTTTCTCATTGCAATGAGTGCTTTCCTAAATTCCGGACATTTACCACTTCCGGCAATATGCCGGTTATCCTGTCCCTCTTCTACTTCGCACAATAAGCATTTGGGGTCCCTATTGCACTCTCTGGCAATATGGCCTTTCTCCCCACATCTTCTGCATCGATCGGATCGATCGATGCTGCTGGTTCATGCCTTCGCGAAGTGCCCAAACATAGGGCATTTAAAACACCTCTTTAATGAAGTTTGTTCTCTTAAACGGCAGACAATCCATCCAATCCGAACCTTTCCGGCAGCCAACAATATCTGCGCTGCCTCCGCTAGTACTCGTATTGTGGCCGTTTAAGTACCACCATGGACTTTTCATTTGTCACACAACAGACTCCTCGGTAAGTTCTTTTAACTTGAATTGCTCCTTCAGAGCAGCACAAATTTCTCCTTTCGATGTCACTTCATTGAGATCCTTACATTGTATATAGATCTCATGTTTTTGGGCACGCACTGCGGCATTCTCCCCAAGTGAGTTTTTCACTTGAGTGCGAAATGCTCGAACATGAGATCCCCTTTCTGAGTTCTTCGGATTCTGTTCATTTTCGCTCAGATATTTTAGGTCAGGATCAGGTTTGACCTTTTTGGGTATCTCCGCGTAGGACAGATGACCTTTACTAGAGCTAACAATCGCATCTGAATGAGTGTGCACTTTTCGTTTCGCTTTTTTTGCTGGTGACTTTAGTCCATCCATCGTTTTCGTTCGTCTTGGACTTCGCAACGCTGGTCGAGTTTCCTACATTCGCTGTACGCTTTCCCCCTTCTGAGCTATTGGTGCTAGTTTTCAGAATGTCTTGTCCGCCTTTTTTCCTCTTAGGCGCCTGGTGATTATTTAGAGGATCCCCCTCTTTTTCACGTACTCGTTTATTTCGTCCTGATTCGATGGTAGTACGGTTAGGCGTCACTTGGGTCGCTTGTGACACTGTTGACACAACGGGGTTCGGCAAATCCTTATTATTTCTTTCCTCCATCTGCGATCTATTATAGAGGACTCTTATAGCCCTAACCATATTCTTTATGGCTTGGTGCGCGTTGTGCTTATCCTTGATAAACTTGGACAGCTCAACTATTCCTTCGGATCGGGACTCTGCTCCCTATAAGCCCCGACAGGGTTACCCCTTTCATACGCTCCTTCACTTTTTGCGTTTATTGGCCTTGCCTGTACTTTATTCTTCACCGTCTTTAGCATTGGTGGAGATCTCAAAGTTGACGAGCTTCTTTTGAATGGATACCTTCCTTGTTCCTGAAGCATCTCCTGCTGTCGCGCATCTTGAACATATGCGATGAGGGTTATCACGGTTTTTGTTTATTATCCAACGATCTGCCTTCAGCTCATCTTAAGGTCGTACTTCCCTTGAAAACCTCCTTCTCCCGATCCAAATCACTTGTAACATTGTATGCCAAGGTGGCCAAGTTATCCACCACCGAGGCACTGCGGTCGAGGGATATCGACGACCGGGAGCCCGCTTGCTCACTCCCAAAAGCCGCCGGTACTGGGTTTCCAAGCCCCTGTACTGTAAGTTTCCTCCTTCTCTCGGCTTCCATGGTGGTTTTATGTTCTGGGCATCCTTCCCATAGCCATTTTGGTCCACGCACTAGAGATGAGCAAACACTAGCCCATGTACAGTCAGAAAAAAAAGTGCATGAACACATATTTACACATCAATAGGTATGCCTCAATTGGCCAGCTGGGGTCGCGCCTGATGGGAGATCTGGCCACTTGTCACAGGCCTGTGAGGATGAACGTTTAATGAAAGTGTTTCGATTTTGTTTCTGGCTCCGTTGGATTCATATTTTTCTGACTGCAGTTAAATCGAACGAAAGAGAAGTAGTCGACACTGACAAATGTTTGCTAGGGAATATCGAACTAATATGTTGAATGTAATTTCTATTCATGAGGATACATACCGCTCATTAATTTTCTTTGTGATTTTATACCCTCCCTTATTAGGCCATGTGGGTTTAGTTTTTTTGACTATTGAGTCAAAGCACGTGATAAAATCTCTGTGTCCTGGCAGGGAGGTAATATTTGAGAACCACGAACCTAGGCCCTCATCTCGCCGCTGCTAGCAATGACCAGATTAGCACTTTAACTTACCTAATGATGATTCTGAACTAGATCTGAAGTAAGTCTATCTACAATTGGCATGGTTAATAAGTGATAAGTGATAAGTGAGTTTCGATTATTCAGATTATTCAACTACAGCAGAAGTTTGTTCTAAATATCATAGAAGGAAGACTACATTATATTAGTTGATTGAATATATTTGATCTTGATATCCTAAGATCTAAATGATCTAAAATATTAAAACATTATTACGAGAAGAAACACTTCAACTTCTTTGGAACCGACGTTGCTACCTCATCGAATTTGTTTGAACTACACAGTTTTGGTTTGAGTTAGGAGGTGGTTAGTTTGCCAAAGTTTAAATAAAATTAAATGCGCTCAGGAGATTATTTCCTTTATTGACTAATATTTAGATGCAAAAAAAAAACAAATACAGTATTGCGGAAACCAACTAGACCCTTTTTCAGTGTTTTCTCTTTCCTGAAACTGAAGACAGTTAGATAAATTAACGTGCACTTCAATAATAAGCAACGACTTCGAGACGCCAAATTTCTTTGACTTCCCGAGCCAGTGGCTCATAGTTGACCTTCTCCTCCATTTATTTTCGTTCAATGGGGGATAGAAACATCAATAATATACGCGGAGCGACCCGCCTTGTCAACTAACAGCACGTCAGGCTTGTTGTGTGGTATGTGACAATCAGTTAGAACTTGTCGATTCCAATACATGCAGTAAGCGGAACTATCAAGTACTGTCTCCGGTTCATATCTGTAAACTGGACATGTTCGCGTGATCTACCCATGCTTGCATGCAAGGTTTTGGTGAATCACCTTACATATAGCATTGTGCCTGCTCGTGTATTGCACTGGTGCCGTTAGAGTGCAGCCAGAAATGAGCTGGTCCAACGTTTCTAACAACGAACAACACATTCTGCACTGGCCGTTCTGCACCCACTCTTCATGAACTTTTTATAGCCTCGGGTGGCGACCACGACGTCCTGAATGGTACACATAAATTCCTCCGTCTCAGTACAAAACTACCCAGCATGCTTGCTATGCTTTCGGCTTCCCTTCATCGATTCGCTCCTGGTTTGACTTCACCCCACTCAGAGGATTGAAAGATCGATCCTCCATGTTAAGTGGAGTCAGCCCACAATCTGCCTTATAAACAGCCACTTGCAAGGGACTCGCCTGTTCTTTGCTGTAAAAATAAGCATGTGGAGAGAAGATTTGACGGTGATGTTGTGCCGTCACGCCAACTAGGCCCCTACTTCCGATGTAACGAAGCAGATACATCCGCTTCACGCAGTATTTGGATGATGCATTCAGAGTTTCGACATAGTAGTCCGTATCAGCCGCTGGACATTTTCCAGATCGTTTTTCGTCCACGGCAACATTCCGAATGCATATACCAACAAAGAGATAACGAACATGTTTTGTGTACTTATTTTATTCTTTCCCGGATAGATGCGATTTCAGCCCCAACTTCACACGTCGCAGGAATTCGGACAGGAAAGAATCCTTCAGATCACCAACTGGACCATGGGTTCCTTGCAGAATTCCTAGGTATTTTAGAAGTCTGTCTCGGTCATAGCTTGGATGCGGAGGTTACCAATTCTATGTCCGGCGTGTGGCTCGTAATGACCTTTGCGGATAGCTTGGATCCGACACTTGTCTGAACCAAATTCCATCTCAATATCACGGCTAAATATGTCTACTATTCGCAACAGACTTCTAAAGTGGTCGTTAGTACCAGCATACAACTTGATGTCATCTAAATACTTCAAGTGTGTCAACTCACACTTAGCTCATAGGCCATATTTGATTGCGAAATCATGACTTCTAGCATCATTCAGTAGCCAAGAAAGGAGCTTCATTACCATGAAAAATCAAAGGGGACTCAACGAATACCCCTGGCATATGCCCCTTCGTATAGGATCAAAGGTATTGATACCCTCAGATGAATGCACTAATAAGGTGGCATACCACCCTTCCATGATTGTCGCCTGGCGTAAGACATCGAATAGCTAGGTGTACAGGATGCTGTCAAAAGCCTTGTCATAATCGATGTATTTTAGTAACTAAGAAGATTTCGTTAGCATTTAGTTGCCCCTCCTACAACTAACGAATCGATAATGAGTTGGTCTTTGCAACTCCCCGACCCGACTCAGCAGCCCTTCTGCTCCTCGGACAGAATCTTATTGGTCTTGAGATGTGTATTAACCCTTCCACTAATGTTATGATTTGTATAGGACCAGATTTGGGCCCCTCCAGTTTTTTGTGCTATTTTAGGATTGTCGAACCTCTACTCGGATGCCTTCGGCGGTAATTCACTCAGCATGCTGGGTGGCTAACTGCTAGGTGTGGTTATTTGTAGATACGTATTTCGGGCAAGAGTTATGCCCTTCCTCAGTACATAATCATATCATCTTATCACTTATAAGTCTACCAGCCTTTTACATAGTTTTGCAGTGATAAGGTGCCTCCTTGAGCAAAAGATTCTTGGCTTTCTCATATTTCCAACCAGATGCGATCATTTCAAATTACATTTTTGAATGTAATTATAAATTCCCCGCAGATTCAAACAACTCAGTCACGGCACATTTTAGCTCTCATGTCATGCTTTCTTTCTTCTGTCTACTGTCAGATTGCCGTCATCTTGGTTTTCTCGTTTTCTCGCTCTTGTCCTCCAGCAGCGCACAGCTGTTTCGTGGTTTACAATTTTATCGATTTCGTGTCCAAGCCTGCGACAGAATTTTCCAATTTCCGGAGAATATATAGTGCAGAGCAGCACTCACAATATCCACCCCACATTGGTTCATAGTTTCGCGAAATCATCGAGTAAAATGGCAAGTCCCGTGCCCGAATGGTGATAGTCGTTGGTGCGTGGAATGAATACAAAAAAGTGGAGTATTTTCTTCATGGCCGTGGACGTGTTGTGAAACCTAGTCGTGTGCGTCTTTTGCCTTCAATTGCTCGGTTACGAAATGTGTTCGTGGAGTTCAATTGTAGCAATGTCTGCCCGTGAGGATACTTTGTGATGTCGTTGAGTGCAACTAAGAGACAGGAGACTCGGTTTGAGGCTGCAATTTAGCTTAGTCGGTCGACCCTTTGCGCGGAGTAACGCGAGCGTGGAGCAAGAAGAAGGAAGCGCCGGAAAAATGTCGAATCGAAGCCGCACAATATTAAACGTAAATTTGGACGCAGCGATTGCTAATGATCCGTTAAGGGAGCTTTTCGAGGCCTGCAAAACAGGCGACATAGCCAAGGTGAAGAAACTCATCACCCCACAGACGGTGAATGCACGCGATACAGCTGGCCGAAAGTCCACTCCCCTGCACTTTGCCGCGGGTAAGTATCTTAAGATACTTTTCTTTTACTATTCAGTGCCTTAGAAGTTGTAGCTTCATTATTCCTACAAGTTTGAAGCAAATCCTGGAAGCTCACATCTCCTTCTGAATACTTGCGTCGTTATTTAGGCCAATTGACGTCAAATGCATGCGGAACACATGCTTCTGTTGTTGCAAATTATCGATCCTGTTCTGTCTGCAAGGTTTGACGTCGTCGTCACATGTGCGAGCATGTAAGACTGCCTCTGGCTAATTGGACGGGTGGAAAATAATGTCGGCCGGACTTCATGCAAATAAGACTAAATGCAACGGACTGACGCATTCGGCTGCAGCAAGAGTTTGTATGCGAACATCCCGACGAAAACTACATGCCCGGTTTTAGCATTGGGTGTGTCGTTGGGGAGCAGCAGCAAAAGTCCTTACTAGTAAGTTTGTGGCCGTATCCTAGCCCCACTCAACAGGTAACTGCATTCATTAAAGGAGAGATCCCGTTCCCTTTTATTGATTTTCAATCATTCCGTTCAAAAGTAGAGCAACCTGCCAAGGTTAAATTTCTATCCCATTAGTGTATCAAAGGCGCTTCCCTGATTAAGCTTGATACGAATTTAAAAATGTACTCCAATGGAGAAGATGTTGAGGTAAAAACTCATTAACTTTGAGAGATATCTCTTCTCAACAAGCAGATTCTTGCAAATCTTAGGGAGGATTTCAACAAAACTACAAAAGTATCCCTTTGCATTGTGATAAAGTTGTCAAGGCATATTTCATCGTTAACGGAACTGTCTATCTTGTCTTACTTCGAACAACGAAAAGTCCAATTAATTCATAAAAGAAAATTTTATGCTCATGGAACCTTTCGGTTTTAACCGAGTTAGCAAAGATTCATTATCGGTCTAAAAACTTGCAATATATCAAAATTATTTGAAATTTTGAGATTAAAAGATTTTTCTGGTGCTAGAACTGAGAGAGAGTTGCATTTGCTGAGGTACGCTTCGATGTTTAATTTCCAAAAGCATTGCTGTAAGTTGATTATAGGATATTGAGCGTTTGTACGTTCTATACTCCCTTTCGCCAAAATTTGTCCAGAAGTATGCGTTCTTCCTTAACTGATTTCTACCCTTATCGTGCTGAGAAAGTCAGTTCCGTTGTGCAGTATAGTCTTCTAACTAACTCGTCGTCTGATACAACCATCGATATCATTTCTTCTAGACTAAAGTACCCTGGTAACTCCCCGTAGATAAAGCCGATCGGCTTTGGGGCAATGACGATAATTTTACATATATAGGGCAACATGCCGCCAACATGGTTTGAAGTTAGAGACCCAGTAAAACTTATCAATTAAATCAGAATGATGATGAGTCAATCCTGGCTCAAGTAAAGCAACAAAATCATACTATATGATTGATATAAATATACAATCAATGTCAAAAATTTGTTCCAAAAGCGGCTGGTAAAGCTGGCCGACATAGCGAACGAATATTCCATAAAGAAAGTGAAAATGATTGCACAAACTAGAAACGCAGACGGCAATCAGACAAAATCTGACCTTAAAAGATTGCAATTTCAAATAATTCAAGAGATTAGAATACTTCTTGAATATAATATTTCATTTATTTAAACTAGCACGGAAATGTTCGAGGTTTGATTGAAGGGTTAGTCTTTAGCTTACGATTTTTCACACGGTTCTTCGAATATCCCTATAAAAAGAATTCCACTGTTAAAAATCAGATTTTTCCAAGAACATCTCTTTATCTATCGATAATTCGTTACACACGTGACAAGTGGCGCTTTTTTCTGCAGCCAAATGTTCCGATTGTAACCCGAAAAATCCTGTAGCTCTGGATTCAAAAATTCCCATTAGATTTTTATGTTCTCAGTAGGATTAACACCGGTTATATGGCCGGGCGAATCTTCGAAAAAATAAGGGCCCCCATGACTCTTCTAGCTGAAATTGCTTAGCCCCGCAATGTTCGCTTCTCAATTATCTACAGTTCTGTTTATTACGGATTAACTTTCTCCTAAATTAACCCGAGATAGTTGGTAACGTAATTTGGATGATGTGGCTGACAAAGGGAATCCAGGTTTTGAGATTGGACTCTTATGACTTATTATTACATTCCCAAAATTAAGGTCTTTTCATGGTGCACTGTTAATTTCGCTAAGTAAAGGTGGCAAATCAGAGCCATCAAGAAAATATACGACGATAATTTGGACACAGTGCTGCTTGTGGGAAGCCACTTCTGCCACCTCTATGTGGTAGAAAACAACGTACCTCGTGTGGCATGCCGCCTTGGCCTGGTGCTTCCAACCACTTTGTTCAATATTCCCCAGAATCTTTCGTCTAGTCTTCCTTGGCATCTATTCTATTCAGTGCCTGTGTCAGCTCGCCTGGATCGGGGTTCACCACGTCTTTTGGTTGTTATCCTAATACACTTATAGTCAAGTTTCAACTCACCATCTAGTGTATCAAACTACAGTTGTCAACAGGCCAACCTTATATGTCTCCAGCTCCCTCTTTGGGGGAGCAGTTTTTTCGACTGCGCTTCAGCTTCATTTTCGTCACACTTAACGCTACGCGAGTGGAAAGCCTACAGCAGTGGACCAAATACAATGTCGAGCACAAACATCTATGACAGGCCTGGGGCAACGAGGCCGAGAGGCCGATAATCAACTAATGGGGCATCATACTGTCAATATCCATCGCGATGTCATTCCGCATTTCCATAGTCACCAGGAGCCTATCATTATTTTTGACGGTTGCCCAAGCCAGTTTGTCGAGTCTATTTCACTGACAGTGACAATGCCTGTTTCATTGGGGGCGATCGTCAAAAATGTATATTCCATCCACATTTAGTCGTAGACCCTACTACATGGAATGATCATCTCATTTTTTAAGGTTTTGTGTGAATTCGTCCGTGTGGGGTATTAAATGAAAGGGAGTGGGGGCTCAAAATATGACCAGCAAAAAGTGTAACAGGTCTCGTTCTCAGAATCTATCCAATCGAAAAATCTAAAAAAAAATGGTGTATCTAAACAAAATCTAGGTCTCAAAATACATCCCGTCCCGATATCTGCACATATAAAGTTAATAATAGTGTATTAGCATATTTTAGAAATTTTCCGGAAACCCACCTTAAGTTCTTGCTAGAACTTCAAAATTTGGCAGTTGAATAAAGAATAACATAAGGCTGGGGATTTTGAAGGAAATCCAATTTTATTAACAAAGTTATAGAAAGTGAAATTCTTAAATTTTATATTAATTTCATAAATTCTAAAGCGTTTATGACGTCATCATAACATCAATTCCTCAACAAAGTGAGCTGGGAGGTCGCAGGTAAACATTTCCTTTTAGTTTGTTAATCATTTATATATCAATATCAATCACTCGAGACAAAGATATGATGGGCAGTTTTCTTCGTCGGCCCCAAGCGGCTTTATTCCGCTTGAATGCGTTGATCGCCTGCTTGGAGGAACAGTTCGTAACGCATGTGAGTAGTTATTTTATCCACAAGAGAACTTCACCACGATGTTTTTTCCACTTCTTCAGGTGCTTTTCGTTGTGGAAGAGGAGTCGTCCTTCACAGGACCATCGAAAGATTTGCGACGACATGCAAAGTCTTTCGTGTTGCAATATACACTTCCAAAATAATTGCGTTCTGCGGCATCTTCCGCTTCCCTGTCCAGCGCAGTAGCAAATTTTCCTTTTTCACGTACACTAAACTAAACTTCTCGGGGTTTAACTCGGTATCGGAGTTCGAGCACTCCACGCCCGCTATTCTTCACAGGAGTTAAAAGATTCTTCAACCCCTTCCGTTTATCGACCAGCTTCCACGATTCCGCAGTCAACCGTATCTTATGATAATCCTTCGGGACGTGGCCGACGACCTGCGCAGCACCGGGGAAAATAGCATGCCGCGATTTTCCCGACATTGGATATTAATTACCTTTCGGTTCCTCTTTCCGTTTCATTTTCGAAGGTGAGGTTGAAAGTTAAACTTTACTTAAAACAGCCCCTTTTTGAAAAAAACATCATTTTTTTAAGTGGGGTTGCCATCTGTTTTGCTATTGCTAACTAGTCTTTGGAAACCCTTCTAACCCTTCTCGAGTACAGTGGACCACTAGGGTCTGAGTGTTCAGAGGCTTTGCCTTTCCCCCACCCCATACACACACCTAAGCACTCTGAAAACTGCCGATTAGCCGAATAGTAATAGATCCGTATTCCTCCGTCCATAGTCACGAATCGACAGAACAAAGCCAGCCTAAAAATACGACCACATCTACACGACACGGCCACAAATTGCACTTTCCTTCGTTTTTGGCCTGAACGATGTTTTTCTCACAAAAAATGCTTTATCAAAACACGAAACTCGTCTTCCAACATTTTAATAACACAAAATTTGTCTCACCAAATTGACTACCATTCTTAACAACAAAATGTTATCATTTTTGGCTAAAAGTATTCTTGACGCACTATTTCTCCGCGCATTATTTTCAAATTTTGTATCCGTCCTTCTAGCTAATTAAGTAAGGAGCTCCTTTCCTCCTGTGATCAACACCCCGTCGCCGATTTACGCCTGCGAGGTGTCACACAATAATTGAATATATAGAGGAAAGGAATTTGTGTCAAGCAGGGATAGGGAGAGCCTTAGCCCATCGTCAATAAAAGTATATATAGTTGCATTATTCCCTAAGTAGCTCGGCGACCACGCTTGCATGATCGCTGCCGGTTCGCTGAAATGAGCTTCATTTCCCTTCAAGTCTTCCCAAGAAGCCTATATTCCACATCACGTGTTTCTGGATCGAACCACTCCTCGGCCACTTTGCGATAGTGTATTTCATTGCATGCCATTTTTTTAAAGTGTGACCTATCCCCTGCCACCCGTACAACTTTGAGTAATATCGAGTTCTGTGTTAATATCAGCAGAAACAACCCTACCAAAATATATATGTATGAGGAAAGATGTCATGGTTCATTGAAGTCCTCCGGACAAGGTAACGTGTCCTGACTGATAAGAAGAGAAAAGTATCGACGACAAAATGCAACCCTCGGGGTCCCAGTTTTGGACTTCAAATTCCTCCTTGATGCAACATTTGACATTTTCACAGTTTACGAATATCATATATCGTTCTGATACTAGTTATTAGTTTCTCCGGAATGCCCCCCCGTACGTAACGTACCCCAGATACGCATCCTGTTAACGTTGTCGAAGTCTATGATGGGGGGGTATTGTTCGGTTGAGGAGACCTTTTCGTCCTTAGTCTTTCTGCTTCTCACTACAAAGAATTAGATGTGTTTATTTAAGAGTTTAACGACGTCTTATTGATGATTAAGCGAGCCGAACGTAGATTTTATACTGTACATTTGCGATTTTTTAGTACTTTCTAACCTTTACGAATCATAAATTCTTTTATCTTTCCACAGGATACGGACGACGTGAAGTAGTTGAATACCTTTTAACTAATGGAGCTTCAATTCAAGCATGTGACGAAGGTGGCCTGCATCCACTTCACAATGCTTGCTCATTTGGTCACGCTGAAGTTGTTCGACTGCTTTTAGAAGCCGGAGCTAGTCCAAACACTACCGATAATTGGAACTACACTCCATTACATGAAGCAGCCAGCAAAGGCAAAATTGACGTATGTATTGCCCTGTTGCAGCATGGAGCCAACACCAACATTCGAAATTCAGAACAAAAAACGCCACTAGAGATAGCCGATGAAACTACACGCCCCGTTCTAACAGGCGAATATCGCAAGGATGAATTATTAGAGGCAGCTCGGTCAGGGGCCGAAGATAGACTGATGGCACTGCTAACTCCGCTGAATGTGAATTGTCATGCCAGCGATGGAAGACGATCGACTCCATTACACTTAGCGGCTGGCTACAATCGTATCCGGATAGTTCAAATATTGTTGGAACATGGAGCGGATGTCCATGCGAAAGACAAGGGGTAAGATTTCAATTTATCGTAATTAGAGTTTACGTCATTTTAGTTTGCTTTACAGTGGTCTAGTGCCTCTGCACAACGCTTGCTCGTACGGTCACTTCGAGGTCACGGAGCTGCTCATTAAACATGGTGCAAACGTGAATGCTAACGACCTTTGGGCTTTTACTCCCCTCCATGAGGCAGCTTCTAAAAGTCGCGTGGAAGTTTGTAGTCTGCTGCTAAGCGAAGGTGCGGACCCAACTTTGTTAAACTGCCACAATAAGTCTGCAATTGATTCGGCGCCTACAAGGGAGTTACGGGATCGGATAGCTTGTGAGTTAAAAAAACATTTTTTATATTAGTAAAACATTCCTTATTTATCTGATGGTTTTTAGATGAATATAAAGGGCATTGCATGCTTGATGCATGTCGCCAAGCAGATATTCCACGTCTAAAAAAGTATCTAACTTCTGAAACCGTGAATTTTGTTCATCCATATACGGGCGACACTCCACTGCATGCGGTGGCAATGTCAGTATATCAAAAACGAAAACAAGTTCTCGAAATTTTGATCCGAAAAGGAGCTTTGCTCAACGAGAAAAACAAAGACTTTTTAACTCCGTTGCACGTTGCTGCCGATCACTCGCACTATGATATAATGGACTTGCTTTTAAAAAGCGGAGCAAAGGTTAATGCCTTAGACGGTTTGGGGCAGACGGCCCTTCATCGTTGTGCTCGTGATGATAATATTCAAGCGTGTCGCCTTTTGTTGTCTTATTCTATTGACACCTCGCTGATATCTCTTCAGGGCTACACAGCCGCACAATTGGCTTCTGAGAATGTTCAGAAGATTCTTAAAGATCCGCCGGACACAGAAATGATTGAATGTCAGTTGTTGGAAGCTGCAAAAGCTGGTGATTTAGATACTGTCCGACGTATAGTCCTGGCTAACCCACATACCGTAAACTGTCGAGATCTGGACGGTAGGCACTCAACGCCTCTGCATTTCGCTGCTGGATACAATCGTGTTCCAGTTGTTGAATTTCTTTTAGAGAATGGAGCTGAAGTTCATGCCGCAGATAAAGGTGGACTTGTGCCTTTGCACAACGCTTGCTCGTATGGACACTTTGAAGTAACGGAGCTGCTTGTAAAACATGGTGCCAATGTTAATGTAGCGGATCTTTGGAAGTTTACCCCTCTTCATGAGGCAGCTGCTAAGGGAAAATATGAGATTGTAAAGCTTTTACTAAGGCATGGAGCAGATCCAACGAAAAAGAATCGTGACGGTGCAACTCCTCTGGATTTGGTACGTGAGGGTGATCAGGATGTAGCTGATTTACTTCGAGGAAATTCAGCTCTGTTAGATGCAGCGAAGAAAGGGAATCTTGCAAGAGTTCAGCGATTGGTCACTCCTGAGAATATAAACTGTAGAGATGCACAAGGTAGGAATTCGACGCCATTACATTTGGCCGCTGGTTATAATAATTATGAGGTCGCGGAGTATTTGTTAGAGAACGGAGCTGATGTGAATGCACAAGACAAGGGCGGTTTGATTCCACTGCATAATGCGTCTTCGTATGGCCATTTAGATATTGCTGCTCTATTAATTAAACATAAGACTGTTGTGAACGCTACTGACAAGTGGGGGTTCACCCCTCTACACGAAGCTGCCCAAAAGGGACGCACGCAATTATGTGCTCTACTTCTCGCTCATGGAGCCGATCCATACACAAAAAATCAAGAAGGACAAACACCAATAGAATTAGCTACTGCCGAAGACGTTCGTTGCCTCTTACAAGACGCAATGACTACATCGCTGGCAAGTCAACAAAGCTTGGCAACTTCACAAGGCTCACTTAACAACATTAGTACTGTATCGCAAAATAGCGCGCCAATGTCGCCAGTAACAGAAACGGTTACCCTACCGACAGGTGCCTCAATGACTCTATGCATTCCAGTCTCACTGCCAACTCCTCGCTCGTGCATGAGTCCAGCTCAAGGAGCTGAATCGAACGCATCTGATATTGGAGATGATATCAATGATCAAGAGCCGGTCTCCAACGTAGCTAGCTTCTTGTCAAATCTTCAGTTGGATCATTTAATCGACTTGTTTGAACGTGAACAGATTACGTTGGAAATACTAGCTGAAATGGGCCATGAAGATTTGAAACAGGTGGGAGTGTCAGCGTATGGTTTTCGACATAAGATTCTGAAAGGAATTGCTCAGCTTCGAGCAACGACAGGTACTAATCATTTTAATTAGAAAGCAACAGCGAGTTACAGCAATCATTGTTTCACGCAGGTCTTGGCAACAATCCCAATCCCGGAACACTGCTAGTTGATCTTTTACCAGACGATAAAGAGTTCTTAGCAGTTGAGGAGGAAATGCAAGCGACCATTCGTGAGCACCGCGACAATGGACAGGCTGGTGGATATTTTAATCGATACAATATTATTAGAGTGAGTTTTTTTATCCATTTTTAGACCTTGTAAAATAGTCAAGCTATGATTTTCCTCTTGCTACAGGTTCAAAAAGTACAAAATCGTAAACTTTGGGAACGCTACGTGCACAGGCGCCAGGAAGTTTCGGAAGAAAATACCCATCAAGCAAACGAACGCATGCTGTTCCATGGTAGTCCCTTCATTAATGCCATTGTACAGAAGGGTTTCGATGAGCGACACGCCTACATTGGCGGAATGTTTGGAGCCGGGATTTACTTTGCCGAACATAGTTCAAAGAGTAATCAATACGTCTATGGAATCGGTGGCGGTATTGGATGCCCGTCACATAAGGATAAATCGTGTTATGTCTGTTTAAGGTGAGTACCGTAACATTGCGAAGGTTTGTGTCTGAATTCAAGTTTATGTGGGTGTTTATTTAATTACGTATTGGACTTCAAGCAATTCTAAAAAGTAGACAACAAAGCGATCATTTTCATTTCTGTGAAATCGTTTTAAGTTCTAAAGTATTAAAAGGAAACTACTATATGTGCTGATGGTTCAACGAATCGCTAGAAACGGCTTTCAGATTTAGGGGGAAGAGGTTACAGTAGAACTATTTTCACATTTCATAATCCAAAATGAAAAAACACTAGATTGAATTAGGTTAGCCTTTTCTCTATTTCGATATTTGGATAAGGAGACGCCTTTAAGCTGGTATTAGTTGATGATGGGAAGGGGTCCTACTTACATTAACCTTCATACTTAGAAACTAACGAATGGAATAACAAACCCAATGAATTAATAATTAAAAATTCGCTTTAAGAGGCCAATATCGGAGAGGCATTACAAAGACTTCACTAATAGTAACATTAGACCAGATTTCAAGATTTTTATTTGTTCCATTGACTTTTGAAGTATTTTATTATATTTTTTAAAAATTTTCGCATCAATAGAAATGAGTCCTCGAAATAGGACATGTTAGTTAACGCCTTGATTTAAATCTTTTTATCTTTTTATGCGAGACCTGCTTCCTTCTCCTCCTCCGTTGACGAACTTTCACACGTTTACATGTTGCACGTCGTGTAACTTGTGAATGCAACAATTATCTTTTTTTCTTATTGACAATGCGACCACGAGATGGACGAGTGCAGACATTTCAGAAATGTCCAGGAATCATTTCTAAACAGCAATAGTATCCAATGATCACTCAAAAATTTTGAAAAGAGATGTCATTGCGTCAAATTTTACAGCAAATGCAAATGTATGTATATTTGCTGGTGTGAATGATGCGTCGTTGAATACTACGTCTCTATAAACTTTGATGGGAATAAAGACACTTATGCTTCCACTGATTAAGCACACAAGTTGAATAATTACATTAATTCCGTTCTACAGCGCATCGACTTGTAATTCACGCTTTGCTTTTACGGCTACATGCGCTACCATGAGCAACGTTATTAGTTCATTTTTGCATTCCTTAAAAGCGTCGATCCCAAACAATTGTTTTGCTTGGCATTGTCTTCATTCGTTTGGGGGTCGAAAAGTCTATTTCTCGACAATGATTTTGTTCTTCTCTGTAGCGGCAAGATTCTGGTATTTTCGACAATATATTCGAGGATCTTCACTGAGCCTTAATAAAGTTTACATGCAACCGCACCAGATGCGAAAGTTTTCTCAATAAGTTAACAGAATGAAACCGTATACACCTCGATGATCATCCTGCCGAGAGAAAGAAGGAAGTGTGATTTTTGATCATATATACATTTTGGAGCGAACCAAGCGGTTCATCAACTGATGCTCAAGGTATGGACCAACGAATCAATCCTTGATGACTAGCAACGGGGCAGTATGTGTCCTATATATAACAAGGGTGTTATCACGTAATACAGCAATTAAATTATCATATTGCTATGTACCATTTATAAGATATTCTCCGCAATCTTGCTAAGCCGGATATACGCCCAGAACATTATCGGCCCACACTAAAGAAGCGTCACTTCAAGCAACAGATCAAATTTTCTATTTGCGGCATGCAATGAAAAATTATTGGAATATGGCCATAAATTACACCATCTTTTCATTGACTTCAAGGCCGCCTATGATAGCATAGCCAGAGTAAAACTATATCCGCCCATGAAAAGTGGCCCGCAGTGCTGATGTTAATGCTAGAGGCACCATTCTCTTCAAGTCCACCCAACTACTAGGTTATGCTGACAATATTGCCATTATGGGAAAACCAACCCGAGAAGTTGTACAGTCGACCTTCATCCAGATCGAGCAGGCGGTGATTGACGCGAGATCTTAGGCTGCACATTAATGAAGGCAAGAAGAGGTACATGGTGGCAACGTCACCACCAGAAACCAAAGAATCAACAAGAAGTCTATAAGGGTATTATCTGTGGTAGAAAAAGAAGATGTAGCAGATCCTGTCCCGGATGGAGCTATGGCATAGCCCAGGACGCCAGACAGTAAAACCGCGTAAAACCAGGGATGTCTAGAGTTCCTTAATAAGGCAGGCTCAAACCGGATATCAATTATTACGCCGTTGATGATAATCATAAGACTATATTCACGAAACGAACTTATTCAACGCGATTTTCAAACGTTGTTCGTACTTCTTGTCTCCAGGACAGGAAAGTGCATATCGTGTGAATGAATCTGTGTACCGCAAACGCTGGGCAAACTAGCATTGTACAAAGCAAACCTTATTTGAGCAGCCCAAGTGGACTGCATGAACTATGGATGAATACTGCAGACTGTTGGCTTATTGTATACCCAACCAAAGCCGATTTACGTAGAAGACGTCGTCCTACTTACTAGACTGACCTGATAATCTACTAGGTGCACCTGAATCGAACTTCTGCAGGATTTATTCATTTTCATTTTCAGACTGACTGAGAAACCTACTCCGAGCACGTGGTGTACTGGATGGCCGCCTAATAAATGGTGTAGTGGCTCTTCTCCAGGAAACTGCACCTGTCCTGTGCATCTCTTGCAACGCTGTTACATCAGCCTTATATTGGGACAGGGTACTGACTAGCATTCGGTCTGTACAGGGAACACACGTTCCATGAGAAAATGCGCAAACCTTCATTCCGTTGTCGGGTTCGTCATTTTAGTCTACCCTGTCCGAGGCTCCTTCTGTGGCTTCGTAAAACCAGTTTTCCATGTAGGGTTGTCAACCCTATCTAACCCCCAACCTGGAGTAGTAGTTAGTACAATTTTTCCCGTTTTTAGGCGCGGGAGAATCGCTTTCATCCTTCTCCGTTTTATACGCCATCGTGGCTACCAATCCACATTTCACCCTGGGACCTATACTACACTTTGACCTCTTCTTTTTTTTCAGCCTTTGTCCCATTCACAAGCGGGGTCAAATTACTAAACCATATAAGATTCCCCCCAAACCATGCAGCTTTCGGGGAACGTCTCTCTGAAAACACACACATGGATGCCATTCACCCTTCTATTGGGATGGTAGAAGTTTATTTTTAGTTCATCGGTTAATATTGATATTATTTTGCAAATTTTAAGCGAACAGTAAACATTTTTGTCGTTAGTGCAGGCTTTTTGCGTGGTCGCCTTGTTTGAAAACCTTTTTCTTGTAAGCGCCTACATATACTTCTCGACTTGATATCGATTTGTTGACACTGCGAAAGTGCATTGTTTATTTATTTGGATGCAAGGAACAGGTTTTTTAGGCAAATGTATATTAAAACATGATCCTCCCGCGGCGTCGGTTCGCTTTTCCATTTGCAGAAACTTTCTCTAAAGACTTAATAATAATAATCGTTGACGCAACAACTCATATTGGATCAGGACCTTGAAGTGTGTTAGAGCACTTCATTCAAGACCGTTAACGGTGCACTGTAGGAGGCAATGTGGTCAACATTGCGCTCGGCCGAGATTATTACCCTGATTTGACTCAGGTACTCATTCATAGCTGAGTCGACTGGTATCCGACGTCAAATCACGATTCAAATTCCACTGTCACTGTGTACACAAAACGGACGATGAAGATACTTTGGGTGCAGCGGCAGTTTAAGAATTGCGCTCTAACCACTCAGCTATCCGGGCAGTAGATTATGGGATTACTTAAGTGTCGTAAGCTGAAAAGTTCTTCCGAGTGCGTTGAATTTCTTCGAGAAGATTCCCAGAAATTCCCAGTTTAATTCCTTTGAATCCTTCCTCTCTAAAGGTTTACTGTCTTTATATCTGCGCAAAACAGTCACCTGACTAAATCCTACTTCCTTCTCGATTGCGGTCAGTAGTAAATTAAAGATTGTAGGTGAAATTAGTTCAACCACTTGGCCTCCGAAAAAGAAAGCGTTTTCGAAAAAAATCTGTGTTGTCATCATTTTCTTTTATATTACCTTCAAAAATATACATTTTATCATATGTACAATTAAGGACCTTTATTAAAACGTTAATTTCATTGTCTCTCTGAAAAAAATACCAAAATATACTTATTTATAACACCGCTACGGTGACCTTAAATCATAAGCGACATTGGGAAGCTGAAAGAAGATTGAGATTCCATCGTTAGAATAACTATGAATAAAATTATTGTGAGACTACTAAAACCGGCTCAAATCTTTCTAAACAATTGAACATTCCCAACATCGAATTAAAACAGCATTATTCATGCTCTCCTTTTTTTCAGACAACTATTACTATGTCGTGTAGCCTTAGGAAAATCATTCTTGCAGTATAGCGCGATGAAAATGGCCCATGCGCCACCAGGTCACCATTCGGTCATTGGACGTCCATCAGCAGGTGGTCTACACTTCACAGAATACGTAGTCTATCGTGGGGAACAAGTAATTAAATTGAATCTTTCCTAATCGATTGTATTCTTTAACCAAGGTGTCTATGTCTAGGCTTATCCAGAGTATTTAATCACGTACCAAATCGTTAAACCTGAAGACAGCTCAAGCGGCAATGAAGAGTCAGCAAGATGATGGATGCCATCAGTAGGATCAACGCCCACATCATCCCCATCACCGATTCAACAATCACTTCTTCATCTCGACAACCGTTCTGACTCATTATCATCATCATTGACTACACCCACGACTACGACTACTGCCCCATCCAATTTGAGAACGATTGGTAATATCCCAAAAAACTCCAATGCAAATAATTCTGGATTGTCACGCCTTAAACAATTTATGATTATTACACCGGCTGTAACGATTGATCGTAATTGTAACAATGAAACACCAATGGACCCATATTATTCCAACGAAAGTCGCGAGCATTTCGAATTTACCGACTACGAAAGTTTAAATTCTCTCAATAATAACATGGCGAACAACTTGCGCAGCACGAACAATTTCCGACGCCCTCTTCCGTGCAGGGCACTATACAATCGCAGTAATCTGTTATCCTGGCGTTGGTGTACGCTTCTCTGTGCAGCGATGCGCTGTTTTGGCGCTGGCGGCCGAAGCACGCATTCACAAAATGGGAACTTTGCAACGACGACGGCGACAAATACAACTGGTCAGAATTGCAATTTTCGCTCCACTCATAATAATTCCACGCCCACTAGAAACGTGCAATATACGCTGCCCCGACGCAACCATGATCGCTTGAATAAATTCACTTATGAGTTGTGACAGTTGAATCCCCTTGTCCTTCCACATATTTCAGTACATATTTTCTACATACATTACATTTTACTTTTTATGCATTCAACTCCCATCATAATTACAATAATTATAAATATTTGACGTAATAGATTATAATCCATAATTAAAAAATACTTGCGAGACTGCAGAAAGTACAGATAGAATAGGGGTCCTGGCCCAAGCAAGCATAGTTTTGATTTCAGACTTCAGTCCAGTAAGAAATCCCAGCGCGGCCTGTGGCACTGAGTCCTTTCTTAGATCTTGCGTACGTCATCCATTTCTGCAGGCATGAATTTCACCATTGCAAGTTGTCATTCGCGGGTGGAAAAGCACTTAAATGGAAGTCGCAAGCTCCTAACAAGAACTCCTTCTGCATTTGGAGATAGCGATTCAGTTTGTATTTTTTGTAGTCACGGCAAGCTAAGCCTATTTGCGAGTAAACAAAAACAACAAAACAAACCTTGTAAGAATACAGAATTCAATATTTAACAATACATAAAGAAGAAATGTGTTCACGTTTGCCTACCTAATAAATTTACTATCCAATGAAAAGGAAAATTACCCGAAACAATTTCTGATTAGTCAACTAAATTGAATAAGCGAATCCAATTAAATTTTCAACATATTTATGGAAAAGTGAAGAAGAGACGAAGATAAAAACACCCAAAATATTGATATGTATCTAGTGAAAATGAAATTTTCAATATCGAAAGACTTAAACGCTATTTAGTTATGAAATTCTTTTACTGATTTTTAATCGATCTCGATCTATATTTTCTCTGGTTTCTTTAAGTACTCATTTCTATGCTACACATTTATTTTAGTTCATGTGTTGGAACGTGATATGAGAAAAATGGAAGAAAACGTAATCACACAAAACAGTTATTAGACTTATTTTACGAATATTGTATTTTTAATTGTGTACGTTGTAAATAGGTATAAATATACATACATATACTCTTGAAATTTCAAATGATCATAAGAATCGATCGTGTTTAATTAAGTCTGGTTTGTACGAGGATGAAGATGAATATGCGAATTGGTGGAAATACGTCAGAGAAGGGAGCCCGTTATATTGACAAAATGTTATCCTATTCCACAACCATCAAGCAATTTACGGTAACGACAATTATTGAGTTATTTGCAAAATCGCGTGATCCTTTCTATAACGAACAGCTTCATGAGCTTCTTCTGAAACCCTAATGTGCGACGTAACATTGGAGTGAGGGCTCACTCCAGTGGTATCCGCCATGCGTCAATCTGTGGTGTAAAATCAAGGCTTCCAACAAGTGTTCCAACCGATAGCTCTCTGACACATAAAAGTGTGCGCAGAAGAAAGTAGTGTAACTAACCTGCCTAACTCTGCCATATATACCATACTGTTCGATTTCAGAACACGTATGTTATTTCCAAAGTTTCTTCCCCCCGCCTGCCCCTACGACATGCGAAGACATATTTATCAGCTTCATATTTACCTGCTTAGTCCAGATCTCACATTTTGTGTACATGGATCTCAAAATCTACCCGGTCCATAGCCGCGCCATCTTTCGACAATTTCACCGCTTCAGGTCACAAACTCAGATGTGTACAGATGGCACAAAATTGGCTACTACAATCATTATTCTGCCATAATTTCCGCTGACCATAAGTAGTCACTACGGAAATCACCTCTAGATGATAATTTTGCGCCATCTACATACATTAACGTATGTGGATTATGACTTTTGCCTCTGCTATTGAGCAACTTTTGCTTAAAAATTATTCGGAAGGTGGCATAAGAAACAGGATGTGAAAATGAAGCAATGAATATTGGAGGATATTGTAGATCTTCGCAGGGAGGTACAATGAACGGGGAAAGGGCATTCCGAAGTAAACATGCCTCTTGAAATCCAGGCAATGGAGTAGGCGACCAGCAAGGGCAGACGGCAAGTAGCTTTCCAGCAAGAAATGGTGATTTCGTTGCCAGGTAAGTTTCTATGCAGGCTACTAAAATATAGAGCAACGATGGAAATATTTTGTAGGAATAAGGTAATGAACACAAATGAGTTTCAAATTTTCTCACTGGCTAGACGCATGTTGGGACTACCTAGAATAAAAATTTGTTAATCCATATCGAAATACTATTATACGTCACTGGCAAAGCTGGCGGAAGTCATTGCAAGTCAAAGAGTATCTCTCAAAAGTAACGCAATCGCAACGCATCGTGCTCAAAAATCAAGATTATAAATGATAAACCTTCCTTGGACTCCCTGGGAAACGTCTTGGTTTTCCAAGATTTTAAAGTTTGTAAGATTCGCACAATAAGCAGAGGATTCAGCAAACAACCCCTTACAACGGCTTACATTCAGTTATATCTAAATTAACTTTATTTCAATGAGCGGCTTATATTATATTATACACGTACACAATCATTATCATCAACGGTGCAACAACCGGTATCCGGTCTAGGCCTGCCTTAATAAGGAACTCCAGACATCCCAGGTTTGCGCCGGGGTCCACCAATTCGATATCCCTAAAAGCTGTCTGGTGTCCTGACCTACACCATCGCTCCATATTAGGCAGGGTCTGCCTCGTATTCTTTTTTTACCATAGATATTGCCCTTATAGACTTTCCGGGCGGGATCATACTTATCCACACGGATTAAGTGGCCCGTAACCTATTGAGCCGGATTTTATCCACAACCTGACGATCATGGTATCGCTCATAGATTTTGTCGTTATGTAGGCTACGGAATCATCCATCCTCATGTAGGGGGCCAAAAATTCTTCGGAGGACTCTTCTTTTGAACGCGGCCAAGAGTTCGCAATTTTTCTTGCTAAGAACCCAAGTCTTCGAGGAATACATGAGGACTGACAAGATCATTGTCTTGTACAATAAGAGCTTTGACCCTATGGTGAGACGTTTCGAGCGAAACGATTTTTGTAGCTGAAATAGGCTCTGTTGGCTGCCAACAACGCGGATTTCATCATCGTAACTATTATCAGTTGTGATTTTCGACCCTAGATAGGAGAAATTATCAACGGTCTCAAAGTCGTAGTCTCCTATCTTTATTCTTCCCTTTTGATGCGGTTTGATGTTGTCGGTTGGTTGGTTTTCGGTGCTGACGTTACCATTATATATTTTATCTTGTCTTCATTGATCTCTTGCTGCTTGCTCGATCTGGATGAAAGCAGTTTGCACGTCTCGGGTCGTTCTTCCCATGATGTCGATGTCGTCAGGTTAGGCCAGTAGTTGGCTGGACTTAAAGAGGATCGTACCTCTTGCATTTACCTCACCATCACGGATCACTTTCTCGAGGGCCAGGTTAAAGAGGACGCATGATAGGGCATCCCCTTGTCGTAGAACGTTGTTGATGTGGAATGGTCTTGAGAGTGAACCTGATGCTTTAATGTGCGTCAAGTCAGCCTAGTCAGTCTTATCAATTTCGTCGATATATTTGGTTATATTCAATTTACGTACTATATATGCACATCTGTATGCTTTTGTGCACGAAGTAAGTCGGAAATATGGGTACAACCAATTTATATGTACGTGCATTTGTATCTACAGTATTCGGTAATAGGTAATTTGTTTGTTTCGGGTCAGGATAATATCCATGTCTATTTGGAAAAATATGAAGGAATATGTTGGATTTGCAGCTATATACGGATGAAAAAATGTGCGTAGAAGTTTCTCACATAAGATGAACACAAAACCTTTATACCTGAAGCGCGAGCTTCCGGCATTCCGACTTGTTTAATTGGTTGATACGATTTAGAACCGATTGAACTTATTTTTTAATATATTGATGTATAAATGTTTGGCGGTGGCATGAACTAGGATCTTTCAAATCAGTTGTAAATTTTCCGATTTTCCTAGCTCCGAGTTATATGCATATTTAAAAATTCCGAAAAGGCGAGCGTAAACAATTGTGGAAACTAGGTAGGAATGAAATTGGAGAAAAATTGAGCATGTTTCCCAAAAATAAATCACTTTTATTACACCCACAGTTTAACTTTAAATAGACACACTTTTTTATATATTTTCAATAGCTTGGTAGTTTCACAACGATTACAGTGCAAATGCAAACAATGCTTACAATATTCGACAATGTGTGGAAAGCAGGGAGAAAGCATGCAAAAGATCCAACACTTGAGTTAATTGCATGCGAAAAAATAATATCAATGAATTCAGTCTAAATTAAATTAAGATATCCACTTCCGTTATTAAGCTGAGAATAATGACAAATCACTGTTGAATCTTGGCCTGCAGTCCCGACAAATCAGGATACAAGGCTCCAGCTGGCACGACATTGTTACTTTGTAGCCGCGGCCTGTAATCCTCTACAATCGCTCGGCCGGCATTTTTCGCTGTTCGTTTTGCTATCCCTTTAGGCGTGATGCTGTTCACGTTTTGTGTTAAGTTGATTACATTTCCTACCGTGTCGAAGGTTTCGGAAGCCAAAGAACCTGCTGAGGAGCCATACCTGTTTGAAATGGATTGAAAGCAACTGAATAAGTGAGAGTTTTGCATCGACTTAGTTGCATAACGGAGAACGTACTTGTGTTCAATAATTTTTACTGAGTTTTCACTTAAATTTTTTCCTAGAATCGAAGCCGATTGTTCGAGGCCAGCGTAAATAGTTCCAAATCCTTCAACGGCTCCCGCGGCGATTGTAAGAACGTCGGACATCTGAAATGCCAAGTCGGCAAACAAGAGGAGGAGGCTTTATGGGAGATAAAAGGCTTACGTAGTCTTAGAGTAAATACATTTATTGGTACGAACTTGTTGCGATCATGCAGTTAGAACAGGATATGTTACATATTAGACCAGGGAATCATCTACAACTCAAACTACTTTTTCTCGGAACGTACCTTCTGTTGAGCCGTTGCCTCGTCCATTCCGAAGCCTTTTGATAGTAGAGTCGAGCCGTGAGTCTGAATGTGTGGCGCTAGGAACCGACCTAGTGCCATAGTCGCTGAGCCCACCTTTTCTACAATGAACCCCGTTATTCCAACGGCCGTGCTGCTGACATTCTTTGCAATCACCACGGAATTTTGAACATTTGGGGAGACTGGAGAATCCTGGGTAGCTGGTCGAATTTTCGATATCAAATAAGGAGTGGAGGATGACATCAATTGGCCTGCTTTCTCAGCGCCTTTAACCAAATTCTGTGAAACAAAGCAGGCACCTCGCACGATTTTAGATGACACCTGAGTGCTGAGGTCGGCGGGGGAAGGGGCTTCGGCTGACTGGATGACGACCCCGTGCAGTATTTGTTCAAGAATTTCTAAGACGATTTCATCAGCACCGGAATCCTTTGGGACCACTATGCCAAATGAGGATCCGGTTTCAGTTGCTTCAAGATCAGGGAGAATGAAAGCACCGAATTCGGTGCGGAAACATGGAGATACGCCCGGAATGAGTGGGTATATCCATGAGTTGTCCGACTTCAGTTTGCGCATCTCTGTACTTTGAGCGTTGCTCTCATTTGGTAAGGATACAGAAGTCTCTGTAGACGCGGCTCCAGATTCTTGAGTGACGGGAGAGGGAATGTTTTCAACGTTTTGTATGCGGATGGCTTCAGAGGTTTTGATAATTTGTATGAAAAACGTTGCACTCAGAAGTTTCTTCTCGTCTTTTTCCATGCGTACGATTCGTAGGACGGAGTCTTCCTGAAATTAGGAGAAAAACTAATTTGTCTTGCCGATTTCCTATCATATACGAAGTGAAAGTTACCAGAGCAGTTGTAACGAGTCCATTTGGCTTTATGTAGTAGAGCTTAACGCCCTCACACGAGAACAACAATTCTAATGACTCAATTCCTTCGCCAGTGCATTTCATGTCTCGCAACGCCTGGGCTAGCTCAGAGTAAGTTCGAGGTCTGCTTTGCTGTGTGTCAGTCCCATTTGTAGCGCTTGCGTTCGAGCTTGTGACTGAAGTGGCGTTCCCAGCCGCGTTTTGTTTTTCGCTTAAAACCCCGATCCTCTGAACGAGTTCTGCTCGGGCGCGTTTAATTTTATGGATCATACGGCATGCATTGTCCCACTCAGATCGCACCAATTCCATGTTCTCAGGTACCTTTACGGGAATTGCAAGCGTCTCGTCAATTGCCTCGACAGCCATTTTGTAGAGGTTTAGGGCGTGATGAGGATGATCTTCCTCCTCTTGCTTGATGGCATCGTCAACCAAGTGGAATGCCTCATCATGCTTGCATTTGATTTTATCGAATGTTGATATGAAGTCATCGTCTGCGGACATTTTGGAAGCTCAGTTGGCTTGGAATCACTGGAAGAAAAAAACGGAAAGTGCAATTAACCACAAGTAAGCAAACAGCTTCTGACTAGACACCACAAAGCCAGAGGCTTATTTCTCGCATTTGATATCAATTTCTAAACATTCTTATCAGTGCGCAAAGATGAAACTAATTTTGTGGGGAATGACTCATTTTTCAGTGGAATCCGAGGTGGCATTAATTGGATTACAGATAAATGAGAGCTCCTGGATCTATCATCTCACCTACAGCGCTTGATTCGATTGGACTAGCCAACTGCGTCGTGGAGCCGAGTTGCAATGACCGGTTAGTACTCAACCGCCGACAGATAAGCACGCGAGGGACGTTGTTATGATTCTGACGACAAACCTAAACAAAGGGAGAAATATCAAGGTCACTTCCTTAATTGAAATAGAAGCTTCTGTTAACTCTAGAATTGACGACTTTTTAAAGCGCTTAATGAAGAGCCCGTTCCATTCGACAGATCTGGACTTTGTGCTGAAAGTGGGCACCGACACCGAAACTTTGCTCTCGAATACTGAGGTCAGCACTTGCTCCTTCACGCGTTTTTGTATGCCAACCCATTGGGGAACACGTATCCAAAAACTCATAGCCACTATATCACACCACTCTACTTCCTGCACACTCAAGCGCCGAGATTGAAATTGAATTCCAAATTGCGAAATTAGTCATTTACGGGTCAAATGCCAATGATGCAGCCCAGCGCCACGGGTATAAACAAACTGAATCTAATTACGATTCGCAGGAGCAATACAGCCATAAGAGCTACTCCCCTACCCGCCATTAAATTGGGAACAGTAATCATATCGTGCTTAAGCCAGCGGAAAAAGCAAAACTCAATTAATGTCGGTGCAGAATCTATTTTTCTGCAGGGAAACTTCACAGGCTATTACTCACGGAATTAATGTTGATTTACCTTCGTTTACTTCACTCCAAATTCGGGACAGCAGTTCGGAGCAACGTGCGCTATGAATCAATGGCAGCAATGGTCGCTCGGAAGGAAACGAGCGTAAACAACAGTCAATTGGACTACCACCTCGCACCCTGCGGGACTTGATGTTTTGACATCTTAAGGAATTTACCCAATGAATCTGGTGACGTCACGATACAGCTGTTGATAACGTTTGTTTTGAAGCAAGTGCAAGTATTTACAGTGGCTGATAAAACCATTTGCTATGCAATTGGTAGCTTGCACTTTCTTTTTCTTTTGTTGACCAGATAGAATACAGCTTCTTATTAATTGTACTATTTTGTAGAATCACTTTTTGATGGCAAAAATCGATTACAAAGTGCGTTAATTTAAACATATAAAAACGCTCCGGAAAGTCAAGCCCGGCCGAACCTATTGTGACGTCACGTTGGCATAACAAATCCGTATGGAGGAAATTATGCAGTATAAAGTGAGTTTGTAGAATTTTTAGAAAAAAAGTAAATTACGCAGCTACCATATGGGAAGTCACTTTGGGAAATATTTTATATGTACCATTTGAAGCAAAAAAAAAAACACAGAAATTTATTCGAACAGGCTCGTCGTACAAACGTTCCTGGGATATACATATAAATCCGTTGCAATCGCCGTTTCAATGTAAACATATCTTTAATTCAATGATAACAAGAATCGAAACAATCTACATTCTTCACTTGTTCCGCTATTTCATTCAACATAATCTGGGGAAAGTAATCACCGTTTCGGTTTGAATTTCGGGTATGTTAGCGAGCATAAGAGTAGCTTCCCTGAAAGTCAACATACTAGTCGGATTCGAAAAGTTGGATAATTCAATCTCCCTCACGTCATCCCCACAGCTTAATTTTTTTAACGTATTGTTTTGGACTCACTAAAATGCATAGCTTTGAGGAAAAATTGCGGTTAGTTATGAATTAAAATAGAGAAACCAGAACAGCTCATTCGCGCGCATGCCAACAAAAAAAAAATTAAGACCCATGCGCACACATGAGGAAATAACATATCAGACGGTGTCGGTGAGACCCGCGCTATTGGACTTCTGCCCTATTTAAGCATCCCCTTGCTTAATTCGCCCATTTCTTGACAATTCATCGAGAAAAAGGTACTATATATATACATCGTAACTGCTAGACGCATCAGGTATAAAAGGTTTTGTGTTTCCTTATGTTAGGAATGATGAGTGTATGACAGTTCTGTGTGTAAACAGTTAAAAATTCCATTGCAATCTATTTTTTAAAAAGCCATTTACGCAAACAATTTGATCTGGAAAGGATTGTATTGATAACAGTCAACCTCATACGCTTCACACTAGGAATTTAATGTTATTAGCAAGTTAACTAACAACAGATACAAAAATTATGACGTCAGCATTTTATTTGCATGAAATTGATAAGTTTAAACTGCTATAACTTTGACAGTAATAGCCTCATTTCCACGAAACTTGGCACGCGTATACGCGATACTGTCCTCTACCCCGATGATAGGGGTCTTAGGATAAACTTAAGGGGGTTTTCAGTCAATTTCTAAAAGTTGGTTATATACTATTAGTAAGTTTATTTGAATAGATGTAGAAATGGGACATATTTTGAGGTCTAGATTTCATATAAACACACCATGATGATTTTTTTTTCAGATTTTTGGATTGGGTAGTTTCCGAAAGTGAGCCCTGTTTCACTTTTAATGTGCACCTTTTGACTTCTTACTCACGCACATTACAAACAACGTCAAAACTAATATTATTTTAGAAAGTACTAATCGAGTCTTTTCATTTGATACCCCACATGACTATATCCAGTGAAAAAAATCTTACATCACCCCTTTGCATGTATAGGGAGCTCCTTTTTAAAATTCACGTAAATTTAGATCAGTCACTGTATGCGTGGGATTTCATAGCTCCCGCCTGTTCATCAAATTTCACCCGGATCGTATTTATGTTGTGCTTAGACTCCGTTTTCGTCGCTAGTAAAGTTTTATTTCGCAAATATTAGTATTTGGAAGCCGGAAGTAGCAGTGGATAGGTCACATATTAAGGGGGTCACCTCGGGTGTCAGATCCGCGGAATTGATTTTTTTTTGCATCAATTGGATCTAGACATATAGTAGAATATATGGACAAAGCGATTTTTCGATATTAGGTTAAACACGTAATAAGTCACATACCAGATTTATGACGATCGCCGTAATAAAGCGCGTATTTATTGGTCCGAATGACTTCACTAAAAGGACAAGAATTGAAGCCAAAACTGTAAATATGTTTCTTGAAGTAACCTAAGGTTTATGGACTAGGTATAGCAGATTAATGATCAGTTAAGATTTTATAGCTAAAAATCATATTCTACTTTTTAAATGCGTTTTTCTCGAAACTGCAAGTTGAAAATCTGCTGCCAACATAATCCAAAATCTATCCAACGAAATTCTTTGAAATTTTCACGAGATATTCAGAACATATTTCTACAGTCCGCAAACTAGGATAATTGCGATTCATTCTGTAGTTTTTTTTTATTCATTAAAGAAGTCTTAAAAAACTCCAAAAATCACAAAAACAAGTTTAACACTGCGCCAAAAATTTAGCTTTTAATATTTTTTAATAATCCTAGTTTGCGGACTGTAGTTAAGTCTGCACGTTAAAACGCCGTTTATTTTTTTCTTTAAGATGCTCGCAGCGCCCTCTGGCTTGGCAGCAGAAAAAACCTGTTTTTGGAGATGGGTGTATAAATTGCTCTGTATTCCAATAATGAACTACGCTGGCGGGCTGTAAAAATTATTACGCATGCTCAAGATATTAATAAATATATGGTGAAAAATTGGTATTTGTATCTTTGTCCAGTTCGTCACAAAAAAAAATTCTAAAAAAGCAAAAAAAACGGCCTTCACACGGGATGACCCCCTTAAGGAGGACCCACAATTACATTACTGGCTAGGTCATGCAGTGGAGTCCACTCTCCCAAGATGGCCGATGGGCAGGTCGCCCCAAGGGGGCTTGGCGCAGAACTGTAGAGAAGGAGTGCAGGGATCTGAAGTGTTTTTCAGGGAACTGGCGCGTAGGTGTGGATGACGCGCTATACCCCACCAACGGGTAAATTGGAAACAAGTTGAAAATTGGTCTAGAACAGACGATCCTAGATCCATGGAATTAGGAGCATAATTTTGGAAATTGGTAGTCATTTTATGTTCTCAAAGTTCCAAGCAAATCCAAAATTGAAATGTCGTTTTTGGTGTCATTTGGTAAGATAATTAGGATGTGCCCAATCTTTGATACAAGACTCTTGGAATCCATTCTAGACAGAGTGCAACTATAATTGTCCACTGAGATCTCAAGTAAAAACTTAATAACCGCTAATGAAGGCTCTCAGTAATTTTTGTCATTTGCAATCAGTACTTTCAGTACTAATTATGTCCTCAGGAAATCTCAAATCTCTTCCTCAGGAATCTTAAAATTGGCATTTTACAAAACAGGGCCATGGATTACAACGTAGACAGCGCACCGGCAAATTTTCCTATATTTGTTTGTCTAGTTTTTGCAAAAATGCGCACGAAGAACTATCTTCATTACAAAATCGTTTATCATATCAAAGTATCCAACGATTTTACTCCGAAAACTTTATTCTACACAACTTCTGCTTTCTGGTAATGCCTTGTCGAAATCTGGCCAAATGTTGACTATTCGGGAAATCAAATGTCAAAGCAAATCAAAATGTTCGGATCAAAATGTGATTTTGACATTTATTTCAGTAGTGATAAAATTTCGATTAGTATCCGCACGTTGAATGGTTGACCGTTTTTTTTCAATGCCAAATCAATTCCCAGCATCACTTCACACCAGTCTGCTTTCATTTTGAATGTGGCGGACCCTATAGAAATATTGTAAATGAATTGTGTAGTTCCAATGTTTAGATACTGAGAAATTATATAACGAAAGCTGCAATTTGCGTCGACTTGTATAATTGCTCAGCGTTTTTTTCATTAAAAACATATGTGAAATTTGATAGCGTGTTTATTTAGGCAACAGAAAATCAGATCCAAGAAATGCTATGCTTTGAGAAAACACGGTGAAAGGATGTTATCAATTTTTCAGGTACTTCTCATGGAATACATTCTGCCGGGAACTGTGTAAATCTTTTGCGCCTATTCCAGTAATGTCATTGAAAAGCCGCTACTTCGGGAAATGTCGAAAACGCCGGATAATACCAATAAGCGCGTCCCATCTAATAAGCAAATGTTCCGAAACGAGAGACAACTATCCAACTTTAGTCTGGAATGGCGGGAATTTCTGTGCGGCTGGAGCGCCGCCTTCTTCAACATTGGTCTCACATATCCTATTCATAAGATGATATTTCGCCAAATGCTGCACGGCGTGCCATTCTCGTCGGCCTTTGCCCAGTTGCGCCATGAAGGCATTGGGTACCTGTATCGCGGTATTCTCCCACCGCTAGCACAAAAAACTATTTCGCTGTCGATCATGTTCGGCGTGTACGATGGCTCGCGTAAAGCGCTCACCAAGTCCATGAACATGGGCGAGTATAGTGCCAAGTGTTGCGCAGGACTGATAGCAGGGAGTTTGGAGGCAGGCCTGCTGCCGTTCGAGCGAGTACAAACTCTTCTTGCCGATCAAAAGTATCACACTAGGTTTAGGAATATGCCGGACTGCTTCAAGTACGTTATTTTAGTGAAATTAGTTGGGAAGGGTGTCAAGTTCTGTTCTCTTCTGTTTTGCAGATACGTATACGCCCACCATGGTGCTAAGGAGTTGTTTAGGGGCATGGTTCCTGTGCTGTTTAGAAACGGGCCTTCGAATTCCATGTTTTTCTTGATGCGGGAAGAAGCTGCAGCGAAGTTACCAAAACATGTAAGAATTGACTTCTGCGTTCTTGTCCTTAGTATTTTGTCTACGACTTTATTGAACAACTCAATCTACTTTGCTCCCAAATTTCAGAAATCTTCAACCCTGCAGTCACTGCAGGAATTCGCGTCTGGTGCTATAATTGGGGCAAGTTTAAGTGCACTTTATTACCCATTCAATGTGATCAAGGTGTCGATGCAGAGCGAGATGGGTCATGCTTATGAAGGCATGCTCACTGCCGCACAACGAATTTACTGGGAGCGCGGGTTTTCGATAAAAAGATTCTATCGGGGCTGTGGCTTTAACGCACTACGGGCTTCTGTCAGCTGGGGCGTGACAAACACCGCGTACGAGAATATTAAAACGTTCATTTATAAAATTTAAAGAGATTCTTTGAGATTTCCTATTTGGTTCCTTGTTAAAATCCGCCTCATTGTTCGAGGGCGCACTACAATCAATGTTCGGATCATTCAAAATTGCATCGATCCGAATTCTGTCAGATCATCCAATGGTGTCCAAATGTAAATTTTCCTTTTTTTTATAAAAAGAACCACAAAATGAAGTATGCCAAGATTTAAACCGAAAAAGAATAGAAACTCGAAAGGAGTATTCGATGGGGCACACTGCGCTTGGAAGCAGCAAGAGGGGAACTTTCTAGTCTAGTCGGGAATCATGTTATCTTCGATAAGCTCATGATTTAGCATTTATTTCCGTTAAAAACGAATAGCACGTAAAGAATAATTTGATGGTAATAGTTACAGATTTGTATAAAGCCTACATACATATACCGGCGCTGTGTATAGTTTCTATTTCGTAGTTTAACTATTTATTTTCTAAATAAAAGACAATTTCAAGAAAATTTCGTGTTTCTTCTGTACGCCATTTTTACATGCGTTTGAACCAAATAGTTTTCATAAAACTTTGAGGACTTCGTTCGGGGTAGCCAGTAAACAAGGACTTTAAATCTACGTTACGTTCTGCGCATCATCATTGGCATTGGTACCCATTTGTGTGATAGCGTTAGTGCATCTGGCCGCGTTTGATATAGAAATTTTCCAGGTTGGTGTCAAAACCTGACACTATCAATTTCCTATTATATATATGCATGTATGTATTATTTGTTTATAGCTGGCTGCTTAGTTATTCGCACACACAGAAGTACTATAGAAACAATACATAATACATCAACATTTGCGTAGAACGCGCTCCGATCTTGGCTCAGCCTCAGACCGGCTGATTTATTTTTTGTCCTGCTTTTATTTGACAAGTTTCACCTTCTGTGTATAGTCTTCTTGGCGGTTTACTTCAAAATTAATGCTTACCACTCCTCACTTGAAACTAATTTGTACGTGGAATGTTTTTCTCGTCTCAAATAAGTTTCTTTGAACTGCACTGTTTGGGTAATTCCTTTCCCTGTTTCCTTATCTTCGCGATACTTGCGAAAATATCTTGTCCCCCGTAGAAATGGGTAATACTTTTTACACTAAACATAATGCACAATTTCATTACTTTGTCTAAGAAAATTATAGTCTAACACGCCCATATCCGATATATATTTAGCATGCATTTTGAAACCATGATCTTTCAATATCGTTGCCTTGGGTTTGAGTTCCAGTCGTCAAGGATGCTTGTGCTTGTTCAGTGATGCTAATAAAAATAAAGAAGAATCTTATATAGTGAAAAAGAACAATAATGACAAAGAGGCTATCGTCGGTCTTATGCTTCACAAAGGAGTAAACAAGAGATGAACTATTTGCGGTTCTCTCGAACGATATGAATTCATGTAGATAACTATTTATTGGAATTAAATTGATATGATTTCCAATCTCCCCAATCAGCATGTGGGCTTGCATTTCCTTCTGTTTCTACGCCTTCTTTCGTTTCCAATACAACTGAACGTTTTTCGTGTTATGCACCTCTCAGTCCTTTCTTAAGTCCAAATATTGTTGAATTTTTAACCGACAGTATTGTCGCTAGCGTCTGCTGCGCCCTTGGTGGATCTCCAAATCTTTTTCAAAGAAAATGAAGTGTTTTCATTGCGCTCAGTATTACATCCTATAGAAATCTTTCTGAAGATGTGCAAGATATTGTTCCCCTAAAAAACAGGAGATGTTTGATGGTTGTAATTAACCGTGTGTGTAAGTGTCCGGATAGATCAGTGGTTAGAGCACTAGGCTGTCATACGGAAGGCCGCGGTTCAAATCTCACTGGTGGCAGTGGAATTTGCATCGTGATTTGACGTCGGATACCAGTCGACTCAGCTGTGAATGAGTACCTGAGTCAAATCAGGGTAATAATCTCGGGCGAGCGCAATGCTGACCACATTGCCTCCTAGTGTACCGTTACGGTCTTGAATGAAGTGCTCTAACACACTTCAAGGCCCTGATCCAATATGGATTGTTGCGCCAACGATTATTATTATTAATTAACCGTCATGTCGGATAGATCTCGCGAACCACACATATGCACCGCAGGACTGTCGATTCCCAACAATGCGAAAATTAGACATGAACTAATGAAAGTCTAGATCTTTCAAGTAATACTGACAGTTACTTGCTATATGGCGCTTTCATATAGCAAAATAGGCAGTACATTTTTTGCAGCACAAGTTCAATTTGATGTTCATCATCATCATCAACGGCGCAACAACCGGTATCCGGTCTAGGCCTGCCTTAATAAGGAACTCCAGACATCCCGGTTTTGCGCCGAGGTCCACCAATTCGATATCCCTAAAAGATGTCTGGCGTCCTGGCCCACGCCATCGCTCCATCTTAGGCAGGGTCTGCCTCGTCTTCTTTTCCTACCATAGATATTGCCCTTATAGACTTTCCGGGTGGGATCATCTTCATCCATACGGATTAAGTGACCCGCCCACCGTAACCTATTGAGCCGGATTTTATCCACAACCGGACGGTCATGGTATCGCTCATAGATTTCGTCATTGTGTAGGCTACGGAATCGTCCATCCTCATGTAGGGGGCCAAAAATTCTTCGGAAGATTCTTCTCTCGAACGCGGCCAAGAGTTCGCAATTTTTCTTGCTAAGAACCCAAGTTTCCGAGGAATACATGAGGACTGGCAAGATCATAGTCTTGTACAGTAAGAGCTTTGACCCTATGGTGAGACGTTTCGAGCGGAACAGTCTTTGTAAGCTGAAGTAGGCTCTGTTGGCTGACAACAACCGTGCGCGGATTTCATCATCGTAGTTGTTATCGGTTGTGATTTTTGACCCTAGATAGGAGAAATTATCAACGGTCTCAAAGTTGTATTCCCCTATCCTTATTCTTGTTCGTGCTTGTGTTTGACCAGTGCGGTTTGATGTTGTTGGTTGATTCGTCTTCGGTGCTGACGTTGCCACCATGTATTTTGTCTTGCCTTCATTGATGTGCAGCCCAAGATCTCGCGCCGCCTGCTCGATCTGGATGAAGGCAGTTTGAACGTCTCGGGTGGTTCTTCCCATGATGTCGATATCGTCAGCATAGGCCAGTAGTTGGGTGGACTTGAAGAGGATCGTACCTCTTGCATTCACCTCAGCATCACGGATCACCTTCTCGAGGGCCAGGTTAAAGAGGACGCATGATAGCGCATCCCCTTGTCGTAGACCGTTGTTGATGTCGAATGGTCTTGAGAGTGATCCTGCTGCTTTTATCTGGCCTCGCACATTGGTCAGGGTCAGCCTAGTCAGTCTTATTAATTTCGTCGGGATACCGAATTCTCTCATAGCCGTGTACAGTTTTACCCTGGCTATGCTATCATAGGCGGCTTTAAAGTCGATGAACAGATGGTGCAACTGTTGTCCATATTCCAACAGTTTTTCCATCGCCTGCCGCAGAGAGAAAATCTGATCTGTTGCTGATTTGCCTGGAGTAAAGCCTCTTTGGTATGGGCCAATGATGTTCTGGGCGTATGGGGCTATCCGGCCTAGCAAGATAGTGGAGAATATCTTATAGATGGTACTCAGCAACGTGATACCTCTATAATTGCTGCACTGAGTGATATCCCCCTTTTTATGTATGAGACAGATTATGCCTCGCTGCCAATCGTCAGGCATTGATTCGCTGTCCCATACCTTGAGCACAAGTTGATGAACCACTTGGTGTAACTGGTCGCCTCCATATTTAACCAATTCGGCTGTAATTCCATCGGCTCCTGGCGACTTATGATTTTTTAAACTTGGTCGTGGCAGTATTTGTCCGTCGTCTTCAGTTGGCGGGACCTCCAACTCGCCGATGTTCTGGTTGTTCAGTAGCTCATCAAAGTACTCAACCCATCGCTCTAATATGCCCATTCTGTCAGAAATCAGATTTCCCTCTTTGTCTCGGCAGGATGAGCATCGAGGTGTATAAGGCTTCATCCTGCTGACTTGTTGGTAAAACTTGCGCGCCTGGTGCGGTTGCTCCCTGTACTTTTCTAGTTCACAGACTTGTTGGTTCTCCCAGGCTTCCTTTTTCCGTCTGTGAAGTCGCTTCTCCGCTCGACGGAGTTCGTGATAAGTCTCTGCGCGTGCCCGCGTTCTTTGAGAATACAACATTACTCGGTATGCGGCATTCTTCCGTTCCGTTGCTAGCTTACATTCATCGTCAAACCAGCCGTTCCGACTCCTTTTGCGGCTGGGGCCAAGTATATTTGTGGCCGTATCCATGATAACGTTCTTCAGGTGGTTGTGAAGATCATTAGTTGATGCTTCATCTCCAGGTCCTCTATTGACTGCGGTTATTGCGGCATCCATTTCCCTCTTATAGGTGTCGCGGAGGGTTGTGTTGTGGATGGCTTCAGTGTTCACTCTCACCTGATTGTCAGAGGGGATTCTAGGTGGTATTGTTATTCGAGCTCGGAGCACCATGCCAACGAGATAGTGATCCGAGTCTATATTTGCCCCCCTATATGTTCTGACATTCATCAAGGCTGAGAGGTGGCGGCGTTCGATCAACACGTGGTCAATTTGGTTGAAAGTGGTCCCGTCTGGAGAGGCCCACGTATGTTTGTGGACCGCTTTCCGCGCAAACCAGGTACTTCCAACAACCATTTCGTGTGACCCTGCTAATTGAATAGTCCGCAGTCCGTTATCATTTGTTTTTTCGTGTAAGCTATGGGAGCCAACGTATCGCCTGAATACGGGCTCCTTCCCTACTTGGCTGTTAAAATCCCCAAGTATGATTTTGATATCATATCTGGGACACGCTTCGAGGGTTCTTTCTACTGCCTCGTAGAAGGTATCCTTCTCCGACTCTGCAGTCTCCTCTGTAGGGGCGTGAACGTTTATGAGGCTTATATTTCTAAACTTGCCTCGCAAGCGCAGAGTACATAGCCGTTCGCTTATACTTTCAAAGCCGATAACAGCAGGTTTCATTTTTTGGCTGACTAAGAAACCTACTCCGAGCACATGGTTTACTGGATGGCCGCTATAATATATGGTGTAGTGGCTCTTCTCCAGGAAACCGGTCCCTGTCCATCGCATCTCTTGCAACGCTGTTACATCAGCCCTATATTGGGACAGGGTATCGGCTAGCTGCTTATCAGCTTCATCTCTGTACAGGGAGCGCACGTTCCATGAGAAAATGCGCAAATCGTTGTTCCTTTGTCGTTGCCGGGTCCGTCGTTTTAACATCCGTCCTATCCGAGGCTCCTGTTGTGTCTTCGTAACAGGTTGTTTTCCGTGTAGGGTTGTCAGCCCTACCCAACCCCCAACCTGGAGGACCAGTTGGTACAATTTGTCCCGTTTTTAGGCGCGGGAGACTCGCCTTCATCCTTCTCCGTCTGCAGCTTTTCGTCAAGAAAGAGCTCCCAGCGGTCACCACGTGGAGGTGGAATTTGATGTTGGTATTGCTTTATATGCATTTCCAGATTTGGGTTTAACAGAAAAGGTAGATATAGCACAGTTGATGGCTCGAAAACATCGAGTTGAGCTCTATTGCTGGCAGAAAAAACGTTACTCACTTCTACGAATTAGTCAATACCTTCTTCTAGTGTAGATAGGAGGTGACCTTGGTTTTATTGATATATATTTTTAGTCCGACTCTCTTTTCTCTTAGACCAAATTCGATGCCATTTGACCAAGGTGCATTACTTGGCGGGACAGCAAGCAGATGTGTTAATGATAATCGAGATGTTTGAGTTATCCATGCCTTTCGGCCAAGACAGAAACTCGCAACAGTATCGGTAATAAATAACGGTTAGGAATATGACTCTTTTCTGTGATCGACTCATTTCGACTCGCTCACTTAGCTGAGTCGACACAAAAGAATGCCTCAAAAGGCTCAGCATTATTTTCACTTTGCCTATAACACTACAAAAAAAATTTCTTATCAAAAACCGAAAAAACAAGCAGAACCAAGAATATTAAGTTTTAGAATTGCTTGCTAAGGAATTTGGCAAGGACTAGATATTAATAAATTAAAATCTGTAAAAGTATACTTACATAGATTCGTTCTCGTCTTGTTATAAACTACCATTGCAGGAACCGGCCTTTCCACTTTACAATCTATCTTCTATTTATCCTTGTGGTGTATTATAATCTGCCCTATACTTCCACTAAACTATCATCCGTTATGTACTACCTGTGTAGATTGTTCTGGTATAACTATTTCTAATGTGGCGATAGCTTCATAATACCCATCAATGACACACAACCTTATTTCATTCCAAAGTGGCAAAAACAGTTTGCTTAATATATTGTGATTTTTGTTTCCTGATATTTAACATTCAGAAATTAGGAAGAAGTCTTGGAAAAAAATATATACACAATTCTACCCACAGTTTTATTCAAACCGTGAATAGAAAAAGATTCAATTCTGAAATTAAAGTTTTATTCTTCTGTTCGAAATCTTATAGAGAGGAAAAAGTCTAACACACGGTTGCCCGCGACGAGAGTTGCGCGAGCAAAATTCCGCGCACCAACCTTTGGTGATGTATGTACATACACATATTATGTTCACTAAAGTATGATAACTTCATACAAAAAAATGGACCCACTATTTGAGCCGAATTGCATCTTTTGTGTTGAGTAGCATCACTTACATCAATGGATCGAGTGACACAATTGAATCGACTATCTCACTCACACCCATCTTTAGAATCAAATAGCAAGCAGCACGGGCTCCGCTTGGGATTCCGAATTCCTTGGAGATTTTAGGTCGATACAGCACGTGACATTCTACACCGTCATATGTCGCTCTGGTAATAGCAAAATATAACTAGATACACTACACATAAAATCCTCGTAGGTGCTATGGAAACTTTTCTCAAAATCGATAAAAAGCATCTGAATGCCACGAATTACTCTGCAATGATCCGAAAAGTGTCAATGTCGTCATTGCAGGAGGACTCACAGCGGGAACCAGCATATGGGGGATGGCGTTTCCGATTTGAGGCCAGGCGGAGGTGAAATCACGTTTTTCGAATTGGGTGAAAATCTGGCGCCTCCTTTTTTAACCGATCAAATCCAATTTTCAACTGTAACTTCATAGAACGGAAACCACCATATTCTTTGCCAAATAATTGTTTGAGGGTTGGCATTTCGGACTTGAGGCCAGGCAGTGGAAGCTATACGGTACGCCATCTAGTTTGTACATTGCAACTCTCAACGCACATATTGCGCTCTCAGTAAAAATACTGCCTTTCAGTGCCTTCAGTGGCCGACATGTAAAGGAAAAAGAGTGAGATAACAGAAGTAAGTGAAAAGATAAAGCTCCCTTTTCATGGAGCTGTCCTACTATACCAACCATATTAAGGGCAAAATGAGAGTTGTGTTACAAAAAAGAGTAGCTACCATTGCATGAAGCGCTATTTTTTTCTCAGAGACGGTTATAGCGATTGACACCAAATTTGATAGAACGGTGGAAACTGTGAGCTCTCACGCATACAGTTACATCCTTTTACTTCGACTTTAAGGGGGGGGGGGATCCCCATACACGCGAAAGGGGGGTGTACATTTTTTTTTCATCAAATATAGTCATGTGGAGTATCAAATTAAAGGTTAAGGGGTTAAGGGTTGGCACTTTCCGAAGCCGGTCTTAGTTTTGACATTTGTTGGGAAGGTGGAGAGTGCGGGGGTTGAAAGTGATCATTTCTTTAGGGGAGCCATTCTCAGAAACCTCTCAACCGAAAAATCTGAAAAAAAATCAGGAGGCTGCCACTATATGGTGCCTGGGCTGCAAAATACCTTCCATACCGATATCTTTTCAAATAAAGTTAATAATAGTATATTACTATAATTTTTAGTAATTGGCTGGAACACCCCCCTTAGGTTCATCCTAGCACCACGAAATTTTGCAGTGATGTGTACCTGAAGCGTCCAGCTTCCGGTTTCCCGACTTGTTTTTTATTGGTTAAAAGTTCATTTTGTGTCTAAAGTCTTGGTATCGATTTGTAGCACATTTCGCCATTTAAATCTGGAATTTATTTTATGGATAATAATGTGTTATAGATTATCGGTGTTTATTAATCTATATATATAGTACTTCAATGTTCATCCTAGAATAAGAGTTGATGCCAAACGTTCCACTAGAAAACGCAAAATAGGTTTAGTTGTGAGTAACTCGTGTGTCTCGCAATTAAATTGATTATATTTTATATTGTAATATGTTATAAAAATGAGTGGAACTATACGTGGAATCAGTAACTCAATTGAAGACACGAAAAAAATTGATCCACGCTTTCTCATAACATTTCTAAGAAGGAGGGGTTATTGGGGTAGCATCGTTAATACCTCGATGGGGGCAGCTCATGGTGTGCTTGGCATGAAAGGCAATCAAAGAAAGAATAACGAGAAAGTAATAACGAGCATTGTCCAGCAATACCAAATATAATATCTAAGGTATTAAAACCTCATTGCAAATTGGTTAAGCAAAGTCAAATTGACGCCATTTGATCAAAAATCAATTTTTCAAAAATCTTAAGTACTTCACCAGGTTTTTATGTCTAATTTAAGAAACTTTTGGTTTTTTGCACTAGATAAAAAATTTTGATCTGCTGACTTTTATCCATGGATGGCATTAGCTTCATTGAACAAGATATTGCGCGTCAGTTTGTTTTAAAATGGAGACATATTTTTTTTATTTTTTAAGCCTTAGATTAACAGAACAGAACTAACAATTATTTAATTTTTCTTCTATAATTCGTAGAGGGGTATTATTACCCCTTAATTTAATATAGATTATTGCAAATATCGGGTTTTTGGCGCTTATGCAATATTTTTTTGAAAAGTGGGTCATTGAGTATTGCTCATTTCGATCGAGATATGAATGATTGTGAAGACCCTAAGGAGGTTCTTTTCAGATGCAGATCCTCCAAAAATTCCAAGAACGCATAAAAAATGTTGTTTAAAAAGAAAGAGCATTTAAATTTTTTCTTAATGGGAAAAGTTACTTGATCATACCTAAAACTAATGATTATAATTACTATTCCCTTAGCTTCAGCTGTTCCATTGTATGGCTCCATTCCGGTCCGTGGAGAGAATTTCGTGACTGAAGAGAATCACCTCTTTCTCCCCTTCTCTCCTCAGGCTTGAGAACTAGAATATTTATATCACATACCTCCTCCTGTACTGCAGGAGCTGCTTAAAGTTGAACATTGCGCCAGTCATCACTAACATACATATATTGGCTAAATTAAAATTGGACGAGTGTTAATAAAAATGCTATCTCTTAACTATGCCTCCTCATTTCGAGGATTTTTTCTTGTTTTTGTTTCACATGACCACAGTTCGTTATCCTCTGGATGTTTTAATATTATTATGTTATTATCTGATGCTATTTTTGACATTACCCACTACCGTGGCTTGTTGAACGCTGGCATAGTACATAACGTCGTGGGATAACGGCCGAGGGACTATACTCCCCAAATCCATCTTCAGGGTCCTGTCGGTTTCGTGTAGCTGCCTAAAAAAAGAAAACAATAACTGGGAATATCAGTCGTTAGTAGGAACTTACCAATTTGGTACTTGTTGGCCGAATTTCATTCATTCCTCGCATCGATATATTTTCAGTTACCAATTTCACGGTTTCAATTGTATGAAAAAGTTCCAGATCATCAAGTATACAGAGAAGTTATTATTGGTAGTAAAACTTTCTCAATAGCGTTTAAAAATATATTGGACGTTAAGAGAACGGTTATTTCTCCAAGAGGCTTTTTTGCCCGTAAATGCACATCATCTCAATTTTAAGTCAGGATCTGCTTTATCTACACCTCTGCAAAAGCTTAGTGAACCTTCTTTGTTATAGGCAAATTTCAAGGCTCCCTTTTTAGCCTTGCAGATTTCCATCAGGCCCCCTTTTTATAATAATAATAATCGTTGACGCAACAATCCAATTGGATCAGGGCCTTGAAGTGTGTTCGAGCACTTCATTCAAGACCGTAACGGTACACTACAGGATTGCAGTACCCTATAGGAGGCAATGTGTATAGTATTGCGGTCGCCCGAGATTATTACCCTGGTCAGCATTGCGCTCATCCCAGATAATTACCCTGATTTGACTTAGATACTCATTCACAGCTGAGTCTAATGGTATCCGACATCAAATCACGATACAAATTCCACTGACACCAGTGAGATTTGAACCGCAACCTTCCGTATAACAGCCTTTGCTCTAATCATTCACCTTTCCAGACACCCTCTCTTTCTAGCTGGGATAAAATTACTTGCGAATAAGGCAGGTTATACACTAGCGCAGCACGAACGGATGGCAGTCCCTTAATTGAACCTCACCCTTCCTTTTGGTATATATATTTGTAGTAGCTATACATATATACTACGCTGCCATACCTAACACAAAGGTGCGTCTCACAATCCCTTGCGGTTTAACCGCGGGATGTTCTTGTTGCAGCTTCATCAATCTAATTTAGGATCTATAAATTAGTGCGAAGATTTCCGGAGAGTTAATGGCGAAAATGGACTGGGGATGCAAACCCTGAGGAATTCCTTAAAATTTAAGTGGAATTAATTTAATTTTTCTATTCCACCTAACATTTAAATTGTGTAAATTGTGTAAATCCTCCTATCTTCCGAACAACATTTGATCGTGCCGCGCTCTTTGGCCACAATTCTCTTTCTTCCTACAATTTCTGAATTCAATGGACCAGCCAATATTCATCTGTATGTTTTCACGAAGAATACATACATGGCATGGCCGTAGAGGGAAAATCCGAATGGGGGTAAATAGGACCCCTTCCACTATATGTATATTACCAGAATATACGCTGTGCGACAATACGATATGCTCCGTGAATTTTGTTTATTCAAAGACACTTGCCACCAAAGAATGAACACGTCTATTTTACTTTGCACATGACTGTATCCGAAATACCTAGATGTGAGATTCAGAATCGTAAGTTTTACTGTTATTTCTCGAGTATTTTTTCAAGAAAAGATAGGAAGCTTCATCGCGACAATTGGACAGGTTAGATATGGCATATATATGTCCCCTAGGTGAGGTATAGCGTACCAACCACATGTGCCTTACGGTCACATCGCATATGGGTGCCAAACCTGTGCACCGACTAAGTTCTTCGTTTGAGATAGTGTCAGGGCAGCGTGTTCCGATGATACGACGCAGACAGGTATTGACGAAAGCTTGGAGCTTTTGAATTGATCGACGCCTGCGATGCTCTGCGTATTAATGCAGATAGGGAGAGTGTGATGTTCGTGTTTATCAGCGCCTCTCTTGTTACGCACATCCAGGAGACAACTCCTAAATCTACTACTGATCCCGAAGTGGTCAATCTAATTGCTCGTACGGCGTCGGTCAGTTGAGACCCAACTGACCTTATGAGAGAGCCTGCCATGCTGGAACAATGTGCCACCAATGACAAAGTGGTGAAAGTTGCAGAAATCCACAAATCTCCGTTTTTGGATAACATTGTACAATTGTGATGCTCCTTAACCTGAAGCGAAATCTTGAAGTTGGAAGTCTGCCAGAAACCGCATCCCAGGTCTAGAGAGTGCACCTTACGGTAGCCATCAGAAACAATCTGATACCGAATTCGCGGCTGCTACGACGTGGCTTTCCAAAGTACAAGAGGGCATTGCCGCAAGGGTGAAAGGATTACTCTCCAGTGTCCCACCAGCTTACTTTGCTTAAGCTCAGAATATCCAGCTTATATCGCTGGAATTCCCGGTGAAATTGGAGAAAGCGAGCATTCTGAGGACCTTCGCTACCGTTGTCGAGAAGTGTGGACACATTTCAGAAACCAATTATAGCCCGTTTTCGATAGCCAAAGGTCTTCGGCATGAGGTTATTTCCTATCCAGCAATAAAGTTTCAAAATTTGTAGGTTGTTAGCCCACAAATTGCTATCCTTTGGAATCGCCTCTTATGACAATCAGGGAAGACTGAGTATACGCTGATACCCAAACTTTCAGGGCGAGTAGACATGAAATTTTCTCCAATTCGTCGAAAATCCCGGTTTTAAAAGCAAAAAAGGCAACGTAAACTATAAAAAATTCATAACAGCATAATGTTTCTAAAAAAAACAACATTACCCCACACTAGCGATGTGTCCATTATCATGTTGGAAAATCCACTCACTATCTCCGAATATCTCGTTGATATTACCTTTGCCTTGTTCTAGAAGCTCTGATACAAGCCAGTTAGTCTCTTCGGAAACATGATTAAGTCAATTACGGAACGATTTCGGCTGTGCTTCCTCGAAAGGTGCTTGGGTTTCGTTCTAAGATCATGAAAGTAATCTTCAAAACCTTCTGGGACATCTAGGGAGAATCTTTTTTCATCGGAAAATGAACCTTTTGGCCCCTGTCTCGACATTTGGTATCTTGGAAAATTTAGTCGAGTTTTCTTACCTAGTAAAGTGAGGGCCGATTTCATTTAAAGACGACGGTCCTTGATTATCGAAGAAGCTCTGTGAACAGGCCCGTTTGGTTTTTTGGAAACAAAGGTCTTGGCCAAAAATTCAAGGAACATATACTATTGTTGCGGTGTATATCTAATTTTGTTATTATTCCTGGCATCGAGATAATAACGGAGCAGAGGAAAATCGTCTACTTCCCTCCTCCCTCTTGTCAGGTCTGGTAGAATGTTTTTTCTGTGTTTTTTTTACAACTAATGCAAATACGCAAATAAGTATGATGTAATAAGTGATAATCATTAATCGGTACAAAAAATAAAAAGGGCAAAGAAAATTCATCTATCGTGGCGGAATCTTGGACGTCAAACACTAGGTTGCGGTTTATAAAACTCAATCCTCATTCTTTCCCCTAGAATAAATTTATAAAATGCATAAACTCAACATTTCTCATTTATATGCTATCCCAATTACCAAAAGGGGATTTTTCTGATATTGCACATATTATTTTCGTATATAAAATTGTTTATTCTGTTTAGCTTTCATAAAACGCAATTGGAATAATTTAATATTTCTTGGAAATACAGAAAAGACCAGAAGATATAAATCTTTGGAATAATAACATTTAAACGACTACATTTCATTTCAATTATACCACAGACTATTATTTCAAAGTTTTGTAATTCGACGGAACTTATCTTTCAGTTTTATCAATTTGCGTTGAGGCTTTCTTTCGTTCGAAACTGGGGAATCTATCTATTCGCTCATGTACTTATAGATTTGTAGACAGGAAGAAATCATGATGCTACTCCGAAAATCACAAACGTATGACATGCAATTGTTGAAAACCAGTACCATATTACGCGGTGGTGAGCCTGCACGTGAAGAATGTATTCAACTCGGCCAATTGGAACCTTATACGAAAGTCTCTAGGGCCTGGCACTGGTTGTGGTCGGAACGCATTTCGAATATGCCGAGTTTTATCATGCGAAACAACTAGTGCTGTTAAGATCTGGTTGACTAGTGCTGAGCTGGCACTTGCGCAGGAAAAGACGGAAGCTGTCCTCATCTTCAAGCGCCGGAGGAGAAATTGGGAATCATACCACCACTTTCAAGTCGGATGCGGAGTGATGCTATACGGAAAATTCATTTTTAAGCAGCACATAGAGCATACTTGCGAAAAAGAATCTACCACAAGTATGCCTCTGGCAAGAATGATGCCGAACGTAGGAGGGCCGCGGCATACTTGCAGGCTACTCATAGCCAGGGTGGTAAGTTCTATATTACTGTATGCAGTCCCAGTTTTTAAGAGCCTCAAGGGTGTGTTCTACCTTCAGGATTGCCTCAGATGATGCAGTGTTTGTCATCTCGAGAATAATGCCAATTGATATCTTGGCAGACGAGATGATAAACATATATGATATCAGATCCGCCTCTCTTTTATTGCAGGCGAAAAAACCGAAAGGAAGAGATCCATAAGTAGATGGCAACAACGATGTGACCAGTCAAAAAATGGTCGTGGTTTTAGGGTGAAAACTTCACACTCTGGCGTCTTCAGGCCAGAGACATTTCAAGATTTGCACCTCCTTAAGACAAAAAAAACAGACAGGCAGACAGCCAGTAAACCCATTTTAATAATGTTTTGTTTTATACACAGATCAGATTTTCTCTCTGTGGTAATCGTTGGAAAAACTATTGGAATATGACCATCAGTTGCACCATATTTTCATCGACTTCAGGAGAGAATTTGGTATCCCAACTAAATTATCAAGACTGACTAGGCTGACCTTCACCCTCGCACATTGGCCAGATAAAAGCAGCAAGATCACTCTCGAGACCATTAAGCATCAACAATAGTCTATGACAAATGGATGAGCTATGTATACCCTTTTTAACCTGGCCCCCGGGAAAAGTGATATGTAATGCTGAAGTAAATGCGAGAGGCACCATCCTCTTCAAGTTCACTCTACCACTTGCCTATTCTGACAATATCGACATCATGGTAAGAACAAAAAGAGATGTACAAACTGCCTTCATCCACATTATGCCGGCGGTGATTGGTGCGGGATCTTGGGCTACATATTAATGAAGACAAGACGAAGGAGCAGGACAGGATATACTGACGACATGGTGATATTGGTATCAGGAATGTTGCCCTTGGTTAGGAGTGAAATTATAAAGGGACGTTGGGAAAGGGATGAGTTCGGGTTGCGTGTAGGTTACTAAATAAGGACGCGGTATAAATTCAACCAAAATGGAACTGATACAAAATTTTTACATCTCCCTCCAATGTAAAGTACCTGGGTGACATCCTCAATTCTTAGTTAAATTGGACACTGTACATATCCCTGCAGGAGGGCCTTTGTAAGGAAATGAGGTCTTTGGCAGAAAATGGTTCTCTGGTTCGTTCCATTCTAACGTACGGTTTTATTGTGTAGTGACTGGGGTTGAGCAAGGTGTACATTCGAAAAAGGTTTAATAGGTTTTAAAGAACAGCGTATGCAGGTTCTGCTATAGCTCTGCAGTCCTGCCCGGCAGATACCCTGAATGTACTGCCTCCCCTGGAGCTCTACATTAAATCCGTTGTAGCGTGGTGTACTAGCAAAATTCGTGAGTTCGGATGTTGGGCAGCGAAACTCTACGCTATAGTAACATCTTAGATGAAACACCTCGGGAACTCTGGCCACACGCAAACTGGTGGTCAAGAGGAATCGTTGTGTGCTTTCTAACCACGGCAGAGTAGCGACGTGTTACAGTATTCTTCACCGACCGATCAAAGATGGTTTTTGGCTCAAAACTGACGCTGTCCAAATGAAGGTCCGTAAGAACAAACGTCTCTATCATACGTTCCTCGTCGATACAAGCAAATTAATAAAAATGCCAACCGTGAACCAAAGGAAATGATTGCAGTTACCCGAACAGATTTAAACCAATGCAAACAACAGGTCCCGCACCACCGAGCTGTGGGAATTGAAGAGTTGTGACCCTACACTTTGGGTCATTGAGTTCTTCAATCGAGCTATTGAGGACCATACACCCTTATCCGATGTGCAAGAATAGCGGGAAGGTTCAAATTACAGCCTGATCCGGATGTTATCCTATACCAAGAGTATTTTTAAGGGCAATTTTGTCAACCGCATCCATGAAATCGTAAACTAATACCATAATACATGTCGTGAGAAGCAAAAGAAGATCGCTCTCTATTTTCCCGATCTAGAAAAGGTTTTTGACCGTGTGTGGACAACATTTGGTGCCATAGAAACGGATTCGTTGAGTTAAGTTGCTCAACTGCGATCTTATGCAGAATATGTTTTCATAGTGCCTCACAACAGAGCTGGAGCATGTCCCTCAAAGTTTAAATACGTACGCAGCACCAGCTTTGACTCTTTAGTACAAAAGGTTTAATACCTTTCTTAATTAACGAATTTTTTGCAACACATACCGAAACAGGGTGAATATTTGGAAATATCACGCCAAAATAACAATGACAAAATAATCGAAAAGTTGAACTGGTAATGCTTCGCTTCTTATCGTCAAGTAGCAAAAATTGTATAGCGAAGCTTCGGAAGCTTGTAATTCGAAAACATCGCATGTCATTCCCATTTCACATAAAAATCGGTTCAAGATGTCGCGACATTCACGGGCGCACAAAATCAGTTTTGGAACATACGCAGAGTATTATGCGTAGCGAAGTTTGATAGTCGTTCGAACAGAAGAAAACCATTTATCTTCCTCCCTGAGAAAGTACGCTGCCTTTATTAAAGAGCTTGCTATAAAAGACGTATTCAATGTTGTGGTCTGTTAAAAGTAAAATCAACCGATACGGAGATCACGTCAAACATGCAACCCTCAAGTATGTTGACGGGAATCAGTTGGGGCGTCAGCGAATAGATTGGTATTTATTGACAAGAACATTAAAAGGAAGTACACTCTAATAACATATTAGGCATAACCTATTGTCTTCCAGAATTAAAACAACTCCAAGTACACTTCCTTCGAAATACGAGAATTGTTATTCTATAATGTCCCAATCCGTTTCTACATATATGCCTCCCCAATCGGTAAATCTTAACTTGGTTGAACATTTGTAGCATTTGCGCGAATTCTAGGCCCGTAAATAAAATATCTCCTCCAAAAATGATATCTGGAAGGTAGGAGCCAAATTTCCTCCGATTATAATTGAAGTTCGAATTTGGTTGATTTTTAATTAGAATCCATTCATTTTTCTTGCTGTGTCAATACTTTTGTTGCACTTGATTATGCTCATTTTCTTTGTCTTCCTTGTGGATGTCATATAGATACTATATATAAATGTTATGGTCTTTTTTTGTATCACTTCCTACGTGTTCAGATGTGCGCTATTCAACTTCCTCTCTCCTAGAAGAATTTTTACAGTGTACTAACAATTTTGGTAGTCACATTGTATAATTTGATCTAGATGGGTATGACACAAAATACAACAACAGGCACGGTAAAAATCTTTTCTTTTTGCTTGAACCTAGGTACGCTCATATAAAAGTACCAATTTATTCAATATTTCGTTATCCATTTTGGACATAAAAACTAACCTTTATTATGCACTGTTGGCACAAACAAGCACCAGCGCAACACGAAGACGCGGAAGAACTCTTAGCAGAGATTTAAAGTTCAAAGTCTCCTTATACTTACAGGCACTTAACGTTTACAGCACATATCGTAACCAGCACAGCGGAAATATTCTATCCGACAATTATGACGTTCCTGTGTAGTGTTTCTGCGTGTGAATATTCTCATAGTTAATACATATATGAAAGGATATTTGTTATCTGTGATACTATGTGCTGGTAAGTATGAATACTGCTAAAATCTGAAGAAAACAGAGTTTTTAACAGACCACCCCAACGATACCGGAATAATCACTGTCAATGACAACAACCTGTGCAAAATTGAGCGACTCAGGTATGTCCGAATGCTGACCAACTGTCAAAGACAATGAGAGTCGCGTTACCGCATTACCTGGTATCTTCGATAGTACGTTCATGCGCTGCGCTACTTAAGATTGTAATTAGCGACGATGAAACAAAGGCCGAGCGAATCGGGAATGGCTTGATATGATAAGGGTGACCTTGAAAAGTGGTGAACTCGGTCTAGACGAACCAACCTCACTACCAAACAGGATAAAGCCTAAAGAACAAAAATAAGATTTTCTTCTATTCTAATCTATCTCCGCTGGTAGGTGCTGTTGTTATATGTATAGTATATCCCAGAAAGGAGATCACGGCGAGGTTGGTGTATGATCTTATCGAAATTATGTTGGCACCGAAAATTAGCCATTTCATTTAAATCTGCTTGCAGCCCTGCCAACATTTTAATTATTTGACCTGAAATCTTATTGCACTGGATGTGTTTCCGATATACTAAGATGATAATTGTAGTACTTTTAGAATATAATTATCGAAGATGTTTGCAGAAGATCTTGGTAGCTATCACATCATACACATTTCATAAGGTGTTCAAATACCTTTATAAAACCTACAGATATCTTTCCCAAATATTTCTCCCCCATACCTGGACGGCAAAGCTACTGTTAGTGTATAATTTATTCCTTCATTTCAGATCCTTCTATCAGAATATAGAATGTGTCCATATAAATAAACCTGCTCTGTTTTACAACTTTCTCGTGACAGATGTTTAAATATTCTTCTAATTTGATAGCAGGAAGTCGTTAGTTGGATTTGACTTTCGTGAAGCCTAAAAGTAAAAAAAAGGTTTCCAGTTTTGCCCAAGCTATCCAGAGTAATGACCTCTAGTACTGATAACTGGATATTAGCTGGTTGTATCCCGTGATTGACTTCTGAGGATGGAACATTTGTACTGAAATGTTTTACACACCTGAAAAGAGTATACGTTTTCGGATGGAACTTTGAATAATTCATAGCTTTTCTCTCCAATTCTTTCACCTCAACTGGTTTAATCCACACGTATCTACAAAGGTGATGTAATATTCGACTAAAAGTAGTAACTTGAATTTAAATGAAGGGGCTCGACCATTTGTAATTCTGAAACATCATTTTTTACTAATGATAATCTAAGGGATCTAATACAGTAGATTCTTTCCTACAACTATAAAAAAATTACGAGAGACCGTTGAAATTTTGTTATCTAAATCAAATCGATATGTCCCTGAGATTTCGGAAAATCTTATTTGCTGTTAATTATGCAACAAATCTGTTACAATTATTTTTTCACCTTGAGTATTTTCAGAACAACTAATCACGAAATCTTTGTCCTCGTCGTGCACATGCTAATATAAAAGAGAACTTAATTGGTCTTTGTGTATCTTTTATAGCCTCCAATTATCATACTAACGTCTAATGGACGACTGTGCATTTAACAAATATCTGTAAAACGACGCGTAACACCACAAGTTCCAATTTTATTTATGACTCTAATTCGAATTTACAGCATATTTACGTGGGCCAGCGGCTTATTGGTGATACTGGGCAAATAATATCTAGTCGAATGTATTTAGCTTTCCCATGGATGGGAAGATACAAGAACTGGCTGAATAGTTCTCTTTTATCTATTGGACCCAAGGGCACATCATAGTGTAAATTCTTAGGAAGATAAAAACTTGAACTATCAAACGCAAAGTCATCAGTGAAAGAAAAAAGTATTTTCGCTAAACGCTAATCAAGCTTGGATTACGCATTAGATGCTCAATCTTATTAGCATAAATATTTGAAGGCACCACGTGTCAACAGGAAAAAGATACAAGATGATTTTACATAGGAATCGATAATTATTTATGGTGCACGCATAAAATTTTGTTATGTAGAGAAAATGGCTAACCATAAAAATGAACACGATCGTGCCTATGAAAATGATGAAAAAATGGTTCAAAACCTTCAAATTAAATTAAGACGGCAGTTGCTAACTAGAGGGTAATAAAAAGGACAAAAAAGCTTTCGCCGGAAATAATGAATGTTTCTAAAAAGAAAGATATTTTGAGGATGTTTTTAAGAAGATTAAAGTGGATCGAAATTAATTTAGTTAATTAGATAGTACGAGCCTCATGAACAAACAAACAAACAAATAAAAAGCGTGATGCTGAGCTCAAATAAATCAGGCGGTAAAACGGATAAGAATCTCTGGAATATATACATATGGATATGTATGTCTCTATATCCTTGTGTTCATCCGATTGTGGTAGCTAATATCAACTATGTGGAATGGGTCCACCACGCCCACACGCCATCCTCCCCGTTTCGACAAAATTCTTTTTAGCTCCCTCCAAGCCCTCTCTCCCGTTTGCCGATCATACAACGTTGACAGTATAATTGGAATTGTGACATTTTGCTCCATCATGCGTTGCTCTGATAATAGCTATTAGCTTTTCCGGAATGCCCCTCCTGTGTAGAGCAGTCCAGATACACTGGTCACGCTGTCAAAAGCCTTCTTGAATCGACGAAGAACAGATGAAGCGGATATCTAAGCTTCGTACACTGCTCCAAAATGATCCGCAACTTGTTGATATGGTCAATGCATTCTCATTCTACCGTACCGCGTTCGCCCTCACTCGCAGTGACTATGAGAACCTTCAACTCCTTACGCTCCTTGGCAATTAGCCAGACCATATCATGCCCCTTCCCCCTATCCGCTAGATGATCCACATCTATTAGATTATACTGATTAAATGCATGTTGCCGATTAGTTGAAACACAACTGGCATTAGGGCAGTTTATGTGCCTGAACAAAGTGCTACCAAGGACGGGGCGGTGGAAGCTACAAAAAGCCCCGAAAATCTCTCCCCAATGCTGTGATGGCCCTAGTGCTCAGTGCTTAAAAGGAGCGGTTGAAGCTCAAGAAATTGTGATTGCTGGAGAAAATTCCTGATATCATTTTGTTTACCGATAATAGCGCTTTCAGGGTAGAGAATTGCAGAGTAAGTTCCATCAGACTAATAACTCGGAGTAAAGTTGGTTCCCCAACCATTTGGAAATCGTAAGAAAGCCGAATGGAGGAAGTTTGGTTAAGTTATTAAAACTAAATTTCCCGAAATTTTTGTTGGTAGTGTTCAATAATAGACCATAGACAAAGTAAAATGTTGAAATTATAAGAAAGGCAATACAAATGGTTTGAAATGACTCGTGCAACATAAATATTACACTGTTGGAATAAAGGTCGGTCAAATTTCAGGAAGATGAGTAGGCAACTGCCTAGCAAGAACTAGCAAGAACTGCCTGAAGTTGTAGAATAATCCCGATTTCTAGTGAGTGGCTGCCAACAGACGGTTCAAGCTGGACTACTCTTAAAATATTGAGAGCATTAGTGGCTGCAAGATACAGTATGATTCCGGCCAAGGAACATAAGGACCCATTCTCAGATGCCTAATTTTTTGCTAAGCTTCTGGCCCTATTAGCTCAGACGTATTTCCTCGCAAAGGAGGGTGCCACCGTCATATCCAAGGAAAGGATTATCTGAACGAAGCGAGGCTACGACAGTATTCCTGTGGGGAGAACGGAAAAAAATTTGGGAGGCCTTAACAGGCAGAAATCCTTCGTATAAAAAAACAATCCATATAAGATTATAGGATCTGGTCCCGGGATAAAACTTCTGCATCTGTTCGCTCTCTTCGAAATTAGACAATCAGTTTAATTTTGTTAAACTTTTTCTATTCGGGAAAGTATCGCTCTCTTTCTTATTCCTCTCGACAAATATTGATTCATGCAAGTAGCCGTGCTATTCCAATCGGAGCTGGGAAGAAGCTACTTAACTAGGTTCATAAGCAAAGAGAAATCCAAGGTGGCACCATTTTGCTGCCAGCTGAACAGAGTTGGGAACGTGTTAGAAAAAATGAGCCTTTTGGCCGCAGGATGTGGACTTAGCATAAATCAAACTCAAATTAACTTGAAACAATTCACCACTAAGACCAAGATACACGAGTTCGACCTCCAGCGGCATGTAAGATATCGAAGCCCTATGACCGTAACATCTTGGACCTGATATCAGTTGGACATCTGCAGTGAATTACACTTCGCGAAGGTCAGGCACCAGGAAACACCCCTAAACAATATAGAGTGGAGGACCGACAATATGTGGTAAGGTAATGGAAGTGGGAGTTTTCTGGAGTAAACATAATATGTCTGATAGGCAGAGTTTTTCATGGTTTAAAAGTGTATTCTAACCTGAGATACTGGCGATACGGAAGGTGTACCGGCTCCCCAAGTAAAGTATAGGAGATATATAAAGGCAAATGAGCAAATGAGTCGGCGAATTAGTCAAACCTGATTTTGCATTTAGCAGTTCTTCGGGGCGCACTCTGGCTGCTGTGAGGAGCAGATCCAACTCGCACCGTTTTCAGTCGCAGACTCCAGGTAGTGTGCTAATCTCTTCCGCTAAATCGAGAAATATCTGCCCTTCCTATACAAAAATCTGGACACTAGAGCTTACAAACGTATCGGATCACTGGTAAATAGGGGGCCACCTGATTTGGCCCCTCATACACTTCCTTCATAATTGTACAATTATAGCTAGAGCCAAGTAACGGGCGCCAGGCATACCGTTATTTGACCGAATTCTACTTTCATTGCCGCCCCTATGGGTAAGTAGCAATGGCCGCCCTGAGGAGCCCAATTAGCGCTTTGGTGCGTCGTTTTGATGCCACAAACTCCTAAGATCGTGACTGCTGTTGTGAGAGCAGGGAGGCAGAGTCTAGCCGGCTCGGATCTTTAGAGTCAGCCTGTAGCATTCACGAAAGAAAGCAGCTCTCCCACCCTGCAGCTGGAAATCTCTCTGAGGTCCCTAAAGAATGGTTTACCCAGTGTCCGTAGCCTGACTCTAACTAGAGCTGGGCAATCGCAGAGAAAGTGCCTGAGGGTTTCCCTTCCTTCCCCGCAGCTTCGGCAATGTGAATTGGACCAGTGCCCCATGTAGACCGCCGTAATCTTGAATGCATTTCCACGCGTATGGCACAGGAGTTCTCGTGATCGGGCTATGTTATAAGAGGACCAAATTCGCCTTGACAATTCGTAAGCGTTCGCCATCTTAGGTTCGCTGCTGCTAGGTAGGGCAAGTCGACTCGGCCCCCGCCAGCCACCAGCGGAACACCGACTGTATTCGCAGAAAGACTGCCAAGAGCAGAGCCTCGCCTGGCCAATCCGTCAGCACGCTCATTCCCCTCTATGGTCTTATGCTTGGGAGAGGAGGGTGACCTTGAGCGTGCTGCCAGGACGGTTCAGCGCGTCTCTGTACTGCGCCACCAGCCTGGAAGATGTCGTCGTTGAGTACAAGGCCTTGATGGCCGCTTGGCTGTCGGTCAGAATGGCTATGTTACGTTTGGGACTCGAATCTCGCTCCAGCCATCGACAGACTTCCAATATCACCAGTACTTCTGCCTGGAATACACTGGCGAAACCTGGGAGGCCGTACGACTTGGATACACTGTGTGGATCCGAGAAAACCTCCGCGCCGACTCCACAGGCCATCTTTGATCCGTCGGTAAAGAATTATTATAGTCTGTGGGGAATGCCCAGATTTCCCGAGGTACTTCGTCTAGCATGTTGCTGTGGCCGTAGGGGTTCGCTGCCCAGGATCCGGACTCACGTAGTTTGACGGCACTACACGCTGCAACGTATTTAATGTGGAAGTCTAGGGGGAGGAGATGCAGGTGTACATTGAGAGCATCTGCCGCCCCTATAATAGTCATGATATTGGGAATTATAGATTTAAAATTACAATAAGTCATAACTGTTCAATGATATGTTTCCACTTAGCATTGGGAGAATTGAAGGTTTTGAGTGATTACTTTAAGATGCCGAACTTTCAAATAGCATCACTAGGGGATTACTTTGAGATGCCGAACTTTCAAATAGCATCACTAGGGGAAGACCAAGAGAGATGGAATTCATGCAAAAGATGATTCACCCTGAAGCAAAATATAGCCAGTACCATTTCGAAGTAAAAGTAACCTTGCAATATTGAATGTACACTTTGGAAATGGTTGCTTTCCAAATGAGGTATATTAGATGTTGTGCCTCTAATTATCGAATAAAAACAGCCTTGAACACTTGTTCACAATTATTTAAAATTCAAAAAATTGTAATTCGTTTAGATTCTGTTTTGCTTTTTATCGCCCAACTGCAGATTGATTAGGCACTTTCGTATATGATATAATCAACATTAAATCAACTCAATTTAAAATCAGGCCGGATTTCATCCATTTATGGAACTATTAGCAAATTCGTTGTTTACTTATAACTACAATTATGGAACATTATTCACTCCAGCGCTGCTTTCGAGGAGAACCTGAGCACCTTTCTTTGTTCTTCAACAATTATCGTTAACAATTTCTTGACAAAATAAGCTAGATTTTTTTTCTAGGCAATTAACGTTAATGTTATGGTCAATATCATTATGTTTTCGAACTGAATATCTGGGTTAATAAATTAAAATCTAGTATGTTTGTAGTTTGACCTTGTTTAAGGTTTTGTTTTTGATAATGTTAGTTTCGTGATATGCAAATAGCCTGCAATGGCTGTTTTTCTACCAAAAATTAAGTGACTTAACCACTTCATACCGAAAGGAAATTTTGTGATTACTATGAAATTGGCTTTTTCGATACTTATTGGAAATTGGAAAACAGTTGAAGGGTTGGCTTCGAACCTCGAAACTGCTCTTCACGATGCTTCCTATTCTCTGCATATTTACACGTTCGGTCCAAATGGATCTAAAAATATACAAGTTTCATGTTATTTTGAAGAACCAAATATCGTCAAATCACTCTCCGTTTTTACGTGCTTGTCCCGCTGTTACTGGAAAAACTTAGCGTGCTTTTTCATCACATACTCGGGTCTGTGTCGCAGAGTAATCATTACAAGATGATTATCGTTTCGCGTCTTTTTTGCTCTTTCCCTGAATATAATAAGTTAACAGACGTGTGCTGAGATAATTATTCGGATTAGTTCATAAGCGCTCAAGTCAAGATCATACTTATGATGGCATGTGATAAATAATTCCAACCAATTATCATTTGTAGGAACAACTTAAGATTCAAGTTATGAATTATGTTTACAGCTTTCATCGGCCAGATCTTGGAAGAAGTGTTCTCCATCTACACTACTTCTCGCACACTTAAGAGCTTTGCAATGAGGTGGCAGATCCCAAGGTTTTCTTCAGACAAGAACGTTGTTTTTAGGTGGGTTGCGGGCCTAAGTCTTTCGTTGACACGGTGGTAAGTTGTGAATGAATTTTTTCTGCAAGATACAATCTCAATTTTGACTAAAGGAGACAATTACAAAAGAAACTGAGTAGTTACATTGAGGAGTATGCACTGTTCCACTAAAACATTTAGCGAAAGAAGGTCAATGTGCCAGCGCGAAACTGTAGAAAAATGATCAAGCAATGTCATAACACTATCGACTCAAGAAAATGGTTGCAGACACAGCCCCCAAGCCACCACCATGGATCGGCTGCATTTTCTACTTCTAAAATATAATAATTCCATAAATAAAACAGTAAATTTGCATAAAAATCAACCCAGGCGGTGCAGTAATTTCTTCAATCTCAAAAATGTGTAAAAATCAACATATTGAGAAAATCATATTGGTAAACTTTATTGGAGGATCTTAGAGCTTTTACTTTTAATCCAATAATGATGAATTCAGTGCCAAGGTCAAGATCATCATCATCACAATAAATAAATAAACAGCATCTAATCGGCAACCAGCCATGTCCAGAGCTGATATTTGCTATGTATTTTGATGCAAACACAGGAAAATAGTCACAGCGGTCTTGAAACCTCGGTTCATATGATATTTTCTGTGTCTTTTCCGCGTAACCCGAAAATACTACCGGTAACGGTCAAATATTTGCCAAGTAGCCAAAAGATACGGACATCTGCGGATCTGCATATTATTCGCAATGGTGACGATGCTAATGACCAGAAAATATTATTAACAAATAAAAATTTGAATATTTTTTACGAATTTGGTCACATTATCGCATCTTTTCGCTTTTTATAAGGCGGAAATCTTCAGAGTGCAATTCGCGGACCATGCACGAGTGTAACTGTTCTCGAAGGTCCCAGTCTATGCCCTTTAGTTTCTTTCTGATAGTGTCATTGGTGTGAGTCTTGCTTGAAGGTTTCTGTTCACATATCTGTGTTCATATATTTTTGGGTGACGAAAATACTTTGATATATTTCATAAGGTCCGGTCCGACCGGAAAAGCAGGATCATTTCTCTTGTTTAGAAATACCGAATGACTTTTGCCGGGATTTATTGATACTAGGCAATCCAATAACAAAGACTTTAGGTGCACCACGTAATGATCACTATTATGTATACACCATCGCCAGAATTGTATATTGGCTTTGCTGAGAGAGCGCATACTATATATCCTCACCTGGGATTAGTAAACGATCGAAATAACGAAACGATCGGAATAACTCCTGCCTTCACCATTATCGCTGGCGTTGAGAAAATGTGGTAAGCGGATGCTATTCACAAAAGCTCCTCGCAGTTGGATCTACAAGAGGTATTCGTGAGGTATTTGTTTATGCAAGACACCACCCACTCTTTAGAGCCGAAGGAAGATGGACTCAGCTATGCATTTTATTTTCCGAGTTGTCACAGTCTCGGCAAATGCCGAATTTTACCTAATACTAGCACGAAGTGCCAAGCATTTAGGCTCGGACGATCCTACCTATTTAAAAGATAAAGGAGCTCTGGTGGTGGTGGCTATGGTGGATTAGTGGGAAACCCCGTCGAGAACTCTCCGTAACATCATGTATGCAGAATGACGTACTTCTGAATGGTTTGAACTGGACTGTGTGAGAGTCCAAGGACATGGATGCATGGATCCATCTGTTCGCCAAATGCAAATTGACAAATGGCTGCCAAAGAAAATTCCCATGTTTTCTGTGCATTGCTTTCGATTTCCATTTATGGATCCAGTCTTGATGCGACTTCACCCCACTCAGGGGATTGGAAGATCGGTCTTTCAAGTTAAATGGAGTCAGCCCACAAAAGCTTTACAAAAAGCCGTATGCAGGGGACTCGTCTGCTTTTGCTGTAAAAATAAACACGTACCGAGTCGACTTAGTGTTGATCTTGTGTCACCACGTCAACCACACCCATGATCCCGATGTCACAAGATACGTTCATCCGCTCCACGGTAAAGTTTGGATGATGCATTCGGAATTCGGACATAGTAATCCGCATCCGCCGCTGGACGTTGTTAAATCGCCTTTCGTCCACGGCAATATTCCGAATGCATAAGTCAGTGAAGGGAGAGTGAATACATTCAATGCACTTATTTTATTCTTCCCCGAGAAATGCGATTTCAGTATTAGCTTTACACATCGCAAGAATTCGGACAGCGGAGCATTCTTCCAATCACCAACTTGAACATGGATTCCTTGCCGAATTCCTAGGTACTAGCAGAAGTGTGTCTCGATCATAGCTTGATGTGGAGATGTTGCTACGTCCCCCATGCGGCTCGTGGTGACTTTTGCAGATGGTTTGGATATAACACTTGTCTAATCCAAACTTCATCCGAATATCACGGATAAATATGTCTACTATTCTCAACAGACTTATAATGTGGTTGTCAGTAGCAGTATACAGCTTGATGTCATCTAAGTACATTAAATGTGTCAGCTCGCATTTAGCACGTAGACCTAGCATCATTCAGTAGTCGTGCACAGGGGTGCAATGCCATGCAAAATCAAAAGGGACTCAACAAATCCTCCTGGATGAACGCACTGATAAGGTGGTATGCCAAGACAAGGTAGTTAATCCCAGTTAGGAAAGATGGAAATTCCTCCAACCGACTAATGACCTGATCTATAATATGTGCAAACCGACTGTGTATATTGGTAATTTTTTTAGACCTGAAATTCTCCAACCAATCCAGAGCAGAACCCCTTCAGTTCTTCGGGCTGTTTATGGCTCGCCGAACTTCCTTTTTGGTGACATTTGCAAAATTCGTGCGTGGCGAAGTGGGATTCGGATGCTTTCAGCGGTGATCTATTCACCATGCTGGACGGTTAACCCCCGAAGTCCAACCCATATTCCTTTGCTTCCACCGAAAACTGTACTGTCTGGACACTCTGTTGGGATTCATTGAGAGATCTGAAAAAGCTCTGCTAGTTCCTGGCTTACGCTGCAATATGAAGGCGTCTGGAGTGACTTTCGTCATACCGTAATGATTTCCGCCGACATTCGAGACGAATTTTCTTCGATAACGCAAACCAGAAACGCAAAAGCGATACTTCTGACTGTATAATCTGACAGTCATAACTGCACCATAAAAGACAAGTTTAGTTGCAGTACCGACATAACAACACACAGTCGAGACGCAATCTCATCATTAATTTGAGATAGAAATCTCGGAATTACATAGATCCTAGGTAAGTCCTGGTCTATGTAAAGGACGCTCTTTGGAATTTGTCCCGAACCGCAGCGGAGGATTCAGCCGGATTGTGGCTCATAGAGGTCGAAGTGCCACACGTTCTCTATTACCTGTCAGTCAGCAAATAAGACTACTCCTGCCGACTATTCGTACCGGACCTTAAGTTCCTTCTTCTTCTCATTTTTGGATTCGCATTTTATACCTAATTGCCAGGTGTGGTGATAGCTTCCATAGTGAGTAGTCTGCAAGACTACAAAGTCCTTGCACTTTCCTTGCCCCTGAGACGCTACGGTTGCGTACAGCTATTCAGACAGAAGCTATCCATCTCTCCTTTTTTCACAACAGAACTTGGGACCGGCTACGACGAAGTTTTATTATTAGCTCTCAGATGCGAACCAATAATTTTAACTGCAACTTCATTTGGGGTGCTTAATTTTTTTTTTGTCCCTTGTTTATACGATGAACTGTGGGCAATCTCCTTCTTCCTTAGTAGTGAAATTCAAAAAAGTGCTAACATAATTTTCTCCATCGTAACTGATTTCATGGAATATGGCTCTGACTTTTTGTAAAACCATGTCCTGTTAGTAACAGTAGTGTAGTCCTGTTAGGACCATTAACACTCAACACAACAACACAGCTCCTACTAAAGTATGCTTTTGCCTATTGATCCTTTCTTCGCGTTTTTCTATTCTGTCGATTTGACCTGTCGCGCACATGGCAATTCGTTGAAATCTCAGGCGATTCCTTTGTATACTGACAATTTCAATTGTCTACCAGTGCATTAGCAACTACCCATTTGGAGTTTCATATTCAGCGGCGGTTCATTAAAGCCTTCTTTGATGTTCCTCCTCCATATCAAATAATATGGTGAGAACAAACCATTCTTGTAATGAGCAACTTTTGGTTTTATGCGCAGATTTGGAAAAAATCCACAACACCGCCAAGAGGGGATGGCGGTGTTGTGGATTTTTTTAAAGAATATCCACAAAAGAACTTCTGGAGGACTATAAGGATAGCAGACATATATTATATCGTCAACTGATTTGCTATTTCAAAAAATTATTCCAATTTTTTATATGGCAGTCAACAAAATATGCTTTGGACGATGTCCTGCAGCCTTTCTCGAAGATTATATTCAAGTGAGATCTAATAATGTAGGACGAATTAGAAACGCCTTTGACCGTGGTCTGCAACTTCATTTTTAAGGTTTTGTGTAAAACAAAACCTTATTAAAATCGGTTTACTGTTTTTCTGTCTGCCTATTTGTCTCTCACCCCCTTTTTTTAGAAACGGTTACTCCTCTTGATACGAAATTCGATGGAAAGCCATGAACTGCGATTCTCCTCACATGGGGTAAGTAACATCATTCTACGTTGAAATTTCACCAAATATAGTCGTGCGGGGTATAAAAGGTTTCAATTAGTGACTTTTGATGTAAAATGGAGGAAATACGGAAATTGAATAGTATTAATTTCATGCCCAGGCCAGTTCCTACAAACTACTCAACCGAAAAAATCAGGTAGCTACAAATAGATGGTTTCTGCCCTCAAAATACCCTATGTACGGATATCTGTTTAAGAAAAGTTAATAATATATGCGTCTTTGGCGCCATTGTTGCTATCTTATTTAACTTCAACTTTGCTATGGTAGGATCATTGCGGTTTGGTCGTTGCCAAATTTACACTATCAGTACGACATTTTCGCTTCTTTGGTCCGTTTCTTCTCGAAAATCCTGTTGGGGTATTGTTGATGGGAAACCTTCATTCCCCTCCATGTCCTTTCATTAAGCAATGCTGCTCACATTGCTTTCTCGGTCTTGAATGAAGTATTGCAATACGCTTTAAGACCTAGATACTACCTAATTATTATTATTTTAATGGTTTCCTATTTATTCTCAGGCGAGCTGAATGGGCCATATTTTAAGAATTTGGTAGCTATCCTAGCAACTGGCTTGTCCCACAATTTGTTTCTAGCGGTCTTCGTCGTTGTGTGATTACCTCTAGTAGGATATATTCCGTTGGACGATGGTGCCAACCTTTATTTGTGTTGAGTATTTTTTCTTCCCTTCCCTTGTCTGCTGAATAAAGCCTAACAATTCTAGTGAGTTGTGCTGCTCACTGATCGATGATTTCGTTAAAACTTTTCCTCGACAAGGTTGTGGCTCAGACCTTGGTATCTTTTCCCGTCGTCTATTCTTAGAACTCAGTTCGATGTTATCTTTCCTTCCTTATTTCGTTAGTTCTTGACAATCCCCAATTACTTTATGGTAATTCGAACAATGTCGCAATTGTGATTGTCTAGAAAAAATTTCATGGTACGGGTTGGTTCAAAACGACCGAATCAGGCAGTAATTTAAACATTCCATTGAACTGTCTTTGTTTCCCTGTGTTGGAACAACTGCTATGTTTTGCCAGTCAGTTAGTAACACGGTTGAATAGTTCGTCGAGTCAGAGTGTTGGGTCCTAGCTACTTGCTTCCCAGAGGTCAGATACACTGCTTTCCGTGATTTGATTCTATTGCCTGATTGACTTCTTTTTCACTTAACACTTCGTTAGTCGCACTTAATCTGAGATATCCATTTTCATATTTCTCTTCCTAACTTTGGCGCTCTGTAAGAGACTGTTTAGTTTAGTTTAGTTAACTGGGGGAGCCGCAGCTCCGAGCACTCAGACATTGTTAGGCCCATTGTACTATCCCCGTAAGATGCCTATTCAATGGCTTCCCGCCTACGGTGTTCGCAGGCTTTAGCGAATTTGAGAACATCCTCCAGAGGCAGAGAGTGTGCACATTCTTTATTGAAGAAAACCTTGTCAAGGTGTCTTCGTCGGAGATCTGAGGATGCTGGGCAGGTGCATAAGAAGTGCAGGGCCGTCTCCTCCTCCTCCTCACATTGGCTGAACATAGCCGAAACCACTACCCCAATCTTTTCCATATGGTAGTGTAAGGAGCAGTGTCCTATCAAAAGCTCTACTAGGGTTTTCATGTCCCACTTCTTAAGGGACAACAAAAATGCCGCTCTAGTGGCCCTAGGCTCTTTCACAAGGATTTTCGCTTGCCGGCAAGAGGCCAAATTTCTCCACTCGGTTGCGTGAATCTTTGCAATTTCACCCTTTAGACTAGACTTGACAGTAGATGGTCGGATTCCAAGAGCTGGTTCTGGCCCCACCATTGTAGATCCAGACCCTCGGCGAGCCAATCTGTCAGCCTTCTTATTATCGGCGATGTTAGAGTGCCCCGGCATGATAAGAGGCATCCGTTTGACGTACGGCAAGGCCCAGGATGAACGAGTAGGGAAGTCGCCGATTGGAAAAGTGAACCAGGCAACTCATGTAACGCCGGTTCAAAACACAAAAGGGGAGAAACCGGGGAAGAGGCTGCGCGAGAAGTTGAATGACTCAACAGGCCAGCAAACCCCGAAAAGAAAAAAGGACTCAACTCCCAAAAAGACGGAGTTCATGAAAAGTACATCTGAAGCTACCAGTGAAAATGCTGCAGTGGCTACCTCGAGAAAAGGGATCGAACCTTCAAAGGTGGATGCGGAAGCTTGGAGGAAGGTAGAACCGCGGAAAATAAATTATCGGAGGAAGATAAGACCGGATGTGATTTTCATTTCCAAATGGGGCGAAGGGTCATACGCCGACGTTCTCAGGAAAGTGAACTCACCAATTTGGGAGACAACGTCAGCCGCATTAGACGGTCGCAGAAGGGAGATCTTATGTTGGAACTTAAGAAATCCAAGGATGTAACCGCAGACAAATTCTTAAGCCAAATCAGGAAGACTTTAGGGCAGGAAGCCGACATAAGAGCTAGCAGGCCGGAGATGACTATAATCTGCAAAGATATAGATGAAATCACGACGAAAGAGGAGGTTCGCGAAGCGTTGGAGAAACAGTTCGATCTTGCCGGACTACAAGAGTCAGTGGTGAAAACGCTAAGGAAAGCCTATGGGGGAACACAAACCGCCATCATCAGCCTACTAGTGGAGAACGCACTCAAACTGTTAGCAGCAGGGAGAGTGAGAATAGGCTGGGTTATGTGTCGCCTTAGGGAACAGGTGGCGTTAAAACGGTGCTTTAGATGCCTTGGCTTTGGTCACATTGCGAAGTCATGCACTAACCCAAATGACAGGTCAAAGCAATGTAGGAGATGCGGAGTGGAAGGCCATATCGGCAAGGACTGCGGAGCTGACCCAAATTGTCTACTGTGCAAAGGAAAGGAAGGTGTGGACCATCGGCAGATTGCGGGCAGCAGCAGGTGCCCGGAATACAGGAGAGCCCTTAGCACGAATCGTAGATGAGGTTGATACAAATCAACCTCAACCACTGCGAGGCGGCGCAGGATCTACTCGCGCAAACCATCCGCGACGAAAACATCGATGTGGCCATACTAAGTGAACCATACCGAAACCGCGGTGGTAGCGTTTGGGTCAAAGACCAAACGGGCCAAGCAGCGCTGTGGACTTGTGGAGAACAAGCCTTCCAAGAAATAATGGAGCACCCGGAGGAGGGCTTCATCAGAGCGAAGGTGAAGGGCATCCACATCTACAGCTGCTATGCTCCACCCAGCGCTACACTCGTCGAGTATGAGCGGATGGTTGCTGCTCTTGTTTTGGATGCAAGAGGACGTTGGCCGATCATAATAGGAGGCGATTTCAATGTGTGGGCTCTTGAATGGGGCAGCCGGATAACTAATGTCAGGGGACGTGTTCTCCTCGAAGCATTCGCGGAGCTGGACGTGGTACTGGCGAATGTTGGGTCTTCGTACACTTTCCGGGGAAGAGGCCTGGGGTCTATAGTGGACCTGACATACGTGAATGCCACTTTAACCAGTAGAATCGCTTGGAATGTCAGTGAGGACTATACTCACAGCAACCACCAGGCAATCTGTATGGAGATCAAGGGCGGATCGAGCTCGAAAAAGAGTTTTCGCAGAATGCCGGGTGGTATGCTTGGCTGGACAGTGAAAGCTTTCGAGGGGGACACGTTTTCCGCGGTGCTCAAATCTGACATATGCCTGAATGGTACGGCTGGAGAGAAAGCCACCCAAATCACTCGATGGGTGACGGAAGCATGCGATGCTACTATGCCCAGAAGGCGATTGCTCCCCAGTAGGCAACCCAACTACTGGTGGAACAACGAAATCGCAAGTTTGCGAGCCGCATGTTTTCGGGCAAGGAGGCTTTGCCAGAGGCTCAGGGGAAAACCCGGTGGCGACGGTCGAGAGGAGGCACACAAGCAATTGCGTGGCCGCCTAAAGGAAGCCATTCGGAGGAGCAAAAAGAACTGCTTCAAACAGCTGTGCGACCATGCTGACATAAACCCTTGGGGCGAGGCTTACAGAGTGGTGATGAAAAGGCTGCGGAAATCACCCCAGGTGACCTGTCCGCGCCTCCTGAAACAGATTGTTACCACTCTGTTCCCTCACCACGAAAATAGGGGAAGGCAAATTTTTGTCCAGCTAAATGACGGCATAATACCGCCTGTAACTGTGGAGGAGCTGCGGGAAATATGTGGTAGGTTCGGTGACAACAAGGCCCCAGGTTTAGATGGCATCCCCAACCGAGCTTTGAAACTGGCAGTGAAGACTAGGCCCGAACTTCGAGGCGTGCGTAAAAGAAGGAATATTCCCTGCCCAGTGGAAAAAGCAAAAGTTGGTGTTGCTTCCGAAGCCTGGCAAGCCACCTGGAAACCCAGCGTCTTATCGTCCTATCTGCCTGTTGGATACAATAGGGAAGATGATGGAGAGAGTCATCTACAACAGACTCCTGCCCATCGTCGAAGCCAGCAATGGTTTGTCGGAACGCCAGTTTGGTTTCCGACGCGCCCACTCTACGTGGGCGCAATTAACATGGTGGTAAACCTGGCAAAAGGTGCACTGATTTCTGGCGGCAGCTGTGCCGTGGTGGCGTTGGATGTCAAAAACGCATTCAACTCGGCCAACTGGAATAGAATTAAAGGGGCGTTGGCTGACATAGGTGTCCCCGGATACTTAGCGAATTTGGTGGAAAACTACCTCTCAGAGAGGACTCTCTGCTACGGGACGGATGAGGGCCCCAAAGAGTACATTGTCACAGCCGGGGTACCACAGGGATCGGTACTTGGTCCCTTGTTGTGGAATATCATGTATAATGGGGTACTTGCTCTTCCCGTCCCAGAGGGAACTACGATTGTCGGCTTTGCTGATGACCTAGCTGTGGTTGTTGCAGCAAAACACCCAGAAGATTAGGAGGTTTACGCAACAGAAACAGTGAGAGCGGTAAAGTCCTGGCTAGAAAAGGCCGGGCTGACCTTGGCGGACGCGAAAACGGAAGCGGTCTTAATAACGAAACGCAGGAAAAATAACACTGTGAAAGTGGAGGTCGGTGGACATACGGTCGTATCAAAGCCGGCTATCAAATACCTGGGGGTAATAATTGACACCAAATTGAGTTTTAGGGAACACCTAGAGTATGCATGCCAAAAGGCAGCCAGTGCCACCACGGCACTTGCAAAAATGTTGCCAAATATTGGTGGGCCGAAACATTGCCGGAGGTTGGTGCTAGCCGGAGTGGTGCGCTCCATCCTGCTCTACTCGTCGCCTGTGTGGGCAGAGGCGCTTGCAAACTCTCAGAGACGGAAGCAGGTGAACTCGGTTTACCGGCGGATGGCTTTGAGGGTTTGCAGTGCTTTTAGAACCACATCAGATGAGGCAGTATTGGTGGTGGCAGGCATGATCCCGGTTGACATTCTGGCCAAAGAAATGAGTGTCCTGTACAGGGCAAGACATATGGAGGGGCATGCACAGCGTAGAAATGCGGCAAGGTCAGAGTCGCTTGATCGCTGGCAACGCAGATGGGACGAGTCTACGAAAGGTCGGTGGACGCACAGGCTCATTCCCAACATTAGGGTGTGGCTTAAACGAAAACATGGGGAGACCAACTACCACATTACCCAGTTCCTCACGGGGCACGGTGGTTGCTACAGACAGTATCTGCACCGCTTTGGGTTGGATGATTCCCCAAACTGTCCCAGATGCGATGGCATACCGGAGGATCCAGAGCATGTGATGTTTCACTGCCCACGATTTGCGATGGAGAGAAGGAGCTTAAACCAGGTGCTGGGCAGGAGCGGTACCCCGGAGAGCTTGGTAACTGAGATGCTGGAGTCCATCATCATCATTCCTAAAACGAATATTTCAGCTGTGGCCAAGCTCTGGTCAATAAGGCGGATTTGCGCTCAATATAATTCGTAGTCATGTCGTGTTCTACGAATTATATAAAGGAGCACGCAACATCTGCGAGCCGCTACGGTCACGCTGCTCCCAGGGCAGAGGTGAGGCAGCGTCTGACGATTTGCCTCTGCCCTGGTAAGAAACCGTAAAGCCGCCATCGCTTCACTTTTTTCTCAATGGTGGTCCCGCGGGGCTGGGGCTGGGGCTGGAGAGACCGGGGGTGGTTTTTAGTGGGTGTGAATCCCACACGCGCCCGCTGTAGTTCCGCCGTTCGGGTGGCGGAGCTGCGGCGGACGTGTCTTTCTAAGATTTTCCTTCGTGTACGCACAAAAAAAAAAACAAGAGTGCCCCGGCACCCACATCAGGAATGTTTCGTTCAGTCGGCCAAGTTCGAGCTGCACCTGATGACAACTCCACACCAACTGGCTTGATATGTCGTTGCCATTTAGTGCTGATAATGCCGCCCGACTGTCGGAACAGATTCGAATCGTGCGACCCCTCCACTTTTGTCGCAGACACTCTTCTGCTGCCAATGAAATTGCATATATCTCCGCCTGCAATATGGTCGTCATTGTTCCGAGGTTGGGCCAGTTCTATAATCGGATTCTCCGAGAACACCCCTGCGCCCGATCCATCCTCCATGAATGACCCGTCAGTTAAGATTATTAGGTCTGTAATCTGAAAAGACTCATGGCCACTTGTTGACCATTCTTCTCTTTCGGTGATTACGACAGTGTATGTCTTTTCAAAGACAAATCTGGAAACCATATGATCGATCGACATCAGGGCTACCGGAAGGGAGGAATTTCCAGATAGACGCATGATCGTTTGATTGGCCGCCTTTCCATCCCCCAATGGTATCGAGCCTAAATGCGTCGTTGGCTGCTTTCCGTTTCACCTCCAAGTGAATGGGGGGTAAATTTCGGATCGCTTCAAGTGTCGCAGTCGGCGTAGTACTCATTGTTCCAGTAATACTTAAGCAACCAAGTCTCTGAATCTGCGTTAGCAGCTTCCTGCTGTTAGCAAAGTTCAGTCTTGGCCACCAGACGATGCATGTATACATCAAAACGGGTTTTATTATGGATGTATACATCCAGTATATCCGTTTGGATAAAAGTCCCCAGGTCTTACCTATCGCATTCCTACAGCACCAGAGCAATCTGCAGGATTTCTGATATTGGTCCTGGATATGATGCTTCCACGTTAACTTGCAGTCGAAATGTACTCCTAAGTACTTGACTGTTTGTGCCAGCTGGATTTCCGCCCCTGCTAAGGTGGGTAGCGTATAGCTGCCCATTCCATTGCGGAGGCACCAGCTGTGGATTACATGCAGAGTTGCATTCAAGCGGTCACATACTGTGTCCGCAAACTTGCCGGTAATTATTACAGCTAGGTCGTCCGCAAATGCTTGCGTGAAGACCTTTTTGTCCTCCAGGAGCCACATCAGGGTATCCATTACCAAGAGCCATAACAGTGGAGGGAGAACCCCTCCCTATGGGCAGCCCCTGAGATATCCTGCTTCTGGCCGACCGATATGTGGATTTTTCTCCACTCTAGCATGTGAAGGATCCAACTGATTAAGAGCGGTTCGATTCCATGCTGTCTTGCCGCATCACAAATTGCCGCGAATGAGGCATAATTGAAGGCACCTTCGATGTCCATGAATGCGCCTAAGGCGTATTCTTTTTCGAACATCGTCTTTTCAATTTTTGCCGTAAGTTCATGGAGTGCTGTCTCCGTGATAGGTGTGGTTGCATATGGTGAAGTGGACTTAGGAATGTGTGTATCCCTTATGAACCGATCTACTAGTCTTTCTAGTCCTTTTAGCAGAAAAGACGTTAGGCTGATCGGTCGAAACCTTTTTGGGTCTGTGAAGGTGGGTTTTCCTGGTTTGGGAATGAACAGCACCTTCACATCCTGCTATTTAATTGGAATATAAGCGTTTGCTAGGCATGCACGATATATATTCCGATTGTGTAGACCTAGGGCATCCATTCCCTCTATTACTAGCGCAGGGATGATGCCATCCGGACCTGCAGACTTGTATCTAATTCGTTCCATATTAAATGCCCATTTCACTCGCTCCAGTGATACTACTTTGCATGTCAGTCTCTCGGTTGAGGGCTGTATGCACCTGTTGGCCCCGAGATTAGATTTTGGATGCTGCCTGGGAAGTGCACTTCAAGTAAATGGATTGGCTTTTCTTCATCGGTTTCTGTGTACTTCCCATTCTGTAAACTTAAATAATGCAGTTTCTGGCTACGTTCTTTGACCAGAATCCACTTCACCACTTCCACTTCTTCGCAAAAGCGTCTCCAAGATGATCGTTTAGCCGATCTTATGCTTTTCTTTAGAGCCTTCTGTGCCTCTTTTAGCGATTCCAGCTAGTGCCTGATTCACTCTTCAGAGCACGATTGAGGAGCATCCTAGTCGTTCTCCTCTGTTTTGCCAAATCCGAGTTCCACCATGGTGTTTTACCCTTCTTTGGCATCTTGAGTGGACAGCTTTCTTCGAAAGCTTCTCTCATGCTAGTTGTGTTCATTTGGGTTGTCTTCTCAATTCCAGGAATGGATTTGATGCGCTTCCCAGGGATCGTGACTCGGGCGCTCAATTCCATTTGATACATCACCCAATCTGTCTTCCTCGGATTTCGAAATGGAGTGGGTGGAGGTGGATCCATGCCCATAACGAAATCAGTGCGTCTGTGATCCGAGAGTGTGATATCGTTTGATACTCTCCACTCTCCGATCAGAGACGCGATGTCAGGAGATGCCACCGTGATGTCGATGACCTCTCGCCTGACCACGTTGAAGAAAGTGGATTCATTACCCACATTTAGGATCTGCAAATCGGTTCCTACTGATACTCCAGTAGTCTCGATCCTCTTGCATTGATATTCGAACTTCCCCAGCATATGTGGTGAGCGTTGACATCACATCCTGCTATTACCGCCATGCCTCTACTTTTGGCATATTGGATAGCTCTGATGAATGTTCCACTGGGAACGTCTTCTGCGTCGTAGGGAAGATATGCAGAGCACCATAGTATCTCTTTATCTGTTGACTTTTTATGGTTAGCTTAGCCGATATGGTGTCGGCATTACATAGGTCGTTAACCAAATTAGTCTGGAAGTCTTTGGAGACTTCCATGCAGGTGCGGGGTCGATCGCTTCCATTGGCATACAATAGGTCAGCATGTTGGAAGTTTAGACCCCTGACTACCTACCTACCTACCTACCCACGGTTCTTGTATCAGGTATATAAATGTCTTGCAGCTGTTGATCCGACGACTGATAAGTGCAGTCGCCGCTTTACAATGTTGGAAATTTATTTGGGAACTGTGGCACCTCATCTACGTTTCAGATGAAGATGCCGATGGCTGCATGTCCCCTTCAATGGTTTTAGGAGCCGACACTTGTAACGTGACGGTCCCCAGCCCATAGTAGAGCCGACAACCCGATTTTTCCCGAACCTTCTTAACATCGGGTCCGGAAACGCCGATAGTGAGAAAAGTTCCCAGCCTATCGGCTCTCTCTCCTGTTTTGCTGCCTAGCAGCAACCAGGTGGAAGTGTTGAGGTTGTTCACTACACCAAGTTGTTCCAGAACCTCAACACCATTTCGCTCTTCTTCTGGAAGCCAGAGAAAGCACTTTTTGATCGATGGAAACTCAGAGACCCTTTTTAAGGTTAGTCGCGCACCCTCCCACACATCGTTAAGGGAGGAGCACTACTGCCTGAGCCACTCGTTCGTGTCTTCGAGACAGTACTCACCTCTCTGCTATCTGTCTAGCTATGAGGTCTCAGAAACGATATACAGATTTATTGAAGATACATGTGCGTTTATTCGATTTCGATGAGAAAATTCTCTAGCTGAAACTTCGCGTTCGCAAAGCTCAACTCAGTACGATGTAATTGATGAAGACGACAATACCGATGCCGAAGAAGATATAGAACAACAAGAAGGAAATTCGTACACAGGACAGAGTGATACTGATTGCGGAATCAATTCAAACGACGACAATATTTTCATATCCGTGCATAAAATGCGAAGGCAAATTACTGTAAAAATCCGTTGGAGAAAAACTTCATATAATCTTCAGCATCCGGATAGCTGAGTGGTTAGGGCACAAGGCTGTCGTACGGCGCGTCGCGGTTCAAATTTCACTGGTGGCAGTCGAATTTGTATCGCGATTTCACGTCGGATACCAGTCGACTCAGCTGTGAATGTGTACCTGAGTCAGTACAATAATCTCGGGCGAGCGCAATGCTGACCACATTGCCTCCTACTAATGTACCGTTACGGTCTTGAATGAAGTGCTCTAAAACATTTGAAGACCCTGATCCAATATGGATTGTTGCGCGAACGATTATTATTATTATAAATCCTCAGCATAGGTATGATAAATTGGACAACTATCTCGAAGTCCCGTAGGTCACGATCAGGTGTCAGTGTCACTGAGGAAATGGACATGTTAGATGAGAATTTAACCGACCTGCTTCTTATTATTGTCACTATAAAATGTATCAAGGGCGGACAACCGTTTAATGAACCATGTATTGGGAAGTAAAATGTCGAGAGTGCGAACAAAATAAAGGAAACAATAGCCACCCCCATTACACGCCAACGCGATGTAATTTATTTCCGTGTTGGCGTTTCGTGGCACCTGCCACTAGATGAGATAAGGTAACAAATACTTTGTTCATTTCTTCCGTGAACCCTCCACCCTTACTTGGACTTGGGCCTCGAATGTTATGTAAATAAAATAACCAAGTTTGCCATTATATACTTCCACTGTATTGGATAATTCAGCTTAAAACCAGCTACAAGTAGAATGCACATGACAATCAAATATATCGTAATACCTCAGGCATTTCAAGGAATTCAATATATTGCTGACAATGCGGTCGATCTCCATATTATCGCTTTTTCAAACCGGGAACAAAGATGTTTACATCACAATAGAACGTATTGACACGTCTTTAGATTCTATTCGCTTTCTTAGGCGGAGACTATTGGAAATATTTTCTTTACAATTACACCGAGGTATCTGTTGCTCTTGCCTATCTTATAGTAAATGGAATATGCGACTTTCTCTAATGCTCTGTACATATAGCTCCAATTGATACAAGTCTGTCCACCTTAATAATAAATCGATTAACTTTCAAGCATGCTTTCAATTTCAACTTCTCCTGCAAAGACATCTGAATACTATTTGTCTCCGAATTGTTGGCGAATTTCGCTTTGGTCAGCAAATCACAAAGTACATGGAGGACTGATGTTATGCAAATCAATCAAAGAAAAAAACTCGTTTCGAGTCTATTATCCGCAAGCTGGCATAAATCAACTTTTTCTTAAGGCAAATGAATTTTGATCTACCCAATCCAATGACCAATGTCTACGAGACACCCTTGATGAATCCCATAAAGCGGACCCGGCTAGAAAACAGTAAGGCAAGTAAATTTGATAAAAAATGATAAGCGATACTGGAAAAAAGAGTGGCAGTGGGTGGAATTTCTATCGGCTAGTCTGTCTCCAGGTAGGTAATTGTAGTGACCGTTCTTGAAGGCTAGCATTAGAAGAATAAAAATCAGTTGTACTTTGCAATTCCCAATCGAATTCAGATTGAATGCGATTCTAAATATCTCGTCATTCCAGAAGATATTGTCGTCGGACTCTCGTACTCTTTGTTGGAGGTCACCTTGTTTCAATGCATTTAAGACTATGTTATTTTGGGATATTATGCATTTCCTATTTAGATTTCACATAACATCGTGATCAAATCGTTTGACTAGCGCAAATAAAAGGTGAACTCTTCCACCCGGAAAAATCGAATATACTAAATGCGAAAATCAATAACAGAAGCATCTCCATTATCTGCTGAATACACACAAACTTGTGGAGGACAAATAATATGAATATGCCGGTGGTTTTCGATAAATTCTCATACATGGATAGTGCGTATTAAATGGAGCGAAGGTCATTTCGGTTCCTAGCGGCCAGTTTACGGATGTCATTAACGTCCGCAATCTAGAACTATGTGGATGACTAAGCTGGACTCATGGAGCTAAGTATAGTACGCAATGGTTTTTCCCCTGTACAGAAATAAGAAGCAATGCGACTTATTTACATATCTTCAAGACAACACAGATACTTAGCAAACCAAGTGCAACGATACTGTACTTGATAGTTGGTCGACTGGTTGGCTGCGCATTGAAGCTGCAATCTACACCTTCTCACCCACGACTGATAGGGATTCCCCTGACAAACGCATCTGTCGATGACCGAAACAGTACCCAGGCTATCTACACATTTTCCCATTTATGTTTTTTTTCAGCAGCCCATGAACTTTACCACCCCCGGGTGAACTACTTCATTAGTTGCTCCGCTGTCTTTTATCTAATATCAACCGATAAAAGCTAACGCACATAAACTTACCGAAGGTCAGCATAAAATTCACCAAAAATTGATGATTGTTTGATTTTGTTAGTTCGTAGCGTTTTGTGTTGATCATGTTAATTAGAAGTCCAATGTGAAATGTTAGGTGTTTACCAAGAATGCTCGTTTGTGAATCTTTTCGATTTCATTTCGTTACTACTGGTAAATACAGCGCTCGCTCATACATTAGTCAATATGTGCAGCGTAGTACCGAGTTTTTTGTAAATATTTAAATTTGTCTACCAAAACAATATTATAGAAGAGTTTACAATGGCTGGAATATGGTTACGACTAAAATTCTGGTTGAAATAAGCGAAACCGAAAGTAATGTGACGTTAAAGGACCGGCAAAACTCTCGCCGATATTTCACCTATCTTTAAAAAAAATTGATGAAGGAATGGTTATTTATATTACCAACCAAAAAAGCTACAATTACTTATCAAAATCAGCGTCGGTAAGTTCAAGCTTATTTATCGTATGCGCCTTGTCGTTGCTGTAAAACATTTCAGCTCGGACAACATTTGTATTCTCAAATATTGGACATCGCATTTACAGATACTTAGCCTAAAAGAAACATTAACCGAACAGTTAAACTTCTATGTGAAGTTGCGAAATTTCTCATCTTGGTGTTTCGCTTTGGGAACTTTGCACCGATGATTAGTTGAAGTGGGTAACCGAACTTCCGTCCGTAAATATCCAGCGACCGTGGTACCCCAGCAGCAGGGAACTTTATTACTGTGGCATCTAATGTTACTAGAGATAATAATGGAGAGAAGATCAGATCCACAGCGAATCCTTTTCGAAATAGTTCCAAGTTTAGGAGGTCATCACCGATAAATGACAACGATATACTTGGGCGGTCGGGATTCACCACGGGATTCGAAAATGAATCATGATACACCCTGATCGATACAAATGCTTTGAGCGCAAGCTGCGAATATAGAAAAGAACAAACTGAAACCCAGTTTCTTTAACTCGCCGGGCGGCCATTAGCCTCCTAAATAGGGCATAGCGTGTCAATCACACTTACGCATCATTGTTATCGGTTCGTCGAAACATGGCCTCAGATCGTCTTAAGAAGCCTATACTCCTCTTTTGTTCTGCGCAATGAATTTTTAGAATTCGTCGGCCACTCTGGGATAGTAGATTCCATTGTATGGCGCAACTCATAATGAAGTTGTCGTTCTTTCTTAAACTGTAACTTATCCGTTACTACTTTCGACTTCTAATTAACACGTCTATCCTTACCTGGGGGGGCACGCTAGCGAAGTTCTTCGCCGGAGATTGTGACGGACCCGAGTGGCACGTCAAAGGCAGGTGTTGACGAAGGTTTGGGTTTTGTTGGTGCTTATCTTCAGTTCGATTCTGCTTGCTTACTACTTCAAACCCTGATCCGGTGAGAAAGTAAATAGATATAAACGGAGTAATCGAAGTGTTGGAGGAATGATGTCATGGTCTATTGACTCCCTCTACGCCCTCCGGACAACTCAGCAAGAAGAGAGTCATCAATAACGATAGGAAATTATATAAGCGACCGAATGCAACCCAACCCTCTTCTGAGATTTTATCTCGATCCAACACGTGACATTTTGCGCCACCAGATAGCGCTCTGATAATAACTATTAGTTTTCCCGGGATACCGCTCCCACCTACAGCATTGGAGATGCATTCCCTGTTTCCAGTGTCGAAAGTCTTCTCGAAATTATTGAAAAGTAGGTAAAGTAGAGAGCTGAACTCCGCAATTACAAAATAGTCCGCAGTGTCTTAATATAGTCAGTACTAGAGAATCTAGAGCGGAAACTAGTCTGCTCTCGATCAAGTTTTTGAAATAAAAAATCCAAAAAACCGTTCCGGTTTTCTTTATATTATTATTTATTTTCCGTGCAAACCATGTTCCCCAGTTATCGTTTTAACGAAAGGAAAAATTGGTTAAATATCAAAGTTATTCTCCTTCTGGGCTCTTGCCTGAGTCAGTTTGGGGAGCGCTTACAGTCGAAGAATCCTGTTTTTGGCTGATGAAGCTGCTGATAGTCAGGACGGTGTATCCTGACACCTCTTTCACCGCACCTTCCGAGGAAATGAGCAGGGTTAGCATCCGGTAGTGGTTGTGGTTCAAAGTGGTGACTTTGTGAGGATAAGTTGTTTGATGTCTGTCGGTTTCCGGTAGATCTTCAGGCCTTACTTCTATTGTTTTCTCCCCGACAACAGGCTTAGAAATGATAATTGATATTCCTTTTTCATCTCTAGGGTGAACTCAATATTGTAGTTTATTGGGGAATTCGAACGTATTTTCAACTTCATCCTTTCCGATGATTGCGCAGATGTAGTCCAAAACGTTTGTATCAGATCGGCCGACGCTAACTTCGTTTCCAGGTTTAAGATCTCACTGATGAATGGGGAGAGAGGGTTTTCCACTGAAAGTAGTTTTCCTCCATATCGATTCTGACCAGTTTCATATGTTGTTTCAGCGTACTTTGGTGTCAAGGGACATCAAGGCTCCGTCTACTTCTATTCTCTCAATCAACTGAAGGGCTTTGGAGAGCCCACTTGAATTCTTTACCGATCAAACCTGCGTTGCGATGCGAAAACTAGTAAAGCAAACCTGGAACGGTTTTCGAATTTTCTATTTAATTAATTTGGTTTTGTTAAATTTTCTTGAAGTATTTTTTAATGCTTTTCAGGATTATTTAGCTTTATTTAGACTACCTTTGCGACGTGAGGCAGTACACAAATCTCCCTCTAATGTTCCGATCAATGCGGGTGCCCTTTTCAGAATCTTCGCGATCATCCTTTTCTTTCCCTCATTGAGAAATATTTTGAATTCTGGAGATTTAGGATGAGGGAAAGTAGTATCTGTTAAGAGACTGTAGGGGCTGTAAGAAACAGTTAAACTGCGGCCTTGCTCATTTTGAGGGCATTGGTGACCGAGCCAAATTTATTTCATTTCTACTTGCAGAAACAATCGTATCTTTATTGTAAGGCGACTTTTCATGTTGCTCACAAGAGGTACAAAATTGCCAGGTTGAGAACTGTGATGAAATCTACTACTACCCGCCATCGTAGATGAAAAACGGACCGTTAACGTTTCTGTCTGAATAAGCCGAAAACTTGCTAGACCTGCAAGTTATTTCGTAATTCATTAACATATTCATTATTATTCGAACGAGCTTCTGCCTCCTTCCCGCCCCCCTCTGTAATCGCAGTGCAATAAAACTCTTCAGTTGCCCAATGCTCTCCAATATTCTCTAACGACCTGTTCACAACGCCAATCGTCCAGTTGATGAGGTAGTTTTCCAACTGTCGAACGATAGCCAAATCCTGAAGGCGAACCCGTGTTGAGCTTATTGCTTCTTCACAATATGCAAACGGCCGTCAAGTGATGATATCGATCCACTTCTTCTGTTTCGTGCATCCACTCTAAGTATACTCGAACAGTGTGCTGCCAATAATGAGGCGGTTAAAGTTATAGAAACCCGTAAAACTCTCACCCTATCCGATCCCCAAAATCGTACTTCTCCATCATACGTTCGAGCATTAAGTTAGCAGAGCCCATATTGGCATTCAAAACAAAATGGGACTCGAAAACAATAGCACTTCTTCTAACACAATACTGAATCTTAAGTACTCACCTGGAGAGGTGAAATGCTTTACGCACCAATAGGTAAATTGGCATCGTAGCCACAGGGTCAGATTTCAGCTATGATTACCGACTAAAATGCCACTTCATGTCTTCTTCATCGAAAGTCTTTGCTGATGCGTAAGACTGCACTATTGCGATGCTCCTCATTCTGGACCGAAATCTTGAGGTTTATATTCTCACTGATTCTCAGGACGTAAGAGCGGACAAGCGGAATGTCCACCAAAACACCCGGATTTTATTAAGGGGCATTAAGTTATCCGCAATGTGTTGGCCGACTATAAAAGACAATGAACGACGTCTTGCGGTAATGGAGACAAAGATGTTACGTTGGACTAGTGGCGTCACATGATGTGATCACTAAATGAGGATATCCGCGATCGTTATGGGGTTACACCTATCATGGAAAAGGAAAAGATGCGAGATAGGCGTCTTCGATGGTATGGTTATACAATTCATGCTAAAGAGAATTCACTTGCCAAGTTTGGTCTGAACATCGAAATCGATGGTAAACGACCAAAAGGCAAGCCGAAACAACGGTGACTTGATACGCTGGATGGGGATTTAAAAGCCTCGAGATTGCACCCAGATCAGGCATTCGATAGAGCTAAATGGCGAAACCGATCACGACGAGCCAACCTCGCTTGTGAACGGTAAAAAGGCTTAAGAAAAAGAAGAAGAAGTTATCCTACATTAAGGAATAATAATAATAATTGTTGGCGCAACAATCCAATTGGATCAGGAACTTGAAGTGTGTTAGAGCACATCATTCAACTCGCCTGAGTTGACTGGTATCCGATGTCAAATCACGATACAAATTCCACTGCACTGGTGGCAGTGGAATTTGAAAGATTGAAGATTTGAAACCGCGACCTCCCTACGACAGCCTTGTGCTCTAACCACTCAGCTATCCAGACACACATTAAAGCAAATGCCGAAGCATTATGTGGGAAGCGGGAAGCACAGGTGATAAAGTAAATGAGAAAACAGTGAAACGAAGTTGGAACGGTAACAGCGAGTCCTAAGAATACCAGGAAGCCATCTTCACCGAAGACCGCCAAGCCGATGGAAATATCAGCAAAAAATCGGTAATTTTTCGATGGCAGTCTCGCATCCACAAAAGTGGACGAATTTAACATTTAAAAACCTCAACATTAGACGAATGGAAGGTTTTGCTCATTTCCATAAATTGCCAGTAATGGACTGGAAAATCTTCTAGGTCTTTCTCTACATCGCAGCAAGGACAGTCCCATTAGCTAAATCTATGTAGATACTTGCAGTCTCTGACATATTCATTTAATAAAAGAATCGGATCGTACGTTACTTTGTTGCCCTACCGATTCCTCCACTTTAAGGTAACAGGTATAAGCCTATATGACATTAGTCCTGCTCCGAATCATGGCTTGCGGTATCACTTTTGAAGGGATGTTTCTATTGATCTTTTGTGTAGGAAAAAAATTTTGGCAGTTGAGTTTGATTGAGTTCCACACCTAATAGGTTAAGCAACAATCGAAAGCACTTCAGATGTGAACAAAACTGGCTGCCGGCAGCTTTAGAAGAAGATCGCAGTACAAAGAGAACGACGAAAAAAAAGATAAAGCAGCTGTCTCATGTAACCAAGACAAGTGATTCTCGCTCGGTAATAGTCAGGAGCATATCATTACCTCTAACAATTTTAAACTGCAGGGCGTACCTTCAGTCCTTATGGGAACTAGACCAATTTGACCACTAAGGACTAGACTAGACTAGACTGAATGCAGATCTTTATCTTTGACCGAGAAAGTCAATTTAGACAATATTTCTACGGAATACTAACAAGGATGAGTCATCCAGTTTCGCTATGGCTCTTGGTAATTCGTAATCCTTTACAATGTTGTGGAGGTAGGTAACGACGCATAGGAACCTGGTGCTGTTGGTAGTATGAAGACCGACCAATCGCACGGTCATATCTCCATTTAAGGATCCTTATGGTTCAAAATATGATTTCTAGATTTGTCTTTCAGAAGACGTACTCTGTTGAAATCCTCAAAAGGGAAGAATCGTCGTCAAATACAACGTACGCTTTGGAATTATGGACGTAACCATCAACTGATCAGTCATGGGATCGGGTTTATAGGTATTTTCGAAAGACTTAATTGTGAAACTTTCCCAATCCATTGCAAAAGTGAGAACAATATTTCAGGCACATGTACACCCCATTCTATTGACAACAGAAGACTGTAAACGGAAAACTGACAAATTTGCCTTAACTTATCGGCCTTGTCAGTGCTAAACAGAAACGTCATATCAAGTCAGTAAGTTTAAAGCTGTCATCAGATATAGTTTAAACTCGGATGACGGCAGAAGACTGGCTCACAATGATTTCATAAAAGCCGGCTTTAGGAGTCATTTTGCCCACTCTTAAATCTGTTCTAAAGGACCAAATCGCAAGGATCCACACAGGCAGTGAATGACATCATTCTATGTTGACCTTAAGGAGGATGTAAATTTTTTTTTCACGGAGTATGTTCACGTGGGGTGCCCAATAAAAGTCTAAATGAGTACTTGCAAAATCAGGTATAAGTTAAGGTACCAGTTCCAAATAGAGGAGAATCATAACAAATAACTTATTTTGGGGGGTCAAGCAGTGGACTGTAGGATAGACTGATACGGAATATAGCTTTCTGGGGCCTAACCCTGTCGTCTACCAAAATCTTTAGGGTATGGTGATAGCGACAGCCTGTATGAGGTGATGCTACTATTAAAAAAAGGCTACGGATCTCTACTGAGGAATTGAAGGTAAGAGGCAGGAGGAGGCAATTAAACGTCGTAATTGCCTCGTCAATTACATATTTGGCAACATATCTGTGCACGTGCACAAAGAAAAACCAAGTAAGGATACTTCAGAGGACACATCTTGTGGAAAGCCTACCGAGGTCCCCGAAGGAATTATAGAGGCCATAGAGACAGGGTCAGGACCGGACAGGGAGTGAATCTACTAACCACAAAAGAGGAGAAATTGGACGACCAGTTTGGAATTAACCTTGCTGGACCTGAGTATCTTGATGACCGCTTGACTCGCGATCAAAATAGCAATGTTCTTCCCCCTTTGGCGTATATTTCCTCTTGGAATACGATGGTGCGCTTACCAATTCATTAAAAATACGTTTTCCTTGGAGCCGTGACCCGGCGCCCACTCGCGCTACTGTGAGGGATCCGTCAATGTATCAGGTAATCAACTGCTAGTTTAAGCTATAGGACACTGTCACGCTCTTTCAGGTAGCCCTGAATTTCAAATTTATTGTCGAAATAAATCTCGTTTTCATCCCTTACTATCAGTAATTCTGAATACCGTCTAGAAAGAATATCAATCCTCTGATTTATACAGCTTGCCTTTTGGATACTTCCGGACATTCTGAAGATGGAGAGGAGTCAATCCCAGAAGGGCTTCCAGAGATGCCGTTGGGCATGTCACTGATACTCACGCAAGCCAGTCTTTGAAGTTTGTGTAACTTTCCAGCTGTTGAGCTGAGTTCAGTTCCATTTGCCCAGAATACTACCTCGACTTTACTATTGCAGTGTAGTATTTTCGGGGTGTAATTCCCAAGTATTGGACTTCTGTTTCTCGTTTTACCTTTATGCCATGTAGCCTAATGGCCCCCAAGTGATCAAGCTTAAACTTTCTAGTGAATGGCACTATGGTGGTTTTGGCTGGATTGTTGCGCAGCCCCGCCTTCCCGCGCTAGACACCAGCAACTCTTAGTCCAGCTTGGAGTCTAGTACATATTAGCCCCTACAAATTAAAATAATGTCGTCTGCATAATTCTGGACCTATGTTCCAATATTTGTTAGCTCTGCTAGGATGGACGGCGACAATTCCCCACCTTGTGAACATTCTTGAGTAGTGTTCAAGACGGCAGAATTTGTTCCTATCGGTAATTCGATTTGCCTACTCTTTAACATTCTGTTCATCCAAAAGAGCAAGGTGTATCCCACTCCTTTGTGGATTAGGGCATCTCGTATGTCGATATGATATCAAAAGCTTCTTCGATGCTCGAAAACGCATCCCGTAGTATATTCGCCAGCTTATTCAGGGCAGTTTCGGTTGGTCGTCCTGCCAGGTAAGGTTATTGACATAGATGTATGGGAACTTTAGTTCTAATATAGTGGTCTATGACCTTTTCCACCGTTTTGATTACGAAATTTGTTAAGCAAATTTGTTTGCAAGATTTAAGATTTTAACCCGATTTCGGAATAAAGACTATTATTGAATACCTCTCTGGAGTAGTGCTGGGAACATGTCATCTGCTCGGGGTGATTTCAGTGATTTAAAGGTTCCCATTGTCCATGTTACCATAGCGTTCAAGGATACCTTTTTTCTAGTTCCCAGTTCTCCTTTTTCCCTTTTGTCAGTTCTGGGGTGTCAGGTAGAATGTGGTTCCGCCGTGGGATAGGACCCCGGGAAATGAGTTTTGAGAAACAGATCAGGGTTTATCCTCCTCTTTCTCAGTAAATGTCTAAATGGTCTATAGTCTGGTCATCGAATTCCCTGAAGCTGTTTTGTTTTGCTTCATTGATGCCGTCGCTATACGCAGCCGGTGCATTTTTATACCTTGGTCGATCTCCGGTTTGCTTTACCCGTTTGAAGAGCTGTCGGACCCCTGTTTTCATTCTGACCAAGTTCCCTTGATCCCTTGATGACTTAACTGTCTTGTAGTAATTTTAATACGAAAGTTTTTATGTGCAAACTTTATTCTACTATTTATACCTCTCAACTATCCATATGTGCCTCGAAGAGAATGTAGTTGTAGATGTTAGACCACTACCCTCACTTGAACGATGGGAAGATTTAATTGGCGAACAGCAGCAATTGGCTACTTGGATTCACAGGCTAGCAAAACCGATTGTATCCTGGAGAGCCAGGCCCGATTCGGGTCGTTCCGAAAGTTATAGTGATGATTCTGTTTATTAATACTTATGTAAAGTTCAATAAAATTCTGACAACAAGCGAGGTACTTAGAGGCAATAGAATTGCACTATGCCTTGGTTAGGAGTTTTTAAAAGTCTATAAATCAGGAGCATCAGCCACTTTAGTGTGGGTTTGCCTACTACATCTTAGAAGTTCCAACCACTCTATCTCAAAGAAATTGTAAACTTGGGATGCTAAATGGAGATAAGCACGACTATCAACTGCACGTGGCTATAATATGTCTATATTAATCCAACAGGTCCTGCTGCCATGATGGGGCTATTAAAACATTGCTGATAGTAATCATCACAAATCAATTAAACAATTCTCGGTTCAATCATGAGTCACATATGAAGTCTATCATAGCTGATGCCAGTCACATAGTGAGCTAAAATCTACGACTCTCAATTTCCTACAACTAGGGGAATGGCCTGAAAAAATTGCAAACAATAAAAAACCGAATAACAACAACAAATAACCGTAATTTGAATAAATTGCCAACATCACGATGACATCGATGGATAGGAGGCATGTCCCAAGCCCAGTGTGGGACTCAGCAAGAACCTCACCCTCTATTACTAGCCCATTTCCCGTATTTATTTCGTCTTCTGTTATTGTAATTGTCGTAGACTCGAACGACAACAGCTTGTTGGTATCACTGGTGGGCGCCTTGTACCAAGGGATTTCCATAGTAGACCTTGTTGTTGTTGGTGGACACCTTTACCAATGTGTCGCCTAGCTTGCAGCAGTCTCATGGACAGATTTGCTACGGCTTCGAGCTCCATCATTTTTAATTCCGGCATTTCTTGCGAATTCGAGGCAGTGCGATTCACAAGCTTGAGGAATTAAGACGCGATCTGTGCGAAATCCGGCCTATTATCTGGTACACCCATCTCGATACATAAATACATATGTGCACGGTGTACAGTGGCTATTAGTGGTGTTATTGTCGGTGGCGCAGGTGATTATTAAGAGCATAGTCACATTTGAGTCTTTGTTCAGTTTGCGATGGTATACAGTGGTGGTCGGAAGATCTGAGAATTTCGAAAAATAGGAAGTCGCTAGGGAAACCGTCGTGCCGTTAATTTAAATGAGATAAATTACTCAATTCAGTTAACAGAATTGTGTTAGAAGTCTAGCAGTGAAAATCGTTTTCCAGTTGTTCATGTTTTGTAGAAACACTATCGACAAAGTGTGTAAACAGTGCTAGTTACCTGCTCTGGATAATTAATGTAAGTGTTAAGTGGTAATTAGTTGAGGAAAATTTTGAAATGTTTTCTTTGAAAGTAATGATCGGAATGAATGAAGGAATGGACTGTAAGACATTCTTTTGGATTTTGCAATTCGGTGAAATGGTGATTACCTGCAGAAGTATGGATTACATCACGAATTTTCCAATTAACACAGTCCGATTTAATTCAGTCCAAGATAATTGCTTTTAACATGCTTGTTGGACGCGATTTCAGAAATTTATAAATATTTGTTGAATTACTACAGAGTCGACGTATATTCAGTGGGATATTTCCTTTGTTCAACTAATTGAAAGAAAATAAATAAAGAAAGCTTGAAAATTGGAACCTTCGAATTAATGTTTCCGGGAGCATCTACTTATGGCAAGAAAATCCGTTGAGAATAGTACAGGCCCCGGAAATATTTTTGATAATACCTGTATGACTCAAGGCGAATATCCCGTTAATGGTTTGCTAGGCTTACTTATTCTTCTAAATCTAAACCAGAAAATGCTGATGTGCTAGATAACCCAGAAAAGGCCCATTTGCAAGCTATTAACGTTTACATATTCCTCTTCATAGAAGATTTTGCAAATATTCCCGAATTCGAACCATAGCATCTACAAATTTACATTATTCATCACAGAGTTACTGGCTTGAATCTTTCGTTTTAGGAACCACTTGTGATGTTTAATTGGACTCTGGATATTTACTCTCATCTTCACTGATTGATTGCACTTAGTCCTGTATGACTTTTTTACTTCTTGCTTACTTGTTAACGCAAATTTCATAAAATTAACGTTTTTTTGTTGAATTACGAGTGCAAAATTTACATTCTAGATTCTAAGATCATCTGAGAGTGTCCAAGAGGTAATTAAACAAGAAATCGTGAATTCTTGCTTCGGATAAGTGTGAACACATTACGGCTGATCAGATAGTATTGATCGTTGTGACTGCTCACAGAAAAATTGTTAATTTGCAAATGTAAACAGCGAGTTATGTCGGAATTTCATCATCTGAAGATAACATGTGGATTGAGCGAAACTGATTGGAGTTTGAGAGCATGTTGTTGTCTGGTGTTTTTATTGGATTTTATTTTATGCTTGCAAGTAAGCTTGGAATATTAATGCAAATGAAATTTTTTTCACTATTATGCCTTCGTCTATATGCTGTTATGTCATATGATAATGTTGTATGGCGGGTGAGATAAACAACTCCGTTATGAGGTTTTCTCGCAGTCTATAGGGAAGACGTACTATTTTTATAATTTCTTTAATAATGTTCCGTTACTGAGACCCAGTTTTGATTTAGAATGGATGTAAACAAACTTGAAACAAACAAATTTGAAATTAATAATCCATGGTGGTTATTATAGGACACATCTCACTTTAAAATTTGATAAAATCTTAATTTGGGCCGTACAATTTTCTCCAAACGCTTCTTAATATTACATTGAAACCTTCTTGTTACCTTGTAACTAACAGTTTGACCTTGCTTACGACCTTCAAATTTCACAACATAATACTGCTGACAATTTTTTCAATAGGAATGGATTTTGGTCCACCTGTAAATATTAAGAAACCTAACAAAGTGTGCTTTCTTCGAGACAAAGATTTTTCAAGGTTTCATCAATATTAGTAGTCCAACATTCGATAGGAGACATTCACAACTACGTTGGGTGGTTTCTTCAGCCCTGTATCAAGTATAACCACAGATAGCATAATTTTGATAATCACGAAAATGTTGTTCGGTGCAACTAGTTCGAATTCAAAAGCTCAACGTAGCCTTGTGGGACCTGATAATTTTTTGGATTTGGTCCTGCAAAATAGATCCCTCTCTAGTGTGTTGAGATGATGATTAGAATGGCAGAAACTATAATATTATTCAATTTATTACGCCTACTTACCACCCTCTAGTGGATTTAACTTAACTACTTTGCCTCTATTAGACAGTTTCCCATACCTTTAGTAACTATTAACTATTACTCCTTTGTAGTTCGAATATTCAAATTTCTTCTTCTTCCCGATCTATGCTATACAGTCTGCCATTTACAGTAGGAGCAGTTGGCTCACTTATCACTTCGATGAGTAATTGCCGATAGTAATGCTTTATCTAAACACTTCGTTTTTTTCAAATTTCTCACTATGATCCTATCGTCAGAAAAACAATAAAATGCTAATTTGAGTGACGACTCGAAGATAGTTCGATGACCGGTAGTATGTCCGGTTTCTATCGCGCCTCAAAGTCTAGCAGGTTTTGTGCTCTGCCAGCGCTGATTTAGAGCCATTTTAGTATATAAGTATTATAATGTTAATTTTCACCTAACTACTTTTGTTAGTCCCTCTACAGTAAATATTTTACAAAAATTGAACTTAACTTTGAATTAAAAATGGGTTCCTCGCAAGCAGTTTTCGCCTATCAAGTACTGCTTTCTCCGTGGTAACGCAGGCAACATGAGAAAATTTTAAAATTTAATTTTGTCCTTATTCTCATGACTCACAATATTTATTTTAGTTTTACTGACATCAATTGTTTTCTAACTGTTATTTATCACAGTCACTATAACCTCGGCCATTAAGTCAAGGCCTTTTCGAAATTTCTTATTGGAGAAACCATTTCATGCTTCTTGTGTGTGCAACTTTTTAGTTGAAGACATGTAGCGAACCCGAGCTTGGGGCAGGTTTTTACAAATCTAAGGGCATTTCCTAATAGCAGAAAAGGTGCAAATTCCTAGTTGAAGGATCTTTCCTCAGTATGTAGTCTCCGCTGATTTCTTAAGAACCAAATGTTCTCCACTTTTCTCTATCTCTATCGGCTTGCGCTGAATTTGCCTGACAAATCCAACTATCATCATCACCTTCACTCTTCGCTTACAGCCTAGTATTTTTTAGAATTTCCATTATTTTAAGTTCTTGGTAGCTTCTCTCATTCCCGGCATCCTCTTTGATGTAAATTGATGTTCATTATTCTCTTAAAAAAACAATTCTATATATACTTCCCCCTGCCAATCTAAAAAAATATATGTGCACATATACCTATTGAGGCAATGCTATGCATTTTTTTTATGAGTATCTATTAGATATCAACATCTACGACCAATCGGATGATAGCTTATACCGGGGACCGGTTTTTAACAAGTCGAGATTAGACAACCAAAAATGAGGTAATATGGTCGGTTAGTTAACAATTCTAATTCCTATTAGTTAAATAGTTAAATGGTGATATTTTTTGTTAGAATCATTGTCAGTTTCATAATTATGTTTGCAGCGTTTTATTTATAAAATAGGCAACCACGTAAGCAACATAAGCCCCTTTCTGCACTGGCCAAATATACACACAAACCTTTTACAGTTTAAAATCCCTCGTATTAGCCAACCAAAGACAGACTCCACAATTAACGCTATGAACCCCTTCTAAGACTATGTCAGACAAGTGGTACAAATAAATTCCATGCTTCAAAGCAGCCAGCGGGGAATCGATTGCACCTATGAAACGACCGCCAAGAGTGGACCTTGCCTGTCTATACCCTAAAACTCAGGGCAGGGAACTTTTGACCGTGCTGCCGAGACTGTTAGGTTTGTCGCCTGATACACGAGCTTTAAAGAGGTAAAGCCCAAACCTCTCTGTAGCTTTGTTTCGCCAGTCAGGAAGCGGTGTACCGATTGCATCTACCGAGCGAGCTTCTTCTCTTCTTCCTTTTCTTCAGCCTTTGTCCCGTTCACAAGCGTGGTCGGCTCGTCGTGATTGGCTTCGTCATTTTATTTTATCAAATGCCTGATCTGGATGCAATCTAGGAGCTTTTAAGTCCCCATCGAGCGTATCAAACCACCGTTGTTTCGACCGGCCTTTTGGCCGTTTACCATCGACTTCAGTATTCAGACCAATCTTGGCAAGTGAATTCACAGAAAAGAGAATTTGACTGAGCATCTAGACTGTTCAATTCATCCTGGACTGGCTAACTGCCTGCTCTCTGTCTGCAGCTTTGTTTGTCTAGGGTTCGGGTCACACCTCATTTACTGGGCAACAAACTTTTCTGTGTTCTTAATTAGCTTGTTTTTAGGGTTTTAACTATAGCTAACCTGGAATTGGTATGGATCGAAAATATATACTATATGTATACTTGGGTTGCATGACTCATGAGAGAGGTGCACGCCTTGGGGGTATACAATATTGAAGGTCTACATGGAAGAAAGTCGATTTATTGGCAGCTTGAAAATGGACACAGGGGTTGAGTCTCTATCTGATTTTATTACTGGCACTAATTGCACTTTCCAAGCTAGAGATATTCCGTTAGCTGGAAAGATCTAATTCTACTGTTATTGTGTCGTTTTGTCCAGCTGGTTTTTAGTAAGACAAAGACAAAGAAGAGAATTAAATTGTTCTTTAGATGCTCAATAAAAATCTTTATTTTCCACATTCCGGTATTTCGAGGACCAGTTGTCTCTTCCTCAGTGAGTCTCCCCCCCCCCCCCCCGCCCCAGTTCCCAGACTAAAACTAAAAGCTTCTTCTCCGTGAGATCACCTTTTTAATTGATAATGTTTAACTATTATCACAGAAAACTGTAAAGTGTCCATTCAGCGACCTTTGTCAGATCCCAGTTGAATACTCTTCAATTCGAATCTTATAGTAAAGGTCCACAAACAATTCAGTGATTCTATGAGAACAAATTGTAGGAAGTTTTGTGGGATTACTAGTACTAAGCAAGCAACGAATGCAAAGATTATCAAAGAAATAAACAGAACTACCAAAATTCCTCAGAGAAAAGGATGAAAACAGTTTTTGCTACAATCTTACAATTACAATTAATTTAATTGGTGTATGAATTCACAATAAAGTAATCTTGATTTTCACAAGACAGATGAAAGGTTGTTTGTCAAAATAGGGTATATATGTAAGACTAAAAGAAAAGCGTCAGCAAGGTGTGCATCGGGAATGCTCTGCATAGCAGTGGCATTTAGGAGAAACTAAAAATTTCTGAGTAATTCGAAGTCCAATGCGGAGTCCGCAGGGTTGCGTTTTATCGCTGATATTATTTGATTGAACTCGTTATCGGTAGCGTCCTTCATTCTGTGCGGGCCACGCAAAGAGCTTCAATGGACCATCACATCTTTCCTTCTTTGTTCTTTTAGCAACTTGTGGATCTTGGCCACATGGTTTTGGATTTTAAGAAGGAGTCAAGCCAAGTTGGACTGAAGATAAGTACCAAAGAAGGTACGGTTATCAGTCTGACGGGTCATCCACCCTTCTTAACTATCTTAATCGGCAGAATATTTAAGGTGTTGACGAATCGGTTTATTTAGGAAGCAATATCCGCTGTCTCCGTTTATTCAAGAACCAGAAATGCAACTATCCCAACACCAATATTATCCAAGTCTTTGGTAACATTTCCCTTCCTCGTAGGATCAGGGTACTCCATCCTGATTTGATTTCCAACAAAGAATTGCTAGCGATGGCATGCAATAGAATTATTAGCTGGCCCTAGAAACACATATCGCAAACACCTTTTAGTAAACCATCAACACAGACGTGTTCTTCAATTGGTAACCATATAAAGGGCCCATTTGTAGATATAAAGCAGGTAATCACAACTAAAACCTACTTCTGAAAATATGAGTACGATTCGAGTCCTTTCATTTGGTATCTCACATGGTAACATCTAGCGTTAAAATTGTATACCTTACGTTTCTATGTACAGGGCTTCACTGCTGTTTGGCTTTCCCAGTTCCAATCTTCCCACAGCCTATTCAGCTTACAGAAACTGTTCCGATCGAAACGTCTCACCATAGGGTCAAAGCTCTTACTGTACAAGACTATGATCTTGCCAGTCCTCATGTATTCCTTGGAAACTGAGGTTCTTAGCAAGAAAAATTGCGAACTCTTGGCTGCGTTGGAGAAAAGAATCCTCCGAAGAATTTTTGGCCCCCTACATGAGGTGGACCTCGGCGCAAAACCGGGATGTCTGGTGTTCCTTATTAAGGCAGGCCTAGACCGGATACCGGATAGGCTAGTTTTTATCTCCATCTCCAAAAATACGTAGGACAGATAAACAAATAGATTGACTGTAAACCAATTTTAATATGGCATTGTTTTCCACAAAACCTTAAACATGGGCAATCTTGCAAAACCATATCAAACTTTTTTGTGACGAGTTCTTAGAAATCTTAACTTTTTAGTGGATGGGCAACAAAATTTTTGGTTTCCATACTCATACCTATAAACAGATGTTTAGTTAGTCTATGGAGAACCAGCTTTCGCCTGTCGTGGCAGACATTGTATTGGAGGACCAGTTGGACAACTGCCTAACTGAGTTCACTTCGAAGATGCTAGTAAATTATGTCAAAAATCTGTAACTGATCCTTCCCAAGACGAAAACTGAGAGCGCATCCAACGGAAAATTGCTATATCTGGATATATTGGTTATACCGGGTAAAGGGTAAATAAAACCAAATTGATTCCAAAGGAAAAAACTAGATCGGAGATGAATGATACCCCGCTTCCTCCAAAACAAAGAACAGAAACTCTAAGTGGTATAAAATCGCATCCAGAAAGTGTTGGCTGACGGAAAAGTTGATGACGCCAACAAAAAAGAAGAAAGAAACAGCTTCCATTAAAAAAAAATAGGAATGCTGTTATTAAAAACGTACCCAACTTGGCCGGAAACAGCAATGGATATTTCGCAATCAACTGTGTTATAATATAGGGGCATCAGTGAAATCTACTGCAAGAAGTAATGTGCCAGCCCACATAATCTAATCTCCAGGTTATTTGTCTAAAGGAAGATGGGACCAGATAACCTAATTTACTGATTCACCCCAGTGGCCCAGTAGAAGCTAGGAAACTCGGCCGAAAGGTTATTGACTAAAATTTAATTAAAAATAAACCTAATTTTGGTCTAAGCTTTATTTGTTACCGTTTGGTAAACACAACAACTTTGCAGTCAATTATTTATAAAGATTGACCCAAAGGAAACAGAAATTGAGCCTGATAGGAGGAATGAGAAATATGCAAATATGGTGATAAGATATAAAAGAACTGCATAGTTCGACACCCAGGAAGAACTTCAGAGTTCCAAGGATTTGCTAAGATACCAAAATTTTATTAATTCACCTTACTCACTGAAATTCTGTCTCTTAGCAATATACTTTGGGAGAGTGGAGTTTAGAAATATGGTAAATCATGACTCGCATTTCCAAAACGATCCTGACTTTAGTAAAAAAAGCCACACTCAGAACGTTAAAAACGTCTGTGTGATGGCCTGGATGTCATCTTTTCTGACGACAACGTGCACATAATAGCTCCCAAAGCTTTTTCAGGAAAGTATCGGAGCAAGGACAGGAATTTCAACCAGTATAATCATCTTGTTCTTGTGTACTTCTGTAGAAACTTCCACGTAGACCCCGGTGAGATATTCAGGATTGATGACAATACCCATTTCATCGTATGGGTTAAAGACAAAACTCGAATTCCGCTTGAACAATAGGACCGTCACACACCGCTTTGTATTTGCTCTCACATTGCGTCCACTCATGCTTTACAGTTCAATATACTTTCAAATTCCAATTTTTCGATTACTACCATCATCTAAATATCTCAATCATCCTGGCAAAGAAATCAATTCAGCTTGTCTTTTGCTCACAAGAAATACTTCAAAATGTCTTCCAGCCAGACAACCAATTCACGAAATGGCCCCTGGACTCAGCAAAGGAAACATCCGACCCTAATGATATGCCTTGCAGCCGTTATCGACAGAGTGTTAAACGTACCCTGTTGAGCTCCAAGAAGCACAAACATTTTTCTAAAATAGTAGGAGAGGTCGTGTTTACTATAAACCCTATTTTAGATTTTTTTTTTGATACGGTTTGCTTAAAGTTCTACCTATGAATATCGCTCTTTATCAGTAAGAAAGTGAACTTTTTTTCAAACAGAATCTTTATTAAAATAGAATCACCCATATCCCAAACAATAACCTAGCTTTAGTCTAGCCTAGGCTCAATCTATTGACGGTTTAACTTGAATATAATTTCTAACATTGTCGTGTTTTCGCGATTATATAAGGGAACGTTTTTCCCCCTGTTGCCACTTCCAATTACGCTTCTCCCAGGGCAGAGGTGAGGCAGCGTCTGAAGAGTTGCCTCTGCCCTGAACGAAACCGTTAATCCTTGTTTTTTGAGTGTTGTGATGTTTTCAGATGGAGGAGTCTGTAGCCTCCGTTAATAATAAAATTCAGTTTACCATTAGCAAAGCCGAAACCCCAGATAAGAATTTTTCCCAAAGTAACTTGGACTATCTGACCCATAGGGTAGACACTCAAAATCTGTTTCTTTTATGGAGCATAAGGAATCTATACAGACTCCTATTCATGTTGTTATTTTTTAAGGTTTTGTGTAAAACAAAAAGAGACGATTTAAAAAAAAATGTTACCGGATATGGTCATGTAGGGTATCAAATGAAAGGTCTCGATTAGTAATTTCCGAAACTGTTTTAGTTTTAGCGTAAAGTGCACGAGTAAGGAGTCAAAATGCACACAGGACTCATTTTCGGAAACTACCCAACCCAAAAATCCGAAAAAAATCAGGATGATGCGCTTGGATGAAATCTAGGCCTCAAAATATGTCCCATTCCGATATCTGCTCAAATAAACTTACTAATAGTATATTATAAACTTTTAGAAACTTACTGGAAAACCCCCTTAAATTCCACTACCAATTTTCGCACCGGCATAGGGAACCTTATTTAGAATCCAAATTGCATAAAAATCTGGCCATTAACGCCAAAGTTATAACAGTTCAAACTTACTGCTTCTCTCTCGAGTCATGCAAATAAGATGCTGACTTCATAATTAATGAGAATAATTGGCATTCGAATGAAATATCAAAATTCCATTTATGAAGAATCTACTTCTCCCTAGCCCTTTTTTGTATCTGTTGTAGGTTAGGCTCTCCGTATTTGCTAATAATATTAAACTCAGAGTGAAGCGTATGAGGTTGACTATTATTAATACAGAGCTTTCCATCAAATGGTTTATTTAAATTGTTTTCTAACAATAGAGGGGAATGGAGTTTTTAGCTATGTGATATGGAGCTGTCATGCACTCGTCGCTCCTCACATCTTCTTCTTTTTCTTCAGCCTTTGTCTCGTTCACAAGAGGGGTCGGTTGGTCATGATCGGTTTCGTCATTTTATTTTATCAAACGCCTGATCTGAATGTAATCGCAAGGTTTTTAAATGCCCATCCAGCGTATCAAACCACCGTTGTTCCGGCCGAGCTTTTCGTCGCTTACCATTGATTTCGATGTTGAGAGCAATCTTGGCAAGTGAAATCTTGTTAACGTGAATTACGTGACCATACCACCGAAGACGCCTTCCTCGGAGTTTCTTCACGATCGGTGCAACCCCATATCGATCGCGGATATCCGCATTTCGGATGTAATCAAAACGTGTCACGTCACCAGTCCAATGCAATATCTTCGTCTCCATTATCGCAAGACGCCGTTTATTGTCTATTATAATCGGCCAACACTCAGAACTAGAGAGAGCGGCAGACGGACGACATTGCGGTAAATTTTAGATTTGAGACGTGCGCTGATACACAAAGAACACCAGTTGTGGAATGCCACTTCATCCAGGTCGCATTAATGCGTGAAGCAATTTCATAACGCAGTCCTCCATTGGCTGATAGCATTGACCCAAGATATTTAATTCGCTCAGTTCTGGGCAGGTCATTGAAGCTGACAACACTGAGCAATTTAAATATCTTGAGTCAATGCTGTCAGTCAATGGAGAACTGCGTTATGCTTCTCACATAGGGAAACATAAAACCTTTTATACCTGAAGCGTGAAGCTTCCGGTTTCCCGACTTGTTTTTATTTAATGTCCAGTGAAAATATGCCTTAGTTTCACTATCATTGCACTTGGTACTGGGCAATTGATAAACCTAAAAAAGCTATATAAAAACCACATAATTCAAACGTTGTGTGCAAGACCGGTCACGTTCGGGGATCTTCCTCCTCTTTAGCAAGTAGCTCATCAGGCAGCGGAGTAAAAATGAGCTTGACTTCCTAACTGGCTTCCAAAAACTCTTGTCAATACCGAAACCACATATAATGCATAGGCTATCAAAGTGCATTCTTAATGATCGTGATTGTGAAGCTACGTTTGTGGAGGATGATCTTGGGAAAATTGGTGTGGTGTGTTTAGTCCTCAGCATTTATGTTAATTTCGACTTTTGGGCTAAATTCGGTAGTTGCTACTTCTAAGCCTTAAAAAAACTGCCTATTCGCGATAAAAGTTGGATGTCCGATGTATCGCAAGTATCCTGGTAACTCAATGAAATACAGACGCTTTTAAAACTAAAATTAACATGTGAGATATCAATTAATTAAGGAAACACATAAAGATGATACACTTCTTATCAGATTCTGTCTGGTAACAGGTTTATATAATTCACAACATAATATAATAAAATATAAGATTTTAAAAGGTCGTCGCACAATTTACATAAATGCAAATTTCGGATTCCAACATCTGTTTTACAGTTATGTTTCAAAAAATAAATAAATAAATACAAACACAAGATATCCAGAGAATTCGACCTAAAATGTAAACTATTCATTCTGTTCATTCGCGGATGTAACCATTTCGGTACTCACTTAAAGCATCATTTCAAATTTATAGTGTTCGTAATTCATTCACCTCTTAACAGTACAGCAAAAGTAATATGTTAATCCACTTTTTAAGATAAAAGGAAAACCCAAAGTTTATACTCCATTCGTAGATTTTGCTGACGACCCGAAACTGGTAACTGACTTTTTGTTTTGCGAACCGGATAAAAAATTACAAATATCGATATTTATGCGACCATTTTTACCGGTCCATAGAAAATATCAAGCTTCATCAGGTGACTTCCAGACATAGTTTCCAGCATTCATCCATGTGAAGTGTATCTTGAAATTATTACTTAATTATACGCAGATTTGACCAGTGATAGATTCCTCGTGTGGATTTTTTGTTGGTCAACAACGAAGGTAATCCAGACTAGATGAAGTAATCGAATCTGCACTTCTTACACGCTTGAGATGAGATCTTGCTTCAGCTTAACAAAAGAGATGATCCGATTTCGTTGTTCAAGTATGTTTACTTTGTTAGATGCATCTCAAAATACGCAAATATAGACTAGACCCAGATTTTCGCCTTGTACCGTTCTTCAAAATGAAATCCGATTTCTTTCAAGGTTTCTTGTAAATAATTCGTTTTGAAAAAGTTCAAAGTTTTGAAATTTGTATTCATGAGAACTTAAAATTTTCCACAATATCTCAAATTTTAACAAAATATTGCAATGCATATTTTAATTGGCTTAAGATCAAGGAAGTATTCATAAAAATTATTCAAATATATCAAAATTCGTAAATAAAATATCTCCCCTTGGCTTATGAAAAATATTAATTTTCATTTTGCGAAACATCTTCATTGCTAAGGTCAGTACATGCTTGAAGGAGTTTTGTCATTTCTAACAAAAACTGGGTGGAAAATTATTGAAACATTCGTTTTTCCGTTAAATAGCTGTACCGTGGCCAGTATGACCACATAGTCGCTCAAAAGTCCGCCAAAGCCCGACATTCACCTGAAATATTTTTCCATGCATATAATTAGTATGAAAAGAATGTCCTCATACGAAATTTGATTATATCACTCCACGTAGCCACGACATTATGATAGATACATAGCTGTGACTTTTAAAAACGGTCAAAAATTTTAAGATCAAGCTCGACAAGTGCAAGACATGGCTACATTTTGGAGGTGAGGCGACCGCGTTTCTATCTCTCGGGGTCCGCCCTGTCTTCATCTTCTAACAATTGGCCGGTTTCCTCGCATGAATGGATAAAACAAAACATAAGACGAGGAAAACACAAGATATTTTCTACTAATTAGATAAAAATGTCTTTGATATTATGTAAAGTTATGAGCTGGTTGCGAAAGGCTTAAGGCATGCATTACTTATTACTCAACTCTTGTTATCACTGGGTTAGTAGATTCATTGTCGCCACTTTACAGGAACATTAAATTGAGGGTTTCTACTGCAGCAGGAAGTAACTACTTCCATCTGACACATATTAAAACTAAAGTAGTTAAGATAAATATTAATTTATTCTTAAAATTTCAAGTCATGTTTTGCATTTCAAATTGATAAATCGTGAAGCTATTCCAACCGTTAATTACCGAAATTAGTTAAATATGCGGAATTCACGCAAAATATGCGCGTTAAAAGCCCATCTGAAAAGGTCTAATAAAAATTCAAATATTTAAACTAAAATTATAGTACTCACTTGTATATTAACTGGAGGTTAAGCAATTTTTTAGAAGAACTGAATATTTTTCGGGAAGTCCCTGAAAGCCACTTTTTTAATTATTTGTACATTCAAAGAAGGGCAAATGGTAGTGGTAATGCTGACGTTCCCACCATTAATGTACAACCAAATCTCACGCTAATCGTCACCTCCTCGATCTGGATGAAGGCAATTTGTACATCTCTGGTTGTTCTTCCCATGATGTTGACATCGTCAGCACAAGCGAGTAGTTTGGTGGACTTGAAGAAGATGGTGCCTCTCGCATTTACATCAGCATTACAGATCAGGTTAAAACGGATACGCAAGACAGGCATTTGTCTTAGATTATTGTTGGTGGTGAATGATCTCGAGAGTGATCCTGCTGCTTTTATTTGGCCTCGCACATTGGTCAGGGTCAGCCTAGTCAGTCACTTTAATTTAGTTCTCTCATGGCTGTGCACAGTTTAACCCAAGTTATAGTATCACAGGTAGCCTTGTTGTCGACGAAAAGTTGGTGGAATTAATGGTCATATCCCAATAGTTTTTCCCAATGATCACCGCAGAGAGAAAATCTGATCTATTGCTGATTTGCATGGAGTGAAGCCTTTTTGATTTAGGCCGATGATGTTCTGTGTATATGGGGCAGATAGCGGAGAAAATCTTACAGATGGTCACAGTAACGTGATATTTCTATAATTGCTGCATTGCATGATATCCCACTTTTTATGTATAGGACCGACAATCCCTTGTTGGCAATCATCAAACTTTGATACCTACTGACTTGACCTTGAGCATGAGTTGATGAACTGCTTGGGGTAGTTGCTCGTCACCATATTTGACCAGTTCGGATGGACTGTTTCTTGCATACTCACTAGCTCCTGGAGTTGTCCGTGATTTTCATTTGACAAGACCTCCAGCTCGTCCACGTTCGCTTGTGGATCGATTTCCGTGTAAGCAAGGTATCTCCAACAACCATGTCGTGCGACACTGCTATTTGAATAATCCGCAGTCCGTTTTTATTAGCGTTTTTATGTAAGTTATGGGAGCCAAAGAATCGCCTCGCTATTGTAATCTCCAAATGGGATTTTGTTGTCATACCTGGTACAGGCTTCGAGAGTTCCTTATACTGCAATTTGGAACGCTACTCAATCAGCCTTATATTGGTACAGGGAGCGCAGGTATCATGAAAAAATCGCAAACCGTTTGTCGGTTATCGTTACAGGGTCCATCGTTGTAAAATCCATCCAAGGCAAGGTTCCTTTTCACGTCAATCATACCTGTGCATCATCGCTGAGAGTTCCTGCGTTTGCTTCGGTTTCCGCAAGACATTCCGAGAAGCTTGCACCTCTTTAGGGATTGCTTTTTGCATTACATGGTATAATGATCCTGACTAATCCGCTTTTGTTTTTTCCTTTACCTCCTTCAATACGATAGACTTATGCGATAAAGTAATTTTCGTCCGATATTGTCTTGAGCCAGAATTCCCCGATGCAACAACGAACACATGACTTGGTGAGAGCGTCTGAATTTTGAACAAAACACAAAAGTGATACCAAGGTCGGTAACACCATAAACAGAAACAATGCTACTGATTTGCAAATTAGTCAACACACTCGATATTCGCCTATCAAAGCACTTGCAAGGGTAATATGACCCATAGATTCAACAGAATGTTTATTTTCAGTCTGACACTACTTGCCTCAGGGAAAAAGAAACAGTGAAGTCACCAGCCTAATCGAGCAGAACGAGGAAAGGTTACATGCTCCATTGCAGCTTTTCATGTCCTTCAGACTAGGCAGTATAAAGGACATCACCACTTCCGATAAACTCTTTGTTAACGCTTTCGCCTTCCCAAAACCAAGGAAGAGCAGATGGACCGGTTATTTAACCCCGACACACTTCTCGAAAGTGATCCAAAAAGTGTTAGCTTTTTCAGAATATCCAGGGCAGAAACCTTTTTGCTTTGAGGTGTTTTTCCATGCATTCTAGGATGACTTACCTCCAATTACTGTGCTCATGACGGAGATCGTGGAGACAAAATCCGTAGAAATTATATGGAAAAACAGACAACTAAACGGTTCTAAGGTGAAATGTATGTGCCTTCCTCCTATTAGCCTATTTCAGCCCCCACCTGTCATCCCTGCTTATGGCGAATGCTCTTCTTCGGGGAGTATCTCGGATTTCTAGGATAATAATAGAAGCAGTAATTCTGCAAAATTATAACTTGGAACAGCTTAGTGGGAAGACTGTCAAAGTCGGCGGTCTTCCTTTAGGTGGTCATATTGATGGCAAAGATGTGGTTCCCCAAATTATCCACACAATATCGAACTTCACCGCATGTTATACAATTGAGAATCGTAGTGAAGTGTCCTTTGTAGAATCATAGAAATACTTGTGACCACCTATGGCCTATGGCTTAAAGAGCTGAATAGAAGCCACTATTTTTTGTTGAGGATGCGGGGAGTCCTGGGTCCGCACCCACTTGGTGACGGGCCGGAACACTTGGGAAGCAACTTACTTCCTCTTTTGTAGCTCACAGACACTGCCTCATCTCTGCTCTAGCAGCAACGTGACTGAAAGTAACGACAGATGGTAATCGCTCCATTTATATATAAATGCAAACGAACGAATTATATTCAAGTGAAATCTGTCATAAGTTCAGACCTAAACCAGGCCAAAGTAATTTTTTTGTTAAGGATCAAATCATTATCATTTGCCACAGCTTCTAATTCCTTAACTGACAATGATGTAGTCCATCTTATCTCCGCGTATAATACACAATTATTACGGTATCAGAGTTCCAGACCGTCGCGCTTACCGCCGATGGCAGCGATAAACAGACCAGCTCCTTACGTTCAACGATGGGCTTTTATTGAAGTTAACCATCATTTCTTAAGTTTTTTTGGAACTGCTTTACTTGCGCGAGTGATAAAGGAAAGTTTTATGTTGGCTCAATGATCATCAGTGTCCTTTGCCAAGCTCTTAAAATCTTCTTTCTGCCTTTACTAGGTTCAGGGGACTAATACTCCGCTCTGCTGTGAGCAGACGCATTCGCCATACACACATGGTCATCTCTTATGAGGCACATTCAGACGGTAACTACTAAATTTACTATGTAATCGTAATGTGTTGATCTAATTGAATGTTCGTTGCGGCCACTATCTGATCCAATAGCAGGCCCTGTGCTCAAACAATCTGCCAATGCAAATACAATCTTTCATCCAAATCCAAGCACCTTGGCACTCAAATCTCTCACCCTAGTTTCAAGGCCATCTTAAGGAAGCCTATCCTGGACTCATGGAAATCATCCATCCATTCTCTACATTGGAAGTACTCGATTGTAATAACATAAGATGTTAGTCTAGGATGAAAATATTCAGAGGGTTGGGGAGCCCGGACGATAAAAGTACTGAGGGTAATTAACTTTTTACCACTTAAAGAATGAGGCAGTTGTGATTGCGAAAGAGCACCAAATCTCAAGCAATTTTAAATAGTGTTTCTAACGAAAGTATCTCCAAATTTTAAAGTTTGATAACAGGAAAGAATAGTCCGATGGAATGAAGCAGATATAAGCTAACCACTCAAGGATTCGAAAAGCGAGGAAATCATTGATCAAAAATACAAATAAAAGGAAAGCTGGCGCAGAGCGCTGCGAAACTCAAGACAAACATCAACGGGGTGTGTAACCTTCAAAAATGCTCTTATTTTTCAGTGATATTATTTGCTGGTAGCGCCTTTTTATTGATTTTTGATATTTGCTACTGACATGTTGTTATATGCTTTCGTTTATCCACAGCCGTAGATTTCCTCACATGCTGTGCTATTTGTCGAGTTGGTAACCTACGCTTTACTCTGCCTTTGATCAGATTGAAGGAGAGGAATTTCCTATAATTGTTTGCATTGAAACCGCCAGTTATAATTATGGTGCATGTTTACGGGATCATTTCTGCTGTCATTCTAGGCTTGGAGTACCGTTCGCAACTTGCTACCTGTTCCCTCACTTCCGCTGAAACACAGAATGGTAGGGAAGGATCATTAATTGTCGCTTGAGCTTAATGGTCAAATTTGTTCTCAGCACTTTGGTTTCCTACCTGGAGATCTGGTGGTGATCTTTGGCCGATATGTTTATCCTTGTTCTTTTTAAGGTTTTGTGTGAAAAAAAAACCTTATTAAAATCGATTCAATGTCTGACTGTCACACCCGATTTACTCGAAAACGGCTGAACCGATTTTCACGAAATTGGTGAGATATTGCAGCCTATGAACCCCTTTATATATAACCAAAGGCGCCATTTTGTGTTAAGTTTGAAGGGGTCTTCCCATATATACGAAAGGGGGGTGTAATTTTTTTTTTCACAAAATATAGTTATGTAATCATATGAAAAGGCTCCATCTCACATCTGATACTGAGTGAAACAGAGGATAGTGAGTGCTGAAACTGTGAGGGTCAAAAAGTGAAACAGGGCTCGTTCTCAGAACGTATCCAACTGAAAAATCTGAACAGAAATCACAATGATATATCTATATGAAATCTCCACAAATAAAGTTAATAATAGTATATTACCATATTTTAGAAATTGACCCATAGACCCCCTTAAAGTCATCTTACAAGTACAAAATTCAGCGTAGGCAATAATATAGGTCATCATTCTGAAAAGTTTGAAGTCAATCCGACTATTATTATCGTAACAAAGTTTTCGAAGGTCAACGTTTAAAAATTTACAATTAGTGGAAGCTGACATACATATGTATATGGATGTGCTAATGAAGTTTATGGATAATATAATGTTTACGTTAGTACCAGCGGTATTTAATTTACGTACAAATATGTATGGTTTTATGCACGGAATAAAGTGGAAATGCGGGATAAATTTAGATTCGTGCATTTATACGTATGCATCAGTATGCGGTAATGGGCAATGTTTGTTTATTTAGAATGAGCACAATATTTATGCTTTCATATGTATGTACATATGTTTATCTGGCACTTTGGTAATATCTGAAGGAATATTTTCCATTCTTAGCTTAATGGTTAATAGGTCGAGTAACATGCCAGCGAATAATGCTATCCATAAGTGCAATGCCTTAATAATAATTTTCGTTTTCCTTGCATCTACTAATTGTAAAAGCCAGTGGATATAAGGTCGTCCTCCGCCAGAGGTTTGTTAATCGTCCGTCAATCAATATTTCTATTCCCGCGGTCGTAGGAATTGCTCTATCGGCTCCATTCAAGTAAACAGCTGGTCAAACAAAACCTTATTAAAATCGATTCAACGTCTGTCTGCTTGTGTGTCGCATCCCTACGTACTCGAGGAGGGTCAGTCTAAGGCCGTAATTGGACTTATCTGAAATGGCTCTTATCACAAAACCTCACCGGAGGCTATCTGACAACATGGGAACCGGAACGCGCCTCTGAGAGAATATGTTCCAGAGAATTTCTTAGGAATAATTACAACCTGAAAATGGAGAAGTTTTCTTTAATATCTACTGACAAAAGAACGAGGAAAATAAAATAAGGAAAATAATAAAGAGGTAACGTCATTCTCTGAGAAGGACCTTTTCCTGAGCAAATTCATTTTAGCTGCATTGTTCTAAATTTTTGTTATAATAATTTTTTGAGAGGAACTAGCACAAAACAATTAGTAATTAAATGGGCCTCCACTCATAAAAAAAATTGCTCTGCATTGTGTTGACATGAAACTCATTAATGTTTTCGGATATTCCTCGGGCATTTTGTTTCAAATGTGAAATATTGCGTTTCAAAGTTCGTGAATGCAGCTGCATCCTGCGTATGTGGAACTTCAAATAATTCCAAATATTTTCATTGGATTGCGGTCAAAACTGTGTGGAGGCCAATCCAATGGCCAATGGAAAAGGGTAACTTATTTTCTTAATCTTATTAATTGATGGTAATATGGTAATTGGTAATATTACTTTCCACTACCGCAGTATGCTCTGGGGCCTTATAGTGTGGGAAAGCGGACTGACAATTTTCCGCAAAAATATAAACCAATTCTGAAAGAAAATCTTTTCCCATCAACTGTTCATAACTATTCTGGTTATCAAATGAAAGCGCTCGATCAGCAATTTTCGAAACAAATATTAGTTTTAACATTGGTTCCGAAGGAAAGGATTGCGAAGGTTCGAAAGCGGTAAATTATTTCAAGGACCCGTTCCCAAAAACTACTCAACATAAAAATCTGGAAAAAAATTATGGTGGGCCCTACAAATGGTATCTAGGCTTCAAAATAGTGTCCGTTACGATATCTGCTCAAATAAAGTTAATAAAAGTATATTATGGTCTTTCGAAAATTTACAGTGAACCCCCCATATATTGTTCATTTTAGATCCACAGAGACAAAATGTTAATATCACATCGAATTTACTGCGGTGTGGGTATATTGATCGTATTTATAGTACACTAAGAGTTATATATAAGTGGAACCATCGCGTACTTAAGTAGTCTTACATAAAAAATCAACAAAACCTTTCATACCTCAAGCGCTGAGTTTCTGGTTTTGCAACTTGTTAGCAAATAATTTGTAGTCAGTGTGTTTTCACGGTGTTTCTAGTAAAAAGATTAATCCGTCTTCGTCGCTGGTAGTCGTTTTTATTTTGACATATATCGATATTTCGGAAACAACTTGTTCCTTTCCTCAGTGTTGGCTGTTTACTAACGACGAAGACGGTGTGGTGTTTTAATCCATAAAATCTTTTTCCTCTTCTTTCCTTCAGCCTTTGAACCGTTTACAAGCGGAGTCGGCTCATCGGGATCGGTTTCGCGATTTGCTTCTATCAAACGCCTGCTCTGGATGCAATCGCGGGGCGTATCAAGTCACCGTTACTTCGGACGGCTTTATGGTCGGTTACCATCGACTTTGATGTTCAGACCAATCTTCGCAAGCTCATTTTCGCTACGATCGATGCAACCCAATATCGATCCTCAATATCTTCATTTCGGATGTGATCAAAACGTGTCACGCCACTAGTCCAACGCAGCATCTTCGTCTCCATAACCCCAAGACGCCGTTCATTGTTTTTTATAGTCCGCCAACACTCAGAACCATAGAGAGTGACAGGATGGAGGACATTGTGGGAAATTTTAGATTTGGGACGTTCTTTGATACGTCGATCACACAGAACACCAGTTTTGGGGCGCCACTTCGTCTAGGCTGCGTTAATCCGTGAAAAAAAAATCATAGCACAATTTTCCATTGGCTGATAGCATTGACGCGAGATATTTAAATCGCTCAATTCTCAGCATATCACTGCCGCTAACAGTGATTGTGCCTGTTTCATGGGGATCGGTCGTCAAAAATTCAGTTTTGTTTAGATTCAATTTGAGACCATGTTGCATGAGGCGATCATTCCATTTTGGACAAGTTGCTCGAGATCATTTTTGCTATCAGATGCTAGGAAAACATCATCTGCATAAAGCAGTGTGTAGGGCGCTGGACATTGGATGTGCCGTGTGACAGTGTGTATAACAAGAACGAAGAGGGGTGGTGAGAGAGCGATTCCTTGATGAACACCAACAGAGACACGAAGCGGTTTTGATACACCCGTCACACTTTGGACTTTACTTTTCAGATCTCGGTAGAGCAATTGAACCCAGCGCATGGGTTCTTCTGACACTAAGTGTTGTAGAGCATACCAGATGAGTTCGTGTGGTGTTTTGATCCATAAACATTAAGCAATTTAAATTTATTTTATTCTCGGAATTACCTCTAGTTTCAGAAAATTTTCCATTGTGCGTTGCGTAGTAAGCCATGATAGGCAATGCCTGCATGTTAATGATGAACAAAATATTTGTCTTTAATATGTAAATCAAGGATTTGGAAATATATGAAAAAATATATTAGGGTGTCGGATACGACGGGCCACTATTAGCTAAGTGCTGATGAGCTGAACATCTCACCACCCTGTATACACACATTCCTAAAAAACATTTGCAATTGTTAAATTTGTTCAGCTTTTAAGGAATCGTTCCTCACTAGCGAAGTACCATTGACGAACGTAGTGTACAAATGTAATCATTTCGCACTTCAGTATCAATTAATCTTCATTCCAGTTACATTATTCTGACAACTACCACTTTGCGCGTGGTTACCATACAGCAGCTAATGAATAGGGGTTCGAACCCGGGGCATAAGATTAACCCCTACACCGTCAAACATGAATGATGCGAAACCAAAATCTTTCTAACAATGTTCCATTAAACGAAAGACTTAGGAGAGTAACTTGATATTGGACTTAGAAGGTTAAAGCATGTACTAAGAATACAAAATGGAATTTGAATATGCAAAGTGAATGTGTTTTGTCGAGATTTGAGATGTAGTCTGCAACATCATCTGTTACAATTTCCGTCCGGTTTGTGTATAAAAACAGTTTTTAATATGGATATCAAAAAGCATCACTCATGGAATTTCATTTTATTCGGATTTCAGCTGGGAAAAGCAGTCCGCTAATTCTGTTTGCCGTTCATTAGTATAGCAACTGTTAACCCGATTCTTAACAGGGAAATATGAGTTTTGAAGATGATCGAACGCAAAATTAAAGACGACGATTTATAAGCGTTGTTGGGTGAAAATTCCGCTCAAATGCAAGAGCAAATAATTAGCGTTACCCATTTTTGCTGGTGTCAAAAATGGATTTCGATGGCTGACCAGGCTTATGGATTGAACCTGACCAACCATTAACGTACACTGCTCAAAATTTGCGAACAATGTTACCTTGCTTTCCATTGGTATATAAACCGAATGCCTTAAAACAAAATCTTGAAATGGAAGGTCACCGGACTTATTCCAATTAAGATACAATCCTGATTCAATGAGTAGTTTCCACAGGAACATCAGTAGGCATTTTACATGAGTGTAATTTATTTATAACCATGAAAAACATTTTGAAATATTTATCTGCAATATCAAAACAACTATTACACCATATACAAATTCCATCAGTATTCGAAATGCACATTAATTGCATGAAATCTTACAGACAATTCATTGAATATGCACTTCCCGCATGAGTACATGCTCGTATGACTTTTAAGGTATCGGCACCTACTTTTGTGCCCCATCCAGATGTAAACCACCGTATCAGACTGCACCGATCTGCAATATGCCAACTTGCCCATAATATGCTTTTCACTTCTGTTTCCCTCTTTGCTCTTTTTTAATCTACCGGGATCGCGTGACGTGCTCCAAGCGGACCAGTATTGATTGTTGCCTTAAAATGGCGAATTTACTGACTGTTATGTAATTGACCGGTCAGTAATGCAAGTGCAAGTGCATTTATTGTGTTTTTGCTGATTTTCAACTTTAATTTATCGAGAAAGAAACTTCTTTTTGGAAATATTCACGCTTGCATCGATATGAGTATGCCAGGTTGCTAGCTGGCTACCAAATGCAGGGGCCGAAGAAAGTACAGAGTTACGAAAGACATTGGGACTGAGTCATTAAATCGTGAAATATCAATGGCCTTTAAGGATGTGGTACTGTAAATATTATACTCAGTTTCGAATATGGTAATTTACAATGCCGCCGGCCAAAAGCTACAAATTATGCATCTTGCTTGAGCCTTTCTGAAGTAAAGTGCAATCCGCCTATTGCACTTAAAGTGTAAATGCCTAAAAGAAAAATCTTGCGCTTGTTTGGCTTTGTTGTTACCAGTTCTGTGCACTCTGAGTCTCTTAATGGAATTTCGCAACTTGTGTGCAGTTCTTCCTACAGATTAATTATCAGGTGTTTGTGTTTATCATTAACTGAATTTTACTTCATTAAGTGCTCGAATAAAGCATAAACATTGTAAGGTGCATTGTAAGAAAAATCAAGTTAGGACGCCTTTCAGAAGCCTATGGTAACCACCAAGATTATTCTTTTGATATCAGGTAAACAAAGTACCTTTACGCAGCTTGATTTGAAGTAAAAATGAAAGAATTATGACTGAAATCTCACATTGTAACCTCAACAGATCTAATCTTAATTAATCGATCTTATTGGAGCCTCTAAACAGGTTGAGGTGAGTCGGTTGCACTCTATCACCTAAGGTCAGTTCATGACCAAATTTCCTATTGCATCTCGCATCCACTATTAGCACTCTCGTTTTCTCAAGTCGTTCATTGACTCTTATAGCATTTCAAGCGCATTTACATATTTAGTTGATTTTCGGAATTTGGAATTCGGTAATAGTGTTTTCTTTTCCATAAATTTATTAATGTTTAATTTTATTGAGTTTCTGGGTTTGAAGGAAAATTAATTTTTTCCTGATTAAAGTAAACGGCTCAGACGGCAGCAATTTTCTTTTGCATTATTAAAAATAACTTAACGGAATCGAGAAACTACACCCATTAATTTGCCTTCAACCTTGAGGACAAATCAGTTAGAAAAAAATTAATTTTTAATTGAATCTATACATAATTAACGGTTCGACAACTTTATTTCTTTAGTTTATTGCCCTTGATCTTTCTGAATGTTGTATGTTGAGGTGATATATTTTAATAGGTTAATAGCACGTGCATTACAAATGACCGCCAAAAAATTACAAGAACGAATTGCTCATCAAAGGAAAGATTTAAGGCAGAAACCCGAAATAAGACAATGTACGATTAGTTTATATTTAGGTGGGTTGTTACTGAATGAGCTCTTGCAAAGTCATTAATCAACATGAAATCCAAAAATAAGGGAATTACATGCTTTATAACACCCACACTAAGCTGCAACCGGCAGGACTGGGTTTTTCATAATTCGCTTACATTTACATTCATATTTTTTTGACTTTGGTACGAATCCATCAGAAAGTAGGGAAAGCGGATTATACAATCCTGCGGAATAATCTCCTTTTCCCTCGTTTAACAAACGGAACAATTGTACAAACTGGCCCTCCAGGCTGACATGGATGATGGATGGAAAACAACTTGTTACGAAGCCACAACAGGAGCCTCGGACTTTGCTGATAACACAACGATGAACCCGGAAACATAAACGGAATAACAATTTGCGGATTTTCTTATGGAACGAGCGCTCCCTGTACAGAGAAGGAGCTAGCCGATACCCTGTCCCAATATAGGGATGATGTAACAGCGTTGCAGGAGATGCGTGGGACAGGGACCGGTTTCCTGGAGAAAAGCCACTAAAACATATATTATAGCAGCCATGCAATAAATCATGTGCTCGAAGTAGGTTTCTTAATCAACCGAAAAATGAAACGTGTTGTTATCGGCTTTGAAAACATAAGAAAACCACTATGCACTCTGCGCTTGCGAGGTAAATTTCATTAACGTTCACGCCCCTAAAAAAGAGGAGACCGCAGAGTCGGAGAAAGATACCTTCTACGAGGTAGTAGAGTGAACCCTGCAAGCCTGTCCCAGGTATGATATCAAAATCACATTTGACGATTCTAATAGCCATACTGGGACGAATCCGTATTCCGGCGGTACGTTGGCTCCCAAAGCTTACAACAAAATACAAATGATAACGGACTGCGGATTATTCAATTGGCAGTATCACACGAAATGGTTGTTGGAAGTACCTGGTTTGCGCGGAAAGCGGTCCACAAACAAACGTGGGCCTCTCTAGACGGGACCACTTTCAACCAAATTGATGCGATCAATGTCAGAACGCATAGGGGGACCAATATAGACTCGGATCACTATCTCATTGGCATAGTGCCGCGCTCGAATAACATCACCACCAAAAATCCCCTCTGACAATCAGGTGAGAGTTAACACTGAAGCCATTCACAGCACAGCCCTCCGTAACACCTATAAGAGGGATATGGATGCCGCAATAAACTCAGTCAACAGAGTTCCTGGAGATGAAGGATCAACGTATGATTTTCACAAACACCTAAAGAACGTTATCATTGATATGGTGACAGACATACTTGCCCCGTCGCAAAAAAAGGAACGGCTGGTTCAAGGATGAGTGTAACCTAGCAACGGATCGAAAAAAATCTGTAAACCGAGTAATGTTGGATTCTCAAAAGACGCGGGCACGCGCGGAGACTTATCATGAAGTCTGTCAAGGGAAAAAGTGACTTCATAGACAACAGGTCTGTGAATTCGAAAAATACAGGGAGCAACCACACCAGGCGCGGAAATTTTATCAACAAGTCAGCAGGATAAAGCCTTACACACCTCGATGCTCATCCTGTCGAGACAAAGAGGAAAATCTCATTTCCGATAGAATGGGCATATTGGAGCCATGAGTTGAGTATTTAGATGAATTGCTGAACAACAGCCGACCCTGCTTGTGAACGGGACAAAGGCTGAAGAAAAAGGAAAAAGCTGAACAACCAGAACATCGGTGAGTTGGAGGTCCCGTCAACTGAAGATGACGAACAAATACTGGTAGCGCACCAATTAGAGGTATCACGTTGCTTAGTACCATCTATAAGATATTCGCCGTTATCTTGCTAGGTCGGACAGCCCCATATGCCCAGAACATCATTGGCTCATACCGAAGAGGCTTTATTCCAAGCAAATCAGCAACAGATCAGATTTTCTCTCTGCGACCTCTGCGGCAAGCGATGGAAAAACTGTTAGAATATGAACATCAATTGCACCATCGACTTCAAGGTCGCCTATGGCAGCATAGCCAAGGTAAAACTGTACACAGCCATGACAGAATTCGGCATCCCGGCAAAATTTATAAGACTGACTAGGCCGACCCTGTCCAATGTGTGGGGCCAGATAAAAGCAGCAGGATTACTCTCGAGACCATTCGACATCAACAACGATCTAAGACCAGGGGATGCCTTATCATGCGTCCTCTTTAATCTGGCCCTGGAGAAAGTGGTCCGTGATGCTGAAGTAAACGCGAGGGGCACGATCCTTTTTACGTCCACCCAATTACTGGCCTATGCTGACGATATCGACATTATGGGAGAATAACGCGAGACGTACAAACTGCCTTCATCCAAATCGACCAGGTGGCGCAAAACCTCGGGCTGGTCATCAATGAAGATATGATGGAGTATACAACGTCAGCGTCAAAGAACAAAAAACCAACAACATCGAATCGTACTGGTCAAATGAAAACAATAAAGATACGAGGCTACATATTTGAGACCGCTGAAAGTTTCATCTAACTAGGGTCAAAACCAGAAGCGATAACAGCTATGACGATGAAATCTGTATACTGTTGTTGTCTGCCAACAGAGACTATTTCAGCTTACAAAAACCATTCCGCTCGAAACGTCTCACTATAGGGTCAAAGTTCTAATCTTGCCAGTCCTCATGTATTCCTCGGAGAACTGGATTCTTAGCAAGAAAAATTGCCACGTTCGGGAAAAGTTGTCTTCCGAAGAATTTGTGGCCCCCTACATGAGGATGGACGATTCCGTAGCCTACTTAAAGATAAAATCTATGAGCAATACCATGGCCGTCAGGTTGTGGATTATCCAGCCCAAAAAGTTTATAAGGACAATATCTATGGTAGAAAAAGAAGACGAGGCATACCCTGCCTGAGATGGAACGATGGCGTAGGCACACACACACACAGACAGTTTTTCGGGATATCGAATTGGTGTTATTAAAGCAGGCCTGATGATAATGAACACTAATAATAAAAACAGATAATTTTTTTTCGTTATTCTACAAACCATTTTAGCACTGGTTTCTCGGAACACCCTGGGCAACAAATGGTGTCAACTTCCTTTTCTTTAGTTTCGCAGCAAACTCAATACCTGAATTGTTTCCTCCTGTTTACGGTTTTGTTGAAAACAAAAAAAAATAAAGTTGAACTTAATATTAGTATATGGTATTAGTATATTTTGAAAATTTACTGCGAACCCCGCTTAAGATCATCATAGATCCGCAAAATGCAGTAATATAGATTTTAATATGAAACATCATCCTGGAAAGCTTAGTGGATATCCCACCATTATTAACAAAGTTATAGTAGGAAGAATTGGCTACTTTCATGCCAAATAAATACTCCTTAGGAAATAAAATGCCAGCATTACATTGGATTGTGTATTGAGTGTATTCAACATATATGCACAAGAGCTACGTATAAATGGAACTATCATATACCTAAATATTCTTACAGTTCAAATGCGTTGTCGTCAAGTCCTGTTGCTTTCCCAAATTTTATTCGTTTCATTGCTTCCGCGACTGCCAAACGTCGGCAGTGCTTGTGGAAGCGAAGGATGAACAAATTCTTCTGTTGAAATCTACCCGAAATATTATCGCCATCTATCTGTCGCGGCTCGTCGATCCGTAAGCAACCATGGCGTTCTGTCAATAATGCGACAGAAGTGTTCGATATCATCTGTGCGTCGATGTAGATCTCTATCTCCGTCCCGAGTGTCCAATTTAACGTAAAGATCTTTGTAATGGACGGCACTAGTAACAGCCGTCGCTTTCTTTGCTTCCCGGCTAGCATTCTTGTAAAATTGTCGTCAGTCCAAATCTAAATATTTCGGCTGATGAACCGTTTACCAGACTTCGCGACCCCTAGGGTTGCATAGGCCACTTTGTTGTTGTTTGTGTTGATAACAAAATCGACTATAGGCTCACCACCCTCATTACGTACATCCCCCACCGGGCCTTTTCACCCACACGACCATTAAGACCGCCCGTTATGAGGATATAATCATCGGCACGTATGTTACAAGTCTTTGTGCCGAGAAGTTGCCAAAACGAATTTTTTTCAGCATCAGGTCGACCTGCCTGTGGTGCTTATGCGATGAAGAAGTGAATCATGCGATTGACCCCATATTGAGTATGCAGGCTACCATAATAGAGAAGTTTATATACATTTTTACCACGTTTGCTTTCTATGTTTTAGCACCACACCATTGAGTTTCTCGTACAGTGCAAATATCAATGCGCCTCATTCGAAGAGCTCCTCCGTTCTTCCAGAAAAAGCACCAATATGTATTTGTTTGGTTCGGATTAATTTCTTTACGTCCTGCGCCAAGAACTCTTGCACATTTCTCGACAGGAGTGAATGCCCTTGTATTTTCCGAGGCTTTTTACTCAACCAATCAGGTAATATTTAGCACAGTGAAGTAACTCCAACTATACTTTATTTATCTCTTTCTCTAATCTCAGTAATTTATTTTTATCTTACTGAGGATAATACCTCCTCCAATCTCGGCTTGGGACCAGGATGCTATGTCAATAATATATCGGAGTTAGTAATAAGCCAATTTTGAATATCTTAAGGAAGTTTTCTGCCGTCGTGATTTCAAGATGTCTATTTTTTTCGAATTTAGATAGAAGTATACGTTAAGAATACGCCAAGAAAGATTTCTTGTAATGCATGTTCCTTCCTAGGTATTTCGGATGGGGAATGTGAACACCTGTGGCGTGTGACCTGTCCGCTCATCGAGTGGCGCCAGGTTGACCCCAAGGGACTTTCACCAGTTTTCGGCATGAGATTGTACAGTTGATGAAACCGATATATAAGAATCTGTCTTCTGATAGTTTATTAGAAAGATGCTTGGCTGCACACACTCAAAACAGCAACGAATCCCTCAAAAGCTGTATTTGGATTTCGGCTCCAAAACGGGTGGTTAACCTAGCTAACCACTTAGCAGTAATGATCTTCAACGAGCGTTTTGGTCCATTTGCAAGTCGTGGATGTGTTGCGAATTACTTTGGGACACGAGAAACGAATTGACCGCTCCAAGCATAGAGTGACGCTGCAAAAGGGTCCGTATTCAACAGAGAGAGAAAAATGCAGCCAACCGGGAACACTTTCTTAATAAGGAAAGAGCATTCTGCGGCCCGGCATTTTCCTTCTTCAATTGTTCAGTGAACATCTCGTTATGGCTTCTCGAGTCAGTTTTTGAAAATTTTAGTTTGCACTATTTTTACAGCCTTTAAAGGTTTAAAAAAAATGTGCAAATTACAACTTTTTCATAAAATGATGCATATTTTTGGCAAATTTCAAAATAGTAAAAATTCCGGACGGGAAAACATAGCCAACGAAACACTTTTAATAAGATATATATATATTTTTTTGATTTTGGATAGATACAATGATCGTTCAAATGCCTCAACATTTCAACAAGGACTATGGCAAGGACGTTTTGACATAAGAAAAACGATGCATATTTTTCAAAAATATTTTTAAATTTTTAAAAGTCAAAATATGTAGAAATTAAATAACAAAAAAATGATAAATTATCTCCAGCGGTTTGTAGTTAAATTGTTTATATGAAAAAAGGATACTTATTTCTATGCAGAAACCCCCATAGTTTTTCCTTTTGTGGAAACTTTGTTGCGTAGATGTCGGCTCGTTAAACATGCACTTATTTTTGTTATTACTTTGTTGGAAAACTGTTATAAAACAATAAAACTTATGCATGTTAATTTAATGGTTTTCCACCCGTCCCTCTTCAATGTGCCATAACTGCTAACGATATCAGCACATTTATATGTATAATATTTGTAGTGTTGATAGCATTATATGGATAAGTAACGTTAGACTTTCAACTATTCAATAGTGTACATTCGAACGAACAATTGATTAATAGTTGTTATTATTTTATCTCAAGTCTTTATTCGAAACTGTTTCGTATTTGCCCTCATTTAAGACCTCATATGAACGCTAAATGGAACTACTGATATGTTATAAATGTTACCTGCCATTGATTTACTTCCATGTTGGTGACTGTAGAGTCTTTACTTAAGATCAAATCACATTATATCAAACGAGCACTATGCTCCAAGAATAAGATTTACAAAGTAAAAACTGTACATTTTCGTTATGTTAACGCGAATTTCATGTCTTCATATCACGAGCAGGTGAATCTCCCACAGCTACGAGTTACATTTCACTATCCGATTGCAGTTACGTCAGTATTTTTATTTATGTATATAATTCCAAGGTCATTCACAAGCACAACTGTTTGAATTGGGTCCGTATCTTCAAACCGTGTAATACAAAAATGCTAGCCGCTCACCTGGTAGTCATCCAAATAAAAAAAAAACATCTCCTCGCGTTTGCAAATTATACTGTCTTCAGAACTATTCAGAATTGCAACGACAGCTAAGGGAGTTATATCCTTGTAATTTTCAACTAAAACAAGTCAGGAATCAAAAGCTAGGTGCTTCAGGATGGAGGGTTTTGTAGATTTCATATGTGAGAACTATCGTCACAGAATAATTCCATTTCTATAAAGTTACTAGGTACTGTTATCTTTATCTAAAGAATATCACTCCCGCCTTCATCTGTATAGTGACCCCCGTTATTTAATAATAATGATCGTTAGCGCGAAAATCCACTTCATTCAAGACCGTAACGGTATACTAGAGGATTACAGAGCCCTATCGGAGGCAATGTAGTCAGAATTGCGTTCGCCCGTGATCGTTCTCGTATATTCAACACAAAATCGTGCGTTTCACTTTATGAAAGTGCGTTGTTACGATACATAGAAGAAAGAAAGTCCTGGAGTACTTTGCCTCCACGGGAGGTCGTCTATCAAGCCAAAATTGTACCACTGGTTGTGGTTACAAACCGTTTCGAAGTTGTTTAATTGTAAGCGAATTCCATCGTGTTGCAAACAGTCCAAGTTTGAGGAACGACGCTATATACTTCAGATTCGTCTTGATGCAGTATTTGCCATCTCGGTTGATATCTAAACAGATGAGATAACGAGCACACACAACCTGAGAGGCTTATAAATAGGTAGTAATAGCGATGAGAACGCCTAGAAAAGGGTCAGAGGATGCACAGATCGATCCTTGCTATCAAGGAATATTAGAAGATACCGAATGAGGCGATCATTTATAATCTCGGCTAGTTTTTCACTGGGCTTGCGAGACACCGCCAGTGCCTATACAGATTTAAATTGGGGAGAGCTAATCTCACCCCGTGATTTAACAGCTTGTGAAAGTTCCAGCTCCACAGTGAGGTATTCAAGCCAGCGTCTTTTGAGGATCTCCACCTTCCTTGGAAAAAAAAGTTACACTGCAGCATTTTTGTACTCCTGAGATCAATTTAAAAAGCAGCAGATATCAGAATGACATATATTTTGAGACTTAGATTTTATCAGGAAGATTAAACACAGCATAATCATTTCCCAATGCATAGGTAGAAATTGTATGTTGAGAAAAAATCATTGCGTTTATTCGAACTTGTAGGGTAAATGCGCGAGAACGATACCGCCCATTAGATCTGGTGTTATTACGGTGTATATGATGCAGTGTATTGGTTTGCGGCCACACGATTTTAAGCACATGGCGGGGGGATGGGAAAACATACACAAGAAAACATATAGGCGCCATCGATATACCGACACACCAATACATGAAGCACAAGGCCACGAGACAATTAGCTACTTCGTCCCTACCGCACGAATACGCAATGTTATTCTGGACCCCTTAGACACTTCTGCGAACAATTGAATGCAGTCCAGGAGGGGTTTGTGCTTATCTGCAGCTCCCGCTCCCCCTTCATTGCTCAAATTTGGTTCACATTGACCGTGTACAGAGCTTGCCATAAGATCAATTTCATTTCAATTGACCGACGTAGTGCGAGCAATCAGGCGCGTCGCGTCTGCCATTTCTCGGATTGGAAGACTGCGAACCCACAGGTACAATATCATCGCTTATTTGATTCAACTATCGCTCGACAATGGGAAAGCTATCTTGCTGATGGGACAGCAGATACCATGCATAATTTGCACGATAATATTGATGAGCATTGAGCCACCATTGTGCCTCTGCTCTTTTCGTGAGCGCTGTTCAGGTCGTAAGCCGTGTCCCGAAGGGTCACCACAAGATCTGGCTAACTGCAGAAACATCGAAATGGATCGATGAGCGTGACCTACACGACGCGCTTGAGCTGCCATACTATGCGAAATCCAGGGAAGCTCAGTGTAGTACGCACCGTGATAAAAGAAAATTTATTATTGTGCTAGTTAGGAAAGCAGAAGCCCTTTATTCACGATGATGAGTAACTCATGAAATTGAAGCAGCACTTCTCTTCAGTTCTCAACCGTATCCGTAAACTTCATCGGTGTACAGGCCAGTTACCCGTAGATGTGTTAATGAGAAGGCGATAATGGCGATGTATAAGTCGCACATTAAGGAAGGACAGCAATTCTACTGCTGGGTATGACATACAATAGAATCAACTATTCCAGGTAATTGACGGGTGGGTCACCCTAGGAGCAGATGGGGCAGAACAGTGGGGGAGGGACACTGAGGGCTCGGGAAATCCTGGAGGGAACTAAGACACATTTCAGCAAAACGTCAATGTCGTCGATGGTGTGTAGGCGTAGTTAGTGCACGTTGCTTCCTTACGAGGTGAATGGCAACCATGAATACATATATTATCAAGTCATATAAACCAGGCAAGAAAATAACCGATACGTTTCGACTGAACTGAACTTTTGTATGAAACAAAACTTTATTAGAATCGATTCGATGTCTGTCGGTCTGTATGTCTGCTTGTCTGTCACACCCGATTTATTCGGAAACGGCTGGGTCGTTTGTGACGAAAATTCGTTATCCCTTTATATATAGCTGGTGGCGCCATCTTGTGTTGAATTTAAAAGGGAGGGGGCTTCCCATTTAATGCAAAATGGGCGTGCAAATTTCAAATTTTTTTTCACAGAATATGGCCAAATGGGGTATCAAATAAAAGGACTCAATTAGTACTTTTCGATTTGATATCGAGGGAAATGTAGAGGAGTGACGTCTCAAAATGTAATTCTGAAAACCGTAACAAGTTTCGTTCTCAGAACCTATCTAACCGAAAAATCTGAATCTAAATTAAATCTAGGCTTCAAAATATATCCCGTTCCTAAATCTGCACAAGCATAAAGGATAGAATAAAGCATAACTTTGGGAAGTTTGAAGGAAATCCAACTATTATTAACAAAGCTATAGAAGATGAAAGGAAACTTTTACATTTTATGTGAATTTCGTGTATTCTAAAACGAGCATGATGTCATCATACATATCGCATCGTCAATACCACAACAAAATGAGCTCATATGAATGAGGGGTCTCAGGGGTTTTAGGTAGTTGTTTAGGATATGCGGGATCCTAAGTCCACATCCACATGATGGTGGACCGGACTAAATGAGGAGCAACTTACTCCCCGTTTAGTCCATGGATCCCTAGTTTGGAGCATAGCACCTCAAGCATTAAAAATCAAAAAAATCAAAAAATGACTGACGGTTTCGTCCAGGGCAGAGGCAACTCATCAGACGCTGCCTCGCCTTTGCCTCTGGACTTAGGATCCCGCATATCCTAAACAACTACCTAGCTTCAGCCTTAGTCTAGCTTAGACTAAAACAACTGGCGTTTTAGTCCAATATAATTCGCAACCTTGTCGTGTTTTTGCGATGATAAAAGGGAGCGTTATTCCACCTGTTGGCACTTTCGGTCACGCTGCAGGACAGAGGTGAGGCAGCGCCTGATGAGTTGCCTCTGCCCTGGACGAAACCGTCAGTCATTTTTTGATTTTTTGATTTCGTTTTAGTTTTCTAATCATTTATACATCAATATCAATTACTCGAGACAGACATATCTATATATTTATATTATATGTATATGCTAATGAAGCTAATTACGATAGATATATGTGTACATTAAAATAACGGTATTCAATATACGGTATTTTATATGTACATAGTATACTTTTGTGCACAAAGTAAATCGGAAATATGTGTACAGTTAGGTATGGTGTATATATGGATATGTACAGTATTCGGTAATATGCAATGTTTGCTTGTTTAGGGTGAACATAATGTCTATGCTGTAATATGCACTTATATTTTGTAGTTCAAAACAAATATGAGAGAATATTTTAGGTTTTTAGCCACATATAAATGGAAAAATGTACCCAAAACGTTTCTTACATTAGATGGACACAAAACCTTTATACCCGAAGTACGAGCTCCCGGTATTCTGACTTGTTTTATTTTTTTCAGTGCCCAATAATAAGAACATAAAGGGGTATCCAAGGATTACAGATTAGAAAAGAAATTCATAGTAAGAAAAACCAAAAAGAACAGATGAATTTTTTTCGAAATACCGAGGACCAAAAGTCACACGTTCCAAAAACGTGTTTTTTGGCGAACGCGAAAAACTGATTCCCAATAAATATTTCTAAAGCCGAATTTGAAGGACAATTTCACCCTGAAGGCGGTACGGGAAAAGGTTTATATACCATTCGATACAATTTGAAAGGGCTACCCCTTTTGACAATTTTGGAACATGCGTTTGTCCTCTTCCTTATTGAGTGTTGTCCCATTCACAAGCGGGTTCAGCTCGTCGTGATCGGTTTCGGCATTTGGTTCTATCAAATGTCCGAACTGGATAGAATCTCCAGGCTTTCAGATCAAAACATGTCACACCACTAGTCCAACTCAACATCTTCGTTTCCATTACCGCAAGACGCCATTCATTGTCTTTTATAGTCGGCCAACACTTAGAATCATAGAGAGCGACAGGACCGACGACATTGTGGTAATTTTAGATATGAGACTTTTATTGATACCTTGATCACAAACAACACCCGTAGTGGAAGGCCACTTCATCCAGGCTTCGTTAATGCATGAAGCAATTTCATCACGCAGTTCTTCATTGGTTGATAGCATTGACCTGCTGGACGTTGGATGTCCCGTGTGACAGTGTCTATAACAAGAGCAAAGAGGAGTGGTCAGAGGCCGCTTCCTTGATGAACATCGACAGAGACACGAACCCGTCACTCTTCGAACTTTACTTTTCGTATCGTGGTAGAGCAATTGAACCCAGCGCACGAGTTCATCTGGTAATAACTGTTGTCATAGAGCATACCAGATGAGTTCGAGTGCCACATGGTCAAAAGCTTTCTCTAAATTCAGACATGCAATGCAAAGAAGGCGATGCCTCTCATCGTGTTTCTCCATGAGTAAGCGTGCTATTATTGATCAAATTTTGGTTACCTAGTTGAAATCCCTGATGATATTGTATAGTCGAGCTCTCTATACAATGTGTATGCTTGTGGATTTCTTTTACTCATCAACAATCGCCCATAAGACGGAATTATATCCCTTTCACATCGACTTCATTGTACTTTTTGCCTCCAACAATCTCAACAAAACACGGACAATCTTTTGGCGATTTGGCGGAAATGCTGACGGAATTCTGATTTTGTTAACAAATCTAGATACAGTTTTCTGACCAGTCCGACAGTCTATAACAAGATAACAAAGAAATTTATGGATTTTGTGGTAGATTTTACCCAATTACTTCTAAAGTCGTCTTTAAATCCTAACAAAGCGTTTTACATTACTTTTTCTATGATTGAAGCAAAATTATCTTTTTTTTTGTTTCTGTTTTTTCAGATTTAATCTCAATCAATCCAGTTTCAAATTAAAATGTCCGGCATCGAGGATACACAGCATTTAATAGGGATCCCAGAATGGTACGCTGGTAAAAATATCTTCATAACTGGTTCCACGGGATTTATGGGGAAAGTTTTAGTTGAAAAACTTTTACGTGACTGCCCCGATATCAACTGCCTCTATCTGCTAATTCGCAGAAAAAAGGGCATGGAACCGGCCCAGCGCAAAGAGGAGTATTTTAGTTCAGAGGTATTGTCATTTTTCTAGTTAACCTTGACATTATTTTGATCTTTTTATCCTTTCGTTTGCATCTTAAAAATCATTCCATGGCTTATAAATATTTCGTTGCTTTTCCAGATTTTCGATCTACTCCGCAAATCCAATCCTGGACAATTTGAAAAAATTCGAATAATCAAAGGAGATGTTCTACAAGACAACCTCGGCATCAGTGAAGATGACCACGCTGAACTGATGAAAAATGTGAATGTTGTTTTTCATTGTGCTGCAAACGTTCGTTTTGACCAACCTCTACGGCAGGCCGTAGAAATGAATACAGTTGGTACCCATAGAGCTCTGCAACTAGCTGAGGGAATAAAAAATCTTAAAGTGTTCGTGCACGTCTCAACTTCATATTGCCATTGTAATGAAGATGTCTTGGAAGAGCATGCCTATCCGTCGCCACATAACCCCATTGGAATTATCCACATGATTCGATCTCTGAATGATGGATTGTTGGAGCAAATAACGCCAAAGTATTATCACTTTCTACTTAGTATATGTGACATATATGAGGGTCGCATTTTTTCTGAAAATTCCAGGAATAAAGCGTCTGCCTTTAATCATTTTTTACTTCTAGCGCAACTATTTGTTGTTTTTTTTTCACTAAAAGTATTTTTTGCTATTCAGACTTTTAAATGGACTTCCTAATACATACGCATACACAAAAGCCCTAACAGAGGGACTCGTTCAGACCTACGATGGTAAACTCCCCATCATCGTATGCCGACCATCAATTGGTAATGCTTAACATTCTCATTATTTACTATGACTACTATTGCAGCTCAATTGATTTTCAGTGACTGCCGTGAAAAGTGAACCTCTTCCTGGCTGGGTGGAAGGAACGAACGGACCTACAGGTCTTATGATTGGAGCCGCACGAGGCGTGATACGCACTATGCACTGTAATCCTGATTATCCTTCCGACTTGGTACCTGTGGACACAGCCATAAATGCACTGATAGTAGCCGCATGGGACCGGGCTCAAATGCAAACTAATCACATTGAATTCATGAATGTTTGTTTGTCACACAAGAATTTACCAACTTGGGGTGAAAATTTGGAGACAGGCAAGAGGATTTTCTATGAAAATCCGCTGTGCTTTTCACTTTGGTATCCTGATGGTTCTATAAAGAGTAATTACTATCATCATCTGTTTGCAGTTTTGTTCTTCCACTATTTGCCAGCATACCTAATTGATATGGGTTTAGTCTTGATTGGCCAAAAGCCGTTGTAAGTGAATTCTCCACGACTGCCATTCATCTGTTTATAATAAGTGCTAATCACCATCCTAAGATGCAATGGCTAAATTTTCTTTTTACAAAATTTTGAAAATCTACATCATAAACAGATAAAAGACAGTCCGCTTTCCTATAAGAAAACACTAATCTTATTTGTGTCCCGCCCGCAGCCTTGTTCGTGTCCAGAAAAAAGTTTCCACAGGCCTGAAAGTCCTACAATACTATACAACGAAAATCTGGGTTTTCAAAAATGACAAACTAGAGAACTTACCGCAGAAACTTTCTCCCCGTGATCGGGAACGATTTGATTTAACAGTCGATCAAATCAATTGGGAGAAGTATTTGCACGACATGATCATGGGAGTTCGAGTATACCTTCTAAAGGAGAGTCCTGAAACTATCCCACAAGCCCGTCGAATCCTTCGTCGTCTCTATATTTTGGATCGTGTCATTGTCTTCGCTTTCTACGGTCTTATGTTCTGGTTCCTTTGGAACTATTTGGAGGTAATTTTAGATTCAATTGGTGGATTTTTTAATTTATGTTTAGGTTTTACGCACAGTGTTTAACTAAGTTATGATTTTTAGTATAAGATGTAAGTTTATTGTCATTTTTTTTGTACAATAAAGTTATTGTTTTTATTTAATCGAATCAAGGAAGAATTTTGAAAGATATTCTAAGCGATTTTCTCGTCTTTAATTAATTAACGTGGGAACGGCCAAAATAAATGTAATGCCTTTGAGAATCTTGTCCAGGCTATCTGCCAAACACTGTAAATGGCATGATTGTGCATTTTCGTACCGCTTAACACTCAGTCGAGTTTGAACCATTACAAAGGAAGGAGGAATTCAAATCCCTATTTCAATCTCGCAATTCACATGGACTCACAGCCTTTTTCAACAAAACCATATCGGTTTACTGTCTGCCTCTCTGTCTGTCACACGCGCTTTTCTCCCGTTCAGTCAAAGGTTTGATCTGGATACAGTCACGAAGCTTTCAGATCACCGTCCAGCGTATCAAGCCAACTTTGCTTCGGCCGACCTTTTGGTCATTTCCCATCAACTTCGATGCTTGGAGGTTGTTAATGCGGCAGTGAGAAATTCAGGGGTGAGAGGGGTCCTATATACCTAAAAGAGGGGTGCAAAATTATTTTTAACCGAATATAGCGGGTTTGATACCTCAATGGGGGTCTAAATTAGGACCTTCCGAAGCAGGCATTATTTTTGACATTGATTTTGATTCTTCTTCTTCTTTTTCTTCAGCCTTTGTCCCGTTCACAAGCGGGGTCGGCTCGTCGTGATCGGCTTCGCCATTTGGCTCTATCGAATGCCTGATCTGGGTGCAATCTCGAGGCTTTCAAATCCCCGTCCAGCGTATCAAGCCACCGTTGCTTAGGTCTGCCTTTTGGTCGTTTACCATCGACTTCGATGTTCAGACCAATCTTGGCAAGTGAATTCTCGTTTGCACGAATTGCGTGACCATACCATCGAAGACGCCTCTCTCGCAACTTTTCCACGATCGGTGCAACCCCATAACGATCGCGGATATCCTCATTTCGGATGTGATCTAAACGTGTGACGCCACTAGTCCAACGTAGCATCTTCGTCTCCATTACCGCAAGACGTCGTTCATTGTCTTTTATGGTCGGCCAACACTCAGAACCATAGAGAGCGACTGGACGGACGACATTGCGGTAAATTTTAGATTTGAGACGTTCGTTGATACGTCGATCACAGAGGACACCAGTTGTGGAACGCCACTTCATCCAGGTTGCGTTAATGCGTGAAGCAATTTCATAACGCAGCTCTCCATTGGCTGATAGCGTTGACCCGAGGTATTTAAATCGCTCAGTTCTGGGCTGACAGTGATTGTGCCTGTTTCATGGGGATCGGTCGTCAAAAATTCAGTTTTGTTTAAATTCAATCTGAGACCGTGTTGCATGAGGCGATCATTCCATTTTTGAACAAGTTGCTCGAGATCATTTTTGCTATCAGATGCTAGAAAAACATCATCTGCATAAAGCAGTGTGTAGGGCGCTGGACGTTGGATATCCCGTGTGACGGTGTCCATAACAAGGACAAAGAGGAGTGGTGAGAGGGCACTTCCTTGATGAACTCCAACAGAGACACGAAGCGGTTTTGATACACCCGCCATACTTCGGACTTTACTTTTCGGATCGTGGTAGAGCAATTGAACCCAGCGCACGAGTTCTTCTGGCACGAAGTGTTGTCGTAAAGCATACCAGATGAGTTCGTGTGGCACACGGTCAAACGCTTTCTCAAGATCCAGAAAGGCAATGTAAAGAGGGCGATGCTTCTCACGGTGTTTCTCCATGAGTAACCGCGCAGTGTGTATTGCGTCAGTAGTTCCGCAGTTCTTGACAAATCCGGCTTGATTCACGGTTATTTCAACGATTTCGCGAATACGGTTGTCAAGAATGCGTTCAAAAATCTTCATGGTATGGGAAAGTAACCGGATCGGACGGTAATTTGAACATTCTGCTGGACTACCTTTCTTTTTCCATATTGGAACAGTGGTACTTTCTTGCCAGTCAGATGGTGTTCTTCCTTCCTGAATAACCCGGTTAAAGAATTCACTGAGCCACGGTGTTGGGTCCCAGCTCTTTGCTTTCCAGAGCTCAGATGCGATGTCGTCAGGTCCTGTTGCTTTCCCCGATTTCATTTGTTTTATTGCCTCCTCGACTTCAGTTACGCTGACTGGTGGAACTGCTCCAAATGTCGGCAATGATTGTGGAAGTGGAGGATGAGCAAATTCTTCAGTTGAAATCTGCTCGAAGTATTCTCGCCATCTATCCGTCGCGGCTCGACGATCAGTAAGCAAAGTACCGTTCTTGTCATTAACACAACAGAAGTGTTCGATATCCTGTGTGCGTTCATCACGGCTTTTAGCAAGTCGGTACAGATCTCTCTCGCCATCCCGAGTGTCCAGTTTATCGTAAAGATTTTTGAAATGGTTCGCTCGGGTGACAGCGACCGCTTTCTTTGCTTCCCGGTTGGCATTCTTATAAATTTGCCAATTAGCAGGCGTTTTATCGTCGAGAAATTTGTGGTAGAGGCGTTTCTTTTCACGGACCTTCATTTCAACATCATCATTCCAAAGCCAAGTATCTCGGTTGATGTACCGCTTACCCGGCTTGGTGACCCCGAGGGTTGCAGAGGCCGCTTTGTGGATCGTGTCTTTCATTTGGTTCCATGATTCTTCCACATTCGTAATGGTTGGCAATCGTATGAGTGAGACCGTTTCTTCGTTCTTCTCACCAAATCGCCACCATTTAATGCGCGGCGGGCCAGTGCGTTCCTCACGCCGTTTTATCGGTGGCTTAATTCGCAGGACAGCAATCAACGGCCGATGTTGAGGTGCGATGGTCTCATAGGGAACGACTTTGCAATCAGTGACAGTGGTAAAATGTTGGCGTCTTATGAGAATATAGTCGATTTGCGTTTTATTGTTCCCACTATAAAATGTGGGAAGATGAGACAATCGTTTGATGAACCATGTATTCATAAGTACAAGGTTATAGGTGTCCGCAAAATCGATTATACGTTCGCCACCTTCATTGCGCGCTCCGAACCCTTTTCCCCCATGGCACCTGCTACCATCTGCCTTTTCACCCACATTGATTTTGATTGATTTTTGTATACACTATATACAGATATATATAAATGGAACCACCATATAATCAAATACATGTATTCTTACATAAAAACAAGTCGAGAAACCGGCAGCTGGGCGTTTCAGGTATGAAAGGTTTTGTGTATTTTTTTGATAGACATTTCTGTGTACATTTGTCCCATTAGTATGTAGCGCGTAATATATGAATATATTATGTGAAAATATCCATATTCAGTATTGAATTTGCAAACAAGCGACAACTTTGACCTATTATAACTTTGTTAGTAATAGTCCGATTTCCACCAAACTTACTAGGGTCATGCTCTATGTTATTCCTTATATTGTTATTTTCGTGTTGCTAGAATGAACTTAAAGGGGGGAGGAGGGTTGCATCTAATTACTAAAAATTATAGTAATATACTATTATTAACTTTATTTGAATAGATATCGGTATGGATGGTATTGCCTCTTGTTTTTTTTCTTCAGATTTTTTGGTTGGGTAGTTTGTGAGAATGGGTCCGTTAAAGAAATGAACACTTTCGACTTCCATACTCCCCACCTTTCCAAAACCAAGACCGGCTTCGGAAAATACTAATAGAGATCTTTCATTTGATACCCCACATGACTATATTTGATGAAAAAAATGTACACCCCCCTTTTGCATGTATGGGGACCCCTTAAATTCGGTGTAGAATTAAGTGACCCACTGTATGCATGAGCGTTCGCAGTTTCCACCTTTCCACCAAATTTGGGGTGAACTATCTCCGAGCAAAATCCGACAGACAGACAGACAGTAAACCGACTTTAATAAAGTTTTTTTACATAAAACCTTAAAAAGATAAAAACTTTCATATCTGAAGCGTTAAGCTTCCGGTTCCTCAAGTTGTTTCAATAACATTTAGAAACAGAAATACCCCTTGTGCATTGCCCCTTTTGTTACAACTGGGAATGCTTTAACCAGCGTCCGATGCGAATAACCTCTACTTTTCCATTCCGTAGCGTCCACAAGAATGCCCCTTCTCACTTTGTCGACCACCCAATATGATAAATGAAATGATACCATTGATTGGTTGATTTTTCACTACTACTCTTTAAAAAACTTATGCAGCTTCTCCTAAGAGCCTAAATTTGGAAATGAAATGTGCAAAGAGTTTCACTATCACAATTCACTCCACTTCCCCTTCATAAATGGCTATAATTTGGCTTATGTTTTTACATGGTAGGTGTAGGAAATCTTTCGTTTTTGCTAATAATAATATGATTTTCATGTTTTTCTGGATATAGTGCTTGCCACCTGGCATTGCCTATAGTAACCAAGTGAAAGGCATTTTCGCTCCTTGTAGTATTCATCACTAATCTCTTCGAGGCAACATGGCGACGCTAAATCTGACGATAGGGAAGTAGTGGATTCTAATTCTTTTCTAGCTCCTAGACAGCCTGTACAAGCTCCTATTTTTTGTCCAGGATCGCATACTATTTCGGACATGAGTGGAAAGGTTAAGCTGCTCGTAGAAGCCTTTGGCCTTGAATCGATCCTTCTCTGAGCCTGCGTTAACCATAGCATTCGACTGTCCAATCCAGAGTTTCATAGTTGAGCAAGCTTGCACACTACGGTAATTGAATATGCTAGTTGAGAGCAAGGAGCTGTAACAAATCATTGAGAGCCTCTGTAGGGTATGACGATAAAGCACTTGAATTACCAACACATGTATGTGTGTAGCCTTTCTTCAGTGCACCACTAAATGGCCGTGCCATAAAGGTACTATGGCTGTATACTTCCACGGAATCGTCTCTGGTTGTAGCCCCGTTTTCTGTTGAAAGTATTTGCCAAGTATAGAAAACTTTTCCGGATTTCTTGATCCGCAGGTATATATTTTGTTTTTAGTTATGTTTTGTATCTAGCGGTACGCCAAGATGCTTCGCACTGATAGGCAGTGTTGATTTCTAGCCATCCAGCCGAAATAGGTTGTGTCCGAAATTTTAGTTTTCGTGGTGAACAGCATCGTGTCCGTTTTAACTGGATTAACATTGACGTCACAGCTCGCAGCGCACTCCAATCAAGCTAGCCTCCATTATCTATCAGTGAGACCGAGAAAAACACTTCTGAAACTTATATCACGTTGTTAGCTACTCTTCTAATCCCGATTTTATCAAGCTTCTTCAAGATCTCATTCATAACTACCGAAATATCCACCTTAGGGCAATTCTCTATTGATTTTTTCGGGCATTTTTTGGATCGGCCACCCCACGATATTTGGTTACCCTATTTTTTAGCATTGAAGCACATTTTCAAACAAATATTTATGAGATTGTTTAAGATAGCCTATGTTAGTTATTAACATTATTGGGGGCTCATATGTAAGGTGGCAAGTATGTACAATTTCCAATGGGTTTGCTTCCACCACCTCTAGGAGGGCCTCGACCCTGTGATTGGGGCACATAATTGAGGCGAGTGCAACTTCCAAAATATTTTCTTTAACGACGGGGCTACTGTCAACATTTTCTTCTACCACATGATCGACAAATTCCCGTCAAAGACAGATCACTTGTATGGCGAGAAGCTATCTATAGCCCCTCATTGGTAAGGGTGTGAATAGACAGCGTGATGGCTCCTACTTCGCACTATAGCTTATACTAGAGAGTAAATCCGAAAATCTTCCAGTATGTTACTAGACGATTTGTTCCAGATCCCGTCGGATCTGCTGAGAAAGAACGTAGATCTGTGTTCCTTGAACAAAATTTTACTAAATCTTATTGTACAGCAGATACATTCGATAAATTTGCAGAAGTCCAACTAGGATTGTATAGTGGTAGCTAATATATTTTAAAATCGTCCTTGCAGGTTTGATAGAATTTGTATTTGTAGCAGATATTGAAGATCTTGTCAATTCGTTTTCTGAGATCAGAAAGTTTTCAATTTTTAGTCAAAATCCGCCTCCTTTCTCTCTTCCTGCCATGAAGTGTTAATACTAGAGTATTCAACGACATAATTCTGAAGACCCGGCCAAATATCATCCAATCGATTACGATGAGATCCATAAAAGACTTCGAAATCCTGATGCGGAGATTTTAATCGAAGAAGTATCCAGCTGTATCTGTAGAGGTAAAGGTTAGTTGCCAGATATTGCTACAGACTTGGAGATTGATAGTAATAATCAAATTCAAAGGAGACTCAACTCGTTTGTCGTTTTCGGCGCTCCCCCGTAGTGTATGTTCCGCGTTGGCGTCGCATCCCAGTAGGAAGATGATTATCTTGGGACAGTTAGAACAGGTAAGGTAACAAGGCCGTTTACTGAATCGATTTCATTTCAACAGCACTTTGATCGGTCGTGGTCTTTACTGATTACATAATGGCATGATCACCGGATAATTTTTGAGCCTTCCTTCAGTGTTCAGGTACTTTAACATTCAGATAATGCTGCTTTTCTTCCTTACCAGGCAACGAATCTGCTTTTTCGGGTATTCTGAATTAAAGGAGAGAAGGTGTTTAACTCTAGTTTATATTCTTATCGTTTCACCATAGTAGAGCTCACTCGCATATAACGTGGTTAAGGCTCACGAAAAACTCTATTTGCATTTTTCCTATTGTGTTCAGTTGAGCTGTTGCCCTATTGTAGGTAATATTGCAGTTTATTTTAATGTTCATTGCGACACAAACGATCGTTCTCCGACGACTTGGATTTCAATCTTTGTTTCATATTTTTAACTCAAACTCAAGTTTGAATTGAGTTAACAATCGGACTGGTGAAAATTCATGAATTTGTATGAAATTAGGCGTCGATAGATAGGTACACCGTGTTTGCGACTTAGGGTATTTAGGTGAGCTGTTCAAGTTTGGCGAATTAGACAGTGCTGCTCTCGGTGACACTGCCAATGGAGAACGTCAACTCGCAATGCCTACTGGCTAGAGTTGATAGGACAACTGCTTCTAAGACCTAGTTTGTTGTTCATCGCATATGCATGCGTGACATAAAAACAGTGAAGTCCAGGTTAAGCCTCGATGACAGGAAGGTTTTGCCACTCTCCCCTTAGGAAGTGCGCGGGGCAGGGCGTAGATAAGCTGTTCAGACTGACAATTATCTACGTGACTACTTACCATGTTTTAGGGATACGTAAAAAGCAGTACTACTACTAGAGGTTTGTTGTACAGTGAAAGCTGTTAGATTGGATTTCGACCTAAACGTGGACCCACGTACGCCTACGGCCACGCAACCCGCTTCACGACTAGTACACACATTGATGATTGACACGGACAGAACCAGGTCAAATATGAAGTCATTGTTGACGAATAAAAAAGGCGCGGGGAAGTTGATAATACGAGTAATCGTAGTGCGAAACGTGCAAGTAATACGAGAGCAAACTGATCGTCGTACGCAGTAACCAATTTAATATTATGAAACCAGCCACTTACAGCTAACGTCGTTGGTTGAGAGCCGCACAAGACCTTAAACAGCGGTCTTGCTTCAAGACTTTCGGAGATCTATTATATAGCGCTCCTGAAGAACCACAGGCTCTCTACCGCTTCCATGATTTCATTCATGCAAAAATTACGAGGGCAATTTCTAAGAATGACTGGAATACTGCTCGCTCAAAAGTTTTGGGTATACCGCGGTACATCCAATCAAAATGTATCCCTCAATCTCAGGGTAGATGATCCTTAGTTGTGAGTTTCAAAAATTCTATGAGGGACGAAGCGATATTGAGTAATTTATTGAAGTATCTAGATTATAAGGGCCTCTGCCTACCTGAGAAGGGAATATGGAGTGTTAAGCAGAAATGGCGAAGATAAAATATAGACATTTCTCAAAAATAATTTTCCGTTGTTTTGTCTTATATTTTGAGGTAGGAGCACACTCTAAAATACCTCGGTATGAACTAGAAGGGGCAGAAAAGCGGAAAGTAGCGAAGATGTGGTCGGAAGGTAAAGTAAGATGTATTGTATCTTCTCAAAACTACTTCAAACGGGTCTAGCAGTTATTCTAAGATCATTTTTGACTGACGGTTTAGACCAGACCAGAAGCAACTCATCAGACGCTGTCTCATTTCCACCTTGAGAGCAGTACGAACAAAAGTGGCCACAGGCGGTAATCGCTTTTTTATATACAATCACAAATTAAACATGGGTGTGAATTATATCGAAATGAAAACCATTATGTTCAAGCCAAGAAGGCGACACACTAGAAATTCGTTCCCCGGCGCATTTCTTAAATTTTGTATGGCACAAGAAAGCTTTGCACATGTTCGAGGTTCTTCAATCCCTTACGCGAGAAAAATTTCGCATATTCTCCCTGGTGTTAGGGTTGTGTATGTGATGCGTATATTGATGTGCTGCCAGCGAATACGCAATGATATTCTGCGCCTCCAAGAAATTGGATTTGCTCCGCGTGTAGTATCGAATAGTAACTGCCAAGCTTAGCCAATCTGACTGAAATCGGTTTACAATCAAGGCAACTCAGCAACTCGTTCTGCATAAAATGCAACGAGGGCGAGCTTGCCGCCACTTACTCTTTTCCGAATGAGCCAGTCACATTTGAGTTTCACCAGAACATACCTCACATAATAGAATGAAGGATGTAAACATTTTCGCCGGTTCTGAACTAAGGTACCTTGACGGTCTTGCAGGAAGAATGGTGTATACTTGCAAGTATAACTTGCAACAAGTACAACTGTTAAACCGTCTGTATACATTCACTTTCATCGACACAGTAAGACTTTATAGATAATCAAACCCATTCCACTGACTTTGACTACATGTTTGTTTTTCATTGAGGAATCTGAAACTTAAAAAATAAAAAAATACCAATTATGTATTGGTTATCCCAATTTCGATGCTCCTCACAACTTTTTGCATCAAATTCGGAAATCCATATCGTCCCTTTTCAACCCCGGTTGCCACGTATTCTCTTGAGACCATGACCATGAAGAGGCTAGAGACTTTTTTTACGTCAATTGAGTTGAGAACCGCTTCTCTTGAAAAATAAGTGGCTCCATTTTCTCTATCAACACAAAAAATCCATATTTATTTTCTAAAATTTTATTAAACATAGTTCTTGCTCAGTAAACATTGTATCGACAGAGTCTCCTATGATCACACTCTACTAAACTTTTCAATAATTTTATAAGGGAAAAAAATTATAAAACATAAAATATATTCCCGCCTTGCAAACATCACGAAGGATAAAAATAGCTGCTCTATATTTACCTCAACTATTAGTGCATTAAGCGTATAATTTCTTACTTTACGGATGATGACTACGATTAGAAATACCCTCACGACCCGTTCCATTCTTCACAGATGTTGCACTTGAATTTGCACTACCATTCGAAATCTCACGATTTTTCTCCGCTTCCAAGTTTTTCAGCTGTTGATTCCACATGTCTGCGTAAAGACCCTCTTTCAATAACAAATCTTCATGACGACCACGTTCCACGATACTTCCTTCCTTTAGAACTAGAATCTCATCAGCATGGATAATGGTGGAGAGGCGATGAGCAATAATGAGTGTAGTACGATTTGCACACACTCTGGCCAGGGCTGATTGAATGTTTCGTTCCGTCTGAGTGTCTAATGCACTTGTTGCTTCATCTAATAATACAATTGCTGGTGATTTAAGAATCGTGCGGGCAATGGCTACCCGCTGTTTTTCTCCCCCACTGAGCCGGAGACCTCGCTCGCCAACTTTCGTCTCGTACTTATCTGGGAAGTTAAGTATGCGCTCGTGTATATCGGCACTTCGTGCTGCCTCATGAACTTCTTCTGTGGAAGCACCAATCTTCCCGTATTCGATATTATAGAAAATTGTTTGATTAAATAGCACTGTGTCCTGCGGAACCACACCGATTGCCTTTCGCAAGGAGTTTTGTTGCACGAGTTTCACATTCTGCCCATCGATCATGATCGATCCACTAGTGACGTCGTAGAATCGGAACAATAATCGAACTATTGTACTCTTTCCGGCTCCAGATGAACCGACCAAAGCCACTGTTTTGCCTGGTTCTATTTTAAAGCTAATATTTTTCAGTACAAACCGTTCTGGTGTGTAACCGAAGGAGACATTCGAGAATTCTACACCGCCACCTGTTATTCGCAGTGGACCAGCACCTGGAGCATCAATGATTTCCTCTTCTTCTCGGAGTAAGTCGTACATGTTTTCCATGTCTACGAAATTTTTCTGTATTGCACGGTAATAGGTTCCGAACCAATTCAGTGGCATGTACAAGTCCATTAAGTAGGTGATGAACAAAACATAATCGCCGACGGTAAGCGTTCCCTGATCTGCAACTAAATAGACGCAGAGGAGAGAGCCGGTCAGGAGACCCGCACATAAAATTATGTTTTGGGCTGTATTGAGAAAGTTTAAAGTGAGTAGAGTTAGCCATTCTTCTTTCTGCGAAGGGAATAGAGAAGAATACATCATTTTTCTTTTTCAATAATAATCGCTTACAAAGGCAGGTTCAACACTCACCTGATATTTGTAGATTGCCTCCTTATAAGCATTCACTTCATAGCCTTCGGCACCGTAATATTTAACAGTTTCGAAATTCAGTAAGGAATCTACACTTCTTGCTTTTTGCTCATTGTCAGCCAAATTCATCCGTCGCTGGTACTTCGTACGCCACTCGGTAATAACAATAGTTGCAGCTGAATGAAAATAAAATCAATTCATTATCCTAATGCCACTATTGCGCTATTTACCACCTACCTATATAAAGGAACATCGTCAAAAAGACAATCAAACCGAACCAATAATTGAACATTGTAATAAAGAAAATAACCGCCACAAATATATCAATTATAGTTGGAGCAATCGAAAATATGATATAATTGAGCAAATTGACTATTGAATCCGTTCCACGATCCATCACCCGCAGCACCTCGCCCGTTTTACGTTGCAAATGCCATCGCAATGACAAGTGATGCAAATGCCGGAATAATTCAACTTCGATTTCTCTGGTTGTGTACTGTTGAATGGCAATCCATAAATACGATCGCAGATTATTCAAGAGCCCCATAGTGCCTGTGCCACCTCCTTGTAGAAAAGATAGTGCCACAAAGATGAGAACCAGATCATATCGGAATCTCAAAGGCGTCTCTGTCAGACTGTCGACTGTAAATTAGAGACATCATTTCAGGATCCGTTGAAGAATATGAGATGGTCATGTTTGTAGATTACCTATATTTTTTCGATATATTGGCAAATAAAGCTTTATCACACGTCCAGCCACCAGTAAAAGTATACAAAATAAAACTCGTCCTTGGAGCAATGGATTCTTTTTCGGCCAAAGATACGGGAATAATTTCTTCAACTTTTTCCAAGCATTGTAGAAAGCCGAGTGGTTATTTTCCTAGAAATAAGTTTGTATGTTTGGAAATGTAGTGATGTATGTATAATAATACGAAAATGATATGCAAGTAGGCGTGGCCATATTTAAAATTATAATGACAAAACAGTCAACTAAACTTTTTCTGAAAATTTCACTATTATCGAAAAGAATGTCGAGTGGAAGTGCTAAGGACTTAGAAATCCAATATCTGAAGACGCTTCTCATCTCGAACCAACGCAACAAACTTCAATGAGAATGTGTTAAATTTTACTAACCGCATCTGGCATCACTTTAAAACACTACTTCTTGCTATTTTCTGTTCTATCTAATCTCACATAGTATTTTACTGCAAACTTCAAAGCACTTGAATTTTCTTAGCCTAGGGGAAATCTCTTTATAGATCCTTATAGCTAAAATGAAATGAAAGGAATGAGAAATGAAGGAAACGCAGTGAAATTGCTATGCAATCAAAGGCCTTTATAATATTATTACCTGATCAGGGCGTAAGAGTTCCTCGTCGTCGTCATGTCTTGGCGTGGCGAGACCCGGTGCCTTGAGACCTATTACGAATATTAACAACCCGCATATGTAACGAATGACAAATAACGACATTTCAATGCGATCCTTCATGCTGAAAGTAAAACAGATTCGAATTGTAAATTTGACATTTAACCAGCGGACATTATTTAAATTTCTCTCAAATCCGTTCAAGTAAACAGTTATGTCTAACACCATCCAAATTCCCACTAGATCCAAAAAATGTAATTCTTCCAGTTTTCACTATCGATTGACTTCCATGTCCTATAAAGGCTGATCTGTTCAACACTCCTTGGCGAGAGTGTGGAGAGCGCCTAAACATCGAGCCTTAACTCAAGGAACGACCGCAATCTTATTGCGGTAACGTGAGGTTGATTGAGTTCAGTACGACTATAAGAGAATTCAAACTATCTCGGTTAAATTTCGATCAGAAATAAATGCAGGTATTGTTTTTCGAACACAACTAACAAACCAGGTACTGCCAGGCTGAAACTGGAGTACCTTTAATCTGCGCAATGGATGAGCCCAGTTTCGGATGCTTCGGATATAATTACTCGTAAGGAGAATGCCGAGTTTAGCAGGACTGATAGCCGTTTGACAGTTACAACAGAGAAAGGGCATAGTTGGGGCAAGTATAGCGAAACCAGAACAAACAAAGACATTTAACTTTGAAGAGCTAAGTCAATGGCAAATCTGGAATGTAATCATAATCAAAAGCTGGATAGTTAAAATTTGGCAGAATCTTTAGCAAATGTATAAATATCTACTTAAAGTTTCAGAAAGTTATAATTCTGGTTTCTTATGGATATTAATTGTGTTGATAAAAAGGAAAAAACGAGACATAATTTTGTAACATCATAAAGGAAGCGGTGAGCCTTTCGATGAAGCCAAAAATCTGAAGTTTTATTAGGCATGTGCTTGAATGCGATGTTGGAATCAATTTAATTATATCTGGGACTTGAAGTGTGTTAGGGCATTTCATTCAAGACTGTAATAGTACACAATAGGATCGCAATACACTATAGCAGGCAATGTTGTCAGCAGATCGCCCGCGACAACGGACAACCAGCCATGATACAAATCCCTCTGCCGCCAGTGAGATTTTAACAGCGACATTCCGTTGCAGCAGCTATATTATACTGTAATGCATACTTAATTTCAAAATAGAACGTCGACCTTACGATCTAACTTAGCCAATAATTTGAATGTTATTAACGATTTGAATTTCATAGCAAAATCATCAAACGAAAAAAATTAAAGGCGTTTTTCTCAAACCAACTTTTTCCACAGACGATTACGGTTTCATCCAGCGCCGAGGCAACTTATCAGACGCTGCTTTTGCCCTGGGAACAGCGTGACCGAAGTGATTAGCAGGTGTAGTTTGCTCCATTTTATTAATCTGCAAACACGCCTTATGTTCTGGCCAAAACTAGACCGAAGTAAAATGTTTGTTTAGAGATTTAGGGAGTCCTAAGTCCGCACCCACAACGTGGACAGAGGTGAGGCAGCATCTGATAAGTTTCCTCAGCCCTGGCTGAAATCGTCAGTCGCCCTTTTTAGAATCATAGTGGAAGTATTCACACATTATAGCTGTAGATGACAAACTTAAGAGCGACCAGACGACCCCTTGTGGATATGGGTAAAAATAGGATGGTTTTAACGGACGTAGATTATACACCTGGGCAGCAGCGTCATTTAAGGGCGAAACTGTAGTCGTCTGTAAATTTTTTTTAAACTCTGTGTGTAAACCCAAAACTAGGAACCCGCAGACTAGAAAAATGGAAGGCAGTTTCTCTCCAATTGGTCCGGTCCGCCATCAAGAATGAAAGATTTAGTTGTCCCTTAATTCCAAACAAGAACTTTCTTCCATACGAATAGTAATTTCTCCGAAACTACCGAACCGATCTTTCTGGAAATTTCATGACTTATTGTGCGCATATATAGCTATCATTTTTGCCACTTTTATTTTCATGTTCTCTAATTTTAAACCGAAAAGTCAAAATTTCTGACCCAGGATCATTTCTTGTGAAAAATTTTCATCCAACTTCTCGCCGCCATCCACTACCTCGTTGTCAAGGGAAAACTACAATTGATATTTTTAATGAGGTTAAAACTCTTTATGGGGTATGTAGAATACACACCTGAAACCAAAAGACAGTCTTAACAGTGACGTAACACTTTTCCATTCTCCGCCCAAAAATTCAAATCCACAATTACAGCCGCGTGGCCACGCCACGAAACAAGCCCTGGACTTGTTTGAGTGGGGCGTTTAGAACCACCTGCCCCCCTGGCTTGACGAGTTCAGGTTACAATCTTCACTTCCCTAAAAGTAAAAGGTTCCCAACAAACAGAGAATTGAAAGGAGAGGTGAAGAATTGGGTGAAGGAGCTCACGGGAACTTCTTCCACGAGGCATCCAAAAATTGGCATCTCATCATCTGCACCGAATTAGACTGCGACTATGTTGAAAAATAACTTAAATATGTACAAATGTAACCAGATATTTACTCATAGAACTTATAGATTCTCTACTGTTGTAGTTCAGATATCACCGTCAATACCTTTCGATATTCAGATAATATCGCCCCTCTTTATTCTATACGTGCATGAGCTTGCCAACTTTTGTCGAATTTGGAATTATTCATAAGAGCCTTCTGCAAATTAATTGGAGATTATGAATCATGAATATCATCCTTTTCAATTTCGGAACATTGCTCAAATAATTTATCTAGAATTGTCTGTGCTTAAAAGAGCAAAAAAGCAACCCAAATATTGCAGAAAGAAGCATCGCTATTATGATTTTGAACGGAATCTAAGTAGAAGAGGGCGTGATACATTTAGTTTATACGCAAAGAGGACAGGAAAAGTATATTTCGCCAATTACCACTTGTTTGTGTTCAATGGAAATTCACTGCCCGAACAGCAGTGCTTCGCCGTATAATAACCGTGAGCGTCGAACATTAATGAATATTGGTAAGAATAAAGGATGTAAGATGGAGACTATCAGGGAAAATATCTGAGGTTATGGAGCAGGAAAGTGATACCCGCCCATGGAGACAATTAAAAAAATCTATGGCGACCCAAGAACAAGTAGCTCGGAAAAAATAAACGTTTAATGATCGACTGACTGGTATCTGGTGACTGAATTAGAAGCTGGCAGACGTCTACCCTAACAACCATTAATGTTCAATAAAACAATGAAATCATAGTTGAGTAAGCTATTTCTAACTTCAAACCATTTTTTCCGAAAATTAATAATATCATTTCGGGCGGATTGTGTCAGATTGAGGCAAGGCCCAGGGAAAGAGTTAATCCTAAAAGTGATCAAAGAAAAGTGAAATTCAGCTTCAAAACCAACTCTGTTGGGTCTCACGAAGAGTAACCCGTAAGATTCATAGCTGGATGAAGAAGGATTACTAAAATCACAATCTAGATTGTAGATACCGTTTCCGGAAATTGAGAAATTTAATGACGCCATTGAGATTGAACGAAATGCGCACAAACGACCGAACATTAAATCGGAACACCATTCAGAACCGTCCCCCCGGTACTCCTCGATGTTACATACTTTCATACGAATAATTTGGTAATTCGTACGAGGTGAGGACTACTACATATAAATGTCAATGCAATAAAAAATTCCAATAGTATTAACCCTTAGAAATTTCCTTGCAAAGTTTGGCAACATTATGTTGACTGGTTTCAAAGTTACACTCGTTTGTATAGGGTCCCTTTCGTTAATGTGGAAAATATGGACAATGGATGAGGATGAATATAAATGATTAGTCGGCCCCTGTTTAAGGAAATGATAGCATTTCTTCTTTGTTACCATAAAAAGAGCAGAAGTATGCAATGGTCTAAACAAAAAAATAAGATGCCTACAACCTATTTTACATATAACAAAGCACTCCGGGAAATATGTGAAAAGACACGCCACTCAGTCTTTTTGACCATTGATTTGGATGCCATTCCTAACAAAGCTTTGGAACTAATAATGTAGTGTCAAATTGAATTATTTTTCGAATGTGTTGCGAAGCTTATCAGAGAAAAAGTATATTGCCTCACTAGTGAAACAGTGAAAATTAATTGGTTCTTCTATTGAACCCAATAAGTTACCAGAAGATCAACACCGTATTGCTAGCTTCTTAGAAACAATATTCAATATATTAAATTCCGCCAATCTAAGCAAGCAAACAAGTGAGAATCTGATAACGTTTCACAGAGGAAGCGTTTCTTCACTGAAGAAGCCCTTACCAGGATTTCTTTGTCTGAAGCTTGAGAAAGTATATGAAATATAAAGCTGTCTCGCTTTCGTCCTCCCATTACGCAGCTGCATTAGCCGAGACAACCATATGGTAGTTTAGGGAGCAGTGTCTCGCCAAACACCCTTGCAAAATTTGCATATTTCCGTTTTCGAATTGCAGTAAAATACCATTCTAGGTGTCCTAGGTTTTTTTACAAAAATTTTCCGTTGCCGACAAAAGTAAAAATTTGTTCATTCAGACTTCAACCAGCGTTTAGGCAATCTTACATACGCCCTTCTTGAGAGGTTTCTCGTCCCTCCTTCTATCGATCTTGGTCTTCCGTTTACTCGTCTTTAAAGCGCGGTTCAGAAGTCCCATTGTTGTTTTCCTGTGTTCCGAGTGCATCAGTAACGAGTGCGATTTTTGGGAAAGTGTGTATGTTATGGTTGCCATTTACTCCTTGGTGGAATATAGCTCGTGAACCACATTTAAGCGCCATCGTTCGCGGCTACTTGAAATGCGCTTCAGCTCCCCCACGATTTACCGAGACACCTTCACTCTTTCTTCACTCTTCTGCGCAAAGTGTTCCTGGTCCACTCCTCGACCATCTTGGGAGAGTCGATTCCATTGCATGGCATAGCCAGCAATGCAATTGACGCCTCTCTTTAATGTGTGACTTATCCACTGCCACTTCTGGCTTCCAACTACATCGCATACAGGTGTCAAGCCTGTTCGCCGACCAAGTTCTTTGTTTATAATAGTATCAAGCCAGCGTACTCCAATGTTACGATCCAGATAGATGTTGACGAGCGCTTGGAGTTTTTGAGTAACCGTGGGTTTCACTTTCCATTTCTTACTCCCATATAGCAACACAGAAAGGACACTAGCGAAGATCAGTTTCAACTTGATCTTGGTGTTGAGGCAACTGAACTTCTAGATTTTAGACAGGACCGCAAAAATGAATCTAGCAGTGTTAATGCATCGGGCAACAACCACTTTCGTGCCACCGTCGGCAGAAACTGCGCTTCCTAGATAAATTTCAATAGTAATCGCCAGTCACTGGAAGACGGCTCGATGAAAATTTTAACCAAATAGATAGTGCTGGCTTTCAACGCGTGACCCATCATAAAAATTGATAAAAATGTTCATCCCCATTTTTTTATCGTAGAACAGAAAAGCAGTGAGTCGACGATTCACGCGTTTTTGCCAAATAAACCGATCAGGATGAACAGTTTTAGATAAAATTGTTACGAATGATTAATTATGGTATTCAATCAATCAAATAAAATAATAATAAATTTCAATAACTCGTGTTTTTCTTCTTTAAAAAATTAAACACGGAAAAGTTTCAACTCAGCAACGAACTGACATCATTGTTGCCAATTACTGCTCTTTGTTATACGAAGGCCATCAAGAAAAGACAGATCAACTACAACTCCACAAAATTGCCTTGCAGGAACGAAATCTATCGCTTCCCTCGGCATAAAATAAATCAGTGTTACGAAAATTCATCATCATCAACGTATCCGGTCTAGGCCTGCCTTAATAAGGAACTCCAGACATCCCGGTTTTCGATGTCCCTAAAACCTATCTGGCGCCCTCGCCATCGCTCCATCTCAGGCAGGGTCTGCCTCGTCTTCCTTTTCTACCATAGATATTGCCCTTATAGACTTTTCGGGCGGGATCATCCTCATCCATACGGATTAGGTGACCCGCCCACCGCAACTTGATGAGCCGGATTTTATCCACAATCAGACGGTCGTGGTGTCGTTCATAGATTTCGTCATTATATAGGCTACAGAATCGTCCATCGCCAAAAAATTTTCGGAGGATTTTTCTCTCGAACGTGGCCAAGAGTTCGCAGTTTTCTTTTTTTGCTAAGAACCCAGGTCTCCGAGGAATACATAAGGACTGGCAAGATCATAGTCTTGTACAGTAAGCGCTTTGATCCTATGGTGAGACGTTTCGCGCGAAACGGTTTTTGTAAGCTAAAATAGGCTGTTGGCAGCCAACAACCGTGCGCGGATTTCATCGTCGTAGCTGTTATAGGTTGTGATTTTCGGCCGTAGATAGGAGAAATTTTGAATGGTCTCAACGTCATTGTCCCCTATCTTTATTGTCTTTATAGTGTTACGAAAATTGCAGGTCTTAATTCCCTAATCTACAATTTCCTAATCTACAACCTTCTTAGATGAGGTATACAAATCTCTTGCAGCAATAGATTCACGGTTGCCTAGTACAATAACCCTTCCACAATACTGCAAATTTAATCATTTAATCCGCCAAAATGTTCAGAGACAAACAGCTATTTATTGATTGACCTTATTCCATAAAATAAAACTTCAATGTTTGTATGTTCCATTGTTACATATAATAATAATAGTAATCGTTGGCGGAACAATCCATATCGGACCAGAGTCCTGAAGTGTGTTAAAGCAATTCATTCAAGACCGTAATGGTACACTACAGTATACTGCAGGAGGTAATGTGGTCAACATTCACCCGAAGTTATTACCCTGGTTTGTCTCAGCTGAAACGACTGGTATTCGACATCCAGTCACGATAACAAATTCTGCTGTCACCAGTGAGATTTGAACCGCGACCTTTCACTACGGCAGCCCGGCGCTCTAATCACTTGAGCCATCCGGACATAGTTACCCATGGTTATAGTAACCTATATGCGCGGAAAATGCAATTCGAGACGATATGGTCAGCATTGGATTCGCCGGAAAGACCATCACCTCAATTTAGGTACTCAGTTACAGCTTTATGAACTTTTCAACCAATGAAATCTCCCGAAGTAGATGGCATTTTCCCAGCACTTATCCAAAGAGGCCTAGGAATTATCTTAGAGTCTCTTCTGAGGGTGGTAAGGGGGAGCATAGCACTGGGTTACATACCAAGGGCATGGAGACGGGCAAAAGTGGTCTTTATTCCGAAAGCGGGTAAAAAGGATCCTTTTCACCCTAAATCTTTCAGACCAATCTGCCTAACATCGTTCGTACTCAAAACGGTGGAGAAGGTCATAGACAACTACATTAGAACTAACGTTCTAAAGCGTAATCCCCTACATCACTGTCAACACGCTTACCGGACAGGAAGGTCAACTGAAACTGCTCTGTATCAGCTGACAGAGGTACTACGGGACGCCATAGAAACAAAAGAAATTGCGCTGTGCGCGTTTTTGGATATCGAAGGAGCATTCGACAACACATCGCACATAGAGATACAGGATGCCCTGAGCCGCAAAGGAGTGGGAAACACCCTGGCACTCTGGATGGGCAAAATGCTAGAAAGCAGACAAATAGAGGTACAAACAGGTACAAATTCTATTATCGTGAACACCACTCAAGACTGTCCACAGGGTGGAGAGTACTATCGCCGCTGATGTGGAGTATGGTAGTGGATGAACTCCTGGACGTGTTAACTAATACTGGAATACAAGTCCAGGGCTACGCGGACGACATTGTTCTAATCTGTAGGGGCAAATATGAAGATACCCTATGTGATAGAATCCAAACTGGATTAAGGGTTACTAGTGCCTGGTACAGGAAGGTGGGACTGCGGATCAACCCAACCAAAACCACCATAGTACCATTCACTAGGAGGCGTAAGCTGGATCACCTGAAAGCCATAACATTACATGATATGCAGGTGAAACGAGAAACAGAGGTCAAATATTTGGGAATCACGCTAGACCAAAAATTACTCTGGAAGACACATGTCGGAAATACTTGTCGAAAAGCCACGAGGGCTCTGATGACTTGCAGATCCATAGCAGGAAAAAATGGGGTTACAGCCCGAAGATACTACTTTGGATATATACTGCAATAGTAAGGCCAATGATTACCTATGGAGCGGTAATCTGGGCAGAAAGAACCCAACTCAGCACACAAGCCAGGGAATTACATAAGCTCCAAAGGCTGGCTTGCGTGTGTATCAGTGGGGCAATGAGGACATGCCCAACGGTATCCCTGGAGGTCTTTCAGGGATTAACCCCTCTCCATCTGCACATACAGATGCAGGCAAGGAGATCAGTATTCAGGATGGCTGGGAATATGAGTGAGGCGGGGAGCTGCCTAAATCGAAGGAAGATTGATATCCTTTCTTAGCGGTATCTCGAATTACTGATACCGAGGGACAACATGACAACGAGGTTTCACTTCAATAAGAAGTTGGAGTAACAAGGCAAACTGGGAGAGCGTGGCTGCGACATACGGCTTAAACCAGCAACTAATTACTTGGTACACTGACGGATCCCTCACAGCAGAGGGAGCGGGTGCCGGTGTCATTGGTCCAAGGAAAATGTACTTTGAGCCAATGGGCAGATACACTAGCATATTCCAGGCGGAAATTTACGCCATAGACAAATGTGCCTCCTTTAATCTGCAAAGGAACTACAGGGTACAGAACATAGCTATTCTCACTGATAGCCAAGCAGCGATCAAGGCACTTAGGTCCAACCAGGTAGACTCTAAACTGGTGTGGGAATGCCTTGAGAGACTGAATACACTCGGCTCGTCCAGCAAGGTCTGGATACTTTGGGTTCCAGGCCATGCTGGTTTGGAAGGCAATGAGGCAGCGGATGAACTAGCCAAGAAAGGAGCAGGGATGCCTTTACACGGGCCAGAACCCTTCTGTGGAATCGCAAACGGTTTCATGGCTATGAATCTAAGAAACGAAGAGAAGCGGTTAAGGGAACTATATTGGGCGGGCCTACCAGGGATGGAGCAGTCCAGGGTGCTTATTGGGGGATACGAACTCATGCGTACAAAGGATTGCTTAAACCTCACCAAAAAGAACCTCCGAATCATAGTGGGAATTCTCACTGGTCATTGTCGGCTGAACTATCATCTAGGGAAGCTAGGGATATCTGACACTGCCTGCAGGTTCTGTGAGGAGGAGGACGAAACCTCTATGCACGTCCTGGGACAGTGTCCGACACTTGTGCAAAGTAGGTCGATACACCTGGGAGAACACTTAATACCGGATGCAAAGCTGAAACTTCTGGAAGTGGGGAACATACTAAAGTTCCTAACGGTTACAGGCCTGCTTGAGATACTATGATCAACAGGTACACTATAACCAGTAAAAGGGGCACAATAGTTCTTCAAGGACGCGGTGCGACTTTCCCTTAACAGAATAATAATAATACAGCTGAATCGACTGATATTCAGCGTCCAGCCAACGAAACAAATCCCTTCATGCAACAACCTCTGACAAGCCGATATTATTGTTTTACTTTTACTTCCACACCCTAAAAGCATTTCGGAAATAACACCTCAAACCAATCATAAAAGAAAAAATTGAGAACAAATAAATCCAAATCGAAATAAAATTTTATTAATTCCTAAATTTGTCCGACTGCTATGACTCAAAGCTGGTTTCCCTTCTAATTCGAAATGATGCCATGATGTCAAATAAACATATGCCAATGAATCCCACTGGATTCCCTTGAATGACCACAAAATAATAAATACCAGATTCTATGAATGAAAATTTGTTCATATATAAAATAAGTTCGAGTGCTTCCCATGGCAGACTTTTATGAACCGGCCTGAATATGCTAGTGAGAATTCGCAACCAAAAAGCGTGATGAATGAATTCAGCATCGCTAAATGGATCTTATAAAACAAAATCCAAAGAGGGAAATAGTTCACAGTCTGTTGAAGCCTGTTTTAGCAACAAACCTTCCAAATACATTCTAAATCTATGGAAATTCAGTAATTTACTTACTTGGCCAAGTGGAACCACCAATCCTCGTGCTCCATATTGACAAATGACAGATTTTCCGTGATAAATGTCATTGTCCAAAATAATAAAAGAACCAGACCATGTCCTCGAGTAGGTACCGAAGGCAAAAGATAAAATCTCTCTTTAAAAACCAAACATACCGAAAACGGATACATTAAACACGTTAGAACACAGGAGAGTATCTGAAAAGGAATGATCGCAGTTACATTAACTGATGAATATAAAACTCTAATCGAATAGACTCACCATATACCCATACAGCGCTCCGCCAGGATAAGCCCATATTTGAAAAATAAACCTCAGTAATGCCACAAATGGGAAAAAAAATAATAAAAATATTTGGAAATTGTACAATTTCGATTTCGCTATTTGCGCTTCATCTGCTATCCGTGTTGCATATTTCCGATACATCATCAGCTGAACGGTGCCAAATACGAACAGGAATCCGGCCATAATCGAAGGGGCCACGGTATCCATAAAGCAATGTGATATTCCATGGTTGACCCATATGTCAGAAAGGGTAACATTAGGCGGACAGTACAACATGATGGTCTAATATCTGAAAAAACAATTAAATTAAAAGAAAATTAGAACACAAACAATACTATAATCCTAAATATATAAACAAAAAGGATTGTTGTTTACGAGGTAAAAAATAAAAGTGTCCTGAAGAGTTTATGAAGATATTATCTTGTTGAGGAAGCAAATGAAGAATACCCTAGAGTACCATCCGCTTTCCTTCATCCAAGGTAGGATCTCCCAAGACCCATATCACCATTACCATATGGGTTGAATAACCCCCCTACCGTAACTTATTGAGCGCCGAAAAAAAACCGTGTACGTCTCGTGTCTTTCTTCCCATAACATCAATATCGTCAACATAGGCCAGGAGTTGGGTGGTTTTAAAAAGTGTTGCGAATTGCATTTTTCTTGGTTCAGGATGAAGAGGATACGAGGATACTTGTTAAATACAAGTAACGGAAACAGTCTCGAAACCTTTTACCATCTTCAACGAGGTAATATTCCTCATATCCTCTTTATTCTGAACCAAGAAAAAGCAATTCGTAACACTTTAACCACCTAGATTCATTAGGTTCAGCTTGGTCAGTTTTACTAATTTTATCGGAATACCAAATGTAAAGTTTACGGTGGATATGTTATCATATCATATTTTATGGTCGATAAAAATATATGCAACTAATGGCCACAGATAAGGCTTCGTTGCCAATGACAAAAACATTAAACATAAACTGACTCCATGTTTACCAAGTTCGACTGTATTACTTCGGAACGCAGCGAATGATGGCTCTTAAGTCGATCAATTTCATGCACCGCTTCTTCCAAATTTGGAAGTAGCAGCATTTTCATCGTCTTTAGTTATCGAAATCTCCTACTCGCCAGTAGTCTGGTTATTGAAAAACTCTCATCATTATATTCGTTTTGGTGGCTTGATGTTAAAACCTACGTGACTGATGCACACACTGTTCTTTTTGCACCCCAGGGTTCTTTCTTTTGTCAGTACTTCTGCGCGCAGTAGAGACTCTCCATATCCTGGTAAACAATATTCTAGCTTACAATTATCATCGAATGATGTTACGGACGATTTCAATATCAACCGCTGCAATCATCATCATCAACGACGCAACAACCGGTATCCGGTCTATGCCTACCTTAATAAGAAACTCCAGACATCCCGGTTTTGCACCGAGGTCCACCAATTCGATATCCCTAAAAGCTATCTGGCGTCCTGACCTACGTCATCGCTCCATCTCAGGCAGGGTCTGCCTTTCTTCTTCTTATAGACTTTCCGGGCTGGATCATCTTCATCCATACGGATTAAGTGACCCGCCCACCGTAACCTATTGAGCCGGATTTTATCCGCAACCTGACGGTCATGGTATAGCGCATTGATTTCGTAGTTATGTAGGCTACGGAATCGTCCATCCTCATGTAGGGGGCCAAAAATTCTCGGAGAATTCTGCTCTTGAACGCGGCCAAGAGTTCGCAATTCTTCTTCCTAAGAACCTAAGTCTCCGAAGAATACATGAGGACTGGCAAGATCATTGTCTGGTACAGTAAGAGCTTTGACCCCATGGTGAGACGTTTCGAGCGGAACAGTTTTTGTAATTCGTTTTGAGAATGAGAGTGTAAGTTGAAATGTTTAGTCTTATTTCCTGTCGTTAATTGAGTTCGGAATAGTACTAACATGTCGCCTGAATAAGGGTTCTCTTCTTACTTTGACTTGAAGCCAGCCTGTCGAAAGCAACGGAGAATCCTCACTCGCTACGTGTACTCTCACGACCTGGGAATAAGTGTCAGAATATTGATTGCAGCCCATTCCGCCCCAAAGCATCTCAATAGACATGATGCATACCAACGAAGACTTCTGATATACCTAGAAAAGACGGATGCTTTCTGTCAAAAAAAAATTGAAACCCGAGCCTCCTGCAAATTACCAATTACCAAAGTGGCCTTTGATAATTTGTGGATTTCGTGGAACATTGTCCGAGCATAAAATCTGCCACAAAGTGAATTCAGTTTCAACTGGCCAACAGCAAATGCTTCACCAAGTCAAGCACATCACAGTCAGCGATAGTTTACGAGTTGTCTTTTGAATGTGCGCAACAAAAGGAGCGATGATATCGATATAGTTTGTATAGAGTTATTATTTTCAATTATTTGAAAATCATGAAAATTCAGGATCCTTCCCAGTGAGTGTGAGAGGGGGATGATCATTTAAATTTCGAAAATAGCCATCCGGATGCAATAACTGGAGAGATATTTGCGAACTTCCGACCATGCAATGACTAAAATAATCCTGGAACTTTTCCCGGGAAAATTAATAGCTATTATCAAAGTAACATATGAGAGCACAAAATACGCAGCAGTGGGCAGGAACGCTTTCTATTACTAATAATACTATTTCTTGGCAGGAATGACATTCTACATATTGCCTCGGCCATGTGCAGGGTACCTCGGTGCAAATTATATTCAACTTAAAACCGCCAATACTTTAAGCCCAAACTGGACCAAAGCAAGTTTTTTTGTTTAGGATATTCGTGTATAGGACTGTATGAAAAGGAATGATTTCCATTTATTGCGACTGTTAGTTACACTGTCCCCGGGCCATTGCCCTACCAACAACTAGTAAAGTGGAGACCGAAATTTAGACAGTGGCCCAAACGCAAAAAGATCCATAATAGAAACTAGCCTACCCAACGTCAACCGAGGTCTCAACATATTTCTTAATGCGTTCCTGACAAACACTCTTTCACTTATTCTTCTGAAAATGGGAGCCTTTCTTTAGGCTTTTAGCAATAACGTCTCCCTCCCACCTCCCATCTTAAATGAGAAGATGCTTCTCGACCATTTAAATAACGATGATACCTTCTCCCTTTTTCACCCAGAAACTATCGTTAGGGTCTAATCCATATTACGGATCGAATGCTGTTAGTATACACTAGAGTTAAACGTTCTAATCTCAATAGGAAGATGCGCGATTGTACAAATAAATTTGATATGATATTGATTAAGGAGAATTGACTTGAATTTTCGCAATAAAATGATAATTCTTTGTAAAAATTATCATGAATGGGATTTAAAGCCAGGCATCGAAATTTCGTAACATTTTTGAGAATCACACTCACCTAATTGTCTATAAATAAAACACCAGATGATAAAGATAACGAAAGGTGTTTTATTTTGACTGAAAAAATCATTTAGACCATTGAACTTTTATATATACTTTCTAAATGAAAAAGCTATACATACAGTATGTTGCAAAAATGAGTGAATATTATATGAAAGCATAAAGATCCACGCATTATAACGCATGTGTTGGAAAACTTCATTTATCTTATTCTATAGTGTTTCTCTCCCCCTTTCTCTCAAAAAAGAACACTGGCACGGCTTAACTCAATTTTGCAACAAGAAAGAAACTGTTCCTTCATCTTTATTTTTTTTTTCTCATATTACTTTTGTTATGGGAAAATAAATTTTTATAATTATTGTTTGAACACACACGCCAAGCAATACAACTTCTTCTTTTTCTTCAGCCTTTTTCCCGTTCACAAGCAGGGTCGGCCCGTCGTGATCGGTTTCGCCATTTGGCTCTATCGAACCTATACAACATTATTTTGTTTTACACGAAACTTTAAAAATGGGGGTTTATCGTCGCGGGGTTATATTTCGTCGTGATAATTACCATAAGGGTATGGCAAAAATCCCAAAAGAATGGATCAACATCCAAAAATTTGAGGTCATAAAGTGGCTACCACAGAGTCCGAATAGAAATTCGGTTGAAAATTGTTGGGATTAACTTAGATTAACAGTTAAAGACGTTTTTGTGGCTAATCCCCATACATTTTTAGATTTTTCGGTTCGGTAATTTCTAAGAATGGGTCCGTCAAAGGAATCATCACCACCTTGCCAACAACTGCGCTACCCTGAAATTATAATAAGTGGTGCTAATTTTCCGAGCCAAGAATTTCGTTTTCAAGATTTACAAGGTATTTTATCAGGTTTTATTTCCTATTTTCCCATATGTGGTTATATTTCCGGTTTCTTTTTTGGGGAGAGCAAGTGAACATGCATGTTTACGCACTGAGCGTTGGACTCCCGCAACGGTAAGCCGTCGGTTCACCAACTAAACACCTCCCTGTCATTAAAAAGCTAGCCTGCTGACGAACCCATGCCACATTCCACAAGAAAGAAAATGCGATCGGTGTTGTCCGACATCGCATTGCAGAATACCTACTCAGGGAATCGTGACTTCCCCATCTTGAGCAGGTTGTAAAAACTCCATGCCTGCTTAGTAGCTGGGTAAGAAAATAACCAATCTCACTATGCTTTCAGATCTGCCACGGACCTAAGTTGTCGATGAACCACGGTGTCCATTTGCCTCTGGACTCGTTTTTCCAAGCGAATTGCCGCTCATTCCCTTGAACCTTCCACTTGTGAACGATTTTGCGTTACTTATCAAAAATGTTTATGGAGATCACTTCCGCGATTATCAACATAGCCGGTTCTGAGACCCATGCCAGTATCTAGGCAAAGCGCTCACGATACACCTCCTTGCCAAAGGCATCAGCTCAAATTTCGTGACTACAACTAGAACAGATTTTGTTGCATTCATAAGAAGACGTTTTCTATTAGAGCAAAGTTCTCCAAGGTTAGACATTAGTCGAAATTCCGGCTACGGCCTTGTCCGCTGCTTTGATTCACTCTAGAAAGCTTATCTTCAAGCGAGCGCTGAACTAAGGTATATAACCGTTGGTTTTAGCTCGATACTTAATTCGCCGATCGACGCGAGAAGCAGGGTCGTGATTCTCTTTTTAGTCAAGATGACTACTTCGGTTCTTTCCAGCGCAAGGCTGAACCCATGAGCAGCCATCCATCCGCTTACCAAGTCTGCTTTGAGCCTGTTCAACAGTGCACCCAGCAAAAAGTATCATCTGCTTAATGGACCAGGCGCAACTTGGCTGGCATGTTGAGCCGTACCAGGCTATCGCCAGATGCGTTTCAGAGGTTCAGCCCTAAGGTGGGTCCATGTGCTACCCCCGACAAGATCTATATTCACCTCTGATCTTCCAGCGTCCCATAGGACAAGAGCGGTGTTCAGGTAGCCCGGACGTAACTCCAATTTTAAAGTGTGTCTATCATATTTTATGGAATTGAAGATATTTCTGACATTAAGCGTTAGCAGGAGCACTACTCGTCGAGGTCAACGATGGATGCCCCATATCGATGAACAGAATCCACAGCCTCTATGACAGCATTCCAGCAAAATATTCCGTCATACATTGCCAAACAATATATATCTGAAAATGTATGTACACATTTTCATCATCATCATCAACGGCGCAATTACCGGTATCCGATCAAGGCCTGCCATAAAGAGAAATTCCAGACATCCTGGTTTTGGCCGAGGTCCACCAATTCGATATCCCTAAAAGCTGTTTAGCATTCTGGCCTACGCCATTGCTCCGTCTCAGGAGGGAGGGGTCTGCCTCGTCTTCTTTTTCTACCATAGATATTGCCGTTGTAGACTTTCCGACTGGATCATCATCATCCATACGGATTAAGTGGCCCGCCCACAGCAACCTATTGAGCCGGATTTTATCCACAACCTGCGGAAAGCCCTTTTATTTGATACCCTAAATGGTCATATTCTGTGAGAAAAATTGTACTTTTGGCATGTATGGGCCCCCTCCCTTCAAACCCAACGCAAAATGACGTCAATCGCTGCATGTAAGGGACACACAGACCGCTTTTTCTCACCAAATTTCGGGTGTGACGTCTGTCAACAAACAAACATTAAATCGATTTTCTTTCGCACAAAGTTTCGTCGAAAATGCTTCGTTTGCATCCTGGACGACGGAACGTTGGCGTGGATCCTATGCTATTGTTAGACATTACCCTGGCATTGAAGACCTTTAAACCAGATTCTCCCTTCTTTCCAAAGACCGAACTGTTGAAACTTCTGAATCAAGTAGATCATGAGTTTTTCGAATGGCACAATACATAATGTGAAGTTTCCTGCTTCTTGTAGGAACTAACGAGAGTCCGGATGATGAAGAATGGAACAACGACATTATTGATTAAAAGTTAAATTCATCGATTAACTTGTGATTCTGAGGGGGAGGAATTGATCATTTGGATTTCCCATGCAGAAGCAATTAAGTTTGCTGCCATGGAACTAAATATTAAAGTCAAAGCCGTAAACTTGCTGCTGAAGTTGGTAAAAGGCAATTTGAAATGTATTTCTTCTTGTTATAATCTTTGTGATTTACTTTTCTCATAATTTTATCCATTGTAAATTCTTTGAAAGATAAATATGCATAATTAACTTTATATGAAACTCGTTTGAAATGTGATCACGAACCTTATTATGGTCATTATCAAAACCGCTTGGAAATTAAAAATATTATGAAATTAGAATTAGACAAAACCCTTTATATCTAATTCTTGAGCTGGTAAAGTATATACTTTTATCTTGCATTCACTCCGTTCCATCCTTCCTGTTTACTTTGACCATTTTTCATGAAAGTATGCCTTAATTTCATTATGCAAGTGATAACTCAAACAGTTGACATTCAGCTTATATGTGAAGCATGAAAAATAATTTAACGATTATGGGTGAAGCAGAATTTGGCGTCGTGGGATATTATACTCGTTCTGTATTTTTTAACACCAAAGAACTTGGTGTTAGGTACATAGTTAGTGAGAAAATAATTCTAATCATTTTCTACATAAATGCACGGTGCATTGTGCATGTAATTGTGGTTTCATTTACAATAGGATCAAACTCCTACAATATGTTAAACTTAAATAATCTTCTCGGAGGATGACTTTCGCAAGCCTTTTTTTCAAACAGGTATCCCAGTTCGGGTACCGGAAGATTGAACTTGCGGGCAATTGTATTCCGTACGACTCAGAACTGATGACCACCAATTGGATATTGACTCCACTAGGTTCTCGAGGTTTGAACCCATCAAATGACATAGAGCCTTTGACGTGCTTTTTTAAGGAAAGAAAATATGGTTGAGTTTAATGATACCTTTGGTTTGCCACTTTGTTAAATGCGGTCTGTAATGAAAGACAATTAGGCTCAATGGTTTTTCAGAAAATCCGAGGGTAGAATTAGCCAGCTTAAAAAAGTAAAATTCGCGCATTACGAACCGAAATAAAGCTTATTTTAATGTTTACCAAAGTGCATTATTTGAATCCGAACAGTCAGCCAGCATTATCAGCATTAACTTAAAGATTAGATTCTGCGACAGCGTCATTTGATTGTGACATTTAGTTTTATTCGACCACTTTAAATCGCTTCGCGAATTCCTAGTGTAAGATCAGCCGCCGCGTTTGGGCAGTTGGCTCGGTAGTAAGCTACACCTTGTGCCAGTATCGACTTTGGGTACATCTGTTGAGTCTACTCTGAAGTTTTGACTATTCTGTCAATGAAAAACACAGTTGAACGGAAGTGAGCACCTTGAATATACAAGCGTGTAACCGAAGCAATCTCCGAGTAAAAATGCTTCGACCTGTGTGCTGTTCATTGTTCACTAATGCGAAAATGTATTGGAAATGGCGACAGTGCTACTAGCTGAGAAGCTGCAACCCCATGTGCAGTTTCTAGATAGCATCGAACTATAATACATTTCATTATGCCACAGTTGGCGAACAATAACCACAATCTATGAAGTTTAAACAAAAGTTACATACGTTTAGCCGTCTAAACGATCTTGTTTGCCATTTTTGACTGCAACAAAAGCCTTCTGAAATCGAAATGGCTGGCTGGAAGAAAAACATCACTACACTCGCGTTTTGCATGGCACCAATTACCCCTGACTTCCGAAATATCTTCAACCCTTCGCCCCCAACTTCCTATGTGGGGTGTCATCTTTCTACGTTTCTCGTTTTACGACGATGACCTTCTCAACATAGAGCCCTATGCTCTTAACATCCGCACCCTTTCAGCATAGCTCTTCCTAGATCGTCCAGCCTATAAAATCGGTACTTGACTTTCGATTGGATGTAACTTCAGAGGAGCTTCCCTTCCAGTATGAACTCCCATCGACCAAATCGCCCTCGAGCAAACAAGGAAAGTTTAGTGAGACCGGTAGATTTTCCAGTCTTGCCGACCTCGATGGAGTGGGTGGTCCTTCACGTAGTCTCCAAAGGTGTCATGCTTTTACTGGACACTACTTTTTCAGACGCTGTGACTCAAACATGACCTTACACTTTCCACCTTGGGCAAGCGTGTCTTCCAATCAAATCATAACCTTTCTACGCTAGTATCGAAACCAGTTAAGGCAATGTTCATTCTTCCATCACGAAATGTATAAAGGAACCCCTCCACCCACAAGTGCTGCAACGGATCTCCAAGCTGATTTTTCGATGGGCGTTCTGTGCACACTATACATCGCTACATAAGCGCCTAAGGAGCTAAAGCCTCATGTTGCTAATTACGAAAGAAAACAACATGACCTTACGGTCAATCTATTTAAGTGAATTTACTTCATATCAAGACCACGTTTTCTTGCATTTAATGGGTAATATTGTTAAATTTCCCATGATTAAGCCCATCATTTTTGCATGTCATTTGAAGGTTAACATAATGAAGCAACTTTTATCAACTTTGCAGGTTTGAAAGTTTAAAGTACCGTTAAGATAATGCATATTGAAATTTAGATAAAAAACCGATTTTGAAATATCTCTCTTTCTTTCTTTAAACATATTTTCAAACGGACGATAACCTATGCAATTGAAAAACTATGCATTTATAAGAAATTTCATCTAATTGCCGAATCTGGGATTAAATGATTGAGGCTGTGGCAAATTGTGATTTTTTTTGGAAGGTCAAGCTTTTTGACACTATTCATGAAAAACACTATAACTCTGTAACGGTAAACGATAGAGTTCCCATTCTGTGGACTAATCTTCCGCAAACAGGTGTCACTATCCACCATTAAAATGTGTACCATCATAAACGGAACGCCATTTATACGGGGCGACCAGCAAGGTCAAATTCTCCCTTACTTATTGGAAATCGTGGCTCTTATTCAGCACTGGACAAATTTCCGCAACCATCTACTTTTCGAACCGGTTATCGGCGCTCGAGAATGAAACCAGGCTTGGATTCCGTATAAATCAAGGCATACCGTTTGAGGCAGAAATATAGACAACTCATGGTAGCCATTGAAAAATTCATTTTTCGTTCTCAATCTGTAACTGAAAAACGACCGGAGGAGAGTTGCAATACGCATAGTTCTCGCGCGATCAGTATTCCTAATCATCTTGTTATAAACTGTAATATTGTAAGCACGACAGGCAGTCTGTATTTGTCTCTACAAATCCATGCCGCCTACATTGACATGTTGCGCGCTATCTTAATTCCAGGAAAGCCACTTCTCTAGGTACCACTCAAAGGATAAGTTTGCCGTCTCTCTTTGGAAAACTACTTTTAGCACTTGCAAACCCGCGACCATGGTCTGAAACACAGGCTACGACTACGCCAATTTTTCAACCGCTTTGGCTGTTTGTGCAATAAGTACTTAACCATACTTCAAAATCGAGACAAATGGCCATTCAGATCAAAGATGTTATCTTGGTCACAGAGGGCAATTTACTTCCCACACTTTGATTGGTTGGCCGGGCAGAAACAGAATTATTTACAATGTCACTTTATGGATAAACGACGATAAGCGATAAGAAACTAGTTGGAAGGGTTTATTGGATACAGTTGAGGGGTCGTCTAGTTTTTAAGGTCACATGGTCCAAAGCCGTCGAAAATGAGTTAAGTATGGCACTTTATATAATAGTCCATTTCAAGTCGCATCGAATGGTTTAAAAACCCTCCTGTGTTCGTTAAAAAGAAGAAAACATTAAATATGACACTTTCACGGATATGTGCCTTTAATTATGTCAAAAATGCCAAGAAAAAAGATGTGGAAATGCTGTTAATCGAAAATTTCGACGGCCGTTGGTTTGAAACTAGTTTGGGTAATGTTTATAAACTTTTTTTTCATTTGCTTTTCTGAATGGAGAACCTTTCAAGAATATAATAATGATAATCATTGGCGCAACAATCCAATTGGATCAGGGCCTTGAAGTGTGTTAGAGCACTTCATTCAAGACCATAACGGTATACACAGGATATTACAATACCCTGTAGGAGACAACGTGGTCCGCATTGCGCTCCCCCGAGATTATTACCCTGATTTGATTCAGGTACTCATTCAGTGAGATTTGAACCGCGTCCTTCCGTACGATAACTTTTTGCTCTAACCACTCAACTGTCCAGACACAGTTCAAGAATATTGTGTGAAAATTTGAAACGAATCGGTGTAAAACTAATGAAGATACAGCGATTCAAGCAACTACGCCTCATGCATGATTCAGCGCGGACTCGGGTTCGACTAGCAAAAGGCTGCAGCTGCTAATGCATTGGATGGATTCAAACATACGTATAATGCTCTTCCCAAGGCTGTTTTGGATGCCATCAATCCTTATCTACTAAGATCTGCGCAAAGATGCTCTCCTGGAGCAATGTGCTGGAGGTTTTGCGCAGAACGGCGACGAGAATTCAAACCAACTTCATCATCATCAACGATGCAACCATCGGTATCCAGTCTAGGCCTGCCTTAATAGGGAACTCCAGACACTCCGGTTTTGCGCCGAGGTCCACCAATTCCATATCCCTAAAAGCTGTCTGGCATCCTGACCTACGCCAAGGCTCCAACTCAGGCAGCGTCTGCTACGTCTTCTTTTTCTACCATAGATATTGCCCTTATAGACTTCGCGGGCTCCTTCTCATCCACACGGATTAAGTGACCCGCCCACCGCAACCTGTTGAGCCGGATTTTATCCACAACGGTCGTGGTATCGCTCATAGATTTCGCCGTTATGTAGGCTACGGAGTCGTCCATCCTCATGTAGGGGGCCAAAGATTCTTCGGAGGATTCTTCTCTCGAACGCGGCCAAGAGTTCGCAGTTTGTTTGTTAAGAACCCAAGTCTCCGAGGAATACATAAGGACTGGCAAGATCATAGTCTTGTACGGCAAGAGCTTTGACCCTATGGTGAGACGTTTCGAGCGACACAATTTTGTAAGCTGAAATAGGCTCTGTTGGCTACCAACAACCGTGCGCCGATTTCATCGTCATAGCTGTTATCGGTTGTGATTTTCGACCCTAGATAGGAGAAATTATCAACGGTCTCACAGTTGTAGTCTCCTATCTTTGTGCCGCAGCGGGGTTAACAACACTCGAAATTTATTTCGAATGTTGTTAATTCGATTGACAGTTGCCACCACCGGTGTTCTCCGTGGCGGAGTAGGCCTGGATTTGGTCGAAAAAGCCACCAGATGTACGATCCCGTGTAAATTTGCGCCTACCTCAAAAAACTAGGTCCGCGGGGGATACTGGCGACGGCCACCCAGAAGGCTTCGCCACGTCTCCTAACAATTTATGACTCATTCTCAAAACGAAAATTTATGACTCTCTCAGTAGATACTGGTGCGGAGGTTTCGGTTCTCCCCGTGCCCCGGCATCACCAGCTATTTTTTCAACCTTTGAAACTTGCGGCGGAAAATTCCTCGCACATTAACACCTAAGAGCACAGACAAGTGGACGTGAGTCTTGGCTTGCGTAGAACGTTCCCGTGTCGATTCATCCTGGCGGATGCCAACTTCCCCATTTTAGCCGCAGACTTCTTGTGTCAATATGGGTTGCTGGTGGACTTGCAGAACAGGTTCCTTATAGACTCCACAACCAACCTTAATTCGTCAGGCCAAATCTCATCTCTTCCTAACAACAAACTTTCCGTACTTTTGGAGGACATTACTGACTCTCCGTGTTCGGGCACTTCTCCAAAAGTTCAGCCCGGAATGTAGTCTCCCTTAGCCAGTGAAGCACAATATGCAGCATCACATTAACACTACTGGTTTCCCTACTTTCTCAAAGGTGCGTCTCCTACCACCCCAGAAGCTGGCTATTGCAAGAAAAGAATTCGAACATCTTATGCAACAGAGTATCTGCGTCTTCCTCACTCCATATGGTCCCTAAGCCAAATGATGAATGGCGCCCCCGTGGAGATTACAGAAGGCTAAACGCACAGACTGTTCCAGACCGATATCCTATTTCACTCATACACGACTTTGCGCATCATCTCGCAAACTGGCGCATCTTTTCGACCTTGGATTTAACCAAGGCGTATCACCAAATCCAGAAGACATTTCAAAGACGGCAATATGCACACCCTTTGGACTCTTCGAGTTCACACAGATGACTTTCGGGTTGTACAATGCGGCGCAAACCTTTCAAAGGTTAATTCACTCGTTCTTGCGAAACCTCGACTTCTGTTTCGTATATTTGGATGATGTTTTGGTCGCTTCTTCCTCAATTACCAGCTTTCCGCGCCCGAAAACTGTGAAGGATTTGCGGAGGTTCTTGGGCATGCTAAACTTCTATTGTCGTTTCCTGCACAAGACCGCCCAACACAAGTCCGTTTTGAAAACGTGCTCGTCTGGCCCAAAAAAAAAAGAACACACGAGAGATTGTGTCGTCTGAAGAGGCTGTCCGCGCGTTTGATAAATCCCGACAACTGGCTGGTGCTGCATTTCCTCGTTTTTGTTGATGCCTCTGATATGGCAGTAGGTGCTGCTCTTCACCAAAAGGTGAATCAAGTCTGGCAGCCGTTGAGCTTCTTCTCCAGAAAGTTAAACCCCAACCCCGCTGCGCCACATCTTCATTGTTTTCGTTTGACCAGTGCGATTCTATGTTGTTCGTGCTTTTGGCTTTGGCGCTACCGTTGCGACCATATACTTCGTCTTGTTTTCATTAATGTGCAGCCCAAGATCTCGCGCCGCCTGCTCGATCTGGATGAAGGTAGACTGACATCTCGGGTTGTTCTTCCCATGATGTAGATATCTTCAACGTAGGCCAGTAGTTAGGTGGATTTGAAGGGGATGGTGGCTCTCGCATTTACATCGGCATCGCGAATCACTTTTTCCAGGGCCAGGTTGAAGAGGACGCATGATAGGTCATCCCCTGGTCGTAGACCGTTGTTAATGTTGAATGATCTCGAGAGTGATCCTGTTGCTTTTATCTAGCCTCGCACATTGGTCAAGGTCATCCTAGTCAGTCTTATCAACTTCGTTGGGATACTGAATTCTCTCATGGCCGTGTACAGTTTTACCCTGGCTATGCGGTCACAGGCGGCTTTAAAATTGATGAAAAGATGGTGCAACTGATGTCCATATTCCAACAGTTTTTCCATTGTTCGCCGCAGAGAGAAAGTCTGATCTGTTGCTGAATTGTCTGGATTGAAGCCTCTTTGGTATAGGCCAATGATGTTCTGGGCGTATAGGGCTATCCGGCCTAGTAAGATATAGGAGAATATCTTATAGATTGTACTCAGCAACTCAGCATCAAAATACTCAACCCATCGCTCCAATATGCCCATTCTGTCGGAAATCAGATTTCCCTCTTTGTCTCGGCAGGATGAACATCGAATGCCATACTTTAACGTACGACTGGTTTTAGTAAATACATTTAAACTATGCACGAATTAAACCGCCAAACCTGATAATAGTGTCTTCGATTTTCGGACAAAACAGCAGCCTTGATCTCAAAACTCTCATGATCCAACACTTATTGGGGTGCAAAACCCCTCTGTAGGGTTGAAAACAAACAATTTTCACCAACAATTTTGGAACATCCAAACTATAGTCTAAAACAATTTCGGGTTAATTTAATACACAGGATTCTTGGGAATCAATTTTTTGCCTTTCCTGAAAAAAGACGTTTCGGTAAATGTGATTTTTGGAACTAGCCCCCCCGCCCTTCCTAATCTCAGGACGGTCAACGAATATGTTGCCCTTGAAAAACTTGGCGCAAGGCAGTCAGGGAAAACCCAGGCTTCTCACATTGTCAAAAAACGGAGCGATGTTATTGATGAGATATTCCACTAACACTGCTATACCCTTCTAAACGTTTATTCACGTAAAGTAATCATTGAAATCGCGAAAGCAAACGCCGGGTAGTGCTGAGCAAGCAGAAAAAAATGTCTGCGGTATCTAACACTGAACCTCACAATCCCACAAAAGCCTGCACATCGTACGGTAAACAATAGATTTTTTGTAATTCAATATTTATACATGCATGCAGACATGCGGCAACTTTAGCCAGACAAACCGATAAATCAAATGATACAATCATTTGGCGATTTCGGGTAAAGTCGCTCCCCCGCTCGTTAGCCACAAGGGCGGTCGCGTAGACCCATTTCTTCGCTATGACTTAGCACTATCTCCAATCCTAACTTCCTCAAAACTACTAACTTACACAGTAGAAGGGTTGTTTACGCCACTCACTTCCTCCTCTATTTCATAATTCCTCGAAACGGCGCTACTACTCCTTGATACGCAGTTAATTTGATTAACACGTACAACACAATATCACAAGACTTATTTGCACTGCTCCGAAATTAACTCAACAATAAATTGCTTCAGAAAAAACTTACTGAGAACAATTTTGGAGTTGAATATCCACTGCACTTCTCAGCCCCGGCGAAATTGAACTACAAATATTTCACTCCGCGGCGAATAATTCACTAGGCCGAGAGTACATATTCTATCTGAATATGTTAAAATCAGTTTCGAAGCAGAATAATACGTCAAAATTAAGCCAAACTGCACACGATACTTTTTCGTGTGCACAACCCAGTACCGAATAGTACAAAACACTTGATTATGACACTTATTATTGGGATGCCCTGACAATCCGAAACATTTTCGGACAATGGCCTTTTGACAAATGACTTTCCTGTACAGCAAGCCCACTAGGGGTGCCCGATGTAAAGATTTATGTAGAGTTTTACGTTCTTCTCTACTTTTGATAGAATATTATAAGTTTTCATATGTGATTCCTCTTCTCCGCTTTGATGGAAGGTCGTGGTAATGATGTAACAACATTTTAAACCGGTCTCTAGTCATTACTCATTTGTAAACAAACAGAAGTTTCCGAAAACGATGACGTCATCGACCATATGACTACTACCAATTCTGACATCAGTGACGTTCACCTGACACCTATGCAGAGAAACGAAAAAAACAGGAACACAAGCTACAATCTCCGCAAATGTCAAGACGGCAACAGATTTTATTTATTTAGCGTAGATTTTCTTTAAATTGCTTGTGGGGGAGTTGCACGTACGGGTCCTGCCGAGTGTAATGGAGATGGCAAAGCAGTTATTTGGCTCGCGCGACCACGAAGGCTACGTGGGCAAAGAGGAACATGCCGTAAGTACTCCAAAATCTTCATATCTCGCCCACGATGAAAAGTATTTCTCCCCTAATCGATTGTCTGGTAATGTTACGTTCAACAGCGCAAATTAGAGACAGCGATATCAGAGGATGATAACGACTTCCCGGAAGCTACGGACGAACTGAGCGTCGTTGATGGCTTGCGACCTTCGCCCGGTGGCCCGTTCTCGGCTTTAACACCATCAATGTGGCCACAAGATATTTTGGCGAAACTGGGTCAGCCAGAGTCGGACGATCCAAATGACCAGCCAGATTACCGTTTCGATGAATTCGGCTTCCGAGTGGAAGAGGAGGATGGCCCCGAGCAAAATTCCAAGAAACTTTTAGGCATTCCGTTTATTGAGGACCCACCACATCGCTTGCAGTGGATCGCCCACCTGGAATTCTCGCATAATAAGGAAGCAAGTGAACTGACGTGGGAGAACATCGACATTGTACTGCCCCGTACAGAGAAACTACGAAACATGGTCCGTGAAGGAATTCCACACTCACTGCGACCGCAGATGTGGATGCGTTTATCGGGTGCTCTACAGAAAAAGCTCAACTCGGAAATATCCTACAAAGATGTCGTTAAAACGTCCAGCAATGATGCCTTGATGACGTCCAAACAAATCGAGAAAGATCTGTTGCGAATTCTGCCAACGAATGCCTGCTTCAGCAGTCCAAATGGGACAGGAATCCCTCGCCTGCGAAGAATCCTACGTGGTATTGCCTGGCTTTTTCCTGATATCGGTTACTGCCAGGGGACAGGTGTGATTGCCGCCTCTCTACTGCTGTTCATGGAGGAGGAAAATGCCTTTTGGATGCTTGCCACAATCGTGGAGGACCTGCTCCCGGCCTCATATTACTCGTCAACCCTGCTGGGCATCCAGGCTGATCAGCGAGTATTACAAACATTGATTGCGAACTACTTGTCCTCAGTTGATGATACCCTTAAATGCCATGACATCGAACTCTCTCTGATCACGTTGCACTGGTTTCTGACGATTTTCGCGAATGTCGTCCACATGAAGATTCTATTAAGGTCTGTTCTTCAATTCAGCCGAATCCAACTTTCAATCAAAACTAATGATTTCTTTCTTTTAAAGAATTTGGGACTGGTTCTTCTATGATGGCTCAATCGTCCTATTCCAAATTACCCTTGGAATGCTGAAAATCAAAGAAGACGCGCTCAAAGTCCTTGAAAATTCTGCTCAGATCTTCAACTCACTCTCAGACATTCCCGGTGAAATTGATGACGTTGAAGTTCTGTTTCAAGTCTCCTCTGAAGTCGGAGGGTCGCTAAGCCGCACAGTAATCGAGACACATCGACGTCGACACTTGGCTTATCTTATGGCCGACCACGGAGCTCTGGTGGGGAATCCAGAATCAAATCCAAACTTGCCCAAGCAACATTTAGTGAGACGACAGGTGAAAAAGAACAAATCCATGCTGCAAGCTCTCATGTTTGGAGGCAACGAAATGGAGGACGATGTAAAAAACAAAAACATTCGACAGACAGAGATTCTGGTTGATCTCAGGGAGGCGATTTTGAAAGTGGCAAGACATTTTTTGACGATAGAACCAAAGCTGCAGGTAAGTTGGAATTTTGACTATTTTTCACCCTATTGAACTTGCATTATGTACTCCGAGGTTGGTTGCTTTTTTCGACGCAACGTTTGTTGTGGTTTATTAGACGAACCAATATAAACAGTTCATTACCTGCCTAGCGTGTAGCCGTCGATGTTTTCTAAAACAACAAAAACCATTACAAAAGACAAGCGAACAAACAGGAGGCAGACTAGCTGATAAGTAAGCAGTAAATTTTTGGAAAAAACTCTTACTAATTGATCACGTAGAACTTCTGTTAGCCGACAACAATCACATCAATGAAGGGTAAAAAACGTGTAACTGTGGCATAAATAATGCAATCAAGCCTTGAGTTAGAAATCCTATACCTAGCAAAATCCGCCATGACTCCAAGAATGAAAGACTGGTCAAACTTACTATTATAGTTTCATTCGTTATAAAATAAGTGGTTTCCCAGTGAATTGTTGTGCCTTAGAGTTGGATCTGCTGCAACTGGAAAATTTTCTGGAGTTATGATAGACCAATAACGTCTTGCTTATCTCAAGTTTTCGACTTTTTCACAATCTGTACACGCAAACCTTGCATACGTCCGATCGCATCGACGTATGCTCACAATCGAGGCCTATTTGGATCATGATTTTGACATTCTTTACCCTTAAAATGTATAGTCACATCGCAGGAACTTGATTCCGTTACAATTGTTATAGTGGACCATTATAAATAAATTCAGGTAACACGTTAGGCATATTCGAGAAGTCTATTGAACTGCGGCTTAGTAATATTATATTATATAGTATAAGGGATAGGAATTTGTGGAGTAGAAAGTCAACAGCCCCTTCGTCGTCACGTTTTATGCCCCACATAAGGGGTATACCGCCGCAGGCATCGGAACCACCTGGTGTTTACTCAGCAATTTCGAAATAAATACTTGACCGTACACTCCCAATGGTATCGAGCCTAGAATTACTAGAACCTTTTTCTATCAGAAAAGATGTCTGATTGTTTTTTTGTCATGTGCACACACTTCTCAACAGAGATGTTAAGTGCTCCCAGAATACTCACTTTCTACTACTTGAGCGAGCATTTCGGCGATATAAATTGAATATTTTAAGCTTACGCGAAATAAAATGGTGGAGAGTACTCCTCTTTCCCTTGCGGCAATGTGTTTTTGTACTTTGCAAAAACAAATCGCAGCAGACGCGAATCCGGTGTTGGGTTGTTTCAGACAGCTACCGCAAGGCGCGCTCTTTTGACCTGGTAACGGTAGGAGTTTTGTGGATTTCTGCAGTTTCCACCAGAGCCTGCCGTGAAGTCACTTGGGTTTCAACTAACCGCCATCGTACGAGCAATCAGATCGACCACTTCGGGATCAGCAGTAGATTTAGGAGGTGTTTCCTAGATCTGCGTAACAAGACAAACGCTGATATCGGTCTTCAAAGGGATCATCTGATGGTCGCTTAGGTTCGCCAGTTCTCGCAGGTTTGAAGAACTGTGAACCCCTAAGTTTAACATTCACTGTTTGTATGATCCAACTGTCGCTCTACACTGGGAGAACTATCTTGCTGAGTAACCCGGATAAAAATATCAATGAGCATTGAACTGCTATCTTTTTTGGGTGCTACACAGGTCTTCGAAGGGGCGTGATAAGATCTGGCTGACTGCGAATCATGGAAGCGGATCGATGAATAGACAGGTGGCGGGCGTGACGCCCTCGAACTGCGATACCGAACGAAGTCTCGGCAAGTTTAACGTAGTGTGCGCCATATTAAAAAAAGTTTGCTATTGCGCCGGTCAAGGGAGCGGAGGATGCCGCAGAAAGAAATGATATCAGAAGTGTATATCGCATCACGAAAGAGCTTGCTCATGTTCGCAAATCTTTCGATAGTTCTACGAAGGAAATTAACGATCGTTTGAAATAATAAAAAACGTGGGCTTGCTAGCACTGATGAAGGGAACAAGTGGTTCCCGAAATATCGGTATTTGCAAGAATAAATATCTACATCGGTGAAGTTTCTCCTTTTATGGATGAAATGGCTAGTCACCGTACGCGAATACGGACTGTTCTTCCAGGAAGAAAAGAAATCATTTCGGCCATCAATGCAATCAAAAGGAGGAAATCCGCTGGGCTTAACGGTCTCACCGCAAAGGTATTTATCACTGCATCTACAGTTACCGCAGACAGGTTACTTCCACTCGTAAGGAAGTCTTGGGAATAATAGCTAAAAGAATTTTGGAAGGCATTAAAGAACAACTCAAAAGCTGGGTCGACAGAGAGTTTCCGCTTCGGATCCTCCTGCATTGATCACATCAACAACCTACGGATTATTTTGGAACAGCACCCGGAGTTAAAATCTTCGCTCCTCCTGCACAGGGGGTGTATCTGGAGTGCTCTACGCAGGAAAGGCATTCTGAAGAAACTAATGGCTATTATCAGAGCGACATATGATGGCGCAAAGGTCTAAAGTGGAGTCTAGCAGCGCTGCATCTTGCCACCGATATTATTTCCTTTTGTTATCGGTGTTCCTCATACTGCTTTGTTCAGAGGACGTGGAATAGTTCCATGGACTATAACATCTTTCCTCAAAAAGCTCGACTACGCAGATTACATTTGCTTGCTCTATCACCGGGTTATGTGGGTTATCGCCATGCAATGAAACTGACTATCCTGAAATAGCCGACAAGTGGGTCACCCTCGAACTTAGCGGCACAGAATAGTACAGGAAGAATGCAAGCTTCTCAGGGAAGCTTGAAAAAATATAAAGTACGTTGCTATGAACCGAAGTGGTAGGATCCGCAGGCATCAGAGCTACCTTATGTTAACCGTGCGATTTTCAAATGAACGTATGATCGTGCATCACCTTTACGTGCTATAGCGGCACCGTGTTTATAATTGCTTTCCACTGTTTCCCAGTTTCAAGTAAATAAGGTGCCGATTAAGCAGCCTCTGGATTTGTACTGGGCTTCCCTGGTCTGGAAATAATATCAACTCCACGTCGTTTTAGGTTATTAGATATACGCGTACGTGTCAAGCATGTGCTCTACCTATTCCAAATGTCCAGAAATAATGTCATCTAGGCATGCAAATTTGTATTTATGAAACGAGTTAAATGCTCTTTAACTCAGTCTAGTGAAATTGAAAGCTTTTTGGGTCTGCCACGGTGTAATTTTTTATTTTGTCTGGGAATTGCGCTTGAGATAGATGGTTTGTAAGAAATCGTTCCATACCCATTGCAGAATCAATGCACCTGTGACGCAAAAGTATAATATCGTTGAATACTTACCGCTTTACCAGGAGATACCACTGTGATATCAATGGCCTCCACCTGTCCGGAAATAAACAAAACGCCAAATAATCTCTTTATACCCTCAAGTCGGACGCTTCGATACGAGCACCTTTCGGTTTGGAGCAAGTTTTGGCAATAGATTTTCCGTAACAACGCTTACTTATAAGATGTGTGTTAAATCCAAAGTGTCAAAAAAATAAAAACGGACCAAACAAGGGATATATTATATAGAAAAATATTCATATTCATTTGGCCGCATAAGTCGCCGTTGGCTGGACGTATCGTAAATACTTAGGAATTCAACTCAACTCATGTCTCAGGCAACACAGAAAACCATCATAAATCCAATCCACGATAAAAATTTCTTTTCTCGGGGCTTTACTGATGGCGAAAGGGCTTTTCACAAACCCCAGAATGAACAATTATCGTATTCGTTTTGAGAATGAAGGGGGTCCTAAGTCCGCATCAACTTAATGCAGGACCGGACCAATTGAGGAGCAACTTACTCCTTCTTTTCTGGTCCACGGACCCCTCGCAGGGCTTGCACCCAAACTTTTTTAAAAAAAAAGTCAAGCGACGACGGCTTTACGGTTTCTTACCAGGGCAGAGGCAAATCGTCAGACGCTGCCTCACCTCTGCCCTGGGAGCAGCGTGACCGTAGCGGCTCGCAGATGTTGAATGCTCCTTTATATAATTCGTAAAACACGACATGCCTACGAATTATATTGAGCGCAAATCCGCCTTGTTGACCAAAGCTGGCCAGGGCTGAAATATTCGTTTTGAGAATGAAGGGGGTCCTAAGTCCGCATCAACTTAATGCAGGAGCATTCAACATCTGCGAGCCGCTACGGTCACGCTGCTCCCAGGGCAGAGGTGAGGCAGCGTCTGACGATTTGCCTCTGCCCTGGTAAGAAACCGTAAAGCCGTCGTCGCTTGACTTTTTTTAATTATCGTATATTGGGCAAATAACGGCTACAAAAAACCTTGCGCCGGAGAGTCGAAATCCTCTTCGCTAACTTTTTATGGTTAGTTTGATGGTTTCAAAATCGGCATCATATAAGTTGACAATCAGGATAGTCTAACGGTCTTTCGAAATCACCATGCAAGAGTGAAATGAAGCACTTGAATTGGTATACAATAAATCAGCATAGCGGAAGTTCGAACCTCTAATTTTCCCACAACAACTCATGGATTTTGAATGAGGTATATAAGTGCATTGCAGCAATTTATGCGATGCAGATTTCTGTAACTGTTTAGGCGTATCATTATACAGTATACATCTACCGATTGTAACTAAGGCCTAACGTCTTCACAGCTAAAAAGGGTTTTTTTTCCGAATTTGTTTACCCCTTTCGATGGGGTTAGTATCTGTACGACCACCAACAGGTGTCGAGGATGAGAAGGAGCCCAAAAAATCGCATCTAGACAGCTGAGACATAAAGTGAACTGATCAAGAATGCAATCGGTCGTGGATTTCCCTTTCCTAGATCGCGGCTCCGGGTCCATGAATATTCTAGCTCCATTGTCCCGCTGAGCCTTCATTATTGCCTTATTCCTAGCTTCAAGTCGTTTGAAAACATTTCACGATTTTCCCCATTTTTCATTTAGGTTTTCAGATACGAGTGCGATTTCAACGCACCATAAATAAAGTATGTAAAGTTTGTACTGGACTTATGAGAGACTGAAAAAACCTTTCGCCTCTTACCTTTCTGCGTCTAGCTAGCACAGGGGCGTGCAACCGATTTCAATTTTCGCCATTTTTTCTTTTACTTTTTGGAAACCATACTTGCTACCGTTTGAAGTTACAAGTTGGAGTATATGTATCCTTGCTGCCAGTCCCTCACAGGTTTCAGCGAAATTATTTGCCCGATGGTTCTTGTTTTGCCGGGGGCCCATTCTTACCTACCACTGGTAATTGCTGTCAATATTATCATCGGGGGAGGCTAGGGATATCTATCATACGCACACTGTTTGCATATTCTGCCAGGCGAGTGACGAACTTACACACATGTCCTGGGCCAGTATCCGACAATTGTGAGGCCCCTGGAGCAATGGTTAATACCAGATGGCCGGTTGAAACGCTTGGAAGTATGTGATTTCTCAGCCCTCGCCACGTTTTGATTACATCTTAGCTTCAAGTTTTTTCTAGTTCTCTGGTGATCTCCACTATTGATCTCTTCCATCAAGAGCGTCATTCCACGTAATAGAAAATGGCGATCAGGGCCGAGTCTCTAATGGACCTCAACTGAAGTAGTTGTGCCCATATCGCGGGCAGAGCTCCTTGCAGGCTCAAGCGTGAAATTGCGCTGTACAACTCGGATGCCATACGTCTTAGTTGCGGCAAAGGTATTACATATTCCTCTCATCCGTTGGTATGAATACCAAGCCTGAATTCAGTATAAACCAATACCACGGAGCTCTCATTGTGGACTCCAAGTAGATCGATGTCCGAAGAAGACCGTGGGATTACGTCCACATGACAGGTACTCACGTTAAACCACCACGACAAAGTAAGTAATCGATGAAGGGATGGATAATGCTTTACCAATAGCATAATGTCTTGGCTTGGACCTAAATGTCAAAGAGAGGAACTTCCAGATTGTCAGGATGAATTTGTACCGTTACCTTCAATCCGATAAACATTTCCTTTCAGAACGATTGGAAAATTACATTCAACAACTATAACTGGAAAGAAGGGAGTATGTAGTGGGACCCCATCATTTCATCTTACTTAGATCCAAAAAGTCGGTATCATTGGAATTCCTAATTAAATTGGGAAAGTCAAGGATTGGATACTACTCGATACTCATCTCTGTAACATTTGATTCACTTATTAAGGGAAAATTCGAAATCCTACCCATCGGACATGATTTTTGATAAGGAAATGAACTTGGTAGGCCTGAAAGCAAAGCTGCCTATTGATTATCCGCTAAACAAAAAGGACGCCTTCGATCACTCACTATCTACTTAAACTATGCTTGCTCGTTAATAGTTTGTGGAGTATGAGGCATCCACGTAGTCTTAATTCTCAATGAGACTGTTCTTCAGTTTATTGTTATCAGACTTAATTCTCTGCAAATGACAAGGCTCGCGGGGCAGGACAAAGACAAGGCTAGGTTAGATTGAGAGTTTGGAGGGAATTGCAAGCACAAGTTCGGAAGCTAATCTTCTTCCGTTGGAGAAAACATATGAAACGCAGTGCTATCTGCTGCTTCTACTCTTTATCACTTTTTGATCATATTTTGGTCGCAAATAAATCATTTGTTGCGTTGGGTTGTAAAAGAGCGCCGGAATGATTCATAAACAAATAGCTTCCACTAGTCAATACGTTTCTTCAGTTTTTGGTACTGTAAATGGCATCAATTTTATTTTCATTTCATACTCTTCTCTCTTGCAGGCCCACATCAAATTGATCGCCGACTATTCAATGGAAAGCCACGCCAAAGATCACGAAAACTACATAAACGTGTCCCGCAATCGAAAACGACGTGCCAAAGCTCTCCACGACTTCGAGCGGCACGATGACGACGAACTTGGTTTCCGCAAAAACGATATCATAACGATCATCAGCCAAAAAGATGAACACTGCTGGGTGGGTGAATTGAACGGACTCCGCGGTTGGTTTCCAGCGAAATTCGTTGAACTTCTTGACGAGCGCAGCAAACAGTACAGTTCAGCCGGCGACGATGCGATATCCGAAACGGTTACCGATCTTGTCCGGGGAACGCTTGCTCCAGCCATAAAACAAGTTCTGGAGCACGGCATGAAACGACCATCATTCCTGGGTGGGCCATGTCACCCGTGGCTTTTTATCGAAGAGGCAGCTACCCGCGAAGTGGAGAAAGATTTTGATTCCGTCTACAGCAGGCTCGTTCTCTGCAAGACCTATCGACTGGACGAAGACGGAAAGGTCCTGACCCCTGAGGAATTGCTCTATCGATGCGTTCAGGCAATCAATCAAAGCCATGACACTGCCCACGCGCAAATGGACGTGAAACTTCGCAGTCTGGTTTGTCTTGGACTTAACGAACAAGTTTTGCACTTGTGGCTCGAAGTGCTCTGCTCCTGCGTGGAAATCGTGCAGAAATGGTATCACTCCTGGAGCTTTATCTATTCGCCCGGCTGGGTCCAGATCAAGTGCGAGCTGAGGATATTGTCACAGTTCGCATTCAACCTGAACCCACACTGGGAACTCCCACCGAAGAAGGGTACGGAAAGCCAAACACTGAAGGATGGCGTGCGCGACATGCTGGTCAAACACCATTTATTCTCGTGGGACTTGTAAGGAGTGACGCAGGCGACTGTTTTCCTTTTAACCTAATCGTTGTGCTTGTTGTGTAGTCTTTGTCTAAGTTCCCAAATTTTATTTATTACTCGAGTATGTTATTATGCACATATCCCGTTGGGTTTCTCTCCTATTTATATAAATTCGTTGATGTTGTGTTGAAAACTACGCTTTCTCCCATACACCATCTCCGCCACTTAAACAAATTCAATGCATTGTAAAATTTTACATTTACAACAAATACACAATCATTAAATCAAATCATTAAAAAACAGAAAACGATGTTCTCTCGTTAACTTTATCTAATTTTTATTTTAATAGCAATAAAAAAGGATTTAGACTTAAAGATACGTTGACATGAAATTCAGCTGCAGACCAGACCCAGGTAGTCGTCCATGAGCGTTCCGATGGCAAACTGTAGCGGGTTAAGAAGAAAACTCCCATCAGTTTTCGAAGGATTTATAATATTAGGGAAAAACTTACGATTCCAGTGGCATCTACGCGAGTTCCCACAATTTTCAGTCTGATTTTGTCTTCACTGGATATGACCACGTCCTCGTCTTTTGATTTGTAACAGGGCGGATTGCCGTTCGGGCAGAACTGCATATCGGCCGGGATGGACTGTAATTATATCGATAAATGTTAGTTTGGCTAGTCACCAAGACGAAATGTTCACTGCTTTACTTACATGATGTGATATGAAGCAGGACAGCGGCCCAATTTCGGCGAACATCCCAACCTGAAGTAAAGATAGTTTTTTCAATCAAGCTAGCACCAAAAACAAAACACACCTACCTTGTTTATTTGCTTCACGACTGCATCGAGCACTTCACCCTTAAACGGTCGGAACACAATTGCCTTGTATTTTACGGGGTAAACGACGAAGCCTTGTCCTGGCTGGATCACTCCAGAGCCAATCTGGTCGATTGTTGTCACGGCAATCACAAAACCATATTTCCCCGTGCATGTTCCCTCAACTTCAGTGTACAATTTCTGCTTCACGGTCTCCAATAGTTGCGGGCCGAAGTAACGAGGATGCAATAGGATCTCATGCTCCAACGAAATCTGGGAAACAGGCAAAAGGTTATGTTTGGTTTGTGGAGTTGTCACACAAAAATACTCCACTTACGTGGTAGAACATTTTTATCTTTATTTTAAGATAGTAGTTTAGTGGTGAATGGGTTGCAACGACTCAAACAATAAAAATTAAGAAATCCTCCCGCAGCGGACCTTCAGCGACTGTATACCCAATACCGAGCTAGTGACAATTTAAAGCCAAAACATTCCCCTGACAGTTGCCCGATGACAGACATTTTTGTTTATGTTTTTCTCTTGTGGACTCTAAAGATGACATTGAAACTTAACAGCGTTGTTTATGAAATACCTGAGTTACCCCCATATTTTAGACTAGTAAAAATTGTAGAAATATCATTTTGTGCTCTAGAGAAATTATTATAGTTATATTAGTGTTTACCATACTCCTCTGAGTCCCGATTTCCACCTATTCCGCGATCCACAAATCCGAAACACTCACATACTCCAACCAACTTCAAGTTATTCTTTCATCCAAAAAACCAAAACCCTAACCTAAAAATTCCGAAACGTCGAGGAGAGGGGAAAATTCTGTGCTTTTTTGTAAATTTCACACACGAAATCTTGTCCGCGCCATCCATTCAATACATATCTCCCAAAAACGTCCAGTTTAGTGTTAATTCGATCCAACTGTGTAATTTCTGCCCGTGTCCGTTCTCCGCTAACTCGGTTAATTCAAAATACACACACAGCGATTTTAGTATTGTGCGTTCGCTTCCACAATTTTTTTTCTTCCCATCCATCATATCATGGTGCCGCCGCCGTCGTCGCCGTACATCAAAGCAAAGCAAAGTGTGATGGGCAAGTTGAAAACGATTTGTGTTGTGGGCCGTGTGCGACAGTGATTTTCTCGCGGCAAGTGATGGACGAGAAACGAATGAGAAAACGCGTGAAAATCGAATTCGGTTGCTTCGAAAGCATCGTGGCGCCGTGGAATCGATCCTGTCGCGGTGCACGGTAGATCTCGGGTGTCGCGAGACATGGCTGCGGTGCGAAAAATGCCTGAAAATGACGACAGAACTGAAAAGGTGAGCATTGTGCAGGCGCCCCCGCCGCGGCAGAGGCATTCACAGTTGGAATTTGTTTTGACCAAGGATCGGAGCCTGTCTGCGGCGGGTGGGAGGACGGCGTTGGCCCGAGTATTTTGTTTGAAGTGGCAGGGGAAGGAGGTTGGGTCGTCTAAAATTAAAGACGGTGCCTGACAGATTCGTTGCTTGGCGTTTGACGTGCGTGTTTTGAAATCTCTTTGAAGCGCTGGATCGAGGTCCGATCGCTGCCGATGATTTGTTGACATTTTCAAACGCACCGGGTGATTAGGAAGTGATTCGTGTTTATGTTTTGATTTGGCGCTGGATCGTTGCAAAAATGTTTGCACGATCCCAAAAGCGCTTCTCCTTTCATGTTTTGTTGTTGTGTAAATTGACAGTTGAAAATCCTGGTTTTGTCCGTCATAGCTAGAATAATTTTAAAAAAAAACAAATGTATAGCAAGACCGCCTTCTCAGCACAGCATCTGTCGTGTTTGCTGCAGATCCCTCTGGGCTGGGTTTCCCTCTGGAATATTGGCTTTAGTCGGAAAATTGAGATATAATTACTTTTTACTGATTCTCCTCATTTTGATTTTAAGCTGAGATTGTGTGCGATGTTCAAACGTGGCTTACCATTTTAGAGAAGTTGTTTGCCTGATTTGCCGGCTTGGCATGGTAAGTCCAACGATGGCCAGCTGGGCCCCATGTTTGATGGTCAAAGTTGAGCGGAGGAGCCACCTCCCGGAGGGCAAGTTATCACGATCAGCCATTTGAAGAAGTTCTAGATGCCGATTCTCTGCGGATTGAATTAATTCAGGACCGTAATGTCAGTCATCTGAAAATATGGAGGTCTAGAAGTTGAATCCACTTTAGCTGGTGGAAGAACCAAGGCCAGGACCATTACGAGAATCCCGTGAATATTTTGTTTTCAATTTCAGGATCATCTCCTCTCTTCCAGCTTTGCGAAATTTTAAAACGAATACGTTTGTGCCAGGACACAGTCACGACCAAGGACTTAATGGGCTGCAACGACTAAGGATCCTTACCGGGAGGTTCCTTACAATGACAAAAAAGTGACTTTTTGAATTTTGCTAGTCGGCCCAGTTTGCTGTCAACGCCCATGAAGATAATACTAATCATCAGATGCTCCCAATTATCTGGCGATTTCGCTGATTACTCTTTTTTGATTGACTTCCACATTATCCTCCCCTTAACCTCCTGGCACACAAACGTGGAAGTTTTACCAACAAGTCAGCAGGATGAAGCCCTATATACCTCGATGCTTATCCTGTCGAGACAAAGAGGGGAATCTGATTTCCGACAGAATGGGCATATTGGAACGATGAGTTGAGTATTTTGATGAACTGCTGAACAACCAAAGTATCAGCGAGTTGGAGGTCCCACCAACTGAAAACGACGGACAAATGCTGTCACCACCAAGCATAGAAGAAACAGTCCGTGCAATTCATCGGCTTAAAAACCATAAGTCGCCAAAAACCGATGGAATAACAGCCAAATTGGTTAAATATGGAGACAACCAATTACACCAGCCGGTTCATCAACTAATGCTTAAAGTATGAGACAGTAATCAATGCCTGACGACTGGCAATGGGGCATTATCAGTCCCATATATAAAAAGGGAGATATCACGCAGTACAGCAATTATAGAGGTATCACATTGCCGACTACCATATTTTCAGCTATCTTGCTAGGCCGGATAGCCCCGTACGACCAGAGCATCATTGGCCCATAGCAAAGAGGCTTCACTACAGGCAAATCAGCAACAGATAAGATTTTCTCTCTGCGGCTCTGCGGCAATCGATGGAAAAACTGTTGGAATATGGCCATCAGTTGCACCATCTTTCCATCAACTTTAAAGCCGCCTATGATAGCAAGGCCAGGGTAAAACTTTACACGGCAATGAGAGAATGCGGTATCCCGACGAAATTTATAAGACTGACTAGGCTGACCCTGATGAATGTGCGAGGCCAGATAAAAGCAGCAGGATCACTCTTGAGACCATTCAACATCAACAACGGTCTAAGACAAGGGGAGGCCTTATCGTGCGTCCTCTTTAACCTGGCCCTGGAGAAAGTGATTCGCGATGCCGATGTAAATGCGAGAGGCACTATCCTCTTCAAGTCCACCCAACTACAGGCCTATGCTGATGATATTGAGATCATGGGAAGAACAACCCGAGATGTATCTACCTTCAGCCAGATCAAGCAGGCGAAGCGAGATCTTGGGCTGCACATTAATGAAGGCAAGACGAAGTACATGGTGGTAACGTCAGCGCCAAGAAGCGAAGAACGAACAACATCATATCGCACTGCCCAAAGAAAACAATGAAGATAGGAGACTACAACTTTAAGACCGTTGAAAATTTTTCCTATCTAAGGTCGAAAATCACAACCGATAACAGCTATGACCATGAAATCCGCGCACAGTTGTTGGTGCCAACAGAGCCTATTTTAGGTTACAAAAACTGTTTCGTTCGAAATGTCTCACCATAAGGTCAAAACTCTTACTGTACAAGACTATGATCCTGCCAGTCCTTATGTATTCCTCGGAGACTTGGGTTCTTAGCAAAAAAACTGCAAATTCTTGGCCGCGTTCGAGGGAAGAATCCTCCGAAGAATTTTTGGGCCTCTACATGAGGATGGACGATTCCGTAGCATACATAACGACGAAATCTATGAGTGATACCATGACCACCAGGTTGTAAATAAAATCCGACTCAACAGGTTACAGTGGACGGGTCACTTAATCCGTATGGATGAGGAGGAGTCCGGAAAGTGTATAAGGGCAATATCTATGGTGAAAAAGAATGCGAGGCCGACGCTGCCTGAGATGGAGCGCTGGCGTAGATCAGGACGCCAGACAGCTTTTAGGGATATCGAATTGGTGGACCCCAGCGCAAAACCACGGTGTCTGGAGATCCTTATTATGGCAGGCCTAGACCGGATACCGGTTATTGCGCCGTTGATGATGATAACACCTTGGCATCGCGTAAATTAACTCCTGCTATATCAATTACATTTTTGCTATGAACTGAACTTAAAATATACTCAAAGTTTCCAAGCTTGTCACAAATGACGACTAAAAGAGATCGTAATTTGTGCCCTAGCGCGAATAAAGAATAATCGGTTTCTGGGAAGTGCATACGCTCCTCGACAATAGTGATGAAGCCTTCCAAAATACTCGCTTTTTTCAACTTCTATATTCTCGGTCTAAGCAAATAAGATGGAGGGGCTTAGAAATCACTCCTCTTCTCTTTTGTAGCAGTAAACGCGAATCCAAAAAAACTTTCCTATAGGCCACATTGTTACCTGGATGATGAATACGAATACGAAAATGGATTCGACAATACCTTCTTCGGAGATGTGCTGCAGAGGTATGATCTTGGTAATCACAACCAAAACAGTGAAACTTTGTCATCAGCACAAGCTTAGTTGGGTCTCGTCTGACCACCGATGAATTTATAATCAGATCGACCATACTAGAATCAACAGTAGATTCAGAAGTTATCTTCTGCAGTGTTGCCATCGATTTCGAAAAGATGGTCGGTTACCTTCGTTCGCTTGTCACTATTGCAGTCTGCTCCCAGGGGAGGAGAGCAACGGCAGGCCAAATTCAAATCGATGATTTCTAAGATCCGGGTGTCATCCAGGATTGGAAAAATGTTCTTTCTGCGCTAAAGACGGGAACTCTGAATATTGATGCACACTGAACCGCAAAAGTTACCTTTGTTAACTTTGGCGCGACTACGTTTCAAAAGAATGCCATAAGACCTGTCACGAGAACATTTATTGTATTGTATAATATTTGCATACATTACCACATACTCTTGGCCAACAAAAAGGAAAATGTCTTCAAAGGCAAATCTTTTGCTTCAAAGTAGAGTCTCTGAAAAATTCAAAGTCCTCAGTATTACTTTGGTTGATGGACAAGGGTAATGGATGATATAATCTTTCCTTGAACATCTTGCTTACACTGGTGACACTTGCTTGGTCGTTCGTCGAGTCATGGACCTTGGTCAAATGTCTCCGGATTTAGAAAAGGATTGAAGAAAAACAACAACAAAACCAAGGTTCTAAATCTGACTGGTTATAGCATTCTTCATATTTGAATTAATGCGCAGAATATCGAGGAGGCGAACAGGTTGTATGTCTAGGCAGCGATAGTTCCGTCGACGGCCGATTAATGTGAATCAATGAGCGGTGTTCTTCAGAATTTGGAATTATGTTTATCAACAAAAGACTCCTCTTTGCCAATGTTTTCTCTGTGCTGCCTAGAACCGATAGGATTGGCGTGTAGTTGAGATTGATGCGCAATGCTCGTTCTAGGGTTTATATCAGCCGTATTCAGAGGATGACGAAGGATACGACTTTCTTAGTCCTAAATATGCTGTAGGTCTAGAGTGACTTTGGAGGTAGGAGGCTTCCTTAAGGGAGAGGATATTTACACTAAGGTCTCCAGAACTATTGTTTCCGTTCGATGGTTATTGTGCCCATCACAATTGCTTTAGCCTTCCGTATGGCCTTAGATATTCTCCGTAATGTATTTCCTGCAGTGAACGAATGTCGTACGTTTCCCGTATGTTATATCCATCTATTCTCACCTTCTCTAAATAGTAGTTTAGATTGTCTCTGGCGGCTATTTTCGCCTGAAAGCGCTAGTGTATTTACGTATTAGCTCAAGACATAGTCATGTGGGGTACCATTGGTATTAGTTCTGACAATTTTTGCCAAGGGAAGGAGTGCACAGGTCCGAAAGGGGCCAGTTACTTGAAGGATCCTTTCTCCGAAAAATATTACAGCAAAGTTTGATGGAAATCGCATGATTACTAACAGATTTATAATAGATCAAATTTGCCACTTTTGCACACATTTCTTGGATCCTAAGGCTTTTAATATCAATATCAGACTAAAGTGAATAGTCTCGCAAACCAAATGCATAAACATTACGAATTAGGTAGGGGACAAACGCGGGTGTGTTCAGCTTCCGGACTTGTTTTTTTTTCTAATTTGGGGGCACAAACAGATCCGGGGACCATAAAAGTTGAAGGGAAAGTCTCTCTCTGGTTTGTCCGGTCCAGAATTTTCGTGATATATTTCCAGAGTTGACTTTGTGATTTTGAAGATGAAATGAGAGACAGGCGAATGTTTGGAGCTGGAATAGCAGCTTCCCTCTGCTCTGTCTGTGGTCATCATTCTAGAGCTCTATTATTTAGCGTGGTTGTTACCACGAATTGATATATCCAGTATATAACTCTAGTTTGCTTTTGTTTATTACATTTTCGAAATCTTTGTTGTTTGGATTTTGAATCTAGTATCTCCTCTAGATACTTCCATACTTTCAAAAAGAGGTTGCAATATGAATTCGTCCTACTTTCTGTTTCCTATACAGACCAGGAGGGTGTTTTGTTCGGTTTATCATAGATTTTGACGATCACTTTAGCCTTCCGCTAAACAAAGAGCTTAAACAAGATCTAATAATAATCAACATCAACCGCAACAACCGGTATCCGGTCTAGGCCTGCCTTAATAAGGAACTGCAGACATCCAGGTTTTGCGCCGAGGTCCACTAATTCGATATCTCTAAAAGCTGTCTGGGGTCCTGACCTCGACCTCGTCTTCTTTTTCTGCCATAATATTGATATTGAGATATTGAGCTTATAGACTTTCCGGTGGGATCATCCTCATCTATACGGATTAAGTGATCCGCCCACCGTAACTTATTGAGCCGGATTTTATCCACAACCGGACGGTATCGCTCATAGATTTTGTCGTTATGTAGGCTACGAAATTGTCCATCCTCATGTAGGGGGCCAAAAATTCTTCGGAGGATTTTTCTCTCAAACTCTCCAAGAGTTCGCAATTCTTCTTGCTAAGATCCCAAGTCTCCGAGGAATACATAAGAACTGGCAAGATCATTGATTTCTCCAGTAAGAGCTTTGACCCTATGGTGAGACATTTCGAGCGGAACAGTTTTTGTAAGCTGAAATAGGCTCTGTTGGCTGACAACAACCGGGCATGGATTTCATCATCGTAGCTGTTATCGGTTGTGATTTTCGACCCTAGATAGGAGAAATTATCAACGGTCTCAAAGTTGTATTCTATTATCCTTATTCTTCCTGTTTGACCAGTGTGGTTTGATGTTGTGGGTTGGTCGGTTTTCGTTGCTGACTTTGCCATATATAATACTTTGTCTTGCCTTCATTGATGTGGAGCCCAAGATCTCGCGCCAATCGCCGCCTGCTCGATCTGGATGAAGGCAGTTTGTACGTCTCGGGTGGTTCTTCCCATGATGTCGATATCGTCAGCATAGGCCAGTAGTTGGGTGGAATTAAAGAGGATCGTACCTCTTGCATTTACCTCAGCATCACGCATCACTTTCTCAAGGGCCAGGTTAAAGAGGACGCATGATAGGGCATCCCCTTATCGTAGACCGTTGTTGATGTCGAATGGTCTTGAGAGTGATCCTGCTGCTTTTATCTAGCCTCGCACATTGGTCAGGGTCAACCTAGTCAGTCTTATCAATTTCGTCGGGACACCGAATTCTCTCATGGCCGTGTACATTTTTACCCTGGCTACGCTATCATAGGCGGCTTTAAAGTCCATGAATAGATGTTGCAACTGTTGTCCAAATTCCAACAGTTTTTCCATCGCTTGACGCAGAGAGAAAATCTGATCTGTTCCTGATTTGCCTGGAGTGAAGCCTCTTTGGTATGGGCCAATGATGTTCTGGGCGTAGCGGAGAATATCTTATAGATAGTACTCAGCAACGTGATACCTCTATAATTACTGCACTGTGTGATATCTCCCTTTTTATGTATGAGACAGATCATGCCTCGTTACCAATCGTCAGGCATTGATTCGCTGTCCCATACCTTGAGCACAAATTGATGAACCACTTGCTGTAACTGGTCGCCTACATATTCAACTAAGATCTAATAATGCAGGAATTTTCCCATAATAAGAACGTTAATATCATCAGCGTAACTCTGTGAGGCTTCGTGGCAAGAACTATTTCAGATTTGTGTCTAATTGTCCTGTCACGACCTTAGAAGACACCTTGGCCACTTGGAGGTCCTCCTTTGGCCATTTGGTGTTGACTCAGCCGACCAGATTGCTAGCTCGTCTGTCTCCTCGCCACCTCTCAGCAAGTACTACAAGGTCATTACATTAGCAGTAAAATATCTTATTTGGACATTTCCTGCGTATAACGACGTACATGGTCTCATCATAAAAATATGTTTATAGGGTTATATCTGTTTGGACCCCTCAAAAGTAAGCTTTTTCAAGTTTTTTGTGTGAGCAAATTTTTAAATTATAGTCCACAAGCACTCACTATATATCGATCGATTAAACAGGTCTTCAGGAGTAAGAAAAAAATGTATTATTGAAAATTTTTTTACAAAATGGTGGTAGTATGGCAAACAAACAAAACAAGATTTTTCGGAAGTCCCCGCGGCGAGTAGTAGAACACCCTCCCAACACCCCAATCAACAGCAAGCACACGTCATCGGCATAAGCTTGAGCGTAGTGAGTCGCAGAGGTGTCGATAGCAACCTTTCATTGCTTCTGCTGTTAGGTAGCGAACGACATCCACTTCAGAACACAGCAATCTCTGCGTTAGTATATCGTAGATCCACGTAATTAAAGTATTATCGATACCATGCGCTTTGGCGGCATTACAAAGTTTTTGAAAATGCGCACAGTTAAACTCTCATTCAATGTCCACGAACACCCCATTACGTACCCTTCAGAGTTGCATCCGCTATCTTTGAAACCAAAGAACGAAGAGCAGGCTCACAGGACTTTCAATGTTGGTTTTCATTAATTGGATGCTACCTTATCGTCTTCCCACGATTGTGATGCTCAACCAGTCTTGCCAAATCTTTCAGAAAGAATGATGTCCAGCTGAGTTGAATAGTCATCTTTCTCAGGCATCGGTATGATGACTACTTTAACTTTCTGCCAAAGGTAGGTAACATACGTAGCTCAAAGCAAGACATGCTAGGAGAATATTTCTTAGAAGTCACTTTCAGTGCTCCTTTAGCATTGCTGGATAGATGCCATCCATGCCCGGTGCTTTGAAGTGTTCAAAGGACAATATAGCAACTCTTATCTTTTTCATTGGTTCCAATAAGGAACCGTTTTGCCGCTTTAGACTCGGGAAATAAGCCAAGCCTCTTTCTTCATAGTGCTCTAAAAGTGTCGGTTTCCCTTTCATCTTCCAGCGCCAAAGGAGTTCATAGTAGCCTAAGGAGCTACACTTTATTGCCAAGAAGATCATTGAACTTTGTCCAATCCGTTTTCTTAAGATTCCGTCTTTGTATTACGGACTGCTTGCGTGCAACAATCAGAGTGAATTTTAGGTATCGGTGATCTAACAGTGAGACTTCGTTTAGAGCTCGCTAGTGTGTAATAAATCCTAACACCTTTGAAATGCAGATTGTCTATTTCTTCACTTCTTTTTGGTCACTCGAACGTAGGGACGTTCCCCAGGTGTGCTACTGCTCCAACAAAGACCTAGTTCGAGACCTCTTGATTCTGCATAAGTTACTAGATCCCTTAGTGCTTGCGCCGGCGGTGCTGCAATTTGCTCTATTCTGTGCAAGTCGCAGACCATTATTGTTCCTTGCTCTCAAAATGAACAGTTTTTTGATTTGATTGAATTTCAATCTATCGAGGAAAAAATGGAACACAATATGATGACTGTCCCTGAGCTCATTCAGACTTGGCCCAGTTCGACAAAGCTGAAAACTTCAACGTTTGTTGGTTGGTCCTTCCTGGCATTCATAGGCCCTGATGCGGAACATAGTAAAGCGTTGCCCACTACAGATGTCTTGTTCTAATCCTTCTTTCGTGCTTTACCACTGACAGAGGAGTCAGGTGCGTTCAGTGTGGGTCTAACTCGGTTTATCAGGTTGTCTCCATATCCCGCCGAAGATTCCGTTTCCTTGCGTCCGATTTCTCTGGACATTGCTGAATTTGGTGGTGCAGCTGCGTTTTTAGATACCGACGTTAAACCAGTAAGGTACATGTCACCAGCTTCGCTTTCTTCTACTCTTCTTGGTAAGGGTCAACGAGAAGGTTCTGACAGGCTGGATTCAGTCTGTAGTCACCCCTCTTTAGTAGCTGAAGTTTCCTTCTGCCGCGCCTTCCGCTTCCGGGTAGATTTAGCCAGTAGTAATGCAGACGGGCCGGGCGTAGTCGGATTTCCAGTTTCTTGTAAGGTTAGAGTTGCCGTGCTTTGCTTCCTGGCTGGTTTGTTCGTAGGCACTAAATTCAATCTGAAATAATAAAAAACTTGTTGTTTCTTTTTCGTTGGTGTGGATATTTATTCTTGCAAATACCGATATTTCGGGAACCACTTGTTCCCTTCATCACTGCTAACAAGTTAGCACTGCTAACTGAAATATCGGTATTTGCAAGAATAAATATCCACGCAAACGAGTTACGAGTTAGGCTACCGTTTTTGGAATGTGCACACAATTCTCGACAATGATATCGTGGACGACAGGAGCTCATTGGAGTTAGATGGTGGTAAAAAGCTGCAGTTCCTGCGTAACTAGATGGCCTCCGCGTTGGCTTCGACAGGCCAAGTTCCAAAGCGGTCGCTTTCATGATCCCGTCGAACGCCATTCAGGACGTCGCCTTTGGGGCTTAGTCCAAGGGGCCATCACAACGTGGAATCGATGAAAGTAAAGGATTGAAGGCTGTAAAAGTCGCTGCGAATGATAAAAAATGTGTCGCGTTCGAATTCCGATACCGTAAAAAATCTCAGGAAGTGCAAGATAGCTTGCGCCGTGACAAACGAAAATTCACTATTACACTGATTAGGGAAGCAGACGTGCTTCAAATAGTAACGAAAAAACTTGCAGGTGACCACAAATCTTTCGACGGTCCAGCTGACGTTAGCAGCGGGCGCCTTCTTCTCAAGATGAGCAGCTTAAAAGAACAATTCTGGATTAACAGGAAAAGAATACCTCAAAACATTGATGAAAAAGATGGTTTGCGTTTTGGATCGTCCTGTACTGGCTCGATCTCGTCACAATTTTTAACAATAAAACCACGACGACCGCGAATTCAAATAGTAGTGAATGAATTTAGTATAAGGCAAAAGGGGCGTTGAATAACTTGCCCTCGAAGAAATTTATTTGTTATAATATGCAGTGAGCCTGCTTTCCAAAAAATCCATAGCTACAAAAAATTAGAGAAAAACTTGATTTTGATGTTCAGGCAAACACATGATCGCGGAAATGGCAGTAGGGTATGATCATGATTGCTGATCCCTAAAACGATTTCCAGGAAAGAAAAGACTAGTAGTTGCTCGCCGTAATGATGGTATGTTCATTTTATAGAGGATGCGTAATCATTGAAGTTGAGATTGGTATCTAACCAGGTTGGCTTTATAACGTTTGAATCATAGTCGAATAATTCTATCAAAATTTGTTGGTATTAATCTCAAGATTGACTATGTGTCTAAGAGCAATTTTTATAATATTAGCAAGCCTAATTAATTTTCAACTGCCACGGCGGCAGTTATGACGGGGAGGAAGAGAGGTAAATTCTTGGCATTTCATAAAGCGCTTCCATTTATTCATCAATTGCCAGGAATTTTTTTATAGTTCATTTCATAAATATTCTTCTAAGTAATTGTATTAACGATAAAGCAAAGAAAATTATTCGAGTTAAGCCCTCCTTTTACTGTACGAGAAATTTACTAGCGGTATAGATAGCTGGTAATTTGATTCGGAAAAATACTCCTCCATTCCCAGGACCCTCACTTTTATCCCTGTGTTGATGGAATGTATACAAGAACGAGGACTTCAATAGAAATTTAATCCTGCTTATTGATAATAAGAATCAGGGATCCAATTCTCATTTATCATTGAGACAATTAATTTGATTCGTATGAAAAATTGTAATTCCCTTGGAGTAGCTTACCAAGGTAATAACAGCCCCTATTCTCTCAGCAATTTCGTATACATTGAATGCAGTGAAATTTGAATAACATTCATTCGATTCGCAATGGTATTAGCCTCCATGTTTTATTGAGAGTCGCCATTATGAGTATACGATGAAAAGACCCCCGCAGTATGAAATGACCAATAAATAGAGGGTAATTATAAAATGGTATAAGTATCTTGGAATAAACGTGAACTAAACATTTTGTCTGGAAAATAAAAATAAATTACAAAAGGTATTCAATTTTTATCTTGAGAATGCTTTGTAATTGCTTACCATTGACATTTACAAATGATTCCAGTTTCTGAACACGACAGGCTGATACAAGTTTTGACTGCATCTAAAGTACCTGGATCCGTATATCTAAAGCATAAACCTTTATCGGACCCTTACAGACCCTTAGATATACGAGCGAGATTACGTGATGACTTACAATTTACAACTCCCAATATTGAAATGACTTTCCATTTAAGAGGATCATTCCGTGTGTCGGATCCAACGAATCGGTTTTTTAAGGTTTTGTTTGCAAAGAAAACCTTATTAAAATAGGGTTCAATGTCTGTCTGTCTGTCACCCGCACTTTTCTCAGAAACGGCTAAACCAATTGACACGAAATTTGGTGAGGGATAGATTCGCTGTCCCACACCTTGAGCACAAGTTGATGTTAAAGTTAATCAAAGTACTCAACCCATCGTTCCATTCTGTCGGAAATTACATTTCCCTCTTTGTCTCGGCAGGATGAATATCGAGGTGTATAAGGCTTCATTCTGCTGACTTGCTGGTAAAACTTCCGCGCCTGGTGCAGTTGCTCCCTGTACTTTTCGAGTTGACAGCCCTGTCAGTTCTCCCAGGCTTGCTTTTTCCGTCTGTGAAGTCGCTTCTCCGCTCGCCGGAGTTCGTAATAAATCTCCGCGCGTGCCTGCGTTCTTTGAGAATGCAGCATTACTCGGTATGTAGCATTCTTCCATTCGGTTGCTAGCTTACATTCATCGTCAAACCAGCAGCTCCGACTCTTTGCGGCTGGGGCGAGGTATGTTTGTGGCCGTATTTATGGTAACGTTCTTCAGGTGATTGTGAAGATCATTTGTTGATGCTTCATCTCCAGGATCTCTGTTGACTGCGGATATTGTGGCATCTATTTCCTTCTTATAGGTGTTGCGGAGGGCTGTGTTGTGGATGGCTTCAGTGTTAACTGTCACCTGATTGTCACAGGGGATTCTGAGGGGTGTTGTTATTCGAGCTTGGAACACCATGCCAACGAGATAGTGATCCGAGTCTATATTGGCCACTCTGTTTGTTCTGACACGCATCAAGATTGAGAGGTAGTGGCGTTCGATCACACGTGGTTAATTTGGTTGAAAGTGGTTCCGTCTAGAGAGGCCCACGTGTATTTGTGGACTGCTTTCCGCGTAAACCAGGTACTTCCAACTATCATTTTGTGTGACACTGCTAATTGAATAATCCGCAGTCCTTTATCATTTGTATTTTGATGTAAGCTATGGGAGCCAATATATCGCCTGAATACGGGCTCCTTCCCTACTTGGCTGTTAAAATCCCCAAGTATGATTTTGATATCATATCTGGGACAGGCTTCGAGGGTTCGTTCCACTGCCTCGTAGAAGGTATCCTTCTCCGACTCTGCAGTCTCCTCTGTAGGCTTATATTTTTAAACTTGCCTGACAAGCACAGAGTGCATATGTTTTAAAAGCCGATAACAGCAGGTTTTATTTTTTGGCTGACTAAGACACCTACTCCGAGTACATGGTTTATTGGATGGCCACTATAATAAATGGTGTAGTGACTCTTCTCCAAGAAACCGAACCCTGTCCAACGCATCTCCTGTAACGCTGCTACATCAGCCCTATATTGGGACAGGGTATCGGCTATCTGCTCAGCAGCTTCATCTCTGTACAGGGAGCGCACGTTCCATGAGAAAATGCGCAAATCGTTTTTCCTTTGTCGTTGCCGGGTTGTGCTTCCGATGTTAAGCTTGAGGTGTTTAGCTCTTTTGTGTATAGACCTAGATCGACTGTATCTGGACTGCCTCCGAAAGTACAGCTTTGGGTTTTGGTTTCATTGATTTTTATATCTCAGCTATAGTAGTATTTACTAAGAACTACCAAGTAGTTTTCAATCGCTTTGGATGCCTTGTTGATGCGAAAGTTCCAAGAGAGTTGTGTCGTCATCAAATTAGATCACTTCTGTGCCACTCTCAGGGATCGGGACGTCGGCTGTAAAAATACTGTAAAGTGTTGGTTCTGAAGTAGAACTTTGCGATACTCCCGAAGTTACCGGCAAGAGGTCGGAGTATTCATTTCCCACGCTGACATAGTCTGACAAGTCTACTAATCGAGATAGGGAATTCATAATCAATCCATTTACATATGTGTTCCTTTACACATACTGAGTCAAAGGCCCTTTCTAAGTCCAATGTACATGCTACCGTGGGTTCGTTATTGGCGTTAAGTCTGCTGGTCACGGTATCGTGAAGATAGCTCAATACGTGTTGTGTTCCGTCTTTATGCCAGAACGCTTTATCGAGAAGCTTTCCCAAATTAAATAATAGACAAATGTGCCTAAAGTTTGCCTTTTTCCCTCATGGGTATTATATTTGTTATCTTCCACGTGCTAATAAAGTAGTCATTATTGATGTAGTTAATAGGAGAATGAACTTCATTCAGGTCTTCGGTAGATTTTTAATGACGAAGTTGAGGATTTCATCTGGACCAGGTGATTTTTTACTTTAAGTAAGTTCCATGAGTTGAGATAGCTTTTTTGACCCATCAAAATTGGAACCTTAAGCCCGGACTTGTTCTTCCTGTGGGTAGCCTTCGTGGGCGGAATTAAATTCCAAAAACGTAAAAACTGTCGTAATTTAATCTAATGACTATATTTATTCTACAGCGAACAATTTTGATGAAATGTGGTCATCACTTAAAAACCCTCCGAACTTTACTTCCCAGTGCTAAAATATTTCTAACTATAAATTATTTTCCTTTCTCATTTCAGAACTACAAATAATAATTATGCGAACACATGTGAGACTCAAGTCAGATCGTGATATAACGTGACACGAACTATAATGTATAATGCACTTGGATAAATAGGAATCAAAACGGAAAGTCATATTCCAACAATAGTTGTAATTCTTAGAAATATTCTTCTTAAACCGCCGGTAAAGAATTCAAACGAAGCAAGGGCAATAAATAAGTAAACCCAAGAGAAGATAATCAAAATTTACAAAAGCTGTTATGTTTAAAAGTTGAATGGCGTTGTTAATTTTACTAATTAAAACTAAACAATAATATTTTTATTTATAAAAATAATAATTAGACGTAATTTAACCTTGAAACGACCTCCATAAATTTTATTCTCGTTGTTCGCTCAGTTTTTATTTTGTATATTACACCTTTCCGTTGATAGTTACGTGTAAAGTGTCTAGCATGGATTAGAGAGAATCTTTTTAGAGGCGTGTAATTTCAATTATAGTCCAATGAAATTGATTAGATTAAAATTTGGCGTGTATTATGTTCTTCAAAACAATGGTGAGTACATACCCCTCCTAGAATTTACGTAGTTAGTAGAGTTTTAACGTAATATAGTATTCTTTGTAATTATATGTTGAAGAACTATTTCTGTCCGCTTGCAGACATTGTTATCGCCACAATTCAGTCTGGATATGACAACTAGAATCTGCTTTAATGTACGTTCTAATCCCGCTAACACACCACATTATTCCTGTTACATCATATCCAATAGAAGGATAAAAGCAACTGAGAAATGTAGTGTATTCCATTTATGTAGTTCTATCACGACAGAAAAAGAGCCGCAACAATCAAATATGTCGTCATAATTTCTGCACGACTGATCTCTTTGTTCCCAAAGAATATTGTGATGAAATAGGTTTGTGATATCTCAAAAAAAGCATATTATGCAGTCTTGTGGAATCTGCCGACAATACAAAATGAAATTTCTTACATTTTCTGTTTTCATCATGTGAGATTCTTCCTTTTATATTCCATTTCCCTTTAGAAAGTATGGACTGAAGTACAACATTTGTCTATTTCGAAAGGATTAAAATGGTATGTTGAAGGCAAATGAAGGATGCATACAAAAGATTGTTTTCAAGTACTAAGAAGGGCTTTTTGTATTCTTACTTGAAAATTTCTAGTATGGTTTTCAAGCATGTGATTTAGGTTTCCTTTCTGAATATAAAAGCGACTTTTGACAGGAATCGAATTTAATATTGAAAAATAAAATAAAACAAGTTCAGAATTATTTCTATCATTCAGAAATCCTTGGTAATACAAACTAGAACACTTGTTACACTTGGTAGCATAATCGCATGCGGTGTCCAAGGGTATTGTCTCTGGATCGAAAATGATTATGATGAAATATGGAAGCAACTTTTGCACTTATGCGTCCTGTTTTTCAATTGTTCTTTCCACCTGTTTTTTGCCCTCGAATCGCAAGGATGGCTTTCCCTTGTATGCCGGGGATTGACCTTCATGAGGAAATAATCCAATATTATATTGACTCTACTTTCAACCGAACACTGAATTACATAACTGCATCTTTTTGAATGCCGTCGTAATGATTATCCTAAATGATATGAGCCAATTGCCACATTCATGGATAAGGTTGTGCGATACTAGATACTCTTCTTTATTTTGCAATTTTTCTACTAGCTGTACTAAACTATTAGTTCTTTGGTCCTGGACGCCTTGTGGAATGTCAGTATTGTCTCATTTGGTTCTGTACAGTCGAATGATGTGATGCTGTTTCTTCTTAGTTGAATATCGGTTTCAGATCCGCATTTTTATTTAATTTGACATTCATTTTTGCTATCGAGTACGAGTTCCGCTTTAGAAAATTAAACCACCAGTGATCTATACATCACACATGCCACATTGTCTCAATTCTTTTGCCATCGTAAGCTTATGATAATAAATTCATGAGTCATTAGAAACAATTGGGAGACTTACTATTAAGGACGTGAATTATGTATATCACATAATAAGTAAAGTTAAATCGTTACTCAAGTGTAACGTCCTCTGGTAAAAACGACTTTTAAGGGAACATGCCAATCATTGAAATTATGGCAAAGTTTACAATGTATCTCTATTCAATTCAAATTCAATTGGGAGATTAATGATCTTCATATGATCACTAAACTATAGCAAATGCGGGGCCTTGTTCTCATGTCCATATGATTTCAAATGTGAATCCTTGTACGAATGATCTCCGCACAGAATTTTTTTGTCAAGGTGCTTGAAGAAATCGTAGTTTGCGCTGTTTCAGCGATTGTTCATGTGAAAAATCATCCTCAATAAAGGTTCTCTTCCATAGTTCGAGAGATGCCCTATGAACGATTTCGCCGCATCTGGATGAGTTGTTGCGACTGATGTAGCTGCAATATTGGTGCTTACCGTAAATGAACGTTCCATTTTCAAAGTGTTTAGTGCAAAAAAATTAAATAAATATGAGATATGTTTAAGGTTTTATTGAAAATAAAACCTTTTAAAATCGCTTTATCAGCCTGTCCATCCGTCTGTCTCTCTGTCACACCCATTTCCTCAGAAACAGGTACACCTCTTGCTCAGAAATTTGGTGGAAAGGTAAGAGCCCTTAATCCTCTTGCATGCAGTGAATAAAATGGTTCTACGTGAAGTCTAGCTTGGGAGATCCCATACATGCAAAAAGCGTATTAAATGAAAGGTTTCGATTAGCACTTTTTGAAGCAGATATTAGTTTTGACATTGGTTTCAAGGGGTGCAGAGTTTCGAAAAGTTCAATTATTTCAAGAACCCGTCCTCAGAAAATGCTCACCCGAAAAAGTATCTAGACTTCAAAATACAGTAGAGACTCACAAAAGTAAAATATACGGAAAAGTTAGCTCTAGGCTTCTATCACCAAAAGGAACTCGGAAAAGTTAACTTTTTCATCAACTGTTCAAAGTTCTTTTTAAATTTGATTTTCTGCCATTTGCCAATCGATAATTAGGAAATATGTACATAGAACTTGTAAAAAAATGTATGTACATTGTTTAGCTTCGTCACACCTGTGTGCCGCATGCACGTTTAACATGGAATGGAATATTGGGTATATTCAACGTATATACACTACGAACTATTATATATAAGTGGAACCATCGTGTCGCCAAATATTCATAGATAAAGAATCAACAAAACCTTCAATATCAGAAGCGCCAAGCTTCCGGTGTCCCGGCTTGCTTTGTTTGGGAATGAGTGTTCCTGAATCCGTTATCTTTTTTAACTTTTCGAAGTCTATTTTTGCGCAAGTTGCATTTTTGGTCGATTGCTTAATTGCTAAACGGGGAGAGAAATCTAATATCTTCCTAATCTTAGCATTAGAGCTGCCGGGGAATATGTAATCGGCATTTACGTTACTATCAGAAAAGACTACATTAAAAACTATCGACTCTTGCATTAGACTACATTCATCCTTGAAATGTAAAAGAAAGGACAGCTACCATCAGTTGCCACAAGAGACCACGCCCATCAGTACAAAGTGGTCTTTTTCAACCATATGATCCATCGAATACTAACCCTCCCCACATCCTTAGAGAGTGTGATAAAAGAAACCAAAAATATGTTATTCTGTAGGCTATGGTCAGAGAAACAAATTCCTGAGGGCGTCAGACCAAGGAACCAATGAGAAAATTGTCAAATATGGAGTATACAAAATTTCAACAAGGTACATCGGACAGACTCAAAGAAACAGAACAGATTTGGCGGAAAAAAGGAATCGACCGCCATTACAATTTCCATAAGCAATGTAAGGAGATTAAGCGTGGACGGAAATATAGTTTTATAAAATCCATAGGGTCTCATTTCTCAACAAAGACCAAGATAACGGATATTCCTAGCTTCCTATTTCTGCAGGCAGGAGATGTTAATGAGGATCTCGTTAAGCGTCTACTACCCGTTTCATAAGGCGAGAGGACAAATAGTTCAATGCTTATTTTCTTCCCCCATTCGAATTCTAGCACTGAGCAAGAAAGGAAAATAAACTTAGTAAAGTTAAAAAGGAAAAATTCAACTTTTAATTTATATAACTACAGTTGCGCAACACTGCTTTGGAATAAATACTAAGAGCCCATTATTATTTATTACAGAGGACGTGTATTATCCTTTGACAGGATCTAAGTAAAAAAAACAACCGGTAATAACTATAACGACGAAATCCACGCAGTTGGAAGTCAACAACCCTTTAGCTTACAAAAACTGTTTGACTTGAATTGAGGCACCCTGCAAGTGGATGGACAATTCCGTAGCCTATATAAGGAAGGAATTTATGAGCAATACTACGACCGTCTGGTTTTGGATAAAATCCAGTTGAGTAGACTGCTGTAGGCGGGCCACTAAATCCGTTTGGATGAGGATGATTCAGCCCGGAAAGTGAAAGTTTATAAACGCAATATCTATGGTAGAAAACAGACCTTGTCTGAGTTGGACTGTTGGCCTAGACCAGACAGCTTTTAGGTTATCCATTTGTTGGACCTTGTTGTAAAGCTGGAATGTCTGAAGTTCCTTGCTAAGGCAGGGCTAGACCGGATACCGATTGTTGCCCCGTTGATGAAGACGGTGCTTATTACAAATATAGTGTGCTACTGCTAAATTCTTAAGCATTTTGTCCATTAAGATGCCCTCCCCACTGCATCCACAAAACAATTTCTTGTGATAATTCCCAGATTCGATAACTCGTAAATTAAACTAAGCTGATCTGTGAGTAGGCCCGTGTGTAATTTCTATGTTCATAGAAGCGTCTTAGATTGCTCATTCCCGGTAAGCTCAGCTAATATCCCTTTGGTACGTTCGATCAATATGATTACCTTAACTGCTTCTCTTTCTGAAATCACATGTTTATGGCTCACTTCTTTCTTCGCTACATAATATGATTTGTGTTCTTCCATCTCAATATGGTCTGGAATCTGGAATATACAAATTTTATTGTGCAGTGTATTTAACTTGCCAAGACCCTCCTATACCGATTTGGAGTTTGTCTGGTTGGATTCGAGTGCCTTGATTTCATGGTAGTTCCTTTGGCGATTTCGTTTTCACACCTATCTATGGCATATATTTTGCCTAAATTATTTTCATGTTTTTACCGACTGGCTCAAAGTATTTTTCCTTTGCCTAAAAATGATAGCATCTGCTCCCTCCTCCATAAGGGCTTTTTCTGCATACCAAGTTATAATTTGTAGATTTAGGTTATGGGTTTTAGCTAACCTGTCGTTTTTTCTATCGGGATTATTATTTCCTGGACAGAATTGTCATTATATTTTCTGCAAGCTGTCTTCTTCACCTACGTTTAGATGAATGTATGTATATATGAAGAGGAATCATTTGAAATAAACCTCTCTTGGCCTCAATAATACTAACATGAGCTAGTCTTTAGAGTTTATTGAATGAAGGTCATGAGTTGAGCCCTTTACATTCTTTCATAGGGTTACTGGGTATTGGTTAATTTTTACTAAGCCCTAGACCCGCCGTAGCTCGTATTATTAAACAGAGATAAGTTCCAGGGTAGAGTAAAAGATCACAAATAAAATTGCATATCTTTCCTAAGGAATTATCCTTAAATGCATACAATAATGGGTGGATTATTCAATTTAAGAAAATTAGAGGACCCCCCGTCAACTGCTTCTGCTGCTTTGATCTTTGATCAGTCTAATTAAAAAAATTTACTCTGGTGATGCTATCATAAGCTTCCCTGAAGTTACTGATTTTTCTTGATTTGTACGAATGATATGCTGGACGTGTGTACGTGTTCTTAAGTAGGATAGTGGAGATTGTCTTATAAGTCATGCTTCTCAACGAAATATCTCTATAATTGCTGCAGGCGGCGGTATGCTCTGTTTGTATATAGGGTAAATGATACGTATAGATCAGTCGTTTGGAGTTGGCAATCTTGGTAATGTTCGCCCGAGACATCGTGGTGTTTTGCTTCTTGAAACTATGAAGCCTTGTTCGAAATTCCACACCAATAAGATGATGATCCGAGTCAATATTTGCCCTGCTATATATTTTTACCTTCATCGGGAGGCGGCGGCGTTTAATTAACACGTTGTGAATCTAATTAGAAGTGATCCCACGTAGAAGTATCCTCGTAATGTTGTGAAGATTTGTCGTACAAGTCAGGTACTTTGAACAACTATTTCTCGCGACGTTATTAATTGGATAGTACACAATTCGTTATCATTAGTTATCTTATGCAAGAAGACTATGATTTGCCAGCATATCGTCTGAGTATGCGCTTCTTCCTCATCTTGTTGTTAAAATCCTCAACTACAATGCTAGTATTATACTTTGGGCAGCCACTCCTGAGGGCTCCCCGCATGCATTCGATCTGTCCGTTTTGACTGTTCAGCGGCTTGCAGGTACACAAATGTTGTATTCAGGTCAACTGGTGGGCGTGTGCATTGCGGACTCTCCAGCGTAAACGATAGGCTGAACTCTACATGGATAACCGGCTTTATGCGGAATCAACTGGAAAAACGGAGGACGACGCTCTTAATCCGCAATTAAAAGGGTAAATGGTATAGAGCTTCACTTTAAAATATTGTTTAAATTGCCGGAGAAGCGTTGGACTGTCAGACAAGAAATATCCAGCCAAGTTCCTTTTCAGTCCAGAGACTGGGGCAACAATTTTAACAAAGTGGAGTTAAGGTAGGGAAATTATTCAAAGAAATAATTGGAGGAGAATATCGAGAATTAAATCTACTCGAGCTCGTCTGGATTCGATATCGCTCAACTCAAAAATGACAACCTTTACTCATCAACGCAGCTCCCATATATGCAAAAGAGGCGAGCAACATTTTTTTGACCGAATATGGTCGTATGGAGTATCAAATGAAAGGCTCAATTGGCACTTTTCGAAATTTGATTTTGTTCCTGACATTGGGCGAAGCGCAGTGGAGTGAGGACCCAAAATATGTACCCCAAAAAGTGAAACAGGACTCGTCCTTAAAACCTACCAAACCGAAATACCTAAAAAAATCTCAGTGATGCAACTATACAAAATCTAGACATGAAAATGCATTCGGATATCTGGTAAATAAAATTAATAGTACTATTATCAGTTATAATAGCGTCAAATCTGAATGTATTGCATTCTAAAACATCAGGAAATATAAGCACCACAATGAAGTCAATAGTCTGGAATACATTATACCAAGTCCCTATATAAACCGAACATGTTCCTTCTACGGGTAAACTATTGGAATTTACTAAACGTATTAATTACCAATTACCAGTTACCTGGTAATCCAAATAAGATTATCAAATACTCAAACCACTGAGGATTACTTTGGTGGATAGTGGATGTTGGGTTGGTGGATTTTGTGAGCTCACAATGGTTAAACGTTAAACGGGCAAGATGAGAGTTCGGAAATAAAAGATATTTGCATATTTGGTCCTTTTTTACTTTTTTGATTTTTTATTAAGGTTTTGTGTGAAACAAAACAAACTGGGAAGTTGGAAGGAAATTCAACTAGTATTATTATAACAACATTATAGAACGGTTAAGGTTTTGTATTTTATATGAATCAATTGCGCTCTAAGACGTGTATGACGTTATAAAGTGGGCTCATCTGCAGAAAGCATGTGAATATCTTATTTTTACCTTTTTAAGGTTTTGTGTAAAACAAAGCTACTTATCACTGATTTTCATTTCATCATCACGAAGGAAAATTACGCAACAGCTAGCCACATGCCCATCTTAATGACTCTGGTGAAATCTTCAAGCGTTGCCTCCAGTTCCAGTTTGTTCCTGATGTCTCAAATGCACATTTGCAGCCAACGTGGAATCTTAATATTATGTGATTCGACATAGAGGACACCTCCGAAACCCTCCAGTTCTATACCAGTATTCCCTAAGGTTATCTCTAGAACCGATGCTAGTCGTGAATGCTGGCGTGTATACCACTTTGTATACTTTTAATCTCTTGCTAAAGATAAATTCAAGAGTGTACTCAATTTTTCGATTGGTTCTTCTGCAGTTCTCGGAGAAAAGTCACAGCGCCTACCTCTCCAGTCTAAAGACTTGCTCCGGTGGAATCCATATATCCTTTTCTTGAAAGTAGTCCGATACTCTCGAGTTCTCCCAAATTCCAATGGAACTTGGACAGCCACGAGATATAAAAGATATAAATAAATATTTTAATTTGGATTAAAAATGATGCTAAGTCCTGATTTTTCACCATTGGTGTCCCAAATTATCTGCATATTTCTTTCTTGCAGACCACCAACTGCCCGCAATGTCATCGTTGGAATTACTGCAGATGCAGCTTTTGCATTGTAGACATTTTCCTTAGCTATCTTAGTGCCTTTGAGCTCCTCTTCAATGTCAGAGTATCGTTCTCTTCTTTCAACATTGTCCGCTTGAGCCTTAGAAGATCTATGTTTAGATCGTTCAAACTTTCCACTATCTTACTCGTTCCTACCCTCTCGGCCACCACAATCTCCAAAACTGAGAGATTTTCTAGCCAAAATATGTATCTTCGGTTTCTCATCGTGCATCATACACGCATTATTATATTACCGAATCCATAATTAATGCGATAGCTATTGTTCTGATTAACTCCTGTACAAACGTCCACCATGATCGTGGAGAGTTTGCTTTTCCTCGCCGTTTTGCAGCTTTGGGAAGGTAGACTATAATCATGTGTGCCCTGGTATATGATCCCCAGCACATATCGGCAACTCTGCTCCCTTCCAGCCTGCAAATAAATAAACTTACCATTTTGAGTCTGTGTCACTAAGGCCTTCTTCTTTTCTGACGTCCCCCGTATACTAAACTTAGATATATTTTTGCTGGTTCTTGTTTTCTCATCTTGAACTTTTGTAGAGTTGTAATCATTCGCAGCAGATCAATGTTCAATTTAGCCCCCCTGTCTGATGTACCAGCCTATGCTTTCGATCGGAGAGAGGAGTTTTTCAACTCCTCAGCTTAGATCCGCAATTTCATAGTAGTAAGGTCATTCCATGTGATTACCGCGACGCGTTAACGGCGAGCAATTAGTTGGGTTCCAAAGGAGAATATGCATTAGTCTATTCTGCAGTCCACTGTTGGACACCCACTTTATTTAATAACAATACGAATTCAGAAACGGTCATAACAATATTCCGTTGGAAGAAAAATTATCTGCGGGATCTGTAATACTGGATACACTGGATACTGGACACAGTATAAAAGACCAAATTATTTAATCAAAATTCTTCAGAGGTTATTGAAATCATTATCATCAACGGCGCAACAACCGATATCCGGTCTAAGCCTGCCTTAATAAGGAACTCCAGACATTCCGGTTTTGCGCCGAGGCCCACCGATTCGACATCTCTAAAAGCTGTCTGGCATGCTGACCTACGCCATCGCTCCATTTCAGGCAGGGTCTGCCTCGTCTTCTTTGTCTACCATAGATATTGCCTTTCCGGGCTGAATCATCCTCATCCATGCGGATTAAGTGTCCCGCCCACCGTAACCTATTGAGCCAAATTTTATCGCTCATAGATTTCGTCGTTATGTAAGCTACCGAATCGTCCATCCTCATGTACGGAGCCAAAAATTCTTCGGAGAATTCTTCTTTCGAACGCGGCCAAGAGTCCACAATTCGCCTGCTCGATCTGGATGAAGCCAGTTTGTACGTCTCAGGTCGTTCTTCCTATGATGTAGATATCGTAATCATAGGCCCTCGCATTTACCTCAACATCACGGATCACTTTCCCCAGGGCCAGGTTAAAGAGGACGCATGATAGGGCATCCCCTTGTCTCAGAATATTCCAGCAGTTTTTCTATCGCTTGCCGCAGAAAGAAAATCTGATCTATTGCTAATTTGCCTGAAGCGAAGCCTCTTTGGTATGGGTCAATGATGTTCTGGGCTTATCCAGCCTACCAAGAGAATATCTTATAGATGGTACTCAGCAACGTGACACCTCTATAATTGCTACACTGCGTGATATCTCCCTTTTTATGCATGAGGCAGATAATGCCCCTTTGCCAGTCGCCAGTCATTGATTCGCAGTATTTGTCCGTCATCCTTACTTGGCGGGAACCTTCAACTCGCTGATGTTCTAGTTGTTGAGCAGCTCATCAAAGTACTCAACCTATCGCTCCAATATACCCATTCTGTTGGAAATCAGATTTTCCTCTTTGTCTCGTCTCTTTGTGTGTAAGGCCTTTTGCGGTTGCTCCCTGTAATTTTCGAGTTCACAGACCTGTTGGTTCTCCCAGGCTTCCGTTTTTCCGTCTGTGAAGTCGCTTCTCCGCTCGCGGGAGTTCGTGATAAGTTTCCGCGCGTGTCCGCGTCCTTTGAGAATACAACATTACTCGGTATGCGGCATTCTTCCGTTCCGTTGCTAGCTTACATTCATCTTCAAACCAGCCGTTCCGACTCTTTTTGCGGCTGGGGCCAAGTAAGTTTGTGGCTGTATTTATGATAACGTTCTTCAGGTGATTGTGTTGATCATTTGTTGATACTTCATCTCCAGGATTTGTGTTGACTGTGGTTATTGCGGCATCCATTTCCCTCTTATAAGTGTTGCGGAGGGCTGTGTTGTTAATGGTGGTGTTGCTATTCGAGCTCGAAGCACCATGCCAACTAGATAGTGATTCGAGTCTATATTGGCCCCTCTATATGTTCTAACATTCATCAAGGCTGAGAGGTAGCAGCGTTCGATCAACACGTGGTTAATGTTGAAAGTGTTTCCGTCTGGAGACGCCCACGTTAGTTTGTGGACCGCTTTCCACGCAAGCCAGGTTTTTCCAACAACCATTTCGTGTAACACTGCTAATTGTATAATCCGTAGTCCGTTATGATTTATATTTTGATGTAAACTATTGGAGCGAACGTATCGCCTAAATATGGGCTCCGTCCCTACTTGTCTGCTAAAATCCCCAAGTATGATTTTGATGTCATATCTGAGACAGGCTTCGAGGGTTCGTTCTACTTCCTCATAGAAAGTATCCTTCTTCGACTCTGCAGTCTCCTCTGTAGAGATGTGAACGTTAATGAGGCTTATAATTCTAAACTTGCCTCGCAAGCGCAGAGTGCATAGCCGTTCGCTTATGTTATCAAAGCCGATAATGGCAATTTTCATTTTTTGGCTGACTAAGAAACCTACTCCGAGCACATGGTTTACTGGATGGCTGCCATAATATATGGTGCAGCGGCTCCAGGAAACTAGTCCCTGTCCAACGCATCTCCTGCAACGCCGTTTTATCAGCCTTATATTAGGACAGGGTATTGGCTAGCCGCTTCGCAGCTCCATCTCTGTACAGGAAGCGCACGTTCCATGAGAAAATGCACAAAACGTTATTCCGTTGTTGTTGCCTGGTTCGTCGTTGTATTATCAGTCCATTCCAAGGCTCCTGTTGTGGCTTCATAACAAGTTGTTTTCCGTGTAGGACTCTACCCACAGACAGAAAAGGGATGAATATTCTTTTTAAAATTGTAGCTCCTATGATAGCCACACATGTGCTGAATCTCTCATTAAAATTTTATTTAAATCGATTGTAACGTTTTCGAAAAATGATGGGTACCGTTTAGAAACATTCAGTTTTAAGAAATACTCGTTTGAAAGTTCCCATGTAATTTACACCACTTCTTGGACAATTTTCCAAAACCGACTGCTCCTCCCTGACTGAAATTCTAGCCTCTTAGCTGCATCGTTCATTCGTTGCTCGGAACGGTAGATCCGGACTTCGTCGAGCCCTCAGCTGCGCGCTTAAATACGTTACTTCCCACATAACGCCAGTATATTCTATGCATGCTCTAGATTTCACTTCTTTCTGTCTTTAAAGCCGTTCCCCCTTAAGTATATACCTCGATAATGCGTACATCGATTACTCGTCTGTCCGGCTAATTCATACAAATACGGAGTTAGTTTTCTTTGTTTTGCACTCCTGATAATTCCCAATATTTCATACCAAATCGTCAGTTCTTTGACCATACGAATTATCGGGATTCTACTGTATATATGGTTGCCATTTATCTCTTAGTGGGGAATTTCACCTTCACGGTTGGCTGAAATGCGCTTCAACTCTTTCGACGACTTCCTGAGATGCCTGTACTCCTCGTCTATTATTCTACGGTAAGCGCTTTTGGGTCAGCTCCCTCACCAGCCATCTTGGGAGAATGGATACCATTGCATGGCGTAACTAGCGATGATATCGTCGTCCCTTCTTAATTTGTGACTTATTCATTCCCACTTCTGCCTTTTGATCATATCGCCCACATGTAACTGTCCTATGCGCGCACTTAGTTCTTCATTCACAATAATATCGATGACAAGATGCAAGTCTGACGCACTCCACTTTGGACCTCAAATCTTTTTCCCGAAATTTCCATAAGAGTAGACGCAATAGATCCGCAGTAACTGCAGGGACAGCAATAAGTAACCAAGCAAGTGGCCTTATTCTGTTTGAGTGCATTGAGGGCCGAGATGATTTCTTTTCTGTTTGGAGGAACAGTCCGCATTTCGTCCACGGGAGGAAGAATCTCACCGGATGTGAAACGGCTAAAACCTGCTCCATCGCCCCTCACAGGACCATCGAAAGATTTGCGACCCCATGCAAATTCTTTCGTGATGTAGTATGTATCTGAAATCATTATGATCTACAGCAGCTTCCGTTTCCCTGGCCATTGCCATACAAATTCCCTTTTGTCACGGCTAACACTACATTGAATTTTCCAGGATTTCACACGGTCGAGATCGTCCCCCGCCATCACTCGTAGCGCTCAACAGGCCCTTTAATCCCTATGATTCATCGATCTGCTTCCACAATTCCGGACTCTGCCAGATCTTATGACGACGCTTCACGACGTGGTCAACCATGCTCGTCTAAGGCTCATGGTTATTCTCAGGTGTCTCTGTCGTCCGATCGACAAGATTCTCACTGTCTAGCAACAGCTTGGTGATAAGAGCGGTCGATGTTGAACTTGGGTGGTTGCAGTTTTGCAATCCTGGCAAAACAACACGCAAGTGAAGGTTAGCGTCTATATGCTACGCACATCCAGGAGGCAACTCCTAAAGTGCCAATCACAACGTGGTCAATTTGATTGTTCATATGGTGTCGGTCAATTGAAACCCAAATTTCCTTATGAGAAGCTCTGTGCTCGAATAATGTGGGGGCTCTTGCCACCGTTGTCGAAGATCCTGTGCACATTAAAGAAACCAATTATAGTCCCATTTCGATAGCCAAAAAGCTTCGTCGTGAAGTAACGAAAAACGGCAAAGAAGGAAGCCTTCTTAAGCCCCAACTGACAAGGTGGATAATTACGTATGCTGCCTAATATTAACCACGAATGTAAAATTAGAATCTTCAAGGGGAAAAACACCTAGAACTCTAGGTAAATCAAATTTTTTTTTCGTTTAAACTTAAACCATATCGTAAGCATCACGTTGCAAAGTTTCATGCAAGTCTGTAAGGTCTCCAATTGCGCAGTCGCTTTCATTGTTTAGGAGCTTAAAACTTCAAATGCGTTTTCCTCAAAACAAAAAGTTTTAAGTTAGCCGGACCGATATCTCGAACAATTTTTGTTCGATTCACTTCAAATTGTTGTTGTATATTCAAAGCAATTCACCCCTCGACACTACGTGCAATTTTTTCCTTATTCTTGACTAAAATTTTATTAAGAATTTTAAATTGATTTTGGATATTTCTTTCAACTATTTTATTAAAAAACGCGGCTGTTTTACATCAATCAATTTAAAAAGAAAATACTAGATAGTGTCGAAGCTGTTCGATTTCTTTTTGTATCAGTACTGTATCTTAAAATTGTGGTAGTTATGGACCCGGCCACACAGCTATGACAGAAAAAGACACCTGTGAAAACACTAGGAAGCTGCTATTGTTTTTGAGCAGCTCTGGTGAAATTTACTATGATTTCACTCTACTTCTATCCTAAACATCTTTTTACGCAATACCGATAAGTTGTTAGGTTTTTTTTAAATGCCAAAGTTTCCTCTATTTTTCGGCCTCTAACGTTGTTTATCCCCTTAAGGATTTACAACAAAATAAGTCTTGAAAACAATGTGAAATCTCGCCACTGCTACTTCTAGTATCAGAAAGATTTAACCATGAAATTTTCAATCCGATATAAAGCATGCATCCCATGTCTGTTCAGTAGGTAAATGCAAATTAGTTTCGAGCTGATTAATGGAGTTTAATTTTTATCCTTTTTAGCTTCGTAAATATCTGCATGTTATTTAAAATCTGTAAAAGCCTCATGTATCATTACGTCTCCATAGACACTACCCACCGCATTGTATCTTATCATTTACGAAAAGCTGGCATTTTTCGGTTGTCCTTCGTGGAGCTCGACATCTATTCTCACTCTGCTTAGGAGGTTATATTGACCCTACAGCACTCTCCCTTAAACTCCTTTTTCTATGTTATTTTCAGAAGAACACTACGTTTCTTGCCCTCTCCTCCTCCTGAAGCCAATGTGTAATTAGTGTTATCTGTGCATTCTCCACACCTCAAAATTTTGCGTCTTATTGCAATTTCATCACTATTTGTATCAAAGCAAATTATGCTCCTTTCTGTGAGGATCATCTTGTGCAAATTGTTCAACACTTTGTCTTCATTATATTATACAAATGAAACAATTAGTCATGTAGAGCCTTTACGTCTAGTGCCAAGTCATTAATTATACTCAGGAGAACATGCAACCATGCCATCGCCCCTATTCATTCCCCAAGATCTACATATCTTTCAACATAATTAAGAATGCACACCTGAAAGCTAATCCCCTCAAAACTCCAATCCTTTGTTATTCACATTCTAAATGAATAATATTAAAATAAGAATACTCGAAACGATAAGAGAAAAATATTCCAGCCATTGCACATAATGGCGAATACACTGAATTTTCTATTCGAGCCAATAAACTAGAAAAAACCATTTCCTCGTCTGACTTTCCCCTAATGTTGCACTTCCTCTCGCAATTGTCTAGATTCCTTTTGTAACATTGTTTGTGGGTTTCCCTTTCACTACTGCTTCATGCCTTTGAGTCGGCACTAAGTGCAAGAAATTTCAGTGTTCGTATGTCGTTAAAAGCTTCTGAAGGTGTTTGAGCGACGCCTCCTGAACTATAACGAGTAGTTACTAGTTCTACGAGAGCATAATTGTCGAGCGAAATGCGCCTGAAACTCCCCCGGCAAACTGAGAATGAAAAGCGCAGGGAAAACTTTTGTGAAGTTTTGCTAAAATGTTTAAGGATGTAATTAGATTTTCTGAATGATGTTTCCCTTCCATTTTGCTTTGTGCCACGCTAATACCCCCCGACGTAATTTCCAGTCCTCCATGTTCCGATTTCTTTGGGACTTTGCCTAATGGCTTCCCGAAAAAGAGATTCTTTCCCAATTTCCGACAAACGGCAATCTCCTCGCTCACTCTGTTTACTTCTAAACTCATGCTCGACACCGTTCCGCGTACGGTGGGTACTCCATGCGCCCGCCTGATTCCCACCCCAGACATTTGTGCACCACTAATGCACTTGCGCCGCAAAGAGAGCTTTCGCCTTTTAGGGTAGCCCGTCACTAGAGCAGTAGTAGTCCTGTTTGTATGAAAAGAAAAGGATACAATGGGAAATCCCTTTTCGGCGTTCGGCTTTGGTGTCCCCTTGCTTCTTTCTAACAAAGAGTGCCGCCATCGCTTTTCAGCACACACAAACATCGGCAACAACAACAACCGGGGACCGTACGAGCTCCGGACTGAAAGAACAGCCCAAAAAGTGCGGCGACGTCGACGACATGTTGTCGCTGTTGCTTTGTATCCTTTGCCTTGGCAACCATAAAAGCCCGAAAAAGAGCCTCGACTTGTCCTCGATGGTGTCCTGTGTGTGCAAGTCATTCTCATCTCCCAGACATAGAGCAGTGCCAATGCCAGGCAACCTGTCGCATTCCACTCCATTTGCCTATAGTGTCGATAATTGTTTGCCGTTGATGTCACAGACACGAGACACCGGCCTCCTAGTTGACATTTTGGTGTGACGCGGTGACAAAGTGTGTTGTGTCTTGTGCCGGTTAATCTGTGCTCGGTGCTCGTTTATCATTGATAATTTGGTGTTTGACAACTTAACCGCAGAGGAGGTGATTGACTCGTGATTCGATGACAAGTTTCCTGGATGCCTTGAACCTTTACCTGGCATGTCAAGGACTCCGATTGCCATTATATATTTCAAATTGAATACCGCCATGTGCAAACTCGAGTTTTGATAGACCTTTTTCAAAGAAAACATTTTGTTGGCTGAGTCCCTTTTTTGTATGAGCACCGTTCATCCAATTTGGCAGTTCTTTCCCATAATGCTCGTCATGCTAGTGAAGCGTATCATTGAACAACGTTCGTGTTTCCTACCCAGTGCAATGTTTTTTTCTTTCGCATTGAATTTTCAAAATTAATCTCCTACAAAACGGTAGCACAAAGGATCCGGTTTCATGCATCATCTTCGCCCAGAAAGGTAAGGCAAATCATAATTTCGTGATGAATGATGAAGGCTGTGCTATGATGCTATGTATTGTGCCTGGCTTTCGCTGACGGGGATGTTTGCAAGTAATAATCCCAGTCGCGATGTATGTGCATTCTGCTGGAAAACATTCTCAAAAAGTTTTGTTTCCAAGCCCTTTAGAACAGACAGAACAGATGTTATGTTTTTCCACCATCGAAAAATTGGTTTTGATTATATTTCGATGTCGATTGAAGGCTTGTTTGTGTGGGTCCTGGTGAAATGATGGCTATATGGGGATTGTGATGATGGACATTTCTTTATGGGTGTCAAACAGAGCAGAAAATATAGTAAAATTGCTTTGTGAAATATTAAATTATCTTATGAATGCACATCCAATTGGTATCTTCGCCAAGTCCTAAAATACTGAGATTTCGTCCTTGGAGAAATTTATATGAGCCCAACAATTAGATAACTTTGTAACCTGCGAATATACTTAAGTATCTTCAAACATTCATTGAAACTGAAAAGCTCGGAACTATATCTGAGACAATGATCAGCGTTAAGGGGGTCATCCGCCGAATCCAAATTTTGTTTGGCATCAATATAGATATAGTGCAGAATATATGGGCAAAGTGACTTTTTGATATTCGGAGTCGTTCGGAAAAGCGAAAAAAAAACAGCCTTTACACGGGATGACCCCCTTAATTGAAGAAAAACTCAGCCATTAGTCGGGATAAAGCTTACGGTCGGTTATCTATAATATCTCCTGCTTTTTAGGTTTCAAGTTTAGTTATCCGAGTTTGACCAGAACACTTGGTTAATCCGAAAATCTCGAGTATTTTCAGTTTGATCCTATATCTGTACTCCTGTCACATTCGATGGGTTTGCGGTTCCATCAACCTTTCTATTGCTATTAATGCCATTATGATGGCTATCCATGTACTTAGATTTCTTTTGTCAGAGTCTCAATTTAGATCGGTTCGGAGGTAATGTAATAGGCTGATTGTCAAAAACGATATTCATCTTAACGCACTTGGGGGTATAGACATAATCTGCTTCCTATGCTTACAGATAACCCCAAAAATGATACCTTGTCCCATACAAGTTATTGATAGCGGCAAGTTCGATTTTGCATATGATAAACTCCCCTATAACATAGGACATCAACCCCAACAACGGGTAATCGTTTTCGTTCCTGACAATGTGTTTCAGCTCCACTAGGATTTGAAGAGTTTTGCGTCATTTCATTTTAGCAATGATATTATTGCCATATCTCATTATGTCGCCTTTGTACACTCGCAAAGAAAACAAGCAAGAAAGCAACCTTAACATGATACAAATGGAGCTATATTTCTAAATTTTGGACTAAATACTGAAGACGGATCAAGTGCTTTTATTGCGTAGAATAACATCAGTTTTCGTGCTACCATTAGCATACACAAAGATTAAAAATTGATCAACCTTTTCAATGTTCTGGCCCTTAATGCAAGTAGGAAGAGTGCAATGACCTGTCAGATCGAAAATTTTAGTTTTGTTGGTATTTATCGTCAGTTCGACTCTGCGTGCCTCTTTCTTCAAATACAGAGATCATGATCCATGACTCGCCAATCTCACCATTGTAGTTGAGGTAATTGAGGCAATGCGGCATAGCCCAATAGAGCCCTCCACGTCCTCTAGCCAAGACAACATGCAGGTTGTCACTGACGAGAACACAAATGTCGGTAATAAAATTGAACACTGCCGGATTCTGATTTGGATTTCGAATTCCTCAATGATTCTACGTCGATCAAGCACTTAACGCTATTATGATAACTATTAATTTGTCTGGAGCGCCCCTCCACCGCATATATGTTACTTCCCTATTGACGCCATATCGATGAAAAGCATATGGGGCGGTGTTCTAAAACCAGTTCAATGCCCAACAAAGAATCGAAAGGTATGTGGTCGATGGAGGAGAATCCAGAGCAGACACCAGCCTGCCTGCTGTCAAAAAATTCTCAAGAATTTACTTTAGTGGTTATCTTTGTCGTAATAGGAAATAAACAAATGCCTCTCGAATTGTCCCCTCCAAAACGGGTCCCTTTCCTCGAAATTCAAACGTTCATCCCTTTCTACTTCCTGCGAAATATATCAGATTCCCAGGATTTAGAGTAAGTCCAAGTCCAGTAGCAGCTCTTGAGAGTTCGAGGGGCTCCAAAAATACCATCAAGATAGGCGGTTTTAATCAAAAAGTGCGTTGATGGCGAAGCGAACTTTATTTCTATTTGGAGGAGTAGTCCATCGCCGCATGTCACGCTGACTAGCTATTTCATATGTGTGGCCAATCTTTTTCGAGGTTTGTTTCTGGCCAGTTGAAATCCAACTGTCCTTATAGCAGGCTTTGTACTCGAACAATGTATGGTAACCATTTTTCCCCAACACATGCTCGAGACATTTAAATTCATACAATAGGTTTGTAAAATACAAAAGCATACATTTTTGTCTCTCCTAATGTTGAAAGACTCCTTAAGTTTTTTACATTCTTCAATGTCTTTGTCACGATTAAAATGAAATCAACTTGAGTTACGTTACCTATGTCATTTCGTCATCATCATTTGATATGTAATTCAATTCTAAGATAGGCTAGCAACTTTTTGGCTAAAATTTCTTCCACTTTGGGCAATAGGTTGATGTTATGCGCTTATAGAGATAAGTCGAAGGTCAACTGTCTTGATCTTCCCATTCTTCTAATTCTCCTCCTATTAATGATGATTAAGTGACGGTGGTTAGATCCTTATTTTTGTCGAATATTTCATACAACTCTTGACAATATCTAGCTCACAATTAGTCTACATTCCATGTTGATCCTATTGACCTTCTGCAAAATGTGAGGTATCAGATTAGTACTTTCTAAAGCTGGCCTCAATTCTGCAATTTGATGGAACGGGGGGAGGACAGGGGCTGAAAAGTGGTCATTTCTTTCACGAACCCATTCTCAGAACCTACCGAAAAATCTGAAAAAAATAACAAAAGCTCCGAAATACCCTCTACATCCATATCTGTTCAAATAAAGTTAATAATAGTACTTAGTATAGCCGTAAGTTCTGTCAGCCCGTTCATATCGAATTTCTCTTGGGCCGCACAAATTAGTAACACATCCCCTCTGTGGGTGTTTAAGGCAAAACCTCTGAGCACTCAGACCCTAGCGGTCGATTTTACTCGATTCCCTTGTCTAAGGGAATATTCCGGATTCGTTTATGGTTTCCGTTAGTGGATGTGGTACTACCCACTACAGTTGTAGTACATGAGCACCAAAAATCTGATGTCTGATGTGGAAATATTCGGGCACTCAGATAGAAAATATTCCGTGGATGCCGCTTCCTCATTACAGGATCGATACGTCTCATCTTGGATAATTCATATTCTGAAGATGTGCCCAACTAGTGAATTATGGACAGTTAAAATACCCTTCCCAAGTCTTCCTACTTTTCGACAGAATGAACTTTGCCGTATGTTTGTTTGGTTCTGGCAGGAAAAGTTTGATATGTTTAACAGCATTAAGCTTGTTCCCAGTTTTTGCTAATGCTAATGACCCCCCAATTGTTGGTTCCGGTCCGGGTACCGTGGAAATTGAGCCCTCTTTTGCTAAAGCATCCCAGATTTCATTTCCCTCTACACCACAATAACCGGGTACCCAGAATAGTTCCATCGAATTGAATCTAGAAACAGAGTTCAATCTACATTCCTGAATGATTTTTGAAGTGATCAAAGGATTGCTAAACACCCTCAATGTAGCTTGACTATCGCTAGAGATTGCAATGCGCTTGCCCTTCAATCGCTCGTCAATCCAGATTGTCGCCCTTAGAATCGAATACACATCAGCCTGAAAGACTATTGTATTCGAGAGGTAGGCTCCTGCGCCAGAGCACTGTTCTGTTTTTGAGCCATCGGTTTAGAAGACATTAGTACATCCTGACACGCACTCTTCGGGTTCGTCCCACTTTTCTCTTCATTTCAAGATAACTTTATATTTTCTTCCAATTGAGGTTTGATTTAGGAAATAGCCGAAATTTTAAGTGAAAGATTTGCCTACGGTCCCGAAATACGTATTTGCATACATTACCAAATACTTTTAGCCAATAAAAAGGAAAATATCTCTTCCTCTGTGCCCCCACGTCCATTGTCTCACCATATATCTAATCGAATTAGTCTATGAACTGCTCTCATTGCAGTGTTCTGAATAAACAAATCCAAGGGCTGCAAATTGAGTAATGCATTTAAAGCCGTGCCGGATGTCATGCTCATAGCCCCGCTGATACCCAGACACACAGCGAAAATTATTTTGTTTCACCTTAACCCACCACACTACGCTTCGCTTTCTTGCGTCAGCTTTCTCTGGATATCTCCGCACTTGCTGTTGTATCAACGCCCATGTCCTCATTCCCAAGAAACTTCGCGTTCTTTCGCAGTGCTTTCCGTTGTCGGCGCCTGGGATTCCTCCAAGTTTTACGGTACCCAGGCTGCATGAATCTGATTCCACATACCGGAATTAGACCCGTTGCGTCCGCATCACCAGCTTCCCTTTTCTGGTAGACGCGGAGGAGAAGTTTCCGACAGGCAAGCCTGTAGTCCCTTCTCCTTTGTGGCTGAAGTCTCCTTCTGCTGAGCCTTTCTCTCTCGTTTTTTGAAAGAGTCATGCAACATTAAGGAAGTTGCGGTGCTATCCTTTCTTCCACAGATTTCTCCATGGGGGGAATATGAATCTGATAAGGCATCCAAAATCCGTGCCTCGGCCACGAACTGATTTATCATAATTGCGGGGGGTTTCGATGGCTGTGACTTCTTACGTTTTCGCGTAAACATCGTGATATTCTCTTTACCGACGAGAAAATCTTTACAATCGAAGAAAAAGTTAATAAACAAAACTATAGGGCATGCGCCTGAAGTTGTTGCAAATCGAATAAGAAAATGCCATGAGGCCTGCGAGGTCACCACCCCATTAGCGTAATGGTCTGTTGGGGAGTTTCTTACTTTGGGGCTACCGATATTGATTTCTGCGAAGCTGGCGTAAAAAGGAATTAAAGCGTGTACCAAACCATGTTAAAAGAGGTTGTTGAACCCTTTAACGATAATTTATTCACCGGGACGAATTGATGCTTTGAACGAAATTCAGCACCGGCGCACAAAACCAAACGAATCCAAACGAATAGCTGACAGAGCACGTTCACGATTTCATCCCCGTAATCCCGAATTGAATCCCCTAAAGTAACGGCTGTGGAACAAGCTTGAGCAGATTGCTTGCCTAAGTCGACATACAACTTTAAGTAGTTTGAAAGCGCGTTTAGTGAAGGTTACAAATGCGCTCCGCAATGTCCGTGGAGCAGAGACTTCAAGCTTGTATAAACGCGGGGAGCGGTTATTTTGAAAGATTTTTTTAATGAAATGTCTATATAGTTTTGTCTTTTCTGTATTAATTGCGAAGAATCTACTCTATTAGTTGGTGAGAAATAAAGATTTGTGTGACTGACAGAATTTGTTTTTATACTGCGTATATTACTATCATTTTTAGTAATTGACTGTAACACCACCCTTAAGTTCATTCTAGAAACATGAAACATAAAAATGCAATAATATAGACTATAATATAAACCATGAGCTTATCAAGTTTGGTGGAAATCGCACTATTACTAACAAAGTTGTAATAGGTCAACGTTGTCACTTCAGTGCAAATTCTAAGACTTTGAGTGTCAATATCACGCTAAAGCGAGTATTCCGACAAAATATATGTATATACATTAGACGCTAGGCACAAGTGGAACAAATATCCACCTTAATATTTTTATATAAGAAATGCACAAAGCCTTTCATACCTGAAGCGTCATTTTTCTGGTTTCCCGAATTGTTTATTGATAATGAATAATGGTATAATTTGATGATTTAATCAAGAATTTCATGAAACCCCAGAACTTTATTAATTGTTGGCTCTTGATGATATTTATTACAGTTTTGATTTTTCACTATTTTCTAAGTTCATCTTGTAATATTACTCGTAAAGTTGTCATTTTCATTTTTTCCAATTCCTCGTTGAAATGTTCTTATTTCCTTGAATATTTTGTTAGCTACTCGTCGAAGGTTATTTCATAATTCTCTCTTCCTCCTTGTTCCTCCTTTCGCCTGGGTTATTTGTACATTACTTGTGCGTTTTGTTGTTGATAATAAGCGCTTTCTGATATTCACCGTCGAGTCAGTTATGATATTTATCCAACCACTTCTGACATATTTTGATCGAGTGTTTTAGATCATATCAGATGTTAATGAGCCGGCTTCTAAGTTCTTCTTCCGTTATTGCCTCATGTTTTAATTTTCTGGAGATGTCGTTGTCATTTCCTAAGTGGACTTGTATGGAAAGCATGACGATATTCCACAGTCTCCTTCTGCTGCTTTGCGGCTTTCTCATACTGGAGTGATGTTCGCTTGCTATGTTCTCTACCTTTTCTTCTTGTCATCTATCTTGAATTTCCACTCCTTTATAACGAATCCACTTCGAAATTTTCGAATTTGACTTTTGCATATTTCGCAATCCAAGAAAAGAGGGAGGGGGGGTGGTATAGCGCGTCAACCAGACATACGCGGTTCACTAAAGTCTCTTTATTTCCCTCTGGACTTCCGGAGATGCCTACAGGGTTCGGCGCGAAGTGCAAGAAACTACTCTGATTTCGGAAAACCTTATCTATATTTTAAGCCTTCTGTGGTATTTTAACTAAAGTTCCGCCCTATTCTTACACTCTGAGTCCCAGTTAATAGTCGTTTCTGTGAATTTTCCAAACCATCTCTCAAAACTCCTTTAACTCTGTGTACGTTGTCGATCTCATATGCTTGTTGTCTTTTGTTAACTCCTTTGCTTGTACTTCTTATCAATATCGTAATAGACTCTTTCAATATTAATTTGATTATTTTCTGCTATAAGTTCTTTAGCAATACGCTTCTACGAACAATGTTGTCAAAAAGTAGTATAGGTCCCAAGACGAAAGCGTGTGGGAATGCCTTGAGAGACTGAATACACTCGGCTCGTCCAACAAGCTCTGGATACTTTGGGTTAAAGGCCATGTTGAGTTGAACGAATCTGTATAAAACCCACATTTAACAATAACAAGGGACTACGGATTATCCAACTACCAGCGTAAATAGTCATTCGAACTACCGGATTTGCGTGGAAAGAGATCCACAGACACAGGTGTTTTTCCTGAGGTGACTACTTTCAACCAAATTCCTCACGCGCTAATTGAACGCCACAACTCAACCTAAATGTCAGAATACATAGGAGGGTGAGTATATACAATGATCATCTCGTTGGCGTGGTACTTCTCGCTCTCGCAATTATATGGGAATAAATCACAATTTAAAGTCCGGCTGACGCTGACAACGGAACGGAATAATGCTGTATTCCATAGCAATCCAACAATCTCAAAGAATTCGACTTTATAAAAAAAAAGAAAATAACAGGTCTGTGAGCACGAGAAGTAATGGGAACAAGTTTTATTAGCAAACCTAGACAAAGATAAGTGCAAATTGGAGTAATAGGCTGAGTACTTTGATGAACTCCTCAACACAAAGAATATTGGCGAGTTAGAGGTATACAAATACTGCCACCACCAACAACCAAGAAACGGTCCATACATCAGCTTAAGAATGCAGAATCAAGTCGCCAGGAGCCGATGAAATTACAGCCGAACTGGTTAAATATGAAGATGACCAACTAAACCAAGCAATTAATCAACTTATGCTCAAGATCACAGACAGCGAATCAATGCCTGATAACTGGTAACGAGACAGGAGGAAATATCACTCGGTAGAGTATTTAAAGGGGTATTAAGTTGTTGAACACCATCTATAAGATATTCTTCGCTATCCTGCTATGTCAAATAGACAAATTCGTCGAGAATATAATACAAACATACCAAAGATGGTTAACTCCAGGCGAATCAACAACAAATCAGACTTTCTCTCTATGACAATTTATTGAAAACAGTTGGAATATGGTCAATGGTTGCCTCATCTTTTCGTCGACTACAAGGCTCTCTATGATAGCATTTCCAGGGTAAAATAGTATATAACCATGACGAAATTTCATACCCCAACAAAATCAACAAGAACGATTAGGCTGATGCTGGCCAATGTACGATGCCACATAACAGTAGGAGGATCACTCTCCAAACTTTTCACCAGGTATCCGCTGAAATGTGTACAAAAGGCAGTGTTCTTTCTAAGTCCATCCAACTGTTGAAAATACTAACTAATGAGAAGAACTAACAGGCAGATGGCACGAGATTTTGCCCACGTTAATGAAAACAATACGAACTACATAGTGCCAAAGTCAACAACGACATCAAATAGCACTGATCAACTGAACACAATAAAGATAGAACGCTTCATCTTTGAAACATTTGAGAATCTCTTCTATCAAAGGTTGAAAATCGTTACTGATAACAACTTTAATGACGAAATCCGTGCACGCTTGTTGGCAGCCAATAGACCCTATTTCAGCTTACAAAAACTGTTCCGCTGGAAACGTCCTACCTTAAGGTTCAAGCCAGTAATGTACAAGACAATAACCTTGCTAGATATTTTCCTCGAAGTCAAAATCGTTTCTTTGTGAATAAAATCGGGCCCAATAAGCTACGATGAGCGGTTGATCTAAACCGTGTGGGTGAGAATGGTTCGCTTCGGAATGTCTATAGGGGCAATATATATGATAAAAAAGAAAGTAGCAAACCCTGCCATGATAAGATGCTGCTAAGGATATCGAATTGGTGGAGCTCGGCGCAAAACCGCGAATTTCTTATTAAGGCTGGCCTAGAACGGATACCAGTTGTTGTGCCGTTGATGATAATGAATGTTGTCAATTAAAGTTTCAATGCTAAAACTTTAAATGGTTTATTAAAAATCAAGAAATACACATCTTCAGCAGTTGTCGAATACTTCTAAATTCATTTAACAAATCTTCAAATGTATCCGCCATCTATAAGTTAATTTTAGCTTATAGTTTTAAAATGAGCACCATCACCCACCAACTAGCTTTTTCTAGACTTGCTTGACAATTGAATGACCCTAATAATAATGGGGGTGAGTAGTATTTTTTTATGCGCCAGTTAATTCAAATGTCTATCATCGCGAATATTCAACTACTATTTACAGTTATATTATCAGAGTTACCTAGAATGCGACGAAGTGCTTCAGAATCTTGGACTAGTGTGTCACAACCAACAAGTTAGTGCATCTTAGCACCTGCTCTGAATTGCTAACCTAGAAAATACAATTCCCATTCAAAAGTTATATATTTTATCTGGCAATATATTCTACCCCCTAGCAGACACTGTAACATACATCCTTTTATTGGTGCGTACCCCGAAATGTACTTCTCAGACTTAATTGTCATATAGCTACTTCAACATATTATAGCCGAGTTTGTTCACGAGGGACTCTTTGCAAATTCTTAAGGGCATTCCAGGTAGTCGTTTTAAAATTGTATGAGCCATTTCTCCGCGCACCCACAGAACCATCCTTAGACTTAGTTTACCAAAGCAAAACACTGTTAGGATGTGTACTATGTATACTACATCTAATCCTGCTTTTAAAACTCCACCAACTACCAATAACTGACATAAACTTCGTAATGAACGCTATTACCCAATTGAGTTAGTCTTCATTTCTTTTCATTCAATTCCTAAGTACAAAACTTTTATAGTAGGCATAGAAAAGTTTATCAAATTGTCACTAAATAGAGTGAACAGTTTAATCCTTCCGCTGAAAGAATGAATGAAACAGTTGCTCAGCATATTCATTAGAAAGCTAACCATAATCCAAGCGTCGAGGCTTGAAAACTAAAGGCAAACACTACAACTCCTGCGAAGTAGGTCATACCTGTAGGTTCATTCCGCACATTTTCTTTTTGTTAGCTCCGCAGGCTTGCTGGAAATCTGTTTACGCTAAAAGGATTAAGCAAACAACTTGAATAGGACCAAGTAGATTTAACTCTGTGATAATATCGTCCAACCGATGTCATACAATGGCTTCTTCGCAGCAAAACTTCGCCTCATCTTTTCACTAGATTGTGCTGATTTTGCAGTTTTTTACAATTAAAATTCAATTATTTTCGACTTAAAAATTTGCTGGTCGATTTGGAACTCCTTAATTATAATCCACTTACCTGTTAACAATGCATACTCTACTCCTTGCAGAATCAATTCAGTTACTCCTCATCCGAACAGGGTGGTTGGGTAGCACAACGCCATACCAAGAGCTGTTACAAACACCACTCACAGCATACGTAACGTATGTATAGGACAGGGTGAACTTTCTAAAACGAGCCCGTTCCTTTTCATCGCACCCATTCACAAACCGTTCAAAGGATTCATCAAGTCACCGTATCGAACATCTTCGGGCATTTTTGGGCTGTTGCATTCAATTGTGCGCCACAATGGCCGCTTATCTGAACGCTGTCCCCTCCATAGAAAGGGAAACGTGAACGAACGGCGGCGCTTTGTAGTGAGCAGCATTGGTCGATTGCACCGACCAATCGCAAACAGCTTCAAGATGGCCGCTTTGATTATTTCCCTGCTTACGACAGTGCTTTTGGTTTGCTGCTTTGGGTAGAATCGTGCACGGAGAGTACGTTCGGGGCGAACGAAAAATGGGTAAACGAAAGCGAGCATGGAAAGGCGGGTGAATGGGAGAATGGCGGCGACTGATGGCTTTTATCGTAGCCTCGAGCACAATGCAAAGATTACGAGCGAAACGATACGACGAATTGCTCGGATTCTTCGGGAGTTGCTCGCTGCCTTTGCTCCTTTTTAACTTTCAAGTATACGTGTGCCGGCCTGTGTGGAGGGTCCTTCAGCGACTTGATGCATAGTTGAGAAATAAGGAGATTTCTTGAATATTAAGTCATTTCACGAGAAATCCGCATTCTGCATTTTACAATTAAAATCAATGGGAACGGCAACTTGTAAGAAATAAAGACTTAGGACGATCCGGAGATTGGAAGTTTGTTTGCAGGACGTCTTTCCCGTTTGTCGGATTCAAAGCAATTAGAGGAGATTACGTACAGAATGCTGACAAAAGGGAAGTCTTTGTGTCGAGAAAGCATTTTGTAATTGATGCTCAAGAAGGATACTCTCGATAAAATCTTGCTCTCTTATTAAAGTTGAATGTTTCTATGGGAATTCGGAATGCGGCAGTAACTTACTATTTTGTTGCTGCAACTACGCAAAGTGGAACTTGATTTTTAGCAAATAGTGAACTTTCTCAAACCAAATATGATGGGAAACGTATCTGAAAATAATACTCAATTAAAAATGCAATTTTTTCGTAATGCGGTAGTGGTTGCAAACGCTAGAAAGCTACTAGAGTGCAATCTAGATCATCGGTCTGTGACTGTTGTCTTTAATTTAAATATTCGCTGGTTAATATGTTTCACTACAATAGGTAGTAGTCGGTCCCAAGCCCGGTTGGGGAGCTGAATGGCTTCAGTCTGAATGGCTGTATGCCACCGCAGCGTCTCAGGGGGTAGATCAGAAAAGTGCAGGAACTTTGAATTCTTACAGATTGCTCACTGAGGAAGCTATCACCACACCTGGTGGGTCTAAAATGCAAATTAATCTAATGTGAGGTCCGGTACGGATAACCGGCCTGAGTCATTTGACTTGGTGACTGGATCGGGCTCCAATAAGGGCCAGCACGGCGCCGAAGCCGCTAGTCGTGAGGCGGTTCGACGTCTAGACGCCACGACGACCAGGAGCATTGTTGCGCTTGCTGCAGCTGTTTCGCCACAATCTGGGGCGAACACTTCAGCAAATGGACTGAGGAAATGAACCTCTTTATCATCCGCTCCTATTATAATATAACGGCGAGGGCGGGTAAGAAAATCAAAGCAGCAGCGAACAAGGCTGCAGCTGGAATCTCGGCGTTGAGTAGGCTAATGGGAAACATTGGGGGTCCTACGTCTAGGAGGTGACGCCTCCTGATAAGTTCAACGCAGTCTGTCCCGCTCTACGGCGCAGAGGTATGAGCCGACGCTCTTTGCATGGGGGTATATCGTAAACGTCTCGCGCAAGTACAGAGACGGGGAGCTTTACGGGTGGCGTCTGCGTACCGCACTGTCTCTGAATCGGCCGTGATGGTGATCGCAGGAGCGATTCCCGTTGTCTTTCTGTCTAAGGAGCGTCAAACCATATACAAGCGCAAGGGAGGTTGTTGCTCGTGAAGAACGTCAACGCACCCTAGACGAGTGGCATCATCCCTTGGCAAAATGAAACTAGAGGCAGATGGACAGCGCGGCTCATTGCAACTTAGGTGCGTGGCTGAATAGGAAGCATGGTAAGATTGACTATTTCCTTGCCCAATTATTAAGTGGTCATGGAGGTTTTCAGTTTTACCGGCACAAGATTGGAAAGACGCGATCTCCGGATTGTGGTTTTGCAATGGAGTTGTGGACGACGCCCATCACACTTTTTGACAGGTGGAGCCGTGTTGCCCAGTACGTTCGAGTCTTTCTCGCTGCTAAGAAAATAGAGCTCGACCGGTGGACGAGAAGGATGGCAAGGGGTGCCTTGAACTGACAGTTCACTTCCTCCTGTCCGCTCCCGTTGGTGAAAGGAATTCCCTGATTTGAAGGCTCCGCAAGGCGAGAGCTCGGGGCCTAGCCCAAAGTAATGTGACAAACGGTTCCAGGCTAGCTCCCTGACAATGGAGAGGTGTTTAGTTGGTACTCCGACGACGTACCGAACCGGAAGTCCAACACTGTGTGCATAAATGCATTCACCATTACCGCTCACTACCTCAGTGAAAGTAGTATGTGCAATATTCCATTGAAAAAATTTTCTTTTAAAAATTACGACAAGTTCAAGCTTGTGTGCTTTTCATGGAATTCAATACATCGAAAAGGAGCTACGAAAAAGGGAGATAAGAAACAAAAAGGATTTAAAATATCACATAAAGGATGTTTAGAGCTCTATTTGTGCGGAAGTCGCCAAGAAGTTTGTAGGGTCGAAGAAAAGAAGACTTCTCGTAGTTGTAAAAGCTAATGATCAACACACCAAATACTAATTTACCCAATTGTTGACATAAATCTATTTTCTTTTTATTAAATTTGAAATATCTAACTTTTTTTGGCTGTGCAAAACACAAATTTTTTGGTTTTATCACTATTTTAAAATAGACACATAAAGAATGTTGGTTTTCTTTCAAGAATTTATTTAAAAAATATCATCGAGCTTTCGAGATATTTGCTTTTAAATTGTAACTGTTCAACTTTTTAATTGGTTCACTGTACATGCAGAATATTAAACAACCAAATATAAACAAGTCGGGAAACTGGAAGCTGGACACTTCAGGTACCCAAGCTTTTGTGTATTTCTTATATAAAGACATTTGAGAGTGCATTTGTCCCGTTAATACGTATCACGTAATATATGCATATATTATGTGAGAGTATCCACTTTCGGGTGACATTGACATTCATTCATCCTATAGTGTACTACTGTAGTGTACCGTTACGGTCTTGAATGATGTGCTCTAATACACTTCAAGGCCCTGATCCAATGTGGAAATAAGACCCTCACATCTTTTGACCAGCACGTATCATAAAAGACAAGCACTGCATTGATTTCGGCTGCCTCGCTTAACCCTATATTTCGTCTAGCACCAGCAATATCCACACATCAATTAGCAGTCGAACGATAACATTACGTATCAAATTAAAACAAAGAATCTGCATCCACCTATTCACTTGCACCCGAAATAATTTTCCTAGCCGAAAACGAGCCCAAAGCCAACACAAAGTCAGCCCAAAGCAACCCAAGAAAACAAGTCATTATTATCATCAACGGCGCAACAACCAGTATCCCGTCTAGGCCAGCCTTAATAAGGAACTCCAGACATCCCGGTTTTGCACCGAGGTCCATCAATTCGATATCCCTAAAAGCTGTCTGGCGTCCTGACCTACGCTTTCGCTCCATCTTAGACAGGGTCTGCCTCGTTTTCTTTTTCTACCAAAGATATTGCCTTAGACTTTCCGGACTGGATCATCTTCATCCATATGGATCAAGTGACCCGCCCACCGTAACCTATTGAGCCGGATTTTATCCACAACCGGACGGTCATGGTATCGCTCATAGATTTCGTAGTTATGTAGGCTACGGAATCGTCCATCCTCATGTAGGAGGCCAAAAATTCTTCGGAAGATTCTTGTCTCAAACGCGGCGCAATTCTTCTTGCTAAGAACCCAAGTCTTCGAGAAATACATGAGGACTGGCAAGATCATTGTCTTGTACAGTAAGAGCTTTGACCCTATGGTGAGACGTTTGGAGCGGAACAGTTTCTGTAAACTGAAATAGGCTCTGTTGGCTGACAACAACCGTGCGCGGATTTCCTCATCGTAACTGCTATCGATTGTGATTTTCGACCCTAGATACGAGAAATTATCAACGGCCTCAATGTTGTATTCTCCTATCCTTATTCTTCCTATAGTAACCTTAACAAAAATAGACTCACAAGCGATGCTCACCGTCGGCATCAGCTCGGCACTCGACAACTGCCGCCGTCACTTATGCTACGAAGAACTGTGATGTTTTCTGATTTGACATTACATTGCAAAACATTGCTTTTCAGTTAGGTAATATCATCATTTTTGTAATGCGATGATGATGATAATAGGGGATGCGGTGATGCAAGGTAGCGCGATGATGAAAGGTGATGCGATGATGCTGGGTGATGTTGTAATGTTTGGTGATATTTTGATCGTGCTCGTTGATGGTAATATGATATTACACTTATTAGGTAATATCACTTGTAATATTACATACATTATCTAGCGATCTCTATAAAACATTTTATGACCTGATGAGTGCAAAATTGTTTTGTATGCGGGCAGAGGGTCCCGCAACTACGTAAAGTGCCCACCTCATTTCGGTTTTGAACCCACGTATACATTAAAAACGATTAAGCACGGATCTATCATAGCATTATGATGGGGGATTGCTTTCCATTCTATGGTGTAGGTCAGGAGGAAATTTCATCAAGATGATGGCCCGAAACATACCAGCAAAAATGAAAAAAGTGTTTTGAGGATAATAGAGTGTAGTTGTTAAAGTGGGCAGCCTCAACCCTATTAAAAACATATGGGCTGATGTTAAGGATGTCATTAGTGTTGCAAAACCTAAGAACAACAACGACCTTTGTACATGGTTTAAGAATCATGGAGTGTCATTTGTTCAGAGCGATGCCAACTAATTCCCAATTCCTTCTTAATTCTGGCAATCGATGGTTTTTTTTCGGTCGTGGCAATCCTTTCAATACGTTCATAATTGCAACTGATATATTGTTGGTTTCCTTGCCCTTCTCAGAAATTTATGTATCCTTCTTGAAAATATAAGCCATCGTACTCTGGATTTCATATTACCTAGATTAGATTTCTCCAAGCTATTAATCGCTCCTAATGGCAAACGATTTTTTTTAAAAGGAAGCCTGGAAAGCAATAGCCGCCAACCTCCAAGATCAATTTGATATTCATTTATGAGTAATGGTTTCTTTCACAAACTCAAATCACAAGGAAATAATTTCTAACAAATAGTTATTAGTTTATTTCTTCATGAATAACAATTTAATTACAATTAATCCTTTTTTCCAGGCCTTGTCATATGCCTTCCGATGATTTTATAAACTCTTCATTGTTTCCACGACTATATAGTTAATTTGAAACCCTAATTGTGTAATAAAATTGTTTTTTTAAATATCGTACGTCCAGAACATGGTATACATAAATAATTACTTAATTCATTAATAAATCACATAAAATATGTGATATGATTGCCAGTAATGAGGATTAATAATATTTAATTGCAATAAAAATATTGACAATGAACAATCAATAATTGGATATTACTCGTTGTAAAGAATAAAAACGATTTAAGCAGTGACTATGAATCATAAATTCACTAAGGCAAAGGATAAAATAAAAATTGAATAAGTAATCAGGAAAAAGGACAAACACGTCGCTTTCAAACAAAAAGCAGAGGAGCAGGACTGCATCCAGTTGGCATGAGCCATACTCCAAAATATTCTGACGATGAATGTAGTGGACCTCGGCCACGAGTCCCAGGTGGAGAAAGTCGCATTACAAAGGTACATATTTCCTTTTTTCGATTAATATTATCAATTTATTTATTATAACTATCTTGTATTGGTTATGCACAATTTGGTAGTTTGAAAAAAGGTCAATTAATGTAACTTTAAAGCCTATGAATTGTAGGGTTCAAGAGTAGTGAGAATAGAGGGAAGAAGACTTTGATGATATATTGTGTAATATATATATATCTGCTTCGCATGTGGATAATAATAGGTTAAGGGGGTCAGATTATAGTATTAAACACATGACAAGTCACGTGCTAGATTTATGTCGATCGCCGTAATAAAGCTCGTATTTATCGGTCCGAATGATGTTCGTATCACTTCGCTAGAACGACAAGAATTGAAGCCAAGGATGTGCATGTGTTTCTTGAAGAAACCTAAGATTTATGGACTAGGTTAGATTAATGGCCAGTTAAGGTTTTATTGCTAAAAATCGCATTCTACTTTTTAAATGCGTTTTTCTCGACACAGCATGTTGAAAATCGGCTGCCACCATAACCCAAAATCTATCCAACCGAATTCTTTGAAATTTTCACGTCTTATTCAGAACATTTTTCTAAGCTCCGCAAAACTAGGATAATTGCGATTCATTCAGTAGTTTTTTTTTATTCATTGAAGGAGCCGTGAAATACACCGAAATTCACAAAAAAAAAGTTTAACACGGCACCAAAAATTTAGCTTTTAATATTTTTTAATAATCCTAGTTTGCGGACTGTAGTTAAGTCTGTACATTAAAATGCTGTTTATTTTTTTCTTTAAGATAATTGTAGCGCCCTCTAGCGTGGCAGCAGAAAAACACCTTTTTTGGAGATGGGTGTATAAATTGCTCTGTATTTCAATAATGAACTATGCGATCGGGTTGCAAAAATTACTATGCATGCTCAAGATATTAATAAATCTATGGTGATTCGATTTGTATTTGCATCTTTATCCAATTCTTCACAAAAATTTTTTTAAAAAAGCGAAAAAACGACCTTCACACAAGATGACCCTTTCTCAAGTGTAAAAATAATATTTTTCAAACAACGCTATTGGAAATTTTGATAATTGTTCAGACTGATTGAAACTAAATAAACTTTGAACTAATAGCTGGTGATTTATCATCTATTGGACTCCAGTCCAACTTGCACAATGATACGAAACCAAACGCCTTCATGTCAAAGTTGCGAAATTCCGAGTTGGGAGTTTTACGACACACATCCTGTTCTCTCTGCCTAAAATTAAATACTTTTTTTTAAAAAAATCAAATAATTTTTCATGGACAGCATGGGGATAATGGCAGTTATCTTTCTAAATATTGCTTGTTTGTTCGTTGTATATGTGGTTACCATGAAACCCCCATAGCACGTCATCCATGACTAGGCGGAGTCCAGGATCTAAACTAAACCTAAATTCTGTCACGACTTTTTTATGCTACTTATATCTTGAGCAACCCACCCGTCGCCCTTTGACATAGCTAGTGAAGGAATTTTCATCGTTTTTAATGGATGATCCTTTCACCGCTGGTTTCAGCTTCCAATCAAGACATATAACCCGTACGTCAACGGAACTTTACGTTCAAACCTTCGTTTTCTTCCCAGTTTTGCGATTGCGTATTCCAATTTGAGGAACCAGCAGCATCTAAATTTAAATTTTTTTTTATTTAATTTATTTTTATAAAATTATTATAAAAGCCTCGTTGAATATTGCAGTTGTTAAAGAACAGAAAATACTACTTTTAGGAAAATTGGACTACGAATTTCCAGAAATTTAAAGTTCCGCAAAATTATGAAACAAAGAAGTTAGTATAACATCAGAGTTTTGCTAATTACACTTCAACTACATTCTAATTACGAATGTTGTCAACTGGGTTGCGGAAAACAGATTTTAGAGGTTTGCCAAAAATACCAAGGTGGTATTTAATAATTTAAAACTTAACCTGGAATCTGTTAGAGCATTTCATTTCTAGGCCATGACGGTACACTAGGAGGCAACATGGCCAGCTTTGCGGTTGCTAGGATTATTATCCTGATTTCATTTATTTCCTTCCAAACTATGATATAAATCGGTCTGCCGCCAGCGAAATTTGAACCCTGGCCTTAGTGCTCTAACTGTCAGTTAAGGTTACAAATTTTTATAGATGACTGTGTTCTAATTGCAATAACTTTATGGGATTATGGTTTATTTGATGCACAATTTATCATCTCTCCCTTCTGTTTATATGCATAGTGTATTCATAAAGTATATCTAATTCGACGCAACATTTAAACCGCATATACCAATCGATAAATTCCAAATTCAAAATTATTGTTCACGCTGTACACGCCACATTTATTTCAAAAATATATAGCATGTTTGTAGTATACAGGATGTGTGGAAGATAATGCAATCACATTTTTTAAAGGTGCTTATTGGGGTTATCGTTAGAAATGTTTAATATTTATCGAAGAAACACCATTGGTCTTCTGCACATGTTTTTCACCGCCGCTGCCACCCACGGAGTGTATTATGTCGTGTGGCAATAAAAGTATTTCGCTCAATACTCCTAGAGGTGCGGAGGAGTGTTCACTGCCTGACCTTGAAGCACGAACTTTTTGTGAACCATACCTTGTACTTGATTACTTAAAGTAATCAACGAGCCTCAAAATTTGAAACTTTGGCGTTTTTACGTCGGATTATACTCGAACATCCACGTTTCATCATCGGTAGTTACTTTGTTCAAATAATTCGGTTTCCTGGTGTTCATTATGGTCATCAGTCAAAAGTTTTTGAACCAAGATGGCACACATTTTTCTCATGTTCAAACTATTGGTGTTGTTTTCAGAAGGCCAGTAGTCTCAGTAATTATCCGGGAACTCAATTTCGTTAACTTTAGCACAAAATTGATTCGCTTAATATATCACGATTGACGAATTCATTGCAGTTGATGACACCGTACAGAGCTTTACCAAGATAGCACTTCTCCCATTCAAATTGCTCTTTTCGGGCTTACCGAAGCACCGCTGTAAAGCCTCAAATTCCCCCCACCGAATTCATTCGGTAGAAATGTACTACTACCTGTAACCAGTAAGAAACGCCACTACAAAAATAATAGCATTACTTTACAAAAAACCAGTATACCATCATAGTAGCAGCCTCCTCCTCAGTCAAACGGCCTCCTCCTGTTTCGAAAGGTTTAGTTTTGCATGACTCTAGATATGACCAATGTTGTTCTCCATTTGGTAGGCTGTTGTAGTTTTATTGCCATAAAGCAGCAGCTTCAGAGATGCAGACAAAAGTCTAAGGGGTTAAATTGTATGATCTAAGCGGCCATTTCACATTGGCTTTTATAGAAACAACGTGTTCTGAAAATTTTTCTTGCAACAATTGAAATGAGGTGCCTGATGTATAACGTGTCACGCCGTCTGGCAGGAACCACATATCGTCCAGAATCATGCCATTAACGGAAATATCGTCTGCCACTAGTAGGCCTCGTTGGATCATTTTTGTTTTAAAAAATGTATGGCCTAACCAAGTCGCCTGACCAACATCCACACCAAACTGCGGCTCTTGATACACCTATGGATTACCCTTCCTCAAATGTGGAAATTTCGTTAGTTCGCTGGGGATTTTTTCGCCGGAATTTGGATCCTTTTCAACAAAAATTGAGATCACAAAAGTAAACGTTCACGACTAGGAATAGAAAGGTGGAAGCTTACAACCACAGCCAGCCTCAATATTCTCGTTTAACCATGCATTTCGACATTGTTCAGGTGGTGTTCAATCAGAAATCGGCACATTGAATTGTTTGCTCGATTGGACGATCATTTCGACGATAAAAATGAATTTTTATAAAAAAAAATTTCAATTTCAATGGTGTAGTGACTGAAATTGCGACTATGACGGGATGGAAACATCCCAGAATGATAGCTTTTCCACTTGAAACTTTGGAGTAATGTCTTGTCAAAGATCGCACCTCACTATTGGAAATCCCTGTACTAGATCATTTCAGACACTTCTTTGAAAAGTGCTATATGTGCGAACCACGCAGCAGGCAATCAGCCTCAAGCTTATAAGGATTTATCTGAAGAAGCTTATAACAGGAAGCCCCACTAGAGGGTTTCTGGTACCCACAATATTACTCTCTCGTTTCTCTGTCGTTCAATGCAAAGGGTATGCATAGAGTTAGGTTTCACCTAAGCAGTGTGGTTCTGATTGTTGTCAAAAAAGAACGTCGAAAGGGTTCACACAAGGACTCGCGTGAAACACTGAAAGCCTAATTTCATCAATCTCATAAAGTTGCTTTGTGTTTTGAAATTGTAGATTATACTGTTCAATTTGTTATTTATACTTTCGAGCTTCTGCTTCCTGCATCCATCATTGTCCTTGTGGATCGACCTTTTCCGAAATTCCCTTCTCTTAGCTAGTGGCAGCTTCGTATTGACGGCAGAAGAGAGACAAGAGATGGAGTTTTTTTAAGGTTTTGTGTGAAACAAAACTTTATTAAAATCTAATTCGAGAAATTGGCCATTTCTTTCACGGATCCATTCTCAGAGCCTATCCACTCGGAGAATCTGGAAAAAATCACTCACTTTCAGTACAGAAGATCGGCGAAGTTGTTCATGTATTACTGTTTGACGCTAGAATATTTATTTATTTTTTTAACGGACAATAAACAGAGAAAACTCCAATTACTTATTGTCCTCAGGAGGAGGAGAAAGCTACTTAATGAAGAAAAATTTAAATGACCAAGCTTTTGTGAGAAGTAACTTCGGCAAAGTCTAGAAATCGGGAAATGGAAGTGGACTTCAAGCTCTGCGAAGGGCACGTTGAAAGTGTCTGCGTTATGTGGACTATAAGGCGCAGGACGACAGGTGATGTCGTTAGAGGCGGTGCAGTCCATCAGACCCGAAGAAAGTTTAAAAAATGTGCATAAATCCAAATAGGATCTACGCTGTTGTAGGTAAGGAACCTTCAGAAAACAGAGGCAGGAAAGGTAGTCCACACGAAGAAGAAGAGAGAACGGGCGAATTTTTCAAGGGCAAGGCAATCACAGTTACGGAAAGATGACCAGATCACGGAGCAGTTCTCGAGGGTATTCCTCACGAGGGAATTGAAGAAAGCTAAGTAGGGTTTAATGGATTCAAAATCAGAGGAGGAGCGAAGTATAAAGCCTGATAATTTTTCTGCTCGATTGGTGATTTCGAGACAATAGGTGTCGAAATTGTTTCCGGGGTTTTGGGTTTAGGTATAATAAGCAATGTCCGCTAAGAAAGTAGGAGAAGGAAGAGGGTGACGATTTAAGCGAGTAGCACGTAGAGTGACACCTTCTGACGTTTAGCACTAATCCGTTTACAGAGCATCAGAGTGTTTAGACTACATTGAAGGGAAACAAAGTCCATAGGCGACGATATAGCGGAAAACAGCTTAAGGTCGTCGGCGTAGAGCAAACAGAGATAAGTAAGGAGGGGGGATGGTCGTTGATAAAAAATAAAAATTATTTAGACATTTAGCAACCAAGTTGATAAAGTCAAGCAAGTTGGAGGCAGTGGAAATACGCTTAACAAAGCCGTGTTGCTCTTTCACCATGTAGTGGTCAAAGTGGGCGGGCAACCAATCGCTGACATATCTTTCCAAGATTTTCGAACAGGAGGAGAGGAGGGAAATGGGACAGGAATACAGGCTGAGGAAAAGTGACGGCAGAGTGAATCACAAGGAGTTGAGCAGAGTTTGCTGAAGAGCCAGAGAATTTAATGGACGAAGGGGATAGCTGGGCAGGGCAACGGTAGTTGCGCATGTGTGACCAGAAAAGTTTAAAGGGTAAGAGCTTAAGGTCTTAGGAGAGGAGAGGATGTAACAGTGAAGAAGATCAGATAAAGTGGTATAGAAGATGTTGAATGCTTGGTCACACGTTAATAGAGAGAGGGGGGGAATCCAGTTGATTGCCACCATGGCTGAGTTCAGGCCTTCGAAGTTCGCCTTACGAAAGTTGAACTTGGTAGGCTGGCGCGCGACAGGGGAGCGGAGTCGAGATATCTGAGCATTGAGCTCGAGATCAGGATGATGGGCGTCAGGGGCAACGTAAGAGGGGGCATGAGGGAATTGAGAAAGGCAACACACTGGAAAATTAGAACAAAATCAAAGTCCAAACTGAGTGGTTTCTAGAAAGGTTAAATTGGAGGGTGGCACAGGTGTACTTGAAAGTGGATAAAGGAATGGAAGTGTGGGTGGAGTTATTAGAAACGGAGGGAAGGCTGGGAGCAGTAGGCCAGTAAAGCATAGGAAGATTAAAGCCAGAGAATAAAAGGATATGAGGGGAGAAAAACGATTAGGACTTCTGATAATCTGTTAAAGAAATTCTCGTACAGAAAAGGGGGACTGAAACGGGGAAAATATACACAGGATATGGTGAAGGAGCATACGTTTGGCGGAAAGACTCCTATGGTGACAGAAACGCACGAGGAGAAGGAGGAAAAGATGATTCCGGCACGGAAAGGGGACTTAACAGCTATTAGGATACCTCCTTTGGTTGTCTTGCCAAACGCAGTCTCTGTCGCAACGAAAGGCAGAGAAGGAATCTAAAATCCTGTCACCCAACCAGATAGACAATTTGAAACCCGACAGCTTGGTCCTTAGACACCTTACATTTTGATAAAACAGTGTAAGTTCGGCGAGGCAGGTGGGTGGGCCGGAAATTTTCTCGGAACTTAGCAATCTGATGAATCAATGAAAGCTTGCAGCTGAGTAAAACATTCCATGTACTGCTTCTATATAATAATATAGAGAAACAAATTGACCCGGGACAGCCTCAACTTGATGTTGGTATTTAGGTAGCTGGCATATTCAGATACGTCGAGCAACATCAAATTGTCTGACTCGTCAAACTGATAGCCTTGGTTAGTGTTTATCTTTATTCCGATTGTACTTGCCTCCTTTTCCAAATCCAAAGCGATTTGCGAACAGTCCATGAATTAGTGAAAGAATAATCAGATATCGTCCATTGAACCCGGTTACCTGGATGCAGCCAGTGATCGTCATATAACAGAGCGTTATTAGTTTTTTCGGAATGCCCCTCCTACATAGAATATTTCAGATACCTTCCTCGCTAACGCTGTTGAAAACTTTCTCGAAATCGATTATCTGGAATACAGACCCAAAATAAGTGCAAAAAATAAGCTTTCCCTTCTTCTTGTTTAAGTACTTTTTCACTTTACTTTGATTTTGCCGTCCTTCGAAATGTTTGGGTATTCAGTTTTGGATGGAATGGTTGTGAAAAACCTCCTGTCTGTTCATAAATATTATTTTATGTCTACATGGCAAAGACTTCACGCGAATTTCCTGCAAACTTCAGATTTTCTTATTTGTGCCCCGAAATTAATTCCTAAATCGTACGCCGCAAAGGCATCAACCGATTCAATGACCATATTTCCAGAATTGTACTTATGGTAGGCGTCTACTTCGGGTATCTCTTGTTGCTACAGTCGTTTTATCTATCTTTATCTAGTTAGCTACCAATGAGAAATCGTGTAGCGCCGGCTTCAGAATATTTCCTTATCAAAAGGAGTGAAATTTATCAATCGTTTCTATTACAGATGACTGAAGGAGCGCCAGAATGTTCAAAAGGCTCGAAACGATCATATTTGAATTGGGCTATTACATTAAGCAACCTCCTGGAAGATCAAGATGGCGTGGAACTATTCGAGAAGTACGTCGAAGAAGAAGCGCCACAATACAACGATTACTTGAAATTCTACTTCGCATGCGAAGGCCTTAAAATTCGTACAGATCCGAAAGAAATTCAAGATATCATACATGCAATATATCGGTATGTATCATTGGCTAAAAAAAAAATTCAAATAACGCTCTCATCATCTTCTGTTCTATTTAGAATGCTTCGAAAGTCATCGATATCAATGTCAGTGGAACTGAAAACCACAATAAAGAATGCAAAACAAAATGGTATCACACTTAGTCAAAATATTTACGATCCACTACAAAAGTGTGCTGAGCATACAATACGTGAAAAAATCTACCCGAATTTCCTACGATCCGACATGTACATACAATATATTCAGCAGATGTCGGCTTTGCACGATCGTCTCGAACCCTGTGGGTCAGCGGATTCGATGCAAGTCGGGGATGTCGGACAGCCATATGGTACTCGAAGCGCTGGGGCACTGTACGGACCATCAGTTTCAGCAAGTTCAAGTGGGTCTGGAAGCGCGACCGATACACTACCGAAAAGTTCAACGCTTCCAACTTTACACGAGGACACAGAACTAGCCACCTGTAATGAGTTCGATAATCTGCAGCTATCCGGTGGAATGCCTATGCGATTAACGCGCGATTTACTTTTGAGAACACAAGCCCGTCGTCTGGACGTTCGGCCAGCTGGGTAAGAATCAGTTGAAAAGTTTTAAAATTTGTCGATTTTTTCCTAAAATTAGTTTTAGCATAAAATGTTTAGAGCTTGTCATCCATATATGGTTTACTGTTTTTTTTTAATATTTTTATTTGCTCAGACTTAACTTGAACCTGAAATTTAATTGATTTTTCCTTCTTTTGTTCTTTTTTATTATTAAAAAATTGTGATCCTTGCACATGGCATTTATCATCATGATTCTACGCACTTTTACAATGCAATGCGTTTTGTGTGCTAACGATTTTCAATGATTTGCTTCCCCTAAAATATACTCGTTATATTTATACAAACATATATATATGAATGCATGGAAATGGCTGTTCTTCCTCCTTCCGTTTGCGAAAAAAATACAAAAACAAAAATCAATGCACCTACAATCCGACGCTATATAATCCCCATATGCATATTGAACGTAATGCATGTAGTGCCCACGGTTATGTGTACACAGCTACCACCTCATACAATCCAAATTCACGTGTTGATTCGGAACGACAGAGTTGTAGTTCGGGAGGACGAACTGACACTGAATCGATAGGTCCCGGTTCATCAATGTAAGTAGACGCTGATGATTTTTTGTTTTCATTCTCGATATGTGGTAGTTTACTAGTTTAGAAAGTGTATTGAAGTCATGTTCTAAAGGTAATTGAAATACTAATGAGTATTACTTCGATAGAGATGGCCGCCCCTACGTGGACAAAAGACATAGTGCCAGTGAATGCAGAGCTATGAAGCAGAATGCCCTCGCAAATAAGGAAATGAATACCGCACAGGTACCTTACGATCAAAAATACTCCTAAAATCTCTTTACTTAATCAACGATTTTCAGCATATACCCCGAACGGAACGGTTTTCCAGTGAACACCGTCCTCTAACTGGTGAAGATTTAATGAAAGTATTAATTCCGAAACTAGAAGAACTCCGCCGAATGCAAGAATTGGAAACAAAATTTCAGGTATTTTAAATATCAATATTTCTATCTCATTTTCTAACTTTCAATTTAATATTTCATTTGGCCTAAATTCAAAAACAACTTTAAAATACGTGAAAAAGGGGGTGAGAAGTAAAAAAACATGCTTCCTAATTCAATGAGTGGATTTAGCTCACTTTATTAAAGTCGCTAACATCGACTCCCCTTCCAAGTTTCTTTTTCTAATGACTTCACTTCAATATCAAAAGCTAAAACATTAATTATTATTTGTTTAGCATTGATGAAAACTATGAGAACCAAAATACCAAAAAATAAAATAATTTACGCAGTAATGGCGAAACTAGACCTAATGCTTAACAAAATCATGCAACCACAATTGTGGGATTAGTACAGGAGTGATTTCTTTCTTGGAATTTTAATGTAAAATAAACACCTCGGATTGCTTGCTGCCAATGTTGACAATTTTGTGGATGGATTCAAGAAGTTCGACAAGTAGGTACCACATTATTGGAAAGCAAACGATCGTAAAGTAGAAATTGACAAGCAAGAAGGGGAGTTGCTATTGGGATTTTAAGGCAATCATTCGCTATGAGCTGCTCCAATTTGATGAAACGGTAAATTCTGGTCTCTTCTGCCAGTCACTAATACAATTCAGCAAGGCAATATGAAACCATCCACGCATTTAGAAAATTAAGAAAAATTGATGGAGCGGTATCCCTCTGACCTTCCGCAGTTGGACTACAACTTTTGCATGTTTCCTCAAAACTCAAAGTGGTCGGAATCAGTGTTGTCGAAAGCAGAACAATTATGGTGTCAAAAAATGTGACAAAAAAGTACTAAATAATTCTTTTATATGAATGCACTTAGGTTCACATTCTCACCTCTGCTGTTTTTGTATTGTATGTCATACAAATTCGGAAGTCAATTTGAATGTTATGTACGCAATTACCACTGTAAGACAACAATGCATCGAATTGGAGAGACACTGCATCATACCTAGGGAAATTTCCATCCTAATTTCCTACAAAGCCTTCGGAAAATCATAACCTAGAGTTCAAGTAAATGCTCCAGGTGTTCAACCAGGTTATGGTTTTCCGATTGGGGAAGCATATAGAGTCGGCGTGGGAAGTAAACTTGGGTTTGTTGTCCTGCTGGAAAACAAGGGGTTGCTCTATGACTAAGGTGGGACACTAAACACAGGACATTAGGGTATACTTCTTTTTCATGTTCTATATCAATAAATAGCAATATTTTGGAGCCTAAATCAACTAATTCCCACGCTGTTTCACAAAGGCAGGCTCATTTGTCGTTAAATTTTCGGAGATGCATATTTTTCTTCTGGTCGGGCGATTATGAATCTTCACTACCCATAATACTCTGCGTATGCTCTTCTTCCAATGTCATGGTGTTTTTGAACAAACTTTTATGTGAATTGTGGATGATACCGTATTGTTTCGTAGTGGGTCGTCCCACTTTATGTTCAATTTAGTGTGTTATTTTATACCTTGTATGGTTTCGATGAGTACCGTCCACCCTATCCGCACTCACCGAAAGCTCTTCCTTCCTTCTTGCGATTTGGCGGAAATGTTGAACTATTTCACGAAGTGACGACAAAGTATTTTTACCAGTTCAACTTTTTGGTCATTTTGTCATTCAACAAAGCGTGATATTCCCAAATATCAACTTCGTTTCGATTTCTTTTGAAATGTACTAACAAATACCTATTTAAGTAAAAAAGTACTGCAAAATGGGTAAAAGTGTTAAGACACTAATGAACTTGAAAAGGTACTAAATCTAGTACCTTCGGTACTAAAAAGAGAAGACTGGTCAGAACTAACGAAGTTAGGTTGATGGAATTGTGACTGGATGGCATGTTATCGATCACGATGGGCAATAAAACTGGATTCAATGAAAAATGTTTAAAGGCTCTTTCTCCTATTCATCTTCCTGAATTTGCCCAACTCATTTTGAAAAACTGGAAAATGAACATAGACATAAGCAACAAAGGGAAGTACATTCATCATATGGATAGACGAAGCCTGTGTAAATACTTTGTCTAGTTGACTGCAGAAGGCTGCTGATATAAAATTCGTTGATCGTAACTCTTATTCTCATATTTCAGTCTGTGAGCTTCTTCCGGATCGTCTTCCCCATTTTTTACTTTAATCCATTCATCTCACTACTATCCCGACAAACTTTATTCCTCTTTCGCTTATATATCTCTCTTGAACCTGCCCATGGTCAAAATCCTTCTCAATAATCAATGTTGATGTTAATGGCGGTTGCACTACCGATGATATTCCAAACCTTTTCTAAAAAAAATGTAAGTAGAACATCCTCCTTCTCCTTGCTATCATTTATAACTAAAGGTAACTTAACGGATATGTAGAGGGAAGGCAGAATTAACCCATTACATAATAAATGTGACGTTACACAGGCCAAAAATGACTGTCGTATATCCCTCCATATACCATTTGAAAGCTCTAACTTTTCTCTATACAAGTGATTACGAATTAAGCTGCTTTTCTCGAAATTCTCAATATTAACAGAGATACGAGCGGTTAAAGTTTTTCAAAAGATTCCGTCATTTTCCCGGTTACTAGACCCTCCTCCTCCCTCCTTATATACCATTTGAAAGCTTCAGGCCTCCATCCCCGGTTCATTTTTGTTTTCATGTGTGACCTTTCTTATTTACCTGTCTTTATTTTTTATATGCAGACGCCTACTGATCAGAACAGCCTTCAACCAAACCTTACCACCTTATCTCGGTTCTGCATTCGGAGCAATCTGCCATTTAATGTAAGGAATGTTGCTCATTATGTTATCAACTGAAAACCTCTCCCCGATGCCTGTTCATTATTTCAATGGCCAGCCTTTCATTACCGATGAACTTCTAGAATGTCGGGTTTTATCTCTCGATCATTCTATCAATTGACGGATATCGACTTTTCGATAATCCTTACAGTAATTGCAATGAGGTTTACTCGATTCCTAAGTTTAAAGGGAACCTTCCCTACTCTAGTCATCCTGAACCTCTGGTTTTCCTTAATTTACTATCACCACATCATTGAAGATTAAGCTTTATAAAAGCTTGGCGAACAGCTCTGCAGCATCCTTAATTTTTTTGGGGTTCCCTTCGCCGGAGCTCTTATGCCACTTCAAATTCCTCCTTGCCCAGAAAACTACGCGAATATTATAACTTGTAGCTGATCCTCTGACTTGACCTCTAGCCAAGAACAGGTTGGCGCGCTGTCATTTTCTTATTATATGTATCTTTATACCTACAGTAAACAATGGGAGTATAATTCATTTATTGTAGAATAAATAAATAAAGAAAAAAATGAAATATTGTTCGGGTCGAAGCTTACCTAAGCTTCTGTCGCATAGTATATTGTACTCCGTAATAACACCCAATGTCTGCTTGGACACAATCGCAGGCTCAAAAAGTTCAAAATCAACTTCTATTTAGTCAGTAAATGACACTTTGTTGCATTGCATCGTCTAATAGAGTTTGTCTTCAACGACATTAAGCCACATACCGAAGAGTATCCAATGATATCCAAACAGTTAAACTATCATAAATAAGTCCATTGCACTTCTCTGATAATTTAGACTGCTTTAGTTGAGTGAACGTATTTTCAATCATAAGTACTTTCGTCCAGTGACAAATCGATGAACCGTCCAGATTTCTTAATTCGCTTAGACCTTATGAAGCTTTTTATCATCGTTAATGTATTTTCCAGCTTTCACGTATTTTTTTGCATAAACGACGTGGTTGTTGCTTTTCAGCTCTGACTTCTTTGACAGTTGTAGAATAAATAGCTCTCGGACACTTCGTTGCTGATTGGCCTGGAGTGAAGACTCTTGTATGGGCTGACGATGTTCTGGGCATACTAGACTGTCATAGACTGTTGTTGATGTTGAATGGTCTCGAGAATGTTCTTGCTGCTTTTATCTGGCCTCGCACATTAGTCAGGGTCAGCCTAGTCAGTCTTATCAATTTCGTTGGGATACCGAATTCTCTTATGGCCGTGTACAGTTTTACTCTGGCTATGATATCATAGGCGGCTTTAAAGTCGATGAAAAGATGGTACAACTGATGTCCATATTCCAACAGTTTTTCTATCGTTTGGCGCAGAGGCTGCAGAGAGAAAATCTGATTTGTTGCTCATTTGCATGGAGTGAAGCCTGTTTGGTATGGACCAATGTTTCGGGCAGAGTGTGTTGCATTATTGTCTGTTGCTACAGTTTCATAAAAGGAGTTACGAAAGGGAAATTCTCCGGGTGAATTTGTTTGATTGTGGTTGATGGGAGCCTGATGATAACGATACCCCTCTCTAGTGCCAGTGAAAGTTTTACTCTAAAAGGGTATAGGGTTTTGTGGGTAAGGTCGAAAATTATGCGCAACTCTGCGTTCGTTTAATATTGGAGTTGATTGTGTTTTAAAGGAATGGAGCTCCGTTTTTATGTACGCAATATTTTGTTCTTTGATGCAAAATGAGTACGCAGCTGAAAGAGAGCTTGGTTTCGTTGCTCTGATGGTGGCACCAAGCGGTTCTTTGAGCCCTAATAAAAATGTGTTCAGACACATTTCTGTATAAAGTTCACGTTTTGCTTTAATGACATTCTGAACAACTTCGTGAATTTGGATATGATTGGTCATTGTGGCCAATATCGCTACGATTTCACTATAAAATTTTTCGATGATTTTACTTTTTTGTTTTAATTCGTGGAGATCATGAATATGGGATGTTTCATTCCTCTTTTCTGAGTAGTGAAGGGTTATGTGTTGTTTTATGTCGGACCACTCCAACGGAGTTCCGTACATATTTACATATTTTATATGTACCTCATTGACCGGTCAATGATTTTATTAGGTTGTTGCAAATGAAATGGCCGTTTTGGTACTAAAATTTGAAACGACTGTAAACTTACAAAAATTTATTTATTTAATGAATATAGGTGCCAGTCGATTCAAAGCACTTCTCCCAGTGAGATTCAAGAGCATGTATGCCAGTTTCGTAGAAGTCCAACTGTCGGGTGTTGATATATTCGTCGAAGGCAATTTTGACAGCCTCTTTGTTCCCAAATTGTTTTTCCGCCAAAAAATTATCCAAATGCTCAAAAAAGTGGTAGTCGGTTGGTGAAATTCGTTGAACTTTTGAACCGTTGTTCTGGAAACATGAGGTCGTGCATTGTCGTGAAGGAGTATCACACCATCTCTGTTGACTAATCCCGGCCGTTGAATACTCAATTTTTGGTGCATTTCGTCGAGTTGGGCACAGCATTTCTGTGCATTTATCGTTTCTCCAAGTGCCAAAAAATAATAGTGGATAACTCCAGCTGTAGACCATCAAACAGTCACCATTACCTTCTTCGGATGAGGCTCGGTTTTGGCATATGCTTCGGTGGCACCTCAGCATCTGGCCATTGTGCAGATCGGCGACGATTGTTGTATAATATGCACTTTTCATCACATGTCACTATTCTGTGCAAAAAGGGATCGCTTCTGTTGCAGGAGAGTAAAGAACTACAAATTTCCTTTCGAAGGGCCATGTTTGGCTCCTTAAGGGCATGCAGAACCCATTTGTCGAGCTTTTTCACCTTTAGTTGTTGCAAGTGCCGGGAAACTGTCGAATAGTGTTCGCCCAGTTTCTCTGCAATATCTCTCACAGACTGACGTGTATCGGATTCGACTAGCAAACGCAGCTCGTCGTTATCAATCGATGGTCCCCGATGTCCACTCACTTTGATGGTTTACGTCACCTGACCGGAATTTTTCGAATCACCGCCATGTGGTTCGTTTGCTTGCCGTATCAGCTTCAAATGCGTTGTTAATGTCCCTGGTCTCCTCCGCTGCTTTATAACTTGTCATTTTAATAAAGCGTAATAATTCGCACCAAATAAACTTTTTGAACCAAATTAACTTTTTATTCAATGAGATAAGTATTGGTTCCTTATTCTTGAAATTATTTGTTTAGATTAAATTTACTTGTGCAAGTAAATTCGTTAATATTTCATGGAAGGGTGGGGAAAGAAAGGAGTAAAGTATGTTGCTAACGTCAGGATTACGTTTCTCATATTATGTTCGTTTCTCTTCGGTCTTCCGATCACTTCCGCGGACACTGAAATTAAGTTCGCACAGGTATTCTTTCGCTGAAGTAAAATTTCAGAGGCGCAGTGGTAAAATTTCAGATCTAACTATATCATCATCATCACCCATATATTTTTACACTTTCTTTGTCTCTAAAGTCACTTAAAAATGTCGATTTCGATTTCACAATGACACTTCAAGTCCGCGGATGATTATCGTCAATTTTTCTTGAAACGAAAGAGCTGGAAGAGTACCGACTTCGCCTGTTAACTATTCTATTATTAACGATACAAAAAAAAGAAAGAAGTGTTTTTAAAAGAGTTTATTAGCTGACTAGTGCAATGCTGTAGCGTACCGTTACGATCTCAAATGAAGCTCCATAACACACTTCCACTGCAAAAATTACATTTTACTAGGGGCAATGTGCACTTTCCATCTTTCAATACATTCCTAAACCCAAGAATTATTTTTAACATTTGGTTTCGTTTCAAACATTTCTAGACTGATCCTTTCTCCAACCAGAGCAACGAACGTGCCCTAGCTGACGCGATACGAAAACGATTTCCCCTTGACGATGATAACGATCAAGATATCCTAGATCAGCATGTGTCGCGAGTATGGAATGATTTAACACCCCATCGATCGCCGGGAACGAAATCACCATGTCCTCCACTTCCTTCTAGACGGCGAACGACCGCCCACGATCCAGGCGTTATGTTCGGTGCAGATGGTGCAAGTTATTTAGGTAAGCAAGAGTTTACAGGAAGGTGAATGTAACATGAACTAAATGGTTTTATAACAGGTACTCAACCAATAAGGCATTCAAAATCAATGCCGGAGCATAGTTCCTCATCAAGGAAGCTTACGAACAAATGGCCTTCCATGAACACCGACAGTGGAATTAGTTTAGTTTCATCCGATCTAGTAAAGTACAAAGATTCTAGGTAAAATATTGATTTGCTCTTGTTAAAGATCTCTTCATTTAAAATGAACTCATCAGTTATAGGTCTGGATCAGCAACTCAATTCGAAGAGATTAAGCGGAAACCGGAGGATGAGGTGCGCCGTTCAAGGCGCTACACCCAACATCAACAAGCAACGCAATTGCCAACTCAGTCAATAAGCAGCAGTAGTAGTGCTGAATGTTCAATAAGCACATCACTTCCGCCACCCCCATCGCTTCCAGCTGGCCCCACTGAAGCGACAACCGTCGTTTTCACCTTTTGCGACGAACAGGTGCCCTATCGAATTCGGATACCAAACAATCAACCAACTCTCAAACAATTCAAGGATTTCTTACCCAAAAAGGGTAAATTTAGGTAAGATTTGTTGAAAAAGCCCCTAAAAGACCGCGACGACTATAAGTAATTTTTGGCTCATAGGTATTTCTTCAAAACGTACTGTGAAGATCCCGATAATCCAGTGATCCAAGAGGAGATAGTTAATGACTCTGACGTTTTGCCTTTATTCGAAGGCAAAGTTAGCGGTACTGTGAAGCCATCCGATTAGCTCTTAATGTAAATCAAGTAGGAATAGGTGAATAAAAGAAAAAACAAAACCTCCGTTCGATTATAAAATAAGTTAACTTTTTTATTTTGTAGTTAGTTTTTTTGTTTTTATTTTCTTTTTTATTTAAAGAAAATTTAAAGATAAAAGTCTATTTTAATGCACATGACGCCAATCACGCTTCAACGAAGCCGGCAGTGTATGTTGGCGACGAAATAAAGTTTCGGTTTTCATCGGTACTGTTTTAAATTGATTCAATTTAAGAATTTAAACACAGAAATAATGTAGAATAAAACATACAAAAAAGGACTGCCTGCAATAAAAAGTTTAAGTCAAAAGAAAGTATAAAACACACAATAAAACAAAGAAAATTGATGGACTTAATGTAAATGTATAGCAATTGAGAGATAAGTTTTAGTATTTATTGTAAGCTTGAGTTCAAATGAAAAGAATTTGGCAGTAGGTGTAAACAATAGAATCTTATTTTTCGAATTTGCTAAAGTATAGGGCAAACGTATAGTTTTAGTTGAAGGTGAAGCGATAACAACTAATGAGACCGGAAATGATGTGAATTGTGAGAGAGTGTACTCAGTTTTGCATTCCAATAGTTGTTCGCTCGTAGACGATGTTTAGAATACAGAAAGCCATTAGAGCTTCTAGTTGCTAAAGCATTTGATTAGCTTCAGGAGTGGTTGCAAGCCGGTAACCACGTATGCGTGCCATTCTTTTCGCGTTACCAGTTTGACGATTTGAAATTTTCCGAGTACAATCACTAGCCGTCAATAGTCTTCAAAAAAGGCAGCTTACTCTCTTAGTTGGTTTAAAAATCAATAATACAGACTCAAATTGAATGGATGTCTCCGTTTGCATCGTTTCCAGCTCAATAGGGAACTTACAACTCACATTTTTGCCTAATTTCCATTTTTACCCAAACTCTGGCCTAACCATCATCATCCCGGCAGCTGAAATTAAGCTAAATCTGAAAGAAATAACGAAACGTTTTCGTCCCCGGTCTAGTTTTCATCCGGTTTGCATTGCATACGATCACGAATAACAAACAATTTGAACTAAAGCGCATCTAGAGAAAGCACTAAACGACAAAATACTTGCCGAAACGATTTAATTTAATTAATAACACTTTTAGTCGAAATTAGTGGAAAATCTTATTTTCATCGGTTTATTTTTTCTATTGTCAATCGATTTTTCAACTTATTTATAATAATCCCAAAAAACATCAACAGACCAGCATTTGTAAATATTCAAACGACATAGACATCCATACACAACACATAATATGTACATAACGACAGTGAAACAAAAAACGACAACATACATCAATAAAACAAGAAAGAAACAATGAATTGCTCTGATTTAAGATTTTCACAAATTAATATTAGATTACGATACAAGTCATTATTACAACAATGGTTATATTTATATATAAATGAATAGGAAACTGGAAAATAAGAAATGTATTTTACCAGGTGCAAACAGTGCCTTCAATCACACATTCAAGAAGAAAAGAAAAAATGGGAAAAAAAATGTAAAATGTAAACGAAAATATTTAATAGAAAAGAATATAATACAAAAAAAAAATAAATAAAAATTTAAAATTGTGTTTACCACTTGAGACAGTTGATAACAAATGGACGTCAGCAGGACCACCGAGATCTTATTAACTACCAGGACAATGTTGTACATCTCAATGAGAAAGGCTCTGGAACGGATTTGTTGATACCAAAGAACCACGAAACGATCAAAGGGATGAAAAACCTTCCCGGAAAGCTTTACTAAATAAAATAGCCAAATGAAGTCATCCTTTTGGCAAATGAAAACAAACTGCTGGTAATTTCTTTGGTAAGATGGTGGGGCTCGGGGGAGAAACACTCTCTTTCTTGTGGCAATGTGCTTTTGTACTCTTGGAAGTCAAGTGGTAGCAGACACGAATCTGGTGTCGAGTTGTTTCTGATGGCTACCGCAAGGCGCGCTCTTTCGAGCTGGGGGCCGATTTCTGACAGGCTTCTGACTGCAAGATTCCGGTACAAGTTAAGGAGCATCATAATTTTACAGTACTATGCATCAGGTGCTCAGAGGTGACGGTAAGGAAGACGGGCGGCACCCCTGCCGGCTGAACCAAAACCAAGTGGCCGAGGAGAACCTCCATAGTGGTGGCATCGGGAGACGCTGTATCACTTTGGCTTGCCGGCCGTGATGCAGTAGGCGAATGCTCCAAAGGCCTAATCAGGGCGATCAGACCCGAGTCTGTACAGGGACTCATCTGAAGTGACAATTTGGTCACGAAACCTCAGCGGGGTACCATGGGAACCGGGATAGCCCCTGCACTCTCATACTTCGGGTGAACTCCCGTTGTTTGTGAATACAGCTCGGTTGTTTGCGGTTGGCCCCCTGGTGGGAGTTTCATGGGGGTTGTTGGTTATGCTCAAGCGAGAAGAGACCTTCGGGCTTCGGCGTGGTGTTGCGTTTCAACACAGCTGCCGTACTCCTTAGTTTGTTAGAGATTTAGGTAGGTCTTGCATCCACCAGTAAGCCATGCACTTGGTATAGACTGGTACCGTTGTTGCTTGTCACAGGGCTCTAATTGTGGTCACAAAATCAATCCGTGTCTTAAGAAGACCGTGGAATTAAGTCTCCACGACTGGTACCCACGTAAAACACTCAAGGATTCAGTACTATGCACCAATGGAGACTTCTGATATGGTGAAGGACGAGGCTTTCGACAAGAAATTACACGCAGTTCAAGGGAGGCTTCTTGGAAGTGAGATTACGATCTTCATGGGTGGTCTGAATACCAAGGTGAGCTCTAAAAACACCGTGCTTGGACATGTGATAGTGAAACCCGGTCTTGCTAGCTGTATCGATAATGGTGATGGGGTTTCTGCAACTCTCAGCGCCTTGTCATTGGTGGCACATTGTTCGAGCCATATATGATTGCCATAAGGTCAGTTGGGTTTCAACCACTACGGAAGCTACGACCTCCCAAGTTCAACAACGAACACTTGTATGAATCGGCTGTCACGCGACAATGGAAAAGGTATCTTGCTGAGTAACCAGCCTGAGAATATCGAATATCTCGGGGCTATGCAGGTGGTCGGCCACGTGTCGAAGGGGTGTCATAAGATCTGGCTGATCAATGAACGAAAGGAGTTGAAGGCTCTATTAACTGCTGCGAGTGATGGCGGGCGTGACACCCTCGAACTCCGATACCGTGCGAAATCTCGGCAAGTTCAACGTAGTGTGCGCCGTGACAGAGGGGAGTTTGGTATTGCACTGATCAAGGAAACGGAAAATACCGCAGAACGCAATGATTTCAGAAGTGTATACCGCATCACGAAAGAGCTTGCATATAGTTGCAAATCTTTCGATGGTCCTGTGAAGGATGCTAACGGTCGACTGGTTCATCTAGCTACGAATAGATTTGGTGACAATAATATACAAATGTTAAGAAAGAAGTGACAGCCATGAGCGAAGAAGTAGGATCAGCGAAGGATAAACTCCAAGAAATTTGTTCATGTTGGTGGAAAATCATCAACATATCTTCACTGCAAATTCAATCGAATGAAAAGAAGCCCTACAATTTATTTGAGAACTAGAGTTTTAAGGAGAAAATTTTGGTTTAATGTTAAAATAATGCGGAGACACCAGCCGAAGCTAACTTATCTACATTTTTTTAGTTTTGCATTAAAAACATGTTCGCTGTTACTATTCTATTATTATCTATTATGGAACAAAAATCAAGGGGCCAACTGAAGCAGAGAAAAGGTTTTGGTGAATACACATTCAAGAGGCCTAACGTTATCGCCTATTAAATGGACAAGAATAGAAAATGGGGTTCTCGTCAGCGACCTATAGTCTTAAGGTGGAAATAGGAGAGTGTGCTGAGTGCATGCTGGATATTTACACCAGCGATTGCGAGAACACTTGGGGAAAAAGCAGCAAATAGACAGAGACAAAATGGATTTTCAGCGACCTTCGCGGCCCATAAAAATGTCCAAAAATGGGAAAAGGGAAACGTGCAGCCATGCTCTTCCATGTTAAGGTGACAGTACCAGTCAGTTTCATGCTCGACATCCATAGCGATGGATATTGGTACTATTTAACACTTGTCTTTGAGTATTGTGTGGAAAGCAAAATTCCACGTCGAGTCCGAAGAGCTCTTCTTTTAATTTGGGCTATCAACTTCAGATAAGACGAAATTCATATGAGAAGCCAAAGGAAAATACATTGCCAGAAAGGAAGTTTTAAAAAATCAGCCTAGAGAGGGTATTTCTTCTCGCATTCTACCAGATTAAACCTACGGTTGCATACCTATTGGGTTCCTTTACAACAAGACACGACGAATGCGTTGGTATTCTATGCGTGAATATCATACTTGCATTTATGAAAAGCAGAACAATGCAAGACACTTATCTATTGTATCCTCTTGTCGTATTTTATGACAATTACAAGAATATCAGAATTCTTACATCTACTACTAAGGAAGGCTGTTTTATCATTGAATTTGATTCCAGTCAAAGATAACTTCTTTCTCATTCAGTTTCTTCTCAGAGACGCTGAAATGGTTCCCGGCCATCCAGGCAAAAGTTACTTTTCTACTTTCTCTTTCAGTCACTCGATGTTATGGTAAAGATTATCTATTTAGTTTTTCTATTCTGGGTTTAGTGTTACACTTAAAAGTGTACTTTTTCTTCAATTTTTAGCGAGCTTTTCCTTTCCAAAACAATTTTTTGATTTTGCAAATTCATAAATATTTCTGGAAATAGTCATTCCTTTTTGCAGGGCTTAGCTATTTATTCATTTTTTATATTATTTATAGCTAAGCACTGCAGACGGGACTAAGTAACTCCCGAAATATGTACGTGAAAAAATAAACGAAAGATGTTTATTGGAAGGAGAAGCAACAATACTACCAGCATCAGAAACGATAACTATTTTATATCAGGCTTTCAAGGAACACATACTCATCTTTTAAAGTTCAGTAAATGCAATTCCACATCAATCATATTCTTTTAACCGAACACTTGGTGGTTACGAATCCAAGTCAAAATTACACGTGTCGATGACCCCTTATCGATTAAACGTCCTCCAATCAGACAACCCTAAGTAACCACCAGCTCACGCCGCTTGTCACACTGACGTTCAGAGTTTGACACCTCAGCTTCAAGGTATATTTGTTATCACTTACTTTCGCTGATTCGTCGTTTTCCACAAAAATTGGCTACATTCCCTTCCAATCAGTAGAAAAGCCTCCATATCGCTGGAATCCAACAACCAGGCATGACTTCGCGAAAACGAAGTGGTTCCGGTTCGTCGAAGCGTCCCAAAGAGAAGGTCGTCTATATTTACGAACTTTTCTTCCGCGGCGAAGATCCTACAGCGCAAAATGCCGAATTCTGGAATGAATTCTTCCTGCTGCAGCCGAACGTGGAAAGCTTGGAGAGTGAAATCATGAAACTGGGACCGGACCAATTGCTGACTGTGAAGGGCAACATCAATTTGATATTTGCCAAGTGCATGGAGATGCTCGATACGGGTCAGTGGCGAATAATTGTTTTGTAAACATTTCATCCACAACGCGTTTCGATTGCAGCACATCCAAAAAGACTCTTCAATAGCCTTCAGACGCTGTGTGCCTTCTTTCATGCCGTGTTCAAAAAGTCTGCGGCCGAGCCTAGCTTCGATGTGATTCGGACGATTTTCGAGTTTGATCAAATGGACGAGAAGATGAAGTTGCTGCTGACGCAGTGCAACAATATCTTGACGGGTTTGCTCGCTTCTTTTGGGTAAAGGGTAGAGTGTGGATTGTAGTTCTCGCATTGCAGGTGAAGTAACGGAAAACGTTCGGGCGATGTGTCTTAAACTGCTCCTGGTCATCGTCACTGGGACCGACAACGTGAGTCAGAATGTGCTCCTAGAATACGTCATGATTCACAGCCTTTTCGATGCGTTCGTGCGCCTGCTGAGTGACTCGACGCTGCGAGTGCAGCATGGACACGATGTGGTCATTTTGCTAACAGTTCTAGTCAATTACAGGAAACACGAAGCGGCCAACCCCTACATTGTCCAATTATCATTAGTGGCCGATGAATTGGCTCTGAATGGGTAAGTGAACCCACTGGCTCTCACCTCGTCAGCGTTAATTGCAAGCTTTTAACTTTTGCAGTTACGGTCAGATGATTTCATCGTCTTTAATAGACTTTTGCCGTGGATACATGCAAAGTTTATCCAACGTGCAGACGTCGTGGTTCTCATCGTTGTCGAATATTGTCGGAAATATGTTCGTGTCCGACGAAGGCTGTGAGCGGGTGCAGCAAATAAAAGCGAACAACGCCTTACTGCTGGCACTCTATGAGGCGGTCCACCTGAATAGAAACTTCATCACAACCCTCGCACACACACAAGCCGAGTCCAGTGCTCCGCCGTCGCCTAGCAACACATTGAATGCTAGCCAGCCGGTACCCGATCTGGCGGCCGCCCCGATAATCGACATAACGCAATATCCTTCGAATTTGCTCGTAGCCGTCTTTCAATACTGGTAAATGCTTTCATAAATAAACTGAACGCAGAAAGCACTGTTATCATGTGTTTCTCGCAATTTCAGTTCAATTGTAATGCAAGACAACAAGAATGAATCGAGCATCGCCAACTTGAAGCTGTGTTTTTTGATACTCACCTGCATATCGGAGGACCAGTACGCAAATTCGATGATGCACGACAGCAACCTCACGTTCAAAGTGATGCTGCATAGGGCCCAGATGCGGCATCGGAAATTGAGTATCGATCGGGTGGGCAAGTCGCAGCCATTGGCCGCCACGCTTTTAGATTTACTCGTTGAGTTCATTGTTTCGCATTTAATGAAAAAGTTCCCGATGGAACTGTACTTGCTTTGCATTGGAGTGATCCATCGTATTTTGTGCTATCAAAAGCGATGCAGAGTGCGGTTAAACTACCCGTGGAAAGAGCTATGGTCGGCACTGATTGGTCTGCTGCGATTTTTAGTTACACAGGAACCTAATTTAGTGAAGAAATGCAATATTTTTTATCTCTCACTGCAGGTGCGTTGAACGTTAGATGTTTTGCTTGGGTAGAGGCTAAAGAGCTGTTTCTTTTCAGGTGGTAAATATTTTCAACCTATTTATTACGTACGGTGATACTTTTCTGGCAACGACCAACAGTTATGATGAGCTTTACTACGAACTCAACCGAGAAGAGAAGGTTTTTAGTGAGATCCATGCAATGGGTGAGTAATTGAGAGATGTTTTTCTAAGCCAATCATGCTGTGGCCGCCCATTGAGCTAAGGTGCAAGAATATACTGAAAGTATTTCCCGCTTGCCGTAAAAGACAACTAAAAGGAATAGAAATTTGTGGAGTAGCAAATCGCAAATTTCGAAACTAACATATATTGCTTTCGAAACGTCAAGCATACCTCGGGTGAGGGCTGACTTAATGGCTGCGACTTTCGGCAAAGGAAAATGGGTTCAATTGGTTTCTGGATTGTTCCCACGCTCCTCCAGGCCGGCAGCGAACTCTGCCCTCCAAAATGTTTTCTCTAATTTCAGGAAAAAATTCGGCAATATGGGCTGGAAATTCTCGGTGTGAATGCCCTGTGAGTTGGACCTTAGGAATACACTCGAAATTTTTCCTGCTTGAAAGACGAATAAAAGGGATAGGAATTTGTGGGCTCAGCAAATTTTCGTTGCCTCTGATAGTGGCTCATCTCACGGTTACGACCTTTGGCTATCGAAAATGGACTATGATTGTTTCTTAGAATCTGCACACGTTCTTCGACAACGATATCGAAGGTCCCCAAAATGTTCGATTTTTCAACTCGCGCAAGAATTTCAGCGATATAAGCCAGACATTCTCGGCGTAAGCGAAGTAAAGTGATAGGGCTCTGGAGAGTACGCTTCTGCCTCTTGCGGCATGTGCTTTTGTACTCTGGAAAGCTCAGTCGTAGCAGATCCAAATTCAGTTCCGATACAGTTGAGAAGGATACTTGCTACGATCAATTACACGCAGTTCAGTAGAGCCTTCCTAAAGGTGGCATTGTGATGGTGATGGGTGATATGAACGCCAAGGTGGGCTCTAAAAACACCTTGTCAACTGCCCGACACCGTATGAGCAATCCGATTGACCACTTTGCGACCGGCAATAGGCTTAGAAGTTGTCTTGTGGGTTTGCGTAACAATAGAGGCAGAGCGATCACCATCTGATAGCAACTTATGTTCGTTTGCGTGCTCGTCGTTCGACTGTGGGAGGACTATCCTGCCGATCGGACGACAGATACATTGAGTATCGACGGTCTCCCGCAAGTGTTATTTATCACTACAACTGCAGTTTCTGCTTATCTGCTACTTCCACTCGTATGGAAATTTTTTGAATCCACGATCATTCCCAGAGAGTTGAAGACGGGAATGGTCGTTAAGGTTCCAAGGAAGGGCACCTGTTTTGTGTGTCGAATTAGAAGGATATCTGCATGCTTACTTCCATCGCAAAGATTAGTTTAGTTTACTGGGCAGCCGCAGGTCCGAACACTCAGGCCATTGTTAGGCCCATTGTACTATCCCCGTAAATCGCCTATTCAATGGCTTCCCGCCTACGGTGTTCGCAGACTTTAACGAACCTGAGAACATTCTCCAGAGGCAGAAAGTGTGCAGATTCTTCATTGAAGAAAACCTTGCCAAGGTGTCTTCATCTGAGATCTGAGGATGCCGGGCAGCTGCATAAAAAGGGCAGGGCCGTCTCCTCCTCATCACATTGGCTGCACATAGCCGAAACCACTACCCCAATCTTTTCCATATGGTATCTGTGGATTCAGACCCTCGGCAAGCCAGTCTGTCAGCCTCCTCATTACCAGCGATGTTAGAGTGCCCCGGCACCCACATCAGGAATTTTTCGTTCAGTCGGCCAAGTTTCAGCAGCACCTGATGACAACTCCACACCAACTGGCTTGATATGCCGTTTCCATTTAGTGTTGATAATGCCGCACGACTGTCGGAATAGATTCGAATGGTGCGACCCTTCCACTTTTGTCGCAGACATTCTTCTGCTGCCAATGAAATGGGATATATCTCCGCCTGAAATATGGTCGTCATTTTTCCAAGGGGTTAGGCCAGTTCTATAATCGGATTCTCCGAGAACACCCCTGCGCCCGATCCACCCTCCATGACTGACCCGTCGGTGAAGATTATTAAGTCTGCAATCTGAAAAGACTCATGGCCATTTGTCGACCATTGTTCTCTTTCGGTGATTACGACAGTGTACGTATTTTCAAAGACGAATCTGTCCTATTTCTCTTCTCTCCTTCTGCTCCAAAATCCTCAAGATATATGTGAACGACCGGCTGATAGCACACTTCGATCAGCCCATAGTGAAAGAGCAGTATAATTGCATGAAGCAGCTTCGTTGCTAAATGCTTTAATTCACGGCAGGAAGTACAGATTATTTACACCTTTTTCTCCAAAGTTTTTCATACATTGACCACAATATTCTTCTTTCCAAATTCTCTTTACTCAGCTTCGCCTCCTTAATCATCTTATGCCTTTTCTCTTAGTTATCAAACCATTCCTGCAGAGTTTCTTTTCATGGTTACTCATCCCATTCCTTCTTCCCTTCCTCTGGTGCTTCCCAAGGCCCTACACTTAGCTCCCTACTATTCCTATGTTTTTGTTAATGGTCTCCCTTCTATTCTCAGCTGCCTGCGTTTGCTTTACGCATATAACTTTAAATTGTTTGCCTCTGTTTCGTCCCCGCTGGACTGTGCTCCCTTGCAGTCCAGCCTAGAGTCTGTGGTTCGTTGGTGTTCGGTTAACAAGCTGACACTAAATGTGAGCAAATGCCACTGGATGTGCTATTCGATTAAACCTTCCCCAACATCCTTCTCCCACTCTCTTGGTTGACAACCCCTATCACGCAATTCAAGACCTGGGTATAATCTTCGATGTCAAACTTTGTTTCAATTCCCACTTCGTTGACATCATCAATCGCCCTTCCAAAATGTTTGATTTTATCCTACGTTTCTCCTCCAACTTTACCTCAATCTAGCTCTCCTTAACCCTTTTCATCTTCCTGGTTAGAAACATCCTTGAATATTACTTTGTAGTCTGGCCCTCCTTCTGTAACTGTGACTGTCATACTTTTGAAGTTGTAGAACACAAATTCATCGGTCCTTCTTTTTCTTTTTCCCGGTGTGTACAACCCTTCCCGGCTTCGTCCCCTCAATTTCCTTGCCCTACAACAACGCCACATCTTCCATGATATGGGTACCCTTCCCTTCTTCTTTTTCTTCAGCCTTTGTCCCATCCACAAACGGGGTGGCTCGTCGTGATCGGTTTCGCCATTTTATTTTATCAAATGCCTGATCTGGGTGCAATCTCGAGGCTTTTAAATCCCTATCTAGCGTATCAAGCCACCATTGTTTCGACCGGTCTTTTGGTCGCTTACTATCGACTTCGATGTTCAGACCAATTTTGGCAAGTGAATTCTCGTTAGCGCGAATTACGTGACCATATCATCGAAGACACCTCTCTCGTAGTTTTTGCACGATCCGTACAACTTCATATCGATCGCGGATATCCTCATTTCGGATGTGATTAAAACGTGCCACGCCACTAGTCCAACGCAACATCTTCGTCTCCATTACCGCAAGACCCCGTTCATTGTCTTTTATAGTCGGCCAACACAATCATAGAGAGCGACAGGACGGACGACATTGTAGTAATTTTAGATTTGAGACTTTCGTTGATGCCTCCATCACAAAGAACACCAGTTGTGGAACGCCACTTCATCCAGGCTGCGTTAATGCGTGAAGCAATTTCATAGCGCCGTTCTCAATTGGCTGATAGCGTTCACCCGAGGTATCTAAATCGCTCAGTTCTGGGCAGGTCACTGCCGCTGACGGTGGTTGTGTCTGTTTCATGGGGATCGGTCGTCAAAAATTCAGTTTTATTCAAATTTAATCTGAGACCGTATTGCATGAGGCGATTATTCCATTTTTGGACAAGTTGCTCGATCTTAGACGTTAGGAAAACATCATCTGCATAAAGCAGTGTATAGTATATTCTTGACAAATCCGGCTTGATTCACGGTTATTTCAACGATTTCGCGAATACGGTTGTGAAGAATGCGTTCAAAAATCTTCATGGTATGGGAAAGTAACTGGATCGGACGGTAATTTGAACATTCTGCTGGACTAACTTTCTTTTTCCATATTGGAGCAGTGGTACTTTCTTGCCAGTCGGATGGTGTTTTTCCTTCCTCAATAACCCGATTAAAGAATTCATTGAGCCACAGTGTTAGGTTCCAGCTCTTCGCTTTCCAGAGCTTAGATGCCATGTCGCCAGGACCTGTGGCTTTCCCCGATTTCATTCGTTATGTGTACCCTTCCCAAATCCTATAATTACCTGATGGGTTGCTCTACCAATTTCGATATTATTAGGTCTACCGAAAAGTTATGTCCGTTTTTATAATAAAACAAAATAATAAATTTTTCATAGATAGAATAAACTTTATTGAATAATATACATTAGTCAGAAAAAGTTATCGTACACATGAATCTCGTAAAGAAAACTTCAAAAAAATCACAGAAAACTAGTTTTAAAAAACGTAAGTTTATATTGTAATCATTAAATAGAATTCAGCCTTCATTGACATAAACAATTCAAAAGCATCAAAGGAAAAATAAAATATACAGAAACATTCCTTGATACCAAAAATACAAAATTTACACTTGTCTTGGCTTCTTAAAGTGCCCCTTAACAGTCGGTTCGCGTTTTTCTGTTAACACGTGATATAAAGGTAATGATAACCAACATTCTTTAAAATTTTGCAGACAGTATCACTACAGTCTTCCGAACGCTACCCTTGATCTCTTTAGCAATTTCTAAAGCCTTCGTTCAAGGGTTTTGCTGCACTTTTTTGAAACTGTGACCCCGTTCACATTCGTTCAATTTAGATGGGAGTTCAAAACGTGGTCTTGATGGTCGAGCCGAATGATTTGTAGTTCCCAACCATCCTCTGAAGAAAATAATGAGAGCTACTCACCAATCTCTCAATTTCCGGGAAAGTTTTACCTTCCTTCCATCGTTTAACTAAAATTTTCCTTTCTCCAACTAGTTCTATTTTTCTTTCATTTTCATCTGGGAAAAAAATTGTATTATACTCAGATTTTCTTAAAAGTACTCTATAAGATTGGTGGACTTTTGTTTATGCATAATCCCCAAAAGTCTTCGATTTCACCTTTGTGCATTTAAAAAGAGGCAAAAAAGCACTTAAAAAGAGGCACCACAGTTGTCTCTAGGAATTTCAATTGAACCCTCCTAACCGTGAGGAGCCATACAACATTGCGATTCATTTTGTACGCAAACTTTTTCAGACTAGTGTAATTTGCATCATGGTAGGTAGGTAGGTACCAGTGGCCGCTCCGAGGACCCCAACTAGCGCTTTGGTGCGCCGTTTTGATGCCACAAGCTCCTAAGATCGTGACCGCTATTATGGGAGCAGGGAGGCAGAGCCTATCCGGCTCGGATCTTAAGAGCCAGCCTGTAGCATTTACGAAAGAAAGCAGCTCTCCCACCCTGCAGCTACAAATCTCTCTGAGGTCCCCAAAGAATGGTTCACCCAATGTCCGTAGCCTGGCTCTAGCTAGAGCTGGGCAATCGCAGAGAAAGTGCATGAGGGTTTACCTTCCTTCTCCGCAGCTTCGGCAATGCGAATTGTAGGGTATGCCGAGCCTAGCGGCATGGTCCCCTATGGGCCAGTGCCCCGTACAGACCGCCGTAATCTTGAATGCATTTGCACGCGTCTGGCACAGGAGCTCTCGTGATCGGGCTATGTTATAAGCGGGCTAAATTCTCCTTGACTTGGCACAGCTCGTAAGCCTTGCCATCGTAGGCCCGTGGGTGCTAGGTAGTGCGAGTAGACTCGGCCCCCGACAGCCGCCGGCGGAACACCGACTGTATTCACCGAAGGACTGCCAAGAGCAGAGCCTCGCCTGGCCAATCCGTCAGCACGCTCATTCCCCTCTTGGTTTCTATGCCCGGGAACCCAGAGGAGGGTGACCTTGAGCTTGCCGCCCAGACGGTTCAATGCGTCTCTGCACCCCACCAGCCTGGAAGATGTCGTTGCCGAATACAAGGCCTTGATGGCTGCTTGGCTGTTGGTCAGAATGCCTATGTTACGCTTGAGGCTCAAATCTCGCTCCAGACATCGAAAGGAATTTGCCTAACTCCGAGAAAAGGGTGGACTCAAATTGCATTCCCTGGTCAGTGATGATCACTGCAGGGACACCAAAGCAAGGGATCCACTCCCGACAGAGGGCTTCCGCACAAGATTGCACCGTAATGTCCTTCAGAGGTATTGCCTCAGGCCACCGCGTAAAGCTGTCAATGATTCTGAGGCAATACCTGAAACCGTGCGAGTCTCACAAAGGGCCTACGATGTCGAGGTGTAAGTTGTGGAACCGCTTGGTAGTACGGGGAAATGGCCCACTTCTTTTTTTACATGCCTGGTGACCTTACACTTCTAGTATGCGAAGCACTCTCTGGCCCAGGAGTTGATATCCTTATTCATGGTGGGCCAGAAGTACTTCTCGATGACTAACCGATTTGTCGACCTGATGCCAGGATGCGCTAAGTCGTGAACCGTGTGGAACACTTCCTTGCGAAACGGCTGTCAGACTTGATTCACCTTTTGGTAAAGATCAACACCTACTGCGATGTCGGAGGCATCAACAAAAACGGCAAGGGGTGCATCTTGTCGAGGAAATGCCAAAAGTGCAGCATCAGCCAGTTGTCGGGATTTATGAAATGCGCGGGCAGCCTCTTCAGTCAACAATCTCTCGTGTGTCCTTTGTTTTGGGGCCAGACGTTTAAAACGGACTGGTGTTGGGCGGCCTTGGGCAGGAAACGACAATAGAAGTTTAGCATGCCCAAGAACCTCCGCAACTCCTTTACAGTTTTCGGACGCGGGAGGCTTGTGATTGCTTGCGCCTTGTCTGGGTCGTGCTGTATTCCGTTAGGGGAAATGAAGTGGACGAGGAATCTCATCTGTATTTGGATAAACTTGCATTTATCACTGTTTAGAACTAACGCCGGCCTCAAGGAGTCGTTGAAAAATGCAATCGCGATGGGCTAAGTTTTCAGACTCTGAGGAAGAAGCGACCAAAATATTATCTAAATACACGAAACAGAAGTCGAGGTTTCGCAGGACCGAGTGAATGAACCTTTGAAAGGTTTGCGCCGCATTGCACAACCCGAAAGTCATCCGTGTGAACTCGAAGGGTCCAAAGGGTGTGTATATTGCCGTCTTTGAAATGTCTTCTGGAGCTACAGGGATTTGGTGATACGCCTTGGTTAAATCCAAGGTTGAAAAGGTGCGGCAGTTTGCGAGATGATGCGCCAAGTCGTGGAATGGAATATCGGTCAGGAACAGTCTGTGCGTTTAGCCTTCTATAATCCCCACAGGGGCGCCATTCGCCATTGGGCTTAGGGACCATATGGAGTAGGGAAGACCAACAGCTGTCCGAAGGTCTGTAGATACCCTGTCTGATGAGTTGCCTCTGCACTGGACGAAACCGCAAGTCAATATATTAATAAATAAATTCCGAGATGGAAACGGTCAGTGACGGGACTGCTAGCATAATTACTTCATCATTGGATGATATTCTTGAGAAGACCTTCCTTGCTTCGTAATTAGCTATGTAAACTTACACCCTCGCTGGAGTTGCGTTGATAGAGTCACAATACTACACTCGAGCCAACATCTAAAGCCGGTACCGTTTACGTCGCTAGTAAAATGTTTTTTATTTTGTGAATACTAGTCCTTCGCTACGTGTCAAACGGTGTTTACAATTAAATTTAAAAAATATATCAAGAATGCTGCAAGACCTCGGAGAAGACTCATAACTCACGACGAACTTCTGGCACTCAACCGGCATATGAGATGTCTGATATGTTCAGCGCTGTTAGGTTATTCACAATCCTATGGTATTATCCTGAAATCTAATGCCAAAACTGCCCCACTTAAGTCTATTCGCCGTTGATTCTAATGATTACCTGGAGATATTAATCTATTTCTTAATAAACTTACAGTTCTCCGCTACACAACTATGACTGATTGTGAATACAAAGATGACGTCTTAAAACTCATGAGTGCGCTCGTCAATATTCTAGCAATAATCAAACACTTTCAAAATAAAATCAAGGAATGGCTAGCCGAGCAAGGCCTATCAACCCCGACTGAAGATCAAATTCTTGAAGTGGTGCGCAAAAACTACGACCTAACGCTGAAACTGCAGGACTCCCTAGATCAGTACGAACGATATTCGGAAACGCCTCGACACACAGCCTTCTTCACATCCATGGTGCGCGACGTGGTGATCGACACCCGGAAAAACATGTACAGCTACGTGCGCGAGGCACACTCGATTCTACATGAACAGGAAGTGCTGATTACGCCATAGACGTGGAGTGACACAAGAACAACACGCGGAATCTTTTTAGAACATATTTTTATTTAATTGTAGATTATTAAAAAAAAAAAAAAATAGAGGAACAAAAAATCAAAGAGTGGTCTATATGAAATGTGCTGCTTGAGAGAGCAACCTATTTTTCCGTGTTATATTTTTCGTTAAATAAGAAAATATCACACTTTATTACGAATTCAAAATTTGCCGTTTTATTTCTAAGGTAAAAGCATTATTACATGAAGTTTCAGCTTTGCATTGTGTAACCTATTCTGCTTATCGGTGTGTAGGTGGCGGAGTGAACCCACCACGCGTCGAAAAATGCCAACATTACAGTCTAACTTAAATCAGATCTACACGACATTACTTTAGCTAAGAAAGTTTTAAACTAAGATTTGATTGTCTTATTTACACTCCCGGAAATCTCCCTAGTCTAACGTTTTATGATATGACTTACGAGTAGACAACGTTGCTTCTTGTCCTAGCGTAAAAGGCACAACAGAAATATGCAAATGATCCTATTATGACTTATTTCGGTTCTTATCCTATTCATATTTCATTTTCCAATAATTCGCATAAAATAATCATAAAAACACGCGTCAGGCCTATTTACAACTTTTTAGTGGATACAAAATAAATCTAAGTTCTAAAAAAATAAAGTCGGTGAAAACTAGAAAGAGAACTTTTTCAGGTGCTGCCTTCAAAAATGATCAACCTTTACGGATACTGTATGCGCGGCGGCGTTGCTCGGCAGATCGATGTTATCCCAATTGGTTTGTAAGTTCTTCTCGCTGTCGGTCGCTTTCAGTGCGAGTCCCAGCGATGCTGTGCGACCGGCACAGTGTGGAATGTTGAGTGTTACTGGAACTAGAAATTCAAGACCTTGTGGACCGCACATCACTAGAGGTGAGAGCATTGTTTCACCTGTGAACAGAAATTGAATAAATATTTGAGGATTAGATTTTTTGTGGGAAGGCAGGAAGCGCAGTGCAGTTGTGACTAGCGGTTCAAAATTGTGAAGTTTAGCTAGTGGAGAACTTTCAAATTTCAAATTCAACATGATTCTAGTTTATACGTCGACATGCATCTTGTGATAATATAGATCAAAGCAGTAAGATGTGAATCTACTGATGCGTGAGGGTGCAGTCGAATGCTACTAATCTAAAACAATACATTGGATGTTCAAGCACACACAGTTTTTGTCTAATATGTTGAGATCTACCTAACTGTATGGCCCTTAAAATAGCAGTGGTTTCGGCAGGTGTTATCCTGCCAATTATAGTCCCGACCCAGTATATAGGGACTCGTTCTTTTGGTAAAGAATCGTAGAAACAAATCAAAATTCTCTTCACTTTGATACTGTATTATCATCCGGGGTTGTGTAGTAAACTCGAGTTACAAATTCACGCATTCAACCTGACAAGATGACTGCACTAAGAAGCGGATAGTGCAGAAAAGTTAGGTACCAAACAGGGAAAGGAAACAGGATCTTTCTGTCTACTACATGTGTCTTAAGAATTCCTAAGCCTTACGGCCAAACTTCACCTCCGAAGAGACGGTGTTTTTTCTGGCAAGCCATATGGAATGCGCCCTTAGGAGACTCTCACCGAGTGTGCAACTCTAGCAGGTTGACTTGTTTAGCACCAGAACCACCCCGTGTCCAACTCCACCGTTCAGCGCATACGAAGCATGCCTGGGCTGGTACTCAACCCCGAGGCATGCGTTCGATATAGATACCTCTTAAGCCGGTGCAATCGTCCGTTCAATTCCATTGGGAATCTGTTGGATACGAAACGCACTTCAAGCTCAAACAGCTTATGCTTATCCCCCCGGTAAACCGGTGAATCGTCCTCCAATAACTGGAGGTCGTTATGGCATGCTTGGATACGGCTTGTGTATTGGTGGTTACACACTGTGATATCCAAGACTTGCCAAAAGTCACCTTTCTCTCCCTCGAATCCTCATTAAATCACGCTATTGGTCCAGCATTTTCCTACCAAAGCTTGATTTGTGTTCATAGGACTAAATGAACCCAATATATATAGTACATTATTTTAATACTTGTCGACTTTACCAACAACCTTGTACCGGGTTGATGTTAGTCAATGTGCGAGCTTTCACGATGTCCGCCTGTCTCATGGCGAGCAAATCATAGTGAATACAGCGTTTCCCAGTGCCACCCCATGGAGCTTTCCCTTTGGCCATTTTGTTGTTGACTCAGAAGATAGGATTGCTGCCTCCTCATCACTTTAGAGCACCAGAGAAAGGAAGCAGTAGAACTAGCATTGCGAGATAAAAGTGCATCGCAGAAAGTAATAGCTCTGACAGCCAAAACGAAGAGGCACCATTCAACCCCAGGCCACAGCAAGCGTTTCGAAAAAAATTGGATGAAATCTAGGGTTATCATCTGGTCATAACACACCCTTTATGAAGGAGATAACTAACTGACGTGAGTGAGGAGAGGTTGGATGTCATCCGAAAGTGGAAGATAAGCTACATAACAAGCGCGCAGTCGTCTTATAGGGAATGAAGGCTTCCACCATCTTCCAGCGATATATCTCCACGGACGTCAAACATCTTTGGAGGAAATGAAAGATCTTATATCATACTAGTGAAGCTCGAGGAACACTACTGAGGTGTCCTCCTAAGCACTTAAGAAAGAAGCAGCCAACCGATAAAAAATGAAAAGGAGAAATAGTGAAAAAGATAGTAGACAAATTACGACCAAGGTATGGTTTTTCTGCTTCGAGAAATTCGCCACAGTGCCGAAACAAAAGGCGCTGAGTGGTGGACTCGAACCGGTGACTTTTGTCGAACTTGGGTCAAGGCTTGACAACAGATTCTGCGGTTTATCTCAAAATATCTTCAGTACGAAAGCAGATGTTTTTAACCCCGGATCTACATGCATCGTGAAATTCAAGGCTCCGGGCTGTCTTGTGAATAAGACATCCAGATAAGACCAATGGAAAGGTGGCAGTCACATCTGTCATCTCCAATTGGCGAAAACTGTAACGTTTTTCACTGTCTGCAAGCAACCAACAATACATAGCATTCGAAGTGGTTGACGCAACCTCTTGGTGTGCGCCACCCGGCGCGTGGAATTTGCCAAAATTGTTGGAGGAGATTGGGGGGGGCACTTGAGAGCACTCCCGTGGGGGTGGTAGCACCTGACACTGTCGTAAATTCAGTTATCAACCTAGTAATGATGCTTTGCGGAGCTTCCATGCCCATGAAGGCATCGAGACGTGGCAAGCCTTCTATGTATTGGTGGACGGCAGAAATTGTAAAGCTGCGGAAGGAGTGTTACAAACTCTGCCGCTTGACACAACATTCAAACGGCCGAGAGGAGGCATGTACCACAATGACAGAATAGAACTCAGCTAAAAGGAGACTCCGCAGCACAACAAACAGCAGCAAAGCCTGCTGCTGATAGGAAACTGTCGACCCGTGGGGACTCGGTTACAAATTGATACCCTGAAAGATTAGGACTCTGCGGCAACCCTACGTACGGGATGATGACAGCAGCGCAGAGCGCGCCGAGCAATGCCCACTTTTCTCTATAAAAGGGCTGGAAGAGGCAATCTTTTTTATGAAAAACAAGAAGGCGCCATGTCCCGATGGTATCTCGACAGAGGTATACAAACTGGTACTCCAAAATCGGTGAGACCAAGCATTCAACGCTTGTCAGAAAGAGGGCATTTTCCCTTCTCATTGGAAGATGACGAGGCTCCCGCTGATCAGCAATGGGAAAGGCGACCCTGAGCTGCCGTTTCCATACCGACCGCTTTGTATAATTGACACTGCGGGAAAGTCCCCGAAGCGCTCATCAGAAATAGACTCGCTGAAACGGTACGGACTGCTAGAGTCTTATCAATACGATAGTTCGGCATTCGAGTAGGGAAATCCACAGTGGATACTGTCAAGTCGTGCATGCCATTCATCGAGCGGAGGTATGCAGACGCCGAGCTCGACGGGTGGTGCTTCTCGTAAGGCTTGAAGTCAGAAATGTCTTCAATTTTGTCAGATGGAAAGACATTCTGGGCACACTAGGTACTACTTTCCATGTGCCGAGCTATCTCTTACGAATATTGAGGGATTATCTGAGGAACCGCTCCCGTTCTATGAGACACTAGAGGACCAGATGAAGATGGAGATCACGTTGGGAGTAGCACAGGAATCCATTTTAGGGCCGACCTCTGGAACGCTTCCTATGATAGTTTGCTTAGGCTCGACATGCCAGAAGAGTCCCGCCTGGTCGCTTATGCGGCAATTGTTGCCGGACGCACTGTCGAACAGGCGAAAAGCAAACTAGGCATATTAATGCGAAGGGTGAGGGGATGGATAACCGCTCATGGTTTCAATCCTGCACTGGGAAAAACCTCAAAGTAGAATGGATCATTTGCAGGATACGGAGAAGGACAGTTCAGACCCGGTGATCAGGTGCTAAGCATATGGGCACATAAGCTAAGATTTGTGTATCGGGAGAATACTGTTTCTCTACAAAGTACGCGGAAAAAGCAACTCACTGCTTGGATTGAGGCGACGTCATCATATAACCAACAACACACTTCTTTCTTTACCGCTAAGCTGACTTAAACCCACAGTGTATCCATATATTCAAAGATGATCCACATGTGACAAGCAAATACAAGTGTGCAATGGAGTGCGACTTGCCACTAATTGACGAGGTAAATAATACGAGAAAGAAGAGTTGACTTCTCGCTTGCTGTAATTTGTGTTAAGGTCGTGAAGATGTCTTCGCCTGGACCTGTTATACTACTTCAAACCGGACAAGTCTATGCTTGTTTTTCAGAATGACTGCGGCACCTTAGAAAATTAAATGCGAAATTGGAAACGTTAAAGCTCCAGGCAACCAGACTCTCGTACCAAGCAAATTTTAGAGATGGCTTCCAAGGCAACACTTAGGGTCCTCAATTTCGGTAGCACTACGATATTCTAATGCCCTAATTGTGAGAACACTATTCCCCGCGTGACTTTTACTATCAAGTCCTTAGAGTGAATAGTGCAAGAGTGGAGGGCATTACAAGATTACACAGCCGTTGCACCTGTAAATGATGAACAGTTCTTCTCAATAACCTGCGGTACACGTACGAATACGTAACAAGTTGGGAAAATTGACACAATTAAAGTAATTTCTCTTAAAAGAATTAAATTATCCAAAAGACCCGCACCCGGATAAAGGAAGGGTCACTGAGTCATAAGTCTTATTACAATAACCTACGGCATCTCAGTGCCCGAAACGATATCTCACTACGCTACCACCAGTGCTGTGGACAGTTAAAATTCTCAGTTTATAAGGGTACTGCCTCAAGGGGTTATATAACGCACGAAGATAAAGTAACTCTTAGATCCGCAAAGTGCAAAGCTGTAATTGTACTATTTAATCAGGAGGAGGAAAAGCGTAATGCTGGCAGGAGCTAGGTAGGCTGGTTACCTAAAACTCGGGAGATCAACGAGAGCCTTGTTCAATTGAAGCAGTTAAAATAGAGAAAATTATCAAAGCACTTTTTCCTGTCCGCCTTATTAGATTTGACGTTATCAACGAGAAGGAAAGTACTGAAGACTAACCACTATTCGCTATAAAGAAATTGAAGAACTGATCTCGTTCATGAAAGGCAAAAAATTATGGTATCCTCATCGAAGTGCGCTGAAAGTTGTTTTTAGGAGTAGAATGGACTATTCAGCCCGTTTAACCTACATTTGTTAGCGGATTTTTCCCTTTCGTTGGAAAATTATGGTGCTCGTGCTGACAGTCAAAAATGCCCTGCCTCGCCGTCAGGGTACCGTACTCTCAACATGTTAGATACCGCGAGGAAACTGCTCAAGAGTCTTATTAAGCCATGACTGACTGACACGAGGCGCGCTTCGAGAAATCTGTCCCTGAAACAGTATGGTTTTAGATAATAATGCGACTGAGGAAGTGGTCTAAGCGGTCAGATAAGCTGACACATACAGCTGCCACTACCGACTTGTGGTCCAAGCATTGGAGTATATAAATATGCCATTAACCATGCCATCGTTGCCAGTTCGTCTAAATTTGCTTTAACTTTCCCCATCATTTTCCGAGAAGCAAGGCGCAGAACAGTGAAGGGGATTGCACTCATTCATTGTTCTGTGGCGAAACATGGACATGGATTTCTTTACATCGAATAATCATAATGCGCATAATGCGCATTCTATGCCACCTTCACCTTTTCATCAACACTTCTACGGATATCGGAATCGTATGTCAATGAAACTCTGCATCTGAAATTGTGTTAAATCAGAGTACGAGTACGACACCACGCAGACCAGTGTTGACGCAAGCTTGGAGCTTTGCAGTAATAGTGATGGTCACTTTCGATATAGTGCTCCTATATAGCAACACAGAAAGATTATTAGCAAGGAACAGTCTCAATTTGATATTCTGCTGCCATCCGATAAATCCCTCCTCGTCGAATATACTAAGACGTCGCAGCATGAGTCGAAAACTTCTCGATCGAATAAGCTCCGCACACTGGGAATGGTGGTACGGCGATTCATTAGAATTGATGACTGAGCATGGATTCACTCTAGGCCTAGAGAGAACTCCTACAATTCTGACTAAAGAGCTTAATTCCACAGTCCTTTCAATGCAAATTAATGAGATCAAGGTCGTGTCTAAGCCGTGGGGAAAATATATCCATTAGCAAGATGCCCAATCCATAGATCCGCATGATTCAGTCCATCCTTCTCTATGGCTCTAAATTGTGGGCTGGCGCAAAAAGATATATCGCAAGCGCCTAATATAGATACAACAGTGGAAAGCTTTGCGATTAGTGGCCGCAGGCAGCATTGTCCCCAAGCTAGTGGCATTGCTGATCGCAGAAATTATTCCGTTCTCCATGCTCCCGGGAGGAGAATTATATACTACAAAGAAAGTGAGGAAGATAAGAAAGCGTTCGTTTGTGAAGAGAGTGCTTCCACTTTCAGTGCACTGCACGACTGACATCCTGAAAGAAAAGTAGATGGACCGAGCAAATGAGAGACGTGCGACTTTCGAACAGCCTAAGCCATGGTGAGGATGATGATTACCTAATCCAGCTAATCAGTGGAGAGTGGTATTACCTGCTTTAAATAAGGAATCACGGTTGGTCGACTGCATTTGCTACAAGGGGGTGGTAGGACCGTGAAACGCTTCTTTACCGAAGATAGGTGTTTCGGATGTCTTAATTGAGGTCATGCTGCAAATTAAAAACACATGGAGTCAGGTGGCACTTTGTACTCATGGCATTCTTAAAGCGTAAAGACAGGAGATGGATAGGAGAAACCACAGGGTACCTTAAGAACTCTAATCCACGGGTTTTTCACTTCTAAATTGAATTTGCCTAGGCTTATGAAACAAACATACTTTCAATTTAATGTTCTAGAGGTAACAGTGGGTTGTTGGAGCAGGAGTTTGACCACCCTCCCTTTTCTCAAAAAAGAAGACAAAAAATAAAAAATGCGGGAGTCAATATCCTCTTTTTTCCAATTTTAAGATGCTTAAGAATTTCGACGATGATCAAAACGGCCATCCGGACTAACTGCAGTCCACCAAGATGGTAAAGCTGCCCCAAAGACCGGCATTAGGACTAGGATCATACCAGGATGAATTTGAGATATATAAATATTTGAATAGCCGCGATAAGCTAAGTTAAAATTTGAAACAAAAGCAAATAACGACTCCCCCGCTTAGATTCAAAGATGATATTCGCCGAGTATATCCAAAGAAAATAGCAAACAACGCAACAGAAAACAAAAATGCTTGCTTGTGCACATATTTTAGTTTATCCTTCTCCATGGTTCTAAAGTGTGGGTTGGTGGAAGGAGATATTCCGTAAGCGCCTAATGTAGGTAGATGGGAAACTTTGCGAGTATCATACGTCAACCGATGGCCTTGGTATTGGTTCGATTGTTCTCTACACTGCCTGCCTCCCAGTTTTAACTGGGGAATCACGGTCGCCTGATTGTATTTAAAGGAAGGGGGTGGGTGATTATGTCTATTACATATTCTTCTTCTGTAGAAAGTAGTGCCATCGTCCCTATGGAAGATAGTCACCTATTTGAAGACGCAGGAGTTTGTTGGCGCTTGTCACTCAAGACATTCTTAAGCCAACCAATCAACCAAACCCGTCCAGGATAATGTTCTCCCGGCAACGGTGGGGTATTTTGTTCGTAGTCTCTGTATCTGAGCAGTAGGAATTTTGAAGCACACACAATTTTAGTAGACCGAAAAGTAATACCAAATCAGTTTGGATTCAGGAAACCATACAATATAATAAAGCAAGTTCATCGAATGGTATAAGAAATAAGCACGCTAATGAAGAGATATTGCATAATTGCTTTCCTAGATTCAAGCGTTCAATTTGGTCTCGCTTGTAGGTCCTTTTCAAAAAAGCATATAAGCTTATTCCTGAACTGTTCCTATGAACCATTGAAAAATAAATTACGATAATAACCGAAACGCAAATGCCAGATAACAGGCCAAGTGGTTCTCACTGAACGTGAGAGGATCCAAGCGGGTGTGCCTAATGATCTATTTTACACAAACATCAGATTTATCTGTTGGGAGGCTCATGATCACAATAACGTTTGCAGACGATGCCTTAAGCATACATAAAGACATAAAATTTACTTCATTGTAATTGGAACGCAGTGGAGGATGAAATTAATAAGTATATGCAAATATCTTTAACATTGCGAAAAGGGAGCTTTCTGCGAGAAATGGTGGCCCAACAACCATCCCGAGTTGATAACTGCTAACCATGCGGGTAGGACTACATTTCGTTTTGGGTAAATTGTCGACAATTGATCATTCAAGTGATCCTGCACCAAAGTCTACCCTTACCGAGGTGCCCGTCAACATGGACTTGTGTGCCCCTCAACTAACACAATATTTTACAAAAAAATCGCGTGGATTATGACTGGTGGACCTAAACTCGTACTGCCTTCAAAGTAAAATAAAGTGTAATCGAAACTAAGATACAAAGGCTAGCGACTCAACTAGAAAATAACAAGAGAGGGAAAAAACAAACGGCATGACCGTGAATGTACAATAGTCTCAGTTTGTAATTTGAAATGAATTTCAGGCATTCCAGGCTATGTGCACAACACGGACCTATAAAGAGGTTTGAAGACAAGAACAGTAGTTGGGCAGAATTACCCGAATATATAGTAAAGGTGGATAGGACCGTGTCTCACAGGAAATTTAGAAGCTTGAAAAGAGTCCAACACCAAATTGTCGTCGATAATAGGTCTACGCAAGTATAGAAGTCGCCCCTATTGGTAGCTATCCTAGCCCTGCAATAAAACTCCTTTTTGGTTGTTTGACAAATAATAATAATCGTGCGATAATCCAATTGGATCAAGGCCTTGAAGCTTGTTAGACCACAAATGTAACGATACACTATAGGAGTACAGCACACTGTAGGAGGCAATGTGGTTACCATTGCACTCGCCCGTGGTTATTACCTTGATTTGACTCAAGTACTCATTTATAGCTGAGTCGAATGGTATCCGACATGCAGTCGTTATACAAATCACTTTGGACCAGAACAGCTGAAGCGGTTTGGTTTTTGTTGAAGAATTGAGGGTACCATAACCAAGTGGAGTCGCGGACTATATAATTTCCAGATTCCTCTTGGAAAATACATACTATGTGGTAATTCCAAAAGCAAGCAATGGTCTCCAGGTAACATAATAAGTTTCTTGACGACTCAGTTATGAAAAAGAAATCAACGTAAAAATTCTTTTCGGAAAACTCGAGGATGGAAATGGCCCAACCGTTCGGCAAAGTTACGGGGGGAAAGATGTGTGGGCTAGGACATCGAGCATCGTTGGTAATGAAGGGGCTGAGAGATTAGTTCGGCTGGGATTGGGGTTATAACATTTATTAGTAAAGTTATTCTGAAGGATTTATGCAATCAAATGGAATCATTTGAATTGCTGTCTGGAGGCGAAAATCTTTATGAAAGAACCTGAGGTCGCCAAAGCGTCATTTTTATTGTTCCTCAATATAGATACCCTAGTTGGATTTGTAATGGGACACTGCTCCTAAAACAACCACCACAAAGTGAGGAAGAAAAGGAAACGGCCCTGCATTTCATTTGTTTCTGTTCGGCTTCTTGGGACTAGAAAAGAAATTTGAAAGGATTCTCTGGAAAACCTGCATTGCATGTATTCTTGTTACCCTTCAAGAGAGATGCTCTAGTATGACTTCTAAAGGGACACTGCTCGTAATCGGGATGTGGGTTCGGTCATCAATATTCGATGTAGGGTAGCTAGCAGTGTTGGGCATATTTGTATTCATAAATACGAATACGAATAAATTCATACGATGATTTTCTATGAATACGAATACATTCATATTCGAGAAAGTGAATATCTCGGTATTTACAAAAGTGAATACGAATACGGCTTTATTCTCACATTCGAAAGTGAATACAAACGTATTCGTATTTATGAGTACGAATACGAATTATGTTTGATTAATACGAGTATTTGCAAGTGCGAATACGAATTTTTTGTATTGAATTGTAAGCATTCGCCTGGATAACGAATATTAGCGCCTTAGTGATCTGATCATGTTGTAGGTATGTAGTGGAGGTGTAGGTAGAGTCGGACTTAATTTTCAATAAGAATATTAAAAGGCGCTACAGGTGTAGACAAAAAGCATGTACATATAAACTCGATAAATATTTTTAAGCCTGAAGAATTGCTTGGGAATAGAAAACACTTGAAAGCAAAGACATAACATATCATATGTCACAGAAGGCAACGAGCGGTGCAACCTATAGAAGAGATATACTTAAAGAATCTTAATGGACTGACTGCTGGGGAACTAATTTCCTTAACCGGACTATGCATCCTGTTTTATTTTTCAATATTCTATGGTTTTGTCCTCTACTAATCCTATTCCAATACTTGAGAATCATCATCATCAACGGCGCAACAACCGGTATCCGGTCTAGGCCTGCCTTAATAAGGAACTCCAGACATCCCGGTTTTGCGCCGAGGTCCACCAATTCGATATCCCTAAAAGCTGTCTGGCGCCCTGATCTACGCCATCGCTCCATCTCAGGCAGGGTCTGCCTCGTCTTCTTTACTTTAAAATAAGTATGAATACGCTGATTTATATGAATAAAGTTCACTAATCTGAACATCACCATCACCGCTATTTAAAGATGTTTCGAGGAAAAAACAAATCTACTACTAGATCTGGATAGTTTCCATAGCCAATGTAAATACAAAAGAAACTAGAGTAAGAGAGAAGACAACGAATGACAATAAAAACACTTCAATCAAAATAAAATGCAAACTTGCAAACTAAAACACGCACTCACACACAAAGAAAAGCAATCCAAATGAACACAACAAATAAACTTATTAAGGAAAAAATTCAATTTCACAAACCATTTTCCATATCCAATGGCGGTCCACCGACTGCTTCACTCAATCTTGGATCGCTAACGGTGAAGTATACTTCCTGCTTCACACCGGGCGGTATCGCTCCCGGTGGTATCGATAAGGATACATTCCATACGTTGTCGAACAAGGTACCACCACGTTCATCGAATACCCCATGCGTGGTACATGGTTCGCGAGGTGTTGTGGGCGGTGCTATAGCCTGCATATTAGCGATCCGTTGTTGCTGTGCTCTTGCGGCGGCACCACCCGGTCCTTGCAAGGACATCTCGCTAGTATATGGTGTACTAGATGCGTTTGGCGGACCTACTGGTAAGCTTGCTTGCGAGGTATAGTGCGTTTCGAGCGAAGTGCGGCTAGAAGCGATAGGCGGGACGGGCGCTGTTCGTTTTATAATGTTTGAAATATGAAAAGGGGCACGTAAGGAGCGTGGTGTGGATGGAGTTTCTGTAGGTGAGGTGATTACTGGCTCTGGTTCATTGGTAGGAAGAGTTGACGCAGCAGCAAGGGATCTGTTGTCAAGCAATGGAGTCGTAGGCTCCTTGAATCTTTCATTTTCGATCACTGTTTCATTTGATTGGTGAAGATCTGAGTTTTTAGATGTTGTCAGTGTGTCTTCAATTGAGTTTTCACATTTGCCTTCCTTTTCTTTCTTTTCGTCTGTTTCATTCTCTCTTATTGCTAATGCGGCAGCTCCTTCTTCCCTACATTCATAGATTGGTTCATGTTTCAGCTCTCGCTTGGATACATATATAGGCTCGGCCATCGATTCCATTGCGTCCCGCCTTGACTGGTAGATCTGCTCCCTCAATTGAGCTCTAGTTTTATAACCGTTATCTTTCACTTCTCGTCTTGATTGGTAAATAGAGTCACGGTCGGATCTATCGTCAGTTTCTGTGGAGTGATTGCTACTGCTTTGAGGTGTAAATTCACGCTCGATTTCCTTCTTGCCTTGGGCTATCCGTTCTTGCATTTCTTTTCGTGATTGATACAAATGATTTCGGTGCATCTCACGACGTGACTGATACACCGGTTCCTCAACATTATCTGGGTAGAATCTTCTCCTCATCATCACAGCGGATCCGGGAGCACGCCGCTCTTGCATCATATAGGCTCCATGACGACTCTGGTAAACATCTTCGGGGTCGTAAGATAGAATATAATTAGGTCTTTGAGTATTAGTTCGATCGGCCATGCTATGTCTACGAACTATCCTTCGGCCTCCGCCGCTCCGTTCAGCCTGGCGTCGTTCCAAATCTATCAGCGCCCTGTTCGCGTATAGATCGTCAAAATTCTCTTTTTGACCTTGCGATGTGTAAATGTCCTCCGGTTCTAAATTCTGGTAAGTTATGTTCAGATGTTGGGGATAAAATGGTTCATGATGTACAACGACATTTTGTCGATGATCAGGAGGCAGCGAGGCGGCATGAGGATAGCTTTCAGGCGCATAATGCACTCTTGAAGGTTTCTCCATCAATGAGTACTGTCGCCTCAGGCATGGTTTTATCTTACGTTCCGGCTCAACCATGCTGTTCATTCGTCTCAACGGTCGAGTTGATTTCATAAAGGCATTCTTGATAGCAGCCAATGGCGATTTCAACATTGACTTTTTCTTTGTTTTAGGCGGAAGTGGAAGAGGCGGAGGTAGAGGTGGCGGCATATTGTCATCTTCAAAGTAGTAATTCTGATAGTTTGGATCATTTATAGTACTATTAGCGTATATCATGGATGATGGTTGCGATGGTGGTGGTGGCGAATGATGCTGATATTGAGGATGATTGTAATTTTGATTGGAATGATGATAGTACCGATCGAATGGCTCCATGTCACTGTAGTTTCAAGCATTTTTAGAGATTTTTTTTCGGATGATATTCTTCTAAGGAAGCACTTTTGATACACGACCACAGAAATACTGAAATACTCAGCGATTTTGTCTAGTTTTTTTTGAATCGTAATTTTTCTCTAAGATTTTCTCATTATCTTCAAACTCAACAAGAAAGAAACTACTTTCAGTTTTTTTGTACATCGTGTATCTCGAGGCTTTACCTTTTAATGCGTTTTCTTAACAAAAACACAAACTTTTGCACTAACTGTTCTTATTTCTTTGCTTTAATCAGGATAGGAAATTATTTGGCTAAAATAAACTGAAAAAGTGTTGTGCTGCTGTTGTGGTCAGGAAAATTAGGAATTGGACGAAAGGTTACTGGATTTGCACACACGCACACACACTCACACCTTTCCTTCCACCAACAACAAAAGTTTAGTAGTTAACAATAAATAAAAGGAAAAAACCGCAACCATAAAATGTTTCGCATAATGATTTGAGTTTGATCGTAATTTTTCATGTCGCTGTCGCATTCCTAGTGTCATGGAAAATATGTATTTTGCAAAAATCTTAGAAATATCTAGTTCACCGGGGGAGCAGATAAAAACAACAGGAAACACGTTCAGCAAGGTCGAACAAAGGTGTTGTTTTAAGCACCATGAGTTCGCTAGCATCTTCAATGGATTGCCTCACTGTCTTTCATAACAACCTACCAGCGCATCATATCCTACTTTCTGAAGTGTATTATAAACCGATATATCGAATTTATAAAATTTTCTTTACAAATTGTATATCAAAATTCGTGACCAGGTTATGATCCAGTTTGATCTGCTCGACTTGAGCTTTAAATAAAAGCACCAATTTAGTAGATATGTTTGATGGGACTGGCAACTGTGGGGCATAGTGGAGCTAGTATATTATCTCAACAATCGATGGTGTGACCGTAATCATTATACGAGTAAGCATCGCATAAGCAAAAGCAAGAAAGACCTTTTGACAACTCCAAGATAATTTGGTTATAGCCTATTGCGAACTAGATACAACAATGAGTTGGTATCTTCTATACGACGAATTGGCATCCGGCATAGGGCATATATGTAGATCGGTTGGACGACGAGAGAAAGGAAAGCTAGACAGCAGATGATCGCCTGGTCAGCCTTTAAACGAACAAGAGAACTCGATTAAGAAAGCGAGTTACACACTACTCTATTTTCGAAATTGAAAGACGTGGTTACGACCGAGAAGAGTGGACGCAGAGACTTCGGGAAAATAAGGACCTAATCGGACTGTAGTTCCTATAGAAGAAGAAAAAGGAGCAGAAAGAATTGAGAGTAAGTTTATATAGCAATGACGCTCATACTGGATAATGGCTCTAGTGAATATGAAATTAATGGATGGTTCGCACCCATCGAATAAAACAGAGAGGACGGAAGTACACCACAAAAGAGGAACAAAAAAACTCAGTTGCAATATAGAAGTGACTTTTGGATTCCAACGACTATCTACCCAGGATGTATTAAAACAATATTTGCTTCTAAAGGTTTTTTAAGAAAAAAGGGAAAAAGCAAAAGTAATTCTGAACTGTCGAAGGTTATTAAATCGAGAAATTAAAAATGAAACCTAACCTGGTAGGGAAAAACCGGGGAAAATACTACAGGACTTGATAAAAAGAGTATTATCCGTTCAGTGGGAGAGGTAGAAGTGGCCTGGCCTCTAAAACTACTTAACACTATGGAGAAAATATTGGAGGCAGGGCTATACTACAGGCTGCAGCCATTATAGAACATGCAAGTGATCTATCAAAACAAATGTATGTACTTCGGTGAAACCGGTCTACGATTGATGCAATAGCAGTGGTTGTTCACCTGGCTGGCAACAACCGTTTGTGTAAGTGCTGTTCGGTTATGACACTAACTGTCAGGAACGCCTTCCTTTCGACCACTTCGCTTAAACCAAATGTCCTGACTACTCAGTTAGTTCACTCCTCGACGTGCTTTTCTGGTATCAGAACGGCATTGGGGTGAAAGAATACTCAAGAGCAGGGACCAGCAAAAGCACGTCTGAGATAAATATAACAGACGTCAGGAAGGAGACAGGTCTCAGTGGCGCCGGAGTTAAATGGTACTTGCGCTATCTGAACGAAGGCCTGAAACAAGAAGAGGCCCTTAAAAAGGCTCAGGACAGACCTAAGCCATTAGCTATGCTAGTGCGGTCAAGGGCATTCGACTGGCCATACTGTCAAAAAGGTTTCCCGAGCAAATACTCACTCGTGAGAAGCAGGAAATCATTGAGGACCTTGTCGTCAAGCAGATGATCAAGGTTTGAACTTCGAAACTGGGATACGCTTTTGACCAGGCTTTATACTGGTGGACTGCGCGACGGAAGATTGCCAGGCTGGGAAGGGGTGGAACTGTTAACATGTGCTGGGGATGATATACCAGGAGCCCACATGGTGACAGTTTTTCTGCCAATAGAATAGAAGGCAATAGAAACGGAAGGCCTTATGAGACCAACGAATAAAAGGGAAAGGAAGGAGAGCTGGAAACCAGCAAAAGAGGTATGCTCAGAAGCTAGGCTTAGAAGGACAGTGGGAACTTTTAAACCACTGAAATCTCCCGGAGCATTTCCCAGCACTTATCCAGAGAGGCCTAGGAATTATCTTAGAGTCTCTTCTGAGGGTGCTAAGGGAGAGCATAGTACTGAGATACACACCAAGGGCATGGAAACGGGCAAAAGTGGTCTTTATTTCGAAAGCGGGTAAAAAGGATCCTTTTCACCCTAAATCTTTCAGACCAATTTGCCTAACATCGTTCGTACTCAAAACGGTGGAGAAGGTTATAGATAACTATATTTGAACTAACGTTCTAAAGCTTACCGCTTCCCGGGCAGGACGGTCAACTGAAGCTGCTCTGTATCAGCTGACAGAGGTACTACGGGATGCCAGAGAAACAAAAGAAATTGCACTGTGCGCGTTTTTGGATATCGAAGGAGCATTCGACAACGCATTGCATGCAGAGATACAAGATGCCCTGAGCCGCAAAGGAGTGGGAAACACCCTGGTATTCTGGATGGGCAAACTGCTAGAAAGTAGGCAAATAGAAGTACCGACAGGTACAAATTCTATTATCATGAACACCACTCAAGGCTGTCCACAGGGTGGGGTACTATCGTCGCTGATGTGAAGTATGGTAGTGGATGAACTCCTGGATGTGTTAACAAATACTGGAATACAGGTCCAGGGTTACGCGGACGACAAATATGAAGATACCCTATGTGATAGAATCCAAACTGCACCAAGGGTTACTAGTGCCTGGTGCAGGAAGGTGGACTGCGGTTCAACCCAGCCAAAACCACCATAGTACCATTCACTAGGAGGCGTAAGCTTGATCACCTGAGAGCCATAATATAACATGATATGGAGGTGAAACGAGAAACAGAGGTCAAATATTTGGGAATTACGCTAGACCAAAAATTACTCTGGAAGACACATGTCGGAAAGCCACGAGGGCTCTGATGACCTGCAGATCCATAGCAGGAAAAAAATGGGGTTGCAGCCCGAAGATACTACTTTGGATATATACTGCAATAGTAAGCCCAATGATTACCTATGGAGCGGTAATCTGGGCAGAAAGAACTGAACTCAGCACACAAGCCAGCGAATTACAGAAGCTCCAAAGGCTGGCTTGCGTGTGTATCACTGAGGCAATGAGGACATGCCCAACGGCATCCCTGGAGGTCCTTCTGGGATTAACCCCTCTCCATCTGCACATACAGATGCAAGCAAGGAGGGCAATATTCAGGATGGCTGGTAGTATGAGTGAGGCGGGGAGCTGCCTAAATCGAAGGAAGATTGATATTCGTTCTAGGCGGTATCCCGAATTACTGATACTAAGGGATAACATGACAACGAGGTTTCACTTCGATAAGAAGTTTGAAACACGATGGAGTAACAAGGCAAACTGGGAGGGCGTGGCTGCGACATACGGCTTAAACCAGCAACTGATTACTTGGTACACTGACGGAACCCTCACAGCAGAGGGAGCGGGTGCTGATGTCATTGGTCCAAGGAAAATGTACTTTGAGCCAATGGGCAGGTACACTAGCATATTCCAGGCGGAACTATACGCCATAGACAAATGTTCCTCCTTTAATCTGCAAAGGAACTATACGGGGCAGAACATAGCTACTCTCACCGATAGCCAAGCAGCGATCAAGGCACTTAGGTCCAACCAGGTGAACTCTAAACTGGTATGGGAATGCCTTGAGAGGTTGAATACACTCGGCTCGTCCAACCAAGTCTGGATACTTTGGTTTCCAGGCCATGCTGGGTTGGAAGGCAACAAGGCAGCGGACGAACTGCCAAGAAGGAAGCAGGGACGCCTTTACACGGGCCAGAACCCTTCTGTGGAATCAGAAACGGTTTCATGGCTATGAATCTAAGAAATGAAGAGGAACGGTTGAGGGAACTATACTGGGCGGGTCTACCAGGGATGGAGCAGTCCAGGGTGTTTATTGGGGGATACGAACCCATACGCACAAAGGATTGTTTAAACCGCACCAAAAAGAACCTCCAAATCATAGTGGGAATTCTCATTGATCATTGTCGGCTGACCTATCACCTAGGGAAGCTGGGGATATCTATGGACACTGCCTGCAGGTTTTGTGAGGAGGAGAACGAAACCTCTATACACGTCCTGGGACAGTGTCCGGCACCTGTGCAAAGTAGGTCGAGGAATCTGGGAGAACAGATGCAAAGCTGAAAGATCTGGAAGTAGGGAACATACTAATGTTCCTAACGGTTATAGGCCTGCTTGAGGTACTATGATCAATAGGTGCACTATAACTAGTAAAAGGGGCACAATAGTTCTTCAAGGACGCGGTGCGATTTTCCCTTAACAGAATAATAATAATAATGTATATGGAAGTGAAACTATTCATGCTATCAAATCATAGTAGTAATGGTCAAATTACACCTGCGGGCGTAAAGACAGACATTCACGTTGCTAAAATACCTATTAGCCCCAGGTGTGGCATGGCATATCAATGTCAATCTAAATTTAAAAGCTATTCCATCTCTAGCAAGGATGATGACTCATATCGGGAGCGTAAAATATAGTCACAGATTTCTTATCGCAGGGGTAGTATTTACTCTGCAGAGAGCGAAGGATGTGCATTTCGTGGGAATGATTACTCCAAATCTTCTACCGAATAAGGCGAAGCATTTCTACTAAAGAAGGAAGACAAATTCGGCCAAAATATTTGTTGATTTGCGAAAAACTACTAGGAAGGAACTGCATATGAAATTGCAGTAACGGTAGGATAATTCCGAAAAGGATCGTTGAACCCATATACTAACCTCGTGCATTGAAAAATAAAGAATTGAATTATGTACCGCGAGACGCAATTCATTATCGAGCACGATGGTTATATAAAGTATTTGTGTTATTTTTGATTGAACAAGTGCCCCAATTATCCCGAACGAGCTTGCTACGCTCGAAGACCCGCGGAAAATTATGAAGGAGGTTGACCGACGCCTTGAACGTAGTAATTGGACTCCACAACCTCGTAGAAGAGATGCTACAGAAAAGAAAGTAAGAATGAACCACTACCAGACTAAATTTAAATCAAGTAATCAACAAGCTAGTAGCACTGGCTTTGAGGACATTATCTGGCATTTACTACAAACTGTATAGGGATCTTAATTTTTCAATTGGCAGCGAAAGTAAAAGGTCTAACGAAGTTCACTTTGATGATCTAGTAGATGGTGAAAAATTCTGACACTTCTAGCACTGATACTAAGTAAAATAACTTAAAATACATTGCTGCAGGCGAGATTTTAGGCAAATCCTCGTCCATTTTATTTATAATCTTCATGATAACGTTCACTTTGGGCAAAAGACGATAGAATTCGAAGGATAATATCAGCTAAATTAACTTGGTATCAAAATGTGAATTGAAAAAAGAATTTCAATGAACAAACCCCATAATGTTGGCAAACATAAGTACATCCTGACAAAGATGCTTACTGAATAGGTAATGTCATGAGAAGAATTCTAATCTCAACGTAGTACTTAATTATGCGTCGATTATTAAACATTGTATGAGGACAAAATGAACCATAGTTTGATGGATTGGATGACAGTAACTCATTTTTGACCCTGGACCGACAAAAAGAGATCAACGAAAACAAAACGACCAAAAGATAAAATTCTATTCAGCATGGGCTATGGCTTTTGGTGGATCTTACTTATGCCTTAAGGGTAACAATATATAAAGATAAAACAAAGATGCATCGGTGCCCAAGTGGTGCATTCCGCTATTTAATGGAAAAGCGGTGTAGTATCCGCAAACAAAACAACTATTTCATATCACCAAAAACCTTTTAACGTTCGACAAACATTGTATAAGAAACGTTCGTGAAAATTGTTGGTCAGGAAAGCCTACAAGTCAAATAACTAAAGACGAAATGATTAAAGGGTGGAAGAGGCAATTAGCATAGATTCAACATTAGAAAAGAGTAAAAATTTGAATGCTATCTATATTATCTACAGAAACTCACTTTCCAACAATGCTAGCAAATGGAGGGTATCAGAACTGTATGAAGTGATAGAGAAATGTTAACTTGCCAGAAGGACAGGAATTGCCTGAAACGTAGGCAATATTTAAAGTGCAAGTTCCACTGGGTCTACAATTCCGGGAAGCGTTGCACTAACCTTCCAGAAGATCGAATCATTATGCAAACATTTGTGAGTATGTCATAGACCCCGAAAATAAACATAAATTGATGTTAGTTAAAAGATAAAAGTTAAAATAACAACAAATAATTCCATATTCTAAACGAAAATAAAGTAAATGGAGAAGCAAAACTGGAGTGTTTGTGCGCATATGATAAAGTTAAAGTTAGTGCGCCGGTTTGCGCCAATTGGACATAATTTTTGTTTTTTTTTTCTTTTTTGAATATTTGTTGAATAGAGTTAAAGCAGATAAAGAAATACTTTCAATAGATCTTCACTATCTTATGAAAATATTTTCAACTTGTTTCGATGTCATGAAATGATAAACAAAACAACCCGAATTTTAATATGCATGCATTTAAAAGATTTTAATCTCCCCATGTTCTTGTCCAAATAAGATTTTCAACCATTTGAAGGTATCTTTCAGATCGACTCCATATCTTATATGGAAGAATCATATTTGGAGCTTAGATCTCAATATTTCGGACACAATGGAGGAACATAATCGAGGTTACCACGAACAAAAATGACACGAAAATATATTTAATTCGAACAAACAATAAGACATTAATAACAATCACCATTTGAGTGAACACTTACCTCAAGTTATGATGGTGCCCCGCTGTCCCGATTTGTGGTTTACGGTACAATTCAAAAGCAGAGCCGCGTTGCTCTCGACTTCCAGCTAGATCAAGAGCATGGCGTTCAGGTGTATGGTGAGGTGGAACATTTGCTGTTGATGAAAAAAAGGAAAAATAATGCATCGACGATAATTCTTAATATAAACAGTAGTCGGTCTCATAGTGAATTAATTTAACTCACCCATTGGATGGTGACCGCGTTGCATATACTGTCCACCTCCTGGAGCGCCGCTATAAGGATGTGCATTTGGATTGTAACCATTTGACGCTGGGTATGGCGGCTGCTGCCCTGAACTGTAATGTCCATAAGCATGACCAGGATGTGGTGGGCCACTAGTATTATGAGGCGAACCCGGCGCTCCCTGAGAATGATGATAATGTGACGAGTTTGGTGGGTAGAAAAATCCATTTGGAGATCTTGGCGACGTAGGCTCCTATTTGAGAACACAAGCAAACAACAATTAATTATAATTCAAAAAAATCTAAAGGGTTTGTTAATCAACTTACCCCATTATCCCAATGGCCACTAGCATTCATATGCCCCTGAATCGGTGGCCGATAGTTTTTCGGTTTTGGTGGTGGGACTGGTTTAAATGGCACATTACCGGCGGCAGGGTTCATGTTACCATTGCCACCGGTGGGCGGTCCAATATGGGCAGATTTGGGTGATTTGTTGTAATCAGCTTGTGAGGTTGAGTTGTTTCGACTTTTGATGATGTAGGGGTTAGGCACAAACACAACAAACACATGAAAAATAAAACAAATGAAATGGTGGCAAAACTGGAAATTAAGAAACTTAAAAATCAAATGTAATATGGAAGGTTTCATAAGGCGAACAACATATAGGGCGAGCGAGGGATTGGAAATTCCATAGGATATAATAATAAAAAATAGATGGCACACTTTAAACAAGGGTATCGTATTTTATCAATGTGTTAAACACTGGTTTTTTGTAGTAGTAAATTGTATCGGGAAACTGTTTAGAAGGATTTAAATTCTGATGGGAGAGGTAAATGATTTGGGATTGCAGCTGTAGACGCTGCCTATTTAAAAAGTGTTTAAACGGTTATCCAAAAAAAGATTTTGACAAGATTATGTGAAATACCTACCTGTATTTGCCATAATCCGTTTTTGTTTCGACAATCTGTTTCCGTGGACTGCTCTCCAAACCCAAATTGGACGGCCGTTGAGGAATGTTCATTCCACGCACATCATGTGGGTTTCTATTATCTGTGAAAAAGTTTGAATGAAATTAGTTACTAGAGAAGAAAATGGGTGCAGATTCAATTGAGCAAAAGCTAATTAGATGAAATAAGAAATGATGATTCCTGCAAAATAGCCCAGTAGAACTCTTGAATTTCTGTGTTAGTCAATGTGTTTAACAGTTGCTATAGTTTGTGATGTCTTGCTAAAAGTGCATATCATTGAGAGTAAAATTACATTGTCCTTTAGTAGAGCACGCCTTGTAAATTCGACGTGAGCCAACTGAAAGAAAGGCAGAAATCGACGACATACTTGACTGAGCCATGTGTAGTGCCATGTCTTCTTAGGAAAAGTCAACTTCTAGTAGGATTCCCTAGTAAGCCAATAATCGATCTATGTTGCAGCAAGCAACGGTACAACACCGAAACACAGACAAAAAAGCTGGTAGAAATATGACAAAATTTAATAGTATGAAAATATTGAAAACTTAATTTATCCTGAGATGTACTTGGGAAGGAATGGCCACAAAAAGAACTATCTCCGGCGATGGATAGCATTGTTTGTGTGTGTGTTTGAGGTGGGGGAGAGGTAAAGTTTCTAAGCACTCAGATCCTATTAGTCCATTGTAGTTGATTCCCCCGTCCAAAGAAATAACCCGGCTTCGTTTATGCATCGCAAGATTTTCCAGTTGTAACACATCCGCACCAAAAATTTGATCTCTGATGCGTCAGGCAGGGCACTCACGTAGAAAATGTTCCGTGAACTCCGCTTCCTCATGACAGGATGGACACGTATCATCTTGGAGAATTCGTATTCTGAACATAAGCCTAGCTAGTGAATTACGGCTTGCAAGAATGACCAGAATACTTCCGCAAGTCTTCCTGCTTTTCGACAGAATAGACTTTGCCGTATGTTTGTTTGGTTCTGCCAGGAAAACTTTGGTGTGTTTGGCGGCATTAAGGCTCAGCTACCTGTCATCATGGGAATCTTGTTTCCAGTTTTTGATAGCAACATTAGCCAATGTTACTGACACTCCAATTGCTGGTATCGGTCCGGGAATGGGGGAAATTGAACCGTCTTTTGCTAAAGCATCCGAGATTTCATTTTTCTCTACGTCACAATGACCGGGTACTAAGAGTAGTTTCACCGTATTGAATCTAGAAAGAGGGTTCAATCGATTTCTACATTCTTGAACGATTTTTGAAGTGATCAAAGGACTGCTCAAGGCCATCAATGCAGCTTGACTATCGCTACAGATCTTGCCCTTCAATCGCTGGTCAATTATCAAGGTTGCCGCCCTTGGTACCCTCAAGGCAACAGTGATACCCAGACACACAATTCTTTGCAGTTTACCGCGATAACTCTTTTATTTCGCCTTACCCACCACACTACGGATGCATAAGCGAACATTGGCCTAATGATAGCAACATATCTCGGCATTATTACCTGAAGCCTAAGTCCCCATGTTGAGGCAAAGGTCCGCTTACACAGCCCATAAGCTGTAAGAGCTCGTTCCACTTTACCTGTACATGTTTGTTTCAAAGAAGCTTCTTGTCTAGAATAATTCCTAGATATTTTACTACTTCGGAGAGTTGAAGGGTTGTACCCCTCATATCTGGAAGGCAAACGCCATTCAATTTCCTCCCTTTTGTAAATAATACTATTGTGATTTTATTTGAATTTACTGGAAGTCCATGCTTGAGGTACCAACTGTTGAAGAAATCAACGGCGCGTGTTGTATTTCTACACACCGTTCCGAGATTTCGACCAACAACTAGCACAGCCACGTTATCTTCATAAGCTTGAGCGTGTATTGGTAGATTTCGCAGTTCGCATAGTAATGAGTCCATCAACATACTCCGCAGAAGCACACTTCCTTGGGGGCAGCCTTTCGTTGCTTCCGTTGTTAGGTAGCGATACAGTCATTTTAGTACACAGCAATCTGTGCGTTTGCATAGCGTAGATCCACATAATTAAAGCTTCAACACCATGCTCTTTGGTGGCATAACAGAGCTTTTGGAAGGGCGCACAGTCAAATGCCCCTTCAATTTGCAGATAGCATTAGTGAAGTAAACTTACTAATTATGAATAACAAAAATATAAAAGCACATAGGAAAAATAACCCCAAAATTTGACTTCATACTACAGTTCTTTGGCAATATCTCAGCAAAAGGATAGCGAACGTGTCCCTTAGAATTATAAAAATTAGGTTTCTAACTTGACCCTTACAGTAAATGAAAAATTAAAAAGTGAAAATTTCAAAAACGGCGCGGGTGTGCCAGAGCCATTTCCTTGAAGCTTGTAATTGTCTATTGTTTGAAACACTAAGCAAAGATATAATGACAATTACTTAATTGACGCTGATCAGATTACTTAACTAACGAAATGACTCAATTTATTCATCATCAATTTGTACACAACAATAGACATTGACCTCGAACTTAGAAAAAGCCAATCTGGAGAAGGAGACATAGACTAAAACGGAAAACCAAACCATTTTCTCCTCTGTGCGTGGGATGGTTTAGAATTCACTCCTTGTCATAAAACACGATCATTTATGCTTCGGAAACAGCTAAAATGGCTCGGAACCGGACTAATCTTTCGGCTACGATCTTCCGATTTCGAAAACGATGATGGCGGAACTGTTGGGAACGCTACTGTCCCTCTTGCGGTAATATGCTTAGTATTGAGAACTGCAAAGCTGAAACCGCCTCGTTATCGGTGGTATATTATTCGAGTACGTAACCCGACATAAAGTCAGTGGTGATTCTACTGACCGGCGACGTATATTTAATGAGATCAACCACATTTGCGATCAACAGTAGAGCTAGAAGTTCTGATCACATATGATGGTCATTTGCCTTCGCTTGTGTATTGCGTTCGTATTTTCCCAAAGGGATGAAGACTATCGATCCTGGAAGCTCAGCACTGAGAGCTTTGGGCTGTCGTTCAGCAGTGGGAAACTATCTTGCTGACCACAGACCAGACATCTCGAACAATTGGTTGAAGCATATTGATGAGCATTAAGTCACTATCAAAAGAGCTCTTTTCTCCGTCGTAAGTGAAACTGTTGCCCACGTTCCAAATGGATGTCACAAGATCTGTCTAACCGCCGAAACTTCGAAGCGGATCGATTAGTACAGAGAACTGAAGGCTCTGGTCGCCACTGCAAAAGGGGCGCGAATGTGATACACTTGAGCTGCGAAAAGGAATTGGGTATTGCGATGGCCAGAGAACCAGAACCTGCCGCAAAAAATAATGATTTCGATAACGTATACCGCGCCTCATCTACAATGAGGAGCAACTTAAGAAGTGGAGGGAACATTTCAGCACAATTCACGAAAAGGTCATTCATCATAGGCGCGACAATTGGAGGGATATTTACGTGCTCCCTACTGTCGCACAGATAATAACTAAAACTTACCCTGCACATATGATGGCTGAAAATGTTAATTACTACATCGAGGTAAAATAAGAAATTCAGAGCCTAAGGCTCAGTCCGACAAAGTTCCATTTTTTCATGGATATTATTCCTTCTTGTTATCGGTGACATTCTACATGTTGACTTATTTAGAAGACTTTAACAGACCTTTCCCCCTCTTTTCTCATACACCTCTACTTCACTGATCAGCTTCTTGGTTTCTCACAGAGTCATGGATTTTGGTTACACCGTCCTTCTGGAAGGTTCGGAGTCTGATAGCTCATCACACTTGTTATACCTGCATTAACGAGTGAAGGTGCCGGTCGATTTGTCTATCTTGATAACGTTGTTTGTACTGACGGTGGCACCGAGGTTGATGAAGACGCATTAGCAGTACTAGATCGTTCTGTCCAAAATTTGGAAATACAGGCACCTCAATATCTACGTCTAGTTGAGGTTGATTCGCGTCCATCTCTGTTCTGGTCTATGGGAAGCTCCAAGCCTCCTTTAACATTTATCTCCTCCTTGTCGTCAGTGTATTCTGTCTCCACATATATGAACGGTACCGGAAAATAAGTTGATTAGAAGGCAAAATCCACTATATCAGGATGGCCAACTGGTGGATCACTCTAGAAAATCAGACACGCACATTTGGCGAACCGGTAACAATGGCGTGCAGGCCTGACGCACAATATCCCATTTGGAGATATTGGCAACCACATACATATAAAACATTTTTTAAATGACTGCTTTTCAGGACAAAAAGAAGCGGGGACTATCCACAACCTTTTTTCAAGTACTGGGCAACCATCAAAAACTATGAACACGGTCTCACGACTACGGAGATGATAAAACGCGAAACCAATCTTCCGAAATCTGGTGAAGTGATAAATTTTGAGCATCTTTTAGAAGCGCCAAAACTTAAGCAAACATAACATAGCATAGCGTTTGTGTTTATGTGAACGAAAACCGGCTGTTGGCTTTTAAAACAACGTCTCCCATATATATTCCTTTATAATTGTTGGCTTTTTGTCAGTGTCGAACAGGTTTATTAAATTCAGTGAATATCAGAATGTTTTTAAAGGACGGTCGTTGGTGCAATTAGTTCAAAATACTCAAACTATGAAGGAATTAAGATAAATATGGAATACATACCAATATTTCGAGAGGAATTAATATCATATAGCGGTCTTCCGGGACTGCTTTGCCGATTGAGATCATTTGGTCCACCTGGTACCATTCCTCGTCCAATATGTTCGTGCAAATTTCTCGGATGCTCATGAATTGGGTTTCGATTAGCCATTGAAGGGTCTCGATAGTCTGCAGTGCCCATAGTAGGTGCGATTCGAGTGCTAAGAAAGTAAAATTTAGTGATGAATAAATGCAATTTTCGATATGGTCTTACTTCACAGCCGGCACAGACTTCAGATCATCTGGTGCATTCGGTCCTAAACGTATATTCTGCGCGGCGATTTGCGTTGTGTTATATGAATCATAACTTGACACACTATCATATGATCCATTCTGTAAAGGTTGCGGTGCACCACCTGGAGTTTTAACACCAGCAGCCCCACTGCCTGGCACATTATTATGGCGTTGACGATCCAAAGAATTTTCAGCATTTCGCTCCATGGAATCGGTATTAGTTGGTCTTGTGGCGTATTCCTCGTGACCATCTTCCACGGCGCCGGCTCCTTGTTTTCCGAACAGTCGTTCCTGGGCCGACCGTCCCAGCGTTCCTGATGAGTTGCCATTTCGCATCTGGTTATTTACTGCAGCGCTTAATATTGGCACACCACCAGGTGGTTTTGATGCCCTGTCTATACGTGGTGGCAAATCAGGCGCATTCATTCCGTATATCGGTTGATTGCGGTTTACGGTGTTCTCAGGAGTGGATTGGTTTGGATTATTGCCAGGACCAGAGAAACCGAATTTTCCGTCGACTGGTTGACGGTTTGGAGACATAGCGTTGGAGTGGTTGTAAGGGTGCTGTTTTGGGGCGAAAAAGAGATCATTAAATGTTTTTGTTTGATAATATTTTCGATTCAAGCTTCACTCGATTGGAAAATTTATAAAAGCATGAAGCGACATTCGAAATATCAGAAACATCAGATTTGAAAAGATTGAAGCTGAGTGCTATTGAAGGTCTTCACAGTGGTTCACGTTTACCAATGTTGAATCAAATTTTTATCGTTGAATTTTATGTTTCCAAAATTTTGAGAGGAACATCAAGAAAAGTTCAAGCGTACAACAATTGTTTGAAGTCTAGAATGAGTTTGGATGAAATTTTTAAAAATTCAAGTAATTTTGACGAAAAGCACACTTTTATCTGAATGTATGTATAAAAAATTTGCATAAACATGAACGGACCAAAGCTGATCTGAAATAAATACTGTGTTCGCTTAGAAAATATATTTAGATAACAGTAAGCTTCCAAGCAATATGTTGAGATGTAAACTATGAGAAACCTATTGTTACATTACAGAATGTTCGGGATATTTGTGATGAATACAGCAATTGACATGTAATATCAATGTCTTCATCACCGGAAATTGCTTACTGTAGGAGAGGTCTTAGCATTCAATCCTCAACACTTCGAAAAAACTAAAAACTAGGCAGTAAAATTAGTACACGAGGAGGTAAAAATGATATTTTCAAAATAGTAAAAATATATATAAATTCCGCTTACCGCATATGGTGGTAGTCCTTCACCAATGTCCCTATCCCTATCCAAATTATCCTGATTAGTTGCAATCGATGGATCTGAACTGGATTTAACCAGTTGCGGTAAATTTCCTAGGGATAATGATGCCGATGGCCCAGGACTAAGCTCCAAATCCGACTCAGGACTTGATGCATATGATAGACGGGATGTTGACATAGGGAATAGGAAATCATCGGACAATGACTCTACGGGCTACGTTATTTTTTGCAACGTTTTGGCAATCATTACGAATCGAGGATAGGTTCAGGAAAATATTGTTGTCAGGAGAAGGATAAGGATAAACATTTTTCAGGGTTTCACGGGTTTGTCAAAAACAAATCATAGGGAAAAATGAAAAGAAAACAAACAACACAATTTTTTGTTATTTCGTTTTTGAGATGTTGATGTATTGCGGCAGGTTGGACATTTTTTTCGAATTATGGATGCGTTTTAAGCGGGGAATGGCAATATGATGATATACATACATAAAAGAGAAAACATAAAAAATACATTTGTTAGAAAAAATATTAAGACAAACAAAAGTATTAGTTTAGCTTGGAAATCTTACGCTACAAGTTCTCAATGCCTTAATGAAAAAATGCACTGATTTCACCCCTTCCTTTCACTGCATAGGATCAATTTTCATCGTTCGAACAATTTCGTATGACTAAACAAAACGCGAAGAGACATGTGACCGCAAGGCAAAGTACTGAGGTAGCTTGTACTTTCATTGTAAAAAAATATTGCTACCTTCAACAGAAAGGATGAAATTTCTATACAAAATATGAACATATTTCTGACGGAGATAAGTTTGAATTATGTGAAAAAGAGTGTTATCCATTTGAATATCTATAAAAAAAATCGATGATATGGAATGTTAGGAATAGAACATGACAACTTCAGGGGTTTAGTTACAAAACTCAATTCACAATGTTTGCATGCGTTCTAATGTTAGTTAAATTACGGGTTGCTGGTATAGGCGTGAACCGATCCACGCTACGTTCTTCTCTGTTTCTATCATAGCTATTTTTGCCCAAGCGAAAATTTGTATCATGTTCCCATCGATAATTATTGTTCAAGTTGTCTTCATTGCTACTGTGATTATTCATTACATTTACAAATCTTTTTTCCTCAACATTTTCAGGAGTCTCATCTGCATACTGCAGGTTCAAGTTCGAGTCAAACAACGTAGGTTCAGTGATGATGTCTGTATAGTAATATGGCGTTCTTCGGATCTGTTTCCGATCCGTAACATTTTGATTAGGAACTGATGTGATTAAGTTACCTATCGACGTGCTCTCTACTTTCCCAAATGTTTGCATAAGATTCGGTTGGGAAATTCGTTGATATCTAGTATCGATAGGATATCCTAATCCGCCAGGCAATGATGTTGCGTTTTTCATGATGGGAACCGTTGAATATTGTAGCGGTAGCGATGGCGGCGGTGGGGGTGTTTGCGATATTATTATTGGCGGCGTTAGAGATCGCGCTAGCAACCTAGAACTACTGCTATTTATTCCAAAACATGAACTGGGAAAGGTGTGATAGTTGGGACGGCAACATGGAAGATTGCAAGGCGGAGCAATATATGGTGGAAAGATTATTTCAGGAGGAAGTTCATTCAGCTATAAGATAGTTGTTATATATAAAATTAAATTTACCATCACCATTTTTATGTAACGTAAAATGCATAGAAATTTAAACATTCACCAAGTTTGTTTGGTTGCAATGAATTTGCGTTACAGATTTTCACATCATAGCTTAACTTCCCATGTAATGGATTTAAAATAGACGCCAATTCATTTCAAACCATTCCAAACACTACAAATTATCCTTACTCTAATCTTAACATTGAGACGAGTCATCCAATGAGAACTACTGCCATAAATTAAACATATCATACACACAACAGATTCCTTTACCTTCGACTCGGACATCCAAACGGCCCCACTTTGTTGCAGATCAATAGCATCCCTCAGTTTTCTATACCACGAGTCTGTCTCGTTCAAAACAATTGTTGTGCTGAAAATATGTGACCAAACTTTATCCAACTTGCCGCATTGCTCTAACAGCTTCTTTGAACTCTTATGCGCCGACTTCGGTACATCACGCCTCAACTGTTTAATGATATGTTTCGAGTCTGTTTTCAAAAATATAACAATTGGATAGAATTGCGCGTAGTTAAGTCGATCGACAGCATTCGGTGTTATATCAAGCAAGGCATGCTTGCCACGATCCATAATGTCACGAATATTCGATAGTCGTACGATGCGACATTTTGCATTTGACTTGTCGTCATCTTGTAAAGGAGATGTAAATTTATCCGGAAAGTCTTTGGCTAATTTCTCTCGTGCTAGATCTGCCACTGGGCCGAATATAACAACAGGACGAACAAAGCCGGGATGCCGTAGCACGACACGTTCGTAGGCAGCAAATTTTGATATTGCATCAGAAAAAACGACATCATCCCAATTTTCGCGGGATAAACTTTTCGAGCGACGATGTGTTGATCTGGAATTCATTCAGATGTCAGCTGAAATCAGAACCTTTCAAACCAAAACTTACCTCCTTCTTCTGAAGAAATTCCCTCTTGATTCAGAAGCATTCATCTCTTTCTTCGTCGCATTAAACTGCGCCGTCGCAAGCTCCTCAGCTCGTGATTTGTTCGGTATCACACCACGTTGCATCTCCTGATGACCACGACCAATTTTCAACACTTGCCAAGACCCAACAACTCCATTATGAAGTGTATCAATAACTCGAAAGACATCACCTGCTTTGAATGCCATTTCTCCTTTCGACGGACTATCACAATGGAAGTGCGTCTTTATATGAAACGAATCACCCCTTTGATTTGCAACCACTTCATCATATTCTTCCTTGCAGTGTTGCACTATTAAATCAATTCGATCCTGAAGACTCAAAAGAAACAGCACAGCTTCCTCTCTTGTTACACCATGCATATCCATGTCGTTCACTTTAAGTATTTTATCACCAGGCGTGAGTCCCTGAAGCGATGCGGGACTGCCGGGCTGAACAGCCGTAACAAATATCCCAGCCTCATTACCACCAGTCAATCGAATACCGACACTGCCTTCTTTTTGGAACGATATAAATCGCGGTTCAGCCGATTGTCGCGAACGTTGTAGCGGGTCATCTTCGTACAATTGTCGACGAGAACTGTAAAATTCTTCGTTTCGTGGCGGAGGAGGTCTCGGTGGATCATCCACATTCGGCTGTCTTCTAGGAGAATTTCCTGTTGGTGGGGTGCTAGGACGGTCTAATTGTGATAGGGCAACATCTGTGAGTGGACCCCTTGAACGTCCACGTGGCGTCAAATTGTTTTTCTCATCAGCCAAAGGTGATGTAATTCCTCTTGTCGGTGGTTGTACGTAGAGATTTTGTGACGAATAGCCTGGCGCGTTTCCACTCAAGTAAGCTTCGTCCAGATTATTACTACAGTTCGACAATTGTTGAGTATGAGAATACATAGAAGTTTGAAGGCCTGCATTGTTAAGGTTATTGTTACTGATATTTTGATTTGTAACGTCACGCAGGACAACAAGATTCAATCGTTCTTTGCACCCATCTATGATTTTTTTCGCCTCTTTCATATTCATTGTGTCACTGCAATTTGTATTGTTTAATCGAGTGATAATATCACCCTCTTGTAACGAATATCCGTTGGCTGCGAGTTGATCTCGGGCTTTCGATGTGATTTCCTGAAATTTTACTACTTATAGAGCTGTCCTTAAGTCTAACATATTCAAGAAATTACCTTTATAAATAGTCGACAGCCAAGCACAATGCCAAAGTCTTCCTTCTTACTAGCTTTCGTAAGGACAACTTTTATTGGCTGTCCTGGCACAACAGCGGGCTGGGGACCGGCAGTTAAAATACCACCGCCACCCGTTAAACCTACTGAACTCATACTATGTGAATGTTGGTTGGGGTTGAGATTTAAATTTGCCACGCGACGCTTTACAACTAATGTTACTGTATTTCCACTATCACGTAATACTTGAACTGCAGTCGCATACTCAACGTTCTCTAGACTTACACCATTCACGGATATTATTCGGTCATTCACTCTGTGGAGAAGAAATGGAAATTAGATTATTTGTGTATGATGCATGGTGTATCAGCCTATAACAAACTGCTATAAGGTCGTCATTTAAGAATAGTCCTCCGCGAAAGTGTACATTTTAAATTACTAGAAAACTTAATTTTTATCCTTTAGCAGAGTGTATAGAAGTCACTTCACAAAAATAAAACCTGAGGTAATCAAAGCTACGCTTCCCTATACCATAAATGTACATAATCCATGTCCTTAGTCTTTGTTTATGCTTTGAATCTTCCTAGTTGTATCAAGGGGGAAAGGATAATTCCACCTAATGGGATTGAAACAATGACCTATGTATTTTTCAGAGTGGCCCAGAAAGTTGACACTGATAACGGTAAACTTTTCAGCCAGTTATTCTGAATGGAAAATACTTCGTAATTGAAATGATGCCTATCACGCTACAAAATTATTCAGTTGTCTGACTGAAAGGGTTCCTAAGAGAAAGCACGAATTTTATGTTTATTCTGCCATGTATATAAGATATATATTCAATTTAACCAGGTTAGTCAATAAACTTATCAAAAGATATATTCTGAAAACGACAATGACCAGGATCGGTAAGTAGATATCAGTGGTTTCTTCGAGTAGCCCAATAGCGCTGCGGTGCGCCGTTCTGATACCACAAACTCCTAAGACCGTGATTACTATAGGAAGGGCAAGGGAACCCAGTCGGCTCAGATCTTCAGAGCCAGCACATTTTCGAATGATGCAGCTCCCCCGAAAAAGCAGTACCTGAAGGTTTCTTTCCCCGATTCGCAATTTGGGCAGTGCAATTTGTAGGATATGCTAAGTTTAGCGACATAGTTCCATATAGACTAGTGCCCTGTGCAATTCGCCCATATTCTTTACGGCCGTCGGCAGCCGTCTAGTCGAAAAGCTCTTGCAGTTGGCTCTTGACTTAGTACAAGGGGCGAATCAACGAGTCAACTCAAAATTGCTGATAGTGCAAACAGATCCTCCACTTCACAGTTGACAGCGGGACATCGATTACACCCAGCGAGACGCTATCAAGAGCGAAGCCCCACCAGAGCGGTTCATTGGTCCGCCCATTCCAGTCTATGTTCTTATGACCATGAACCCAGAGGAGCGTGTCTTTGACCGTGCCACCCAGATTGTTCAGTACGTGCCTATATTGACCCACTAGTCTGGTCTTCCTGGTTGGATAGCGATTACAAAAGACAATGAACGACGCTTCGCGGTAATGCAGGTGAAAACGTTACGTTGGATTATTGGCGTAACACGCCTTGGTTACATCCACGATTGATATGGGATTGCACCGATCGTGGAAAATTTGCGAAGAGATTTCCCCGATAAATATCGGAGTCGATGGGAAACCACCAAAAGGCCGGCCGAAACAACGGTGACTTGATACTCTGGATTGCGATTTGAAAGCCTTCCGATGACATCTAGATCATGTCTTTGACAGAGCAAAATGGCACAACCGAACAAAACAAGCCGAACGATCTTCTGAACGGGACAAAGGATAACGAAGAACAAGAAAGGAATAAAAATATGGAAATACTCTGCGTAGGTGATCATTATGGCATAGAGGAGAATTAAATCTCGAATGTCTTAGCGAAAGAGGATGCAATTTTCGCCATGCCCGCGCCAGGACCTGTAATTATCAGTAGCATAGGCTAATGCCTAAATGCTGCTAGATACACCAAACTTTGCCTGTAAAAACCAAATAAACATACTACAAAGTCTATCCCGACGAACAGTAAGCAAAATCACATGCACACACACATCACTTGATAAAACTTGTTATCCGTTTACTTTAGGGGGCACATTTTTCAAGAATTTTGGAGCAGAAGCAGAAGAAAGAGATGGGATACCAGTTCTCGAAGTTAGAAAATGTTTTTTTAAAGGAGCTTTTGTTGAAAATCAGAACAAGAGAGACAGACATGCTTAGTTGTAATCAGGAAATGGTTTGCAAGGTCATTGGGACGGGAGCCAACCTCGAGATTTCTTCAGCCATTGTCCCATTTGGTAGTGGGTTCGCTACTGCTTTCGATGCTAGGTGTAGTCTGGGTGGAGTTGAGCGGTTTTTAGGTTGTTGTTCAGCACAGTGCACTTCTGTCGATTTTCGTCAACTCGAATATTTAGTCCAACTTTGAGAATGCGAGATACAATTAGTGCAGAGGCCACATATAAGATAATCGAAGGGACTGATGACATTCTTACCAAGATGTCCTTATTTTATCCATGGTCGTAATGTGCCGTACCGTCAATTCAGCTCATCCCGGTTTTTATAACCGTGAAATGGCATTTGTTACCCCTGGTAACCGTCCAGTACTTTGACATATAGAATGCGACAGGGGGACAATACTCCGACGGATTTTGGATTTATGGTATTTGCCGATTTGTCAATCCTAAAGGATCCGCAAAAATCCACTTTATCTAAGTAGTGCTGATTCACGAGTTGGCTTAGCCTAAAACGCTCAGTTCTGGATAGGCCGTTGCTACTAATAATGGTCATACCGGTCTCGCCAAACTCGATCGTCACAAAACCTATTTCATCCAAAATTTGGTGGTCATATGGGCATTAAATGCCCTGCGCGACATTTTCATGAAGAAAGCGTGGTAATAATAGGCGAATCCATATTACAAGGGAAGAGAGCTAAAATTGACTCTGCTGCTGGCAATTAAGCATTTAGTAGTAGGCATTTTGTAGATGTTAACAGAATTTGAGTATCGATAGAAAGTGTTTGTTAAAAAAATTACGAATTATTTGAGAAGAATTAGCCGTGGCATCCTAATTTAAAGGAATGAGCGCGGAAGATGCGGACATGTAACTAGGGAACTTTAATCTCTTATCGCTCCAGAGTTTAGTCAAAGGTGGTTAAAGCTGTTGATCAGGGTTTTGACGGAGAATAGTAAAACCAGAAAATAAGCAAAAAGACAGGATATTTTCAGGACGATGTTTTTCAAGCGGAGAGTTTTATACATTTTAGCTTAAGACAATCCGTAAAACTCCTCAGGAATGGTACCAACTTCAAGACGGATATTAAGAAAAGAAAGTTTTCTGAAATTTTCTAATTTTGTAGATATGCTTTTATGAAGACACCAGGTGTCCAGAGCATTGACTGATTGATAAATTCTAAATCTTCAGGGTGCAATTTTTCTTAACATGTAATATGTTGGGAAGGATGGGGAGCATCGGACTTGGCTTCTGATGTACCCAAAGACTTCCATCAATTGAAGGTGCATATATTAGTCTTGAAAGTTCGGAGGCAAAGCTACATTCAGAATAGGAGAACTATTATGTACAAGTTGGGCGGCTAAATTGGGATAACACACGAGCGGCCCTGGCGAAGAAAAGCCAAGAACAGTAGTTTCATACATTAATCATATTAACTTCCTCAAGATATTCGGGGAGCTGGGAATAACGACCGTGACAGAAAAATATAAACTGAGGGAATAGAAAAGTTGACCAAAAGAATAAACGCTTAGATTCTGTGATGGCCTTTATCGTAATGACTTCCAAATCTGAGTGTCCTGTCGGGGCACACCTACGTTTCGAAGTATTGCATCAGTAGAAAGAATTAAATGTATATAATATCAATGAACGACAATTATGAAAGAATTCACATTCGCATCTAATAACTCTTTTCAAAAGATATATGAATCTATACTAGAGCAATATTGTAAATAAAAACAAAAACTCCTTACTGTAATCTCTCTTCTGCAGGTCCACCTTTCAGCACGTCACTAACAGCAATTGATGGATCGCCGTTGGCAAAGTGAGGATTATCTCGTCCACCGGAAACGGCTATACCAAAACCATATCCCGGGACACGAGTTATAGCTACAGTATGATACTCCCACGAAGTTCTGTCGGTCTGAAATGAAACAAAACCAAAAACTCAATGAATATTTTATGAATTTTGTATTATTGTAATGCGATTACTAAATGTCTTGTCTGATTTGCATATTACAAGCGAGACGCGGCCTATTGCTTCATGTCTTGCGAACGAAGGCTTGAGGCTAATTGGAAAGACGCACCCAAATCGTTAAACGCATTAAACGATAAAGGGAGATACTTGATGACATAGGCGCTTACCGAGAGATTATTTGGACGAAAGCTGTAAAATTTCATTGCACTGGTGTAAGCAACCTTGTCCCTGATGAATGTGTCCTGAGTGAGGGTGTAGTATCGACATCACTTTTTAGAGAATCTTCAAGCAAACGCAGTTATAATTGATTGATCGCACGAACTGAACCTTGCACACCACACAAACTCCATTAGTTAGATTCAGAATTAGATAATTCGCTTAAATCTAACTTCTCTGAACTTGGGTGCATGTACTGAAGCCTGAACCCGAGTTTGTTTATCAAAAATTAATTTCACTTTCTTGAGACTGGCTCTAACGATTGACTGCGCTATGATGCGCCAGATTTCATAAATGGGTGCCCGCGAGTAGATTAGCACTGAATGGAATATTTGTTGATGCGCCCCGTCAGCCTCACTACTGGTGACTTCACTGGACCACTTATGATCGAAACGCGAGCAAAACAAGAAACTGACGAGATAAACGTGTGAAACCCGCTTTGCTATGGAACTGGTTGCTTAACACTGCTCCATGCCATAGCATTTGCCGTGTGCATAGTCCTCCGGCAAAGACGCATCGGCACTACAGTATTACACATGTCTTGAATCAGTGGCTCCAAGCATTTGGCGACGGTTCAAGGGTTGGTTCGTTCGTGCGAGAGTTTTCTACATTTCTGGTGATTTCTCCAAGTAGGAAGATACTGAACAAACGAAAAGTTGCTAGAGCGCTGCTCGCCCTTCGGACAGTAGCAATCTTCAAATAACTCGGCTGGATTCCACGAGTCAAATCCAAAATCTAATAACGAGACTGCGACTAGCCGACTGTCATGCTAGTGCTGATATTTCTCATAATATTGCAATAAGAACAATTAATGAATCTCTTTTATGTGGAGCTCGTAGCACAGATTCAGGCTTGCACATTTCCATTTGGAAGTTGAAAAGCCTGCACTCGATGGCATAGTCTACCGCTGGAACGAGTCCAGTACCATCGTGAGCAAAAGTCACAAATATGCTATTAACATATTCCATTCATTTTAAAAGCTCTTTGTTCGTGAAAAGTTGGATGTTTTTCCCTAGCTAGTTTCTCATTAGATGTGCAGCGCACCAGGAAAAACAGATGGTTGACTGCACCACATAGGCCCAATAGAGAGTTGTGGACGGATTGCTGAGCTTCCAACAGCATAGTGCTTAAATGCAATCTGAAATTGAGTCCTATGACGTGAATGAATAGTGTTTAATGGATAGCGGCAGTTTTCTATGGAATTTTCAAATTTAAATGCTGCTTTGTGGTTGAGTTAATCTTCAATATGTCATCCATTGACGGAATTGCAAATGGGGTGATTAATGGCAGAAATATGTATTTCCAACGTGTTAGTATCTCTGACTAGAGTCATAGCTTTCTGCGAAGTTTGTCGAAATGTGTAAATTTCATATCAGTTGGGTAAATAACAAACATCTGACTTCATAGTAAATCATTTTGAAACTTTCAGACGGAAATGGCCACGCTTAGAGAAGTAAGGGCTACTGCTACTGGCACAACTTTATTTATAAATTTACAGAATACGGGTACATTAAAATTGGTGGACGTTGCATGGCATCGATTATAGAATGTGCTTGGTAGATGATCTCAACACTTACAGGAAGACTGATTGAAAATGGGAAGGAGGAAGGGGGGTAGGGTAGGTTGAATATAGACCCGATGAAACATAGACTTATGGGGACTCCAAAGAGAGGATTAAACAATACATCTTTACTGCAATCCCGCTTTTCATCTATGTAAAGGGGAAAAGCAAATAAATGATCAAATTGTTCGAAACTATTGGGCTTTGCTTCTTTTTTTAAGGTCTTGTGTAAACACAAAACGTCGAATTTAAGGGGGAATCCCCATACATGCATTTTTTTCACCAAATATAGTCATGTAGGGTATCAAATTAAAGGTCTCGGTTAGTACGTTTCGAAGCCGGCCTTAGTTTTGACATTTGTTAGAAAGGGGGGAGTGCGGGGGGTTTCAAGCGATCATTTTTTAAGGGGGCCATTCTCAGAAACTACCAAACCGAAAAATCTGAAAAAAAATCAGGAGCCTGCCACTATATGATGCCTAGACTCCGAAATACCCTCCATACCGATATCTGTTCAAATAAAGTTAATAATAGTATATCACTATAATTTTTAGTAATTGGCTGCGAAACCAAGCAAGCAATGACACAGGCGATAATATAGAACATGACATTACCAAGTTTGGTGGAAATCGCACTATTACTAACAAAGTTATAATACGTCGAATTTGTTGCTTCTTTGCAAATTCAAGACTATGAATGTCAATATCACCCGAAAGTGGATACTCTCACATAATATATGCATATATTACGTGCTACATACAAAACCGTTCGTACCTGAAGCGTCCAGCTTCCGATTTCCCGACTTGTTTCTGACTGAGATCTGAGACTAACCTGTAATGTCTACGGTGGAGTTAGATGATGGTAGTTAATAACAATGTTATAATGTCGCATCGACTGAATCCCTTCCTGGGTTGGAATTGAAAATGAAATTGATTTCTGATCTTTGCAAGTATCATCGAAAATGACCATAATTTCTGCAAAAATCACGCCAGAATTAAGGGCAAACCTTGATCACTACAAGTGTCCGGATAGCTGAGTGGTTAGAGCGCAAGGCTGTCGTACGGAAGATCGCGGTTCAAATCTCACTGGTGGCAGTGGAATTCGTATCGTGATTTAACGTCGGATACCAGTTGACTCACCTGTGAATGAGTACCTGAGTCAAATCAGGGTAATAATCTCGGGCGAACGCAATGCTGACCACATTGCCTCCTAGTGTACCGTTACGGTCTTGAATGAAGTGCTCTAACACACTTCAAGACCCTGATCCAACATGGATTGTTGTGCCAACGATTATTATTATTATTGATCACTACAATCACTTTTAAGGTTTAGTGTGAATGGCAGGTGTACATTTTTTTATCACCGAATATTGTCATGCATCAAATGAAAGGGTTCGACTAGTATTTTCCGAAACTGGTCTCATTTCTGATACTGTGTGAAATGTAAGGGAGGTGGGGCTCTAAATATGTGCGCCAAAAATGAAACAGATATCGTTTCCAGAACCTATCCAGCTGAAAAAATGAAAAATCACAGTGATACAACTACATCCGATATTCCGATATCTGCACAAATAAAGTTAATAATAGTATATTACCAGGTTTTTGAAATTTACCGGAAAACCCCCTTAAGTACGACAAGTTGACACCAGCACGCCGAGTTCATCCCAGAAGTACGACGAGTTGACACCAGCACGGGCGATAATGTAGGACATAATTCTGAAAAGTCTGAAGGCAATCCGACTGTTATTAACAAAGTTATAGACGGTCAAAGTTTCGCGTTTCAGGTAAATTTGAACACCGTGTATGACGTCATCATCATATAAAGTGAACTTATATGAACAGCGGAGTCCACAGGGAGGTTTTACCACAGTTTCTCTTTTTGTCTTTATTTAGTTATTTGCATACCAGTGTATGTATGTGCTAATAAAGCTCGCGAGTAGTAATTATTATAATATAATAGCAATGTGTGTACCTGGTTACTAGCGGTTTGTAATTTACGTACGCAATATATATATGTATGCTTTCGTTCACGGAGTAAAGTGAAAATGCGTGAAGATGCGTTAGATCAATTGAGCTACGCACCTACATATATATATATATGAATGCATTGTCATGGGGTAATAGACAATGTTTATTTATTTATGATGAACACAATATTTATGTTGTTGATACATATATGTACATATGGAGGTCTTTGAATTTGGCAAAATATGGTGAAATATTTTGCATTCTTAGCTATACATAAATGGAAAATCGTGCATAGAGAATTTCTCACATAAGATTAACACAAAACCCTTATACCCGAAGCGCCCAGCTTTCGGTATCCCGACTTGTTTTAGAACAATTCTCAGTTATTGATGTAGATTTTTAAAACGAAAGCAAAAATGCGAAAACCTTAGCAAATAGAGTATTGGCAATTTTGACGAGAACCGGCAACGATTGTTACAAACTTCACAAAGCGCAAGAATAAAGACAAGTTTAAACGTTCAGACCTCGGTTATTTATATTGAAGACAATGACTACATTGTATAATCATCGTGATTCGGTTAGATTAGATTATTAGATATAGATATTTAGTTAATATTTTCTGCAGTCTTAATAACATGGGTTCAAATCCCGATTGCGTCATGAAATGTTTTCCTCCGTCTTTGTGCTTATTTTACTGCTGCAGACTTATCCCTTGTATAACATTAAGGGGCAATTCCAAACTTGAAATTTTTTTTCGACCACTTTTTAAGGTTTGGTGTAAACACAAAACCTTATTAAAATCGGTTTATTGTCTGTCTGCCCGTCACACGCATTTTTCTCGGAAACGGTTATAGCGATTGACACCAAATTTGGTACAAAGGTGGGAACTGTGAACGCTCACACATACAGTGAGTTACATCCTTTTACCTTGAATTAAAGGGGGGGGGGGTCCCCTATACATGCAAAAGGGGGTGTACAATTTTTTTTCATCAAATATAGTCATGTGGGGTATCAAATTAAAGGTCTCGATTAGTAATTTTCAAAGCCGATCTTAGTTGACATTTGTTGGAAACGTGGGGAGTGCGGGGGGTTAAATAAAGTTAATAATGGTATATTACTATAATTTTCAGTAATTGGCTGCAGAATCTCCCTTAAGTTCATCCTAGCACCACCAAATTTTTCAACAATGTGGGCTATAATATATAGCTGATCTTACCAAGTTTGGTGGAAATCGCACTATTACTAACAAAGTTCTAATAAGTCAAAGTTGTCACTTCTTTGGAAATTCAAGATTTTGAATGTCAATATCACCCGAATGTGAATATTCTCACATAATATATGCAATGCTGACCACATTGCCTCCTAGTGTACCGTTACGGTCTTGAATGAAGTGCTCTAACACACTTCAAGGCCCTGATCCAACATGGATTGTTGCGCCAACGATTATTATTATTATTAATATATGCGTATATTACGTGTTACGTACTAACGGGACAAATTCACACTCAAATGTCTTTATAAAAGAAATACATAAAACCTTTCATATCTGAAGCGCTTCCAGTTTCACAAAAGTATTTCTGTGAACAAAATTTTTTTAAATGACTGAAAAAGTGCATTTTGGCAATAAAGTCTTGGTGTTGACTTGCAAGTTATTTGGGAGCAAATTTCGCCCATTTAACTTTAGAGTTTATTTTATGGCATAACATATTATTAATATGTTATGGTTGATCTGTGTTTACCAATCTTTCAAATAGGTCACTAGATGTCTTTAGGATTTGAATATTCAGCCCAGAATAAGAGTTGATGCCAAAATTTCGCTAGAAAAAGAAAATAGATTTTGTTGTAAGTAACTCGTGTTTCTCGCAATTAAATTGATTTCATCAGCCTTTTGTATTGTAATATTACAATAATGAAGGGAACTATACGTAGATAGAGTAACTCAATTGAAGATACGAAAAAACATATTTGAGCCATGCTTTATCGTAAAATTTCTAAGAACGAGAAGCCCCATATACGCCGAGGGAGGGAATTTATGGTGATTTTAATATGAAAGGCAATCAAAGAAGAGGAAAGTAATTGCGAGCATGGTCCAGCAATGTCAAATGTAGACAGTTGAGCCTTATTGTAGATTGGTTAAACAAAGATGAGTTGTTAATGCGATCTTTGATCGGATTTACTCAAAACCAGGACAAAAGTTTTAATGTGAACGTATTGTCAATGGGTCCTAAAACTTCTTCGAGTAGCAAATCTGTCCCCGATATTGCTGCGATATTTTTATTACAATGTCATTTTATTGTTATAACTTTTGTTCAGAAGTTGATACCACGCTTATAGCGCACTGATGGTAGAGAAGTCCCTAGAGCATGTTTTTCATCAAGGAAGAATGGGGGATATAAGAGTGTTCTTTTCGAAGACACTGTATAGCCCTGGCATCGTAGATTAGAAGTAGCATACGATTTTCTTTAAAATGTTAATGCTGGAAACTTTAAACGCGTGGAATCAAGTTCTTCGAATTGGACGAAAATTTAGCTAAAATTCAACTATTTTATAATCCATTTTAGATCAATCTTTTCGTAAAACATTTAATTCTTATTTCAAATTGATATCATTTTGTTAAAAATTAATAGTTTCCAACATCCTATGTATTCATTAGATTTCTATGTCTGCCTTAGGAAATGTTTTGGCTTTCTTTTTCTCTAAATAAAAAATTAAACTTGAATATTTGAGACGAGAGAATTTGCTGAGTTTATTTCCAGTGGGTAAGCCCAGCTTAAATCATGAGCATCATAACCTGGATATGGTTTCACCTGTCGCTTAATTGATCTATCCAATACCCGGACTGAAAGTATCTTCATCAAAAGTAATTGTGTTGGCAGTTAATCTTGAACAAACTGTGCACGTACATTAGTTCGAAACTAACGACCCATAAACATTCCATTTGACAGCTAATCACTTCCTATTTCCTTTCAATTTATAACAATTTCCAAGTCCATTAAGCAACTTCATTGATGAATAGGAATATCCTCTAATTTATTTTAAGATTGTATTCACTCTATCTAAAGACTTAAATCCTTCATAATTCAAGATTTCCTCTCTAACTAACTCTTTCATTTCAATCAAGCGCACTTCTCATGGAATTTTAACATCAGGAATGCATTTTTCTGGAGCTCTTTTAACAAAAAAAACCTTCAATTTCATGCATGCAAAAGTGAAAGTCGCACTCAATTATTATTGACTTTATAAAAACGTTTTGGTAATTATTTATTATTGTCAGCTCAGGTTTCTAAGCGCATAAGTAACCAACAGCGCTCCAAAGCCATATTCATTCCACGAGCTAGTGTTCGATTTCAAGCCCAGCACGAAAATATGTCAGTAATGGTCTATTGTTATTTATGACTATTTTTTTACATTTTTCATTACTATTTCTTTCCTTCTCCTCGAGAGAAATACTTGCCAGTAAATAACAATTTTATTATTCCACAGCACCGAAGGCCGCATACCTTAAAGATTCGCATTTATCGCGTTTCATTCGGACACGGTTTGATATGTTTGATTCGTTACAAATAGGTCCCCGAAGTATAGCGAAAACTACACTTGAGTAATGAAAAAGCAGCGTAAAAGTAGCGAAACTAATCGACTTCTAAGCAATTGGAAAGGTACCTTTTTTAGCGAATTTCGCATTGCCGAAAGTCAGTTATTTGTTCTAATCGATGATTTGGTAAGTATTAATGATCTGGCACGGAAATCGATCCCTCGATCACGCTGATGATTGGGGGTCATCAAAAGAATTTGTTTTGTCGACGATTGAGGTGTTCAATTGGAAGTTGTGTGCAGTGAACAAATGCGGCCGAGGGAACCTCATTATAGAAAATCGTGTGGCCCCGATCTATGCATCCAACAGATTGAATTATTTGCTGACAACGAAATGCACACTTAGTATAAAAATTGTTGATCTGTACCTGCACTGCATTTTAATATATGACTCTGTGAGAGATAGTCTGAATTGACTGCAAGCATGGCATCAGCTTTCTGTCCTATGCAGAACTGGTCTTCCTTTGTAAACTACTTCTAGTTGTTTGATTCCCTAAAGATAAACTAATATTTCCGAAGAAAATAGGCTATATTAGGCTGTGTATCTCCTCATATGATGGTGTTATACAATCCATATCAAAACATCAACCACCTCCGTGAAACGTATCATATTTAAAGAGCCACACCTTGGCCCTCGGTTCCAACTCACCCCATCAAAATAAGCAATACTTAATCATCTAACTTGGGCTATCAGATTTTAGTCTCACATTTATTAAATTTCACATCAGACCTGGAAAAAAATATCCAAATACAAATAATAAATTCCACGATTGATTATATAACAATGCATGGCGTACAGTGTCGGAATAGAAATACAAACAAGCAATACTCGATGATGCCATTTATTGTTTACATTTCTCATGTTTACGTTCACTATTTAGCGCAATTTTCATGTGAGGAAAAAATGCTTACTCCAGTGTTAAATTTAGTTTCAATTGCATTCTCTGAATACCATACAGAAAAATGTTGCTATTAAGAAAATGAAGCAGTATAATAAATTCTCAGGAAATTCATATTATTCAGCGGCAGCTTGGAACAAGGATCATATTTGAACACGGTAAAAACAAAAAGATCGACGTTTGATTCTAAAGGTAGCCTACCAACGAAAAAATGAAAATCTAGTTTGGGTTCACTACAGGTTTCTTTGCACCTGTTTCTCTGAAAGAAAGGTTTCTTCAGAGTACTTTCACGGACCACTTTATTTTCAAGATGTCGATGCCCTGTTAAATTCGAGATTATGTTATTACCCAGTTCTGACGTTCTCTAGTTAGCCTTAACGTTATTAGATTTTATTTCAAAAATGACATACATGGTGAGATTTGCACATATGTAAGTCATTTTTAAGTTTTTATGTAAAACAAAACCTTAAAATCGGTTTACTGTCTGTCTATCTGTCACACGCATTTTTCTCGGAAACGTTCAATGTAGTCGCCATCCATTTCTATACAGATAGGCGGGGGGTTAATTTTTCGAAGTCTCCCCGAAAAAAAAACTCCCACTGTCCCCTTTATTCATTTCTCCACCTACCCCTTCACTTCTTTGTTCATTGGAAATTTTTTTCCATACTTGTGCCACCTTCAGATGGTGATGTGAAGGCGCCAACTCAGGAATATGCATTGAGTGTTTCAAAATGTCCCATTTAAACCAGTCCTTGTTGCCTTATCAGGTCTAGTATTGTCCTGAATCAAACAGGCCCCTTTGCCAGTATGCGCCTCCTTTATTCTGAATCGCCCTTTTCATTTTTTTTATTTCTTCACAATTTCTTCCTTAGTTGATGGTACTTCCTTGATCAGATATTCAATCAAAATTATTCCTTTATGGTCCTTAAACATGGGTACCATGTTATTTTGGCGGAAAAGATTTGACGCCATTGCTGAGAATGTCTTGTTTTCAGACGTTTCAGGCGTATGATGGGCAACACCCAAAAAGTAGTTTTAACTTCATTAAAAGTTTGAAAGTAGTTTTCATGTTATTAAAAATCTCAACCAAAGTTTTTCCTTTTACTACGAAATAGTGAATGACGGGGCGGATTTTGCATTTGACGGAAAATTAGATCAATATGGTTCGCAAGAGATCATCCTGGTTCAACGATTTTCAACATATTAACCTCAAGTTGGTCTCAATGGAGGGGGGTGTAATCTACACGGCTCTCCTACGGCTGTGAGTGTCCCAGTACACTTATTTTCTGGACGTGGCTCGTGACTGCTCAGCAAAATATATATTTTGTATGCGATGATTTCCTAGTTCCATGGAGACCTCTATCTTCCAAGTTAAACTTTGAGGTTAGCGAAACAGAAACAATTAATCGGAGTTGATAGTGTGAATAAAATGGATGATCAGCCAAGGCAAACAAGAACTTCCTTTATCTTCAAATGTGACATTTTTCCTCAACTCCTCAACTTTTTATCAAGTTGTGTTAGATTCCAATAATTGGCCCATCCTTCTCAAGATAGTTGAAAACTGCAACCCAGTGACGCAGCGTTTTCCCATTTACAGACTGTTGGCGATAGAACTACAACCACATACAAAATCGAGCGATCAAAGTTAGAAACCCTACCAGAAGTGAGCCAAACTTCGAAAAATCGCTTAATTAAATCTAGCAACGAAAATATACTGAAAAAATTCCATAAACATCTTCAGAAAAGAGCTCGTCTCTCTAAACAACAGCGGTATACCCGGGGGAAAACTAACTCTAGGGTAGCTTCAGACCATTCGGAAAACTTTTGTCCGAGGTGTCGGGGTGTGAACCCTCAACTGGACCTATATGTACGAAAAGCTAGCTAGACATTATAACTTCCGCGAATTAGCGAACTAAAGATTGGTTGTGGTTTTAAAAATGCTTGCCAAACGGTGATATGATGTCACACCAGAAGCACTATTGGCTAAACTGAAAATCTAAACAATTCACATAAGGAAGTCGATAGAGAGATAGAGAAACCCTCCAGTCCAGGAAAAGATATAGTAATAAAGAGAGGATAAAGCTCACCTTCTACAGCAATCCCTAAACCGAAGAATGGAGAAAACACCCCAAAGTACCTAAGAAGCACCCTTTGGAGAAATAACTACATCCTCAATGAACAACAAGGCAAACTCCGCATGAATTAACATACAAACAAGTCGGGAAACCGGAAGCTGAAGGTTTTGTGTATTTCTTAGTATGTAGTACGTAATATATTCATATATTATGTGAGAGCATCCACTTTCGGGTGATATTGACATTCATAGTCTTCAATTTTCAAAGAAGCAACAACTTTGACGTATTATAACTTTGTTAGTAATAGTGGGATTTCCACAAAACTTGATGATGATGATGAATTTAAGGGGGGTTTCCAGTCAAGTACAAAAAATTGTAGTAATATACTATTATTAACTTTATTTGGAGAGATATCGGTATGGAAGGTATTTCAGAGCCCAAGTACCATATAGTGGCAGCCTCTTGATTTTTTTTCAGATTTTTGGGTTGGGTAGTTTCTGAGAAAAGAAAAGAAATGATCAGTTTCAACCCCCCGCACTCCCCACCTTTCCAACAAATGTCAAAACTAAAACTGGCTTCGAAAAGTACTAATCGAGACCTTTAATTTGATACACCCCCTTTTTCATGTATGGGGACCCCCTTAAATTTAACGTAAAAGGATGTAACTCACTGTATGTGTGAGCGTTCGCAATTCCCACCTTTCTACCCAATTTGGTGTCAATCCCTATAGCCGTCTCCGAGAAAAATGCGTGTGACGGACAGACAGACAGTAAACCGATTTTAATAAGGTTTTATGTTTACACAAGGTTTTGTGCTTACCCAAAACCTTAAAAAAAAGAGGTGATTACAATTGTAAAATCTAATGCCCCTTAACGGCAGCTGGTTTGGTGAAGTCTATTCCAGAATGGCACAAGGGATGGACGAATACAAACTGGTGCGACACAACGTATCGTTTAGGTCAATCAAAGATGGATTGAACAAAGTCGCAGCGAAGTGAACTACGATGTAATACAACGTTCGAGTGAACATAGAGGTTATCCCGCATGCTTGTGTCGGTTTGATCATGACCATTTACCATATCGGTTAAGGTGCGTTCACACAAAGGAGGTAGGTAGGTAGGTATCAGCGGCCGCTCCGAGGAGCTCAATTAGCGCTGTGGTGCGCCGTTTTGAAGCCACAAACTACTAAGACCGTGACTGCTGTTATGAGAGCAGGAAGGCAAAGTCTAGCCAGTTTGGATCTTCAGAACCTGCCCGTAACATTCACGAATGAAAGCTGAATACAAAGCCTTGACGGCCGCTTGGCTGTCGGTCAGAATGGCTATGTTACGCTTGGGGCTCGAATCTTGCTCCACCCATCGACAGACTTCCAATATCGCCAGTACTTCCGCTTGGAATACACTGGCGAAACCTCGGAGACCATACGACTTGGATACTCTGTGTATATTTGAGAAAACCCCGCCCCGAGTCCACAGGCCACCTTTGATCTATCGGTAAAGAATACTGCGTCATAACCTTGCAACATGCCGCCAGTCTTCCACTTTGCCCTGGTTGGAAAGTCCACAGCAAAGTTTCTCGTGAAGTTCAGCTTGCGTGTGGCATACTCCGTGGGGAATGCCCAGATTTCCCGAGGTACTTCATTTAGGATGTTACTGTAGCACTCATATCACCAAGTGGTCGGCATAGGCCACCACCTTCACCCCGCTGCTGTCCAATGTTCGTAAAATTTCGTCCATTACTATTAACCAGAGCACTGGAGAGATGGCGCCACCCTGGGGCGTGCCTCTGTTCATAGCTCTGGTCAAGTGGTTGCCTCACAGATCCGACTGGATTAACCTGGCACTTAGAATGGATATAATCCAATGCGTAAGACACCCTTACAACCCAATACTGATCAAGGCTTCCTTGATGGCGTTGGTACTAACGTTGTTGAAAGCTGCCTTTATATACAAGAAGGCAGCTAGGGTATACTGCTTGTACTGTAGCGACCGCTCAGCCGTGCCAATTACCTCATGGAGGGCAGTTTCTGTGGATTTTCCTTTGAGGTAGGCATGCTGGAACTTACAAAAAGGCGTTCTTTTCATAATCCCCTTTAAGTGGATGTCCAGCACGCGCTCTAGGATCTATAGCACGAAAGAGGTCAGGTCGATTAGTTGGCCTTCGTGGACTCATGACCGCATCTGCCCGGTATGAAAACCGCTCATGGGTGTCTCCAGGACTGTGGTACGTATCCTTAAGAGATGCAGCTCCGATAAACCTGAACAAGCCACGGCACAGCCCTTTCCTGCTGCTTCTGTAGCATGACTGGCATTATGCCATCTGGGCCTGGAGATTTATATGCAGAGAAGCTGTTTATAGCCCAGCCGATCTTATCCTGGGGTGGCCACAAACCCTCCAAGCAAGGTTCTGACTCACAGTCCTCGTCGCTAGCGGGAAAGTGCATTTGAATCAGCAGCTCCACTAGAAGATTCCGTCCAGGAGCCTTCCGACTTTTTAAGGAAGGATGGGCTCTTATGTTCCGTGGATAGAATCTTACTGAGCCTCGCGGATTTACGGTGCTTTCGATGTTCTGACAATAGTCCAACCAAGACCGCCTCTTGGCGGTCTTGATGGCCGACTTGTACTTCTTCAGGCAGTCTTCTTCTGGCTGCCAATATTTATGCCTGTAGCAGATGTTGAAGATTTCTCTGGTCAGCTTCCTGAGGCTGGAGAGATCTTTATTCCACCATGGTGGCGGTGTTTTTTTGATGTATTTAGTAGGGCACCAGACTTTAAAGGTGGTATCGAATGCTTTTTCCAGAACTCCGATCTGTATGACAGTATGAACCATGTTGTAATCCATTGCTCAAGGTTTACTACGTGTCTAAAGTTATAGAAGAAAAGGACTCAACACCGGGAAATATTGTGAAGTTCATGTTGGAGACAAACAAAGATTGCAGCGAAGTCGATTGAAAATGCAAGCCGCAAGAAATGCAGGAAGAGTTCAAAGTTCGCCACCGCACAGTTAATGATTGAGTTAGGCTCGCGACGGAATGCTTTGACCAGTCCCGCGAGGAGAGTGGATGAAGTAGGACATGAGTTCAGTGTGTATAACCCATAAGAAGTAAGATGGATTTACGTGTTCAATCGAGCATTAAATTAAATTAAATCATTTAATGTTCCCACTGTCTTTATTCACTCGATCAGAGGGGATCCGATCTTCAAACAACTTAGTTTAAATGAAGTTAAACATTTATTAAAGTAAAAATACTCCGTTTATTTCACAAATTTAGACTTAGGCTTTAAGGGTTATTTCTACGCGAGACGCGGTTTTTCAACCAGAGCACTTCGCTCTTCCACCGTTGTAACAGGACTGGCCAGATCCTCCGTTCGTACTCCTGAGGAAAGATGCTGATCTGACTTTCCAATTAAGTTTGCTGATAACGTTCTCCTTAGGCGGATGCGAGGCGAGTTTTTAATTAGTGTTGCATCCGCTTTTGTCTCTGGGGCATTGGTCGGAAAGTAAGCGAAGATTGGCTTAGGGGGTATTGTGTTGACGTGGGAAGCCACGTATGTAACCATGGAGTCTAGGGTTACAAAAAAAACCTCAATGAAAAGTAAGTTTCATCAAGATGAAGTCGTGGTTCTCTAGTCGATGGCGGCAGGTCTTCGATTATTATGGAATATTTTTGAAATCAGTCAAAAATACCGAAATGCTTTTTTTGCCAACCCAATATTAAGATACAAAACAAAGTAACCATTTAGCGAATAAACTGAATACAAACCCATTATTCATGATTTTAATCAAGCATATTCATTGTTTTATAAATCGGATCATATTTTCTATCGTTTTCAAATGTATAAACATTGAAAAATGAGTAAGCATCATATTTATGAATGAAATTTCACATAAAACAACTGATACTATTAAAGCAAACGACGATGAATGATAATTTTCCCTGCATATTTATGAGCTAACGTAATAAAATGAAGTAATCCAACATTAGACTTTTCACTGGTGATGGCTTTGATGGTGAACAAGTCAGTGACTTTGAAATTTAATATCTGAGATACTTTTATGCATATTTAGGTAAACAGTAGCTTATTCATGGGGAAAAACTTGGGAACATTTCATACGTAAAACGTTACACCATTTGTTTTAAGCAAACAATCAAAGGGTTCCCTCGTATGTTATTAGAGATCCCCCCTAGTATCCGAGCCCTTTCATCTTTTTCCTTTCCCAGATTCCTATTCTCTGTTGACGGCCTAATTATCAAACTCCCCCAGGAACAGCCGAGATTCTAATCGGCCGTAAACTGTATATAACCTTCGCAGAGAAAAAGAAACGGGTCATAGGTGAATATTACATGATTACATGACCTGTTTCTTTCATTGTACTAACAATGAAGATGATGTGCCCTGGGCTGATTTTCCAGGCTATCCAGTGAAATGAGAGGAAAGTTGAAAACATGACCTCACGTACGAGCATCCAAAGCATTTCTCATCGTCGGGAAGACGATAATGAGATGTTTACTCTAAATTGAACTTTCTACGGAATGGAAATACACCTCATGATATCAATTTGATGATGATGTTTCGTTTTCCATTAATAGACAATTTTCTGGTCGCTTTTCTATGGGCTAGACATTTTGATTGGTAGATTAAATTTCATTGAGGCATGAAGAGATCACTGATGGATGTTCGCTGGATTTGTAGTTAATGAATGAAAGTTGGTGTTGCGTAGATTTCTGTACAAGCACTAGTACCCCATCAGATGATATTAAAATTCGTTATTAGGAGATTTAAAATCACCTAACCCTACTTGATCCGGAAAGTAAATAACAATAATTCGGTTCACATGCAAAACATTCAGCCCCAAATCCTCAATCGCTTTCCCATCAAGTCCACAACTTACTCAAACAAAATACGCTGCACGTTTTACGTATGCATTTCAATCGTGTGGTTTGTCGTGAGACCTAATTTTCTATATCTCTGCTGACGCATAGTAACACAATACAATCCGTGACATACCTGTTTGGTGAAAATCCTCAATTGTGTTAATCCACATTTCTCAAATTTCCCCGGAAGGTAGCAATCACTTTGTGGCTAATTGAAAGGTATACACGCAGAGGTATGTAGATACCACTCCCTCTATTCTATCTGCATTACCTGAAAGCTCGACAAATATCTATCTCTCCACGTAAATTGAAAGCCGAACGTGCCACTCACTAGCTACTATCGCATTAGCGTCTGAAGTCATTACAAGCAATTTTATGTGACAATTTTCGTGTACAATCGCTGTTGTCTCACGTTTGTTGCCTTTGATGCACCATGGATTCCGGTACTTTATGAGACTGTAGTATACCATGTGCCCTATATATTCTTTATGTAGGAGAGTAACGAATTTAGTAGGTTAGCTGGCAGCCAAGGAAACTGCTACCCAAAAGGCTGATTTTCTCCTTGTAGGAATGAGGTCCTTTTCAAATAAGCTCTGAAGAATCCTCAACTTCCGCTCAATCGTAAGAAACCTACAATTATGTCCCTTACTCAAGGTTTCGTTTCGTCTCTCTTCCCACCTACACCAACCGCACTAAGTAGCCTTCGCCTGATGCCCAACCGAGTGCATTCCAAAGAAGACCCGTCGTTGGCGTTCCAAAGTGTAATGTGACACTTGAGTTTTGGTTTTTATTATTTTTTCCAGTGAATACAATTTTTTTCCGGTTCTTCCACATGGCATGGTACTTATTTTCCGCTTACTTACAAATTTGTATCTGACACAACGAGAGAATTACTTGAATGCGCTTATGCTGCATTTTTAAGTGTGCTCACCGCTTATCTTATTTACAGAAGTGCCCTGATATTTTCTTTATTTTTTACTTCTTGAGAAAAACGTGTGTTTTCCTTTCATGATATTATCATAAGAACATGAGGAGGTGCTTCGGAGACGAAAAAGTCGTTGAATGTCAAGTAGTTAAATATCAACAGAATATGTTGCACGCCTTGGTACTTAGGTTAATGACAAGGAAGCTGAGGATGCTGACTGATGACAAGATAATTGAACGTTTTGTACTTGTAATTAACAATTGAGGATGCTAATTACTGTGCAATGCTAAAGTGATGGAGAGTGTTTCTTGGCGTGATAACAGACACGAAAATACTTGAGTATTAGTAAATTGAATTATCTGAATGCTAACTTCTTAAAAGTTTGTGCTACCAAATGGGTTCGAATTCCAGTCTAAGTTTGTCGTATGGATTTCCATCGCTGAGTAAGCTTTAAATTGATATCCACAGCCTCAGTAACGTTTAATTCCCCCAAAGACGGACTCAAGTTCGTTTGAGAATGGAGGAAGAACAAGTCACTATAATGTGGTGGTGTAAAATTCAGGCTATCTGTAATCTATCGCATCTTTACCCCACCCACCCAATGTTACAAACTAGATATTCTGGAGTTAAGTGAGGTTAAATTGTGGGACTCTGACAAGCGCTCCTCTCACTTCTACTGTGTGCTACTCCCTACTCCGAAAAGCGTGACCGAAGTAAGATGTCAGATGTCTCATTACTTAGGAGTCGATTTCGGACAGGTTACTCTCTGCAAGGTTCCAGAATCAAGATCATTTCAATAGTACAGTGCTTTCCAATACAAATAGAGGAGACTTTTTATGAGCAATTGAATGTAATCCAGGAGATGCCTTCTAAAGGTGATGTTGTGATAATGTTCGATCTGAATACCAAGGTGAGCTCTGACGACACCTTGCTCGGATATATGATTGGGAAGTTTGGGCGTTTCTACAGCTTTCTCTATCTTGTCATTGGTGTTACATTGTTCGAGTACAGAGCCTTCGATAAGGCCGATTGGATTTCAACTGATCGGCAGCGAAGGAGCAATCAAATTGACCACTTTAGATTCAGCAGTAGATTTAAGAGCTGTGTTCTGTATGTGGGTAACAAAAGAAGCACTGACATTAGTCTCGAGAGGGATGATTATCTGGTCGCTTGTCTTCGGTTTCGTGGTGGGGCCGTCGCTTCACAGAGAATTGAAGAGAATCAACACCGATCGCTTACATGATCCTTTCTATTTGTGAATACCAAGGACCAGTTTCGAAAACATCTTTTGTGTGTTAAAATCGTTGGCCATGACGGTGCGAATAGTGGCTATTTGACAACGAAGTGTCTATGCTAATCTTCCTAACACTCATTTCGTGCCGCAACAACCGGTGTTCTATCTAAGCTTGCCTTGGAAATTCCAGACATGCAAATCTTACGCCGAGCTCAACCAATGCGGTGTTCTTAGCAGCTGTCTGATATTCTGGCCTAATCCATCGCTCCATCTGAGACGGGGTCTACCAGATCTCCTTTTTCTACCATAGATATTTTCTGCATATACTTTCCGAACTGAATCGTTTCTTTTCATACAGATTAGGTGACTCGCTCACCGCAACCGGTTTCGTGCGTCACAAAATGGTTCTATGGCATTCTCATTAGTCCGCTATTATCTCTAAGTATGTCACTAGGGGCTAGGTTAGGGGTATTGTGATAACGTCGAAAATAAATTCTTTAAAGAAAAATCTACCTTACGGGCAAAAGTTGAGAAGGTGATATCCAAAAAGGAATACACCTTCGACACATTCACAGACATCGAAGATACGCGGCGATTTGTGATATGGACACGACATTATGGAATTGAACCACTATTCAGTTGGATTTTTCATATGCTCGGGTAGAGGAAGATTCAAATTATGCTCAAACAGAAGTCTATTGAAGCAAGATATCTTATGAGCTGCCAGTAGGGAGAGGCTCTCTCCCCCTCTCCCCATCTGGAAGATACAACGGGATTTGGGTAAGCATTTGCAGACCATCTAGCCATACTTTGCGGCCACAGTATGTGACGGTTGGAGCACATCTCCTTAAATAGTTCACATTTGGTGCGCTCGTAACGGACTTGTGACGAAGGCGATATAAATGATCAAATACTTAGGAACTAGCAGGAAGGTGTTAACATCGAACTAAAGCCTCGCTTGTCTAACTACTAAATGGAGTGATGAGAACTACGCCATCAGCGGCATTGACCCTATAGTGAATTTGCGCCCATTCATTCGGAAGTAAAAAGGAAAGCAGGTAACGTACCCATATAGGCTTGATAGCATTAGCGTGTGGAAAGGTAACTAATCATACCGCCATGTGTCCGTCCCAAAATCCATGCACCATATCAAGTGACTCTGATATCTCCCGAACATTCGGTTTTCAGATTTCTCTTCGAGAAGGCATTTTCAGTTGCAATCGCCAAACCAGTCGAAAGCCAGAAGCTCAGCGCTTCAAGTATGAAAGTTTTGTGTATTTCCTATGAGAGAATATTTGAGTGTACGTTTGCCCCATTCGCACCTACCTCGTAATGTTCTAATTTATTCACTTTAGTCTCGTACTGACACTCAGTCCTAGATTGAACCAATTATAACTTTTTTAGTAATGGTAAGATTTCCACCAAACTTGGTAGTATCATCCTCTATATTGTAGCCCATATTAATTCAGAACTCTTCAGCCTTTGTCCCGTTCACAAGCGGGGTCGGCTCGTCGTGATCGGATTCGCCATTTGGTTCTATCAAATGCCTGATCTGGATGCAATCGCGAGGCCTTTAAATCCCCATCCCGCGTATCAAGCCACCGTTGTTTCGGTCGGCCTTTTGGTCGCTTACCATCGACTTCGATGTTCAGACCAATCTTGGCAAGTGAATTCTCGTTAGCGCGAATTACGTGACCATATACTCGAAGACGCCTCTCTCGCAGTTTTCCCACGGTCGCGGATATCCTCGACATGGGGTTGCACCGATCGTGGAAGAACTGGTGGTTCTAAAATGAACTTGAGAGGGATTTTCAGTCAATTTCTAAAAAATACATACAAGAATTTAAACAAATATCAGTATGGAGTATTTTCTAGATCTAGACACCGGCTAGTGGCAGTTTCTGAAAACGGGTCTGCGAAAGAAATTATCACCTTCCAGTCCGCACATATCCTTTTGTTTCAAACGTAATGAGCTTTGGAAAGTACTAACCAGGACCTTTCATTTGACATTCCCCATGGCTATGTTCGATGAAAAAAAAAACTTACACCCATCCCCCGCACAAACTCAACGTAGAACGATGTTACCCACTGCAGTTTCCCCCTTTCTCTTAAATTTTGTATCAATAGGAGTAACCGTGAGAAAATGCGTGTGACAGACAAACAGACAGTAAACCGATCTTAAGGTAGTAGCATAGTCTGTCGCTTCAAATTTCACCGTTTTTTCATTACTTTTTTTTTGGACACAAAAATAATACACGATATGGTTTTGATGGAAGCTCAATTGATACAACAAAATTTGTTTTTACTTAATTTTGTATTAATCAATGTATGTTTTTATGATTAAAGTAGACGCCTTTGAAAAAAAATGCTTATCGTTCTGATCTGAATTAAAAAAAAATAGTTTCGTTCTACTTTGTAGACTTGTAGAAATATGCGGATATGTGATTTTTTTCAGATTTTTCGGTTGGATAGGTTCTGAGAACGAGACCTGTTACACTTTTTAGGTGTCAATTTTGGGCCTTCACTCGATATCAAATATGGAATTAGTTTTGAAAAGTACTAATTAAGCCCTTTCATTTGATACCAACGCAACTATATTCTGTGAAAAAAAATTTGCACCCCCTTTCGCATGTATGAGGAGCACCCTCTTAAACTCAATACAAAATGGCGCCACTTGCTATATGTGAAGGGATTTACAGACCACAGGTTCCTATCACACTTCTATGCGCGCCAATCCATATAACAAGGCAACCACTTCAGACAACAATTTTTTTTAAAATGGCATTGCCATATTATTCCGTTCGCCATCTACGATTGATTTTGGCACCAAGCTGGAAAATTTCTATTACAAATGTCGCCACGTGCACTAACACCATGACACAAATGAGAACCAATATCAATGAAGATACGCAGACCACAACTCCGATCTTGACTGCCCACCCAGGATGTCACCTTTTTTGTCCCGGAAAAATTGAAAGTTTGCCTAGAGAGTTTCACCTCCTATGTATAGTCTTCTTGGCCTAGACCTTAGTCAGCTGACTATAACATGATAAGGTCCCGGTTTTATATAGAAGGGACAATTGAAGCAGGCTAATTTTCATTTCTATACCCAATGCGGCGCCCTCTATTCTTTCTGCAATAACATCAGAAATATTTTGAATTTCAATCTGAGATTTTAACAGTACATATTCAATATGTTGTAATTTCGAAACATGCAAAGAAAAAAAAATAGATTTTTTAAAATCGTCACACTGTGCTAGGACCTTAAGAAGCTTTTGTTTATCATAAAATCTTAAAACAGTGATCGACAAATAGTCACGAGTGTTTTGGGATTATAGGCATTACTTCACTGATGGGACAGTTGTTTTTGTTTTTGAAAATCCCTATTACGGAAAATGGCGGAGATGCATGCAATTTTCTTGATGGGGGGAGAATGTCTGCAGAATGCAGTTGCCGGGCCTCCTCGGACGTTAGACCTTAATACTCCGGAAAGGTTTTCTTTGATGAAAAATCTGTATGCTGGCTTCTTGGCGTCAGTTGCTTGTACGAGTTCATTTATATTTGCTATAACTATATTTTCTTCGTAATTAAGAGCGATGAATGCCTTCATATTCGACAGAGTATTTCGTACACCTTTTTTTCAAAGGCGATTTTCCCAAAACGACGTTTTTCATATTTTCGGAAATCCTAGCTCATTGCTGCATTGAGGATCATTAGGAAATAAGTTACTGGTTTTAAATGAAAAGCCTTTAGTTTTCAGATAAAAATTGGAGTCGTTACACGTCCCGCAGTTGGAAAACTCCAGTTCCGACCGTCAGCGGAATATTGTCACGTAACTCTTTTATATTTAGGTTAACCATTTGAAAGAAATTGTCAAAAGTTGTTCGGAATATGACTAATATATCCGAATAATTCTTCCTACTAAAAAAATCTCAAAATAGTACGTGAAAAAAGACCTCCTAAGGTGCTTCGAATTTTGAGCATTCCCAATGTTTCAACCAAACCTCATCTAGCATAAAATGATAAGGCCATATTGAGCTAAACCGGGGTTAATAGAAGTTTAAGTTGTCTATGCCTGTGATGGACCGTCTTTATTAGGCTCTGTTCAAGTGATAGCACTGGGAAACATACAATTCAGAATAAAAGATGTCAAAATTATATATACGATAGGACTACCACGAAATCACACTCAATCTACTATATGACGAACAGCATCGATCAAATACCAACGTTTATTGAGCCAAATTCAAATCGAGCGAGCTCTATCCTTGACCTCTCCTTACCTGTGCTAGTGTGGACAGAACAAGAGGCAATTCGATGTAAGGGTGATTTCGAAAAAGAACTCATAATTTAATTACAATATAAAGCCGAAATTAGGTGAAGGGGGAATTTCTTTTAAATCACTCATAAACCAGTCTGAAATGGGTAGAGTTGACCAAAAAAAAAACAAACATATGACATTTTCTCTTCGCTCAGAGAAATGTCACTCCCCAAAGTAGTTTACCAATCTTTCATTGGTCTTAGTCCTTACCCAGAGAAAGTGTATGTATATTTACCATATTTGTTGCTAGCGAAATTCCAGATGAAATCTACCTTTTGCGTATATTTGTCTGTGTTGCGATTCCCTGGGTTATGTTATTACAATAATTATCATTTTTATTGTGTATAACTAGATTCACACCGATGTGAGTTTATCCCTTCTCTGCACGCATGTTTAGAATATAATTACTAGATACATAGATTCTATAAAATACAAAAAGCTGAGGACAATGCACTGGACGTAGGCAGTTATCTGCGGCAACAAGTTTCTCGCTGTGTATTGGTTACGCATCTAAATCGTTCGTTTCTTGTTTGAGTCCCACGAAGATATGTGTGAATTCAAACATTTCTATTACATTCCAAACTAAATACCTAACACTAATATTAGTTAAATTACTTGAAAAGAACTGAAAATTTTCCTGCGTATTTATGGGCTCTTAAAAACACAGCACCCAAACCAGCTCAATCTTTGTCGATAACATTGGATTGCCACAGAGTAAATTACTATCTTTATGTCAGGCGTATCTTTATGTAGCAATCTTCACGCCGTCTGCATTGCAAACATTCAGATAAACTGGGAATTATCAATAATTTTACTATCCATGTCCAATTAGAAGCGCATTCAACTGTCTTAACAGTACAAGATGGTTCCAAAGATACTGAGATGATTAGATTCATTTCTAATGACCAATAATTACAAGCTTGTTTGAAGCGGATTGAATAGCAGTTGTAATTGGAAACTTGTTATCCCTGTTTTCTTGGGAAAGTGAGAAAGTAAAATATTTTATAACATGCGGCGACTGGAATTGGACGAAGACAGGTAGGAGACAGAGTAAATAGTTGAATGAAATTAATTGAATGTTGGCTGTAGTGTAATTTCCACGTCTACATTAATTAAGATATGGTTTTCTGCATTTGGTAAATAAATCTCGTCTATCTCGAAGGTAAATTGTCCAAACTGTAATCTATAGCTCCAGATACAAATCAGGCGGTACAAAAAACCATCTCAATGTCTGGATTTGTCTCCACAAACTTTACTGCTCTGAAATGTATTTTCATTGCAAATTATTTTATGACCTACTGCCTTCTATTTCCGCAACAAAGTAAAAATCTGGATGTGGCACATATGGCTTTCACATGGTCACTATTCGGCCTTAATTAGTTCAGGTAGAGAGAGAGGCCTTTTCCAAGAATTTTATTTGATGTCCATTCGGAATATTAAGTAGGGTTCATTCGCAATTTCACGGTTAAAGTAAGCCCATAGGTAGTGTAACTAACTGAACTTGAACCTGAAAATTGCTGACCCTACTTGATGGATCTCCTAACTCATATCCGTACATAAAGGCAGCTTTAACGATCAAAACCCGACATATTTCTATTTCATACATGCTGACTCAGCGAAGAAGAAGCTTTGCATTCCGAAAATTAAAGGTGGTCCGACCTAAGAGAATTAGAGGATTGGAAAGATAAGACGAATCTGAAGAGACAGAACTTGAACAGGATGAATCCTCTAGTCGAGGACCAAATATTTAGCTAGAGATTTCAAGGAAACTACGTAATGAATCGAAGAAACATTTTTGAACTAGAAATAGAATACCTGGAACAGTAGAGATCATAAAATATCTGTAGTTCATTGAACTTAAATAAAAAAAAACTTATGTAGTATTTTGACATTATACAGAAAACTCTAATCATAACGACAAACTCGACATAAAACAAGCCAACAACTGGCTTTCCGTGGAAAACTGCGATCATGTGAGGGCCTCTACGTTGAAATATTTCTTTCAGTCGTTGAAAGATTCTCCAACTCGGGATGAAAAACTATAGTATCACCAATTGAGAAGCATGTAGATTAATATTTAATAATGTTACCTGCAAGGATTCAAACATATCACTGAGATTCTGTGTGTACTGGAGACTTGATTGGATATTATCGACATTACTCTTGTCGTGAGAGGAAGTCACCAAGCTGAGTTTATTATTACTCTATTTTTCTCCTCGGAGAGAACTCGATTCGTTAGCTCCCGGACAATACTCACACCGATGTCTATTAAGCAATTGTTCGTAACGACCAATATAAAAGCTTGGCGTATACCTTACAGGATGGTTATACAAAATCAGTGAGAATTCTTCAAAGAAGTAGTATCCATTCTTTCTCCTCACTACAAAAGAAGCGAAACACAGATGAAGGATTAAATTGATGTCTGATAACTTCCAGTTAATAATCAGAAGACGGTAAGGGTCCAGTTTTTGCTGGCATTATCCATCAAAGCTTTGAATTTTCTGATGTTTCCCGGCCCAACTAAGCTGTCAATACCTTGGTGGTATGTCTCATACAATGCTTGTGCGATTACAGAAGCCTAAAATAGTCGTAAAGGAGTTTGACGATGTATCGCTCTCTCCGTATATGAAGTATAGTTAGAACACAGTACAGATCCTGGGGAACCTATTTCACTGATGACGGCAATATTAATGGTAGTCCACCAGGTTCACAGTACATTTTCAAAATATAATTATATGCTTTTATTAAGTTAATTTGAACAGATATCGCAACGGAGAGTATTTTGAGACCCTAGATACTATGTGTATCAGATTTTTCGGTTGGGTAATTTCTGAGAACGCCTCCTTTAAATAATTGACCGTTTTCGGGTCCACGCACTCTCCTGTTTGTAACCAGTGTCAAAATTAATATTTCCTTTGAAAAGTACTAATCGAGACCTTTCATTTGATACTGAACAAGACTATATTTGGTGAAAGAAAAATTTAGACAGAAAAACAGTGAATCGATTTTAATAAGGTTTTGTTTTCAACAAAACCCTAAAAACAATGTGAAAATATCAATATTATATTCACGGGCGAAGGAAATGTCGCTGTTTTTTTTTATCAGGACTTCTTTCTAGTCATATAGTTACGGAATAAGCTATATGGTATATCGGAGGCCTCATGTTTCACATATTACATTTTGGGGGCGCAAAAAGTGAGGTTCTATGCGGTGGAGATGTTACGATTTTTGAAGTTGTGGATAGAAAGAAAGGATTAGTTCTTACTCAAGAGAAATTAGAAATGTTTAGCCAAGCTAAGCATCATTGGAGCATTGTAGCCCTTGCAAGACTATTGCCGTAAGTTCCAGAGTTAAGACAGAGGTAAATATTGCTCACAGGTGGAATTGAGGACTCCCTCTTTCTATATGCTTCAGCCTCGTGGGCGAACCTGCAATGTGAAATAAGATCAATTCGTTAATTACCCTATGTGTTTAGCATTGTACAACTTTTTTCGGACGATTTTAGAGGAAAGACGGACGGTAGATATACAAAATTATAGAGGCTTTGTTTGTCGCAATAAGACAACACTTTCTTCGTTCAAAAATGTACGGCGTGCCAGAACACTGCAAACAGTAGAAACTGATACTAATTTCGAGATCATAGAAGCGTTTGGATTATTAGAAGAAGCGGCGATTGAGGCAAAAGACTCCTAGAGGTTTGACGTGAACACAGATTGGTCTGAGGACCATAATAGAGTCCCACCAAACTAGTGAGTTCCTTTGAAGCTTGAAACGAAAATTAAAATCTGTCGTCCAGCAAATTGTTCTGCTTTCGAAAGATTATCCACTTCTGGGGGATGGAGAAAGACTTAAATGCCTTGGACCTATTACTAATTAATTCCTCCTGGAAAGGCTTTTATGCCAGAATTCGGGCAATGCACTAAGTGCATCGTCTTTGTTGTACAATAAGGCATAATACTGTACGTGTGTACAGGATCGGAAAGAGACATAGCCCTTGATTATTCAGACTGACTGGCTGTATAGATTTCTACCAGTATGGTACCATTGTTTTCGCAGGTGACATCGAAATTACTATTGATTCACGACACATCAAAAAACGAGATCCTGATTGGAAAAGCATAAAACTAAAGTAGCGTTGATTACCAAGCACATACCGGCAATATATATAAAGTTCAGCTGTGGCCAATGAGCGGTTATCACTGGAGAATATATGTAATGATAGCGGTTGGGACACCAAAGCTGGGGTTCACTCTTGACAAAGGGCGTCAGACCACCCCGTAAATCGATCAATGATCGTGAAGCAATATAGTACGGGTCTCATGAAGTGAAATGTGGAGGCCCATGGTGTGGAAGTGCTTCGTCGATCTAGGGAGTACACTTACTTAGTTCCTAACATGCCTAGCGATCTTACACTTCTGGTATGCGATGTCCTCTCTGGCCAAATGTCCTCGTTCATGGGCCGCCAGAAATACGTGCTAGAGACTGGTCGGTTCATTAACCGACTTCCGGGGTGCGCAAGATCGTGCACTGATTGAAAAACTTCCTTATGAAATATATATATGGCCTAGGTCCCTTTTCGGAGATTTCGCAGCAGGTAGAAGACGGTGAGTTGAAGATAAGGAAATCCTTGAACTTGTATTTGGAGTCCGTCTGCAGGCTCTGAAGCTGATAAATCGACTTCGGTTGGGATGTTGGTTTTAGAAAGCAGAGCGTCAGCGACTTAGTTGTCTTTACCGGACACATGTTGAATGTATGAAGTGAACTGGCTAATGAAGGTTAGGTATAGACGTTAGACAAAAGTGAGAGTTTATGGTCCATAAAAAAAGGTGGATGGGCTGCCTGCAAGGGAAAAATAGAAGTATTTGATGATGACGTGGATAATAGTCCACCACCGTAAGCGCTGTAGTTTGGTTCACCTTCTGGTGAAGAGCAGTGGCTACTGCGATGTCTGAATCAACGACTAACGCGGTTGGGGTGCATCCCATTGAAGGAATGCCGAAACTGTAGCGTCTACCAACTGCTGCTTGGTGGTTTCAAACGCCTTAACGGGTTCTCAAGACCACACAACCTCCCGTGATTCCTTGGTTGTAGGACCAGAAGGGTAAGCGTTAAGTAGGACCTCGTAGTAAGCGGAGAACCACTGAAGGTCTTTTATTGTTTTAGATAGCGGAAAGCTCGCGATCGCTTGCACCTTATCTGGGTTGGTGATAATGGAATGGCCTAGAAATTTGCATTTGTAACATTGAGAACTAGGCCATGATCAATTAAGCGTTGAGAAATTCCTTCGAAATCTCTGGAAGGATTGCGCCGCATTGCATAGGCCAAGAATCATCCGTGTAAACTCGACGAGTTTGAAAGATATGCAAATTGTTGTTTTTGGAATATCTTCGGGAGCTTCAGCCATTTTGTTGGTATGCCAAGTCGAGAAAATACGACAGTTTGTTAAGTAAATTGCAGTCTTGGGTGAGAGGCGTCTGTAATCTCGACAAGGTCACCATTCGGTTTAGGGACTAGCTTTCCGAGCTGCTGGGGTGACAAAGGATGCACATTCGAAACGATTGCTGAACATCATGCTTAACTGACTGGGACTGGCGTATTTTTGGAGGAGTGTAGAAATACGTGGATCGGCAATGCCTTAAAAAATAACTGAAATGTTATTGTTCGAGTAAGTTGAAATTTTCCCTGGCGACCTAGGAGAGATTGTGGGGCCTATACTGCGAATTCACCAGCACCCGATAATGATACAGGAAGTCTGCGCCTAATATTAGGATGCTGAGGTCCGCCATTATAGCGATTCATCCTGGTCGGAAGTCCTGCCATTTATTATGCTTGACCTCCCTAGAGCCGCCCGCGAAAAGTATGTTGCTAGCCCCTGCTGATCTAATGTACGGGGAACACTTACAGCTCCCCAGCGACCTAGTCCTCGGCAATAGAGACGAGATTGGAGAGGATTGCTGCCCTTGCTACGGGAGGCCGCCTCCGAAATCTTTTCATGCACTGCCAGTGATCACCACCCTTAGGGGACGAACCTTGCACTCACGTCCTGGTGAGAATTGATGTCACCCAGAAATCGCTGCAGCCACCATACGAGGGTCCTTATAAGGTCTTCGAGCGTGGAGTGCCCTATTTCATGTTATATGTTCAGATACAAAACGAATAAATACTTTGGAAATTGATGAAAAGTATTCCGCAGGATCACAAAATAACATTCTACTTTGCATAATTTTTCCCTAATTATTCTATTCCTCAAGCCAGCTGGCGTTTTTCAACTCCCTAAGATTTTTGAGGAGTGGAGAGACCTACACGAAGCGTTAGAGGTCCTCGTGAGAAAGCTAATTAAATTCGGGGAAACTCAAAAGGAATCAAGAAAAACTCGTGGATTTCTAGAGGCTAACAAGAAGATTATTTTTTTGGAATTTTAATTTATTAATTCTTTGATCAGCATTGACTTTGTTAGTCAATCTCTCCAGCTACGAATGTTGAATCCAATCGATGACCAAATCTAGAATTTTTTGAGGCAAAAATACTACTACTATTCGTTACGTTGTCCTTCTTCTACCTTAAATAGGTGATCAGTAATTTCGCTGTTTTACTCCAAATTCTGAATATTAACAGAGGTATTGAAGCTTAACGTTTTTCAAAAGTTTCCTCCAAATTTTGGTTATGTTTCCGCTTTCCCCACCTATATACCATTCTTAAGATATTTCCCTCCTAAACGGATCATTACGGATAAAGGCCGCCTAAGGCTTGACGCATTAAACAACGACCTGAAAACTGCTTGACCACGTCTGAAGAAGGTTATCTATAATCAGATCTTCACAGTTTTCGAAACGAATTCCCGATTATTTACTGAAAATTAAGTGCTGAAAAAAGAACGCGGATTTTCCACTGGATATATGGCCGGTATGGATGGTATGAATGTGTTAAATGCCATATGGAAAGGCAACCAAGTTGTCACTCTCGTATTATCTTTTGCAGACGAATTGACCAATCCCCAGGTCATATGTTATGACAAGGCCACTAAAAAGTATATCAGTACTGGTCGTCCTAATATTGTAAAAGAGTACAATAGGCGGCGTAGATTTGATGTGCGGTAGGAATTTGTGAGCAAATGTACAGTTTTGGGAAAGCAAAACAGTAAACCCACGTCTTTAAAGGTTTTCTTGGCTTGACTTGAAACCTAACACCAAGAATTGAAATTCGACTAAAAACGGACAATATATCAACCAAGTAATTGACGATGCTTCGTTACAATAAGACCCATTTTTCCGTTGATTCATATTCGAACGTCTTTAAGAAGAAGACGAAAAGTCTGAGAATATGATTTCGGGGTCTTCTACTGGAAGGCGAATCTAGGAAGAAATGTGTACACATCCACTTCCATCCTTTCAGATTATCACAATAATTGAAGTGGATAAAAATAAAGTGACCATTACTTTTTTCTTTCTTTCTTCTTGCCAGCTTGCTTTAAACATCCATATTTAACATTGCTGAAATATAGGATAATTGTTCAAATAGAATTACAACATGAGAGCTTGTAATAAATGGGAACTCATTTCAAACCGAAGTAATCCTCATCGTATCGTAAACACTACAGCACCTTCAGTTGAAATTATATTATCGAGATGTAGAGGAGAGATTCGGGGTTTATATCAGGTTGTCCACAAAGTTTTCGCACAAATATTAATGTGACAATTAAAAAGCAATTAGCAGACAAACCAAAACAGCAGGTATAACATGTGATATCCCAATGGAAAGGTCAGAGTCCTAACTATAAAATGCATGGTAAATTATCCTTGAAGGATCAGTGTTGTGAAGGATATTCAAGGATAAACATGGAATTCGACAAAGTACATTTTCGTCATTGCATTTTGTACGAGTTTCAAATGGGGACGAAGGTGCCGAAGGCGATTGAAAATTTGTCGAAGGTATTCGGTGAAGGAAAGGTAAAGCGCAGGATAGTTTACGATTGGTTCGAAAAATTCTACAGCGGAGACCTGACACTTGAAGATGAACCTCGCTCAGGAAGACCCTATACGATTGACGACGATATCCTGCGCAACAAACTGGAAGCGAATCCTTTTCTTTCGACACGTGTGCTTGCAGAGGATCTCGGTGTATCAAAATCAGGAGTAGCAGTAGCCATTACGCGTCTTGGATATGTTTTGAAGAGCACAAAGTGGGTACCGCACGAACTGACTGAGCGAAATCTGGCCGATAGAGTGAGAATTTGCTCCGCTAACCTTTTACGGAACGAAAACGACCCTTTTTTGAATCGATTGGTAACTGGCGATGAGAAATGGATTGTGTACGAAAACGTAGCGAAGAAACGAGCCTACACTCATCGAGATCAACCGGGTCCATTGGTAGCAAAGCCGTCTATTCATCAGCAGAAGCGAATGCTCAGTATATGGTGGGACGTTCGTGGCCCCATACACTACGAGCTTTTGGGACCAAACGAGACCATTACCGCCGATAAGTACTGCGAGCAGCTCGACAGATTAAACACCCAGCTACGTTCGAAACGACCAGCATTGGTCAACAGGCGAAATATTGTCTTTCATCATGATAACGCCCGGCCGCATACATCTTTAACTACTCAGCGAAAATTGAGTGAGCTTGGCTGGGAAGTTTTGAGTCATCCTGCGTATAGTCCCGACCTTGCTCCTTCTGATTACCATTTGTTCAGGTCCCTCCAACATTTTCTGGATGGTAAAAAAATGACTTCTGAAGCTGACCTCCAAAGTGCACTTCGCACGTACTTTGAGGGGAAGGGGGAAGAGTTTTATAGAGGGGGGATTTTGAAGTTGCCCGATAGATGGAGGGAAGTCGTATCTAATGGAGGCAATTATATATTAGATTAAATAATTAAAGGTTTTTATAAACTTATCTGCTGAATTCTGTCTTTGATTTGTGCGAAAACTTTGTGGACAACCTGATATCTAAACCAATCAACTAAAACACATTACGCCTTTTCAACATAAAAATTCCTAATAGGATCCATTCAAAGTTAAATCTTTCGTTGATTCACATAAAACCACAACTGATTTTTTTAAGCCTGATATTGAGTAATTAAGCAAAGCACGGCAATCAGCAGATTTTTAGACGAACTCAACTCAAACCACAATATCAAAACTTATCACTTTTCGAATTCATTCCAAACTGGTTCACAGAGTGCCCGAACAAGAAACTCAGAATTAATTACCCAAACTTCGAGTCTACATACATTTATCCGAATTCCAAAGATTCTCCATAAAATCCGCACGCATAACATTCACACCAATAATTTCTACCTTCCAACGTGATACTATCTAACGTTGCCGAACAAAGGAGCACGCTCAGGTACTGCAAATGAACCTCATCAATTTTCACTGCCTTTCCTCCGAGTCCAGGCATGCAACCATTTCAATCCTCAGTGGAAATAGCTAACCGATGACCTGTTCGTTGCATATGAATCATTCCAAGCCTGGGACTTGGCAAAAAAAGAATCCTCGAACCCCTTGCCGAAATACGCAAAGAGAAAAAAAAATCAAGCTTGGTCCGAGGAATGCGATGTTCAATGCGAGAGGCTAAGGGTGTGTCGAGCTGTGAAGCAAGCACCACTGCCGCAGTTGCCTCTCATTGAATTTTTCAATCCACTGTCGCTCCGGAATCTTATGTACACGCGGTAGTTTTGTTTTTATTGTCCAACCAAGTCATTCTACTCAGCCACACACCAAAACCAGTTTCTTACCTTTAAGAAATCTGGTAAAGAGACAAACAAAAATGGAGTGGAAAACCTGTTGCTTGGTTTGTCCGCCTGCATACAGTGTAAGGTATGGTATGGACGCTTAATCAAAAGTACCACTGGAGAGGCTTAGATCCAATGTGTGTATATGACCGGAGACGGGAAGAGCACGACGAGGTGACAGCAAGCAAGGGGAGACGATAACATCAATGTAAAACCGGACCAGGGGCAAATATTATGGAGAATTGCGACAACGCACAACGACCAAGACGACAATTTCTTGATTGTGGTACTTGGGTTGGGGAGCCGCGATCTGCAGATCAATGTATACACTAAAGTGACCGCGGGAACACTGATGGAACTCGATTCAGTAAAAGTAAACACAAATAACCCAGTTAGACTTGATTGGCCAGTCTGCACAATGCTACCGTGCTTTCTAACCATATCACCAAGAATCCACTGATGAACGACTAAGATGTAATCACGGAATAAGAGATCGACGATGTGGATGCAGACGTCCTAAAGATAAGAAGTGAAATGATCTTGAGTGCCTTATCGAGATCTTGATTGAAAGTGGTAGAGGAGCCTTGAAAAGGCGATTAGGGGATGCATTTTGGTTAGAATTTCCTACCTGAGCTTGTGAATCATTCCGGAAGTGATTATTGGGCAATTGGGCCACGTTCGTCGGACTTGCAACCAAATCCATTTGACGATTACTCGAGGATCGTGGCTGCGCGCCCTCAAACTCAGCAACTCGTTCTCCGTTCCGATCCTAGTCTTGTGCAGGTGGTTTGGTCTTCCTCAAGCGATTTCCACTGATATTCAAATCCACACGCATAAGTTTCAGCACTTTCAACGATCTTTACACTCCATGACCTTCCAAGGTCTCATCCCTCTTGCACTAATGAAAGTACGGACGATGCACAGCGTGTTATCCTTTTGGGTACTTCATTTAACCAATCACTACGCGATTGAAATGAGAAATCCACGTAACCATTACAGCGATATTCGCGACTAACTTGCAGAACATTTAGCGACGCGAAAACGCAGAAAAGATTGAACAACACTTGCGGGATCGTTGCGGGGACACTTGAACAAACCTCGAGAACCTGAAATCATCGACGACTCTCGTCGTCTATATCAGAGCGCAAAACGCTCGCAACGAATCGATTAGAATTGAATCGGATCGCATTCCAAAACGGCTCAATACACTCCAGAGAGAGAGATTTGGACGCCCGCTTTCTTATATGCGCTAACCCGAGATTCTGGCCAGCATCTGATCCCAGGAGCACTGGCCGAAGAACCGATCAACAGCCACCCAGCCGCGGTACAGCCTTGAGGCTTGAGCTCAAATCAAAATGGCACTGACTAAACCGAACTGGTCGGTGATCTTGCACAAACTGAGTGCGTACTTTGCGCGACTCGCGATCACTCCAGCCACTTGAGAATTACTTTTTCAATTACGTGATCGGAATGGAAAGGTGTTAATTAACCGATTTTAAGAACGAGGGTATGCTCCGCCACTGTGCAATCACAGATCACCACTTTCACGTCCGGCGTCGTCAAAAGGAATTTTCGCTCTGATCATGATCGCTTCTGGGGTTTGGATGGTGGAAAGAAAGATACAAAACCGGATTTTCTTAGCTACTATCTTTACCTTCTTGGAAAAATGAAGATTGGTGCGGGCTGTCTGTGAGTGCGATCGCTTTAGCCAGTCCAGCAACTATATAGGGTTTGCATCTTGTATGAGTGTGTTTCTAACAATGTAGAAAGATACTTTGGTTGTGGTCCTCCCTGTAGCTGAATGAGCCTTTACTTTCGAAGTGGCTGTTAATATGAGAAATTTTGAAACATATCTACGCCATCTGTATACGCTTTGTGTATCTTCGTTTGATCAGATCGTTGGTGTCTTTGGTTTGGGCTTAGACTAAATAAACCTATGAAAACTGTTATATTGCGTTTCTATCCACGTTACTATTCCTCCGCGTTCAAATCCACAGAAATTCACATATTGCATCTATTTCATATACACAAACCTGGTCAGTGAAACATCTGAGAGAAACAACTTCCAATGGGTTTCGACTTAATGGGACAGATTTCAAGACAAAATAACTTTTAGCAGTTTAGTTAGCTATCGAACTGTTAGAAAATAAGTTGGTTCTGTATTTTTCAAGAGCGTTGGTTATTAGTTTGGGTAGTAGGGAATCTTTTGCGTTTATCTAGCGTTTGAAGAGCTCAGATGTGTGTGGCAATTTCACTACCTCGTGTTTTGTGACTTCATGCTGTACGACATCTTGGAATTCGTTTGCCCCTTGGTGCTTCTTCATCCCCTGGGTAAAAAACACACAACAAAACAACCTTCGTGGCATCGGTGCTTCGCACCCAAGCAACCTGAAATTCTTCAAGGAATTCTCAGAGTTTTGAGTGATGCAAGTCGAGTCGGCGTTCCAAACTGAACCAAAAAAGAACACAATAAGTTCGATTACATCATGCCGAATACTTTAAAGAAGATACACCAATATATTGTAAGAATAACAAGAAACTCTTCAATGCAGGCATATGCAAAGATAGGAAGAAGATCCTTGGCGTTCCCCGAAAGCCTAAGGAAATCGGAGTAAGGCGCCTCCATCATCATCAATGGAGCAACAACCGGTATCTGATCTAAGCCTAGTAAGGAATTCCAGACACCCCGGTTTTGCGCCGAGATCCATCAATTCGAAATTCCTAAAAGCTGTTTAGCATCCTGACCTATACCATCACTCCATTTCAGGCAGGGTTTGCCTCGCCTTCTTTTTCTACCATAGATATTGACCTTATAGAATTTCCGGACTGGATCATCCTCATCCATACGAATGACCCGCCCACCGCAACCTGTTGAGCCGAATCTTATCCACAACCAGGCGGTCGTAGTATCGCTCATAGATTTCGTCCTTTTGTAGGCTAGGGAATCGTCCATCCTCTTATAGGAGACCTAAAATTCTTCGGAAGATTCTTCTCTCGAACGCGGCCAAGAGTTCGCAATTTTTCTTACTAAGAACCTGTCACCTAGACGAAACCGTCAGTCAAGATTTTCTCTTCTTCTTTTTGAACTAGGGTGTTTAACCCAAAAAGAGCAGTCCGTGGACCACATCAAGTAAAAAAAATCACTTCGGTGTGGTCTAGATTTGAACTTGGGACGGATTTCACTTCAATATAATTCGCATTCATGTCGTTTTTGCGATTATATATAAATGGAGCGATTACCACCTGTGGCCACTTTCGGCCACGATTTGCCTCTGCCTTGAACGAAATCGTCAGTCAAGATATTTTCTTTTTCTTTAAGAACCCAGGTTTCCGAGAAATACATAAGGACTAGCGAGATCATAGTTTTGTACAGTAAGAGCTTTGACCCTATGGTGAGAAGTTTCGAGCAAAACAGCTTTTGTAAGCTGAAATAGGCTCTGTTGGCTGACAACCGTGCGCCGATTTCATCATCATAGCTGTTGTTATCGGTTGTGATTTTCGACCCTAGATATGGGAAATTCAACGGTCTCAAAGTTGTAGTCGCCTATTTTTATTCTTCCCGTTTGGCCAGTGCGGTTTGATGTTGTTGGTTGGTTGGTTTTTGGTGCTGACGTTTCCACCATGTACTTTATCTTGCCTTCATTAATGTACAGCCCAAGATATCACGCCGCCTGCTCGATCTGGATGAAGGTAGTCTGTACATCTCGAGTTGTTCTTTCCATAATGTCAATATCGTCAGTGTAGGCCAATAGTTGGGTGGACTTGAAGAGGATGGTGCCTCTTGCATTGACATCTGCATCGGAAATCACTTTCTCCAGGGCCAGGTTAAAGAGGACGCATGATAAGGCCTTAGACCGTCTTAGACCGTTGTTGATGCCGAATGGTCTTGAGAGTGATCCTGCTGTTTTTATCTGGCCTCGTATATTGGTCAGGTTCAGCCTAGTCAGTCTTATCAATTTCATCGGGATACCGAATTTTCTCATGGCCGTGTACACTTTTACCCTGGTTATGCTGCCATAGGCGTCTTTAAAGTCGATGAAAAGATAGTGCTACTGATGGTCATATTCCAACAGTTTTTCCCTCTTTTGCCGCGGAGAGAAAATCTGATTTATTGCTGATTTCCTTGAAGTAGAGTCTCTTTGATATGGGCCAATGACGTTCTGGGTCTATTCGGCCTAGCAACATAGCGGGGAATATCTTATAGAAGGTACTCAGCAACGTGACACTTCTATAATTGCTGCACGGCGTGATATCCCCCCTTTTTATGATTATGATTATTAGATAATGTCTCGTTGCCAGTCGTCAGGGATTGATTTCTTGCCTCACATCTTGAGCATCAGTTGTTTAACCGGTTGGTGTAGTTGGTCACCTCCATATTTAACCAATTCGGCTGTAATTCCATTGCCTCCTGGCGACTTATGATTTTTAGGCCGATATATTGCACGGACTGTTTCTTGTTTCTACTTGGAACCGGCGGCATTTGCCCGTCGTCTTCAGTTGGCGGGACATCCATCTCGCCGATATTTTGGTTGTTGAACAGTTTATTAAAATACTCAACCCATTGCTCCATTATGCCCATTCTGTCGAAAATTCAATTCCCCTTTTTGTCTCGGCAGGGTGAGCATCGAAGTGTAGCTTCATCCTGCTGACTTGTTGGTAAAACTTCCGCACCTGGTGCGGTTGCTCCCTGTACTTTTCGAGTTCATAGATCTGTTGGTTCTCCCAAGCTTCCTTTTTCCGTCTGTGAAGTCCCTTCTCCGCTCGACGAAGTTCGTGATAAGTCTCTGCGCGTCCCGGCGTTCTCTTAGAGTGCAACATTACTCGGTGTGCAGCATTCTTCAGTTCCATTGCTAGCTTACATTCTGCCGTTCCGACTTTTCTTGCGGCTGGGGCCAAGTATGTTTGTGACCGTATCAATGATAACGCTTTTCAGGTCATTGATTTCAGATTGAGATCACATATTGATGCTTCATCTTTAAGACATCTGTTAGCAGCGGTTATTGCGGCATCGTTTTCCCCTTATAGGTGTTGTGTGTGTGTGTGTATGGTGGGGAGAAGCTACAGCTTCCGAGCACTCAGGCCGTGTTGGCCCATTGTACTCGCGTCCCCCGTCTAACGGAATATTCCGGATTCGTTAACGTATCGTAGGATTTCCGTTAGTGGATGTGATGCTACCCGCCGTAATTGGAGAACATCGGCACCAAAGATCTGATGCCTGATGCGTCCATAGGCGGGGCATTCACATAGGAAATGCTCCGTGGATTCCGCTTCCTCATTACAGGAGGGACACGTATCATCTTCGGTAATTCCTATTCTCAACATATGCCCAGCTAGTGAATTATGGCCTGTCAGAATGCCCACAATACACCTGCAAGTCCTCCTGCTTTTCGACAGGATAAACTTTGCGGTACGTATGTTGGGTTCTGGCAGGAAAAATTTGGTGTGTCGAGCAGCATTTAGGCTCTGCCACCTGTCATTATGAGAAACTTGTTCCCAGTTTTTGAAAACAGATTTAGCCAATGCTACTGATACCCAAATTGCTGGCTCCGGTCCCGGCATAGGGGAGATTGACCCCTCTTTCGCTAAAGGGTCCGAGATTTCATTTCCCTCTATGCCACAGTGACCAGGTACCCAGAGTAGTTCCACCGTATTGAATCTAGACATAGAGTTCAAACGGTTTCTGCATTCTTGAACGATTTTCGAGGTGATCAAAGGACTGCTCAATGCCCTCAGTGCAGCTTGACTGTCACTGCAGATTGCGATGCGCCTGCCCTTCAACCGCTCGTCAATCACCCAGTTTGCCACCCTTAGGATCGCATAAACTTCGGCTTGAAAAACCGTTGCATATTGTCCCAAAGGAAAAGCCCACTTCTCGTTTTTATTCGAGAGGTAGACTCCGGATCCAGAACCCTCTTCTGTTTTTGTGCCATCGGTGTAGAAGACTTCCGTATATCCCTCCACGCATTTCTCTGGGTCTTCCCAGTCCTCTCTACGCTTCAGGGTAACTACATATCTTCTACCAAACAGATGTGTTGGGACACGAGAATCGGAAGGCATTGTAAGAACTGGATTCAGTCCTCCACTCTTCCAATGCTCTGTGCCCCCCACATCCGTTGTTTTCCCATAGATCTAATCGAATTAGCCTATGAGCTGCTCTCATTGCAGTGCTTTGAATAAATATATCCAGGGGCTGCAAATTGAGTAGTGCATTCAGAGCTGCGCCGGATGCCGTGCTCATGGCACCAGTGATACCCAGACAAACAGTTCTTTGCAGTGCAGCTAGTTTACGGTGAAAACCTTTTTGTCTCACCTTAACCCACCACACTACGGATGCATATACGAACATCGGCCTAATGATGGCAACGTATATCCACATTACCACATGAGGCCTGAGTCCCCATGTCGAGGCAAAGGTCCGTCTGCACAGCCCATAAGCTGTGAGAGCTCGTTTCATCTTTACCTCTACATGTTTGTTCCAAAGAAGTTTTTTATCTAGAGTAACCCCCAGGTATTTCACTTCTTCAGAGAGTTGAAGGGTAGTACCCCTCATCTCAGGGAGGCAAAGTCCATCCAGTTTTCTCCTTTTTGTGAATAAAACCATTGTGGTTTTATTGGGATTAACTGACAAACCATGTCTAAGGCACCAGCTGTCTATCAAATCAACGGCACGCTGTATATTCCTACACACCGTTCCAAGATCCCGATCAACAGCAAGTACTGCCACGTCATCAGCATAAGCTTAAGCGTGTATTGGCAAATTTTGCAGTTCGCATAGTAGCGAGTCGATCAGCATACTCCACAGAAGCGGCGAAAGCACACCTCCTTGGGGGCAGCCCTTCGTTGCCTCCGTAGTCAGGTAGCGATTGACCCCTACCTCAACGCACAGCAATCTTTGCGTTAGCATAGCATGGATCCACTTAATTAAAGCATCATCAATACCATGCGCTCTGGCGGCATAACAAAGTTTTTGAAAAGGCGCACAGTCAAAAGCCCCTTCAATGTCCACGAACACCCCCATCGCGTACTCACCATTCAAAGTTGCATCCTCTATCTTTGTGACCAAAGAATGAAGAGCAGACTCACAGGACTTTCCACGTTGGTAAGCATGTTGGTTTTCACTAAGTGGGTGTGACCTAAGTGCCTTTCCACGAATGTGACGCTCCACCAGTCTCTCCAAACCTTTCAGCAAGAATGAAGTCAAGCCTATCTGTCTGAAGTTCTTTGGATTAGAATAGTCATCTTTCCCAGGTTTCGGTATGAAAACTACTTTAACCTGTTGCCAAGAAGAAGGCACGTAGCCCAGAGCAAGACATCCTCGAAAAATATTTCTTAGAGGTCGCTCTAAATGCTCCATACCCTCCTTTAGCATTGCCGGATAGATGCCATCTATGCCAGGTGTTTTGAAATGTTCAAAGGACAGTATCGCAGCTCTCACCTTTTCAAGGGTAACAACCGCTTTCGCCGTGTTCCAGTTCCTCTTGCAACACTTGCGTGTTGAAGGGGTTGCAAGAACCGTCAACTCTCCCCCTACCACTTCTCTCACCCGTTCCCCCGGGTGGTGTACTTCCAGGAGGGTCTGTACTAAGTCCAGTCTGGAGCTCGTGAAAGTACCGTCGGGTTTTCTAAGAGAATCCAACTTGGCCGACTCATCCCTTTTGAGGACTCTGCACAGCCTTGAAGTCTCCCTTTCGCCTTTCAGTTCCTCACAGTACGCTCTAAAGGAGTCTCGTTTGGAGCACCTCACGAGCCTCTTATATTCACGTTGTGAGTTCCTGAAATTTAACCAGTCTTCGTTCTTGTTACTTTTGCAAGCACGATTTAGAAGTCGCCTGGTTGATTTCCTGAGTTTTTGCAGTTCTCGGTTCCACCAAGGAACTGTTTTACCACTTTGGCCTCGGGAAATAGAACAAGCCTCTTCATAACACTCTAAAAGTGTGTAGTTCAGAGTTTTCAATTCATCTTCCAGCACCAAAGGAGTCCTTAGTCGCCTAGGGAACTGTACTTTATTGCCAAGAAGTTCATTGAACTTTCCCCAATCCGTTTTCCTAGGGTTCCGTCTTTGTACTGCAGACTGTTCGCCCGCAATAGTCAGATTGAATTCTAGATATCGGTGATCTGACAGTGAGACCTCGTCTAGCACTCGCCAGTGTGTAATCAACTCTAACAATTTTGGGGTACAGATTGTTAGGTCAATTACTTCGCTTCTTCTCGGTCCCACGAACGTAGGGGCGTACCCCACGTTTGCAGTCATAAGACCAGCTGAAGTGATGAAATCAAATAGCTTCTCTCCTCTCGGATTGCATTTGCTACTGCCCCAACAAATATGTTGAGCATTCGCATCGCAACCTATTAAGAGTTCGAGACCACTTGATTCTGCATACGCCACCAGATCCCTAAGTTCTTGCGTCGGTGGAGGATACAAAGAATCATAGGGTAAATAAGCGGAGGCAACTATGATGCTTTTCCTCTCGCCATTTATCTGGTATTGTATGATGACCGTAGCTAAGTCCTGGGAACAATATTGTCTCAGCATAGTTGCCTCTAACCGTCTTGACATCAGGACGCAAGCTCTCGGTCTTATGGATCTTTCGTCGTAGAAGATCCTAGTCCCCTTTACTGATCCAATACCACAGATTCTGTTAAATCGAACCCACGGTTGTTGCACCAGAAAGATATAGGGGAAATCCTGTAGCTTTGTCATTTTCGCTGCCAACAGGTAGGAGGAAGCTTTGGCATGCTGCAGGTTGATTTGACCAATCTTTATGTTTTTCGACATAAACTTAGTCTATTGTCTTATGGAAAACAGTTAGAAGCATATGCGGCAGTCCGCGTATGACGGGGTTTCCCCCACACCGTACCGCCAGAGACTCGATCCCCTCGTGATTTCTCTGAGAAAAGCCGTACTTGGGAGTACCGCAATTCCCATGTTCTCATCCACGAAAGATCTCACCTCATCCCGCAGAGCATTCGTCTGTTTTCTACTTAGCACCTTACTTGGTTTGCGGTGTCCGGGTTGCATAGATTCGATCACTCGAACTGGCATCAAGTCAGTTTCGTTCACGTCTCTGGCTTCCCTTCCTTCCGCCTGTTCCTTGGAAGGTGTAGGAGAAGTTACTAGCAGGTAGGATTCACTCTGTAGTCCCTTCCCCAGTGCGAGCCCCCATACGGGGGTTCCGCCCCTGTATGCACTATCCTCCGCGCACGTCTCCATTGTGGGAGAGCGCACCGAAGATGCTGCGATTTGCTCTATGTTGTGTGAGTCGAAGACCATCATTGTTCTTCGCTCTCAAAATGGAGATGATGCCCTACAGTTTCCTGATATGACTGAATTTCAGTCTACATAGGAAAAAGTGGAGCACCATATGGTGACTTCCCCTGAGCACATTCAGACTCTGTTGGTCCAGTTCGAATACCAAGTTGAAGCCCTCCACGTTTGTAGATTAGTCCTTCCTGGCATTCATAAACTTTACCCTCCAGTGCCCAAAGTCCATGCCCGGGTTCTGTTCACCCAGCAAGCGGATGATGTCCTCTGCCTTCCTTCGAGGGCCCGGTAGCCAACATCCGACATGTTCTGTCCTGCGTAGCTCAGTGTTCACAATAGTGAACTTGGGCCGACCGCCGGAACTCAAAGTTGGGATTACCTGCTGGAGCCACTTTAAGGCAGCCTCGTCAGCGCACTCCAAATGTAGAAGCCCATCACGAAAACCTTGATCGTTAAATTGTGGCTTCGTTCCAGGCTCCATCATTTTCTTCCACAGGCATTCCTGGAGGATGGTAAATTGTCCCTCTGACATTTTGCCATCCTTGGAGGAAATTCCCACGGCAGCAGTCAGAACAGAGGCCGCAGCTTGCGCATACGTCCTCTTCCTTCCCGCCTTCGTGTTCGTATTCCTGTGGAAGGGACCAGCTTCATTGAGATCCCTCTCGCTGATTTGATCACCTCCCGGCACACCGGTCCTAATCCCCGTGAGACGCGTGGATGTAAGCCCTGGTGCGGAGCACAATAAAGCGTCGGCCACAGCAGATGTGTTGGTCTTACGCTTCTTGCGCGCATTACCGCTGACTGAAGAGTCTGGTGCGTCCAGTGTGGATCTTATCGGGGTTTCCAGTTTATCCCCACCTTCCGCCGGAGATTCCGCTACCTTGCGTCCGATTTCTCTGGGCGTTACCGCGCCTAGTGGTACAGCCACGTCCATGTCCTCATTCCCAAGGTGCTTCATCTTCCTTCGCAGTGCTCTCTTCTGCCGTCGGCTTAGGGCCTTTCCAGGTTCACGGTGTTCGGACCGCTTGGATCCATTCCACATACTGGCGTTGAACCAGTAACGTCCACGTCACCAGCTTCCCGTTCTTCCGCTCTTCCCAGTAAGGATGGCGGAGAAGGTTCTGACAGGCAGAATTCAGCCTGTAGTCCCCCCTCCTTAGTGGCCGAAGTTCCCTTCTGCCGGGCCTTTCTCTTCCGCTTGCGGGTAGATTTGGGCCGTAGTCGGATTTCCAGTTTCTCCCAATTTGAGAGTTTCCGTACTTTCCTTTCTGGCTAACTTCGCCGTAGGCACTAAATGCAAACTTTCCACTGAGTCGGAAAGCATGCCTTCTACAGATTGCTCTATAGCCAAATATGAACGTGGTGAGGCCTCCAAAATCCGCGCCTCGGCCGCGACATGATTGCTCATGGTCGCGGGTGGATTCGAAGTCTGTGACTTCTTACCACTTGGAGAGTTTATATCCATCGTTTCCATATTCATATTTTTGGACACCCTTAGTGTAGTAGTAAACTATTACAGGCTCTCCCACCACGACAAGGTGGTGTCCGAGGGGGAGCTTATAGGTGTTACGGAGGGCTGTGTTGTGAATGGCTGCAGTATTCACTTTCACCTGATTGTCAGAGGGGATTGTATCATAGTTGGTGTTGTAATTCCATCTTGGAGCAGTATGTCAACGAGATAGTGATCTGAGTCTATATTGGTCCGCTATATGTTCTGACACATTTAAGGCTGCGTTTAATCAGCACCTCATTAATTTGGTTGAAAGTGGTCCCGTCAGGAGAGGCCCACGTATGTTTGTCGACTGCTTTCCACGCAAAAACGGTATTTCAAACCACCACTTCGTGCGATACTGTTAACTGAATAGTTCGTTATCATTGCGCATGAATACGTGCTCCGTCCCTATATGACTGTTGAAATCTCCAAGTATGAAGGTATCCTTCTTCGATTCTGCTGTCTCCTCTGTAGGGGCGTGAACGTTTATGAGGCTGCTCGATTGGTGACTTCAAGGCAATGGATGTCGGAGCGGAACTTATTGTCGAAAGTGACTCTGAGGTCTTGGGTGGAATTTAGGTATAATAAGAATGTCCGTTAAGAGAGTAAGAGAAGGAAGTGAGTGAGGATTTAGGCGAGTAGCACATACAGTGACACTTTCTCAAGTTTAGCGCTAAACAATTGGCAGAGCACCAACGAACCAGAGTGTCTAGGTTAAATTGAAGTCAAACACAGTCGAAAAGCGACGATATAGCGGAAAACAGCTTAATGTCGTCGGAATATGCCAACAAGGACAAGTAAGAAGAGGGAAAGAGCAGAACTGTCCCATTTGCACGTAGCCAGTAATGTATATGTATATTTAGCATATCAAATTACTCATTTCAGTGTGATATTGATATTTACTATACGGTTTTGATCAAACTTGGGGATATCATGCTTCATACTATAGTCTGTATTACTTTTTACAACTCTAGAGTAAATTTAAGGGGGAGGGAGCTTCTAATCAATTTCCCAAAAAACATAGTAATATGCTATTGTTAACTTAATTTGAGTGTGCATATGGAGAATATTTTGAAGCCTGGACACTATACAGACAGGGAGGCAGTTTTATGGTTTTTTCAGATTTTTCAGTTGGTTAGTTCCTGAGAATGGGTCCGTTAAAGAAGAAGAAATCATCATTTCCAAACCGCCGTACTCCCCACCTTTCCAACAAATGGCAAATTAAGACTGGCTTCGAAAAATAGTAATCGAGAACTTTCATTTGTTACCCAACATTTATATTCGATGAAAAAAAATTACACAATGCCCCTCCCCCTCCCTCCCCCCCTTCCATGTATGAGGACCCCCCATCCTTAAGCTCAACATAGAGAGACGTAACTTACGGCTCATGTGCTCACATTTCCCACCTTCTTACTAAATTTGGTGGTATAGCTTGAGAAAAGCGCGTATGATAGACAGACGGCCAGACAGACCGACATTGAACCGATTTCTTTAAAAAAAAACCTTAAAATGAAGCTACATATGCCGTTGCACAAATGTGTGACCACATCAGACCTTCAAATACCATCTTGTTTTCAAGCCATTGAATTGACAACAAGATACCAACGCTGACACCTGGGGATATCCAAAGTCTTCGTTTGACCCGCTTGAATTTCTTGTCATGACTTTTCAAAGATACATCTTTTAAACTCTTCGTCAATTGGGCATCAGATACGTATACTTCGGTAATAATTTAATTGCATCAAAGAGCAAAGAAGAGCATCGACAGACTTCAGAGATCTGAGCATCAACCTTATCAAAGGAGTATTCGAAGCCTCTGATCCGAAGATACATGATCAAGGTTAAAGCCAAATATAATCATCTCAGGCCGAGAAACGTCAACGAACTTAACTCCTCCTAGAATAGATTAATTTTTATCCGAAGTTTATCACGGGAGTTGCAATTACCCAAGCTCCGCCAGTACGGGAAGGGAATCAAAAAACAAAAACACTCCGATTACCTGAGCCCATGTGTCTCATCCGTACTTTTTAAAAAAATATACTCTCATGCCCTTGTGTCATTCGATTAAAACTAAAACCAAACTTCGATCGATTGAACCCTGAATGAAGGAGCAACCGCAGCATCGACGGAGAATCCGAATCAAAATTCTAGAGTCAATTCACACATAAGTATCATTAAAATCGAAACGATATTGGGACTTAGTCCTCAACGAATGAGCAATTTCTGTCATCATTATGGACACGATGATAGTAACTGCACACTGATGAACTCAAAGCCACCAACTATCCCAATTCTTCAATAGAATACAAAGAAGACTCTTCCAGAAATGGTTACTTCATTTGCAGCTAAAGCTACTAAAGCCGATGATAACACCATCCCACCAAACTACGATAGTAAGCAGTGTTTAAGAAGAAACTCCTCCAAGCTATTAGAAGCTCATTGAAGTTTTCCGTCAAGTCAAAAGGTGTACATCCTAAAATGTCGGCTAAACTTTGTCGTTGACAACATGGGCAAGTTGAACATGTAGGTTATGAATAAAAAGCAAAGACGTTTTCACGGTTCCTTACCAGAGCAGAGACAACTGGGAGCAGGCAGCGTGTCCAAAGCGGTTCGCAGATATTAACGTTTCATATATATATATATATCGCAGAACATAACATAACTTGAGCTTGACCAGAGCTGAAATATTTTGTTTTGGGCGCTAAGCCCAAACGAAGGGTCCAAGGCCCCGCAAAACGAGGCAGTAAGTTGCTCCCCATTTGGTCCGGTCCGACATCAAGTGGATGCGGACTTAGGATCCCCCAATCGTCAAACAAAATGTAGGTTATCTTAATTAACGATTTATGTGATGACGGCATCCCAAACGTCAAATTAATCATAAGATTAGTTGGTAGTAGTCCTCAACCCAGAAATTGGTTCACACAGGTTAAATAAGCGTTTAAATCATTCTACATATATAAATATGTGGGCCCAGATAACATATTAATAGAGGAATCCTGGATATATGTATCAGGAAAATATACCATGCTTGCTTAGCATACACTGATATTCCACTAATAATAATAATATTGCTATAAAAATAACGAAGTAAACAATAACAAATTAACTCTAACGTATCTGGTCCCAAACTCAGTTCCACTGAGAAAGTTATCGCGATATTGGCAGTTAGGTACATATAATACCCCACGAATTCAACATTCGTTTACGTCACTGCCCGTTGCAGCCGAAATATATCAGCATCAAAAATCTGATGAACAATACGTCCAAAAGCGAAACTTTTACGTGGGAAATATTCTGTGAATTCCACTTCCTCGTTAGGTGCCTCATCTTACATTCCTATTGTGAACATAAGCCCAGATAATGAATTATGGTCAGTCAGAAAGCGTAGGTACTTCTGATTATCTTTCTGCTTTTCGACACGACAAACTTCGCAATATGTTTGTTTGATTTTGGCAGAATTTGGTGTGTCTAGCATTAGTTAGGCGCTGTCACTAGTCCTTATTGAAAGCTTGTTTCCAGCTTCTGATAGCAGTAATAGCTAATGCTGCTGACACTTCATTAGCTGGTTCTAGTCCTGACATGAGAATTGAGAATTTAAACTCTCTTTTCCAAAGGTATCTTAAATTTCCGAAGAAGAAGAATATTTGGCCCCTACATTAGGATGGACGATTCCGTAGCCTACATAACGACGCAATCTATGAGCGATACCATGACCGTCAGGTTGTGGATAAAATCCGGCTCAATAGGTTACGGTGGGCGGGTCACTTAATCCGTATGGATGAGGATGATCCAGCCCGGAAAGTCTATAAGGGCAATATCTATGGTAGAAAAAGAAGACGAGACAGACCCTGCCTAAGATGGAGCGATGGCGTAGGCCAGGACGGCAGACAGCTTTTAGAGATATCGAATTGGTGGACCTCGGCGCAAAACCGGGATGTCTGGAGTTCCTTATTAAGGCAGGCCTAGACCGGATACCGGTTGTTGCGCCATTGATGATGATGAGCTTAAATTTCATTTCCCTGTACGCCATAGTGTCCAAGTAGTTCTACATTGTTGAAACTAAATATATAGTAGAAGATCCCCGTATATTTTGCCATACATTCCTTTGGTTCGTCCCAGCTTCTTCTGCGATTAAAGCTAACTTTATACTCATCTGTTTAGGATCGATGAATGGAATTGAAGGCTCCAAACGCATCCACGTCAGAAAATCAGGACTTTAAGGGAGAAATATCCAAAATGAAAAATAAACCAATGAACAATTGTTTCGAAAAGGAAAATTCAGTGGAAAAAATAATCTTTAGTATCATTTGCAAAGATACAGTCGAAAATTACTATTAAGGATTATTAAACTTACACACCGCAAGGAACAATCACAAGGATTTTTTCGAGTTTTTATGAGCGAACCTCCGTAAAAAATCACAGATATTTAAACGTAAACGTTCATCGCACAACGCCCATTGCGGATTAATATAACTACACAAGCCATATACTGCTTCTTGATTTTAAAACCGATATGATAAAACTACCACCTTGTTACCAACAACTGTTTTGCTTACAGTATACAAATAATTTGAAAAGCATGATCGTAGGGAGAAACCCACCCGAAATCGCATAATTAATCCAATTTTGATAAAATTTTTCTATTCCGGAATCCCTACCCCACTCTCTCGACGAACCTGTTTATAAGTCTTATGACGTTGATTGCCAATTGAGATATTCTCGTAATATGCAATTACCAAGAATCTATAAATAATGCTACCAATTAGAGTATCTTATCTATATATGTTTATTTTTAAATTTTTTTTAATCTTGATGTGATTATTGATAAAATGAATGTTTTATTTACAAAATTTTATCCATTTTTAAGGTTTTGTGTAAAACACACTCATTTTTCTCGAAAACCAAAAAAAAAATTGTAGACATACAGGAAGTGTGAAATTTCACGCATACAGTAAGTGAGCTTAATTTATGTAAAGTTTAAAAGAAAACACCCAATTCATGCAAAATGAGGGCGTTAAAGGGATAATTAACAGCCCCCTCGCTTAAGTTTATCCTAGGAGAAAAAATTGTGCACTAGCACAAGGAATAACATGAAAGATAGAAGTGGAAAGTTTCGTGAAACTCCAACTATTACGAACAAAGTTTTAGCAGATCAAAGTTATGAATTTCTCGTGAATTTTCTACATCGTCGGCCAACAAATGTAATATTGATGTCATAATTAACGGGAATATTTGTCATATAGTACTAAGGACTCATATATGAAAGAGTTGCTTTCTCCCCATTCCTTTTTTGTCTCTGTTTTAAGTGATTTTTTGTAACTTCCACTGTCGATACAGTACTTTCCCCAACTAATTACTTATACAAAAGCGTCTTGGAAGATAGTGTAAATTTAAACTATGTATGTACGGAAGTACGGAACAATGTTTCATACAGGAAGCGTCAAGCTTGCGATTTTCCGCCTAGTTACCTTGTCATCCATATCTGTGTGTGCCAATGTAAATAGATTTGTACTATCACAAATGTCAAACCACAACGATATCAAACACCAGGACATCCTGAAAAATTCAACGGCATCATGAACCAAAGACATTCATTATTCACATCCAGCTGAAAATTGGAGACGTCTGACATCACATCATCTCTAAAGACTGCAATGTCCCGTGAGACTAGATTTGACAAGAGCTTGAGATTCTTGATATTAACTTTCAAAGGCATATCCACATTACCTCAGAACAGTTTTCAAGCACCTGCACCTGGCAATAGAACATCCACATAACGTCCTCTTTTTCCTGTTTTAATTTTATATCAGACTATGTTTCAGTTTCATTATTATAACACTTTATACTGTACAAGTGGTAATCATACAGCAGCGGAATAACTGAACGATGAAAACTAACATTCATGACTAGATGACTGCCAAGTACTTCACGAAGAAGTACGAAGAAACATTATCGCTATATCTAACCAATTAACTGAAATACACAAGTCAATTCACGATTAAATATTTTATGTTCCAGAAAAAGCAAATATCACGGCTGACACCCAGAGTCACGCATATACAGAGAATTCTCCTGGCGATAACCTACCTTGCCTTCTCACGCTCGCAATTCTCGTAAACCCACTCAATCTCTCCCTTCTTCTATTAGTTTCGCTGACTTCACTGCCAACTCCCCACAACAATCCTGCAACCTTCTATGCACCCCCTTTACACATCTCAGAACTGCAGATTGTTCCGAATCGCTGGCCATTCCTCTCATTACGCCTTCCTTGGTTGAGTTCCTCATTGGTAATCTTGACCCCAATGTCGGACCTGGCCCCGATGCGCTACCTAACATCTTCTTCCTCAACTGTAGAAAACACATTTCCCTCCCCCTGAGTATAATCTACCACAAAAGTCTAGATGAATCCTACTTTCCCCGTCTTGGAATGAGGCCCTTATTATCCCTATCCTCAAGAGCAGAGACCCTTCTCTTGCTGTGAACTACCGCCCCATTTCTCTTCTCTCCTTTTGCTCCAAAATTCCCGGAAGGTACAGTAACGACTGGTTGACCGCGCCACCTCATTGTCAAAGAGCAGCATGGTTTCGTGAAACATAGATCTACGGCTTCAAACCTTCTGGTCTTTACCAACTTTGTCGCTAAATCCTTGAATTCACAACAGGAGGTACATGCTATTTATACCGATTTCTCCAAAGACTTTGATACCATTGATCATAACATTCTCCTCTCTAAACTTTCATTACTAGACTTCCCTCCCTCAGTCATCTCTTCGTTTTCCTCCTATCTCTCATACCGTTCCTGCAAAGTTTATTTTCATGGTTACCCATCTTGTTCCTTCTCTCCTTCCTCTGGTGTTCCGCAAGGTTCTATACTTAGCCCGCTACTCTTCCTGTTGCTTATCAATGACCTCGCCTCCATCCTCACCTGCCCGTATTTGCTTTACGCAGACGACTTTAAATTCTTTGAATCTGTTTCGTCTCCGTTGGACTGTGCTCTCTTACAGTCCAACCTTGATAATTTAGTCCGTGGGTGTTCGGTCAACAAGTTAATACTGAATGTCAACAAATGCCACTGGATGTGCTATTCGCTTACACCCACTCCAACATCCTTTTCCTATTCTCTCGTTGGAGAACCCCTTTCACAACTGACCTCCTTTAAAGACCTGGGTGTAATATTCGACGACAAACTTCGTTTCAATTCCCATTTCGTTGACATCAACAATAGAGCTTCCAAAATGTCTGGATCCAGCCCTCATTAACACTCTTCAATTCCCTTGACATAAACATCCTTGAATATTGCTGTGTAGTCTGGTCCCCCTTTCGTATTCGTGACCGCCGTGCTCTTGAAGTTGTATAGCGCAAATTCACCGGGATCCTCTTTTACAAAAAGAACCTTCCACGGGTTGATTATCCGTCACGACTCTGCACCCTCAATCTCCCCTCCCTACAGGAACGCCGTATCTACCTTGATATGTGTACTCTTTTAAAATTTTGCAATTGTCTGATGGACTGCTTCGCCAACTCGGATATTACTTTCCGTATCACCTCTTCTCATAACACACATAGTGCGGACATTTTTGATGTACTTTTCGCGGAGTTCGAGATTTACTTTCACTCTCCGATCCCGAGGCTATGCCGGTCCTACAACACACTAGAGCTTGGGTCCTTTGACTCTACTGCCTTCTCTAGTTTTAAGCGTAAAATAAGCCATTCACTTGCTCCTACCTCTGAGGACAATATGTAATAAGGAATTTGTTTTCTATGTATTGTCCTCATTAAATAAATAAATTGCCTTTGTAAAGGGCTCGGTTAGAGGCCCAGGACTGGGTGGTCACAAATGCTAAAATGTCGTCGAGATTCATGTTGATCGATTTATATTCCCCGATAAAACTAAGGCCTTGGTATTCAATCATGTCATTTTTTTTTAAATAATAAAACCCAAAACCAGAGGGAGTACGACAGTTCCTTCGTATCGCCACTCTTATCAAAGTCTAACAGTTCAACAGCTACCGCAGCTTTAAAAAAAGTTACCGTTACAATCAAAATATCTTCAAATTATATGAAACACTCTTGAAATGCAAAATAAGCCGTTTAGATGGATGTTATTGGTTACCAGATAGAAAGCCTCAATGGCGAATTACCAGATGTTGATTCAACATGCATTTAAGTCTTTCGAAAAAAAAACTGCTGACCATAAATGCAGCAAACAATTAACAAGTAATATGAGTTATTATAAACTGACATTCTCATCGAAACAGTTGTTGAACTCCTATCCTTGGCAAATAAAAGAAGATTGACAGGTTCGGGACATATCTCATACTATCTACCTCGACCCTACTCTACGGTATCTGTACTAAGAAAAACACATGGAAAACCTTAAAGAACCTTGAAGGAGAATTACAAGTCTCACTGTGGTTATATTCATGAGATCGTTCAAACAACCGTGGATCAAGGGAGGTTTGTCAAAAACTGTGAAACTACTGAACCAATACACTCTGCGCAGTTACTCATGGAAAAGGCGCCGTGAATAGCATCGCTCCCTTTACTTTGCATTTCTGGATCCAGAAAAGGCTTTTGACCGCGTCCCACCCGAACTCATCTGGTATGCTCTGCGGCAATACCTAATCCCAGAAGAACCCATGCACTGAGTTCAATTGCTCTACCACGATCCGAAAACTAAAATGTGGCGGGCATTTCAAAATCACTTCGTGCCTCTATCGGTGTTCATCAAGGAAGCGCTTTTTCACCACTCCTCTTTGTTCTTGTTATGGACACTGTCACACGGGACATCCAACGTCCAGCAACCTGTGCACTGCTTTATGCAGATGTTTTTCTAGCGTCTCATAGCAACTTGTTAAAAATGGAATGATAGATCATGTAACACGGTCTCAGATACAATCTGAATAAAACGGAATTTCTGACGACTAATCCTCATGAAACAGGCACTATCACTGTCAGTGGCAGTGACCTGCCCAAAACGACGATATAAATATCTCGGATTAACGCTATCAGTAAATGGTGAACTGTGTTTCGAAATTGCTTCACGCATAGACGCAAGTCCGATGAAGTGACGTTCCATAACTGGCGTTCTTTGTGATCGATGCGTCAACGAACGTCGCTATTTAATCTAAAATTTGCCACAGTGTTGTCCTTTCTGTCACCTTCTATGGTGCTGCGTGCTGGCCGACTATAAAACATAATGATCGACGCTTCGTGGTAATAGAAACGTGCATTGTAGCAGAGATGTAATACGCTATGATCACACTCGAAATGAGGATATCTGCGATCGATATGGGGTGGCACCGATCGTAAAGAAATTGCCAGAGAGGTATTTTCGATGGTATGGTCACGCAATTCGCGCTAAGGAGAATTTGCTTACCAAGATTGGTCTGAACATCGAAATTGATAAGAAACGACCAAGAGGCTGTCCAAAACAACGTTAGCCTCTTGACCCCATCCAGGGTTACGGAGACATAGAAAAACGAACAACTTGCGAGATTTTGAATTGCCACATGAAAAAGAATCTTTTCCGCATTGATTGTTACTGGTAATGGTATTTTGGCAATTTAAAACAGAAATGATTATTTGTCAATCTAGGCCAGCTATTAATATCGCAAGCAAAATGCAACATCCACGGGGATAAATTGTTGTCACTTCGGGCCTTTGAAATCTGCTGATCGTTAGCGATAAAAATTAGTCTGTCTGAATTGAACATTCAAGTCCTCCCAATGGTCCAATATCACATGTCACCAAAACTTTCTAGAAGACGTTAGAAGTACGGGGTTTGGATGCTCTACCTCACCCCATGTATTCGCTAGACATAGTCCTTTCGGTTGATGTGTGTTTTGCTCGATGCAACATGGACTTTCAGAACACCATTTCAATTTTTATGAAGAGTGTAAGATCGCCGTAATATATGGATCGCGTCAAAGTATGTGGAATTGTTAAAGCAAGGGATCCAAAATTTAGGTGAAAGATAGAAGAAGGTGATTGCTCTTGGGCTCAAGTTTTGCTCATGTTTATGGTTTTTATTCATTTATTATAGATCGTTTGAAACAACCAATGGGTCTTACTCGCAAAAAAATAGTTGAAAAATGAAGAACTTTTCACAAGCTTATCTGAAATGTCAAAGATACCGCTTATTATCGGGAGATGATCATCATCCCGGTAGCGCAAAATAATGTGTTTAATTTTTAGAATTACAGAGAAATGAATTTGCCGCCGACTGGATAAAATACTATGTAGACCCAAAGGACAAAGTACAAATATATGATCTGAATGAATTAACTAGGAGGTCCTGATAGACTTCAAATATATCAGAATTATCAGTTGCAATCCAGCGAACTCGTCAATCTTCGGAATATGATAAAGATAATCGTTTCTTCCAATTATATTTAAAAGTATAATTAAGACCCTTCTAATATGAAAAGAAGGTCTCTTCTACGAATCTACGAATTTACCTTTCTCCTTCGGCGATGTGCCTGAGCCCCCTTCAATATAGCAATATTGCTGGCATCATTTAACTGCAGAATATCATCTACATTTCTCACATAATTCCAACTACTCGAGGTCTGATGCTGATTCCGATCCAATGAAGCATGCACATCCTGCAGGGATGGACGACGCAGCCAGAAAATCTGTTGTTGCGGCAGGTGCTGCTGTTGCTGCATCTGCTGATGCTGCCTAACAATATCATCAACAACAAACTGTTGGTCTTGCAATTTATACAAGGAGGCGTTTGTCCGATTCAAATGACGTTGTCCAACAGAGCCAGCCAACGGCTGATAAGTGCCGCCCGGATCAATTACATTTCCAGATGACCTGGATCGACTGTGATTGTGATGACGATGTTGTCGAGTATGGTTATGATGCCTGTGATGATGGTGACGATGCTGGTGATGATGAAGGCTTTGGTGGTGCCTTTCATTGAACTGGTATCCATCACTGTCCTCGCAACACGAGTCTGATAATTTTCGCCTTGAAAACGATTTTACTTGGTGGTGTTTTTGGTGTAAAGGTCGTGATTTAATCGTTAAGCTGCTTCGTTTCTTTTTCGGAACCTTCAGTTTTGCACATTTTTCAGCGTAAGGCCATTTGAATATTCTCATTGTGGTGGAAAATAAAAGTGCAATTTTGTACGAAGGAGAGTTTAAAATCAATAAGCAATATTTGTCACCCCCAACGTTGGCATTGTTTACAGAATTCCAATCGATACTTCTCAATGCGCATATGGAATGTTAATTTAATTTGTGATGTTTATGAATATTGCACACGGAGTAAGTAAGAGGGAGTGGAGATTTTACTCGAAAGGTCATTATCTTTAACTAAAATTTTAACATCAAAACTATCTCAGGGCTCCCGTGAGTATCCGATTTTTCCGTGGAAACTGCTTCAAAAAGGATCACCATGAACTTTTAACTGAGCACTTTTAGTTTGTTATGAATATTACTACCCTCATTTGTAAGTAGGACCCCAATACGTTCAGCAACACAGAACTAGTGCACTTCAGATTATACCCGTACACCTCACGGTCTTTTTCGCGATAGACAACAACTTGAACTAATATCACGATATGGCTCAAACCAGCAAATTCACCACCGAAGCGCGGTAACAAGAAGCCCACCAAGTGAACGGGAAATTTTTTACTACCCTCGAAACACCACTGCACCCATCAATTGCCGGCTCACATCACGGTACAACTTTTCCAAATAGTCTTCCGACGCGGGCCTTTGTTTCCAACATGCGAAATTAAAAGTGGTGGAAAAATTGCAAAACCGCTACCACCTTCGGTTGGGAAACTGCTGCTTTCGCATTTCTCCACAAGCGAAATGGATCTATTATTCGTGCAGCGCACAAGAGGGCCAGCAGCCCTACATGAAGTCAATTTGGACTATCTGAACGTTTTGATAGTGGCCGTAATGTGGTTTGGATTACGCCCCCTCATTTATTTGTATACTTGATATTCGCCTGCAGTATCGACAGAATGCAATAAATCACCCTCTAATCCACACTAAGTTGGTTCCTGTTGCGGAATATAAAATGGGAAAATGAAATATCGACGGGTTTGATTGCAGGACGAATGAATTAGTGCAATTGGAGTTGTAGAGTTTCCTATCTCCAACAGAAATTATAAGACAAAACAAAGAAAGTAGGCCAAGTGGCGATCTAATTCAATTCAGTTTCCAATTTCTTTTGATTCTTGCAAAAAGATATCCTGAAAATAAGCCCTTGCCAGTAAGGATATCTGTAGGGATAATATAAGTAAAAGTAAAGCTTTTCTACCTTTGTAGATTAAAAATGTTTCTTATTCCTACAAAAAGATACAAAATGTACTTACAAAAAAATCATCCTCGACAACAGGATCCGCCAGGACCTCAATGGGTTCCGCCATCGATCGACATGGCCGGCTTGTATTTTTTTTCTTTTTCAGCTTTCTTCCAATAGTAGCAGCATCACTGAATCTGTGCAGGATTTTATCACGTTTTCGGACTGTTGCTGGACTTGTGGTTGTAGTCGTGTTGTGACATAACAAGGACGAATAGTTGCTCGAGTTGCTTGTCGCGGAACTTTGGTTAAATTTCGAGATCGAATCAACTTTTTGATTCAAGTTCACTTGATCGGGTGGTAACTTTGTTATAGGAAGTTCCGGTGTAGGCGGTGGTTGACTATTTGTTGGTGTCGTGGTGGGGATTGGAGATATTGATTTGACACCCTTACGAGGTGCTGCAACGGGTGGTGTTATGTTGACGGATCCTCCATAGCTGAGAGAACGATGAGATCGATCACTGGTATCTCTGAAAACGACAGCAAAAAATATTGACGATTAGAGCAAATTGACAATAACCAGAAGTTCGCAAAGTATATGCTTTTGTGAACTGGATAGAATTACTTAGTTGGAGGACTTGACATTTTAACATAAAATTTTGGTTTGTCCTTGAGTCTTTTTTTACACTAGGGGAATAAACGCGAAGACTTAGAGACATTGTTTCCATGACAATATACCGAGCAATGGAGAGAAGAACCCATTGGCCCCATTACTATCCTGAACTTGGTGACTTTGTGAATGACTAGAGTGGTGATGCTGTATATTTTGTGAACAGATTTTTGATGTTTCTTTTCCCTAGGTTGCGTGGAAGACTACGATTTGCCTTTGTAAGATTCTAGAAACAATTTCCAATTGATGGAAAACTTGTGGTAATATAGATGATATGATTTGGAGTCAGATTTTTAGCAGTTGGCGGAAGAAAAGAGATTAGAGGAACGATCTTCCATAGAATGCCACTTACACGGGTATGAGAGGATGAAACATATCATTATAATGTAACTGAAAATCTCTCCCGAAACCTAAAAAGTAAAGTACAAGTTTTCAGAAGTATAAAAGACTCGATAAGGCTGGAGGCTTTCCCGTGCCACAGAGTAGGCTGCAAAGAAGATATTCCGGTTGTTGCTAAAAAACCCAATAATGCCTGGACAGCCGAAAAACGAATGTAATAGGGCGCGTATAACTTGAGGCTCTTTCTGGTTTGAATCTCGTTCTTACAAGCACTGAATGGCCGACAAGGTTGCTGTCCCGCCTTCGTCGTCAATAACTCAGAGCACCTGATACATAAATTATTGTACAATAGTATTATAACTGGCATTTTGAAGGAAAGAAAAAGCAATCTGTATGAAATGTCATTCTTCTGGGTGACGCCAGGGTTTATTCAGCGAATTTCACTTGACAAAAAGTGAGCAGATTAGTAACACTAGGACATCTGTGTTTTAGTCCCGTAGTATCACCTCCAAGCAGCACTTAGATGTCAGTGTTCTGACAACAGTCAAAGAATGAAGACACTTATCCTCTAGTTGCAACTTGAGCGTTAAAGGAGTTTCAAAACCATTATGAAAACTAACGTTTAGGAAAAAAGAAAAGAAGTTAATATTTAATGCTGTCTTGTATATAAAAGTTTTGAGGGCACAGGTACCAAAAGGATATACTCCATTGCAATGATGGCAGGCATAAGCAGTATTTATCCAAATATTTTGTAAAGATTCGTACCTATTATCTACCGTTTCATTTTAAGACTACAGAGGGTGCAATTGTAGACTTGCGGCCTCATACTGGGAAATCTAGGGAGAGGGGAGAAATCAACATTTCATTGCAGCTTACAAAAATGATCATTTCTGAGATTGACTAAGATCAGTCCTTTCAAGTCATTCCCAAATTATCCGACGAATCAAAGGTGTCGCACAGAATATTAGAGACTTTCCGTACTAACCTCTTAGTTTCTCTTTTGCCAAATGTTTTACGAAAATATAATTATAAGATCCCTTGTAGAAAAAATTCTATGACAAAGAATGCATACCCAGGTCCTTCTTGTGTCCCGTCTTTGTTTATAATGGAAAAGTGAACAAAATCTGTTAAGAGGGAGGTATGAACTTATTTTGTAACCGGCATTTATTATTTATTATCTTATTAATGTTGCCATCCATTAAACACCAATAGGAAGAAGGGCCTGAAAGAAACAATGAAAGCCGAAAACGAATATCTGTATGTTTACTCTCCATGTATATGGATGACTGGATATTAGCGAATTCGGTCCTAAGTTGGAGTAAGGTGAAATGGGCGATAAATTCATTTGAAAACTACATATCGCTTAGTTCAGAGGGAATCTGCCCTGTACCACTATAGGATTCTACTCACAGAACCGCATCTAGTGAATATACATAGAGGCAATTTTGTATTCGGCAGGTTAGAATGACGAGGCTAAGCGAAACCAGACTACAGCCTGCAGCTCAATCAGTTTGACTTTCCTTTCTTTTCAAAACTTTGAAATAATTGACTGAAGAACACATGAGAGAGAAGCTGGTATCCTACCATTGCACTCCCAATTGGTGCGTGTTCCAATCGGGGGAATCCTCTAAATCTACTTGGTATCAGTAGTGTCAACAATTGAAACCGCTTGCAGCAAAAGAAAGACGACTATCGTAGTAGTATATAGTATAAGAAGGGCTTTTGACAACACCCCCAGCATGGTGTAGTAAACACCGTATATGGATTACTATGATCGTTGTTAAAAGGTAGAAGTGAACCTGTTCGTTAGAGAGAATCTACAGAGGAAGGACAGGCCTAATAGAATTCGCATTCTATCGACTAGGCCCTGGAAAGCTACTACATCACCTTAAACTATTTAGAACTAAACTGGTGTGAGAACGCCAAAGAAAAAAACTTTAAGACCCTCACAACTGAAAAACAGTCAAACAGCCCATAAGCCCGCTTCATTTGGTTCCTAAACGCGACAAGTCTTGGCGTCCGTGCGGTCAGTATCCCAAGCTCAACAGGGTTACAAAACCCGATAAATATCCCATAAAACACATTGAGGATATTGCGGGGAGCTTTAACGGGAAGCGAGTGTTCTCGAAGGTAGACTTACTCCGCGCCTATCATCAAATTCCGATGTCTGAGGGAGTCATTCCGAATACAGCCATAATAACACCCTTCGGCTTATAAGAGTTTACGGTGATGATATTTGGCCTACGAAACGCGGCGCAGACCTTTCAAAGATTCATCGATGGGGTAACTCAAAGCCTAGATTTTTTCTCGAGTTATCTGGATGACATTCTAGTCTATTTTGAGAACGAATCAGAACACGAAGTACTTTGTTCAAGCTTTTGAAGGATTCTGATGGTAAACACGGCAAAGTAGAAGCAGAATACTTAGGACACAAGATAGCGTAAAAGGAGTTCGACTGCTGGACTCACGCGTCCAGGCAGTACAGACAACCAACCTCTATCAAAGACTTAAGATAGTTCTTAGGAATTTTAAATTTCTACAGGCGCCACTTGCTAAGCGCCGCATCTATCCAGGCTCCGCTCACGGAATATTTACGCGAGGCCATTAAAAATGACAAGCCGGAAATTATATGGTCAGTTGAGGTGCTCAAAACTTTTACCGAATGTAAGGAGACTTTTGCTCCCTCGCTTTCTTTTCAAGAAAATTGTCATCAGCGGAAAAGAACTATTGCGTATATGATCGCGAGTTGTTGGCGATTTATTGCGGCTTGAAACATTTTCGACACTTGTGAGAACCGGTGGAGTTTGTAATAAGGACCGATTACAAACCGCTCGTGTACGCGCTCCTAAAAAGGGATGACAAGGCTACAGCGCGTCAGATTAGTCAATTGTCTTTCATTTCTGAGTTCTCTGCGGATATTGTCCACATTAGCGGTGATTCGAACAGAGTGGTAGACGCATTGTCGTGAATTAGTTCTTTAACAATACCCGATATCGACATTCAGGAGGAGGATTCAGGAGCGTCATCGTTGAGAAAGCGCACATTCAACATCCTACATCGTTGCTCACACCCAGGAATACGGCAGACCATATGAGCCATGTCACGCAAATGCGTTTGGCTAGGAATGCGGAAAGACGTCGCATAGTGGACTCGGTCGTGTTTACAATGCCAGAGCTCCAAGATCATACTAAACCAAGGCTCCAAGGCATACTAAGAACTCGTTCCAGCAATTTGCAACGGCTGACCAGCGATTTCAACAAGTCCATCTGGATTTAGTCGGACCTCTGATGCCATCCCATGGTTGCCGTTACATTTTAACCATGATCGACCGTTTCTCGCGATGGCCAGAAGCCGTCCCTATTCCTGATCAGACAGTGGCTACCGTAGCTCAAGCGTTTTACACGAACTGGGTCTGGCGTTTCGGTACTCCAAAGGTAATAACGACTGATCAAGGTACACAATTTGAATCGGTTCTTTTCGACGAGCTTACGAAACTCCTCGGCTGTAAACGGCCGAGTCAGATCCTGCATCGAAACAAGCGGACTCCTTTCATGCTTAAAGAGCTCCAATCGTGCTCGCATGTATTTCTGCTCGTAGACGCTGTGAAGAAAGCACTTTGTCAACCATATTCAGGTCCACATCGCGTAATCGGCAGAATCTCTCCGGTTGTATTCACTATCGATCAACGCATCAATGTCTCGACGGAAGGCGCATCAGCGTTTCGACGGAAAGATTAAAGCCGGTGTTTCCACCAACCGATTATTTCGAGGAACAAGCCAACCAGGCACCTATGTCCTTAAACGAGCGAAGCCGACCATTGTCATCAACGAAGCATTTTCGAAAAGCGAGTCGTTGTCAATGACGAAATCTATGAGCGATACCATGACCGTCCGGTTGTGGATAAAATCCGGCTCAATAGGTTACGGTGGGCGGGTCACTTAATACGTATGGATGAGGATGATCCCACCTGGAAAGTCTATAAGGGCAATATCTATGGTAGAAAAAGAAGACGAGGCAGACCCTGCCTAAGATGGAGCGATGGCGTAGGCCAGGACGCCAGACAGCTTTTAAGGATATCGAATTGGTGGACCTCGGCGCAAAATCGGGATGTCTGGAGTTCCTTATTAAGGCAGGCCTAGACCGGATACCGATTGTTGCGCCGTTGATGATGATGATGATGAATAGCCTGACGCAAAGGTATAATCCACAGTGAAAAAGTGAATGCATTAGTAAAAAAATGATCCTCCTCCTCACCATTCGTAGGACCTGAACCTGTCTTTGGAGCAAATTTGTAATTATAAACACCATAACGGATGGAAAATTAAATAAATAACCAATTGATGGGGAACACTAGTGGGCTGCAGGCGCAACAAATTCATTTTGTAGGTGAGTGAACCAAAATGGTCGACCTCCTAGAACTAGATAGAATTCTACCATTCAAACACTGATACACCTAATAACCAATCAATGGAAACCAATCTATGGAAAGATTTGTGTACTATGAGTGCCAATAACGGAGATCCAAAATTTAGACTTTGCAATGAAGAGGACGAGATGGTCTCTCATATTACATTAGTTTGCCCAAGACTTTCTCGATAGAGGTATATCGCTTGGGGAGTAACAAACGCTGAAAAGAGACTTGACCAGGGACATACATCCATCCATGACTAAAATAAGTACAAGGAAATATGGTCAAAAGGATAAGACCCTTTAAGTATAGATACAGAATAAAATCCTTAGTACAATGCTGGAGATCTTTATTATTTCGCGCATCAGATATATGCAACTAGATATAAAAAAAAAAAAATAACAACTCTGAGTCTAACAGAACCGAACCAAACTTTTAGTCTCACTGCCCATTTGCATGTTGCCCGGTATTGTTCGTCTGGCGAGTTGCTAGCTCTATTTCTCGCCATGTTAGCAACATGGACTTATTTCAACTTAGTTGTCTTTCTCCGCCATGTCGAGCTTCCAACAAATCAACTGGTCGAAATAAATGCAAAAGCTTCAAGCGATGTGAGGAAAAGTTGCACCCTCTATTGGTGTAGCATTGGTGTAAGATTGCATACATTTCGCTGTTCATAGACTGCTAACACAAGCAGTACCCGTTGCGTTTGAACGAAATATGGTGGAGTAGTATCTTGGATTTGTGTGCTTGAACTCTTGTGATGAGATAATGAAAGAAACCGCAAAAACCATTATGCCATCTGTTTGAAGTAGTCACCGGAAAAAATTATATGCAATGTAAGACCAAGTGTATGTGATTGAATGTGCAAAGAAGCGACCATAATACCACAGCAAATATTATATTTGAAGGAAACCTTGACATTATACGTTCACCAGATACTCAGGTAAAACGGTTAATTTTCTTATCATCGGATAATGGCAAACAAACGAGATAATAGTCCCCTTAGGGGAAAGATAATTGCCATCAAAGGTTCGATGCTATCTTTATATATGAGGAAATCAGGTCTGTGTTTGATCAAAACTTTTGGGAATTCAGTCGAAACCGCATTCAATTTTCAAATTCGTAACTTTGTTAACTTGATAATTTTTGAAAATATTTTCGAAGGAGGCGAATTACATTACATTACATTATGCAACTAAAATACATCAAATTTCAATAGAAAAGATATAATTTAGATTAGGTTACAGGCGAATAGAGGACTTGAAAAAATAATTATGGAATCTCATATATAAGCCTTTCGACTCCATCCAGACCAGGCCTATGACCGAGAAAAGGACGCATCCGATCCAGACGAGACGACCCAACTGAATAGGACAAGCTATAGAAGATTAACATCAAGAAACATAAGCATTGATACCAGGGAAGTACTCTCCGTTAACAAACAGATTCATGCCAGGCTAGTTGGCATCCTGGTAGCGTATCTGTACATATTGTTGTTGAGTAATCTGTAACAGTCTCGTATATACTAATTGACCTCAACAGAAGCGGATTATGTTTTTGAATACTGCAATTGCAATGCAAAGGATTCTTTACAGGTTCATTGGCTTGTAAATGAGACATCAAAGATTCAACATTAATATATTGGTTGATGGAAATAGAGTAGTTCGGCAGCGAACAACAAGGAAAGACACACCCACTTTCCAAGAGAGAAGCCTCCCGGAACAGAGAATTTGAAGTTGAATTTGCGATAGATAAAAGAATTAATTAAACATATATGTAGTTTTCATCAATACATGTGTGGGGCATAGCAATTCAACGGCACCTAGGCCTCATTGTTAGCGGCTTCTCGCAGTACGCGTCAGCTCCTCATGATTATCGAGTAAGCTTACACTGTTCCTCTACTGTTTCGTGCCATGCGGTTCTATGGTAGGTTCCATTATATGCCGCAACCCGGAATGAAGTTATGACCCTTTTTCAATATGTGACCTATCCACTGCCACTTCTGAAGTTTTTCATTTCTTATTGTGTCAGGTGAGAGTACACAGTGAAGATATGAGTTACTGAGGGCTTAGAACTCCAAGTAATCGTAGTGGTCACTTTCCATTTGTTATTCCAATATAGTACAAGTAGCACATGATCAATTCCAACTTGATGTTGGCATTGAGATACCTGGATTTATAGATTTTAAACGAAACAGTGGAAATCAGTGAATGTCCATCACCATCACCAGTATGCAGTATGTATTAAGGCAAAAAAATTAGCTGATCAATTACCACTCTCCAACCCAAGATAAATTATGTTTTTTTTTTAAATATCCTGAAATAACTTTCAATTAAAAAATGGCTCTAAGAGACTTCAATGTAAAAATCTTATTTGAGTAACTGAAATAGTTATTACAAGTCGACAACCGCAAAGTCGGCGCTTCAGGTATAAACGGTTTTGTGTATTTCTTATAGAAGGATATTTAAGTTGTGTTATGTTCCATTTGTTAAAAGTCACACACTCTTTTTATATGTATGGGGACCCTCCTCTAAACTTAACGTAGAACGATGTTCACTGTCACTATGTCACCTAGTTATCAACCTCCCCGAAAGTTACTTTGGAGCGGATCGGACCTAAGCGGTACCATCATCACACCAGGGCTCAATGCTGCGTCCTCTCTAGTGGAGCGTGAGGTACAATGGGGTCCCTATCCTTGCCGTGCCAAAAGAGGCCAAAATAATCGATTTCGAAGATGGTCTAGCTGGGGTTGTCGTCACGAAACAACCCGAAGTAGGCTAATGAAACTATCAGTGTCACGGCTGGAAACCTGACCTTGCGGAACAAAAAACAGAGGCGCTCTTGAATCTCAGTTAAGGCAGTGTCTATTATTACGGAAATGGTCCCGATAGACATTCTGGTAAGTGAGACATGCAGTCTGTACGAGAAAGAGAAAATGAATCTACCTGAAAAGGATACAGAAAATCGAAGGGCGACAAGACGGAAGTTGCTGGAAAGGTGGCAGCAATGGCGGGGTGACTCACAGAAACGTCTCTGGACTCACACTCTGATTCTCCGTATTGAAGAGGGGATTCAGCGACGACCTACCGTCTGACCCAATTCCTGTTAGGGTTTAATGATTACATGAAGCATCCACAATGATTCAGTTTGGATGATCTTCCCTTTTGTTTTGTATGTGGTTGCGCACCTGAGAACCCGGGGCATTTCAAGTTCTACTGTCCACGATTTTGCTCAGGGAGGAGTAGCCTGGAAAGTCCACAAAACACTTTCTGAAAAATACTACAGGTGAAGACAAACTGGTGCGCGGTGAAATCGGTAATCAAAAGAGTTCAGGCGGAACTTAGAAAAGCGGAGCGCGTAAGAAAGACGCAAATAGCGGAAGGCGTAGTCGCTTAAAACTCAGTCCTCCCCGCGAAGTAATGCTATGCCGTGGTTAAGTGGGGAAGGAAGGAGAAAGTGGGGAAAGAAAATCCCAAACGCTGCTGTAACCTGGTGTGGCAGTGTTTTTATACGATTTCAATCTCCAAACACAAAAAAAAAAGAAAAAACTATGGATTCGAGTGGTTTATTGAATAAAGCCACCAGGAGGTCTGGCATTAACTATGCTGTTACTGCCAAAGATTTTAGATTGGTTTTTCTATCAGGGTTATTTCCGTTGAATTCACAGATCAAAGAAAAGGTGTCATTTTTGCATTTTCGTCTGAGATGGAAGTTCAAACATAAACATAAACATAAACAAATAAAAGAAAACATCGATAGAGAATTTCGTATATTTGGTGCATTTTATTTGTTGTGAGAATTATTTATCGTGGAAATTTCAAATCGAAAATGAAATCTCACAGCAAACGAAATGCAAACCAAAAATGCTATTGCTTATTGGACTTGAAAATAAAGCAAGTGTCAAGAAGTCACAGCCATTAAGTGGGGTTGAAGCTGAGTAGCTGGTTGATACGATCACTGATGATCATTGAATTATAAATGCGTGAACAGTGTTGCTGATGATCCATTGATAAATAAAACCGAAATCCAGGCTAAAAAGGGGTCAAGTAGTGAACTGCAGGGTAGACTGGTCAAAAATATAGGTCTTTTGGAGCCAATACATATCGCCCTGGGAGTCAATATACAGCTATGCGGGAGTCAAGTCTCTCGTCTACTAAGACTTTACTGCATGATGTCAGCCACACCCTGTATGAGGAACAAATACTCACTTATGAGGAGCACGGAATAATCGAAAACATCGGCGAGCAGATGTTTAAGGGTCTGACTAGGTCTAATACTGTTAGACTGTCTAGCGAAGTGCACGGTGGAATGGTTCAGGACCATAGTACCTAAATTGCCAGATTGCAAGAGAGTAGAACTACCGATATGTGCTGGCGATGGCATATTAGGGACACACATGGTGGCAGTCAACCTTCCCAAAGCCGCGACGATAGAAACAGTGAAGTTCGTAAACCTAATGATTATTTAAATGAGAGCGTAAGAAGTGCCGTATCAACCACAAGTTCGGTAATATCCGGATGCACGTGCACAAGAACCGAAGAAGTATGTACCTTCAAAGAACATGTCGGATGAAAAATCTACGTCCCTGGAGAAATCGAGAAGGATTGTGTAGAGGTCGAAAAGGCAGCAACAATCTTTAGAAAGCACGAAGATATCAGCAAACCGAAAAATTGACATTTTCTGGACAATATCCCAAATTACTGATATCGAGGGACAACATGACGACTGCATAATGATAAGAAATTTAAAACATGACTAGACAACAGAGCAGAGTTTTTTTTGGGAGTAGGGTAGGCGAATGTGTTTATGTACAGAGTGTTGGACTCCCGCAAGAGTACGCTGTCGGACTACCAACTAAACACCTCCCTGTCATCAGAAAGCTAGCGTGGAACCCTTTGACACAGCCTTCAAGTCAGAGAATCCTTTTCACCAACGGGAGTAGCGGGGAAGAAGGGAGTTGATAGTTCAGGGAACCCCTTGCCATCCGGTCCCTCCGTCGGTCGATTCTAATCTTCCTCGCAATAAGAAGAGCCCGAACATAATGCGCAACATGATTCCAGATGCCGGCGTTCTTCAGCATCTCTTGGACAATGTTGTCTGAAGAGAGCTCCCCTATGCATAAAGCCGCTGACAACAGCCGTCCCACCTTTCACAAGCAGAAAAGATGTGTTCAGCGTCGTCCGCCACTCTGTTGCAGGACCCACAATCAGGAGATCGCACCTTCTCAATCCTGTGCAGGTAAGACTGAAAACCTCCATACCCGCTTTGAAGTTGGGTAAGGAAGTAATCAATCTCATCATGCGGTCGGTTCAGCCATAGGTCTAAATTGTCGATAAGCCGCGCAGTCCATCTGCCTCTTAGCTCATTTTGCGAAAAGGGAGTTGTCACTCAGTAAGGATGCGTCTACGTTCTTCATGGGCCACCACCAGCTTGAGGTGTAAGTTGACCATTTTCAACTAAGGTGGTTTAATATTTTCCACGATACTATGAGTTCGACCTGTCATATTTCTTCCTAGAACGTGTACGAAATAATAAGTCAGGCATTTTTCTCACCAGTATGTATCTAATTGACAAGTATTTAGTTTTACCAAGAATTTTAATCGCTGGAATTACCTGGCAAAAAGACATATAGCACGTGAGGAAAACACGTATTTTTTCTTTTCTTCTTCTTGAGCCTTTGTTCCATAGCGGAGTCGGCTCATTTTGATTAGATTCGCTACTTTGCTCAAGGACGAATGGCACTGCGGAAGATTTTTGATTTAGAGTGTAAGTTAATGTTCACAAGGCGAACAGTTGCATCGTATGCAAAGTGATTTTATGACGTAGTGCTTATTGCCTGATAACAAAAATCCGAGGTATTTACAGTGCTCAAAACTGGGAAAGTTGCTGTCAAGATAACTCTTTGCTGCATGACATCCAGTGAATCTTTTCGGCCAAAGTTGTACGTTCCTATTAGCTACTTACTTGATAGACAACAATATTCAATAAAGATAAGCTAGCGTTTGTCATATCATGTTGGAAAATCATTTTTTTAATGTTGATCACTTTGGGGGCCTACGTAGAAATTCGAATCGACTTACTCGTATCCATTGCAATGAGCGTGTCATTATTCCACGACTGATTGAAGAAATTTAGGAAACTATATATGAGAACTGATACATGCCTCCCAGTTTTACGTGACACCTCCCACTTCCACCAGTTCTATTCGACACACAGATGCAGAAATGTCATCATCCTCGGAATCCTACTAATTAGGATCTAAGCGGTTTGAAAATATGTAGATCCTAGTTGTTGTGTAGAAAACATTTTTGCCGACAAAACGCATATTTTGCGTAATGACTTTGTAAGGAAGTAAAATTGTCAAATATGGATCCGTTCTAATCCAAAACTTTCATGGTTTTGAAAACGGTCTGTTTGGCCAGTCAGTGTCATAAGGACATACTTATTTTGAGATGTAACAGAAAGCACGGTGAAAATATAGACATCATCTCCAGCTTTATTATTAACGATGATGTTTTAGATTGAAGGAATTCGTGTTCACTTACAGCGGAAGGGTTCAATTGAAGAGAAACCTCTTACAATTTTTGATCCGCAGACCCCTGATTTAAGCTAAATTAGCCACTTCAATCCACTGTCGGTTACGCATTTACGTCATTTTTGCAAATGTATGTGAAGCAATTAAAAAGGAAACGTAGATTGACTATTTTTATAAAAAGGAAAGCTTGGTGGTTCCCAGAGATGCTAATTTCCAGAGACATGAAGCATGCAAAACAATGAAATTTACATAAGAATTCAACGTTTGAGAGAGGCAGAGCTGAGAGAATTTTTTGGTAATATCGTCGGAGAATATCAAAAACGATTGAAAACAATTGCATTAATCGTAATGCAAAGCAATTCAACTAAAAATTCTAAGCAAAACTAATCCGTCTAGCGGTGGACACGTTGGACAATAATGAAGTCCAAATGAATCAACTGATACGAAGCTCGATACGAATGCAATCAAAAGAAGCAGGGATATAATCACACTCCACTTCCCCTCCACCGTCATCTGGGAGGTGGCCTCAGTGGACACTAAAGACACGCTCGTAAAATGTACAAAACTGGTAACTTACGCAGACCAAGTTTGAATCAACTGTGGATAAAATAGAACACAAGATCAACGGGAGTTCATCACAATTGATAAATATATTGTAATTTTGAGCAGAGAGACTAGTTCGTCTACCTAGGTATCTCTAAAAGGATGGCAATGAATCTCAGAGGCAAATCATGACCGCTAAAAAGGCAGTTTACGAACGAACTGGTAATCGCGTATTAAATGGTGGCGATTTAGTGAGAAGAAAGAAGAAGAAGAAGAATGTGGAAGAATCGTGAAACCAAATTAAAGACACGATCCCCAAAGCGGCCTATGCAACTCTCAGGGTCACCAAGCCAAGTAAGGGGTTCATCAACCGAGATACATGGTTTTGAAATGTCGTGTTGCAATGAAGGTCCATGAAAAGAAACGCCTCTATCACCAGTTTTTTCGACGATAAAACGCTCGCCAATTGGCAAATTTATAAGAATGCCAACTGAGAAGCAAAGAAAGCGATCGCTGTGAACCCAGCGGCCCATTACAAAGATCTTTACGATAAACCCGACATTCGGGATGGCGAGAGAAATCTGTATCGACTTGCCGAAATCCGATACCAACGCACGCAGAATATCGAACACTTCTGCTACGTTAATGACAAAAACGTTACTTTACCGGCGAACCACGACCAATAGATAGCGAGAATATTTCCAGCAGATTTCAGCGGAAGAATTTATTCATCCTTCACTTCCACAAGCAATGTCGACATTTGGACCAATTCTTCCTGTGAGCGCTCATACTCAGATCGGTTATAGCGGTTGGCCCCTAATGGGAGCTTCATGGGGGTTGTGGTTACGTTCAAGCGAAAAGAGACCTTCGGGTCTTAGCGTGGTGTTGCGTTTCAACACGGGTGCCGTACTCTTTAGTTCGGTAGAAATTTTGGTAGATCCTGCAGCCATCAGTATGAATGCTGAGCCATGCACTCGGTATAGACTGGTACCGTCGTAGCTTGCTGCGGCGGGGCTCTGATTGTGGTCACAAAATCAATCCGTGTCTTAAGAAGACCGTGGAATTTAAGTCCACGAGTACCCACATAAAACGCCGCGACGTAACTGTCAGCGCAACTGAAGTCAAGGAAGCATAAAAAAAAACGAATAAAATCGGAGAAAGCAACAGGACCTGACGACATCCCATCTGAGCTCTGGAAAGCGAAGGGCTGGGACCCAACACTGTGGTTCAGCAAGTTCTTCAATCGGGTTATTGAGGAAGGTAGGACGCCACCTGACTGGCAAGAAAATACCACAGTTCCAATATGGAAAAAAAAGGCAATCCAGCGGAATGTTCAAATTGCTGTCCGATCCGGTTACTTTCCCATACCATGAAGTTCATCAACACATCCAAGCCGGATTGGTAAAGAACTGTGAAACTGCTGACGCAATACACGCTGCGCAGTAACTCATGGAGAAACACCGTGGGAAGCATCACCCTCTTTACATTGCATTTCTGGATCTAGAGAAAGCATTTGACCGTGTGCCACACGAACTCATTTAATATGCTTTACGACAACATTTAGTGCCAGAAGAACTCGTTCGCTGGGTCCAACTGCTCTATCACGATCCGAAAAGTAAAATTCGAACTGTGGCGGGTGTATCAAAACCGCTTAGTGTCTCTGTTGGTGTAAGTGCCCTCTCACCAGTCTTTTGTGTTCTTGTTATAGACACTGTCACACGAGACATCCAACTTCCAGCGCCCTGTACACTGCTTTATGCAGATTATGTTTTCCTAGCAATAGCAAAAATGATCTCGAGCAACTTGTCCAAAAATGGAATGATCGCCTCAACCACCACCGTCTCAGATTGAATCTGAATAAAACTGAATTTTTGACGATCGATTCTAATGAAACAGGCGCAGCCAATGCTATCAGCCAATGGGGAACTGTGTGGTGAAATTGTTTCACGCATTAGGGCAACCTGGATTAAATGGCGTCCCACAACTGGTGTTCGTTGTAATCCACGTATAAAAGAACGTCTCAAATCTAAAATTTGCCGCATCGCGTCGTCCGCCCTGTCGCCCTCTATGATTCTGAGTGTTGGCCGACTATAAAAGACAATCAACGGCGTCTCGCGGTAATGCAGGCGAAGATGTTGGGTTGGACTATGCCGTGACACGTTTTGATCACATCCGAAATGAGGATATCCGCGATCAATATGGGGTTGCACTGATCCTGGAAAAAATGCGAGACGCGTCTTGGATGGTATGATCATGTAATTCGCGCTAACGAGAATTTACTCACCAATATTGGTCTGAACATCGATGGTAAGCGATCAAAAGGCCGGCCAAAACAACGCTAGATGGAGATTTGAAACCCTCGCGATTGCATATAGATCAGGCTTTTTATAAAACAAAATGGCGAAACCGATCACGACGAGCCGACCCCGCATGTAAAGAGGACACAAGCCGAAGAAAAAGAAGAAATAACTTGGTAACGAAATTTTACAAAGCGGATTTTTAGAATTGAAATTTTCAGGCCTCAGTGAGGTGCCTCAGGGGTCAATTATAGAACCATTCGTTTTTGGAATATAGATAAATTATAAGTTTTTATATCGAAGGTCTGAAATGCAACATGCCTGTCGGTGGCAACTAGTATTATGAAAGAAAAGTGTTTGGAGCACGCATGAGAGTGGGGAGCGTATAGTCGATTTTACTATTTTGCAAATCAAGCCATAGGTAGAACAACGTGAAAAACGAACTGGCCCGCCGCAAATTAAATCAAGAAGAGATCTTACTTAAGCGATTGGTAACTATTATGAATGATAAAGAATCGTGCAAGAATGCCACCTATGCAACTCTTGGGGCCACCAAACCTGGTAAATCGTTCATCAACCGAGATACTTGAGGATTTGGTTATCCCCCGCTTCTAATAACACCGCCAACATTTAGGTCAGTTCCAGTTGTGAACACCAATGAAATCGATGTAAGCCTAAGGACCTGGCGACATCGCATTCGAGCTCTTGATAGCAAAGAGCTGGAACCTAACATTGTAGCTCAGTTCCAATATGGAAAAAGAAAGGCAGTCTAGCGGAATGATCAAATTACCGTGAAGATTTTTGAAAAAATTCTCGACAACCGACAAATAACTGTGAACCAAACCGCGTTTGGCAAGAACTGCGGAACTACTGACGAAATATCCACTGCGCAGTTACTGAGGGAGAAACACCATGAGCAACATCGATCTCTTTACATTTCATTCCTGGACCTGGAGAAGGCGTTCCATCGTGTCTCAAACAAGCTCATCTGGTATGCTCTGCGGCAACACCTAGTGGCAAAGGAACTCGGGCGCTAGGTTAAGTTGCTCTATTGTAACCCGAAGAGTTAATAACACCGCTCCGTGTTTTTCCTTTGGGTTCATGAATAAAACCGCTCCGTGTTTTTCTCGGAGTTCATCAAGGAAAACGATAGGAAGATTGAAAGAATGATTAAAACCGTGTTTGAGTTTTGATATCGAAGGTCTGAAATTGGCATTACATAAAATTCTAATTCACCCAAATATCTCGACGGGAAAGTTTCTGAGCACTTGCTGAGTTAACATATTAAGGAGCTCTAACATCGTATAATACACAGTATGATTTTAAGGAAGAATTTTAACACTGATTACTTGCCTAGTCCTGCTTCGTCGGGTTGCTGGTGGACTGAAAAAATATTTTGGCGGTAGTGGCACAAAATATCCTAATTGTGGTTCTGGTGTTACTCTCTTGCTATGCAAATATTTACTTTGTCTGTAATTCCTAACAGACACAGCCGTTGCTAATGTACTGCTACTGTTAGAACTTGTCGAGGAACGTTCATCATTATCCAACGAGGATGTTTCACTTGTTTCACAATCACTGTTAAATTCAGGAACCGTGTAGCACGTATGACGGCGCGGATAATTTGGACTTAAAAAGTCCATTTTGTGAGGTTTATGAAGATTTACCTATTTCTATCGTTTAAATGTTCTTAATTTAGCCACAAGTCAAAACTCAACTAAATCAGCGTTTGCTGCAGAAACTTGGTGGATTATACCTTGAGTGACATAAAAGACGAATGAATATTTTCTGTGAGTAATATGCAAAGTATCGGGGGATGAGTTTTTTTGCTAAATTGGAGACATTGGCGTGAGAAAAAACTGGGAAAACACCATCATTAAAGAAATTCTATGAGTCTGGTGTTGCACTGAACGAAGCTGAATCTCAAACTGCAGGTCGGCGATGTTATTCTTCCAGTTATTTCTCTCAGTTTTCACTCGGCTTTATTGCGTTTTAATTATGCGAATTGCATGAGAATTAGTTGTAAAAACTGCATTCAAGTATGCAGTGTAACTGAATGGTGTAAACTCCAGAAATGTAATGGGAGTGCATTTCTCAATGTATACTTTCACAAGTCAGAAGAATCTCAAAATAATGTCGGTCTGGGATTTATTCTGAAAATTATTGTATGATTTTCCCTCTATAGTTACACGTGACTCCGTAATCTCATATTCAGCAAGCGCTCCAACATAGGAAATGTTAATTTAAGATCCGACAATTTGATTCATATTATAGAAAAACTACACACAATGATGTCGAAAATGGATATTTTCTGCTACTTTGTATATTTTTAGAACACTTTTGCACTGAAACACATTCCTTGATGAATGGCATTGCTATCAGTTAGTCCCTCCGATACTGCCTCCATAGAACTCCGGTGGTATCACCATGTGGTCTTAACAAGAATGAACATACGTTATGCTGAATTCTGTCGAGTATTCGACATTCTTTAGGGACATTACTCACTATCACTATTCCAATAAACAATTAGTAGCAATTTTCTCTGCATTCCTCTGAAGTGAGATTTATGCAAACTGAGACTTATCAAGAATCCCTATCTAAATTTCGAAATAATCGAATGCAAACGTATTGTCGATAAGAGCGGCATGAAATTTCGCGGAAAACTAAAAATATCGTCTCCGGGAAAGTTTACTACAAGTCCTATCATTCTTATTTACATACAGATATACGTTCAACGAAAATCCGAAAAGTCATCATCCTATTTAATTTAGCCAGCTCAGAGACGACGACACATTGGAAAGTGTCTCAACCAAGAGTTTCCACATGATGAAGAAAAAAGATATATAGACCGAGTACAACGTCCGTGTATATTTACTCCACCAAAATACCATCATCTGTTGACGATCCTCTCTTAAATTGCTGATCTCCTCTCAGACAGGCTACCAGACGTACGGCAAAGTCCGTTGATATATGGGAAAACTACATATTAAAAGAATCATGCACCAGGCGGTGATCACAAATTTAAAACCACCGCCAATATATGTATGTACAAACTTTAGTTCTCAAAAGAAACAATGCGGGCCCCAGAATGGAACTTTATGGGACAACATATGACAACAACTGCTTCCGTGGGTGATGATTGAATTTGTATTGGATCATGGGTAGCCAGTCAGTCATCAATTAAGTAACGAATTAGTTAATTGCCTCTCGGACAATCGGTTGTTTCCATAGTCAGTGGGGTTCCATGGCTGATCCATCTAAAAATAGGCATCTCAAGGAATGATGAATGATTTGAAGTTATCATTCTTGCGGTGCATATAAGTATATAAATGTCTCTCCCGGTTTAAATTTAGATCTGAAACGACGACATATATATTTGGGGAATATAGGTGAATAGTGCTTGAGTTGTATATATATATATACGGAATAGTGACACCAAGAGTTTCATAGGGGACTATGGATCAATTTCAATTTATTACCGTTCAGTAATATCCTTTGAGGCGTAGGAGGGCAGGATAATCGTTATCGTTACTATACTCAGTAAAACAAAAATAAAATGCTAAGATCAGGGAAAGAGATAAATAGAGTATAGTTGAAGTTATTCCACTATGCTAAATCCTACCTGATCTCTCTTGGTGACAGGTCCCGCGACGGGCCAACCAAGAAAATGAATACAAACATGATGATCGGATTGAGTCACAAGCCTCAGAGAAATGCTAGGACGTCCACCTCAGTCAACGCGGCAGAACAGGCCCCGTTCCTGTCGAAAAATAGGCAAGGGTTCTTGACGCATGGATGGCGTCAGTCAAGTTAGTCCGAACAAAACGAACAAAACAAATACGTGTCTGCACGATTACCGACCATTACAAATGTGGAGGAATTGTGGAACCGAACGTCTCAAATCTAAAATCTACCGCAATGTTGTCCGTTCTGTCGTACTCTATGGTTCTGACTGTTGGCCAACTATAAAAGACAATGAACGGCGTCTTGCGGTAATGGAAACGTTGGACTAGTGGCGTGCCACGTTTTGATCACATCCGAAATAAGGATAACCGCGATCGTTATGGGGTTGCACCGATCGGGGAAAATTGCGAGAGAGGCGCCTTCGATGGTATGGTCACGTCATTCGCACTAACGAGAATTCACTTGCCAAGATTGGTCTGAACATCGAAGTCGATGGCAAACGACCAAAAGGGAGGCCGAAACAACGGTGGCTTGATACGAATCACAGCCCATCATACTCACCTCCACTGGCACCTATCAACAGAGTTTTCACCTCCTTCGCGTTTCCACTGTCAGCCAGGTTTTCTGACGTGCTTTTGGGACGTGGCCGACAACTTAATTTGCATCAAACATAAATGCATGGCGACTCAGTGCTAAGCAATATTCTCGGGCTGATTGATTAAAGTTTGTGCCTTTTGTGCAGCAAGAGAATTTTCCCATTGCTGGATGGTAGCCGAATCGTAGATATGGCCCGTATTGAATTTGAAACGGAAACGTGTTTTTCTCAAATTCCCATTTTTTCAACAGCTGGGAGGCACAGTTAAAATTCTGTTCAACCAATCGAGCCGAAATTATTACACAATATTCTACATATTAGTGGTTCTGCTCTAAACCACGGGTTTGTAGTTTCGTTCACAGTTTCCTATTTTTATTCTGGATTTTTAGTGACAAGTTGGCGCGATTTTTCCTTATAACTACGTCATTTTAATAAGACAAAATTATAACCGTGGTTCGGACAGTTTTTGGTTGTAGATTACTACAAATGGAATTATGCTTCCCACAAGCAACGCACCTTTCATTTAAGGCCCACTTTGACCTTAATTAGCAAATATAAATAATTATCAAATTTATTGGCGGTCAAAGGGTAGTATAGGTCTCAGGGCGAAACGTGGATTGGTGGCATAAAACCTGGGAAACGCCTGCTGAACCAACACCAAAAGCTCTACTACCAAACCCTATCTCCATCTCCACGTGGTGATCGCTGGAAGTTCTTTCTTTATGAAAAACTGCAGACGGAGAGGGATAAAGGCGAGTCTCCCGCACCTAAAAACGGGACCAAATGTACCAATTGGTCCTCCAGGTTGGGGGTTGGGTAGGGCTGACATCATAAGTCGCCAGAAGCCGATGGAATTACAACCGAATTGGTTAAATATGGAGACGACCAGTTACACCAAGTGGTTCATCAACTTGTGCTCAAGGTGTAGGACAGCGAATCAATGCCTGACGATTGGTATCGAGGCATTATCTGTCTCATACATAAAAAGGGAGATATCACACAGTGCAGCAATTATAGAGGTATCATGTTGCTGAGTACCATCTATAAGATATTCTCCGCTATCTTGCTAGGCAGGATAGCCCCATACGCCCAGAACATCGTTGGCCCATACCAAAGAGGTTTCACTCCTGGCAAATCAGCAACAGATCAGATTTTCTGTCTGCGGCAAGCACCATCTATTCATCGACTTTAAAGCCGCCTATGATAGCATAGCCAGGGTAAAACTGTATATAGTCATGAGAGAATTCGGTATCCCGACGAAATTAATAAGACTGACTAGGCTGACCCTGACCAATGTGCGAGGCCAGATAAAAGCAGCAGGATCACTCTCGAGACCATTCAACATCAACAATGGTCTACCACAAGGAGATGCCCTATTATGCGTCCTCTTTAACCTGGCCCTCGAGAAAGTGATCCATGATGCTGAGGTAAATGCAAGAGGTACGATTCTCTTTAAGTCCACTCAACTGCTGGCCTATGCTGACGATATCGACATCATGGGAAGAACCACCCGAGACGTACAAACTGCCTTCATCCAGATCGAGCAGGCGGTAATCAGCGCGGGATCTTGGGTTGCACATCAATGAAGGCACGACAAAGTATATGGTGACAACGTCAGCATCGAAAACCAACCAACCAACAACATCAAACCGCACTGGTCAAACAGGAAGAATAAGGATAGAAGAATACAACTTTGACACCGTTGATAATTTCTCCTATCTAGGGTCGAAAATCACAACCGCTAACAACTACGACGATGAAATCCACGCACGGTTGTTGGCAGCCAACAGAACCTAATTCAGCTTACAAAAACAATTCCGCTCGAAACGTCATGTATTCCTCGGAGACTTGGGTTCTTAGCAAGAAGAATTGCGAACTCGTGGCCGCGTTCGAGAGAAGAATCCTCCGAAGAATTTTTGGCCCCCTACGAAATCTATGAGCGATACAATGACGGTTGTGGATAAAATTCGGCTCAATAGGTTACGGTGGGTGGTGATCCAGCCCGGGAAGTCTATAAGAGCAATATCTATGGTAGAAAAAGAAGACGAGGCAGATCCTGCCTCCCCTTGAGATAGAGCGATGGCGTAGGTCAGGACGCCAGACAGCTTTTAGTGATATCGAATTGGTGGACCTCGGCGCAAAACCGGGATATTTGGAGTTCCTTGTTAAGGCAGGCCTAGACCGGATACCGGTTGTTGCGCTGTTGATGATCAAATTCATTAATTAAAAATTTCATATCATAATGCAAATCTCCCACGAAATATATAAAGAAAGTGTATCTTTCTTGCCAAAAAATAAAAATGTTTTAAAAAAAACGGTCGAAATATAGAACGTCACATAGAAAAATCCCCTTGAGGTACCTTTCTACTGGGTATAAATTCTACGCGTTGATAACCCTGAGGAATGCGTGGCAGGATATACAGAAGTCTTCTACACCGATGGCTCAAAAACAAAAGAGGGTTCTGGAGCCGGAGTCTACCTCTCGAATAAAAACGAGAAGTGGGCCTTTCCTTCGGAACAATATGCAACGGGTTTTCAAGCTGAAGTTTATGCGATCCTAAGGGCGACAAACTGGGTGATTGACGAGCGGTTGAAGGGCAAGCGCATCGCAATCTGCAGTGACAGCCAAGCTGCATTGAGGGCATTGAGTAGTCCTTTGATCACCCTAAAAATCGTTCAGGAATGCAGAAACCGTTTGAACTCTATCTCTATTTCAATGCGGTAAAACTACTCTGGGTACCTGGTTACTGTGGCGTAGAGAGAAATGAAATCTCGGATGCGTTAGCGAAAGAGCGGTCCCTATGCCGGGACCGGAGCCAGCAATTGGAGTATTAGTAGCATTGGCTAAGTCTGTTTTCAAAAACTGGGAACAAGCTTCCCACAATGATAGGTGGCAGAGTGTTCCTCCTGTAATGAAGAAGCGGAATCCACGGAACATTTCCTATGTGAATGCCCCGCCTATGGACGCATCAGACATCAGATCTTTGATGCCAATGTTCTCCAATTGCGATGGGTAGCATCACATCCATTAACGGAAATCCTGCGATACGTTAACGAATCCGGAATATTCCGTTAGACGGGGGTGGCAAGTACAATGGGCCAACACGGCCTGAGTGCTCAGAAGCTGTAGTTTCTCCCCTAGCATATACACACACGCATTGATAACATAAGGGCATCAATGGCTTGAAAATTTCCACCTCCTCAAAAAAGACATAATAAAACGATTTGAATAATGTTTGCTTTTTTGCAGAAAACCATAATCATATTTTTTCTAGTTTAAGGATCATTTAATTTTTCTCTAGATCTTTTAGGGATGTAAGTTTCAGAACAGAAAGGAGTGAAATTGGAATAATTCAACCAAGGATCTGACCAATCATCTGGTTAATCTCCTCATCTTAACCATCCTCCCAACACGCTGGTTCACTCCTAGATTTCGATACTGCTTTTTGCAGAATACATTACACTCTCATCTTCTTAAGACTGCTAACTTTCGACTCCTAAATACTATCATCTTTCATCTTTCTCCACCATGGCAACCATCATCACCATCACTTAGATCGCTTAGTAGAGGTTAATTGGATTTTGAATTTAGCATTCAATTCGTGTTTGACCCCAAACCGGCTGTAGAGTGTTTTCTTTCCTTTTTAGCCACGCATGGTATTGTTACTATCATTACTCCAAAGTTTATACGCTTTCTGAAATTTGATTAAAATTGATTGACGAACGCGTTTACGTGTTGATTTTACCGTTTCCTTCTTTATTCGTGATTATTTCCCTTAGTTGGGGATTCATTAAACGCAGTTTAAGTGTTTTCTCCTAAAGCCGTGATAGTTGAGGTCAAATTAATATCAGTAAAGATTATATTTTTGTTTAAAAACGAACTTTTCACGGGGTCTTTTATGCTAGACATCTGCTGGCGCCCGCCTTGAAAATGTTGTGTAATAGCCGACAACGATATAAAGCCAGTTTTTTCTATAATCTTGGCTGACTTTTGATTTCAGGCTCCTAAATACATAATGAATTTGCTGAAATTAATTTAAATGGCAACACCATATAAATGCAAGTTGCTAATTGACCCTCATATCAAATTAGCATTTCCGCCATGATATGTTGCGCAAAGTTTGCCAAAAATCTGAAAATGAATTCGTGCTATAGATAGTTTGCATTATGGCGTGATGTCGGCATGCAAATTGATTTTTTCAGTTTTTTTTTGCTATTGCTATTGCTAATTACTCGAAACAACTTTCTTCTACTAAATTGGTTGTTTCTCTCCGCAGTTTGTTGACTTTCGATCTGTTTTGCGATTGAAGTACTCAGTGGTTATCACTCAATTCGCTAATCTTAGATTCTCAGTTTGAATGTTTATCGGTTTCGATTTTTCGTATTAGTTTCAACTGAAATTTGGTATTACGCACATAAACAGTCAGCAGAAAAGATACGATAACGGAGGCTCGCGAATACAATTTGTTGCATAACATTCAAGATGCAAACTGGAAAGATTATTTTTCATTCACGCGAAATTGTCTTTGTTTTGACGAACGTCGAGGAAACATGTGGATTTGGTTTTATACTCACTTGTCTGAGTCAGCGGCTATGTCGACGGGATCTTTTGCTTCTGTAGCATTGCTGATTGTTGAGGTTGTGTCTAGAAAGAAATGAGATAGAGAAGATGAGTTGGTGATATTAGATTGGATATTAGATCACAATAGAACTATGTTTTCAGTTTTTCTTGAATATAAGTTAACAAATTCACCAATGTTTCTCGACATTAATCTGGTCTCTAATGCTGATCAATTTTTCAAAAAGGATTTGGATTCTACCAATCCTAATGCAAAATACATAGTCAGGAGATCCTGGCTTCCCAATCTTGTACATGTAAGACTCAAAACCTTCGTGCCCACTTGGACGCTGCTTACCTGGCGAATTAACCGTGAAGCCTATCTGCCCTTCGATTTGTTTTGCCAAGAGAGTTGTCACTCATTTCGTGTGTGTTGCAGTTCTTCATGAACAACCACCTCCCTTGAGACTTCTCCCTCGAACTTGTGCATGGCCTTACGCTCCTTAGGAAGAAGGGCAATGGAAATCACTCCTGCAATCACTATCACGATTGATTCAGAGACAGTGCGGTAGGCAGACGCGCAAGAATGAAACCCTGAGCAGTTTGTTTACCTGTCGCATCAATGTGCTTTGCGCCTGTTCAATAGTGGGTCCATGGCCGGATCTCGGAAAAATCAAGTTGGCAAATCTCACTTGCCATCGGATATCAGTCGACTCAACTGTGAATGACTACCTGAGTCAAATCAGGGTAATAATCACGGGCGAGCGCAATGCTGACCACATTGCCTCATACAGGGTACTGTAATCCTGTAGTGTGTGTAGTGTGTAGTGATCTAACAGACTTCAAGGCAATGATCCAATTGGATTGCCGCACCAATGATTATTATTAACAGTGCGTCCTTCGACAAGTGCCGTAACATCGTCTGCATACCCGCGCGAGTCTTCTGGCAAATCAAGCAGACTGTCATAAGAAGCGTTCAGAAGTCCGACCCTGGGAAGGATTCCTGTGCTACCCCCGAAGTGATCTCCATTCTACTCTAACTCTCTAGCGTCTCTTATAGCAGGGAGCGGTTTCTTAGATAATCCCTCAATATCTATAAAAGTTAACCCGGCACGTGGAATCAATTGTCTAGAGTACCTAGCATGTCTTTCCATCTTACGGAATTAAAGGCATCTCTCACACCAAGCGTTACGAGGACTAGTACCTGTCGGAATCGTCGGTCCACCGGACTGCCCACCACTTGCATGAGAGCATCCATCGTGGATCTCCTTGCTTTAAAACCGAACTGTCTGAACTGATAAGACTCCGGCAATACGTATCACTTCAGCAAGTCTACTATTGATGAGCTTTTCCAGCATTTTCCGTCATGTCATGGTCGGTATGCAGACGTCAGCTCAGTATTTCCTTTCTCTTTGCTAATCAGTGTAAGCCTCGCCACCTTCAGGCAATCGCTGAATGCGCCGAGCAGTAGGTCTGACCGATTGCGGCACACTAGTTTGTATACATCTACTAGGATACCTGGCGTTTTCTTGATTTTAATAGACAGGACCTCCTCTTACAACCCTTTTATGGAGAAAAGTAGGGAGTCTTCGGGGCTTTCCAAATAGCTATCATCAACCCGGATGTGCAGGGAATAATGTCCGTACCATGCGGGTCCATCTGTTTATCATTAAGTGAAAACGATTTCCAAGCTTTTCGCGTTACCAGCCCATAACCATGTCCCTATAGATCCCTCTTCACTTTCTCGACAAGGTCCTGCCACCAGTGAACTTTGCTTTTGTTTATCGAGCTGTGGAATTTCCTGTTGATTGATCTATACTTTGTCATTGTACTGCTGTTTGCCGTGTGCCCTGCAAACCGCCGGTATTAACTTCATAACCTGAGAGTGACAAATCGAAAAGTAAAGTCAACCACTTCGAACGCCATGTATTAATGGTCGCTTGCCCAGAAGTATTCCAGAACTCAATGCTCATCTACTAGCGGCATTGATTCCGAAGCAAAGTTTACGTCTGGAATGCATCTTTCGTAGCCTAGACGTCGGAACATTGGCGTAGATCCGGTGTTTAAAACTACGAGCAATGTTCTTACTTTCGCATTTCGAGAATCCGTCACCCTCTGAAATCTGGGTGAGACATGTTCCATTCCTCGGCCTCGGCATTGAAATTACCCACAAGCGGACATTCCCATCTCATGGTCTCTTCTGCTTCGATTTTTTTTGTGATACAGTCAAAATCTCGGATTTGCACAGAGCACATGGGTTGTAGGCTAGAAACCAGAGCTTTCTCTCCGAGTAATCTTTACCATTCGCCGAAGAATTCACCACCCTTTTCCGAATGAAAGACAGTTCTATTATCTCTTCAGACTGCCGATAGTGCGGTGTTCTTAAATGGATGATAAATACAAATGCGTTAGTTACGCACACAGATATTCCGAATATTAACTACTAAAACTCTAGCAAATTTAGCCGATCTTAGGAGAAGTTCAGTTGTTAGTTCTAATTCTCGGCATTAATTTAAGATTCGTCTGTTAAGGCAGTAAAAGATTGACAGCAGGAATTCATAAGAGAAAGAACTGAAACAAAACTATGCATCAAATATAGCGATTCCCGAAAGGAGGAAAACAGCAACTCCAATAATTTAGCGACAAGAATTAACTACAAAGAAAACTTCGAGCTATCATCAAGTAATGAAAACGAAAGAAGATGAAAAAGTATCCAGCATATATCTTGATGGCCGTGAAAAAGTAATTTAGGCCCCAAGGCGAAAGCATGCATTGTTCCTCTAATGGAGCTCAAAACCTGAGAAAATCACACTTGGAAATTTCAACAGCCAAACCAATACATATCTTGTAATCAACTACCAAAAAAAAGCTGAAACGACTGGTTCGATGTAAGCTAGCAACGGAACAGAATTACAAAAAACAACAAAAACAAAATTATGCCATACAGCAATTTAAAAGGACGCGAGACGCAAAGGGACTTACCACGAACTTCATTGAACTTAGAAGCGATTTCAAACACAGAAAAAAGAAGTCTTGGAGAACCAACAAATCTGTAAACTTGAGAAGCACAGAAAGCAACCGCACCAGGCGTGGAAGCTTCACTAACAAATCAGCAGGAAGAAGCCATATACACCTCGATCGTATGTATATTTTGGAACGATAGGCTGATTATCTTAATAGAGTGCTCGAAAACGAGAATATCGGCGGAGGAAGTCGACGAATAAATATTGCCACCACTATGTATGAAAGAAATGGTCCATGCAATCTCTCAGGTTAAGAATTATAACTCGCCAGCAGTCTACAGGGTAACTGTGGAAAAGATTAACTACACCAAACGTTTAATCCACTTGTGCTCAAGATTTAAAACAGTGATCACTATCTGATGATCTGCAACAAATTATTATTAGCCTCATACATTAAAAAGATGTAATTCAATTATAGAGATATTACGTTGCTGAGTACCATCTGTAAGATCTTCTTCACTGTATTGTTAGGCGGGATAGCGTTTGACCGTGTACCACACGAACTCATCTGGTATGCTCTCCGACGACACTTAGTGCCAGAAGAACTCGTGCGCTGGGTTCAATTGCTCTACCACGATACGAAAAGTAAAGTTCGAAGTGTGACGGGTCTATCAAAACCGCTTCGTGTCTCTGTTGGTGTTCATCAAGGAAGCGCCCTCTCACCATTCCTCTTTGTTCTTGTTATGAGCACTGTTAGACAGGACATCCAGCGTCCATCTTCATGCAGATGACGGTTTTCTAGCATCTAATAGCAAAAATGATCTCGAGCAACTTGTCGAAAAATGGAGTGATCGCCTCATGCAACACGGTCTCAAATTGAATCTGAATAAAATTGATTTTTTGACGACCGGTCCCCATGAAACAGTCACAATCACACAGCAGTGACCTGCCCAGGACTGAGCGATATAAATACATCGGGTCAATGCTACTAGCCAACGGAGAACTGCGTTATGAATTGCTTCACGCATTAATGCAACCTGGGTGAAGTGGCGTTCCACAAATGGTGTTCTTTGTGATCGACATATCGACGAACATCCCAAATCTAAAATTTACCGTAATGTCGTCCATCCTGTCGCTCTCTATGCTCCTGAGTGTTGGCCGACTATAAAAGACAATGAACGGCATCTTGCGGTAATAGAGACGGAGATGTTGGTTTGAACTAGTAGCGTGACACGTTTTGATCACAGCCGAAATAAGGATATCCGCAATCGATATGGAGTTGCACCGATGGTGGAAAAACTACAAGAGAGACATCTGCATGGTATAGTCATGTAATTCGTGCTAGCGTGAATTCACATGTCAAGATTGGTCTGAATATCGAAGTCGATGGTAAGTGACCAAAAGGTTGGCCGAAACAACGGTGGCTTGATACGATGGATGGGGATCGCGATTGCATCCAGATCAGGCATTTGATAAAAGCAAATGGCGGAACCGATCAGGACAAGCCAACGCCGCTTATAAACGGAACAAGGGCTGAAGCAAAAGAAGATTGCTAAATGAGATAGCCCCGTGTGCACAAAAGGGAGAGGCATTATTCCTCGAGAATTAGATCAGATTTTCCTTCTGTGGCAATACCAAATATTGAAATATAGCAACCAGTTGCACCATCTATGGATGGATGGATTGCAAGGCAGTCTATGATAGGGGTAGTAAAACGGCATATGACCATAATAATGGGAAAGAATAGCAAACAGAGATTTTTTTTTTCGTTGGGAGTAGGGCAGGTGAATGCGTTTACGCACAGAGTGTTGGACTCCCGCAACAGCACGCTGTGGGACTACCAACTAAACACCTCCCTGTCATCAGATAACTAGCCTGGAACCGTTTGAAACATTACTTCGGGTTAGCCCTCCCGCTCTCCCGGCTTTGGGAGCCTTCAAGTCAGGGAATTCCTTTCACCAACGGGAGGGGAGGGGAGAAAGGGAGTTGTTGTTAATTCAGGGAACCCCTTACCGTCCGATCCCTCCGCCGGTCGAGTTCAATCTTCTTCGTAATAAGAAGAGCCCGAACATAATGCGCAATACGATTCCAGCTGCCAGCGCTCTTCAGCATCTCTCTGACAATGGGTCTGGAGAGAGCTTCCCTGCGTCTGCATAAAACTGCTGGCGGAAGCCGTCCAACCTCTCGCAAGAGAAAAAGTGTGTTCAGCGTCATCCACCACTCCATTGCAGAACACACAATCAGGAGATCGTGCCTTCCCAATCCTGTGCAGGTAAGACTGAAAACCTCCATGCCCACTTAGAAGTTGAGTAAGGAAGTAAATAATCTCACCGTGCGTTCTGTTCAACCATGGGTCTAATTTGTCGATGAGTTGCGCAGTCCACTTGCCCCTTGGCTCATTTTTCCAAGAAAGTTGCCACTCGCTAAGGGTGCGTTGACGTTCTTCACGGGCAACCACTTCTCTTAAGTTTTCGCCCTTACGGCGATAGATACAAAGATACAAACCATTCATATGCACACGGAAAGCCCATAAGGGCAATATCGATCGAAAAAGCACGGAAGTACATTAAATATAAGTACCCCAGGGCACTAGACACAATTTGCATTTAAATGCTTAGGAGCATCTTTCAAGCAGGACCTCACAGGGTGCACACACTCCTGCCAGAAACATAAAAGTACAATCAAAATTGACTACTTCTTGGTTGCGACCTCGTGAGAGAACTGGGCAAGATAGCTCTATGGGCGGCTTAAGTGCTTCACACCTCTCAAATATCGCGAAATTCGCCGAAACTAAATATGTCCTACGTTCTAGTAAGAAAATGAGTTTATCGCGTAGATCGGAGTCTGTGTTCAACAGAACATATAATTGTACAACAACAGGACTAAACGGTAACCGAATTCATGACGAAAATCGACGCCGACGCCGATCAATGCAACTCTATATCAATCGGGAATGTCTACATCTCTGATGTGATCATGGTATGTTATGCTCCTGATCCAACGCAACACCTTTGTCCACGAGGCGCCGTTCATTGTGTTTTACAGTCAGCCCCATAAGGGGCGGCAGGGCGAACGACAATTTTGGATTTGAAACGTTGGTTGATGCGTCGATTACCACGAACGCTAATGGAACGTCACTTCATCCAAGTCGCCATAATGCGTGAAGTAATTTCTTCCTTGATGAACACCGACAGAGACACGAAGTGATTTTGATATACCCAGCACACTTCAAAGTTCGCTTTTCGGACGGTAGTAGAGCAATTTAATCCGCTAGATCCAAAAATGCAAGGTAAATAGAGCGTTGTCCCTCACGGTACTTCTCCATGAATAACCGCGTATGATAGAAAATGAAACGCTTCGACACATTATTTCGAAGTATTTGAAGGAGCTCCTCCTCCACGTTAAGAAAGTTAAAGAAAATCAGTTGAAATACCGCCGGACAGACGAACACAGTCGATGGTGGACTATATAGAGAAAAATTACTTAAAATAATGGCCGTGAAGCGAGCAAGGGCCAAATGAAAGTTTTTAATGAAAAATAGAGAGAGATAGAGAATAATATGGGTCCAAGAATGGATCCTTGTGTGCCATAGAAAAAAGGGAAACAGAAACGGAATTTACCTCTATCAAAAAAACGCTGCATAATCGGCTAGAAAAGTAGTAGTAAGTAAAAGTAAACCATGTAATACGAGGGGAATATTAAGTGGGACGAGATGGATAAAGGTAACGTATGATTCATAGAGTCGAAAGAAAATTAAGAAAAATTCTTGTAGGTGCCGTGTATTTCCTGTCGACATAGCCCGATAGAGTTAAATAGGCCAGTGGTTCTCAGCAAGAGAAAAAGTTTAGGAAACCCATAGGGACCAGATCCAGAATTGTCGTCAAAGCTTGCTTGAATTATAAAATAATAACAGGGAGAATTGCAGAAGATATAGGGCGGACGACACCCAAATGGAGAAGAGACGAAAAGGAGAAAAGCCATACACCGAGGAAAAGTAACTGCCAAATAAATTTCACGATAATTGAGTCGAGTTATCAATGAAGCTTGCGAACTTCATCGGAAAAATTCGAGTTTCCGGACATTAATACGACTGCGGCAGATATTCCTTTCTGGACTTTCAATGACTTTACCGAAGATCGTAGGGATCAAAAAGGAACGCAATCAAAGTGTTTTTTCGAGGACAGAAATTTTTCCCTTGCCGTGAGTTTCAGTGACCAATCAAATTGGGTAAGAACGTTGGAACTTGAAGAGGAACATAACGAGGAAGCAAGTTAGTTGGATCTGTACCAAACTTGGAGAGGACTTAGTCACACATTATGGCAGTGAAGTTGGAAACCTCTATCAATTGTCTTACCTTAATTTTCGTTGACAACGTTCTATCAAAGCTAGATTTTAACATTCAGTCAAGTTTCAGAAATGCGGATGACTTGATATTGGAAAGCAAGGGCACCCAACAGCTTGGTAAGAAACAACCATCTACATTTTGATAACAAATTTTTAAGCTAATCAAATTTCATCTATATAATTCGACGTAGTAAGAGGACGTCACGGACATCGTGTTACGAATTAGGATAAGTACCTCTGAATATGAAGAGTTGCTTGGATGATAACTAGTAGATCGATGGGAAGTAGGACTGATAGCGCGATTGATTCAGTTCAGATACGTGGTGCTATTAGTGATCTTGGTGAGGAAGATTTGCAGAAGGAAGCTAAGATTGGAGGAATTGTCGAATTGACAGTGGCATTCGAAAATAATTATTGAAATATTAGCGGCAACTTTTGCCGGGATGGTGAACCAATAATTACACTACTCCGAAAGGGACGGAAGAGACCATTTCAACTGCGGATAAGATCAGCGCTAACGCTACTTTGCGTGCTATCACAACAGGCATCGTAACAGTAGATTTTGCAAGAATGTCAAGGAAAACGGCAGAGTTCTAGGCATTTAGTATCAAACGACGTACTACAGGACCCATCGTAACAGCGGATCGATTTCGACTTACATGTAACAAGCGTTTATCATATATCAATGACATCTTATGATGTTACAAAAATCTATGTAGAAGCTGAAGCCGAAGGCCGCGTAAATAGTCCACAGTCCGTTAGTACTACAACTACTTAGTGAATCGACGGAATTCAGCGATATAAAGAGTTTGCGTCAACATGGGACCAAATTCAAATTTCAGTACTCATTTTATACACGCAATGTCGCTAAACCATAGGGATACTTACAATCGATTTTGCTTTATACGCACGTGGACCACATTCCGGTGGGTGTACCAGGGGATAGATCTCAGTTCAAGAACGGACTATACCTGGAGCTTGATGGACCAGAAAAGTTACAGATGAGCGTCGGGTTTCTGGGAAGTCCTGGAAGGAGCTAACACCTTTCCGAATTGACCATCAAATATTCAGAAATGATGTCAGATACGAGGCTAACATGAAAGCCGCGTCTGATCGCCTCAAAGAGTCCAGTGTCAACACAGTGACGGCAATAAAGACGATGAATATGAAGAACTGGAAATGCGATGGTGGGTTTCTTATAGCGAGAGCAAGTAAGTTAGCAATTCGTCTAGTCGTTTCAATTGCGATAACGATATAGAGCCAGGAAACAAAAATATATTCTTTCATCATCCGAGATTTATGAACAAAAGGAGACAGAAACTAAATTGGCGGCATATACACCAATATAGTATGGGAAGCACTTGCGTGCCAGACGAATAAGGACGATTCTATGGTAGAATGAATCAAAAATAAGATGATGAAACAGGAATTGCCTAGAATTTTTTTAGATCAAATTTTTCAAAGGTTTGCCATCTCCGCCTCCATCAAATTACCATCTAAGAGGTTATGTTCTTATTCGATGCTGCATCGGCGTTGAATAGACTTTATACGTTTTCAGAACTACTATCAACCAAAAAAAATGTTCTCACCGCCGATTTAACGGATTCATTTTAAATATGCCATTCACTTCTATTTGTAAAAGGGAATTTTATGTTCTTAGAAGAAAGAGCGTATCCACGGATGAACTTTCACACAGCATCGATTCCTACATTCAAGATTTATGTTGCAAGATCAAAAGGCTTTAAATCCTGTTACCCGATATAAACACTTCACTGCTCAGGTTTTATGAACATGATTTACATACCCAATAGAATATATTGGAAACTCCCACGCAGATCTTTCAAGTATACCTGGAGTTCGTAGACTTTTATCTTTCATTGGACCAGTGAATTATAATATTTAAATTATATCCGAAAAGATGCTTCCAACATTGCCGATTTTTCAATTTGCCTCATTCAAATGAGCTCCACATTTTCCCATTAATGAAGGCGCCACCAAACCATTACCAGACACTCACCCAAGTCAGGGGGCATTTACTTCGGCTCATTTTCAACCATTACAATAAATTACTTTGCTACACAATAAACACGTCAGGTATGAGTATCGGAAACGCAGGATGGGCTCTACAATCTCCGGAGCATTTTATTTTTCCAGGTGTTCCTACCACATACATTTTACTCGATTACGGGGTTTTCCATATATGATAAATTACACTTGGCTTCATAGCATCATCTCAATGATCATCGCTCGGTAGCTGAACTGATCTCGTACGCGTCGTGGTTGAATATCAAATGTATAGAATCAGATAGTCTGGCAAATCGAGATGCGTTCGTACGTATATACAACAGTTGGGATCCGCTTTGTTTTACGTAGCTGGAGTCATTAAATTCGTGAGAACCTGATTGCAGCCAGCCCCAGGTCTGGTTACAATTGCTTCCAGGCCTCACATCACATTACAGTCTAATGAGTTTTTAAAATCTTCTGACTTAATCACGGCTCCAATTGTTGGTAGTGCCTTATTCGCATACATCTTCTACACAAGCATGTACTTCACAGCCTGTATCTTGGGAATCTCATGCTGGGTGAATGGGCCCAACAGGAAATGAGAGAGTTCTGGAGTGAATCTGCTTTGAAAATCTATCGACTGAACGTTTCCTTTATTCAGGAAGTTATTTTTGAGCTATTTGAAAAAATATAACAGATTTGGCTCTAAGTATAAGAATAAATGATTGTCTATATAAAAATTGCTGAAAATATCCCACTAGAACTCCTCAACTTTCCATTGGATCACCCACCAGAAAGTTCGCCCACATAATAGCCCCCCTGGAATAGAGTGGATAATTCATAAACAATTCAATTTTGCAATTAGAAAAGCAAAAACTCCAGCACGGCTGCACTTTCCAAAATAGCCAGCATACAGCCGGTCTACAAATGGAGCCACTTGCTCTTGATCTTCGGGACGTGACTCAGCCGCAATCTCGTTCCACTCCTTGTTAAGTAAGAGATCTTACGACTTGGCCCGCCTTGCGTCCTATGCAAGTCTAGGCCCGTCTCCCGTCTCGTGTATCTTTTCTTCGCAAGCAGTACTCTCCTATTCTTTACGGTCAGCGGAATACAAGAAACACATTAAGAAGACCGGAATAGAAACCACTCGATGAACCGGGACAGGCACTCAAATGCCGACATCTAGAAGTGGCTGCAGGAATGGGGCCTGTTGCTTTATGTACTGCGTGCAACGTGGACTCGAAGTAGTTTAGCCAGTACTAGACTAGTTTAGCAGTTGATCGACATATTTACGATGTGAACTTTATCCAGTTAATATGCATTAGAGTACTCACATGCAGCGGATTAGGTTGCCGAATGTGCGAGGAACATGGACGGACTGTTTGCTGGAGTCAGCTTTTTTAGAGTTTCAAGTGCTATGGAGTAATGGGACAAGTATGGAAAGTAGAGCAAATAAAAAAATGAATTAAAGAGGCTTTAAGCACGTAACACTTTGAGACCGATGAGCAACATGGGCAGGAATTAATTAGCAACCCTAGCGGAAAAAATATTCAATGCGGAGCGACTCGAATGGGAATAATGTGCTTATGGAGAAATAGAACTTTAGGAACTACGAGTATCAAGCATATTTGCCAAGATCCATTTCACCTTAAAGACCCTGTCCTAGTAAAACGAAGCATTTCACATAAAAACTTATATGGCAACTGCTTAGAAATGCATTAAACATTCGACATCGTGGCTGACCCTTAAAATTATTCTAATATCCAGAAAGACAAGAAAGTTTTCTTTTAAAGTTAAAGAAGTTCTGGGCTAACCGCAGATACAAATATCTAGAAAAAACTAGTTTTTGTCTCCTTTGATGAATCTTTTTATGGGAATAGTTAAAATAACTCTTGAACACATCAAGCTTGATAAGCAAGGAGAAGATTGATTTCCGCTCTGGATCGTCCTGCATTAACCACCTTTCTGATCATTGTGAAGCAGTGTACAGAATTTAAATCCTCGACTCATCTACCGATTTCGAGTGCTCGACACCGGAGCGACGTTCCGCGGAAATCAATAGCAGTTACGCTTTATCGAGATAAAATCTCTGAACAACTTCAAATCCAAAACGGAATCCGCCAGAGTTTCCTCCTGCCGCCAATAATAATCCTTTTTGTTATCAATGATGCTTTCCATTGCTTGTCCTGGGGGTATGGAGGGGTTCAATGGACGACATCACGACTACACTGATGACATCCGCTTGCAGGCTATGCCACGCGATGGAACCTAGTGCCCCAGGATGGACAATGAGTGGATCGCCCTAGAGTTACATGGTGCATCGCCGTTAAGGAAAAGGGCAAAGTCTTGCCAAAAACCGAAAACGATGGCGACTTTGTTGAAGTTCTGCACTTCATATAATATCTATATATATATTTTTGTTGCTCGGTCCAGATGAGTTGCATCAACGCCATAGCTAGATCGGGCGCGTGTGAGATTCATACGCATTAAAAACCCAGCTCTCAAACTCTGATCACATGAGACCATCGTTTAGGCATAACTTAATGGGATCGATTGTCCTTCAGCTTCCCTCCTTTTTGCCTCCTTCAGCAACTCGCTCTGGGTTCTAGCTATCCCCTGATGTTAGGGATGAGCTTACGTCCTCGTAGATTTTTCCCCATATATATTATCATTATATTTATGATTATATAACTCTGGCCTTACCGCACTCTTGCGCTATACACACAGGTGAAAGATAAAGTAGATTGGTGGCACCAGTCATGTTATAAGTGTGTTTCGCGCCACCGATAATTGACAGCTTTCTTGCAAGCGTACTGTACTGTACTGAGTATACAGTACGTGGTGCTATGTAGTAGCCTGCTTAGAGATGACTGCATGTCCACCCACTCCATTTTGATAATATTTTTCTTTTTACAATTCGTTATCAAAACCACTTGTGTTTCTTCATCAGCCGGGATTGGTCTGGTTCATTCCAGCTAAGACTACACAGCTCTTAATAACACCGTCGTAGACCTCCATACTTTGTGTATAATACGCTGTAAAAAAATACCTCCAAGTCATCTGTATAGTCGACAATCGTAGCCTATTCTGACATGGCGGAAAGCAGTTACATAACACTGCATAGCAGAGGATCACAACTGAGTTTGGGGTACTCCTGCTACGACGATCGACACTCTGAGCCGCGATTCGTATCCCAACAAAGACTAATTCTCGACCAACCCCGCCAAATATACAAGGACCCTCAAAGTGATATACATGCTTCCATGACCCGATATTTTCAGCTATATTTTCTATGATCGCATCGATCAATCTCGACATCGGCGTTAAATATGTCCTTCTCAAAATCTTCACCGCGGGCGACCTGGATTTATGTCAGCGTTTTTTAATGCCATGATTTCACTATGTTCTTGATATAGATTATCGGGTGATCTGTGTGAACACAGTGCTGCTAACATCCCAAACGACTCCCCTGGCTAATGTGATGCTCACTTATTTCAGCTCCAAGGAAAGCCTCAGGTGCCTTCCTCGGAAATCTTTATAAGTTTTGTTGGCTTTCACAAGCTCATAGCTCGACCTGTTTGGTTTTTGGCTCAAACCCCGGCACCGAAATTCCAACAACCAATTTAATTTCATTCCTCTTATTGCGAAGTTTCTCCTTCGTAGCGGCTTTAGCTTTATCTTCACATTCTATAGCGATACACTGCCCGGTAGACCTTATGTCTGCCTGCTGTATTAAGGACTTTTCAATTTGATTCAAATATTCATCATCATCATCATGAACGGCACAACAACCGGTATCTAGTCTAGGCCTCCCTTTATAAGGAATACCAGACATCCCGGTTTAACGCCGAGGTCCACCAATTCGATATCCCTAAAAGCTGTCTGGCGTCCTGGCCTACGCCATCGCTCCATCTCAGGTAGGGTATGACTCGTCTTCTTTTTCTACCGTAGATATTGTCCTTATACACTTTCCGGGCTGAATCATCCTCATCCATACGGGTTAAGTGACTCACCCACCGCAACCTATTGAGTCGGATTTTATCCACAACCAGACAGTCCTGATATCGCTCATAGATTTCGTCGTTATGTAGGCTACGGAATCGTTTATCCTGATACAGGGGGCCAAAAATTCTTCGGAGTATTCTTCTCTCGAAAGCAGCCAAGATTTCGCAATTTTTCTTCTTCTTCATTGTCTTGTACTATGACGCTATAGTGAGACGTTTCGAGCGAAACAGTTATTGTAAACTGAAATAGGCTCTGTTGACTACCAACAACCGTGTGCGGATTTAGTCAAAGAATTAGTCCGCCATTATATTCTTGGAATTATTGAACTGCAACATAAATTCTCGTTTTTGAAGTTAGCATTTTCCAAAATTGACGAATTCTGAGCTGTTGTGACCCTTCTGAGAATGTTTGATCCTTCAACTTGTTTATAGATGATAATTACGTTCGATCCTATAAGAGTTAAATCTAGCTCTTCCCATATGTTTTCCAATGTTCAGTGGTTCAGTGCGCTGACCATACATATCCAGTCACACAATAAAAATGTTTTTAGTGCATCTTGATCCATCACACTAGACATACTCGGACGCACATCAGCTTAATGGCAACATCATATTTCCACGTTACTACAAGAGGTCAAGATCACCACGTCGTAGCAAAAATCGCCCCTGCTCACCCTATAGGCTACAAATGTTCATTTCATTTTACATCTACCAAGAGTTTAAGGTCTATTCTTCATATCTTTCGAAGGTACTTTCGATCTCCTATTTTTCGTGGTTTTATTTGAGTTCATGCCCAGACACAAAAAAGTTTTCCGGATAGGTTCGGATGTGTATTGATAGTAGTTGAAGTTCGCACATCAGAGAGCCGATAAGTGTAGCCCACAGGAGTGCTGACAGCACACCTCCATAGGAGCAGCCTCTTGTTGCTCCTGTCATAAGATAGTGACAAACACATACTTCATTGCACAGCAATCTCTGAGTTAGCATAGTACAGATTTACGTAACTAGTGTCATTCTCTTTGACAGCATCACAATGTTTCTGGAAAGACGCACAATCAAAAATTCCTTCATTGTTAATGAACACCCCCATCACATATTCGCTTTCAGAATTCAGTCTCGGAAACCAAGGAGTGAAGAGCAAATTCACGTAATTTAAATACATGCAGGTAAACATGAGTCAAGTCTAGAGTGTGTGAAAGTATCATTCTAAGAGAGTCCACTTTCTCGCTGCTTTTACAAGTGGAATTCAGAAATCATTTGGTTGATTTCCTGCATCTTTGGAGTTCCCGGTTCTGCCAGGGAACTGTTTTATCGCTTTTACTTTAGGTAATAGGGCAAGTCTCTTCTAAAACATTCTGTAAATGTGCAATTCAATTTCCATTCGATTCTGTCGGAATAAAAACTATACTTAGCTGTGAAGAATTAATATAGCAGTGACCACGCCCTAATTTATATGGAGCTTCGTCGTTTTACGTAAAGCATTCTCCTTTTTTCCGTCCGACTAGCTCCGTGATTAGAGCACTAGGCTATCATTCGGAAGGTCGTGGTTCAAATCTTACTGAGGGCAGTGGAATTTGTATTGTGGATTGACGGCGGATACCATTTAACTCAGTTGTGAATGAGTACCTGAGTCAAATCAGGGTAATAATCACGGGCGAGCGTAATGCTTACCACATTGTCTTCTATAGGGCACTGTAAACCTGAAGTGTACCGTTACGGTCTTCAATGAAGGCCCTGACCCAATTGGATTCTCGCGCCAAGGATAATTATTATTCTCTTTTTTTCGATTATGATCCTTCTACGATTTGTGGTGTCCCAGCTGTACAGTTAAGCGCTTTGAGGCTTAGACTTAACCCCACGATCTTCTTAAGACATGGATTGATTTATTTACAACAATCAGAGCCCCGCTGTGACAAACAACAACGGTGCCAGTCTATACTGAGTGCATGCCTCAGCATTCATCCTGGTGAATGCAAGATCTACCCAAATCTCTCCTGAACTAAAGAGTACGGCACTCGAGTTGAAACGCAACTCTACGTTTAAGGTCCGAAGGTGTCATGTCCGCTTGAACGTGACGACAACCCCATGACACTCCCACTAGAGGGCTAACCGCTAATAACCGGACTGAAAGTACATGCCCCAGGATTTTTCCTGAAACATAGAAATTCACAAAGCTATCCCGGTTCCCATGGTACCAGTATACCCCTGATAAAGATTCGTGGCCTAGGCCGCTTCAAATGAGTTTGCGTGCAGACTCGGGTCTGATCTACATCGTTCTACGTGGAATAAGGGTGGGTACATGCAAAAGGGGGGTGCAATTTTTTTTCACCAAATGTAGTCATGTGGGATATCAAATGAAAATCGTCGATTAGTACTTTTCAAAACTGGTTTGAGCTTTCAGTTTATTTAATTCACTTAGCAGATGGTGGGGGCTGGAAAAAACGTATTTCTTTCACAGGGCCATTCTCAAAACCTACCCAACCGAAGAATCCGAAAATAATCAAGAAGCTGCCAGTTTATGCTGCCTAGGCTCCGAAACACCCTTTCATACCAGGATTTATTCAAATAAAGTTAATAATAGTATATATAATATAATTTTTAGTAATTGACTGCAGAACCCCCCTTAAGTTCATACTAGAATCGTTAAATTTTGCAATAATATAGACTATGATATAGAGCACCAAGTTTGGTGGAAATCGCACTATTAATAACAAAGTTATAATAGGTCAAAGTTCGCTTCACTGCAAATTCTAAGACTTTAAATATCAGCAGTACCATAAAGTGGATATTCTGACATAATATACGTATTTACATTATGTGGTAGAGGGGAGATATTTTTATAAAAAGAATACACAAAACCTTTCATACTTGAAGCGTTCAGCTTCCAGTTTCCCGACTTATTTTTTTTTGGGGGGGAGTAGGGCAAACGCGTTTACGCACAGAATGTTGGATTTCCGCAACAGTGCCCCATCGGACTACCAACTAAATACATCTCTATCATCAGAGAACTAGCCTGGAACCATTTCACACTTTACTTCGGGCTAGCCCTACCGCTATCGCGGATTTGGGAGCCTTCTAGTCAGGGAATTCCTTTCACCAACAGGAGAGGTCCCTCCACCGATCGAGTTCAATCTTCCTCGCAATAGGAAGAGCCCGAACATAATGCGCAACATAACTCTAGCTGCTAGCGCTCTTCAGCATCTCTCTGACAATGTTGTCTGGAGAGAGTTTCCCTGTGTCTGCATAAAGCTGCCGACGAAATCCATCCCACGTTTCTCAAGAGAAAAATGTGTGTTCGGCGTCGTCCACCACTCCATTGCAGAAAACACAATCAGGAGGTGGTACCTTCGCAATCTTGTGTAGGTAAGACTGAATACCTCCATGCCCACTTAAAAGTTGGATAAAGAAGTAATTAATCTCACCATGCGTTCGGTTCAGCCACGGATTTAAATTGTCGATAAGCTGTGTAATCCATCTACCTGTTGGCTCATTTTGTCAAGGGAGTTAGCACTCGGTAAGGTTGCGTTGACGTTCTTCACGGGCAACCACCTCTCTTAAGTTTTCGCCCTTGCGGCTCTAGATAACTTTACGCTCCTTAGCAAGGAGAGCAACGGTGATCACTCCCGCGATCACCATCACGGCCGGTTCGACAGTGACATAAGCAGACGCTGCTCGCAAAGCTCCCCGTCTCTACAATTGAGCAAGGCGCTTACGAGGCACCTCCTTGTCAGGGGCATCAGCCCATACCTCCGCGCCATAGAACAGAATCGACTGCGATGCTCCCGTAGATATAGGGACACCAACACTCGCCATTAGCCGACTCAAGGTCGAGACTCCAGCTGCAGCCTTGTGCTGCTGTGATTTATTCGAAAAAGCTTATCTTCGACGTGAGCATTAAATCAAGGTATTTGACAGTTGATTTTGACTCTATAGTTAACTCGCGGATCGATGTGGGGCGCAGAGTAGGGATTCTCTTTCTGGTCAAAATGACTACTTCGATTTTTTTCAAGCCCAAAGCCGAAACCATGAGCAGTCATCCGTCCGCTTACCGGTCGCATCAATTTGCCAAGTCTGCTTTGCCCCGTTCAACTGTGCGTCCGGCAACAAGTGCCGCAATGTCATCTGCATAACTGACCAGGCACGACTATTCTGGCATATCCACTCTTGACAATCTATCGTAGGGAGCGTTCCAGAGGTCTGGCGCTAGGATGGATCCTTGTGCTACTCCCGACGTGATCTTCATCCTCCTTTAGCCGTCTAGCGTCTCATAGAGCACGGAGCGGTCTTTCAGATAATGAATATCCGCAAGAGATACCTTGGCACGTGGAATGAGTTTTCTAATATGTCTAGCCTATCTGTCTATCTTACGGAATTGAAGACATTTCTAACATCAAGCGGTATGTGTGCCTCATCCACGACCTCCATAACGGCTTTCAAAGATCTCCCTGCTCTGAATCCGAACTGCCTTGGGGATAAGTCCCCGCCAGCGTGGATCGCTTTAGCAAATCTACTCATGATGAGCTTTTCGAGAACTTTCCCGGCCGTGTCAAGCATGCACAGCTACGAGCAGTAGCAAGTCAGGAGGTTGGCGGAACGCCATCACGGTAGGAACTGCTTCTTTGAACTTTGTGAAAAGGGGGCAATCCTTGACGCATTCCGCGCTATTGACATCAATTCGTACGTAATGTCTGGGGAATAATGCCCGTACAGTATGGTCCATCTGGTCGGCAGCTAGTATGCAGGGTTTCCATGCAGATTCAATTTTCCGGGTGACAAGTTTATAGCCAAACCGGGTTCTCATTCGTTGACTAGGTTCTGCCAGCCGCGAGCTTTGCTTTTATTTATCGCGCTGCGGAGTCTCCTTTTTGCTGATCTATACTCTGCCTTTATATAAATATTGTACCAAACGGCGGAGCTTATGACATTCCTTCCGTAGGTCGGCAATTTCTGCCAGTACATAGAAGGCTTGTCACGACAGAAGCCCCCCCCGAGGCATGGAAGGCTCACACACAGTCGTTATCAGGGTCATCACTGAGTTTACGATAGTATCAGCTGCGCCAATACCTGCGACATTCCACACGCAGGGGAACGAGAAGTTTTCCAGCACTAACCGCCCACCGATGTGCCAGAGATCTCGACGCAAAAGTGATATCAGGAATGCTTCCTGCCTAGGCGCCGAAACGTTGGCGTGGATCCATTGTTTAAAACTATGAGCTAGGTGCTCGCCATTTCCAGGGTCCGTTTCCCTCTAGAATCCGACTAAGGCATACTCCATTCAAGGGCACTGACATTAAAATCACCGCGTACCAGGATTCGAGCTTCCGTGCTCGAAACGGCGTCCTCCAGAGGATCAAGCCGGCGCCGAAAGCCCAACATCGTCTCATTCGGCGTCAGGTAAACCTCCCCGCTACCGTAGAGCACCCCCGTTCCAATTCCTTTCATGTCCACTATGTTTTATCTTCATAAAACTCCCTTCACTCTAAATGGAGGAGTCCATCGTGGAAACTTTGATTTTCAAACTGTGGGTTTGGTTCACGTTCTAGCATTTTTCCACAGACACTCCCGCGCGATGGTAAACTGTTCCTCTGACATTTTATCATCCTTACAGAAAATTCCAACAATAGGGGTCAGAAACGAGGCTGGAGTGTGTGCATGTATCCTCTGCTTGTCCGTTTTCTTGTGTTCCTACAGAAGGGATCAACTTCATTAAGATCTTTCTCGATCACCTCTTAAAATGTTAGTCTTTACTCCAGCTGAAACCACAGAGCATTTCAAAGCTTCAACTCCCACTGCTTGCATGTCTCCATCTTCCGCTAAGGGTTCTACTTCCTCTGGGTAATACTTAACGCTAAATAACGTTACCAATTTAGCCCCTGAAAATATTTCAAGGGCTTTCTAATCAATCAACAACGAAGTAAGATAGTAAGATTGGAGAACCTACTTTGAGTGGAAGAGCAATAAAATAGGATTTCCGAAACTATATAACACAGGCCAGTATAAAACAAGCATGATCTTCTCTCGGGTTTCAGCCGACTGAAAGACTGACTGTGGTTATGTCACTGCAATTGATGAAATATATCAAAGGCAACTCTAACTTCTGGTCAAATTCACAGCCTACTTTTTGCCCATTCTCACCTTGCTTGTTCATGCAAGTAATTTAGTTTTTCCTTCTCCCTATTGTGTTAAACTTGTAGACTCTCATATTCCTGTAGAAAGCTTATGAAAGGCACAATTCTCAAGGGAACAATTGTGCAACACCCAATACACAATATTGTTAGGAGCGGTAAAGTGAAGGCAAAGAACATGTTTATGATACTTTAACCAGATTATTTGATCCTTCTTATGTTCCGCTTCAATTGAAGTAAACACCATTTTCGTCTTCACAATTACCACAATTTATTTTATTGAAGTCTCTTAAATTGATATGAATATACGCTTTTTCCTTCTAATAAGAGTGCATGCGGCGTTTTCAATCGGCATTCATCTCAAATGATCCATTTTCGCTATTAGAATAGACGGAAGCCAACAGATTTTCCCATTTACTCCAGCCCCCCTTCTAAAATCGTGACATATCCAACGTTTTCCCACAATAACTCAATAGTGAATTTTATTCAAGCTGTTCAGCGCTAATCTACCGTAACATGACTTTATCTAATCAACTTCTTGATATGTCATTGTTCCAGTAATCCAAGCCGTATACGTTTTCATTTCAATGCATTTCAACTCGCTGCGATAAAAGGCAACGTGACCGCGGCAACCTGAGACGAACTACTTGAACACAATCCAGAATTCTGAAGAAACACATGTCTCCCATTCATGTAAACACGCCCGATTTCGAGAATTACTAATAAGATAATTCTACAATTTCGAGTTTTTTCCCGGCTGGAGAAAACCCCCCGGTGTGTATAGGATGTGGGCGGAAAATTAGGTTTTTATTTTATCAAGAGCCTCACCTGAAATCGTGCTTAGACTTCTTGAGATTAGCAAAGGGCGTTGACCTTAATTTAAGGGCCGATGGGTGCTGAAGAATTTTTGAATATTTTATTGGATAAGTTTCATATCATTCTTCCTTACATAAATATCTAACGATGGAAAATAGATCTTGATTTGAAAATCAGCCCCTTGAGATTGAAAAAAAGTCATTGCTTATGTGAAAGGTAAAGAATCAAATATGAATTTCTGCGTTGGTAGCAGGTACCTTAAAGATATTTCACCGACACTTTAGACGCTTAATTGGTAATTGCGTAAACGTACACATAACATTGTAAGTGCATGGAGTTCTCCATGCTCTCAAGAAGTAGAAAGATATTAAGTGAATGTCAATGGAACTATGCTAAAGGGTTTCGGGGATTTCAGTCTTAAGGCACTTAGGGCACTTGGTGTCATCTTACAAAAGCCAGGCTAATACTGAAATTTCAAATAATACAAATTCTTCCCGATATTTACGAGGTGTCGTTGTGTAGAGAAAGCGAATGCGATTAGAGGCAAGTATATTTAGAAAGAAAACTGAACGCGTGAGGTTCTCTCTAATGTTTGACTGACTAATTTGTGCAAATGTTATTAGACACTTTATGAGGACTTTAAGATACAGTCAAATGCAGAAAATTGACAAAATCCACCCGATATGAAAGCTCTATTCAAATCTTTTGATGGGATTTAGTTTCTTCCTCCCATCGAACCAGTTCAGGTTTTATCCAATGCACTCTTCACGAAACATGTACATACGTATGTACATATATCCAACAGAACCGGCGAATTAAAGAAGGTCACAATGGGTCAATAGTCCAATTCTTTGTTTGTGATCTTTTGTAGAACGAAGAGCTATTTTTTCCCCACAAATAAAGTCACAATGCAAGATTGCCGGAGCGGAACAATCCATTTGCTTACCTAGTTGGAATGAGAGCTTTGAATACTTCCATTGTTTGACCTCTCCCCAAGGAGGGCATGTACAGACATAGACTGTTAAATTGCTAGGAATGAAGCGATTAGCAACAAAATCTGTTTACAAAGTAATCATGCGGTGGAAATGCAAATGGATTTGATGATGCATACTTATTTACAGATAATAGTCATGCAAAGAGAAAATAACGTCCACCAAGTACCTCGAGCTTGGAATCCGTCTAGGGAAGTCTCGCACGGTTTTGAGAATAATTCTTTTGGTATTGTCCCAGTAATTAAAGATTAATTTGGAAATATTACAGCTCGTATAGTGGAAACATAGCATTTTTTGATACATACAGTAAACCTAATGCGAATTCATTATGCCAGCTAACACATTCAAAATTTGTGAAGACCCTTCCTGTCTGATTATTTGTCATCTATACACTACTATCTGTCAATTTTTTGCATCCACAACTTGTTTCAAGCTATTAGATTGAAACTCGTAGTAATGGACTTCACTGGGTAGTTCAGTACTACACTCACTAGCGATCACCAGGCCATCTTTCTCGATATTGGAGACAACCGATACGACAACAAAAAGCAACCCTCCAGCAGCAGAACAACTTAATCTGACAGAATTTGAAGAGGGTACATTTCTGGTGGTTTCATAAGGTCATAACCTGATAGGTAGAAGAAGCAGGACAGTTTCCTCAACGCACAGCCAAGAGGCGCAACGCAATCATATTTATTCTTCCCAATAACACGGCGATTCTGATAGAACCGAAGATTGAGATATTAAGAACGATCTACCTCCGAACGTAAAGAACTTTATCAAAGGATAAAAGGAGGCGAGTCAACCGGAATTTCCGAAGTAGTCTTAACTATACGAGCGACCTAGCAGAGATACTACAGGAAATTGTGTCTTGTAGTTAATATGAATCCGTCGAGTCTTGCCTTTTGCCCTGCCTGTCAAATCATCATCATCAACGGCGCAACAACCGGTATCCGGTCTAGGCCTGCCTTAATAAGGAACTCCAGACATCCCGGTTTTGCGCCGAGTTCCACCAATTCGGTATCCCTAAAAGCTCTCTGGCGTCCTGACCTCTCAGGCAGGGTCTACCACAGACTTTCTGGACTGGATCATCCTCATGCATACGGATTAAGTGGCCCGCCAACCGCAACGTATTGAGCCGGATTTTATCCACAACCTGACGGTCATGGCTAAGGAATCGTCCAGCCTCTCGAATGCGGCTATGAGTTTGCAATTTTTTTTGCTAAGAACCCAAGTCTCCGTGGAATACATAAGGACTGGCAAGATCATAGTCTTCTACAGTAAGAGTTTTGACCCTATAGTGAGACGTTTCGCGCGAAAGAGTTTTTATAAGCTGAAATAGGCTCTGTTGGCTGACAACAACCGTACGCGGATTTCATCGTCGTAGCTGTTATCAGTTGTGATTTTCGACCCTAGATAGGAGAAATTATCAACGGTTTCAAAGTTGTAGTCTCCTATCTTTACTCTCCCCGTTTGACCAGTACGGTTTGATGTTGTTGGTTGGTTGGTTTTTGGTGCTGACGTTGCCACTATATACTTTGTCCTGCCTTCATTGATGTGCAGCCCAAGATCTCGCGCTGATTACCGCCTGCTCGATCTGGATGAAGGCATGATATCGTCAGCATAGGCCAGTAGTTGGGTGGACTTAAAGAGGATCGTACCCCTCGCATTTACCTCAGCATCACGGATCACTTTCTCCAGGGGCAGGTTAAAGAGGACGCATGTTAGCGCATCCCTTTGTCGTAGACCATTGTTGATATCGAATGGTCATGAAAGTGATTCTGCTGCTTTCATCTGGCCTCGCACATTGGTCAGGGTCAGCCTAGTCAGTCTTATCGATTTCGTCGGAATACCGTACTCTCTCATGGCCGTGTATAGTTTTACCCTGACTATGATATCATAGGCGACTTTAAAGTCGATGAAAAGATGGTGCAACTGATGTCCATATTCCAACAATTTTTCCATCGTTTGCCGCAGAGGCCGCAGAGAGAAAATCTGATCTGTTGCTCATTTGCCTGAAGTGAAGCCTGTTTGGTATGAGCCAATGATGTTATGGGCGTATGGGACTATCCGGCCTAGCAAGCGGAGAATCTCTTATAGATGGTACTAAGCAATGTGATACCTCTATAATGGCTGCGCTGAGTGATATTTCCCTTTTTATGTATGAGACAGATAATAGCTCTTTGCCAGTCGTCAGGTATTGATTCGCTGTCCCACACCTTGAGCACAAGTTGATGAACCACTTGGTGTAGTTGGTCGCCTCCATATTTAACCAATTCGGCTGTAATTCCATCGGCTCCTGGCGACTTATAATATTTAAGCCAATGAATTGCACGGACTGTTTCTTCCATACTTGATGGTGGCAGTATTTGTCCGTCGTCTTCAGTTGGCGGGACCTCCAACTCGCCGATGTTCTGGTCATCATCCCTCTTTGTCACGGCAGGATGAACATCGAGGTATGTAAGGCTTCATTCTACTAACTTGTTGGTAAAAATTCCGCGCGTTGCTCCCTACAATTTTCGAGTTCACAGACCTATTGGTTCTCCCAGGCTTCCTTTTTCTGTCTTTTGAAGTCGATTCTCCGCTCGACGGAGTTCGTGATAAGTCTCCGCGCGTGCCCGCTTCCTTTGAGAATGCAACATTACTCGGTATGCAGCATTCTTCCGTTCCGTTGCTAGCTTACATTTATCGTCAAACCAATCGTTCCGACTCTTTTTGTGGTAGGGGCCAAGTATGTTTGTGGCCGTATTTATGATAACGTTCTTCGGCCTGTAGAATACTCTTATTTAAAATAATAAGCCGCAGTAAGAGAAGGATGAATCTCAGGCGATTGTTTTATGAGACGTCTTCTCGAAAACTTATTTAATTAGAATTATATTTTGAGGGATTCCGAACAGAGCCCTCGAACTGACAATTCGGTAACTAATTTGTGGATAATGGAAAAATTATTCAGTAGAAGACATAAGTTGGTCTTATGAAAACATGAAAAACAACCTAATTTACACTCTGAATATCCTTCTATCCATGGAAAAGATGCACATACATAAGTCGTGAACCTAGTTCTCGATGGGATTGCTAGGATGTAAAACGGATGAACGTCTGAAGATGTAGATTGTTATGGCAGGACTTCCTCAATGTTTCATATCTCGACCTCATTTATAAATTATAGTTTTTGGTGGTGTGTTTGGCCTTAGCATTTCGGAATAGGTAGCAGTGATTAGTTCTGGAAATAGCCGACTACGGTTAAGAGGATTAAGAAAGACGTGAAGTAATATGCAAATGAAACAATCCTGGCGGATGAAAAGATGGAGGAGGTCCTTCTGCTTAACTACAAGAAAAAAACTATTGACGGTACCCGAATTTTTGAATACCGCGGTTGATTAACAATGCGTAACTGAGATTCATGCTCGAAAGACGGCGGCAATAAATCTCTCTCTCTAGTAAGATGATGCCTAATATCGAGGGAATGAGTTGCAACCGTTGGTCGCTAGTAGCCGAAATAGTGCATGCGGGAACCTTGACCAGCACTATGAACTAGAGAAGACGGAATTCGCGATGAGAGTGTTTAGCGCATAGAGAATACTATCGAGAATTCGGAGACAGGAATGAGGTTAAGAGGCTAACACTGACAAACCAACTCTGCGGAAACTCTACCTCATATATTGTCGAACTTACCTTGGTAGGAATTGGAAGCGTTGGCACCCGCTTTAGGCATTGACAGTCCATCTAAATAAAAGAAAATTACTAGAAGTAAAAAGGCAGGTATCTAACAAGGGATATGATGATTCTGGTTGGAACGGAATTTTGCAATCCAAACAGGGAATTGGAAGCAAAGTAGTCTGATCTTGAGATCACTTTAATTTTGGAATGTTTAGATTTCAGTGTGTCTGGATAGCTGAGTGGTTAGAGCGCAAGACTGTCGTACGGAAGGTCGCGGTTCAAATCTCACTTTTGGCAGTGGAATTTGTATCGTGACTTGACGTCAGGTACCAGTCGACTCAGCTGTGAATGATTACCTGAGTCAAATCAGGGTAATAATCTCGGGCGAGCACAATGCTGATCACATTGCTTCCTATAGGGTACTGTAATCCTGTAGTATACCGTCCGTTACAGTCTTGTTTCTGCCGATGGTGGCACCAGTTTGATGTCACCCGAGGCATACTTCAACAACAACATCAAGTTGAGGTTATCTCGAGGTAACCTTCTCTCTGTGCTGTTGTATGGAGCAGCACATGGAAAGTAACCGCCATTGTTACTCAAAAGCTCCAAACCTTCGTTAACACCTGTCTCCACTATGTTATCGGTGCACTCTAGCTTGCGAAAATCTCGAACGGAGACTTAAGGCGACATACGGGCGAGCTACCGGTGTATGTGTTAATTGAAGAGCGGAAATGGCGGTGGATATGTCATACTTCAAAAAGACTATGCCATGCAGTGTCATCTATAAATGCGGCGTACAATTTAATTACATTTACCAGTTTCGATCCCATACATAGTGCCTGGTTGCAGCTGTCGTGGAAAAATGGCCAGAGCGGCGTCTTCAATTTTGAAACATATCACTCGCACTGACGAGAACCGAATATTTAAGGCTTAAACATGGCTGAGTGGTTAGAGCGCAAGGCTGTCGTACGGAAGGTCGCGGTTCAAATCTCGCTGGTGGCAGTGGGATTTGTATCGTGATTTGACGTCGGACACCAGTCGACTCAGCTGCGAATGAGTACCTGAGTCAAATCAGGGTAATAATCTCGGTCGAGCGCAATGCTGACCACATTGCCTCCTAGTGTACCGTTACGGTCTTGAATGAAGTGCTCTAACACACTTCAAGGCCCTGATTCAACATGGATTGTTGCGCCAATGATTATTATTATTATTAAACATGGCAGTCGATGAGAAACAACCAACAGGTAAACCGAAATATTGACGTCTTGGATTGCTACCGCCGGACCACGCCTATGACGGAGAAAGGTAGCGAATCCGATCTAAACGAGCCGACTCCGATTTCGAACAGGACAATGACTAAAGAAGAAGGAGAATGGTATAGTGGCTGCACCTGAGACGATCTTGTAGAGCAGTCCTTATAAAAACTACATTAACGTTTGGGCATTGCATACGAATCCAGCGCTGAACACAATCACAAGAGCCACAAATGACCCCATAACATTTAGGGTAACCACATAAAATTATTCAATGCCCACTTCCAGTCTCATCCACCGAATCATCCAATTCAACATTTCAAGGAAGTTTTATTTTCGAGACCCTAAAGCGTATTCATGCTTAATTCGATTACAAAAACCAGAAAATAACCCCAAGGCGATTTATATTATATAATTTATATAAGATATGTAAGCCAAGGGCTTAATTACTTTCTTTTCAATGATTTGACTCCAAATAACGTGCATCTATGTATGTTATAAATTGTAATGTTATTGGAACTTTCTGATAGATCAATTAAAAATCTGCTAATCGAAGAGAATGTTTAGAGCTATACCCTACTTAGTCCAAGAATTTATTGACTGTTTCGACTCCAATTACTTGTTTAATGATTTTAAACCAGTTCAAGCCAGTAGTGAACAATTAAAATCTTACAGTATATCATTTAGCCTCCAAACATAAGCAACAAACCGCAATCAAAAAGAAATGAACTATTTAACTAAGGTTAACAACTTTTCCAGTGCATACTCTACCTGCTATTACGAAACCATTCAACCAACTGAACAAAAGGTAAAGGCGCCCCAATCGAAGATCAATGTGCAAATAGCATTGATTAAACGTTCGACACTAGTTTGGCTAATCAAAGTAATTTACAATGAAATTAATTGGTGAAAGCCTCCCACGACCCTGGTCGTTTGCTTTGCTTTACATCACAATGAAGTGAAAAGAAAGCAATGAATGGAAACCCAATTAGAGAGTTTCTGTGCAGGTCAGGTCAATTGTGGACCTGCCTCATAATGATAAGGAGAGTTGCTCCAAAACTGGTATTTTTTGTTCACAATAAAGTTGTAAAAACCGATAGGGGCGATCTTAATTGGATTTCAACCTGTAATCCATGATGAATAAACCAACTACCCAGTCTACGACGGGCTTGCTACATACCAAAATTTAAATATGAAGAATGATAATCACAAAACCGTTTAACTGCAGAAATTATGGATAACCGTTTTTAGAGATATTTATTCGATATATCTGGCCCGCATAGACTAATATATTTATTGGCTAATCCATCGTAATGAACTTAAGGTGACAGATTCATTCCAAATAACGCTCAATGTAGGACACATGGAGCTATGAATTTAACATCCATTCAAAACTACGAGAGCAATTTTTTTCTCTCGTGCCTGGGACTTGACTCTACTAATATTTATGCTCATTTTTAGCATAAAATGTGTAGCAACCGAATTCGGTAAAAATAATAGATTTTGTTCCGCCTTTCACCTCTGTAGTAAGTTTTCCTAAGTATCTCCCGTACTATAGCATGGTAATTTTATCTTGTTTGCATTGGGATTTCAAAGCGGGGAACCGAATATCTTTCAATGAAATCGGCCCAACCATAAAATCATTCCAAATGGTAGTAAAAAAGTACAGGCTTTTCTAGAGAATTTTAAACGCCGATATCATTTTTTTGATGACCACTACCAGACAACAAAGGGACGCTTCCTCCTGGTGTGCTTGAAAGAAATCTTTGAATTGTCATCCCCACAAAGAATTATTATTCTATTGTCAGCAGCCTAGTTTTAGCTAAAGCTTTTGGAGTTCATCATCATCAACGGCGCAACAACTGGTATCCGGTCCAGGCCTGCCTTAATAAGGAACTCCAGACATCCCGGTTTTGCGCCGAAGTCCACCAATTCGATATCCCTAAAAGCTGCCTGGCGTCCTACGCCATCACTCCATCTCAGGCAGGGTGTGCCTCGTCTTCTTTTTCTACCATAGATATTGATATTGGATCATCCTCATCCATACGGATTAAGTGACCCGCCCGCCGTAACCTTGAGCCAGATTTTATCCACAGTGTCCGGATAACTGAGTGGTCATGGCATTGCTCATAGATTTCGTCGTTATGTAGGCTACGGAATCGTCCATCCTCATGTAGGTGGTCAAAATTCTTCGGAGGATTCTTCCCTCGAACGCGGCCAAGAGTTCGCAATTATTCTTGCAAAGAATCCAAGTCTCCGAGGAATACATGAGGACTGGCAAGATCCATTGTCTTGTACAGTAAGAACTTTGACCCTATGGTGAAATGTTTAGAGTGGAACAGTTTTTGTAAGCTGAAATAGACTCTGATGGCTGTTAACAATTGTGCCCGGATTTCATGGTGGTAGCTGTTATCAGTTCTGATTTTCGACACTAGATAGGAGAAATTATCAACGGTCTCAAAGTTATAGTCTCCTATCTTTATTCTTCGATATATTTTGTGTTGCTTTCATTAATGATGAGATCTCACACCGCCTGCTCGATCTGGATGTAGGCAGTTTGTACGTCCCGGGTCGTTCTTTCCATTATGTCGATATCGTCAGCATTGGCCAGTAGTTGGATGGATTTAAAGAGAATCGTACCCCTCTTGCATTTACCTCAGCATCACGGATCACTTTCTCCAGGGCCAGGTTAAAGACGACGCATGATAGGGCATCCCCTTGTCGTAGACCGTTGTTGATGTCGAATGATCTTGAGGATGATCCTGCTGGTCAGCCTCGTCAGTCTTATCCATTTCGTCGGTATACCGAATTCTCTCGTGTCCGTGTACAGTTTTACCTTGGCTATGCTATCATAGGCGGCTTTAAAGTCGATGAATAGATGGTGCAACTGTTGTCCATATTCCAACAGTTTTTCCATCGCTTGACACAGACATAAAATCTGATCTGTTGCTGATTTGCCTGCAGTGAAGTCTCTTTGGTATGGACCAATGATGTTCTGGGTGTATGTGGCTATCCGACCTAGCAAGATAGCGGAGAATATCTTATAGATGATATTCAGCGACGTGATACCCCTATAATTGCTACACTGTGTGATATCTCTCTTTTTATGTATAGGACAGACAATTCCTCTTTGCCAGTCATCAGGCTTCACTGTCCTACACCTTGAGTACAAGTTGATGAACCACTTGGTGTAATTGATCGCCTCCATATTTAACCAATTCGGCTGTAATTCCATTGGCTCCTGGCAACTTATTATTTTTAAGCCGATGAATTGCACGAACTGTTTCTTTTATACTTGGTGGTGGCAGTATTTGTATGTCATCTTCAGTTGGCGGGACCTCCAACTCGCCGATGTTTTGATTGTTCAATAGTTCATCAAAATACCCAACCTATCACTCCAATATGCCCATTCTGTCGGAAATCAGATTTCCCTCTTTGTCACGGCAGGATGAGTCTCCGTGCGTGCCCACGTTCTTTGAGAATGCAACATTACTCGGTATCCAGCATTCTTCCGTTCCGTTGCTAGCTTACATTCATCGTCAAACCAGCCGTTCCGACTTTTCTTGCGGCTGGGGTCAAGTATGTTTGTGGCCGTATCCATGATAACATTCTTCAGGTGGTTGTGAAGATCATTTGTTGATGCTTCATCTCCAGGTCCTCTGTTGACTGCGGTTATTGCGGCATCCATTTCCCTCTTATAGGTGTTGCGGGAGCTGTATTGTGGATGGCTTCAGTGTTAACTCTCACCTGATTGTCAGAGGGGATTCTGGGTGGTGTTGTTATTCGGGCTCGGAGCACCATCTATACTGGTCCCCCTATATGTTCTAACATTCATCAAGGGTAAGAAGTGGCGGCGTTTGATCAGCACGTGGTTAATTTGGTTGAAAGTGGTGCCGTCTGGAGAGGCCCACGTTTGCTTGTGGATCGCTTTTCGCGCAAAGCAGGTACTTCCAACAACCATTTCGTGTGACACTGCTAACTGAATAATCCGCAGTCCGTCATCTTTTTTATTTTGATGTAAGCTATGGAAGCCAAACCAACGTATCGCCTGAATACGGGCTCCGTCCCTACTTGGCTGTTAAAACCTCCAAGTATGATTTGGACATCATATCTGGGACAGGTTTCAAGCGTTCGTTCTACTGCCTCGTAGAAGGTATGCTTCTCCGACTTTGCAGTCTCCTCTGTAGGGGCGTGAACATTAATGAAGCCTATATTTCTAAATTTGCCTCGCAAGCGCATGTTTTCATTTTTCGGTTGACTAAGAAACCTACTCCGAACACATGGTTTACTGGATGGCCACTATAATATATGATGTAGCGACTCTTCTCCAGGAAACCGGTTCCTATCCAACGCATCTCCTGTAACGCTGTTACATCAGCCCTATATTGGGACAGGGTATTGGCTAGCTTCTTGACAGCTCCATCTCTGTCCAGGGTGCGCACGTTCAATGAGAAAATGAGCAAATCGTTATTCCGTTGTCGTTGTGGGGTCATCGCTGTGTTATCAGTCCTGTCCAAGGCTCCTGGTGTGGCGTCGTAACAAGTTGTTTTCCGTGTAGTGTTGTCATCCCTACCCAACCCACAACCTGTAGGAACAGTTGGTACAATTTGTCCTGTTTTTAGGCGCGCGAGACTCGGCTTCATCCTTCTCCGTTTGCTGCTTTTCGTTAAGAAAGGGCTCCCAGTGGTCACCACGTGCAGGTGGAGATAGGGTTTGGTAGCAGAGCTGTTGGTGTTGGTTCAGCAGGCGTTTCCCAGGTTTTATGCTCAATCGTGGATACCCATCCTGGGAGCTATATTACCCTTTGACCAAATTCAAATACATAGTTAGCAACATTCCAGAGTTGTATCTGATTTCAGATGAAACAACCATATTTTAAACGGCTTTTATGATCCATTTACCTTTGTGAAGGCTGGACTCCGTGTATTTACTGAATCCCAAGCAACTAATGGCGGCAATATATATATCATTGCCATTCACCCATTGGCGGGGTATATCGCATCAACCACATCTATATGTCATTGTAAACGATCCTCCGAAATACGTTTCAACTACCCCCAGGACTTGGCGAAACACCCGCACTCTTCCTTAAACGTTCTGCACTCATTGCCACTTACTGATCACTTTCTTTGTTTGAAGTAATATCAGACCAGCGTACCCCGATTATTCGTCGCAAACAAGTGTTCACGAAGGCTTGAAGAATTTGAATAATTGTGGGAGTCACTTTGCATGTGCTAATTCCATATAGTAACACAGAAAGAACACTAGCATAGAACAGTCTCAACTTGATCTTAGTGTTGAAATAGCTGCATTTCTAGATTTTAGCAGGGCGGCGAAGATAACTCTAGTACTGTTAATCAGTTGAACGACACCCAGATTAGTGCCACCATCGGCAGAAACGACGCTTCTTAGATATATCAATTGATTGACGCCTTCGATGCTCGGCCCATTAATGCAGATAGGGAGAGTGTAAACACCCTTCAGATTGAGGAGCCTGGTTTTTTCGTATTTACTTTCCGTCATACTCTATTTGCCTTTCTTCCAGAAGCCAAAGCCACTTTGACAAGGTCTATGACCCGGTGAGAGAGCAAACGATGCCATCAGCGTAGTCGAGGTGTTTGAGGAAAAATGTCATCGTTCATTGAACTTCTCCACGTTCCTCCGAAGAAGGCAATATTAGGAACGTCACCGATAACAGAAGAAATAAAACCGATGACAAGATGCATCTCCCCCCCCCCCCCCCCCATTGGCGGACTCCGCTTTGGATTTCTGCAAGTGTGGAAGTAACCGATCTGCAAAAATTACTGGTGCAGCGTTAAATAACTGCGTTAGTCCGTTTGAGTGCATTGATAGTCGAGATGATTTCTTTTCTATTTTGAAGAGTAGTCCGTATCCACATGTTACGGTGACTAGCCATTTCAACAACAAGAGGCGGAACTTCTCTGGTTAAGAACTGTGGTGAATTGTTCCTTCCACCTCTTCAGCTGCTCATCATCGTGGATAAGAAATCGATCGTTAACGTACTTCACAGAACCATCGCTAGTTTTGCGGCCACGTACAAATTTTTTTTACGATGCGTTATACAATTCTGAAATCTTTGCATTCCACTTTTCTGACCAACACAATAAAAATTCTCTTTTGTCACGCCGCACACTATATTGAATGCACGGTATCGAGTGCGTCATGCCCCCATCACTTGCAGCGGTCAATAGAGGCTCCAATCCCTGCCTTTCATAGATTAATTTCTTTCATTTCGTAGCCAGCCAGATTGTATGACGCCCCTTCGGGACGTCGTAGATGACTTGTGTAGCACCCAAGAAAAAGAGTATTTTTGATGACTGCTCAAGGCATCGATCATAGATATTCTCAGGCGGATTTCTCAGTGTATCGGCCGTCCGCAATGTCCGGTGACAACTGGATCATACAAGCGGTTGATACAATGTAAGCGACCATCAGATGGTGATCCTTTTTGAGGCCGATGTCAGCGTCTCTTTTGTTTCGCACACCCAGAAAACAACACTAAAATTTAGTGCTGCTCGCAAAATGATTAATCTGGTTGCGCGTACGGTGTCGGTCAACTGAAACCCAACTAACTTTATGGCAGGTTCTGTGCTCGAACAATGCGCCACTAATAACGAGGCGGTCGAAATTGCAAAAATCTACAATCCTTACACTATTATCGTTACAGTTATCAAGACCGTGCTTCCCCATCACATAAGGGTCAGATCCTACCTTGGCATTCAGATCACTCATCACGATCGTGCTAATGCTACCTTTAGGAAGCTTCCCCTAAACATAGAAAGCATATTTTTCTACTATATCGGAAATCTCTGCTGGTTTATAGCATTGTGATTGTGATACTCCTTAATTTGAATCGGAATTTTGAAATCAGAGTTCTGTCGAAAACTGACTCTTAAGTCAGAGCGCGCCTTGCGGCAGAGGTCTACCCTCCGCAGTTTCACCATTTCACTTCGCTTAAGCCCAAAATATCCAGCGTATATTGGTGCAATTCACGTTGGAGATGAAGAAGGCGAACATTCACTGGACCATCGATACCGTTATCGAGAAATGTGCGCACATTCCAGAAATCAACCATAAGGTGAGGTAGTGACTGATGAGTTGCCTCTGCCTTGGACAAAACCGTCTGTCAACTTTTTTGATAGACCTAAAAAGAGGGGTCCGTGGACCACAAGAGAGGAAGCAAGTTGCTTCTCCAGTGGTCCGGTCCGTCATCAAGTGGATGCGAAATCCCGACTCCCTGTTTCCGGTAACCACAGGTCATAACCATAAGGCCAGTCCCTACCCGAGGCATTTTGGACGTTTCGATAGCAGTAAAGCTTTGAAATTTCCAGGTTGCTAGCCCACAGATTTCTATTTTTTAGTTAGTTTTTACGGGAAGCAAGGAAGATTTTGATTTTTATTATTTTTATTTTGGTTCGAGAATGTAATGCACCGTCGGCTTATATAGAACCTCGTTGTAAGCATCGATGATAGTTGACAAGAATTTGTGCCATGCTTCTACAACTAGCTAGCCCTACATCGTTATACCTTCAGTTCACTAATTCATCCCATTGCAAAAGGAACTTGCATTTTAGGACTTCATTGAATGTGTTTCACTTTCAAGACGCAGAGAATGCGTGTTTAATGATTAATAAGGGATGCGGATGGCGCAACTTGGTTAAATGAGTTATGAAAGAAGTGAGTCAAATTAAAGGCTTTTTTCTTATACTTTATGAGTAGTTGACATGCAGTCAAATATGAATATAAGAATGATTTTTTTGAACAAAAATTAAACCTAAAAAAGGCGACAAAACTCCATTGTTCCTCTGAAATTAAGCCAATTTACCAAAAACCTTTCTCATCCCAATTACATTCAAATTTCATTCCAAAATTGTACTACCATCCGTTGAGGGCTTAACATCGAAACATAACTCGACAATCTTCAACCCAATTACGTCAATGCAATTAACTTATCCAACTCATGAACTCCTGGGTCAAAAAACAGCTACAAATCGTCATATTGAAGTTAACTAGCTCAACTGCATGTGTTGAAAGATTTCATACTAAACAAAAACTCAAGCCGAAAGTATCTTTAACGCCGAAGAAATATTCGAATCAGATGCAAGAAAAAAATATTTACGAGACAATGGGTGCCGCGAACGCAGCAGTTACTATCAAATAGTAGGCCTGGTCAGCCCACATGAATGAATAAATTCTTTTCAATTGATTGAGTGTGAAGTATCTTCTGTTGAATGATTCTAGACTGAAGAATGTTATCGTGGTGCCTCGCCGGTGGTGAGCACTTACTCTTGTCGATATTCACATAAATTTTAATGCCTTTATCTGGGAAAGTAATAATCAATAATAATTTGGAGCTTTGACGGTTCTCTTTTTGGCGGGGGCTAAATTGTCGAAATTGATCAGAAAATTTATTGATAAGATGGTCGTCGGACTGCGTAATCAGTCTGCCCAATTGTTGCAACATAACACAGAATAGCCACTTCAAATTCTTCGGAAATGTACTAATCAGACCTATAAACTTAAATGATGGGAGTTTTGTTATAGGGGGACCACCAAAGTATAAAACTAACTGTTAGCATCAGATTTATGACCACGCATCAGAGCCTGATTTATGTGAATATTAGAAAGTCAAGCTTGTTAGCCCGATTTTGATAGGTTTCATGGGCCCACTTAATGAAATGATCGAATTATATCTAAAGTAGTACTACAGCCAGGTGGTTTGAGATAAGATGTGTCAGTTTTTGTCGATTTAGAGACTACACTTATTATAACTTCAAATTGAAATGTAATCATCTTGTCCGATCAGTATGTATCAGGTATCAAATCATTCGTGTTCTGCCTTCTAAGTTTCATACTGCTTTTCAGAGGGGTCGCAAATAATGCTCACCGTAGTCTAGATAACAAACCTGAAAGTTCATCATTTGAAGAACTGGTTAAAGTAGCGGAAAACTCGTGAAACTGACTGACAGTCATTCGCAAAGCAAATCTACTTGACTACAGTATTCACCGGCGTTAGTTGCACCCTTACTAATGTCAGAGAGGATGAACAAACTAATATCGCTTCATCTATGTATACCTTAAGTTGCCGAACTTAACCGACTGATGTCAACCGATCCTTGTAACGAGTGTGTATGGTCAACTTAAAAGTAAACCGGCCAGTTCTCCTTCTTTTCTTCTTTCTCTTCACTCTTTGTCCCTTTCATAAGGGAGGTCGGTTCGTCGTGATCGGTTTCCTCATTTGGTTCTATCAAATGCCCGATCTGGATGCAATCGTGAGGCTTTTAAATCCCCATTCAGCGTATCAAGCCACCGTTGCTTTGGCCGGCCTTTTGGTCGTTTACCATCAACACCGATGTTCAAACCAAACTTGGCAAGTGAATTATCGTTACCACGAATTACGTGACCATACAATCGATCGCGGATATCCTCATTTCGGATGTGATCAAAACGCGTCATGCCAACGCAACATCTGCGTCTCCATTTCCGCAAGACTCCGTCGAGAAACTTGTGATAGAGGCGTTTCTTTTCACGGACCTTCATTTAAACATCGTCTTTCCAAAGCCACTTACCTGGCTTGGTGACTCCGACGGTTGCAGAGGCCGCTTTGTGGATCGTGTCTTTCATTTGGTTTTACGATCCTTCTACATTCGTAATGGCTGGTAATCTCGTAAGTGAGATCATTTCTTCTTTCTTCTCACGAAATCGTCACCATTTAATGCGCGGCGGACTAGGGCGTTCCTCACGCTGTCTTATCGGTGGCTTGATTCACAGAACGGCAATCAACGGCCGATGTTGAGGTGTGATAGTCTCATTAGGAACGACTTTGCAATTAGTCACGTTGGGAAATTTCGGCGTCTAATGAGAATATAGTCGATTTGCGTTATACTATTCCCACTATAAAATGTAGAAAGATAAGACAATCGTTTGATGAACCATATTTTCATAAGTACAAGGTCATGGGTGTCTGCAAAATCTGTTATACGTTCACCACCCTCATTGTGCGCTCCAAACCCCTTTCCCCCGTGTCTCCTGTTACCGTCTGCTTTTTCACCCACATGACCATTAACGTCGCCGGCAATGATGATATAGTTATCAGGAGGCACCTTACAGGTCTTTTCATCAAGAAATTGCCAGAAGCCATCTTTCTCGGCGTCTGATCGACCCGTCTGTATGCGATAAAGAAGTGAATAATGCGAACTGATATAATGGTCAGCTTCATCAGCCAGTCATCAAATCTTTCGACTTCTTTAATGGCATCACGTAAACCCTCTGAAATAGCAATGCCAACACCGTATGGAGCCATTTTTACCGCGTTCTTGTTAGATGTTGTAGCTTTTGGCACCAGACCATCGTGTTGCGTGCAGAGTGCAGATATCAATGCGCTTTTTCCGAAAGGCTCTTGCAACTTCCTCGGTCTTTCCAGTTAGGGTGCCAGCATTTAGTATGCAGACAAGTATTTGTTTTGCTCGGACTAACTTACGTCCTGATGCCGTCCATGCGTCAAGAACCCTTGCCCATTTCTCGACTGGACCGAGCCCCGTCCTGTCGTGTCGACTGAGATGGACGCCCTAGCATTTTTCCGAGGCTTGTTACTCGATCCGATCATGTTGCTTCTAACAACATTGGATGCATTTTCTTGGTCGGGCTGTCGCGACCTGTCATCAAGAGATCAGGTAGGATTTAGCATAGTGAAATAACTCGCACTATACTTTATTTATCTCTTTCAATAATACCAGCATTTTATTTTTCTTTTACTGAGGACAGTGTAAAGTACGTTGCTTCAAACCCTCCTCCTTTGTCTGGGTTTGGGACCACCAAGATGGACCTATTGCCAAGTATAAAACGAGGAAGGGAACCAAGAAGCAAGAAACAAGAAAAAAATATGTTACTGGAAATATATAGTCCAAATACAACTGGGTTACTTCCAGCCGAAACCCCGCAGCTCATATATTAAAGAATCCACCAAAAAATTGGCCAGGGATCAAACACACTAGACACGATTACAAATTCCTTAAAAAAGGTCCTTCATTCTTGTTATGGACACTGTCACAGGAGATATCCAACTTGCACCGCCCTATACACTGCTTTATGCAGATGATATTTTTCTAGCGTTTAATAGCAAAGCTGATATCGAGCAACAACGGTCTCAGATTGAATCTGAATAAAACAGAGTTTTTGACGACCGATTCTAATAAAACAGAAGTTGCTATCACTCTCAACAGCAATGACCAACTCAACAACTGGACAATTTAAATATCTCGGATCAACGTTATCAGTGAATGGTGACCTGCACTAAGAAATTGCTTCCACAACTGGCATTCTTTGTGATCGGTTGCCTTCTATAAGTCTGAGTGCTGGCCGATAAAAGATAATCGATGACTCCAGGTAGTAATGGTAACATGTATCACACCAATTGTATACCACGCCATGATCGCGTCCGAGAAGAGGATATCGCGGTCGATATGGGATTGCACCGACCGTGAAAAATTGCAAGAGAGGCGTCTTCGATAGTATGGTCACGTAATTCAGGCTAAGGAGAATTCACTTGTCAAGATTGGTTTGAACATCGAAGTCGATGGTAAACGACCAAAAGGCCGGCCGAAACACAGGTGGCTTGACGCGCTGGATGGTGATTTGGAAGCCTCGCGATTGCATCCAGATCAGGCCTTTGTCAGAACAAAAAGGAGCAACCGATCACGACGAGCCGACCCCCTTTGTAAACCGAACAAAGGCTAAAACAGATATACATGTACACAAAAGATGTAGAAAATGAAATAAGCAACCGCGGAAAGCGGTCCACATACATGGACCATACATGGGCCTCTCTAGACGGGACCACTTTCAACCAAATTGACCACGTGTTGGTCCACCTCTCAGCCTTGATGAATGTCAGAACATGTAGGGGGGCCAATATAGACTCTGATCACTATCTCGTTGGCATGGTGCTCCGAGCTCGAATAACAACACCACCTAGAATCCCCTCTGACAATCAGGTGAGAGTTAACACTGAAGCCATCCATAACACAGCCTTCCGCAACACCTATAAGAGGGAAATGGATGCCGCATTAACAGCAGTCAAGAGAGGACCTGGAGATGAAGCATCAACAAATGATCTTCACAACCACCTGAAGAACGTTATCATGGATGCGGCCACAAACATACTTGGCCCCAGCCGCAAGAAAAGTCGGAACGGCTCGTTTGACGATGAATGTAAACTAGCAATGGAACGGAAGAATGCCGCATACCGAGTAATGTTGTATTCTCGCGCAGAGACTTATCACGAACTCCGCCGAGCGGAGAAGCGACTTCACAGACGGAAATAGGAAGCCTGGGAGACGGATAAATACTGCCACCACCAAGTTTAGGAGAAACAGTCCGTGCAATTCATCGGCTAAAAGATCATACGTCGCCAGGAGCCAATGGAATTACAGCCGAATCGGTTAAATATGAAGGCGACCAGTTACACCAAGTGGTTCATCAACTTGTGCTCAAGGTATGGGACAGCGAATCAATGCCTGACGATTGGCAATGAGGCATTATCTGTCTCATACATAAAAAGGGAGATATCACACAGTGCAGCAATTATAGAGGTATCACGTTGCTGAGTACCATCTATAAGATACTCTCCGCTATCTTGCTAGGCCGGATAGCCCCATACGCCCAGAACATCATTGGCCCATACCAAAGAGGCTTCACTGCAGACAAATCAGCAACAGATCAGATTTTCTCTCTGCGGCAAGCGATGGAAAAACTGTTGGAATATGCACAACAGTTGCACCATCTATTCATCGACTTTAAAGCCGCCTATGATAGCATAGCCAGGGTAAAACTGCACACGGCCATGAGAGAATTCAGTATGCCGACGAAATTGATGACTGACTAGGCTGACCTTGAGCAATGTGCGAGGCCAGATAAAAGCAGCAGGATCACTCTCAACACCATTCAACATCAACAACGGTCTACGATAAGGGGATGCCCTATCATGCGTCCTCTGTAACCTGGCCCTGGAGAAAGTGATCCGTGATACTGAGGTCAATGCACGGGGTACGATTCTCTTTGAGTCCACCCAACTACTGGCCTATACTGACGATATCGACATCATGGGAGGTACGACCCGAGACGTACAAACTGCCTTCATCCAGATCGAGCAGGCAGCGCGAGATTTAGGCTGGACATCAATGAAGGCAAGACAAAGGCAACGTCAACACCAAAAACCAACCAACCAACAACATCAAACCGCACTGGTCACACGGGAAGAATAAAGATAGGAGACTATAACTTTGAGACCGTTGATAATTTCTCCTATCTAGTATCGAAAATCACAACCGATAACAGTTACGATGATGAAATCCGCGTACGGTTGTTGGCAGCCAACAGAGCCCATTTCAGCTTACAAAAACTGTTCCGCTCGAAACGTCTCACCATAGGGTCAAACCTCTTACTGTACAAGACAATGATCTTGCCAGTTCTCATGTATTCCTCGGAAACTTGGGTTCTTAGCAAGAAGAATTGCGAACTCTTGGCCGCTTTCGAAAGAAGAATCCTCCGAAGAATTTTTGGCCCCTACATCAGGATGGACGATTCCGTAGCCTACATAACGACGAAATCTATGAGCGATACCATGACCGACAGGTTGTGGATAAAATCCGGGTCAATAGGTTACGGTGGGCGGGTCACTTAATCCGTATGGATGAGAATGATCCAGCCCGGAAAGTCTATAAGGGCAATATCTATGGTAGAAAAAGAAGACGAGGCAACGAGTTGAGATGGAGCGATGGCGTAGGTCAGGACGCCAGACAACTTTTAGGGATATCGAATTGGTGGACCTCGGCGCAAAACCGGGATGTCTGGAGTTCCTTATTGAGGCAGGCCTAGACCGGATACCGGTTGTTGCGCCGTTGATGATGGAATTTACTCCCATTAGTTGTCAGCTGCAGTTGACTCAGGTTTATGACCCTGTGCTAATTTTATTTGGTTCTGTGCCAAGAACTTATCTTGTTTCTGGCCAATTCCTAGAAAATTTTTATTGGCTGAACATCCTCCTCTTGTGCCACTTAGTTACTTGCTCTAGGTAAGTCCACCTCTTGTGCCACCCCGCGACCTAGGGACATGCTCATTACCGAGAGGGTAAGGAAATCAGTCACCAAGGAGCGCCTAAGCCTTTCTATTTCCACATTGGGACGGCTACAACAATGTGGGCCCGACGTGTGTGAATAGGTTCAATCAGATACTGTATGATGCAGAATACCATCGACTCCTCCTCTATAGGTTCGACAGTTTAGTTGTTTAGACAGTAATGTTGCAGAAATACATGCTTCATAACTTTCAAGTCAATCAACTGAGACATGTCTGGAACAGGAGCCCTCACTATCCATTTATTATCGCTGGCTTTGCATCCTGGAACTATCCTGATCCTATTTACATTGCTTTGAACAGACAACTCATCATCCCTCAAGTTGCTTCCGTCTTCCCCTGCGGCTCTTCATGCATATCATTCTAGTGAAAGCCATCCGGAATCATGCAACAATAGCTGATGATTTTTAAATACTTCACAATTGCTGGTCATTGTTGAACCGATTACGATTCCCATTTCATCGGAAAATTTGTGTCCAATTATGAGAAATTACTAAGCCGCAACGGACCGTAGAAGTCACGGGCGTCCGCCTTGTTCCACTGATTTAGCCTCTGTGCCATTCTGCCCGCACCGATTTGAGTCATTTACACATTTCCAGGCATTGGCCAGGCCCGACCTGAGAAGCTGCGTATTGAGGAAAAAATCTCCATCCACCAGAACTTCGGATGTCGAAAATGGATTGAAGCCATAGCGAGGCTCAGTGCGATGGTCTGGTGGCCTCGCCGCCTCTTCTCAAGCCAATTTGTTTGAAGATTGAGTCGGAACCGTGTAATTACGCGCAGAACAGAGGGTTGAGCGAGGTGTGGGTTCGAAGCGTATGATTTGGGCTGGAAGGTAAGACCGAGTTGTGAGGATGCTGATTGGTACAATACTTACCGTATTTCAGGCGATCATTAATGAGGTCCTCAATCAGCTGCGGGCACTCGTTCTCGATGGCATAGCAGAATTGCTTGAACTTCTCGAAACCGCTTTTGGCGATCAGATCGATGAGTCGCGAGCACTTGACCTCGACGCCGGGCTTCTCCGGGGCTTCCTCACTGCCACCGTCATCACCGACGCCGTGGCTCTCATCACCACACTCGTCACTCCCTGCGCGTTTACCTTTCTCACTGTCGTCCTCTTTTGGACCTTCGTCTTTCAACAAATCCTCCTCGGACCCACTGATCACTGAATTCTTCACTAGCACCGCCACCAGGTCGGTCTCCTTCAAGTCAAGGATAATGCGACTGCGGTGTCGCGAAAGCAAGGATCGCACTTCCTCCTCCTCTTCTTCTGCACCCCGCGCCATTTCGCTTCGATTGCGTTTTGGTAATCACGTCACGATCAGCAACCGTCGCGTTACAGCCCGTGCACAGCACAGTCGCGAAAACAATCGCCAATTCCGCAAACTGGAAACGCGTAAAACTACGACCATTCACTCACTGTGTACACTCCTTCGCGCCGTGCCCAGCTTCGTAATGGCCTTTTTGCGACTCGCGAACAATTTCCACGCGGAACAGCGACCACACGGCAAGCTCAGCTCTCAAAATCTGACTCGACAATAATCTGAAAACAAGGCCGGCGGCTGCAGGCGGTCTTCGCGACCAGCAACTTTCGAAATGGATTTCAAATGGTTCCCGACTCAATCCACCGCGGCTCCGGTGTTTAAGCCATGTTTCAGCTGAGTCGAGGGTTCACTTCCTGCGACCACGACTGTATGCACCTTGCATTCTCGCTCTAGTCGTGTAAACAACGCGCAGGCGAAAACGAGACAGAAGTCGCTGTCTGCGGCACCAGTCGTGGTTCAATGAACACAAAACACAAAATACAAGACTCCAACGGCTGCCGCTCGTTCGACGCGTCGACCGGTGCCGAGGCGCGACGAGAATGCTTCGGGCTATTTAATAAACAATACGAGAAACGGGTTTGGTTGGAACGTAGCGAGTAGCGAGCGCCAGCTGTTCGTCGCCAGCGCCGGCCGAGGGGAATCCGAGCAAAAAGAAGAAACACACGAACGTCTACTGCATGTCTCGTGTTGCCGTTGCTATGGTGCATGTGTTGAGCAACATCAGGAAGATGGGCGGCTGGCCGGTAATTATTTTCTGCCTTTTCCGCCGGTGCGGTCATGGTAGCCGTAAGAGGAAGGAGGAGGACATAGACAGGAAATGAAGGACAACAATATTTGCCCAGTTGAATTGAGCGAGTTGCTCTGGACACTGGCAATGTGGAGCAACATGTTCCTAACACCGGCGTGGCTCTACTGCAGGTAAAATTTAACACTCTAGAGGCGGTACTCCCTCAATTTTTCATAATTTAATGTTATGGAATATTCCCATTTAAATCGATTGGTTTCCCGTTGGCTTTTGAGTTGAATTGAATATTACTTTTCTAAAATTTAAATTCGTTACAAAGATAAAAGTAGAGGTAGAGCTTTGGCTTCAGCAGTTAATATATGAAGGGATCTATCGCTTTCTATACAATGAATTTAGAATACAGAATTTTCAACAACGAATCCACGATAAATTTCTACAGAGCTTTTTCAGTCGACCTTACCTCGTTTTAGACTTAAGAAGCGGCGAAACAACCAGGTATATTAAGTTGTCTCATGCCCTTATATTATGGAGCTGGAGGAGAAAAATATAGTGAAACGTAATAAATCACACACGACAAATTTTATTCAAACCTTATTCGTGAATGGCGTCAAGGGATTCATCCCGTGTGAAGGCCGTTTTTTTTCCGCTTTTTTTAGAAATTTTTTATGAAGTGAAGAAGTGGATAAAGAGTGGATACAAATACAAATTTTTCATCATAGATTTATTAATATCTTGAGCATGCACAGTAATTTTTCCAGGCCGATGGCATTGTTCGTTATTGAAATACAGAGCAATTTGTACACCCACCTCCAAAAAAAAGGTGTTTTTCTGCCTAAAGGGCGCTGCGATCATCTTAAAGGGAAAAAAGTAATCAGCATTTTAACTTACAGACTTAACTACAATCCGCAAACTAGGATTATTAAAAAATATTAAAAGCTAAATTTTTGGTGCCCTGTTAAACTCTTTTTATGAATTTTGGTGTTTTTTCACGGCTTTTTCAATGAATAAACAAAAAACTACTGAATGAATCGCAATTATCTTCGTTTGTGGACCATGGAAATATGTTCTGAATAAATCCTGAAAATTTCAAAGAATTTCGCTAGATAGATTTTGGGCTATGGTGGCAGCAGATTTTCAATATGCAGTTTCGATAAAAACGCATTTTAAAAGTATAATGCGATTTGTAGCCATAAAACACTAACTGACCATTAATCTGCTATACCTAGCCCATAAACCTTAGGTTTCTTCAAGAAACACATGTACAGCCTTCACTACAATTTTTGTTCTTTTAGCGAAGTCATTCGAACCTCACTCGGACCGATAAATACCCGCTTTATTACGGCGATCGACATAAATCTGGCATGTGATTTATCACGTGTTTAACACTATAATTTCCGAATGACTCCGAATATCGAGAAATTTCTTTGCCCATATATTCTACACTATCATCATCATCAACGCCGCAACAACCGGTATCCAGTCTAGGCCTGCCTTAATAAGGAACTCCAGATATCCCGGTTTTGCGCCGAGATCCACCAATTCTACACTATATCTAGATAGAATTGATGTAAAAAAAAAATTCAATTCCGAGGATCCGACACACGGGATGACCCCCTTAAAGCATTTTATTTATAGAACATAGTGGTATAATGGAGGCAATAAGCCCAGTTTACCGTTTACCTGGTTTACCTTCATTCACAGCTGAGTCGACAAATATTTGATTATTTACGTATATTTTCGTTACTTCTAGCGATGGTGATCACCCCTCTTAACAAATTATGGGAGGATTTTTTTATATCATCATGATAAAGTTTGAATTTTCTATCCTGCCGCATTAAGAAAACACAAAAGCAAAAGAAAGTGGAAGGTCTTCTTCTCACTGACTTCTTTCAAAAATTACCACGACCATCTTAAAAAATTATGGCGTCCTTAAGTTGCTATTTTCATGTCAAAACGATAGGGTTTAAGCGGAGAAGCGGGAGATATTCTCTCTCAAAACTCGTTGGAAAATTGAGGCGGTCACCTTCCCTTAAGAAGCTTTAAATATAAACATGGTAAATTTGTATTTGTCAACGCCACTTTCGAAGAGGGAGATGATAAAGAAGGGATCCAGGAAGAAGATCTTAACTTTCTAACACCGTTGAAAAATTTTGGCCGTCATCCCCCATTGAAAAGTTATGTTTCGTATCATTGATAAGCTTATTGGTTATCATCCCGCACCCGGGTGGATGGGAAGGGACAATAGGCCGGCTCTCACTGTAATCCCCTTGCGTATAGCAACGGTGGTTGCCCTCCTAATGAGCTTATTAATAATACGAAAACAGTCCGTTTTCAGAATGCCGTAACTTTGTAAGAAGTAGTAACCGTTATTGATTTTTTGCAAGGATAGAAAGGTGTGACCTTTCCCTTCCTCTTACACGCCCCCTTTCCCCTTCCTCTTCCGAGCGTGGGGCTGGCAAATCAAACTTTACCATACCCTACCCTTTGACATGAAAATATCCCTAATTTGGGGAGCCATAACTTTTTTATCGGTTTAAGAGGGGATGGACCTCATTCTTTCTTCTATATATACTCCCCTTCCCCGCCCACCCACTGGATATTGCTACACCTAAAGTTTTGTTTGAATAGATTCTTGTAGTAAAAAAGGCGTAGTATTTTTCTGAGGTCTCGTCCCAGATGGTTGAATACTATAATGTACTTAATGAATGAATAGTATTTAGCTAACCGGAATAACATTAAAAGTAATCTGCCTAAAATTTGTCCCCTCGGCTAATCATAAATTGGCTTCCGCAAAGACTTCAAAAGGGTAAGACATATAATGGATTCGTATTCTACATTGTTCAATCAAGAGTTCTTAAGGTTCGGTGTTGGACCTGTTTTTTGGAATCTAGTATGAAATCTTATCCGTATATTCATCTAAAAGAGCAGGTAATCACAAAGCTGTCGTCTGAATTATCGCAATCATTGAACCATCAAGTTTATCCCTAAGAAGGGGCAAGTGCACCGACCTCTGGGTTCGAATCCCAGCCATCATGGGGTCTGTGTTCGTTTTGTGTTTGTCTTGCACAGTGCTTAGTATGATGATTGTGAAACTGAAGCGCAATCTGACTGGATCCCCCAAAACCCCATCATCTGATAAGCTGCCTATGCGCTGAATGAAGTTTGGTTTTGGCTTTTATTAACTTCGTCCTGTTATTGCTTTAGAATGTATTGAAGCATCACGCTGAGAAGCATAGGAAGGTATGCAACCTTAACCTCAAGGCAAACCGCAGTAAGGACGAAATCTTTGAACGCTTTTTGTTCCCAATCAGGTGCTCGGACTAAAAAATAACCAGTGGATTCCACTGCGGTGCGAAAAAGTGGTCGCACCGATCTTGAGCATATAGTTAGAAGGGATGCCATCCGCTACCTTAATATAGTAGCGTTGGGTCGAACATAAGAAGAGAATTGGCGCACAATATCATGTTTGGCTGTGCTTGAAGTAATGTTGACCCTACATGCAAGGCCACAAACTGTACAGGTCGAATGAGCAGATGGCTGATATGTTAATTTTTAGATGGAATGGACTGATGACACTCTCGTTACAGAATTCAAGAGTGGTCCAAGTGTCTATCTATGTGTATGAATTATTGGGTGTCAGCAAATAGGGCGAGCCGGATAAAAGGAAAAAACAATTTCATGCTTGTTAGCGGTGAGTGCCTACAACTCATTCGCACACCGTAGGCTAAATCAGCGACAGCCTCATTTAGCAATGAGAATCTTTCTAACCAGTCATACGACCGAATGTTAGTTTCTACGAGTTTTCAAATCTCTTGGAGAAACTCAGAATTTGCAGAGTACGGCAGAGTTCTTTAACCAATCCTCAAGTCCTTATTGGGGCCAAGGCGTCCCATTCCATGAATGAATAATTTTGAAGTTAAGAAGGTGAGCAGCCACGAATAGACAAAGCAGTTAAAATCGATCATATGTGCTTCTATGTGGCGTTCGGTATTAACGTAGTGGTATCGCTCCTGTATTGGGGCTAAGTTTTTCACTTTGCTAGAAGTGAACGTAGCCAAGCGAAGTGATCTCCGGGTCAGATCAGTTGAAAATCTATTGCAGTTTGTCATATAGTTTGGAAATTAATCAGGAAGATGGTTGAGTGAATAGCCCCGCACTGCATAGCTCCACTTTTGGTATCCTTATAATTTTGAAGAATACTACCTTGTATTTGCGAGCGTCGAGTGATATGAAGAGCCGTTAGGCGTTATGAGTTCCGGAAAGTGTTTTCTGTAACTTTACCGAGTATTCACTAGTTCGAAAAGGCAGACGTGTCCCAGTTGACTCCCAGGACCCAGAAAGCGTACAGAAGGAGATTGGCTTGAAAGATGACTAGAGATTCCAATTCGTTCGGGTGGTGCTTACTAGTCAACAATTGATAAAATAGTATGTTTTGCTGCCTTCACTGATAATGGAGCAGAGGCCACTTTGAAGGTTAGAGTGGTTTGCTTAGATAGCCATTGAATACTAAGGATAAATTGACATCATTCTCTTTAACTCTACAGGTTTTTAGGGCAAGTGGAATAAAGGTAGAAGCTGAGGATGATTTACAGCTGATTTGCCAACCTCCATCCCTGCAGTATTTTTGCGAAGAGAGATGGCATTATCGATAGAATCACTACCCACAAAATATTTTTGTCGATACTATTCTTTCAAACCAGTTGACCCGCTGCGCATAAGTAAGCTGTGGTTGGAGTACCTTAGGTGTTGGTAGATAATTTCTAAGCCGAGAAAAGGCATTGTATCTTCGTATGTTCCTTATCAATCATAAATAGTAAAACGCAAAACGTTCGATTCCAATCTAGGACACTTTATGGATATATGCAGAGCTCATCCATAAAATTACGCTAAGATACTTCAGAGAGCTCAGGCTTCTTTGCAACCAAAGCAATGATACCAAACGATAACGCCTGGGCCGAAAAGTTGGGTAGTTGAAATTAATGGGGTTCACACAATAATATGGCCTTAAATAAGAAGATTAGATCTAAGAAAATTCACAGCCTTTTATTCCTCTGGTCGTAGAATAGTCCTCTGCGGAACTTTCTCAGATTGCCGAAACCGGATGATTCCCAAAACCGGGTAATTAACACCAAAGTGGTTGAGTTTTGGTCTCTTCTTATCGGTATGCTTGCCTTGCCCAGGAGCAAGTGTCAGGGTCGAATGACGACATATGATCGTTTGAATAAACTGTATAAACTTCCGCACTAATGTATGTATTATGTATTCAATTCAACTAAACTAGAAAGAATGGCCCAGCCAACTGCATCTACTGAAGATGAGGTCAAGACTGAAACACCATCTATGTTTGAGAGCTTGCTCAAAGCATGAGCCAAAAAAAAGTGAAAATAAAATCAACTTTGTTTCGAGAGTGTAAAGTAATAGTTACTCTAGATTTTGGAATAGAGAGGGGCTGGTCCCCAAGGCCTGTGAGAAGCACTTTGTTGGGTATCTTGCTGGAATCTATAGTAAAGACAATATTTTCAGTTAACATGGTCTTTTCTGCTCCGGAGTCGACGAGTGCTCCAGATATCACTTTCAGGTGAAAGCGTTGCCAAGGTTGTGGGCAGCAGCAGAAGTTAGTCCAGTATGAGGTGATAAATGCTATCAAATAAACACACATATTTCATTTCTCGACTGGGAGCTTCAAGGACTCGAATGTGTTACTGTACTGAGAAACTGAAAAATATAAGCCTGGCAAAATTGCATGGAAAGTTCTAGTGAACAGGAGTGGGTATACTTCCAGGCGTGCAATAAATGTGTCCGTCCCTTAACAAAACGTCATGTGAACTTGCCATCAACAAGTGGGTGCGGACTCAGGACTCCCAGCATCCTCAGCAAAACAATATTTACTTCGGCCTGGTTTAGGTCTGGACTTATGATGGATTTCACTTGAATATAGTTCGTACCCATTATCAATCTGTCGTTACTTTCGGTTACGCTGCTCCCAGGGCAGTGGTGAGGCAGCGTCTGATGAGTTGCCTCTTCCCTGGACGAAACCATCAGTCAACTTTTTCGTTCTTTTTTGCCATCACTGTTGTGTAAATGAGAGTTGTCTGCACCGCAAAGACATGGCAAGACGAGCAAAACGCCGCGTGTAGGCTTTAAACTTAAAAGCAAATGGAACAAAAATCTGTCGTCTCCAAGGGCCACCTGGTCGCCACCGTTACCGTCTCTCTCATGCTTCGGTGGGGCAATGTTGAGGGATATGCAACTAAAAGAACGGAGAGAAAAAAACTAAAGAGAATATTCCAAGGCCTCCTCTCTTGCTCATGTTCATAAGATTTAAAAATTTCGCCTAGAAATTTTAAAAATTTATTCGGAACCTTTAACAATTGATCAATATTTGGCCTTATTCTTAAAAATATTGTTGTTATTATCTCATCTACTCGATAACTAATTCGGAGCATTATAAATCGCCGCAGTAGACAGACTTTAAAATTGAAATACTTTAAAATTAAGACCATTCAGTAAAAGAAAAGGCCGGAACTAGAATTACACAGTAAAATAAACAGAGCAAGATTTACAATAAAATTAAATTAAAATTAAAAAATTAAAGTGAATTTGTATCACAATAGTTGACTTTTTATAAATTTAAGGATCCTCTGTCGCCCAATTTTATTCCACATGACGTGTGGTTGATTGCTTCCCGTAACGTACCGAGCTTCGCTGAAATGGAGGAAAAATAATTTTTAACCTTGCAATTAATGCTATAAATGGTAAATTAATTTCACTAACAATAGAGATCAAGTAGCTGAAAAGAATGAGAGATCCCAAACAACCGTTGAGTAGCTAGTTTAAAGAAACAAATGAAACGGTATCCGGTCTAGGCCTGCCTTAATAAGGAACTGCAGACATCCCGGTTTTTTCGCCGAGGTCCACCGACTCAATATCATTAAAAGCTATCTGGCGTCCTGACCTACGTCATCGCTCCATCTCAGGCCAGGTCTGCTTTTTCTTTTACCATATATATTGCCCTTATAAACTATCCGAGCTGGATCATCCTCGGATTAAGTAACCCGCCCACCGCAACCCATTGAGTCGGATTTGATCTGCAACCAGACGGTCATAGTATCGTTATAGATTTTGTCGTTATATAGGCTACGGAATCGTCCATCCTCATGTAGGGGGCCAACAATGCTTCCGATGATTCTTCTTTGACCCTATGGTGAGACGTTTCGAGTGGAAAAGTTTTTGTAAACTGAAATAGGCTCTGTTGGTTGCCAACAACCGTGCGTGGAGTTCATCATCGTAGGTGTTATCGGTTGTGATTTTCGACCCTACATAGGAAAAATTATCAACGGTCTAACAGTTGTAGTCTCCTATCTTTATTATTCTTGTTTGACCAGTGCAATTTAATGTTGTTGGTTGGTTGGCTTGTGGTTGCACGTCTCGGGTTGTTCTTCCCATGGTGTCTATATCGTCAGCATACACCAGTAGTTGGGTGGACTTGAAACGGATGGTGCCTCTCGCATTTACCTCGGCATCACGGATCAGGTTAAAGAGAACGCATGATAGGGCATCCCTTTGCCTTAGACCGTTATTGATGTTGAATGGTCTCGAAAATGATCCTGCTGCTTTTATCTGACTTCGTACATTGGTCAGGGTCAGCCTAGTCAGTCTTAAAAATTTCGTCGGGATACGGAATTCTCCTAGGGCCGTGTGCAGCTTTACCCTGGCTATGCTATCATAGGCGACCTTGGAGTCAATGAAAAGATGATGCAACTAATGTCCATATTCCAAAAGTTTTTCCACCGCTTGCTGCAAAGAGAAAATCTAATCTGATGCTGATTTGCCTGGAGTGAAGCCTCTATGATATGGGCCAATGATATTCTGCGAGTATGGGGCTGAAAGCTTATGGACAATAAAAATTAACCTAGTTGTCTTCAGATGGGATCATGACCAATGAGACCATATGGTTTTTGCCAAAACTGAACGGAGGAATTTTATCTCCTGGGACCAAGGTTTGCATTTTTCTAAAAGGACATATTATCCTGTAACATATTATGTAGTTTGAGAAAAGATGCATTCTTTTGAATGATGGGTTTTGACGTCAAATAAAAAGATACGCTTCCGTGCGGAATGATAATTTGGATTGTGTTGTTTTTTCCATTTGAAATGATCAATACTAGAATACTTCTCAAGGGTAAGATTTATTGCTTGAACTTGGGAAAAGCAATAAAGACGATGATTCCGGAGAAATGTGACTTGAGGAACAGTAGTAACTTGCGAAATATTGGACAGCTGAATAGAGAATAGATCGGCATTTAAAAGATAACCGGAAAAGTGGCTACAGAAAGCGAAGAGAACGAGTTGACCACTCAAACATTCTGTGATTAACTACACAATAACCAACAATGAAGGACCCTCCCCTATATATCACATTTGAAGAATTCTAGTGAGCGTTGGATACGCTAAACTAAGAAGCCCAGCCAAAACAAGAAAAAGTTCGCGAGACAAAGAATAGATCCATCTCAAACCTTTGGAGTTGTTGCCAGTGGTATATAAGATGATCTAAGCGAACCAGTGAATAGAGGAGTCAAACGAGGATAACTGCTCTCTCCGATATTTACAGTGTTGGACGAAGTAACGTGCAACCGTGCACCCAAAGGATATCATTCAGCCGACTGGAAAACCTGGACCCCGACAAATAAAATGTGCAAAAATCCGGATTAAGAATCCAAAATCCAGAAGATTAAGTGCATAAGAATCAAATAATGTTCCAACAGACGACTTTGAAGGATACTCGGGCAGCATTATGACTAGAAATTCTATTCCGTCGCTAGTAAAAACTCTGCGTTTAAAAAAAATTTACTAGTGACGGTAACGGCATCTCTAACTTAATTCCCTTATTTGCTTCGATGGAAACACAGTCAATACACTTCAATGGTAGACTTGAAATCGTCTGGAGGGCACAACTACGAGGGAGGGCCCATAAGTTCCGGGAATTACGCTGTGGTAGGGAGGGAGAGTGGGGGAACCTATTGTTTGACCACATGTCTGTTAGTGTTGCTCCACCTGCGTCAGTGTGCGAAGTTGTGTCGTTGTGAGTGCAGCGATTCAACCCTCAAAATCAGCTCGAACCCTGAACCCTGAATTCTTTTCCAAGGTGATTACTGATGATGAATCATGGGGCTATGGATGCGCCTCAAAAGGAATATGAAAGGAAAGCGTTTTGTCACTGTAGAGGAGGTGAAATAAAAATCGCTAGAAGGCTTAAAGGACATCCCGATGAGTGAATTTAAAAACTGTTTTGAACAATGGAAGAATTGTTTGCAGAAGTGCGTTGTAGTCAAAGGCGAATACTTTTTTTGAATCCCCTTCGTAACATGAAATTTAAAAGTAAAAAGGGGAGGATATTCTGTCTGATCGTGATCTGATCCGCAATAAAACTCCTACACGCTTGATAGTGGCCTTAGATCATATAGATAGGTAAATTTGCACTTTCTGAGCCTTATTAAATAAACAAGGCGAGAGATATTGCACAATAAATTCGCTAACCATTTGAAACAGTAGCTAACAAACGACTGGATAGCACCAAGTAACCTCGCACATTCTTCATAGTGAAAAAAATTATGATTACCTTTGATAACATTCATATAATGTCTGGCCATTCCGATTAACCATAATCGACCACAAATCTAATGCTTGCCAATTGTGCCGGAGGAATTCATTGAAATGTTCCAAGTTCTGTTTCAAACAGGGCCGATGATAGTTATTGGCAAGCGGAGCCAGTGTTGTGACAATTGGGAAAATATTCCGTAGTCTGAAGGCCTTCATTAGTTCCAAGAAATCATGCTTCATATCCATTAAGTCGCGACCGTGTAAGATATCCACCGAACCAATGTTAACGATAATGTATTTACTGAGGTTTCTAAATGTCCGCACACGTTCCGCGGCACTCGCTATTGTCTGTCCAGAAACGCATAGCCCTGACTGCAGGATTCGATGTCCTAAAGTGAATTGACAATTTAGTTCCATTTTTGCCATGAAGAGGAAAAAATCGTCTCCGAGAAGTTGATATATGTAGAGATGAGCTGATCCATTTTCGGTGTATTCTTGCGGTCGGCTCCACTTATTCCTGGAACAATAGCCATCAACCAGTGAATGGGCTATGAACAATCATCGCATACTCACAAATAATCATAATTATCTCTGAAGAAGCATTGGTTATCCCCTCCATTCCTTGGTGATTTGAAAAATATGCCGGAACCTCTATTCTGCATGGATTTGTAGGATGGTTTCTGGTTACGAACCATGTTGAGGATATGCTGTGACTTGGGACTAGTGCGAGAAAGATTGAAGATGAAGGTACCATTGTGATCTTTATAGCAAATCACGCCGGGAATGTTCAGTAACGAATCAACGATGTTCTCCTCGAAAGGAAATTTTTCGCCTGTGTGCTCATAATAGTCACCTGAGGATGAAATCAGAAAACATATTGCGTCTATATTTAATGACATGCCTTAAGCCCTTTGAATAATCAAGTGCCTCCTGTTTTACAAATCTTATTGTGAATTTAATAGAGCAAATTATTAATCTTTTAGTTAGCATTTTTCTTGATCTCGACCTTCATTGCATGCTAATTTTTTCGATATAAACGTGGTATTACTATGTAAAGCCTTACTCCGCAAATCTTGAATAGTGGCCCCTGTTTTGGCGCGGGAAATTAAAATACTACGCATAAGAACATCCAGCGGTACATCATCAATATTGGCGAAAGAGTCTGCGTTGTTGAAAGATGGATTCATATTTTCTACGATTGGAGGATCACTCGATACTTCATTCAAGTCAGACAGCATTATGGACGACATTAAGGACTAGGTAGCAACACAGAACACAATTTTAAATCCAATAAAAATCACGGATCCACTATACGACGGCAATAAAAGGAAGACTGAATCTGGTATAGAATAATTTTATATGGATGGAGGGTACAGTTATCGGCTATGGATGGCAAACAGGTTTTTATACTGATCGAACAGGGTGATTTGATATAGTAATAATTTTAAATTTTGAATTACGTTTGGCCCGATCCCTGGCGGTTGATGAAATGTAACGCCACTGCTTAATTGCTTCTAAACAACCCTCTTTTGTGCTGTTTTTCTGAAAAGTACCATCATCAAACCTCGCATAATAAAGCGCAAAATGTGCAGTAGAGGAAGTACTCTGATACAATTAACATACAACAAAAAGGCAATACATCCAATATTGGCCTTAAAATGGGCGCAGATTAGATTCGTCGGTTGTTTACGTTAAATAAGGAATATTATAATTAAACTCTAATATCTAGCTTGTGTTGCAAGTCAGTATCTGGGTGGGGTAATTGTTGCACTGAAGTTAACATGTTGTGAGGCCTACATTCCTCCGCCACAACTCAAGCTCTATTCATACCATCCCGCACCCAACACTGAACGTATCAGACAAGAAAGAATTGTTCCATACATTTACTATGAGAGTATTCGTACGACCCACAGCAGGCGTTCGGTATCCAGCACGGAGCGTTTTCAGCACACCACAGACGAAAGTATTCATACGATCCAGCAGCTAGCATGTCCACCATGTAACGTGCCAGGCACAAAAGAGTTGTTCCAGACATTTACTACGAGAGTATTCATACGATCCAGCGGCATGCGTTCCGGATCCACACAGACACAGCACAACACAGGTCAGAATCCTTGCACAAAAAACTTCCCGTGCTGGATGGTATCCCAATAGGGAAATCGAAAAGCTATTCCATTGGAAGCCAAGAAGCATAGACATGGGCAATAGGCTGTTTAGGAAATGTTCCGTGACCGACGCGACGGACAGATTTTTTTGCATTTATGCACAGACTGCTGAACTCCGACAAAAGTGCGCCGTCGGAATACCAACTAAACACCTCCATGTTCTCAGAGAAATAGCCTGGAACCGTTTGACATATTACTTCGGGCTAGCCCTTCCGCTCTCCCGGTTTAGGGAGCCTTCAGGTCAGGGAATTCCTTGCACGAACAGGAGGGGAGAAACCTCTTGTCTTTCTATCCCTCCGCCGGTCGAGTTCAATCTTCTTTGTAACAAGAAGAGCTCGAATATACGTTAGTCGTCCCACCTTTCACAAGAGAAAAAGGGGTGTTCGGCAACCACTACTCCATTGCAGAACACACAATCAGGAAATCATACTTTCCAATCTTGTGCAGGTAAGACTGAAAACCTCTATGTCCACTTAAAAGTTGGGTAAGGAAGTAATCAATCTCATCATGCATTCGGTTCAGCCACCGATCTAAATTGCAGATTGGCCACGAAGTCCACCTGCCTCGCTACTCGGTAAGTGTGCGTTGACGTTCATCACGAGCAATCAACTCTGGTAGATCTTCGCCCTTGCGACTCTAGACAGCTTTACGTTCCTTAACAAGGAGGACAAAGGGGATCACTCTCAAGATCACTATCACGGCCGGTTTTGAGACACCGCAGTAAGCAGACACCACTCGCAAGAGTTCCCTGTCTCTATACCTGGGGGAGGCGTTTATAGTGCACCTGCTTGTCAAGGGCATCGGCTCATATCTCCGCGCCGTAGACCAGAACGGACTGCGCTGCTCCCATAAGAAAACATCTACTGGTAGACATAAGGCCCACAATATTCGGCTTAAACGGTCTACGACAAGAGGATGCCCTATCATGCGTCCTCTTTGACCGGCCCTCGAGAAAGTGATCCGTGATGCTGAGGTAAATGCAAGAGGTACGATCCTCTTTAAGGGGGTCATCCCGTGTGAAAGCCGTTTTTTGCCCTTTTTTAGAAATTTTTTGTGAAGAACTGGAGAAAGATGCAAATACGAATTTTGCACCAAAGATTTATTTATATCTTGAGCGTGCACAGTAATTTTTCCAGCCCCATCCCTCGCCACGGGAGTGGAGGACTAGCGAGGAAAGTGTGCCATGAGTTAGGGGCAGAAAGAAACACATGAAGGGAGATCATTCTTTTCTGCTTCTAACGTTTGGATAGTCGGTTATCACGCGGTGCAGTTTTTAATTAATTTAAACTCATTCATTAAAATTAATAAAGTCTAATTATTACATCCAATGTCCGGATAGCTGAGTGGTTAGAGCACAAGGCTGTCGTACGGAAGGTCGCGGTTCAAATCTCACTGGTGACAGTGGAATTTGTATCGTGATTTGACGTCGGATACCAGTCGATTCAGCTGTGAATGAGTACCTGAGTCAAATCAGGGTAATAATCTCGGGCGAGCGCAATGCTGACCACATTGCCTCCTACAGTGTACTGTAGTGTACCGTTACGGTCTTGAATGAAGTGCTCTAACACACTTCAAGGCCCAATATGGATTGTTGCGCCAACGATTATTATTATTATAATTATTACATCTATCGAGTATTGATTGTAAAAACCTAGTCTATGCTCCGGTGTACCTAAAAATTGTGGTTTACAAAAAAATGGACTATTTTAGCTAAACGGTTTCGAGAAAAACGCATTTAAAAAGTAGAATGCGATTTTTAGCCATAAAACCTTAACTGATCATTAATCTGATATATCTAGCCCATAAACCTTAGATTTCTTGAAGAAACACATGTACGGCCTTGACTTCAATTCTTGTCCTTTTAGCGAAGTCATTCGAACGTCATTCGGACCGATAAATATGAGCTTTATTATGACGATCGACATAAACTAGCATGTGACTTATCACGTGTTTAATACTATAATTTCCGAATGACTCTGAATATCAAAAAATATCTAGATACAATTGATGCCAAAAAAAATTCGATTCCTCGGATCTGACACACGGGATGACCCTCTTAAGTCCACCTAACTACTGGCCTATGCTGACGATATCAACATCATGGGAAGAACCACCCGAGACGTACAAACTGCGTTCATCCAGATTGAGCAGGCGGTTATTGGCGCGAGATCTTGGGCTGCACATCAATGAAGGCAAGGCAAAGTATATGGTGGCAACGTCAGCACCAAAACCAACCAACCAACAACATCAAATCGCACTGGTCAAACAGGAAGAATAAAAATAGGAGAATACAACTTTGAGACCGTTGATAATTTCTCCTATCTAGGGTCGAAAATCACAACCGATAACAGCTATGACGATGAAATCCGTTCACGGTTGTTGGCAGCAACAGAGCCTATTTCAGCTTACAAAAACTGTTCCGCTCGAAACGTCTCACCATAGGGTCAAAGCTCTTACTATACAAGACAAGGATTTTGCCAGTCCTCATGTATTCCTTGGAGACTTGGGTTCTTAGCAAGAAGAATTGCGAACTCTTGGTTGAGTTCGAAAGAAGAATCCTCCGAAGAATTTTTGGCTCCCTACATGAGGATGGAAGATTCCGTCGCCTACATAACGACGAAGTCTATGAGCGATACCATGACCTTCCGGTTGTGGATAAAATCCGGCTAAATAGGTTACGGTGGGCGGGTCACTTAATCCGTATGGATGAGGATGATCCAGCCCGGAAAGTCCATAAGGGCAATATCTATGGTAGTAAAAGAAGACGAGGCAGACCTTGCCTAAGATGGAGCGATGGCGTAGGTGAGGACACCAGACAGCTTTTAGGGATATCGAATTAGTGGACCTCGGCGCAAAACCGGGATGTCGGGAGTTCCTTATTAAGGTAGGCCTAGACCGGATACCGGTTGTTGCGCCGTTGATGATAATGAATATTAGGCATTAGCCGACTTAAGGCCGAGACTCCGGCTGCAGCCCTGTCCGCTGCTGCTTTGATTTGCTCGAAGAAGCTCATATTTGAGTCGTGCATTAATCCAAGATATTTAACAGCTGGTTTTGACTCTATAGTCAACTAGCCGATCGATATAGGACGCAGAGTCGGGATTCTCGTTCTGATCAAGATGACTACCTCGATTTTTTTCAGTGCAAGGCTGAAACCATAAGCAGTCATCCATATGCTTATTCGGCGCATCAATTTGCCAAGTCTGCTTTGCGCCTGTTCAACAGTGCATCCGGCAACAAGTGCCGCAACACTTCGTCTGCAGCATAATCGACCAGGCACGACTTTTCTTGCATGTCGAGTCTTAGCAAACTATCGTAGGTAGCGTTCCAGAGATCCGGCCCTAGGATGAATCCCTGTGCTACTCCCGACGTGATCTCCATCTTCCTCTAGCCATCTAGCATCTCATAGAACAGGGAGTGGTAATGTCTCAATATCCGCAAGAGATGGCTAAGTTCTCTAATGTGCGTAGTATCTCTGTCCATCTAACGGAATTGAAGGCATTTCTGACATCAAACGTTACGAGGAGCGCTATCCGTCGAGATCGGCGGCTGTGTGCCTCGGCTTAATGAACCGCATCCATGACCTCTGAAACAGCACCCACCGTGGATTTCCCTGCTCTGAACCCGAACTGACCTGGGGATAAGTCTCCGGCAGTGCTTTTCGAGCATATTCCCGGCCGTGTCAAGCATACATAGCGGTCAGTATGCAGACGGCAGCGCGAGTCTCGCCACCTTCCAGCGACAGGGAAAAATACCCTCCTTCAGGCAGGCGTTGAACGCCCCGAGCAGCAACTCTGGCCGTTGGCGGAACACCAGTTTGTAAAGTTCCCGCAGAATACTACCAGGACCTGGCGTTTTCTTCTTTTTCATGGCGAGACCTACTTCTTCGAGTTCTTTTATTGTAAAAAGACAGCAGTCTTCGACACTTTCCGCGCTGTCGACTTCAACCCGTACGGGATGTCTGGGGAATAATGCCCGTACAATGCGGTCCGAACAGCCCCGATATTCCGGGTGACAAGCTTTTAGCCAAGTCCCCATGGGTCCTCATCTACCTCATTGACCAGATTCTGCCAGCTTTGCTCTTCAGAACACAGTTGATTTCGTTCAAATGTAGAATAATCGGCTCATTCACCACGGTCCTTGACTAAATATGAAGAAAACGCTGAGAATCTGGCTGTTCCTCAGTGGCGTATATCTTTAGGCATCCTTTATGTTAGCAAGTGGTTTAGCTTTACTCCTTTCAGTCATCTCATTATATCAGCGATATCATTCAATTTTCGGACTTCGTTATTCTAATGTGATCATATTCGATGGCTTTGTTAAATTGCTTGGTCTTTCATGACTCCACTAACCAACTGTGCTTTCACGTTCCTATGCAGATCCTCATTACGAATGAACCAGGGAACGTCTACTACGCTTCCAAACACTTTATTTTGGAACGTATGACCTGAAGGTTTGATTTTTTGGCACAGCCCCAGAACTGGATGCCGTACGTCCATATGGGCCTTACGATCTGCTTATAAATTAGCAGCTTGTTGTCGATGGTCAGGTGGGAATTCCCCCCCCCCCCCCCCCCAATAGCCAGTACATCTATCAGTAGCTGGCATTTTACTCATTCTTCTTTCTTAATATGTGTCTTTTCCAGCTGAGCTTAGCATCGTGTGTCATACCTAAGTATTGAACTCACTGGTCTGTGGCACATCTTGCCCGTTTATGATGACTTTAGCTGGATTTTCTTTTTTGTTTTTGATGTTAATGTTCGCTGATTTGCATTCGTTCAATTTTATTTTTCATTTCTTGGTCCATTCTACGATGTTGTCAATAGCTGTTTGTAACTTTATTTTTGCTTCTTCCATAGCTTTACCTGTGGTAAGGATGGCAGTGTCGTCCGCAAATGTCGCTATTTTGCCTTCACAGCAAGGTATACAGGAGAAATAGTGTTGGGTCCAAGACACTGGCCTGCAGTACACCAGTTGCATGTTTTTCGTCAGTTTAGAATAGGTTTCCTCGTACTTCACTCTGAATAGACCCCCTGATACATATGATTTTAAGATATCGAAAAATTTTTCTTGGAGGTCCCTATGCAATTCATGCAACAGTCTTTGGCGCCACACCTTATCAAACGCCTGGGCGACATCGAGAAAAATTACTGAGCACACCTGCTTTTTTTTCCAATGCATTTTCTATCGACTGGCAATGATGCATTATCTGTATCATACATAAAAAAGGCGACATCACGCAGTGCAGCAATTATAGAAGTATCACGTTGTTGAGTGCCATTTATAAGATATTCTCCTCTATCTTGCTAGGCCGGATAGCCCCATACGCTCAGAACCTCATTGGCCCATATCAAAGAGGCTTCACTCTAGGCAAATCAGCAACAAATCAGATTTTCTCTCTGCGGCAAGCGATGGAAAAAGTGTTGGAATATGGACATCAGTTGCACCATCTTTTCATCGACTTTAAAGGCGCCTATGACAGCATAGCCAGGGTAAAACTGTACACGGCCATGAGAGATTTCGGTATCCTGACGAAATTAATAAGACTGACTAGGCTGGCCCTGACAAATGCGCGAGGCTAAATAAAAGCAGCAGGATCACTCTCGAGACCATTCAACATCAACAATGGTCTACGACATGGGGATGCCCTATCATGCATCTTCTTCAACCTGGCCCTGGAGAGAGTGATTCGCGATGCCGATGTAAATGCGAGAGGCACCATCCTCTTCAAGTCCACCCAACTACTGGCCTACGTTGACGATATCGACATCATGGGAAGAACAACCCGAGATGTCCAGTCTACCTTCATCCAGATCGAGAAGGCGGCGGAAGATCTTGGGGTGCACATTAATGAAAGCAAGGCAAAATATATGTTGGCAACGTCAGCATCAAAAACCGACCAACCAATAACATTAAATGGCACTGGTAAAAATAGAATAATGAAGATAGGAGACTACAACTATTAGATCGTTGATAACTTCTCCTATGCAGGGTCGAAAATAACAACCGATAAAAGCTATGATGATGAAATCTGTGCACGGTTGTTGGCAGCCAACAGAGCCTAGTTCGGCTTACAAAAACTGTTCAAAGCTCTTACTGTACAAGACAATGATCTTGCCAGTCCTCATGCATTCCTCGGAGACTTGGGTTCTTAGTAAGAAAAATTGCGAACCCTTGGCCGCGTTCGAGAGAAAAATCCTCCGAAGAATTGTTGGCTCCCTACATAAGGATGGACGACTCCGTAGCCTACATAACGACGAAATCTATGAGCGATACCATGACCGACATGTTGTGGATAAAATTCGGCTCAATAAGGTTACGGAAAGTCTATAAGGGCAATAACTATGGTAGAAAAAGAAGACAAGGCAGACCCTGCCTGAGATGGAGCGATGGCGTAAATCAGGATGCCAGACAGCTTTAAGGGATCTCGAATTGGTGGACCTCGGCGCCAAACCGGGATGTCCGGAGTTCCTTATTGAGGCAGGCCTAGACCGGATACCGATTGTTGCGCCGCTGATGATGATGATGATTCCCTCCCTTCAATACTGCTTTGATTTTATCTGGCATTAACTCAATCAATTGTCTGTAGTAATTGAGTGAAATACCGACATTCCAGATTTATTTTATTGCTTTGTTCTTTTTAGGGTTTTTACGATTCACATATCACACAAAATAGCACAGCAGTGTCAACTGGAACAGTTCTAGACTATTTCCAGACTAATTTAAGCTCAGAAGCTGCATTCGATAATGCGGCATCACGCAGTCATCTCGGAAAATCAGACCGAGAGGAATTAGCCTGCCGATAGATGACTCTAAATAATTTCACTCCATCGTGCTGGCGATTTATTTTTTAATTTTTCCATAAATATTACTCTCGTATAATCCGTCTGAGTCCAAAATTGATATTATTTTGCAGATTTTAAGCGAACAGTACGCATTTTAGCCGGTTTTTTCGTGGCCGCCTTATTTGAAGACCTATTTCTTCTAAGCGTCTACGCACACTTTTCGACCTGGTATCTATTTGGCAACACTGCGAAAGTCCACAGTTTATTCGATTGGATGTAAGAAATCAGTTTTTTAGGCAAACTTCTTTTAAATCACGACCATCCCTCTCTCTAAAGTATGCGCAAAAACCTCAAAACAATCACATGACAACATCCTACTTCCTTCCCGATCGCAGTCTGTGACAGATCCTCGTCTCTTAACGTCAAAATCACAAATTCCTGCTCACTAGTTAACTTTCAGATTTTCACGGTTTAACACTCCAGCCACTACTGAAAATTCTTCAAAATTTTGTTCAATTTCAATCACGGGACTTCTAAGTACACCCAGCTTCACAGCAATGATCATAAGGGGGTCATCCCGTGTGAAGTCCGTTTTTCGCTTTTTTAGAAGAACTGGATAAAGATACAAACATGAAAGTTTTCACCATATATTTACTAATATCTAGAGCATGCGTAGTATTTATACACCCATCTCCAAAAAAGGTGCATTTCCGCTGCCACGCTAGTGGCGCTGTGATCATCTTAAAAAAAAAAGTAAACGGCATTTTAACGTGCGGACTTACCTACAGTCCGCAAACTAGGATTATTAAAAAATATTAAATACTAAATTTTTGGTGCCGTGTTAAAATGTTTTTTTTGTGAATTTTGGTGTTTTTCAAGGCTTCTTTAATGAATAAAAAAAAACTACCGAATGAATCCCAATTATCCTCCCTTCTGAATAAGTCGTGAAAATTTCAAAGAATTTCGCTGGATTTTCAACATGCAGTTTCGACAAAAACGCATTTAAAAAGTACAATGCGATTTGTACCTATAAAATCTTAACTGACCATTAATCTGCTATACCTGGTCCATTAACCTTAGGTTTCATCAAGAAACACATGTACAGCCTTGGCTTCAATTCTTGTCCTTTTAGTGAAGTCATTCGAACGTCATTCGGGCCGATAAATACCCGCTTTACTACGCGTTCGACATAAATCTGGCATGCGACTTATTACGTGTTTAACACTATAATTCCCGAAAGACTCCGAATATCAAAAATCACTTTGCCCATATATTCTACACTATGTCTAGATACAATTAATGCCAAAAAAATTCGATTCCTCGGATCCGACACACGGGATTTTCTACTTCTCTTTCTCTACCGATCGGATGCTGAAGTGTCAGGATACTTCCATGCATCCAAGGCTATTTGCTTCATATTCCATAATCTGTGCAAAAAAACACTTTCGAAGCCAAAAGCGTAACGGAATACTCATAATTTCCACCTGAGATAATCGACCACTAACCACATAATATTAAACTAAAAACCTATCATATCGGAATCAAACTCGTCCGTATTCATTTTCATTTTCAATATATTTTAATTTTGATTCAAAATATTTCTATAAAATGCTGTTATAAATCGATAACGGTTTCAATCGATTTTTCTTTCACATTAACTTCTGAACAAAATGCTTGGGAAAAGACAATTACGCGATTTCAACGAAATAAAAAATTAAAGAAAAGAAACCTCAAAATAAATTAGAAAAAAAAAATTACTTTTAATTTTTTAATTTATAAAAGATAGCATTCTATATTAATTAATTAATATTATATAAAATTTTCATTTAAATCTTCTTCAATCTTACGTTCCCTAAACGTAAAATTATAACGCCAAAATTAGAAGAAGGTAATCCATCTTTTGATTGTAGTCAAAAGGGTGCAGTTCAGATAATTTTCGCTAATTAATTTTGCTTGGTTTGTTTTCTTGTCTACAATACTATAAACGCCTAGTCGTGGCTTGTTTTCATCTAGGATTTTTCTCTTTTCGACAGCTCAATAATTTATGATAAGTCTACCTCCGAGACAGGTAAAACAACGTGAGTTTCGGCATATTTAAAAATAAAGGAAGGGCTACAATTTGCGATCTCATTTAAAAATCTTTATTTGTTGAATTTTCTATATAAATAACTAAGCTAATTATTTTCAAGTTTTTTTCTGATTTTTGTTTCCAAGGGCTTTCTCTCTTTTTCTTTTCAAATATATATATATATCCTAATTTTTCTGTTTTTATGTTACGCTCCATTTGCATTTTGTTTTCGGCTCTCTTCTATAATTTGTTAAATTTATGGTTAATATTTTAATAAACTAATTTAGATGTTTAAGTTCTTTTTATTTAATCTATTTGCTTCTGCAGTAATAATTTAAATTGATTTCTTTTCAAAAATTTTACAATTTGCTGTTATAAATATGTTTTTTGCGTTCTTTTCGATACTCAACGAACGATGTCCGTTAAATACAAATCTAATCAAATCATAGTTAAAAACGGAAGAATATTGGAAAGACAGGAGATGTCGTATTGCGAATGACAACAATGGATGACTGTGTGTAAAGGACGTTGATAATGGATTGGATGAACATAGAAAGTTACAATTCAAACAGGGAGCAGAGATTCGAGGAAGAAATCAACAAGATCCAATTTGAATTCCTCTTAACAATTACTAGAACTTAAAGGCAATAACTCATTAGCCGCGACTCTACATCAGCTTTTTCTCTTCGGACGCTCACGATATATACTTACTACATATCACCCATACAGGAGATCTTTTAACAACTAACGCACGCAAACATCTTATTGTTAGTGCTCCATCCGCGAGGCTAAAAACGAAGAAAAAAACAATTTAGATTGTAATCCAACTCAACGGAAAGCCGTAAATGAGAATTGAAATCAGATACTTACGTGATGGACTTCTATGTGTAGGTTCATTCGGTGTGAAATTTAAAAAGTCCCAAATAAGAATGGTGTCGTCATGAGAACTGCTAACAATTTGAAATTCATCGAATTGTAGACGGAATACACGACCGGTATGCTCCTGTTGCAAATGGGACTCATATAATTACGGAAACAAGAGAATGCCATTGTGGACGCATTGATCCAGAACGGATTTGATACTCACCACTAGTGTTTTAAGGCAAAGGGTATTCGATTGAGCTCTAGGATCCAAGGCAGCAACCAAATCCCATACTTTGATCTTGCCATCATATGCACCACTTACAATACGTTTTGAATCAAATCGAATGCAACGTACTAGCTCCTCATGTCCCTCAAGGACTCGTAGGCAGGCCCCGCATTCAATATCCCATAGTCTGAAAAGAAATGGCAAGATATTGATTAAATAATTTGCATTTGATAAGTAAATTGTAAGGCGTTTAAATTTAAGGGGTTACACGACGGTAGAAATTTAAAAAAATCGTTTTTTTTATTGGCTAAAAAATTCGTTTGAACTCTCCAGAATAACAGACAGACGATTTTATATCTGTCAAAAAACGTGTTCTTTTAAATTTCAAGCTCTTTCTCGATCCCTTCCGACTGTCCCGAAACGACTACCTGGGGTAAATACGACACCTGTTCGTCGAGTACAACATTATGTCTAACCATTCAATTTATAACTTCTCTAATTCACTAATAGATGTTGAACATTTTCAAGCATGTTGAACACAATAAACGTTAGTACAGCGCCCTTTGATATTAAAGTAAAAGGGCCATTTTGCATGGATGCTATTCGAAATCACGATTTTCTTTTTCTTCTTTATTTCTTTAGAGAAAATTGTTGACATTTAAGTAAAATCGAAATACTGTAAAGCTTGTGAGCACTGGAAAAATAAATTAGATACTGCTGGGTATGAAAAATGCCTCGAAACTCATGTTGACCACTGTCAGTCAAACCATAAAGGCTGGTCGGGTAAAATGGGGGTACATGCTGTCATAGAGATGTTTCAACATTCACAGACTTAAATACATAAATTTTATGGGTGATAGTGACACTAAACATTTCAAGGAGACATTGGATGGAGGAAAAGATAAATTAACTATGAAATCAATTGACCAGCGAACAATTTATTATGACTTGCCCATTCGACAGAATTCTCCTTGGGAAATATGAGAAATGAAATATGGGCGACATTACTTCATAAAATGTCAACTGACGAAAATCCACAGCACGGATGATGCTCAGAGTCTTGGTGCGAATGGGAGAATTTGTAATTTCTGTCCATAAGTAAACATTCAAAGCAATTTCTTCTGGAGAGATGTCAGATGTAAATGCACCGTGCGCTCCCTGTACAGAGATGAAGCTTCTGAGCAGCTAGCCGATACCCTGTCTCAATATAGGGCTGATGTAAAAGCGTTACAGGAGATGCGTTGGACAGGGGCCGGTTTCCTGGAGGAGAGCCGCTACACCATATATTATAGTGACCATCTAGTAAACCATGTGCTCAGAGTAGGTTTCGTAGTCAGCCAAAAAATGAAACCTGCTGTTATCGGCTTTCAAGACATAAGCGAACGGCTATGCACTCTGCGCTTGCGAGGCAAGTTTAGAAATATAAGCCCCGTTAACGTTCACCCCCCTACAGAGTCGGAGAAGGATACCTTCTACGAGGCAGTAGAACGAACCCTCGAAGTCCCAGATATGATATCAAAATCATACTTGGGGATTTTAATAGCCAAGTAGGGGAGGAGCCCGTATTCAGGCGATACGCTGGCTCCCATGGCTTACACCAAAATACAAATGATAACGGACTGCGGAATATTCATTTAGCAGTGTCACACGAAATGGTTGTTGGAAGTACCTGGTTTGAGCGGAAAACGGTCCACAAACATACGTGGGCCTCTCCAGACGGGACCACTTTCAACCAAATTGACCACGTGTTGATCGAACGCCGCCACCTCTCAGCCTTGATGAATGTCAGAACATATAGGGGGGCCAATATAGACTCGGATCACTATCTTGTTCGCATGGTGTTCCGCGCTCGAATAACAACACCACTCAGAAGCCCCTCTGACAATCAGGTGAGATTTAACACTGAAGCCATCCACAACACAGCCCTCCGCGACGCCTATAGGAGGGAAATGGATGCCGCAATAACCGCAGTCAACAGAGAACCTGGAGATGAAGCATCAACAAATGATCTTCACAACCACCTGAAGAACGTTATCATTGATATGGATACAAATATACTTGGGCCCAGCCGCAAAAGAAATCGGAACGGCTGGTTTGACGATGAATGTAAGCTAGCAACGGAACGGAAGAATGCTGCATACCGAGTAATCTTGCATTCTCAAAGAACGCGGGTACCCGCAGAGACTTATCACGAACTCCGTCGAGAGGAGAAGCGACTTCACAGACGTAAGAACGGGTACACCAGCAACACCATAGACACGATGATCAGGAGACACACACGTAGGTTAGAACGTATAATCTACACTGTATATCCAACAATCGGCCTCTACTGCCCAAAAACGATCAAGTGTCACCTTCTCAAATCTGTCCACGCACATAAAACGGACATTGAAAAGGTTTGACATACAGCTGGTAGGATCAAGTCGTATCTACCAGTTAAAATCCCAGCTGGCTATTGAAAAGGACCGAAAAACGGTAGGTGAGATGAGCGGCATATAAAAAATCGTTTGCTCAGATTGCCCGATGGTGTATATCGGACAAACGAAAAGACTGGTAACTACCAGATTTAGGGAACATACTAAGGAGGTAGAGTTGGCTGTCAAGTACTCCCGAAAACCTAGAAAATCCATGGTGGAATGCGGCCATAAAATAAGCACCGATGATTTGAAAGTTTTAAAACATGTAAAGAAAATTAACCAGCTAGACGCCTATGAAAGCTTGTTCATTAGCAAACAACCGGTAGACTCTAGGTTGAATTCAGATCTAGGTAACTGCTATTCCCCATTGTTTAAAAAACTTTTTAAAAAAACTAATTAAATAAAGCTCTTCTCATTCCAGGATAGATAAATTAGCCATTAGAATGTAATTAAATATTTATTCTTTTACAGGACCTACATATCAGTTTTTTTAAATTCTAATTTAGCCATAATTATAATGGTATAGTATCCAGTATAGATTTAGACTAGTATAAATACAAATAATAAGCTTACTGATGAGCAGACTTGTTAGCACTGATGAAGGGAATAAGTGGTTCCCGAAATATCGGTATTTGCAAGAAAAAATATACATATATATAATATAAATATATAATATAAAAATATAATATAATTACAGACCGTGCAATTCATCGGCCAAAACATCATAAGTCGCCAGGAGCCGATGGAATTACAGCCGAATTGGTTAAATATGGAGGCGACCAGTTGCACCAAGTGGTTCATCAACTTGTGCTTAAGGTATGGGACAGCGAATCAATGCCTGACAATTGGCAACGAGGCATTATCTGTCTCATACATAAAAAGGGAAATATCACACAGTGTAGCACTTATAGAGGTATTACGTTGCTGAGTACCATCTATAAGATATTTTCCGCCGGATAGCCCCATACGCCCAGAACATCATTGGCCTATACCAAACAGGCTTCGCTCCAACCAACCAATAACATCAAACCGCACTTATCAAACGGGAAGAATGAAGATAGGAGAATACAACTTTGAGACCGTTGATAATTTCTTCTATCTAGAGTCGAAAATCACAACCGATAACAGCTACGATGATGAAATGCGTGCATGGTTGTTGTCAGCCAACAGAGCCTATTTCAGCTTACAAAAACTGTTCCTCTCGAAACGTCTCATCATAGGGTCAAAGCTCTTACTGTACAAGACAATGATCTTGCCAGTCCTCATGTACTACTCGGAGACTTGGGTTCTTAGCAAGAAGAATTGCGAACTCTTGGTCGCGTTCGAGAGAAGAATCCTCCGAAGAATTTTTGGCCCCCTACATGGGGATGGACGATTCCAAAGCCTACATAACGACGACGGTTGTGGATAAAATCCGGCTCAATAGATTACGGTGGGCGGATCTTTCAATCCGTATGGATGAGGATGATCCCACCCGGAAAGTCTATAAGGGCAATATCTATGGTAAAAAAAGAAGACGAGGCAGACCCTGCCTAAGATGGAGCGATGGCATAGGTCAGGGCGCCAGACAGCTTTTAGGGATATCGAATTGGTGGACCGCGGTGCAAACCCGGGATGTCTAGAGTTCCTTATTAAGGCAGGCCTAGACCGGATACCGTTGATGATGATGATGAAGAAAGAATTCCACACTCATTAGGCTTAAATAGGTTGACTAAAATCAACGTACGAGGCCAGGTCGCTCTTGGCATATTCAATATCTCCAACGGGTGCAGTGATGCAATAGAAGGAAAGAGTTAATTGCTTCTGAAAATTAGTGTGGTCCACTATCAAGTGGATGGAGGATTCAGGACCATTCAATCTGCAAACCAAAAACATCTAATACAACTTATTTTCGTTGCATCAGTAATGTTGAAATAATGAAGTCCATCAATACTTCTCTTTTTGTCAGCTGGATTAAAAGCTTTGTCGGTTAATATATTGATTTTTACCGTACAGAAACATCATCTTTTTCGGTTGTAAGGCAGTTTTGGGAGTGAAAATTATAGGAAACAGAGTACGTCCAGATTGTGCAAAATTTTCTTCATAGAATTTTTGCGATTGGCCTTCATGACATTTTCTGATTTACTAAGTGTGTTCAAATCTCAAAAAATATATCGAGGCAAGGTAGCAATGCAAAAGGAAGGTCCCATGCTACCCCCTTTTGGCCAGCGCTAAGGCAAGGAATAACAAAGAAATCATAATCACGAGAGCCGGATTATGATTATAATCACGAAATCATGAAATTCACAATTATAATCACGTAATAATGATAATGATTTTGCCCAACTCTTACTCAATAATTATTATATATCAAATACAGAAAACAGACATTTCATACTTGAAGCGCCGAGATTCCGGTTATCGACTTGTTTGATAAAAGTGGCACCCGCTTTAGTACGAGAGTAAATTTTATCATTACCGAATTCTTTCGCTTATAAAAACAACGTTCCCATATCTTGCTATTTGACACTATTATTATCAAATATGATAAATGATCGCAATCTCTTTTGATTATGTTTGTGAATCTCCACTTAGAGATTTAATAGTAGATAAGATTAATAGGATGAACCACATTTCCAAACAGTAAGGCCATAATTTGTTCTATTCCGATGACAGGATAGGTTTACTGTACTATTCCTAGTATGACAATTTACGCTTTTTAAAGACAGAGAGCACGCAGGCTCTGAGTTTAGGAAGAATCGACAAAGGTGTCCTTCCTCTCTTAGTATTGGCTATGGATACGCAGAACTCAAGAACAAGAATTAAACAATTTAATTCAAATAGCAATGCCTATGCTAGAACCTTTCTTGAGGAATAATAACGTTACCGTCTAGAGCTGCTACTAAATGACACACTCAACGACAGAAAGAAGTATTTTTTTAAACGGGTTTTGTAAAGTATCTTGTTTGTAGAAAACATATCAAATCATTGTAAAAAACATCCGGTTACAACAACCAAAATGGCAGCATCATTCGAAAGTGTCTCTTGAAAAAACCACCACGCCCTTGCCATCAAGCTAGGGTTTGTAGCACATTATGAGCAACCATATTCGAGAAAAAAACTGTAATTTAAAAAAATGTGGAGAAAACTATTTTGGGGGTATAGTGTAATAGAAATTGACGGGACCACCAAAGAAATGCCAAAAAGTTCGAGTTAGAGAACAATTCGAATTAGAGAAATTTGACTGTACATACGTTTTGATCTTTTGGAGGAATTGCGTTGTGCAACATATTCTGGCAACTTACGTCATTATTCACAACGTGGTTGCAACTAATTAAACCAAATGCAGTCAGTGGGGCAATTTTAAGTAAAATTGCTAAATATCAGGCAGACAAATGCCTGTAGGTATACCAGACAAATATTTCTATTGTCTCAGACAACAGACAGACATATGTGGGGGTTTGAGTTAGACTTGGCACTAACGAAATACGCATATGTATGTTTCGAAAACGGGAATTACAGCTCACAATACATATATGTATGTGAACGCATATTTATCCGCATCTCACTTCGCCATTTCAAATTACTGCGAACACGCTCGTCGATACATAGGTATAGATATGCCTCCATTCTGAAAGCAAACAAGCTGTTTGTTATTTGCAATTTCTAGGTGCATACATATCTACGCGTGTTCGAAACAGACCCAAATCGTGGATTAAGATGCGCATAAACGTATGCAAAACTGTGTGTTGTGAAACAGATGCATATATGTGTGTGTGATTGTATATAGGTACGTATCTACTATGTGAGACGTGAAATACACTCCAGATGGGAAGATTTCTCTGATTCAGGCAGAGACATCTGTTCGTCTATTGCCCGAGGCCAGACGCAGATATTTGTCTGTCTGATATCTGAGACAAACACAAACATTTATCTCGCATAGACTGCCTAAGACACAAATCTCTTTAGTTGAAAAATTAACTAGTCAATAAGTATGATGAATCGTAATGCACAAACGGCATTGCTCATGATTTCATATGATTGCACAATTATGATTACGGTGATAACGATAGCGCAATTACATGATTACAATCGTAATCATGACCTGTGATTATGATTAAAATCACGTAATCATGTAATTATTCACACTTCGCGATTAGAGAAACAGTGGATTTCTGCAGCTTCAACCACTTTGTCATTGGTCGCATATTGTTCGAACGCAGCGCCTGCCGGTTTCAAGTAACCAGTAAACATGCAGCCAGACTGACCAGATTTAGGGGCCGATATACGTAACAAGAGCGGCTTCAAAAGGGATGATGATCGCTTGCCTTCGTTTATGTGTTGCGTCTACTACTTTTCAGAGTGTTTGAGAGCCAATTAAGTTCAAGGCCACCTGTCGTTCGACGATGAGAGAACTGGACATCCTGAATAGTCTACCCGAGAACATTAATTTGCATTGGGCCGCCATTAAAAATGTTTTAGTGAGGTGGACGGCCACGCCCTGAAGGAACGCCACAAACACTTAATTGATCGTTGCAAGTGGTAGCGAGCATGGTACATTCTTCTGATATTGTGAGAAATTCTGAGGAGTTCAGGGCAGTGTGCACCGTGACAAACGAAATTAATTCTGCGCTATACAGCAAAGTAGAAGCTGGCACAAAAGATAACGATCTGAGAATCGTATACCGCATCATTTACGATCATGAGCAGTTGAAGAAGTACAAAATGAACTTCAGCACGTATTCCATCGTTCGAAATTTCGCCTCTCATAGATGAGGTCGCTAGTCACCATGACACGCGAATATGAACTGCTACTTAGTCCTAAATCGTGAAAGGCAGCATTTCATTCATTCATTTGGAAGTAGCGCATGGAAAATTATAGTTCCATCGGCGAAAAACTTCGTCGGTGCATTGGCCTTATACCCGCCTCAAAAGGCAAAAGTGGCAATGGATAAGCCACACGTTAAGAAAGGGCGACAACCCCATTATTGGTTATGCCATGCCCATTTAAGGGTATATGGCGACCATATATGTCCCCAGTTGTTTCCGCTCCGCCTTCAAAATGAAAATCTAAATTTAGAAATCCCTTCCACTCATTTGAGGATGAAATAACAATTTCGTCCAAAATAAGAGAATATATATGCATGCATTCAGTGGTTTACCCTAAGCTATATGCTGCTCTCAAAAGGCACTCCCAAGTTTCGCCCATCCCAGAATTGCAACACCAAAACCGTCTGCAGGGGACTGATATTGTCTCTGATACTTTCACGATAGGTCAGCAGTCAATATATGTATACTTAAAAATATTTGACTGCGACTTAATTCATTCATTACATTCTTAGTAAACATAATCGACCTAGTCTTCCATTCAGCATGAATGTCCCAACTGGATATTTTTTATATGGATAATTCCAAATGCTGTGCTCACGAATTCGCCAATTATTAAATAAATCACAGCGTCCGCAAAGATTCCTCAACATCCAGGAGCCATAACAAAGTATTCATTATAAGAAGCCAAAACCTGGAAGGTACGAACTCTCTGTGGACAGCGGCTAAAACATATTACTTCAATTGATTTCCTCCCCGACAATATAAATCTACCTTGTTTCTAACATGTGACAAATCCAATCAATCAACTACGGATTGATTCTATATTGTCTTGCCACAGTTTACAAATAATTGTTGTTGAAAGCTCCTTTGATATCCATGAATATGTGAATATTTCCTTATCAATTTCAGCTATAACTTCATAGAGTCATGTTCTCTTATATTTGCCTTTCGGATTGTCATGTTGCTTGTAATAAACGCCAATTTTAAATATTCGTATCTCTGACCGATCTGTCAGTCCAAGTAATCCTTTTAAGAGAAAGGAAATTGGGCTGATTGACCGGAAAATGTTCGTTTTGGAATGAATACTAAATTCATATCACGATACTATGTTGATATAGAAGTATACGCTAAGCAAGCTCACATACATTCTTACATCCTAATATCCAAGTTTCGGACATCTATCCCCTCTATTTCTAGGTCAGGAAAGATATCTGAGCCCGATGAAATTTACTTTCAGTAATTCTTGGCTTGCAAAATTTTGTCATTGGATTGGGTTATCCCAAGCAAGCCAAGGGCTATCCCCAGCAAGCCAAGAACAAGCTTCTTGTGTCCGGACAGCTGAGTGGTTAGAGTACAAGGTTGTCGTATGGAACGTCGGATATCAGTCAACTCAGCTGTGAATGAGTGACTGAATCAAATCAGGGTAATAATCTCGGGCGAGCGCAATGCTGACCACATTGCCTCCTACAGTGTACTGTAGTGTATCGTTACGGTCTTGAATAAGTGCTCTAACACACTTCACTATTATTACAAGAACAAGCTTCCGGATTGTAGCCGAAACCAACAAGTAAATATGGCTCTGTAAGCCTGAAAGACCCTCAAATAGATGGTTTGCGACTTGCTTTCTACTTTACACTCTCATATAACCGGGTCCCTGATTACGCTTGCCCGGTAACCACTTCTTATACCTATAGAATAAATCCTATTTCAACATATGTATTTTGCCATCAAAAATTTCCAGCATTCCCTTTTGATAATAGAATAGCGGATTCAAATTAACATTAGTCAACATATGTTATACATGCTATGCTTCTGAACATGCAAATTACATGACCTGCCAAGTAATTGACAATACGAGTATAATTGCTACCAGCCCTCGATTAGGAAAAAAAGGAAATTTGAGGTTTCAAAGTTTACCCCTTTGAGTGTGTAAATGATTTAAATAGAAGCAAGAGTAATATATTATTTGAAATGCAATATACACATACCTTATTGAATTATCAGAACTACCGCTCACGACCAAGCGATCGCGATATTGTAAACAAGCTATGCCACGTTTATGTCCATTCAATGTCCTCACGAATTCACAACTTGATGTGCTCCACACTTTAATAGTTCGATCGCCACTCGCCGAAACAATATATTTCTCGTCGAAATCAACAACATTCACGGCGGCCCGATGTCCAACCAACACTCTACGTAATGTTATCTCCGTCGGCGAGGTCATATCCCAAACGGCTATCGACCGATCCTTCGAGCATGTCACCATCATTCCATTGTTGAAACGAAGATGCAACACTGCCTCACAATGATGAATTAATGTGTTCACCAATTCACCACTATTCACATCCCAAACGCGAACAGTTGCATCACTTGATCCGCTTATTATCACTTTGTCGTCATATTGCAAACATAGTACGGATCCAGTGTGGCCGGTTAATGTCTGTAGAGGAGACATAGATAACGCTGACTGAGTATATATTTCAATAGTTAGAGAATAAGCTGACATACCTTTACACATTGTAAGTCCATACGATTCCAAATCTTTATCGTGTTATCTCTAAGACCCGACACTATTTTTGTGTCGTCATATTGCAAACAGTAAACACCTTTTGAATTTTCCGATCTACAATTAATGCGACGCAGCATATGTCGTCCGTTTCGCCAATTATTTTCTATGCTTTCAATATCCTGCAAAATCAAATCGAATCAGCATAAAAGTCCAAACTAACCAGGAACTAATTTACATTCATTATTTTCGGGAACAACGAACGATAAAACGAATGTGGTCTGTGCGTTGTTCCTGGCCTAGGTTTAAATAAGTATTGTGTCCACCCGCGACGTTCAGCCAATCCACGCCAAAGCGTATCTGTTCGAACTTTTCGTTCGATTAGCTTCTTCCACAGCATTCCTTCCGAGATGACGCGTAGCCATTCTTTCGAAACTAGTTCTGCAGCTTTGAGCGATTCCGCGTCCAAATAGGAAAGTATATTTTCTGCTATATGATCGAGTCCTTTTTCTGTATAACAAAAACAATTCATTTAATTTTCAAGTTCAAATGGGAGGAAAAACTAGTAAATATTACTTGGCAACAATGTGATAAAATCCCGTTGTAGCATTGGTCGAAGATATTCATTTATGTGTCCATGTTGATAGTGGCACATTTTTGATATCAGCTGCTCCACGAACTCCACTTGATCGTCTTCATTCCATTTGGCAAAATATGTTAAGCACTGATCACGTTCAGTCTGGAATGCTGGCGAGGATTCTTTCTTCCGTACTGGATCATATAGCATTGTGGTTGTATACTGCGTGGAGAGAATGAGAATTCACTTCAGTTTCAGTTGAATTTCGGAAAGAATTAAAGTGTAAAATGCACCTGATTCAGAGAAAAATCAAGATTAGCTAACGCTTTCCACAAACTATTATAGAATCCAATTTGAGTTAGAAAATGAGTTAATTTGAACGTCTTTAGCGCAATCAGGACGTTCCACGATGTGGCAATCTATGTTTGGTTCACTCATAAAGAATGGACTCATTATTCGGCTTAAAACCACAACTTTAGCAAGCACGCAAGCAAAATAACGCATAGACGAACAAACATGTCTACTTCATGTTTTCATAACACTAAATGTGAGATAATAAGCGAAGATAATTGCTAACGATTATCAACTATTAGATTTACGTGAACGAAAGCGTTCAATGAACTGTGCACATTATCGAATCGTATCCAATCAAGAGCTGTGTTTTTGAAACCTAATATTTTTAAAAGTATAGCACGTACCATCATAAGAGAGGAGAAATCTGCAAGCTTCGAGGTTAAGAATCCAAGTTCCTGTACATTCAGCATTTTGGAGGAGATAAAATGAGTTCGCCTCAACACCACAATCTCAATCAATTCAATATTTATTGTCATGTTCTTATACATCTTGGCAAATTTTATCACCACAACTGCCGGTCTTATGACTTGTTCTAGTTTTCTGTGTCTTTCGACTCATGCATTTTATGGAGAAATCGAAATTCGAATAGAAAGCAAAATTTGGTAAATTTAGATCATCCACTGTTAACAATTTCTGTGGTTTTTCTTTAGTTTCTTTGTGATAAAGACGAGGAGAGGCACAAAGCCGAAAATAAATATCGAAACCCAGAATTCATTCGGTGCACGAAATTGAGTGATGACTATTCCACCACCTCGTTCATCACTGACTAGACGGAAAATGATAACACGTTTAGAATCTATAAAGTCACTTAAGCCAGAAGCAAAGGTAATGTGTTACTATTTTCGCATTAGGTATGTTGTTGCTACTTCATTCAAGAGTTGAAAACACCGAAATCATATAACTCAACCCGAGGACTATTCCAAACAATGCGAGAATGGAAAAAACGCCTGGGCCATCGCCTCATCGTGCGCGGTAAAGTAAATGAATCTAGCATTGTTATTGTTTTGTACGGTTATATTCTTCCACCTGCGCTTTCCGTATTGAGATATATAGATTTGGCAGATCTAACTCAGAATTTTCCAAACTAATTTCAGATCTTGCCAAATCCATTTCCGAATTTGAAATAGAAAATTCTGATTTTAGAATGGAAAATTTACAATTTGGAAAAGACTGAATTTGGAAAAGTCTGAAATTAGTTTCATTTCATAAGTACCCGAGGAGTCTTGAAAGCCGCGACCCTCCCCGCTGTTCACCTAAAAGACACATTAGAGCATATTAACATGCAGGAAAACCTTTTTAAAGTTGACGTATTACTAGGCCACTACAAGTCCTAGACCATCGCCCCCAATGTTCTAGGCCATCTCCCAGAGACATGTTTTTTGGCCAAATACAGTATTTGTATTGAAATGGAATAGCGTCAAAAACTAGACAAAAATCGAGAGAACATGCACCATGACCTAAACCAACTATCCTCTTGGGAAAACTCAAAAATATTACCGCTAAATTAGTATACAGCAAAGCATTGAATTTGTTAGCAGAGTGAGTTGTTCACACAATCAAAGAATAGAATGAAGCAACAGCGATTACAATTGAAAGACCTCGAATGCCATTTAAAAAAATAGGAATGACTACTGCAAAGTTATAGCAAAACAACCACAAAATCGCCTTCCACGAAATGTAATAATTCCTCGATGTTAATAAACTTTCCTATTAACGAGGTTTTAAATCCTCCTTGTGAGAGTATTTTCCAGTCTGACCACAATAATACGTAAAGCGTTTTATCATGCAACTGCCCGATCAAGAAGTAATATCATTGGAACAACTGAACTCCGCCCTCCTATTAGAAGAGATAACTGCAAGTAGGGGTATACTTCCAAATAACCTCAACGGTTTACATTCCAAAGTAGGGAGGACACCATTCAAGTTATGCTCCCGTGTTAACGGAGACTAAAAAGGCATATCAAGGTGGCTCTCCCCAGCGATCTCGTTTCCCGATTTTCGAGATATGCGACTCCATCGAAATGTGCGGGATAATTCAGCATCCTCAATTTTCTCAGAGTGAAATATACATCACCTTATGTTTGGTGTCAGTCAATTCGGACTAATCAGTCCATTAACCCCCCCAGAGTCACAGGATGTTTTTCGTATAGCAGAAAATTCAAAAATGAGTACTAACAATTTCCTTTACAGAGACACATGGCTGCCTCACCTCTGCTCTGACAGCAACGGGATGGAAAGTGGTTCTCAGGTGCTGTTTGCTCCCTTCCAAGGCGAAACGTCAATTTTTTATAGTTTTGTGTACACAGAAAACCTTATTAAAATCGGTTTACTGTCTTTCTGTCTGTCCGTCACACGCATTTTTCTCATAGACGGTTATAGCGATTGACACCAAATTTGGTAGAAAGGTGGGAACTGTGAACGTGAATTTAAGGGGGGAAGAGGAACAGTTGAGGGAACTATACTGGGCGGGCCTACCAGGGATGGAGCAGTCCAGGGTGCTTATTGGAGGATACGAACCCATGTGCACAAAGGATTGCTCAAACCTCACCAAAAAGAACCTCCGAATCATAGTGGGAATTCTCACTGGTCATTGTTGGCTAAACTATCAACTAGGAAAGCTAGGGATATCTACGGACACTGCCTGTAGGTTTTGTGAGGGGTACGACGAGACCTCTATACACGTCCTGGGACAGTGTCCGGCACTTGTGCAAAGTAGGTCAAGGCATCTGGGAGAACACTTAACACCAGATGCAAAGCTGAAAGATCTGGAAGTAGGAGACATACTAAAGTTCCTGACGGTTATAGACCTGCTTGAGATATTATGATCAATAGGTACGCTATAACCAGTAAAAGGGGCACAATAGTTCTTTAAGGACGCGGTGCGACTTTCCCTTAACAGAATAATTCATAATTCAAAGGGGGGTCACCATACATGCAAAAGAGGGGTGTAAATTTTTTTTCCATCAAATATAGCCATGTGGAATTTCAAATGAAAGGTCTCGGTTAGTACTTTTCGAAGCCGTTCTTGGTTTTGACATTTGTTGAAAGGGATCATTTCTTTAACGGACCCATTCTCAGAAATTAGTAAACCGATTAAAATCTAAAAAAAAATCAAGAGGCTGCCACTGCATGGCGTCTAGGCTCCAAAATACCCTCCATACGGGTACCTGTTCAAATAAAACTAATAATAGTACATTACTGTTATCTTTAATATTTAGCAGGAAACCCCCATTAAGTTCATCCTAGAATCATGAAATTTTGCACCAATGTAGGCTACAGCATAGAGAGTTATAATAGGTCGAAGCTGTCGCTTCTGTGCAAATTCAATACTTTGAATGTCAATATCACTTGAAAGTGGATATTCTCACATAAGATATGCATATATTACATGCTACGTACTAATGAGGGAGATGCACACTAAAACGTCTTTATATAAGAAATACACAAAACCTTTCATACCTGAAGCGTCCATCTTCCGGTTTTGGAGCTTTCAATACTAAACCGTACGAGAATAGCTTAGTAGTTTATCACATAAAGATCCAAGAAAGGAGATGGTTTGGTTGTGACCTTATGGATTAAAGAATTTAAAATGACCTTCATTGTGAACATTGGGTCATGATTATCATACCAATAAATAAACGAATGTGCGTGACACTCAAGATAGCATTAAGATCACTTTATGGGATTTCAATGCAAAAATTGAACAAAAGAGTAACTCACACACTATAACACTAAAATTGACAACGATTAGCGATAAGATTTCTATCAAATTCATTTCGACTTTCTAAAGATATCCCTCCTTGTTTGCGTCTGTATGTGAAGGTCAAAAATAGTCAATTCCAAAAGGAGTTCCAGGGATGCCTTTGAGCATGTTCACAAAATTCCTAGTTCGGTTCTTTGGTTCTAACCGCCAAAATTACCGCCCCTAGGTAATCATTGTACTTACTATTGCAGTGTCTATTCAACACCGGATGTTCGGGGCGCACGCTCACATTTTTGGCAAAGCTCCATGAATATCCAAAACCGCAAACAGAACTATTTAGTTGGGTCCTATTATATCGCGTATTAGAGATTAGTCAGTTTCGGTTGATCGTCCTACTCGGTAAACATTTTCGAATGAATAAAAGAGGCTAGAATGTTAGTTCTAATACACGTTAGTTGTCCAGCATCTTCTGTTTTCGAAACCAATGATGTTAGCAAATTAGATCAATCTTGTATTGATTTTTTATTTTCGAATACTGCCCAAACGACAAGTAATTCACGATTTCCACACAAACTCAGGCCTAAAACAGCAAGAGTTTCCTTGGTTCTGGACTAAACTGCAAGCCGTCTATATTGGTTGAATTTGGGTTCAAGCACATAACAGAGGGGTCCGTGGACCAGAAACCGAAAAGATGGTTTCTTTGGTCCAATCCAGTCGCCATCAAGTGGATGGCGGACTCAGGAGTCCCTCATATCCAAAATTTTTTTAGATCAGCTTCGGACGGCTTACTACTAGAAATTACTAGGCGGTTTTCAACTTCATTATAATTCATACTGACATGTTATGAATTATATATAAAGAGGCAAATAACACCCAGTAACCACTTCGGTCATGCTGCTCCCAGGGCAAAGGCAGGGTCTGATGAGTTGCCTCTGCCCTGGATGAAATCGCAAGTCGTCTATATAGAAAGAAAACCTCATCCTCACGATTTTCAATTAACACTTGAGTATATCGCTAAAAGGATCACGGTCCACTATCTGCATACTGTATATTCATCGTCCAATCAAATGATGAGGTACCGATATTAGAACGGACGAGCGATGGGTAAAATAAGCATTTCTCAACCTGAAGTCCGCAGTAAAAATGATTGATGAGAGTTTATGAAAAAACAAAATTTATGGCTCAAATACGACGTCGAATACTTCACCGCATGCACCTCATACAAGTATTAGCACGAAATGGACCAGAGTGAAGAATCCAGTGCAACCATGACCTGCACAATACCTTCCCAGCTGCACCGATTTTAAGGAAATTGCCTAAACAGTGGTGACTTCGTCACCAAGTGCGATCGTTGGATCGAGACTGTTGGAGCAATTGAAGGACCAAATCGTAATTGAAAAGTGAATGAAAATCGATCGAGAAAATATTTTTAGGTGGGTGATCTTTCTGTTTTTTAAGACAAAAAAAACTTATTTTATACCCAAAAATTGTAATTTTAACGCCACATTATCTAAATTGTAAAGTTAAAAATAATTACCAACATTGAAAAGACCATTAAAGTTCTATGCAGCAATGCCCAAGACCAAAAGTGGATGTTACACGGGTGGCGCAAGTGACGTTTTCACGAAACTCAAAGGGCTGCGAACTCGAAAGGACACAATGAGAGCAAACGATTCTTTCGGATTTGAATCAGGAGGGCATCCTAAAAAGACTACCATCTCAAAATAGACATACGCCGACATTCTAGAGCTAATAGACTTTGGAGAAAACATTAGTTGAAGCAAACCTTTGCAAATTAGAAATTTTGCCAAGAAATTTAAAAGATCGTCCGACAAAATACATGGCTGAACCTCTCCTTTGCAAGGTGAAAAAGGCCTTAGGAAAATAGACTGAAATATAGACAAAAATGCAGTGGATCGCCATATAATACATAGACATTGACGGGGGTAGAACAAAAGAAGATATATCCACAAAGTGCAGGCAGGAACGGTAGGAAAGGTGAAAACAGACGGGGTCATTTTAAAAGTTTTAAAGATTAGGTGCTCCTCAAAAGCTGCTTCAGATGCTTTGAATTTATTCCACTTAAAGGCAACTATGAGGTGACTGCGACGATTCCAAAAGGTGCCAGAAAACGCCGCACATTCAGGATCATCCTGAATGTTAATTTGCAACGAGAAAAGGATATCGACTGTCCACAAGTAGCAGTAAAGATCCAGTATTTCGAAGAACCTTGAACGTGATGAAAAAATGAAATTTATACAAATCAACTTCAAGGACTGGACAAGGATACAAATCAACTTCAAGGACTGCAAAGATGCGCAGGACCAATTCTCACAGACCATCGTAAGAAGTTCGTGGAAGTAGCTATAATTTGGAAGGCCATCGAAGTAGCTATAATTTGGAAGGCCATCGAAGTAGCTATAATTTCTAAGGCCATCGAAGTGGCCATAATTTCCGAACATCATCGTAACAGCGATGAGGTCTGGCCAAATATACAATTGGCAAACCGGGAAGCACACAATATGGAAAAAATCATAGTTTGCGATTTAACCGCTGACATTGCGAATTGGCGAGGTTGAACTATAAACACAAAGGAACGTGTTATTCTCTTTTCACAGAGATAGATTTAATGCTTGTAAACTTATGAAATATACCGAATTTCTGAGGGATGGGTTCCTGCTCAATACATATGTAAGCACCCCATTAGCAAGGTGAATGATCAGGTGTATAAGCACACACAGATTTCAAATCACATAGGGGTTGCTCCATAAAAGAACCAGACACTAGTTTTATATCAAAATCCAATCCACCATCAGAGGGACGGTTAGAGTTTTGCCTATAGAAGGGAATTTGATTGAAGATGCGCCTAGCAGCAAGTACCGTCGCAGCGAAGAAGTCATTTAATTCGTCCAGCTGTCCATTATGTGACTGAGCTTATCTACGGTCATTCCATCGGAAGGATACTTTGGTTCGATACAGATAGAATCCTAAGGAATATAGCGTCGCGGAAAGTCTGTTCTGTGAACCTGGTATAAATACGATTTCCTTCTTTCTGTGATCGAAATGTCGCCTTTGAGAATGATTTAGATATAGCTGTACAGGTTAAAGTGTACGCTAATGAAATCATCAGCGCCATCAAACTTAACCTAGCGGAAAAAAGGAGGTGGGAGGACCAGGACCATTAAGGTTACCAATATGGTTACTCGATTAAGGATGGGCTAAGGAGGGATATTGCAGAGGAGACGCATGCTGCACCCAGTCAGGAGAGGGAAGAAGTGACCGCCTGCCAATGCGGTCCAGACAATGACCAGATACGTACTAGAAGTTTCAGACGGAACCTTTTTTGGATATCAATGGTGACAGAAGAAGGGAGTAACAAAGAAGCATTTTACATAAAATGATATAAAACGAGTCAAATGCTTGATTGCATGTTAAGGGAGTGAAGAGGAGATCCCAAGTGATAGCCACCAGGGCGTCGACGAGCTATGTGCGCATCGAATGCAAGGAGAATGTTGAATATCCAAAGCCACGTAAGGAGTATGTGAAAATTGAAAAATGGAATGCAAAGACAGAACTGAGCGATTTAAATATCTCGGGTCAATGCTGTCAACCAATGGAACCTGGATGACGTGGCGGTCTACAACCGGCGTTTTTTTTATTGACGTATCAATGGACGTCTCAAATCTAAAATTGATCTCAATGTCGTCCGTCCTGTTGTCCTCTATGATTTTGAGTGTCGACCGACTATAAAAGGCAACGAACGGTGTCTTGCGGTGATGGAGACCAAGATGTTGAGTTGGACTAGTGGTGTGGCACGCCTTAATTACATCCGAAATGAGGATATCAGCGATTGATATGGAGTTACACCGATCGTGGAAAAGTTGCGAGAGTAATTGGCGTTAAATCCGGTGATTCGAAGTCCTCACGACTACATCCAGAACAAGCCTTCGATAAAATAAAATGGCGCAACCAATCACGACGACGCGATCCCACCTGTGAACAGGACAAAGGCTAAAGAAAAAGAAGAAGAATGCAAAGACAGGTTATGCGATTTCTGGTGGTTGAATTGAAGGAGGGGCACTGGTATGAAAGTAGGAGTTATCAGGGAAATGAGCATGGAGAGATGAAAATCACCACAAACACAAAAGCGAAGTGGGGGAAAACTACGATAATCTGTCGAAGGAGTCCTCATATAGGTAAGATGAACTTAGACAAGGGAAATAACAAACAAACCTGCTGCGGAATAATTTGTAGTTAATACAGCTATAAAGAAAAATGGAGGAGGAATAGACAAATTCAAAATTTGAAAATGTTATTATCAAAATATTTTTTAGAAATGCAGATGATGTGGTACTGGTAAGCCAGGGCAGATAGATTGAAACGTATAATTGAAGTAAAGGTAAATTAAAAACATTCTAAGCAGATAAACAATTTATTTATATTGGTTGGCAAAGAAGAGGGGTAGCGCGGAAATTTCTGCCTTATTCATACACAAGAGAGACGTCGAAGATTAGCAGATTAATATCTGGAATGTGCCTGCGAAAAAGTAGCAAATACTAGCAAATTGTTGGCGTGAAAAAAATCAAACATGGGACACCAAAAATGTAACCGCAGATGACTCGTAGCTCAAGTGATTCGCTTCGTTCTTTGCCTTCGCTTCGGCTCTAACGTTGGTCTACGTAGAATGGTAAACATAACCTACCGCTTAGCAACGCCTTCAGGACAACCTGTTATGCCGGATCCTTGTTTTTGCCAAACCACAACAATCCATCGAAAATTCCAACGTGTGGATAGTGTTTGGCATATATTTTTTGTAGAATAGTAAGCGCTTGCCGCGATCCGATCGAGTGTCCGTTTTTGTAGAAATCAAAGGGAATTTGCTTGGTTACTCAGAAAACATTAACGCACGCGTAAACGTGTGGATGACAATGTTTGATATGCTAAACGTTTGTGGGGATGTCAAACGTGGGGATCCGGCATTATTGGAGGAGTGTGAGGCGTGCAAAAAGCGACGAGGCATTTAAGGATTATGAAATTTGTTTCACGCAGCTTTAGTCTGGTGATTTTCCAACTGAATATAATTCGCACCAAAATGCCTGAAGATTGCCTTTAATCACACTGCTCCCAGGGCTGAATTGAAGCAGTGTCTGATCTTCAATCTGACATTCAAGGATCATTTAAAAAGTTGGAAACAACGGTGGATCGATTCATAGAACGGACGCTGAACACACTCGGATTCCTGTATCAAGGAATAGTTTAAGCAACAATGCAGCAAAATGAATAATCACTTGCTCACTGTCAAAATTACGCGTAGAGGCGACAAGTCTAGACGATGTTCTGAAAGCCAGCATATGCTAACATAGCTTTATCGGGGGATAATGAAGCCAAACGAAAACTAACGCGTAGTGAATTCCGCAAAAAGGACCAATTCAAGCGGAACTTTGGAGCCCGCAAAGAAACCGCGAGTAGTGAAAAATATGTTTGCTCAAAGCGCAGCCATTCTCGTGAAATAATGTGTCCTGGCCCGCCGAGTAAACGGAAGGAGATAGTGGTGGTGGTTTATGTGAGCGTAATTTTGACAACTAACTACAACTCAGCACAGCAGAGCCTTTCAAATATAATTTCCACCTCCAGCCACGAAAGAAATTGTAGTGATTTAAATACAGTTTTGTTTTACACAAAACTTTAAAGAGGGAAATCTGTGTTTCAAACAATAACAATTCGATAGCTAATAAAAGAATGGCGAAAACAAATGACTGCCTTTCGAGGAACCGCATGCAGGGAAAGAAGACATTGCAAATGTATTCGAGGGAACAGGAATAATGACCGTGATCCTGCATATAAAAGTACACGGTCGTTAGTGAGGATTAATTGGTATGTGACCCGTGAGGATCTCAAGCTGCTCAATCAGGGAATCTCATTAAAGCATTAAATACGGAAACTAACGTGGATGTTCAAGACACACTTAGAAATTTCAATATTCAAGGCGATTAGATATGGACACAATGGAAACCACCTATAAAAACCTCATTTAGCGAGCGCGTTTCTCCATTCCAATGAAACATTTCACGCGATATTCCCTCAACTAATTGCTGCAAGTGTTAAGACACTACCTGAACTCTGACAATGAGCACTAACACCACAAAGAGAGCACTGACCTCGGTCGAATCACATGCCAGTCGCAACGAAAACATTGTGGAAATCAATTCATTGTCATTACCTTATCGTTCGACGCCATCCGAAGGGCACACGCCTCGCATCCAACTCACCCTGTGCCGCCCTGTGTTCTTCCCCTGAACTCGCCGAGGTTCAAGAAGTTTGGTCGTTTCTGGGCAACCACACTGCACTGCATGCGGGAAAGTGCTTAAAGTTTACCCACCAACGGAGGCAGAAGCAGACGGAATCCACTCAACTGAACTATCAGCGGCGCACTACTTTACACAAAGAGGTCTCGTTCCGTGGCAAAGTGATTTGGCACTTGTAACCGAGACCGCGGAACGCAAGACGAGCATTACAAAAGAAATTACTGTTTTCGATGGTCCAGTAATCGGGAAAAAGTGCAGAAAAAATGAGTTACCTTGCAAAATTTGCGACGATCGATGATGCTCGCGTATTGCAGGCATTCCGCCACCGAGTGTGTTATGAGCGCTTTTGAAATCGAATGTAGTTTTGAAATTTGTTCGGATAATAATTGTTATTGTGGCAGGAATTATGATTAAGCCATCGCCTTCGCTCGAGCGCAGGCAACCAGTCAGCCGATGGAGCGCCAGAGGTGGGGCGCTGCGACTGGCAGGCTAACTGGGGCTCAATGACTGCCCGCGGAGTCAAACACGATTGAGCTTGCATTCACATCGCCGTCTCAGCTCAAAGCGGGGCTAAGTACAATAAAATGATTGCGGGCCCCCACACGAACCTCGGTGCAGTCTCAAGACTCGAACACAGGTCTCAGAGCCCCCACAACTTTCCTACAATCACGTAAGCCACTCAACTCGGGAAAACTATTGGGAATCACGCGAACGGATCATCTCCGCTCCATTGTGTTTTGTCTTGGTCGCGCCAGCTCCGCTCTAAAGCGGCAACAAAGTCAAGTCGAGGTTGCTGCAAATGAGTTTCGCAAGTGCAACGCTGCTTACAGGTTTGCCCCGCTCGACCGAGCGCCCGCAGTTGGGGTCGAGCCATGTGATGTCCCAGGTCGAGAGTGAATCAGGCAGTACCGCTATGCCAGCGTGATGTGCACTTTTCTCTGTTTATTCAATTCCTCATAATGTGCCAACCCAACATTCGCTCGTGGAGCTCCAGGCACCCAACAGCACTCCGCAAAGATAATTACCAAGCACGGCTTAACCTACTTTCCGCCTCGGCCGCGCGGCCCAATAGATGGGTGGATCGCGCGGATGTCGCCCAGACAAATGATTGATTTCGAGTTGACTTTCTATCGACTCCGAGCAGGCGTGCGACAGACGAAATTCGGTCAACTCCCGCGCGCCCAGGAGCGAGCAGGTGACGCATCTTGCAGAAATTACTCGACTCGAGACGGTAGAAAACAAACTGAGTGCTCCCCGCCGACCTATGCCGTAGCACTCAGGGCGGACTGACGGCAAGCCAGCAAACAGTTCAGGTTCCTGGAAAATTCGTGATGGGGCCGAACGAAGTTTTTGCCGTCCGGGGACGGCCACTCACCTGTTGTATATTCGAATTTGTGTCATCCATGATCTTGTCAGTCTCCATTTTCATCATTTCGTCGCTGCTGCCGTCCGTCAAATTGCTTCACTCTCGCTCCGTCCGTGCGCTCGGCCCCGTTCACTCGCTGGCAGCCGACGGCGACATCAAACACGACTCAGGTAATTTTTCTTCCGCTTTCTTCGTCCAAAACGCCTCCTCCAACTTCCTGCACCCAACGCTTAAACTCTAAACTAAACACGAAGATCCTGCCGGCGCACGCCACGCACTTTACTCGTCTCTGCCACAGATACACGGCGAATCCATTTTACACAAATTTTCCCAAAAACTCACTGTCACTGCTTCGTGGACGCGACGACGTTCTCGTGTCGAGTCGCCGCGGACTGCCTCGCGTTTGCGTTTCTCACGACGTCCCGACGTCGCTTGACAATTTCCACTTGTTCTATTTTTCACGATTCGCGCTACTTTCGCACGGCCCCGTGTGTGTCACTTCCGCTAATTTATCAGCGGTCCGATTACCGTGATAATGGTGTTATGTCGTGTCCGAAATCAACATGAAAAACGCAAGGAACGCTGGAGCCAACACAAGTCCGAAGTGTTCGACAGTTCACCATTGAAAATAATCGCAGAGGAGATGGCAGCCTGACACAGCCAATTGCTTGAGTGTGCGAGCGAGACGATCGAGGGCAGATAGCGTGTATGCGAGTGAGATGAATTAACTTGTGAGAGATGATAGGATACGGAAGAATATGAAGAATGACAAGCTTTTTGAGCGGGGAGAGCGAGAGGTTTTTGTGTAGCTGTCATTTTTTCTTATTGCGGGGTAGTTTGGTTGCAGTAGATTGGTAGCCATGGAAATTGTGTTTGCTAGACGATGCAGTGACTGTACATCAAGTTTAAATATTTGTAAAAGCATTATTTACTTAATATGAATATTTTTGTCAACATCGCGAAGATTCATCACCGTGACACCAAGTTTTTTTTATTTAATTATGTTTAGTTTGATGAAATTAAACAATACCAAAGTAGGGAGTTAACATTCCAGTAAAAACTAGAAAGAAAAAAAACAATAAGTTTGACCTAAATATTGTTTAGAATCATTTATATGATGCGTTTCCTATTTTAGGACCACTTTGAATGGTTCTACAAAACTCATCTAAAATTTTATAGATAAATACTGAAAAAACGACAGTTTCATAACTATAAGATCAGTTTCAGAAACAACGAATGTTGAAAAATCCAAATTAAATACTAACAGATATCTGCTGATAATTTGTGAACTATACGAGTATTGCCGTATTAATGTGACTGGCGTTATAATACTGCGTGGCGCTGCTCAGATTCATGCCTGCCGAACAAGCGGGACATCACATAACATCAACTTGATTCGATTGAAGTGTAGACAAGAGCAAATAATTTAAATCAGTTTAAATTACAACAAAATCTTAAACTACCCATGCCAAGGTAGCCCTGTAGTTATGGAACGCATCATAGTATTTAGAATTTCTTTCCAAAAAACCATTGATATTTCCTATAAAACATTAGAATTTGCATTCAGAAAATAGGAAGCGATCGAAAGAAGATTGCAAGGATATTAAGATATATTTATCATCATCATGAATGGGGTAACAACCAGTATCCAGTGTAGGCCTGACTAAGGAATTCCAGATACACCGGCTTTGCGACGAGGCCCACCACTTCGATATCTCTAAAAGTTATCTGCCGTGTCTTCTTTTTCTACCATAGACATTGCCCTGATAAACTTTCCAGACTGGATCATCCTCACCCATACGGATTAAATGACCCAACTACCGCAACCTATTGACCCAAATTTTACTGACAACCACACGGTCGTGGTATGGCTTATAAATTTCGTTGTGGTAGAAGCTCCGGAATCATCCATCCATCCGCCATGTAGGCGGCCAAAAATTCTTCAGAATATTTTTTTCTCGAACGTAACTTTTCTTACTAAAAACCAAGGTCTTCCAGGAATACATCAGAACTGGCAAGATCATTGTCTTGTCTATTAAGAGCGTTGACTTTATAATGAGACGTTTCGAGCGAAACAGTTTTTTTAAGCTGAAATAGGCTTTGTTGGCTGTCAATAACCTGGCACCGATTTCATCATCGTAGATACAAGAAATTATCAATATTATCAGAATTGTAGTCTCCTCTCTTTATTGTTCTCATTTCATAATATCGGTTGTTTGGTTTGACGTAAAGTTCAAGATTTTGCTTGCTTGATCTGGATGAAGGTAGATTGTATATATCGGATTTGTTTTTTTCCATAAAATCTATATCGTCAACATAGGCCAATAGTTGAATGGACTTGAAGTGGATGGTGCCTCTCGCACTTACATTAGCATCGCGGATCACCTTTTCCATTGCCAGGATAAAAAGGATATATGATAGGCTTGTGGCGCGGCAGGATTCGCGGCATTCGAAATTTATTTCGAATGTTGCGAGTGCGAACGAATAGATGGCGCGGATCTATCCACTTTGCGGAGCATGACACGGGAGTGGAGAACCGGCGAGAAAAGTCTGCCTCTAACGTTTGAGAAGCAACAATACAAGTCAGTTTTTCTTGTGAATATTTAAACTATACAGCAAATGGATAAAAGCGCCTTATAAATTAAGTTCCAATTAAGTATTTATCCAATAATAAATACATATATTATAATAAACATTTATAAGGCGCTTTTATTCATTTGCTGTATAGTTTAAATATTCACAAGAAAAACGGAACTTAATTTATAAGGCGCTTTTATCCATTTGCTGTATAGTTTAAATATTCACAAGAAAAACTGACTTGTATTGTTGCTTCTCAAACGTTAGAGGCAGACTTTTCTCGCCGGTTCTCCACTCCCGTGTCATGCTCCGCAAAGTGGATAGATCCGCGCCATCTATTCGTTCGCACTCGCAACATTCGAAATAAATTTCGAATGCCGCGAATCCTGCCGCGCCACATCACTCCGCCCCCAGATGAAACCTAGGGGTTTCGGCGACTGATCCCCGAACTTCGTTCGCCGTTAATCCACAAAGCGGACACGACGTTGCTTCGGGGCGCACACGGGTTTCAGCCTGGACAAAGAGACCGCCTTTTTGTGACCACCGATCTCGACCTGGAAGAAATGTTCTCCCCGCTCGAGAACGCGGTACGGGCCCTCATATGGAGGCAGCAGCGGCTTCCGGACGGCATCCGTCCTGATCAGCACGTGCGTGCATGTGTCCAGTTCCTTGGGCGAACAAGCAGGTATGGACGAGTGTCGAGAGGGTGGTGGCGCTTTGATGCGTCGGAGATTGTCCCTCAGCAGACGCACCAACCCCGACTCCGTGAGACCCGATCTCTTGTCGAAGACCGGATCGCTTGGGAGTCTTGGGTTCTCCCCGTAAACCAGCTCCGCGGGGCTGGCAGCAAATTCCTCACGGCGGGTTGTACGAAGGCCGAGTAGGACGAGAGGCAAGACTTGCGTCCAGGACGGGTCGTCGCGTGCCATAATGGCGGCTTTCAGCGTCCGGTGCCAACGTTCTAGCATCCCATTGGATTGCGGGTGGTATGCAGTAGTCCGCTGGCGTTTAAAACCAAGGAGTTTGCCTAATTCCGAGAAAAGGGTGGATTCAAATTGCATTCCCTGGTCAGTGATGACCACTGCAGGGACGCCAAAGCGTGGTATCCACTCTCGGCAGAGGGCTTCGGCACAAGATTGCGCCGTGATGTCCTTCAGAGGTATTGCCTCAGGCCACCGCGTGAACCTGTCGATGATTGTGAGGCAATACTTGTAACCGTGCGAGTCTCGCAAAGGCCCTATTATGTCGAGGTGTATGGTGTGGAAACGCTTGGTAGTGCGGGGGAATGAGCCCACTTCTTTCCTTACATGCCTGGAGACTTTACACTTTTGGCATGCGATGCACTCTCTGGCCCAGGAATTGATATCCTTGTTCATGGAGGGCCAGAAGTATTTTCCGGTGACTAACCGGTTTGTTGTCCTGATGCCGGGGTGCGCCAAGTCGTGAACTGCGTGGAACACTTCCTTGCGAAATGTGGCCGGAATGTATGGCCTAGGTCCCTTTTCCGAGTCTTCGCAGCAGAGCGAGAGGTTTGAGCCGAAGATGGGCAACTCCCGAAATTTGTATTTGGAGTTGGACTTGAGGCTCTGAAGTGCTGCGTCATCCACTTGCGCCTTGGCAATAGCCGAGAAATCGAGTGAGGCGGGGATGTTAACTTCGGAGACACGAGACAAAGCGTCAGCAACAATGTTGTCCTTCCCGGACACGTGCTGGATGTCTGACGTGAACTGGCTTATGAAGCTCAGGTGTCGAAGCTGACGAGGGGACGCTTTGTCGGGCTTCTGTTTCAAAGCGAACGTGAGAGGCTTATGGTCCGTGAACACTGTGAACGGCCTGCCTTCTAGGGAGAAACGGAAGTATTTGATGGACAGGTATGCGGCGAGCAGTTCGCGATCGTAGGTGCTGTAGTTCCTTTGAGCGGGATTCAACTGCTTCGAGAAGAAGCTCAACGGCTGCCAAACTTGGTCCACCTTTTGGTGAAGGGCAGCACCTACTGCGATGTCAGAGGCATCAACAAAAACGGCTAGGTGTGCATCTTGATGAGGAAATGCCAAGAGTGTAGCGTCAGCCAGTTGTTGACGGGATTTGTCAAACGCGCAGATAGCCTCTTCAGACCACACGATCTCTCGTGTGTCCTTAGTTTTGGGGCCAGACAAGTACGCGTTCAAAATGGACTGGAGATGGGCGGCCTTGGGCAGGAAACGATGGTAGAAGTTCAGCATGCCCAAGAACCTCCTCAACTCCCTCACTGTCTTTGGACGCGGGAAGCTTGTTATCGCTTGCACCTTGTCTGGGTCGGGCTGTATTCCTTCAGGGGAAATGAAATGGCCGAGGAATCTCACCTGTTGTTGAAGGAATTTGCATTTCTCAACGTTTAGGACTAAACCGGCCTCAAGGAGACGTTGAAAAATGCACTCGAGATGGGCTAAGTGCTCAGACTCAGTGGAAGAAGCGACCAAAACATCATCCAAATATACGAAACAGAACTCGAGGTTTCGCAGGACTGAGTGAATGAACCTTTGAAAGGTTTGCGCCGCATTGCACAATCCGAAAATCATTCGGGTGAACTCGAAGAGTCCAAAGGGTGTGCATATTGCCGTCTTTGGAATGTCTTCAGGAGCTACTGGAATTTGGTGATAAGCCTTGGTTAAGTCCAAGGTTGAAAAGATGCGGCAATTCGCGAGGTGATGCGCAAAGTCGTGGATGAGTGGAATTGGATATCGGTCAGGAACAGTCTGTGCATTTAGCCTTCTGTAATCCCCACATGGGCGCCATTCGCCTTTTGGCTTAGGGACCATATGCAGTGGGGAAGACCAACAGCTGTTTGAGGGCCTGCAGATACCCTGTTGAACGAGTTGTTCAAACTCTTTCCGTGCAATTGCCAGTTTCTGAGATGGTAGAGGACGCACCTTCGAGAAGATCGGGGAACCAGTAGTGATAATGTGGTGCTGCACATTGTGCTTCACTGGTTTGGAGAGACTACACTTGGTAGTAATCTGGCTGAACTTTTGGAGAAGTGCCCGAACACGAGAGTCGGTAATGTCTTCTAAAAGAACGGAAAGATTATTGCCTGGGTGAGATACCATATGTCCCGACGAATTAAGGTTGGTCGTGGAATCTATAAGAGACTTGTTTTGCAAGTCCACCAGCAATCCATAGTGACACAGGAAGTCTGCGCCTAGTATGGGGAAGCTGACATCCGCCAAGATGAAACGCCACGAAAACGTCCTACGCAAGCCAAGACTCACGTCCACTTGCCTATACCCGTACGTGTTTATGCGGGAGGAATTTGCTGCCGCAAGTTTGAGCGGTTGAGGGAAAAGTTGATGTTGCCGAGGTACGGGAAGAACCGAAACCTCCGCACCAGTATCGATGAGGTAGCTGCGCCCGCTGAGGGGGTCGAAAATAGTTAGGCGACGTGGCGCTGCGTTCTGGGTGGCCGCTGCCAAGACCCCCCGCGGACCTAGTTTTTTGCGGTAGGAGAGAATCTACACGGTAGCGTACATCTTGTCGCTTTATCCCCGAATCTGCGGTGGTACCAGCAAATCCCTTGGTCCGTGGACTGTCTTGACGACCTGCTACCTGATCGCCCTTTTCGGGTGGCAGACCGCGAGCGTGCTCGCGATCTGGCGCCCGAACGCTGAGCGTCCAACGTCGCCCGCATCTCGGCCACACTGGCTGTTAAAGCGGCAATCTCGCGCCTCAAGTCACCCACCTCATCCGACGGTGGTTGAACGGCCGCCAAGGTTGGGCGTACGTACACCTCCTGCACCTGATCTCTATGCAATCGCGAGGCTTTTAAATCCAAATCCAGCGTATCAAGCCACTGCTGTTTCGGCCGGCCTTTTGGTCGTTTACCATCGAATTCGATGTTCATACCAATCTTGTCAAGTGAATTTTCGTTAGCGCGAATAACGTGACCACACCATCGAAGACGCCTCTCTCGAAGTTTTTCCACGATCTGTGCAACTCCATATTGATCGCGGATATCCTCATTTCGGATGTGATCAAAACGTGTCACGCCATTAGTTCAACGCAACATCTTCGTCTTCATTGCCTCAAGACGCCGTTTATTGTCTTTTATAGTCGGCCAACACTCAGAACCATAGAGAACGATAAAGCAGACGACATTGTGGTAAATTTTAGATTTGAGACTTTCATTGATACGTCGATCACGAAGAACACCAGTTGTGGAACGCCGCTTCATCCAAGTTGCGTTAATACGTGAAGCAATTTCATAACGCATTTCTCCATTGGTTGATAGCGTTGACCAGAGGGATTTAAATCGCTCAGTTCTGGGCAGATCACTGCCGCTGACAGTGATTGTGCCTGTTTCATGGGGATCGGTCGTCAAAAATTCAGTTCTGTTTAGATTCAATCTGAGACCGTGTTGCATGAGGCAATCATTCCATTTTTGGACAAGTTGCTCGAGATCATTTTTGCTATCAGATGCTAGGAAAACATCATGCATAAAGCAGTGTGTAGGGTGATGGACGTTGGATATCCCGTTTGGCGGTGTTCATAACAAAAACAAGGAGAAGTGGTAAGGGGGCGCTTCCTTGATGAACACCAACAGAGACACGAAACGATTTTGATACACCCGTCATACTTCGAACTTTACTTTTCGGATTGTGGTAGAGTAATTGAATCTTCGACTTCAGTTCCCCCGGCAGGTGGAATTTTTCCAAATGTCGGCAATGATTGTGGTAGTGGAGGATGAGCAAATTCTTCAGATGAAATCTGCTCGAAATATTCTCGCCATATATCCGTTGTGGCTCGATGGTTGATAAGCAAAGTACCGTTCTTGTCATTAGCGCAGCAGAAGTGTTCGATATCCTGTGTGCGTTCGTGTCGGCTTTTGGTAAGTCGACACAGATTTCTCTCGCCATCCCGAGTATCCAGTTTATTGTAAAGATTTTTTTAATTTGCCGCTCGAGTGACAGCGATCGCTTTCTTTGCTTCCCAGTTGGCATTCTTATAAATTTGTCAATTGACCAGTGTTTTATCGTCGAGAAATTTGTAGTAGAGCCGTTTCAATTCACAAACCTTCATTTCAACATCGTCATTCCAAAGCCAAGTATCTGGTTAATGTAGCACTTACCCGGCTTGATGACCCCGAGGGTTGCAGAGGCCGCTTTGTGGATCGTGTTTTTCATTTGGTTCTACGATTCTTCTACATTCGTAATGGTTGGCAATCGCGTAAGTGAGATCATTTTTAAGGCTTTTTGTAAAACAAAACCTTATTAAAATCGGTTTACTGTCTGTATGTCCGTCGCACGCATTTTTCTCGGAGATGGTTGTAACGATTCACACCAAATTTGGTGGGAACTGTGAACGCTCGCGCATGCAATGAGTTATAATTTTACATTGACTTTAAGGGGGGGAGGGAGTCCTCATACATGCAAAAGGGGGAGTACGATTTTTTTATTATCAAATATAGTCAAGTGGGGTATCAAAAGAAAGGTTAGTACTTTCCGAAGCCAGTATTAGTTTTGGCATTTGTTAGAAAGGTGGGGAGTGTGGGGTCGAAAGTGATCATTTCTTTAACGGACCCATTCTCAGAAACTACCCAATCGAAAAATCTGAAAAAAAATAAAGAGGTTACCACTATATGGTGTCTAGGCTCCGAAATACCCTCCATACCGATATCCTTTCGAATAAAGTTAATAATTGTATATTACTATAATTTTTAGTAATTAGTTGCAAACCCCCTCTGAAGCGTCTAGCTTCCGTTTTCTTGACTTGTTTGTAGTGTTACCCACTTGTTTGGGTTTCAGCATTTTTTATTTGCTTAAAATGAATGTGAAAACACCATTCCAAGTCTCTATATTAAATATGATAAAAACCATTGTTATTGCTGAAGCGTTTCTAATTACGCGCGAGGACGAGGTTGTTGCTTGATTTCCATCTAATGAATGCAGTCCCCACAGTAACTTTAATTTTCTCTGCATAAAATGCAGATGACGAACCAACTGTCGTTGTAATCGGAATTCATCTCTTCAACCTCTCGTTGTTTATCGTGGATTTTCACAAAGTAAACTATTCAAACAATATTACCGAACTCCATTGCCGTTTATTTTTATCATTAGACAACATGGCGAAAAGTAGCTTTATTTTAGGCGGCTACAGTAGTGTCATTCCTTAAGGGGGTCATTTTTTGTCATCAATTGTATCCAGAAATAGTGTAGAATATTTGGACAAAGTGATTTTTCGATATTCCGAACCACTTGGAAATTACAGCGTTAAACAGTGTCGTATGTAAGGTTTATGTCGAACGACGCTGGAATAACTTCACTAAAAGGGTGAAAATTGAAGCCAAGGCTTTACATGTGTTTTTTGAAGAAACTGAAAATGTATGGACTAGGTATGTATGGCAGATTAATGGTCAGTTAAGATTTTATGGTTAATAATCGTATTGTAATTTTTAAATAAAACTGCATGTTGAAAATCAGATGCCATTATAGCTCAAAATCTATCCAACGATATTCTTTGAAATGTTCACGACTTATTCAGAACATATTTCTACACTTCGGAAACTAGAATAATTGCGATGTATCGGATTGTTTCTCTTTTATACATTAAAAGGCGGAGAAAAGCACCAAAATTAGCGAAAAAAGTTTAACAAGGCACCAAAAATTCACATTTCAATTGTTTTTAATAATTCCAGTTTGCGAACCGTGGTAAAATGCACACGTTAAAATTGCGGTTATTTTTTTTCTTTAAGATAAACAGGACGTCCTCTAGTGTGGTACCCAAAAACATTTTTTTTTTGGGGATGAGTGGCCTGAAAAAATTGTTGCGTATGCTCAAGATATTATTAAATACATACCTTCTGTTCAAAATTGAACCGGACTGTATCATTTAAATTAACCGTTGTTGACGTATTGTTTAAATTTTTTTTTATGAAGAGATGTAAGACTGCAATGATTTTAGTTGTCAATTTTTAGTGTGATCTGCAACGTCATTTCTTTGTAATCGCTTAGCAAAAAGTAGGCGGCGAAATATTTTTGCGAATTTCATTATGGATAAAAAACTTGAACAAAGAGTGTGTTTAAAAAATTGTTTTATAAACGGAATGTCTTGTCCAGACGCATTAAAAATGCTGCAAAATACCTGGTGGATCTGCTCTATCGCGTACGCAGGTATTTAGCTGGTATAAATCGTTTAGAGAGGGCCGTACATCTATTGAGAACTTGGTCCATGCTTCCCGTCCAGCGACATCGGTAAATGACGAAAACATCGAAAAAGTAAAGAAAATTGTATCCGAAAATCGTCGAGTGACCGTAAGGGAAATAGCTAGTGAACTTGGCATATCGATTGGATCGGCGTATAGCATTTTACTTGATATTTTGGGGATGCGTTAGGTTACCGCGCGGCTTGTGCCAAAATTGCTGGATTCTCTTCAAAAACAACGTCGGAAAACTGTGGCTGAAGAGATGCTTTCTATGGATGGTAGGGACATTCAGCACATCATTACTGGTGACGAGACTTGGGTGTACGAGTATGATGTTGAAACTACTCAACAATCTTCGGAGTGGCGCTATCCAGATGAGCCGAAACCCAAGAGACCACGCCAAAGTCGGTCGAAGGTTAAAGTGATGTTAACTGTTTTTTTCGATAGTCAAGGTGTCTTGCACTCGGAGTTTCTTCCCGAAGGTCAATCAGTAAATGCACAATATTATTTGAGTGTTCTGAAGCGTTTACGGGAAAATATTCGCCGAAAGAGGCCAGAATTATGGAAGGACAATTCGTGGTTTCTGCATCACGACAATGCACCGGCCCACACATCAGCGCTTGTATGTGACTATTTGAAAAAAAATAACGTCAATGTCGTCCCACAAGCACCATACTCGCCCCATATGGCTCCTTGCGACTTTTTCCTATTTCCCAAACTTAAATTGGCGCTTCGTGCAAAACATTTTGAGACAGGTGAAGTTATAAAAGAAAATTCGCAGAGGGAGCTAAAGGCCATTACAAAATCAGCATACAAAAAGTGTTTTGAAGATTAGAAAAGACGTTGGAAAATGTGTATTAATTCCGATGGTGATTATTTTGAAGGGGATAAAATAAATATTGAAGAATAATTAATTGTTGTCGTTTTATTTGCACAGTCCGGTTCAATTTTGAACAGAAGGTATATGGCGGAAAATTCGCATTCGTATCTTTATTCAGTTGTTAAATTCAGTTAAGAGTTATTAGTGGAGTGCAAGGAGACTCCAGCGGGAAAGGGCACGAAATTTCATTATGCCCCTTTCGGGTAGGGACGAGGTGGTATTGGTGCGTCTGTGTATCGATGTCGCCTAGATGATTTTCTTGTGTGTGTTTCTTCATCTTATGCCAGCAGCAAAGGGATGCATCCGAAAGGTTGATTTTGGATGCACTTACTTATTTGCTCTGCACTTCCTAGGAGAGAAAATATGGATTAATTGCTGTGAATTTTACGCGTGTTTGCTTCCACCAAGTTTCCCATAGAGGAATTTTGAAGTATCATTCGCTCAGTGATTCCATTAAGATCCATTACCTTCAATTCGAAATGAATCTTTAAGGAAACTCTGCTTTTGTTTCCCGCTGGGATGTGGGAAGTCATAAACGGCTGTTTTTTGTTATGACAAATGCCGCCACGTGCTCGCAACCAATGCACTACATAAATACACGGCGCGCACGGCACTGACACCAGCCCTTATCCGCGAAATTTAGGTCGCACAACTCCGGCCGCGGTTGAACGTGTGCAAGACTTTTCCATCTCCATAAAATTTATAAGAATGTAGATTAAGAAAAGAACTAGGTTTTTTTTCCTTATTCTGGGGTTTTTTTGTATTTTCTTTAGCATACAATTATTTCGAGGACCATGTACCTCCTTCATCAGTGCTGCTACCTAATTAGGATAATTTATAATCACTGTAAAAGATAAAAACATGGACACAAATTTCATCTTATAAGAATGAGCTGTGAGTTGAATCCCCTGTGTATAATCTTCTTTAATTAATTTAATTAATTTGAGTTTTTTTTATTTAAAGGATAAAAAAGAAAATCAAAATAAAACAAGTCGGGATACTGGAAGCTAAACGATTTTGTGTATTTGATTTAAAAAAGCATTTGAGTGGAGATTTGTCCCATTAGTACTTAGCACGTAATATATGCATATATTATTTAATGAAATCTATGAGCGATACCATGACCACCTGGTTGTGGATAAAATCCGGCTCAATAGGTTGCGGTAAGCAGGTCACTTAAGTCTATAAGGGTAATATCTATCGTAGAAAAAGAAGACGAGGCAGATCCTGCCTGAAATGGAACGATGGCATAGGCCAGGACGCCAGGCAGGGATATCGAATTGGTGAACTTCGGCATAAAACTAGTATGTTTGGAGTTCCTTGTCAGGGCAGGTCTAGACCGGATACCGGTTGTTGCGCCGTTGATGATGATGTGAGAATATCCACTTTCGCGTGCTACTGATATTCAAAGCCTTGAATTTGCAGAGAAACGACAACTTGGGCCTATTATAACTTTGCTAGTAATAGTGCGATTTTCACCAGACTTGGCAGGTAGGGTAGTTTCTTAAAATGGGCCTGTGAAAGAAAAGATCACTTTTAGGCCACTAGAAACCAGTTGAAATGCACCCTTCACGCTGCTAGGTCTCCCCAATTATTCTTTCACTAACTGCAATTGTTTTTCTGTGTCTCGTTCCCAATCGAGCACTTCTCCATTTTATGTTAATCTAAAATAAAAAATTCAAACCTTTTCTTGTTCTGTACACTATTGTCCGAAGGACGATTATAATTCTAGTTTACTAAACATTAAAATGATGGAGTACATTTGTAAAGGAAAATTTTCAAAATTGACCTTTTCATTGAAAATCCAGAATAAAAATAAGCAATTATTAACAAAAATACATAATCGTTGTTCACACCAGAACTACTGATGTATAGAATAACCTATAAACATTTCAACCTGATTGGTTCAACAGAATTTTTGGCTATGCTTCCCATTAGTTGAAAAATGTGTTTTCGAGAAAAAAGCGTTTAGAATTCTCGTTTTTTACAAACATTGTCATGGCGTATGCTCTTCTATTTGCTATACCTTGATAAATATTTTGAATTTCGGTCCAAAAGTTTTATAGTGTACTCCTAACATATTCTGCTTTCAAAATATACATATGTATATAAAAGGGAAAATTGATTTCTGAAAACCGACACATAGGAAAACTCCCTGTGTGGTTCGGCGTTGGAGACATTAGATCATCTCATTTCTGCCTACACTGTTATGGCCCCGGTGGAACACACAGATGGGCAAAATGCTGTATGTAAGGTTATTCAGATTCTCTTGACCGTCGACCGAAATTTCAATCGATTAAAAAAATGCTTCGACATCGATTAAAAAAATTCTTCGACGGGTACCAAATTTATTTCTCGCATAAGAAAAGGAGATGTTAATACTTTGTTTCTAATGTACTTCCTCCCAAGCAATTGACTATTCACTCGCGTCATAAACCACATCCTTGTAGCATTTCCGCAACTGGACTAGGGATCAGCTGTTTCAGATATAAGTACATATTATTATTTACAAGTAAAACCGTACCCACGTACATATTTGGAGAAGCCAAACAGGCCCAGTTCTACGAGGGACTCATCTGAAGTCGTTCCTGCTGCGATCGTCCCGTTAGAATAATTTAGCTTTAAGATGTAGGGAGTCCTGAGTCCATTCAGTTGTTGTTGGTTGTGAATGATACTCCATGGAAATCGGCAGACTCCTCTAAAAACCTTCGCTCCAAGAGGAACGTTTGGGGACTTGCCCTCGGTCCGGCTATCTGCGGTTAGCCACTCGTAGGAACCTTATGGTGGTTGTGGTGATGCCCATATCGCGGTTAAAGCTCAGTGCTCAATGTATGAAATTGTGCATTCCGAGTCTGGCGTCTTATCTCTTTATTGTGACAGAGTTGCTATATAGGCCTTGCATCCAATGCGGAACCTGCACTTAGTAAAGATGCAGCTGCTATCACAATCAGGGCAGTTATAAAAGAATTTGGAATCTTAGACTTGTAACTCATTGCAAGGGCCCCGCTGTGTAAGCGAAAACTTCCTACTTCTCAAGGCATCGAGGCGTTAATATTTTAATGTATTTTTGAATTGAAATTTTTAAATTTCATTGACGGCCATCTATCGAAAAACAATTTTGGGTCGTTATTATTTTTGGTGCGGGCTGCCCGCTAATTGAAGTCGTTATGTAGAGAAAACCCAAAAAAACTGATTAAGAGACTATGCATTTCCCATTTGATCCCAAGCTGTATAAAACTCTACATCGTCCACGCGACACACGCATTAAAGATATCACCAAACAATATCAGTTATGATTTTTGTATTTGAAACACCTTTCTTGGAATGCTTGAACTATCTCCTCGGCTGATGATTTTTATTCCATAATTTTTAAAGTATTTTCATCTTCAAATTTCACGAAAGCTACACTATCTCGGCCTGATAAAAATGATTACCCTCAGAGGCAACTCGATCGTTAGCCTCTATTCGCCGGCACAAACTAATTGAAAGATAACGTCCAATCTGACCCCTACCATTATCTACTACTGCCACTCCGCAAATAATAAAAACAATCTAACAATCTCTCATCTCTCAAAGTACAATTTTAGCTCCAGAAAGCCAAATAAAATGATCAGAAATTATCAGAATTTATGCCGTTTGTTACTTTGGGGCAGCCAGTGCCCCAGTGTTGGGATCACATTCAAAAGAACAATGGCTTCAAGCGACTGTGAAAATTTTGTGCGCGATGGAAAGAAGATTATTGGCGCCGCTGTTAATTATCAGTGAGTATTTAATTTGAACTTCCAATTTAAACAGTTTATGCATTCTTTATTGAACTTGAATTTTAATTGCTTCCAGTGACTTTTTGAAAAAAAATAATGTGCCTGCTCCTGAAAATCCTGTTATGTTTCTGAAGCCGACGTCTTCCTACATTGTCGAAGGGCAGGATATAATAGTAATCATGCAGGGTAATATCGTTAGACGGAGCATCGTATTAAATTTCTCTTCTCTATTGCAGATCCCAAAAGTTTTCACCAGAGTAGCACACGAGGTTGAACTGGGAGTGATTATTAACAGAAAGTGCAAAGATGTGAGCAAGCAGGACGCCATGAGCTATGTCGGAGGATATTGTTTAGCATTGGACATGACTGCTCAGTGTGAATTGGTTGGTCTTCATATGATTCCTCTTAATTTTTAATGTAAGTACTTTATCATTTTCAGGGTGTCGCTCGTCCCAAAGGACTCCCATGGTGTATGGGCAAAGGATTTGATACATCCACTCCAGTGTCGCGATTCATTCGACTCAGAGAAATAAAAGATCCACACAATTTGCGCCTATGGCTCAAGGTGAATAATGAAACCCGCCAAGACGGAAATACTTCGGACCTTATTTTCAATGTTCCGGAATTAATTGAATACACATCGAAATACATGACCTTGGAACCAAATGATTTGATATTAACCGGCACACCGGTTGGCGCAAACCCTGTTAGTGCTGGAGACGTTATCGAGTGCGGATTGGGTGATGTTGTTTCTATGAAGTTTAATGTAAAAGGAGCTTAGGAAAAGTGAAAAGTATAAAAATGATTAAATAGCTTTGAGCTTGGTTTTTTTCCTCCACCAACGAAAGTTTACAATATCGACTTTGGGGTGAAAGTTCCCTCATCGAAAATAGATTAAAATTGGTTTTTGAAATATGTTCATTTCTCCCTAATCATATGAAAATCCTCCAAATTGAAGGCTCTGCAATACAAAACGGAGGTACTTTGTTTAAATGAAGGGAAGTCGTATGATTCAAGAAAGTATTCCGCTGTTGCATTCTCCCTAATTTTCAAATGATGTTGGGGGCTGTGCACATTATCACTGAACACGGCTCCAAAGGACTGTCATAAAGTTGGCATGATAGAGATGTGGAGGCAAATCTATGAGTGTTAGAAACTGATATTCCAAAATTGAGATAAATTCCGAAAAGTCCCACAAGTTGTGCTAGAACTCAAGGCTATGAATGGTGACTTTGAATTGTTTTTTTTTCAGTAATTTTTCTTTTTGCACTTTGACGGAGATTGTGCCTCGATGTGTATGTGTACAAATAGGACTCCCTACTATTGAGTGTGACCAATGAAACAAATAGTGTTATTCGCCTAAGTCGTATTTCTTGTTCCTTGTCTGATATTCTACATGAGCCAACCTAGGAATTGTTCGTGATTTGATGTCCGTTACTGATGAAATACATAGTTTATGTCGGTTGACACTCAACTTTGTTAGATGCTACCCGAGGTATGCGGTCATGCCCTTTCATGTTTTCGATAATTAATCTCTTTTGGTAGCAGCAGCAGTTAAACATATAGTCATTTCTGAGAGTTCTCTCAGCTTGGTCTTCAGCGAATATACTTTCTGAGAAAAAGTTAGATTTTTGGACTACTTTTTTCATTTTGATTTCACTGCAGTTTTCGTAACAAAGTTTTTCACCATTTCCCATATCTCACTTTGAATTTTTTTTGTTTTTAGATCAAGGCATTTAGTCCTGAGTCCGCATCCACTCGATGATGGACCGGACCAATCAACAGAAACTGCCTCCCATTTTTTGCACGATCTTCATAAGGTAATAACTGACATTTTCGTCCATATCAGAGGCGAATAATCAGATCTTTTTGCCATGGGAGCAGTGTACAACCGAAAGCGACTCTCGGGTGCTGATTGCTCCCCCGTATACATTCACAAACACGACATGAGTGCAAATTGTGATTTATGTGTCAATCTTACTTGATTTCGTTAGACTAGATGCGCAATCAGGTAGGGAATAGCTATAGCTTCTTATCTCATATTACTATAATGAGTTCTGGTGAGAACGGACAAAATACGTATTTAGGCGGTCTTTGTACCTTTTTAGGAAAAAAGGCTCTTATTTGGTCTCTAGCATCGGTCTCTGGAAAATATAAGGCACATATTCCTTCTCATATAGCCTTCTCCGATTTTTGGAACTTTAGGATTGTAGTTCAACATAGGTCTTAGGTACGTTACTAGATTTTTATCCATACACTCAACGCAAGTACCCGCGCCGTTTACGTCTTACAAATACTTAGATCTTGAAGGAATAAAATAGGTAAATAGTTAGGAAGAAAACTATTATATTCATGGTTGTGCATGGAGTTCACGTGCAAATAACTAACTTAAAGTAGAGACCTATTTCCAAATGTTAGACAAAATAGCATAGGCGGATTTAGCGCTGTTGAAAACACTTCCCAAATATAAGTGCAGTCCAACGGTTTCAATATTTTGCCCATTAATACTGAAGCTCGACTCTGCTTGCTATTTGCTCCAAATCTAGAGCCATTTGGTCAAGGTGTATGACAAGGTGAGAGCGCAAGCAGCTGTCATAAACGCAGAGTTACGCATACTAAATGTCGGCATCCTAACTGGAAAGACCGAGGAACTCGCAAGAGCCCTTCGGAAAAGGCGCATTGATATCTGCGCCCTGTATGTTAGTCCGAGCAAAATAAATACGTGCCTGCATACTAAATATTGGCATCTTAACTGGAAAGACCGAGGAACTCCCAAGAGCTCTTCGAAAAAGGCGCATTGATATCTGCGCTCTGTAAGAAACCCGATGGGCTGAGGCCAAAAGCTGTGATATAGAACACGAACGCGGTAAAAATAGCTATAAGCTTCTCTATTTTGGTAGCCCGCATACTCAATACGGTGTTGACATCTCAGAAGGTTTCCGTGACGCCATTAAAGAAGTCGAACGATTTGATGATCAATTGATGAAGCTCACCATTATATCAAGTGATCGTAATATTCAGTTCTTCACCGCATACGCCCCACAGGCAGGTCGACCTGATGAAGAGAAAGATGCCTCCTGGCAACTTCTCGATGAAAAGACTTGTAGCGTGCCTACTGATGACTATATCATCATTGTCGGCGACTTTAATGGTCATGTGGCTGAAAGGAAGACGGTAACAGGTGCCAAGAGGGAAAAGGGTTTGGAGCGCGCAATGAGCATGACGAGCGTATAATCGGACATTGCGGACACCCATGACCTTGCACTAATGAATATATGGTTCATCAAACGATTGTCTCATCTTCTTACATTTTATAGTGAGAACGGTAAAACGCAAATCGACTATATTCTCATAAGGCATGGACATTTTACCACCGTCACTGATTGCAAAGCTGTTCACTGTTCCGATTGCTGTCCTGCCAATTAAGTCACCGATAAAATAGGAACGCACTGGCCCGAAGCGCAATAAATGGTGGCGATTTCGTGAGAAGAAAGCAAAAATGATCTCACTTATGCGATTACCAACCATTATGAAAGTGGAACAATAGTGAAACCAAATGAAAGACACAATCTACAAAGCCCTGCAACCCCCGGGGTCAACAAGCCAGGTAAGCTATTCAGCAACCAAGGTACTTGATTTTGGAATGACGATGTTGAAATGGAGGTCGGTGAAAAGAAACGTCGCTACCACAAGTTTCTAGACGATAAATCGCTGCCCAATTGGCAAATTTATAAGAATGCCAACTGAGGGGCCCATTACAAAAAATCTTTACAATAAACTGGACATTTGGAGCAGTTCCACCTGTCAGCGCAACTGAAGTCGAGGAGGCAGTAAAACAAATGACATCAGGGAAAGCAGCAGGACCTGACGACATCGCATCTGAGCTCTGGAGAGCGAAGAGCAGAATATTCAAATTACCGTCCGATCCGGTTACTTTCGCATACCATGAAGATTTTTTGACGCATTCTTGACAACCGTATTCGCGAAATCGTTTAAATTACCGTGAATCAAGCCGAATTTGTTAAGAACTGCGGAACTACTGACGCAATACACGCTGGGCGGATACTCATTGCCTTTCTGCGCCACACGAACTCATCTTGTATACTCTGCAACAACACTTAATGCCAGAAAAACTCGTGCGTTGAGTTCACTTGTTCCACCGCCGTCCGAAAAGTAAAGATCGAAATATGGCGGGTGTATCAAAACCGCTTCGTGTCTCAGTTGGTGTTCATCAAGGAAGCGCCCTCTCACCACTCCTCTTTGTTCTTGCCATGAACACCGTCACACGGGGCATCCTACGTCCAGCGCCCTATACACTGCTTTATGCAGATGATGTTCTCCAAGCATCTAATAGCAAAAATGATCTCGAGCAACTTGCCCAAAAATGGAATGATCGCCTCATCCAACACGGTCTCAAATTGAATCTAAACAAAACTGAATTTTTGACAACCGATTCCCATGAAACAGGCAGGGGTTACACCGATCGTAGAAAAACATCGAGAGAGGCGTTTTCGATGGTATGGTCACGTAACTCGTGCTAATGAGAATTCACTGGTCAAGATTGGTCTGAACATCGAAGTCGATGGTAAGCGACCAAGAGGCCGACCGCAACCACGGTGGCTTGATACGCTGGATGGAAATTTAAATGCTTCACGATTGCATCCAGGTCAGGCATTTGATAAAATAAAATGGCGAAACCGATCACGGCGAGCCGCCCCGTTTGTGGACGGGACAAAGACTGAAGAAAAAGAAAAATGTGTCCAACTTGAAGAAAAGCATGCGAAATTACATATTCAACGGCTAGGGTTGCTCACTAAAATTGAGTCATATTGCTTCATGATAGACACCCAAAAATTAAACGAATTGCAGTGTGAGGCTCTGCCTTGCCCACTATACTCACTCGAATTTTCGATAACCAACTACCACTGTTCCAAACATTTAGGTAGAAAAAACTTTTTATCAATGCAGCAATCATCAAAACTGCTATTTAAGGATTTCTTCACACTAGAAAGCGGGACTTCTACGAAACCAGCATAACTACTTTTATATGTCGTTGGTAGAAGTTTGTTTGAATGCGCTGAGGCTTATTTTGTCCAATAAGATTAATTTTGATAGGTGCTACACTTGTTTGAAATTTTACTACCCAATCCAAAATTTCATTTGCAGCAACCCAATAATATCGAGGACAGGATGCAATCTTGGAGAACTTCATTTTGGACTTCAAATTTCTCTGAGATCTCAATGCACCAGTGTCATTTCACGTCGTCATATGCCACTCTGAGAGTAGCTATTAGTTTCACGGACATACATTTCCTGCGTAGAGCATTCCAGGTGTAGTATAGATATTCCTGGATTCCGAAATTAATGGAGCAAGGATCTAAAAAATATTAAGACTTCCTACAAGGCCGTTTCATTGTCGTGAGATTGAACAGGAATCTGAGGTGGATAACAATTTTTAAAAAAAGCGAGGAAATGAAACATACATGCTCTTGATTGGTGTAAATAAGTTCCAGAATCAGTGCAGAGTTGAATTTGAAGTAGGGAATGGATTTTCAACGTCATGACAAGGGAAAATCAAGTTGGGCTGGAGTTATAAGTCGAACCTAGAATTTATCCAACCACTAAATGCTTTTAAATTAAGATAAACTGCCGCCGAATGAAGAGAAACACAAACGTTTTCAAATATTATCATATTTCCAATCAAGCTTAGAATCTAAACTCACAGAACCCGCAATACAAATGTTTCACCAACTACTCAATATCATACTTGACCTTCTTTAAGCTTAATATACCACATATACAATTCCGCAACTCATTCTGAATATTAGCCGATTCCACGACCAATTGTAAAGTTTTATCGAACATATCCCGGGCCATTTGCAGACATCTCGGCACTAGCACTCCGAACCAATGCACTGGGTTCACGTAGCCTGCCTCCTTACTTACGGGGTGTTTTTCAATCTGGAATTTTTCAGCACCAGTCGACTCATCCGCTGAATGTGCAATAGTAGTTAAAGCTTGAAAATCACCACTATTTTCCGTGGGCAATTGGGATGATGAAACTGACGAGACTCCCTGAATATAGCGCGCCTTGGCCAGCAAGATGTCGCCTTCATTCTTGTGTTTCTCAATATCCACTTTACATTGCACTTGCTGTTGGATTAGGTCCAACATGTCTAAGGTCAAGATGTCTAGAAGACGGCAAACTTCAGCGTTTTTCGGCATATTTTATTGAATTCTCTGCGAAGAAAGTTGAACTAAGGAGCACTCATGTGATTGCTTAGACAAAACGTACTAGAAGACAACAGAAAGATATGAACCATTTGACAGTTCGCATTTAAGATTTGTTTTGATTACGCAGCATTGCCAGCTATAATAGGTTCTTTGATTTGAGAAAATGGTACCTATGGCGGGGAAATAATTACATGACGATTACGAAGCAAATACTAAGTGATTTATATATTCTAGCACTAGCCACGGATGGTCAGCCGATCGACGTTTAATTGACCCCTTTCAGCATGATTAATTAGTCGGAGATCAGGCTCGGGTTGATCCGTCGTCGGTGGAACGTCGCTCCAATCCATGGAAATCTCCTATAGCAAAAGGAGTAAACTTGAGTTTTGAGGTGATGGCAAGAAAAGAAATCGCACGCAGCCGCGAAACCAGTTTGGAGAGAGAAAAAACTGAAGAAATTATGGAAGTGGAGTGTTATCAGCTGTTCGAGGGAGGTGCGAGCAAGACCCAACCACCTGAGCAGGTGCTTTTTGTACGTAGATGCGGGTGCATGTAGTTTTGTCAAGTGGTAGATTTTAATTAGAAAATCGTTTGTGCAAATTTCAGAGGCGCATTGGAACAAGGGCGACAGCACCAACTTGTGGCGACGTCCTTAGGCCGCACCACGGATTATTGAACGAAAACGGCAAAGGGAGGATAAATTGCAAAGTGGCGGAAAAGGATCAAATTACTCGACCCAGCTCCGCGAACGGACAAATCAAAGATAGAATGGCTCCAAACTCGAGGCTTGTACATTGCGCCAATTGTTTCCTGGGAGTCGCGGTTCGGGTCATATTATTTGTGGTTTTCGTGTAAGTTGATAGTGATTAGATTTTAAGATTTGGTTTAGATATTCTTGGTATCAATGGCCGCAAATGTGGGGTTGTGACTGGATGAAATCTAAACTTTCCATTTGTAGACACAGGAGATATTATGTCTGGGATCTAATCAATCAGTTTGTTATCTTCTAATGCTTATCGTAAATAGATAGTGTGTGAAAAATCTCATTTAAAAATTTTGGCAATGACAACGTGGCTCCGTTGAGTCAACCTTGATGCCTTGATTCCAAGGTATGTGATGACCGCTTATAAAAACGTAAATCATATGTCCGCAACAATCTGAATGAGTTTATATGATAGAAAACACTTTAAACTCTCTTTATTTGCAATATTAATCGAATGTTGTCCACAAAGGTGTGTCGAACCAATAAGGAGTCAGTGATGTGGAATGCCATTCTTCGTGAACAAAACTCTGGAATCTTTAAATCAGGTGCATCCGCTGTGAACATAGCAGGCATTAATTTTGTGTGTTTGCAAATTATTCACAGAACAAATTGTCCAGCATACTATCATCGACCTTTCCTCGATATTTATGTCAAAGTTTGCTGTTTTATAGTAAATAGTTCATTATTGGCTTAAGACTTTTTGCGTGTAAGACACGTTTTGAATTCGGACACGTGTATGTTCTGTGGAATTCAACACATTCTTCGTTGATAATTACGTGAACGCCTAGATGAAATGCTTAATGAGACTTATCACTATATTTCATTAATCGTATTTAAGTAGAAAGAGCTCTGCTGCATGGCAGAAACAGAAAATTTTAAGGTAAAAAAAAAATCTTGCCAAACATTACTGACCAATTTGTTTTGTTTTATGTTGTGATAAGTTTAGCAGCAATATATGGCAGTTGTTTATCAACAGTGCCCTGCGATAATCCATCTGCTCGATTTCCCAGTCAATAAAAAGTTTGGTTTTAATGCACATATGCAAGTTATCGCCGAGGTGTTTGTGTTTCTCTGATATACTTATCAGAGACGTTTACGAAAATGCTTTCATTAGACTTTCCCTGCCGGCAAAAATTGGAAAGGCGATGTCCGAAAAAGAATACGCCTTAGGCGCATTCATGGACATCGAAGGTGCCTTCAATTATGCCTCATTCGCGGCAATTTGTGATGCGGCAAGACAGCATGTAATGGAACCGCTGCTAATCAGTTGGATCCTTCACATGCTAGAGTGGAGAAAAATCCACATATCGGTCGGCCAGAAGTCTATTGAAGCAGGATGTCTCAGGGGCTGCCCACAGGGAGGGGTTCTCTCTCCACTGTTATGGCTCTTGGTGATGGATACCCTGCTGTGGCTCCTGGAGGACAAAAAAGTCTTCGCGCAAGCATTTGCGGACGACCTAGCCGTAATAATTACCGGCAAGTTTGCGGACACAGTAAGTGACCGCTTGAATGCAACTCTGCATGTAATCCACAGCTCGTGCCTCCGCAATGGACTCACGGTGAACGCTAGGAAGACTGGACTTGTTATGTTCACTAGGAACGTCAGGGCGGGTAGCTATACGGTACCCACCTTAGCAGGGGCGGAAATCCAGCTGACACAAACAGTCAAGTACTTAGGAGTACATTTTGACTCCAAGTTAACGTGGCAACATCATATCCAGGAACAATATCAGAAATCCTGCAGATTGCTCTGGTGCTGTAGGAATGCGATAGGTAAGACCTGGGGACTTTCACCTAAACGGATATACTGGATGTATACATCCATAATAAAACCCATTTTGATGTATGCATGCGTCGTCTGGTGGCCAAGATTGAACTTTGCTAACAGCAGGAAGCTGCTAACGCAGATTCAGAGACTTGGTTGCCGAAGTATTACTGGAGCAATGAGTACTACGCCGACTGCGGCACTTGAAGCTATCCTAAATTTACCCCCCATTCACTTGGAGGTGAAACGGAAAGCGGCCAACGACGCATATAGGCTCGATACCATTGGGGCGTGGAAAGGCGGCCAATCCAACGGGCATGCGTCTATCTGGAAATTCCTTGAAAAACATCCGGTAGCCCTGATGCCGACCGATCATATGGTTTCCAAATTCGTCTTTGAAAAGACATATACAGTCGTAATCACCGAAAGAGAAGAATGGTCGACAAGTGGCCATGAGTCTTTTCAGATTACAGACCTAATAATCTTCACCGACGGGTCAGTCATGGAGGATGGATCAGGTGCAGGGGTGTTCTCGAAGAATCCGATTACAGAACTGGCCCGACCTCTCGGAAAAATGACGACCATATTCCAGGCGGAGATATATGCCTTTTCATTGGCAACAGAAGAATGTCTGCGACAAAAATGGAGGGGTCGCACCATTCGAATCTGTTCCAACAGTCGGGCGGCATTATCAGCACTAAATGGCAACAACATATCAAGCAAGTTGGTGTGGAGTTGTCATCAGGTGCTGCTGAAACTTGGCCGACTGAACGAAACATTCCTGATGTGGGTGCCGGGGCACTCTAACATCGCCGGCAATGAGAAGGCTGACAGACTAGCTCACCGAGGGTCTGGATCCACAATGGTGGGGCCAGAATCAGCTCTTGGAATCCGACCATCTACTGTCAAGTCTACTCTGAAGGGTGAAATTGCAAGGATTCACGCAACCGAGTGGAAAAATTTGGACTCTTGCCGGCAAGCGAAAATCCTTGTGAAGGAGGCTAGGGCCACTAGAGCGGCATTTTTGTTGTCTCTTAAGAAGTCGGACATGAAAACCCTAGTAGGGCTTTTGACGGGACACTGCCCCTTAAACTACGATATGGAAAAGATTGGGGTAGTGGTTTCGACTGTGTGCAGCCAATGTGAGGAGGAGGAGGAGACGGCCCTGCACTTTTTATGCAGCTGCCCGGCATCCTCAGATCTCAGACGAAGACACCTTGGCAAGGTTTTCTTCAATGAAGAACTTGCACACTCTCTGGCTCTGGAGAATGTTCTCAGATTCGCTAAAGCCTGCGAACACCGTAGGCGGGAAGCCATGGAATAGGCAACTACGGGGATAGTACAATGGGCCTAATAATGGCCTGAGTGCTCGGAGCTGCGGCTCCCCCCAGTTAACTAAACTAACTAACTTCCCTGCCGGGGATGTACATTTTTTTTCATCAAATATAGTCATGAGGGGTATCAAATGAAAGGTTTCGATTAGTACTTAGTCTTAGTTTTGTCATTAGTTTGAAAGAAGCCATTCTCAGAAACTACTCAACCGACAAATATGAAAAAAAAATCAAGAGACTGCCACTATATGGTGCCTAGGATCCGAAATACCCTCCACACCGATATTCTCTAAAAAAAAGTTAATAATAGTATGTTACTATACTTTCTTAGTAATTGGCTGCAAAAACCCCCTTAAGTTCATCCTAGCACCACGATATTTTACAGTAATGTAGGCTATAACATAAAATATGATGCTACCAAGTTTTGTGGAATCGCATTATTACTAACAAAGTTATAATAAGTCAAATTGTCGCTTCTTTGCAAATTCAAGTCTATGAATGTAAATATCACCTGAAAGTGGATACTCTCGCATAATATGTGCATATATTAATAGGGCAAATGCACACTCTAACGTGTTTATATAAGAAATACACAAAACTTTTCATATCTGAAGCGTCCAGCTTCCGGTTTTCCGACTTGTTTTTGTTCTCGTTATTATCCGTTCATGTTGTCTTTGCCATTAAGGGGACGTGAAGGGTTCACTTTTTGTAAAAATTTTTTTGGTTGAAAATACATTTGAAAATATGTGGTAAGAATATGAAAGTCATATTCGATTTTATTTATTGGTATGTAACACATTCTCGTTTTGCTAGCATGCTGTATAAATAGGATGGAACACTTTGGAAACTAGTTTTATCGGTTATGATTCGGATTGTATACTAGAAACTCACTACTGTCAATACTGTAATAAATTTTTAAACGCCTTTTTCTCAAAACGTTTTTTGGGTTGGCGTGGGTGATTAAGGAAAACTCACTTGACCATTCACTTTGAAATTTTAATATGTTATTGTGCACATTCAAAGCAATAATTTATTTTACATCAAATTTTTGATGCGAAAAGTCGAAAATTTTTAAAAATCACCGCATTTTCTTATTTTTTGGCAAAATTTTTTGATTGAGGTTGATTCTATGGAGAATCTTATGCTGATTAAAACCCCATTATTTTGTTTTTTTTTCTTGGACATCTCAGTGACTCGAATTCACCCAGGGCGTCAATTTTTGACATTTTATTAAAAAAAACTATAGCAAACAAAAACCAGCCTGGAAAATTTCATAAATGTTTTTTAAACATTGTGACAATATATATGCAAAATTTCATCCAAATATCTGTCTTTTTTCTAAAAAAATAAACCGTTTGAAAAAAATAAAAAAGTCAAAATTTGAACCCGTCACGTCCCCTTAAGGTTTCGATGCCGCAACCACGTTTTGGAAATTAGTTTAGATTTTCAGAGCAAACCTAATAGCTACATATTGTCAACATAGATATTGAAAGTTAATAAAAACACGGAAAGATATTCGAATCAAAAACTATTCACTTCACTGAGATATTATAACAAGAATGGCCAACAAAGTAGACAAGATCAAAATATGGGAAAAGACGTAAATGGTAAAAAACAGAAAAATTGTGTAGAAAAAGCACTTATTTGTGAACCTGCAAGATCTTTACATTTGTATCCAGAAATCGCAATGTCTCGTTTATCTACTTATTCATTCAATAAACGAAGAGAATCTGTAATTAAATGTTTAGACCAGAAGGAATATAGTTTTCGTAACAAGACGATTGTAGCCTCTCAACATTCTAAATAGTCTTAGAGTTGAAAAACACTTACGACTTCAGATACTGTAACCCGGTTCGTGGTCTGTATATTAGTCGATGAAAGTGTTCTGCATGGCGTTGCAAAGTCCGAAGAGAATACATTTGAATGCGCAAATATGAGTTCAAGAAGAGCACTCAAGCTCACCGGTCCAATATCGTTTACGAGCCGCAAAGACTGAATACCTAGCGGGTTTTAGTCTTTATTGCTTAGCTTTATGGGAAGTCTGCTCTTAGTTTTGTTAGCAACCTTTGCTAATGTTTGTAATTTGTTACCAAAGGTAAATTTAGTACCTTTTGAAGCTCATCAGTACCTTTACTTTTTAACATTAACCGAAATGAAGTTAATATTTTCTGATATCACATGTTAAAACCTCTCGGGTCATTGTGGAGCTGTTTGCGGACTTTGCCATCGCTCCACCTGCATTTCATCGATTTTGAGATAGCTTTCGATAGTGTCAACGGGGAGTGTATCTGGAATTATAATGGGCGGGCGTGCTAAGAAGCTTATAGTTGTTATTAGAGCGAGATTTGAGGGTGTATTTTTGCTTCCCTTCTTTATACTACTTTGGCTGATAGACGTGGAGGGTTTCAGTGGACGATGTCATCTTTCTTCAAACACCTAAACCATGCTACTGACATCTTCTTGCTATCTCACTGCGTTATGGACCAAATGGGCCTGGATTTAGAGAAGGAAGTAAACAGTCAAACTAAAGGTAAACACCGATAAAACAAATATTTTCAATCTGACTAGTTATCGCATGGCGTCGAACGATTTTTATATTTAAGAAGCGTTCTTTCTTTCGACCTCGGTTTGGTGTTTTGTCCAAAATTTGGAAATGTAACTTCCTCAACATATTTTCTTTGTACTGCTATTGGAAGCAGCTCTCAACTATTTATGCGTGTATTGTATTATCACGGTATTTTGACCTGAAATGTTACTAAATCAAGAAATTTAGCAGCCTATTGGCCAGATGCCTGCGGAAGTGTTGATGAGAAGACGAAGGTGGCCAGGGACAGGTCGCACATTCAGAAAGGAAACAACCTTATTATGATTTATCACAGGAAGACCGGCGGATGTATCTCACTAGAGCTACGCGGTAGAGAACAATGGAAAAGAAGTAAGCAATTCTCGGAAAATTAAACTAACAGCGATGCTGCGTATGTGTGGGATATGGCAATCATATAATGTCATTGACAAATAGTTAAAAAATTACATAAACGCAAAAAAGACTTAGCGTTGTACAAATAAGTTTAGGGTGTCAAGAAAGAATAAGCAGAATGACCTACAACAGTAGAAATGCAAAAGTATGAAGGGTCAAATGAATGGGGAATGCATAAAATTTGTAAAAATTAGAATAGTTCCAAGAAAAATAGAGACTGCGTAGAGAGGTTATGCCTGTAACTCCTGGTGGGTGGTGTAAGTAAGATGCAGGAACAAAGAACGATGAATTACCACGACGCTGTCAGAGGATGCTGCGACATGAATGTCATGTCTGCTTGTTTCACATTTAGACCACTCATAGGATATTGCGAGGAGAGGAGATTCATGATCGTGCTGTCAGTTAAAAATAGCTTACTTGGTTCTATGAAAGACTATGACAAAGCCTTGCTACTCAGTTCTGTGGTGGGTTGATTGGTATTTATTGACTACGTCATGAGAAAAGAAGTATACGTAGATGTACTAATCCTTAATTTATGTCATCTTCGGCATAGAAAAGGACAACGACTAAAAACACGCTTACTATTTTGACCGAGAAGGGCTGTTGTTTAATATTCCACGACGGGCCTGTATGTTCCCCCAATCGGTAAACCTTAATGTGGTTAAAGTACTTGCTCGAATTCCAGGTCAGTAAACGAGGAACGGAATATTCTCCGAAAAGCTTTGCTTGCGCTTGCAACGAAATCTCCCCCAATGTGATTGAAAACATTGACAATTCAGTGTGTTGTTGTTTTACAGCTTTAATTTCTGCCAAGGGTATGCATATAAAACATTATAATTGAATTCGAAGTTCATATCCCGTTGATTTTTAGCAGAGTTTCTTTATTTTTCTAAGTGTACCAATGCTTTTTTAAGTGCATTACATGTAAATCGATCCTTTGGTTATGTTTCGATCTTTTTATAATCCCATAGATGTTTAGATGGCCGTCATCCAACCCTCCTCTCCTAGAACGATTTTGTGTGGTGTGCCAATGCTTCTGTTATCCAATATATATTGAATGTTAAGCCATGTCATCCATAATATAACAACCGGAGGTGAAAGCTTTTAATTTGCTTGGACGTAAGCATACTTTTCTGTCATATTTTTTGATACCATAACTTGTTCGCTTCCGACAACAGTCTGTGACCAGGTATCCAGATTTTCACTGCATAGAATCTAGATATAAAGTTCAAACGAATCTGCATTCATGAACAATTTTTGTGTTGATCAACGCCTCAAAGCCACTCAGCTATTACTGCAAATTGCGGTGCGTACCTCAGTCGCTCATCAATCAACCAAATTTTTGATCTTAGGATATTTGTTTCGTTTTTTTTTATATATATTGTATTCCTGTGTGTATTCCTTCTAAACAATCACACGCAAGCACGATCGTTACCGGGATTCGAAGGTGGGCACGACGTCGAAGTCGAGAATCTAACACCCCAACTATCCCGACCATCACACGGTCCTCTCTTAGGACTACATGCATTGCAACTTGATCGACGTTGTATATTGTCCTAAAGTTTAATTTTTATCCAAGAGATTAAACCTCAGTGTACTCTGGCAGGTTTTATGATATATCTGCTAATAAACAGTTTAATGGGGACCCGAAAATCAGAAAACTGGATTGGATTCAGTTCTTATTGTATCTCTTCAATACTCTTCCCCTGGCGGCCGCTAATTCCCCATGGATCGGAACAAATTAGTTTGAGCTGTTGTCATTGCAGTACATTGAATATTTGGTATATATTCAAAAGTTACAAATTCAATAGTGCATCTAAAGCTGCGGCGGATGTCGTTTTCATGTCGTCGACAATACATATTGCTATCCAGTTCTTTGCAGTGAGACTAGCTTACAGTGAAAATATAATACTTTTTTTCCACCTCCACCCACAACACTGGAGATGTATTTTCTATACATGGGTCTAATGATGGTAGCCCATATCAAGTTTACCACTTTAGACCTAAGTCCCGATGTCGGGGCAAATTCGACCTGCATAACCCATACTTTGTCCTAAAGAAGCTTTTTATCTAAAATAACATCCAGTGTTCAAACAGCGTAAAAGAAGAGTAGATTGCTTACAGATTTTTGCTGGTGGTAGGTGGTAGATCAAGTAAAACTAGACCGCCAAGGTAGAGCCAGAAAGTAACTCATTGCAACACTCTGTTACAAAAATAAGACCGAAACCAAAAGATAAGTGCAGGATCCTTGTCATGGATTTCTTCCTGTACTCTTTGTGCGGCTGAACATATCCAATCGCAGTAATGGATCCTTGCCCGTGAGAGTAGACTTGATATGCGATCCTCTTTATTGCATTCACTTAGATTGTTACATACCCTTACTTACTGATACGAGGAATCCAATTAGCGTGCGTGGTGTGCCGTTTTGATGCCATTTAGTACCCTTTCACAAATTCCTAAGACCATGGTTACTGTGATAAGAGCAAAGAAGCAGAGTCCAGACGGCTCAGATCTTCACAGTCAGCCCGTAGCATTTGCGACGGAAAGCAGCTCTCCCACCTTGTCGCTAGAGATCTCTTTGATGTCCTCAGAGAATAGTTTACCTAATGTCCGCTGTCTGGCTTTAATAAGAGCTGGCCAATCGCAAATCTAGTGCTTGAGGGTTCTTCCTGCTTCTCCGCAACTTCGGTAATGCAAATCGTAGGGTATGCCGAGCCTGACAACATGGTCCCCTATAGGCCAATGCCCCGTGCAGACTGCCGTAATTTTGTATGGATTTCCACGGGTCTGGCACAAGCGCTCTCGCGATCGGGTTTTGTTATAGGCGGGCCAAATCATTCTCGACTTCGCACAGGTGACGAGCCTTCGCCATCTGAGGTCTGCGGTCCAGCGCGTTTACACTTGAATGTACATGTGACTTCGTTGGGACTCTTCGGTCCGGATTTAAAAAAAAAAAAAACACGTTTTTACTTACCTATATTTCCCTTTTTCTGCTATTTTCAAGTTGTCAATTTCGGTTGAAACCGAATATTATGGGAACTAAGTGTATTTCTATTAGAGTCAGATGTTTCAGTTATGGCCAGTGGTATTTATTTGACTAAGAAAATCCAGCGCGAATGTTTCGAATGTCGGACATATACAAAAATTTCTAGATTATTTAATAGATTGTGAGAAAGTTCTAAAATACTTAGAAAACGTCGAAAAAGTTGGTTGCAGAAACTAGTGATATCAACTGTGGGATGTCGAAGTTGGTCACTCCGCAACGTAGAGTTCTTTGTTCCGTCCTGCTCCACGGAAGCAGTCAAGATGAAAGAAATCCTGCAAATATTTTTCCCTATTCACTGTTTCTAAGCCTAACATACGTTGTCGGTGCCACCAAGTGCAATACATGTTTGACAACGAGAAATTTTCCCTCCCGCTGGAAAGGAAAGGTGAGACTCGTACTGATAGGCAAATGTTAAGTTGGTTGGTTTGAATTTCAAGCGAGCTTAGACATATGAGCCATCAGTGTCTGCGAGTGGTACTTCTTGAAACACCTTTAATTTTGGAAGGTGGACCTACATGCTTGGAGTAATTGAATACTGAGACACTAACAGACTGCGCCCTATTCTAAGAGAAGGGCAAAACATTTCGGGGGCACTCAAGGACCTATCCTTGGTTCGAATTTCCTAAGCGTTGTGTGGGCCCCGGGCTCTTACCAAAACCAAAATTGCTTCAAGTGTTGACTATTATATTATATTATCATTTGAAGTTTCTCAATTTCATCTCTATCCTGACTTTCCAATCTTTTCTATCAGTTTTAACCATATTTCCCTGCTGTGCTTTGCCCTTCAGTTTAACCTCTCCAGGGACCAATCGAAACAAATCTTATCTTTTCCAACCTGTCTGAGCTCCACAAAGATAGAGGTCTTTATAAATCTTTATATTTTTTAATCAATGCCTGTTACCTTTCTATTGAAGTCAATGCACGAGTTGATTATTATGACACCCAACTAAATTCAAAGATGTTTGACTCCTCATTTGGGGTCTATGAGTGATTTACTGATCAACGACGTCCCGGAGATCCGGGTTCCGACGCATATAATTTCTAAGTTATGTTAATCGTTTAATGAAATCCTAACGAAATCAATTGATTTTTGGATAAATATGTTCCGCTGCATGCTAATTGTGCACGGTTTGGTAGTAACTGGGAAAACGAAGACTTCGTATTCCTGTTTCACATAGTCTAAGTCTGGAGGTACATTCGTATGATGTTTCTTTTTCCATATTTTTTTTCAGACAATTCGAACGTACACAACCATTCAAGCGAAAAATCCACCCGGAAGAATTGTGGCTATACAAAAATCCACCGACAAAGGACTACGTTCCGGCTTCTATTCTGCTTCCTGCTGCATTTTTCGTACCGTTTACAGTGATTTGTTTAAACTTTCTGGTATCGCACGACCGATATGATTTCAGTCAAGGCATAAGTGCCATGACATTGTCGTTAGGCTTGAATGGTTTCCTCACAAGTCTACTTAAAGTCACAGTTGGTCGACCCCGACCTGATTTTTACTATCGCTGCTTTCCTGATGGAAAATTCAACGAAGAGTTCGATTGCACCGGGGATCCGAGAGTTGTGAATGAAGGACGTAGAAGTTTTCCCAGTGGACACTCGTCATGTAAGTCGAAAATTTTGGGTTTTGTAATAATTTTAAGTTGCATGTATTCAAGTTTTTTTGCTGCTTTTACTTATTGGATTATTGGTTAAAAGTTCGATTGTGGGCTATAAAATGGAATATAGAATGGCCACATAAAATCAAAAGAATATGTTTCCTAATTTTAAATGAAAAGTCAACCTGAAAATATTTTCTCAAATTTCCACAGTCGCTTTCGCTGGATTCGGTTTTGTCTTCTTGTACCTGGCAGCAAAGCTGCATGTGTTCAACGAGCGTGGACGCAGCCAAGCGTGGCGACTATGTCTCACCATATCGCCACTAGTAATAGCTGCAGTTGTGGCGATTAGTCGCACTTGTGACTATCATCATCATTGGGAGGACGTAACAATTGGCTCGATACTGGGGATGCTCGTTACATACGTTTCATATCGACAATATTTTCCGTCAATTTTTGCATCGAATTCACATCGACCCTACTCAAACCGCAATTTGCAAACGAGCAGTTGTTGCATATCGAATATCGAAGACGATGCCGAACAAAAACCACTTATAGATGATGAGAAGGAGACAAAGTGGATTTGAGAATGAGCAAATAGGTTGTAACTCAGATTTATTGTAGGTAGAATCACCAGTTTTATTTATTTTGTTCGTTTTGTACTACAATACACACGCTTCTGTGATCAGTTTTGTTATGAAAGTTTCTTTTATAGAAAGAGTTTTAGATCATTCCTCCGTAAATGTAAGATTATCTCCCTATGTATGTGGATTTTAGGTAATAAAATAAGTATTATTTTAATATAATTCAATCTTTTTCCTGTATGCGTTGCACTTCGATCGTTGGTGAAAGCCTTTTAAGAGTTACGTGAATCAATCTTTTCTAATCATGATTCTTGTTGGATTTTTTAAAAATTATACAAATGAATGAAAATTGAATTTTACGAAGTCGGATTTATTTTAAATATCTTTCATATATTTAAACCTATAAACATATGGAATTTTATTGTCTACATGGAGTGAACATTTTTTTACATCAATTTGAAGAAATAAAAACTTCCAATGGAATGATATGATTTGAATGGCCAAGAAAAGTCTTATCATGACAGGGAGCAGTAAGATGTTTAACAAGTTAGAAACTGGAAACTGTGTTACTCTTTATAAAAGAAACTTTGGAGGGTAAAAGTCGATTTTTCTACAAAATTTTTTTTTTATTTATGCGACGGTGGAGATTGATGTATTCCAGCATAGCTACCGAAGTATTCATGAATGCGCTAACAAATTGTCACATTAGAATACAGGCTTGGCTAGCTGAATTTCTATTCACTGATACCCAGAAGATGGCTACTTTCTGCGCAAAACTGCATGCAGTTCAGAAAGGAATTCCTAAGGCGAAACTGCGATCGTGACGAGCAATTTGAATTGCTCCAACTTATGATAGGGAAGCATGATCTTGATAATCGGAACAATAGCCGTGCGAGACTTGCAGATCTGTGCAAATATCGCCTTCTCATTACAGTAGATTCAGGAGTTGTCTTCTAAATAAGAAGAAAAGGGGCACTGAAATCGGCCGCGAAAAAAGCAAATTACCCTCGTTTGGATGTCACAGCTGCATCTACCCACAGGGGCATAGAGCCTCTTCGTAACCAAATTCAACATATGGGCATATTCCAAAAGAACATCACAAGACCTGGCTGATTACGACATGGTGGAAGCGGGCAATGAGCGTAGCGAGCTCTCTAGCACGACGAATTAGAGATACGAAGTCGTGGCAAAGAATGGGAAGTGCAACGTACGTTGCACCGCAACAAAGGGAAATTTACCGTTACGATGGTCAGAAGAGCAAGAGCTGGCGCAAATAAAAAAACTACTTTGGAACCGTATAAAAGAGTATGTCGTCAACTCGCTTAAGCCGGCGTCTTTAGCGGCCTTTACTTTATCATCTCGGTAGTTTTTTCTTCTATTTATTCGAAAATGCGGATGATTTGAGGTCTTTGTCAGAGAGTGGAAGATTTCGAAGAAGGGGGTTTGGTGTCTTCTCTATCATCTCAATAAATAAATAACATTAAAATAATGCTTAAAAATGCTAGTTGCTAAAATAATCTTGAAATGCATTAAAGAACACCTCGAAAGCCTGATCGGCAGGGAGCAGCATGGTTTCTGTCTTGCATTTTCCTGCATCGTCCACATTAACACTTTTCTCATCATTGTGGAACAAATGTGTGGAGTTTAGATTCAAACAACACCAACTCTTCAATAACTTCGAGAAGGGTTTTTACGGCATTAACAGGCTCCAACCAGGAGTGACACCCCTGAGAAATTAATAGGTACCATCGGAGCGACATATAATGGCATGTGGCGCATGTAGTGTACCGAGGGCATCCTTTGTGCTGCCTTGGCCGAGGGAATTCAATGGTGATGTCATCTTCCTCAAACCCCTCGACTACGTTGATGACACATGCCTACTCTTTCAAGAAGTAATGGGCCATGATCAAGTGGTTCTAGATTTTGGGAAAGGGGCAAGTTGACTTAGATTGATTGGAAGGCGAAAGTGACATTAATATTCTGGAGGTTCAACGTTAGTATTTGCTGTGTAGGCAAAATCATATGGACATCTTCGAATACGGATTGATTGGAGAACACAATCAAGGCCCCGCGGTGCTGGTTAATACTGAGTGCTAACTCAGCATCCATACCGGGGATGCGAGGTCTATCTAATAGGTGTACGGCGCCCGAGTTGTATACAGCTTAACTCCACGCTTGAGCCCACAAGGACTCCTGCCCGCGATAAGGGCGCAACCACAACCACCATGAAACTCCAAGTGCCCACCGTAAATAATCGGACCGAAAGCACACCCTCCAGGAGTTTTCCTGGAACATATGTTCGCAAGGGATCATCCTGGTTCGCATGGTATCTGATAATCCCCGGTGAGGTTTCGTGCCAAGAGCCACTTCAGATGAGTCCCATTGCAAACTCAGATCTGATCGCCCTCCCTTAGTAGTGGGACGGCATTCAAGGGGAAGTGGCATGGAAGTCCTGGGGGTTTAACTTGAGTACCTGCCGTGTGGGCATAATCCCACGGTCCCCTTCGGACACGGATTGATTTTGGGAACACAATCAGAGCCCCGCCACGACTGGCACAGCGGTACTGGTTTATACTGAGGGCTCAGCATTCATACCAGTGGATGCGAGGCCTATCTAACACCTCTGCCGCAACTGAGCGGTACGGCACCTGAGTTGTACAGCGCAACTCTACGGTTGAGCTCCGAGGAGCTCTGCAGCCGATGTAGGCATAATCACAGCCACTATGAAACTCTCACTAGGGGGCCAACCGCAAATAACCGAACCGAGAACACATCCTCCAGGAATTCTCCATATGCTCTCAGAGGGCCGTCCCGGTTCTCATGGTATCAGATAACCTCCGGTGAGGCTTCGGGGCCAAATCCACTTCAGATGAGACCCTTACAGACTCGGGTCTGATCGCCCTCCTCGAGTACGTAGGGACGATAAAGGGAAGTGGCAGTAACATTCACAAAGGGCTTTAACTGCATTACGGATTATGTCATGCAAGACAACTGACTATTCTAAGATGGCCGACGAATGGTTCGCCTGAGAACTACATAATGGAGAACAGTGGTAGTTGCGTTTGGGCAGTATCGTGCAACAAGCGTCAACTTACCCTTTCTTGTTATTCTTGCTGCATACAACAAATATGCGCCAGCCAATGGTTCACAACACTAAGCACAGAATTGCCCATGCGGACCTTTGGAGTTTAGATTCAATATCGATTTAGATCCGGTAATCTGGGTGCTTTTTGCCTTATAAAAGCTTTTGCAATATTGAATTCGAAAAAAATATTCGCGCATAAATCTTTCTCAGCCCCAAATGCTAGAACGACTGGTGTGTTAAGTCCAATATAATTCGCAACCTTGTCGTGTTTTTGCGATGATAAAAGGGAGCGTCTTTCCACCTGTTGGCACTTTCGGTCACGCTGCTCCCAGGGCAGAGGTGAGGCAGCGTCTGATGAGTTGCCTCTGCCCTGGACGAAACCGTCAGTCAAATTTTTGATTTTTTTCAATTCCCAAATGCTAGGTCAAACTATAGACTGTTGTTTATATTTGATTCTATGAAAATGTTAGCTCATTTTGTTTATGCATTTTTGCATAATTTGAATATTTTTACGTTGATTAATAGCCCTTTTCTGAAAAATGACCGTTCTTCAATCTGTCTTGCCTCGAGGGCGTGGAGTAAGTATTTCAATTGGCAATGACCGTTTTTCTGTCCAGTCATGACTATGCAGATGATATAGTTGATCTCCTACACGATGCAAAAAACAGCAGTTGATGTGTGCTTCAATGTTTGACACTAGATGGAAATAATTTGGACGCACAATAAAAGAGAGCAACCGTGTTATTTTTGACTTGATGATGCAGTAGAACTCAACCACATTGAGAAGAGCAACTGAGGGCAAGTGTAAACTTTTAGACAAGTCTCGAAACTAGGTGACAGAAAGCGACATCCATGGCCTGTAAGCCGGGTTAACATTTTAGGCGCATGCAGCAACCATCTATCAGTAAACTTTATAACTTTTACTAATTTTCAATGGTTGCTCGAAAAAAGTCTCTAAGTGATTATTTGCTACTGAAAAATATGCTGGACAAATACAAAAAATTAAATATTCTTCTCGTTATTTATATATGTGGACTAAGCTAGTCAACTTTTTCAACTGAAATGCAATTCGCAATGGATAACTGTTTAATGAAAAAATTTTCAATGCTAACATGATATAATGTTTTTGCTTATTTTCTCACACGAAAATAGCATAGACTAGAAAATAAGATCAGTTTGTTCGAATTCATTCCGCCAACTATAACGTGGTATTAACCTGGAACTTAATAGTGACAACTTTCAGTCTTATAACACAAATACTGAAAATAAAATTGATTAAATTTTCTGAATTTTAAATTAAATGCTTTCTATGTCTGAAAGATTTTCAACTCTCCGACCCGTGCAGAAAAACATATCTATTTCCTCTTTGATAAATTCTTCATCTAAAAAAGTCAAAAATTTAACAAAATCAGGATTCAATCGTGGCAAGCCTATAAACATAATTTACCTGCATATTGATCGGACATTACAATATTAAAAGCAAACTTTTTTGCCAGCCTCTTAAACAAGTACCTGTTGGCAATCAAGCCTTCATTCATGGGATGCATCAAATACTTCACAATTATCGGGGCCACACGTTTCATACAGCTCGATATCAACACTTGATTCAGCTCGAGGCTTGGACTGTATGGAGCAAATTCATCTTCACTGTCTTCACCGAACAGAAGAAGAAAACGTTCGCGTAGTTGATCGTGATGGCGTATATTGGCATCAGCCAATTGACTCAATGTTTCTCGTAACCGTTGCTTCCACATGTGAAGCTCGCACGGCCATAGACTCTGTCTTAAATCACAAACCAAAGGTTTTAGTCTGTAACGCTTGTTTTTCTTCTCCAATTTAGCTGCAGGTTTAGTACTGAGGCATGTCTTCGTTTTAGAAGCAGATTTTTCATTGCCTGTTACATTCGATAGTTCAATTTCACGCAGAACCAATGCGATGTCAGCATTGTAGGTACTGTCGCCAAAAATATCCTCGATGTCATTCGAGTTTTTATCTTCACCGAAAAGCATTTCCAAGTCTTTTGCGATGGGATCATGGTCAGAATCTTGAGCAAGTTCATCCTCAGAAGAAGTCGATACCGGCGATATTGGCTGTGAAACAGATAGTTTTCTGTGCACAATGTGTTTCTGATGAGCCTGAATTGACTTTTTCCGTTTTAAATTTGATCGCTTTGGATTTTCGACAGGCTGTTTTTTGTTAAGAGTTTCTTGGAACCTTTGAATTTTTTCTTGTAAAGAAAGAGATTCATATGGCGTGTCAAGGGGTTCTTTGCTACAATTGTCTTCATTATTGTTCGTTTGTAAACCATTTGGTGATTTGCACGGCGGTGAATCTTGTGAACTGTTATCATCTGATCCGTAAGGCACTAAACTGGAATTATTGGCTAGAAGGGTGCATTCTTTTGCAGTTCTATTATGTAAATAATCAGCGGTTGTATCACCATTGCATTTCGATTGAGAAGATTCATTATTATTTTCACAGTTACGCTCTGTAATTATTGTGACTATCGGGAAAATGTTTTTGGTTTCATCTTGACAGCTTCTATCCTGCGATGGCGCGATAGTTGCCTGCAAGTTTTTATTAGGGAACTTCTCTTGACTACCATTTAGTTGCTCGTGCTTGATGTGTATGTGTAATTTGTCCTCATCCTTTTCCGGTTTGACATTCGAAAGGCTTTGTTTCAATTTTGATATAAGTTCACAACAAGCTGTTTCGCGACGTATTTCGCTGATCTGTGAAATGTTTGGGGGAATAACTATTCATCACAATGCAGAACAAGTTTTAGAAAATCATTACAATTCGAAGCATATACTTTCTATAGAGCTGAACCACCATACAGTATCGAACCGCACGTTGCTCATAATATGCTGCACATTTCTCTAGATACTCGTCGGATATTATTCTTATTTTGTTATCCGTTTGATGTTTCCTCCATTCTGCGTAGTTTTTATGGATTATTTGCTTAATATAAGTGAAATATTGGAGTCGGATCTGCAAAAAAATTATTGCCAATACTTAATATAGCAAAAATAAATTATTTTCCAAACGAATGTAGCAAACTTACCAAATTTGTTAGATGTGTGAAATTTTCGTTCAATTCAAAGTAGTCTTCAAATTCAGGATCCGAAGAACTGTCGTTTTCGGAAGTAATTTCATAAATATTCATGGGAGACTCCATCTTTATTGCTTTTCGCAATAATACCTTGATGATAGAGAAACATTCAGAAGGAAAAGAAAAAATGAAGTAAATCCCACCTAAAACAAAAGGATTCAGGAAAGGATAACTAACAAATCGCTGCGGAATAAGCGAGAATTTTGAAATATAATTTTCTTCTTCTACCTAATCGAGAATCTAACCAAACTTAGGATGTCCAACACCGTACTGGTAAAAATAAAGGGTCTACCTAAGATCCACAACCTAGCAAAGAATTCCGAGAAATTATAACAGCTACAAACTCGCCCATACAAAATATCACCAAGTAGCTTTTAACTAGATTTAAAGAACTAGGAGGACTGCCCGCTGGAAAACCCATCAGCAATAGAGAGGATCACATCAAGAAACTAAAAGATGTGGAATTCACGATACCGGATAAACGGGGATGCTTGCGGTGAAGGAAGGGCTTCTTTATCTGGAGGAGTGGCTACTCAGTAAAAATCCCACATAATTGACGTGGAAAAGAGAAACGGGAATGTTCATGAAACTTGAGACCATATGCATGACAGAGAGCTACCTGACATTTGGAGGGAAGTTCTAACATGGGGAATCCGCTGTCCCCCTCTTTGAGTGACATTTATTTAGAATGATCCACATTCCAATCGTCTGTTCCAAAAATTTGGGCAATGTATTTTGATGACATTTTCAGATAAAGGCAAGACAAAGTGAAGAAAATGCTGGGGGTCCTGAATAATATTCATCACAACTTAAGATTCACAATGGAGATAGAGGACAATGGAGAACTCACATTTCTAGGTTTAAGGACCATTAGAGGGAAAAGGAATCTCTTTTCAAATTTATAGAAAGTCTACATATTCATAGCGAGTCATTCCGGAAAATTCGAACCATTTACCTACACATAAAAAGACTCCTTTCCATGCAATGATCCCCAGATTGTTCACTGTGGCCCTAGGTGCTGTAAAATTTACGAAAGAAAAGGGGTATATCACCAACCTGGAATGAAGAATAACTTTCGACCATAGATTATTGAAAGCCTCACGAGGAAAAATGCGAAACTTTTCAACAAATACGGGCACATTCGTCGTCAACAGTTTGGAAAGGATAAGAAGAATAGGGATCACACACCGTACGGCTTCATTCAAGCTTAAAAGAGTTGAACATGGACCTGGTGCCAACGAGTAGGATGCACCAAATCAAAGCCAGGCTAGGATCCTAGAAGGACCCTAAATTAAAGCACGAATTTAGCGTGATATATAAAGTGACGTGTGCAGATTGCGAGGAGAGCTATATAGGAAACGCGAAAATATGCTAGCCTACCTACCTACCAATGCAATTAATTCATTTAATCCATTTAATAATTAAACATAAGTCATCAAAAGACAAACAAACTGGTTAAAAATTGATTACCTTCATATAACCGAAAAGCAGGAACAAAACTGCAACAAACCTGAATGAAATCTCCACACTGTCAACTAAATACGTACCCAGTGATCAGAGAACTAGCCTGGAACCGTTTGACATATTACTTCGGGCTAGCCTTTCCTCCCTCCCGCCTTAGGGAGTATTCAACTCGGGAAATTCATTTCACTATCGGGTGGGAAGAAGAGGAAGGGAATTGTCAGTTCCTCACCATTCGGTCCCTACACCGATCGAGCGCAATCTTCGCAACAACCAAAACAAAATGCGCAATATGACTACATCAGCGTTTCTCGCCATCTCTCTGACAACGTTATCTGAAAATACCATTCCTGTATTTGAATAAAATGTTTGACGGATGCCATCGTACCTTCCACAAGAGAAAATGGTGTGATAGACGCCGCCCATCACTTTTTTGCAGAGGATCATCTTCCAGTTTTGCACAATTCAAACTTCAAGAGCAACCACCACCTTTGTCTTCTCCCTTCCGCCTGTAGACGGTTTTAGTTTCCGTAGAAAGGAAGGCAACGAGAATTACTCTCGTTACCACCAAGCTGGCCATAAAACTCCCCATCTTTGCTCCTTGGCAAGGCGTTTACGATACATTTCCTTACCAAGGGCAAAAATCTACCCCACCATATCATAGAGCAGAACGAACTACGTTGCACTCATATCACTATTTCCGTTTTCCCCAATGCATCAATATGCTAAGTTTGCTTTGCGCCTTTTCAACAGTGCGTTCATCTCCAGAACCCGCCAGGCGCGACTCTTCAGGCACGTTGAGGATTAGCAGACTATCGTCACGTGTAATGAATTTCCAAGCCTGCCTAACATACCTGTTTATCTTACGGAATTCAAGGCAATGCTGACGTCAAGCGTTACAAAGAGCACTATCCTTCCGCAAGAACCCGAATGCAATCGGAAGCTCAAATAGCACTATGAACCTAGGCCCTTGTTCCGGTATTGCTCGTTGATTACTTCGGAGCGAACTAGGCTGGCAATTCGCGAGCGGTTGCATTCAGTGCATGTTAATTTGTCATATGCCGATCATGCCAGCCGCATACTAGCCCTTTCCAGTTCTAGTTCTGCCCCCGGAGTCCAAAGTGTCTGCAAGGCTCTAACCAGACGCGCCACAATCGCTGCAGATAATGCAATTATATTTTTCGTTGCAAATTTTTGTGTGATGATCTATCTGACAGCATCTACGGTATGCTGCCCTCCTGTCGGATCCCTGACAAATTTTAGAAATGTGTCCATATTCCAAACACCTTTGACACTTGGTGGGGATTACCCTGCATACTACCCATCCAATTTTGATTTTCCCGCTATTTAGGAGTTTCCTCGCGTTTTGCTCGGGAACTTCCACCGCAATGAGTTTTGCCCTCGAGCCTACAAACTCGTCTTCCTCTTTCCGTTTTTCTCCAATTCGTTTTGCAGTATGTTGTCCGCGATCCGTTTGACGATTAAAGTGTTCTCCATTCTCTCTTCTTTCACGCCTTTTTTGACGTCCTGGAGTAACGCTGCCGCCCGCATGCGGTCCACCACTATCGCACATTTTCTGATGGGTCTTTTCTCTTCGGTTCTAACAAGGACAGTCGACTACGGACAGGTCTAGCGATTTTTTTCGGAATAGAAACAATGTAGGGTACTGAATTTTCTGACCCCGCATCGCTTTGCAAGTCTTTCTTTTTATTTGGGCGTCCCGGTGCCTCTCTTGCTGGGCGCTGCGGTAACCGACATGTTTTCGTACTGCACCCAAACACAAACACAACTCTTCTTTTTTCCCTGCTATTTCGTAGATTTCCTGAATTTTATTGTTTAGTTCTCCATGGAAATATTACCTACGCATCGTGTATAAGGGAGCGGGTCGAAACTCTTTAACACTCTTTCCTGACTAGAGTGTACCCTTGTGGAATCCAATTCCCTGAGGAATGAACGAGATTTAGTTGATCCTGGAATTCACGGACGGATTAGCGTTCACCCCGGGCAACGCAGTCTACTAATACCGATTTAATGCACATTAGTCGACCAGGATCCCGAAGGGGCTGACTCCGGGGACCCGTAACACATACCAATTTGGCATAGCTAGGCCCACATCACTCCATCGACGGCGGCAGAGAGCTGCTGTCTGAGGACTCCCAGTGTGTCCAAACGTGTGTCGGTCATTCGCGTTTTATCCTTCACCGAGAGACTTTCTCAGGGTTACTAACTGGAACACAGGTATATTGCTAGCTAGGAAGTTAGAACTACTTACTCGGAAACCTCGGGGAAGTCATTCCGTCTGGAGATCGTAGATGGACCCTAAGATCGCATTTAAAACTCTCTCAGAGCTCTCTAAAAACCTACAGAACATGCTTCGTTTCACGAAATAATTCTCAAATTGGGGTTTTGGGTTTCCTAACCTATGTTTCTATCATATTTCTTGAAGGATTTCCGGTCCGAATCATGTCCCATGAATCTATACACAAACAACCCCTCTCTATCAGATAAGTTTTCATTTTTGGAATTATAGCTAAGAAACGACTGGAGACCTAACTTTCTATTGAAAAGTACCTAATACTGTAGCCGCAAAAAACCTCAAGTTTTAAAAATTAGAATCCTTTTTTTGGAAGAAGAAAGATATTTCCTGAAAATTACAAAGGTACAACAATAATTTTTGCTTCCAACCGATCCGATCAAACGTGCCTGCTATACAATTCAGTCGCTTCCTGTCTAGAGGATTCTGAGTAGGATGTTTATATCTTCTATCAAATCTTTCTCCGAACACTGTTCGGGGTGACTGACACTTTTTTCAGTTTTTAGGATGTGTGATATATATTTCAAGGGTGATTAAGTTTCGCTTGATATTGTCATTTTTTACTACAGAAACAATTACTTTTTAAAAGAATGACAGAATAATCCTCTCCTAAAGTATATCTCGATTAATGCCCTCCTCAATCCTACATCCCCACAATTTAGAACTTACACGAGTGATGACTTACCTATTTCTTTCCTCCTGTTCACTTCTCTGTTTTATTATTTAATTTTCACTACTTTGACCACCGTCTTAAAAACAAAACAATATCATGCACTTGAAGCCCTCCACCCCATACTTTTCTTACTTCTACATCCAAAGAACAAGGAATCCTCCCAAGGTTAGATTTGTTTATATTTCGCCGCGGCATAATTGACAGAAACAATTGATTTCAATTGAATTCGCCGCATGAAATTATGAAACTGTCAAAACACTGATATGAATAATAAAACCCTTTCGCGGGAAAGATGGTTTGAAAAAAAAAACTTCCGGAAATGATTCTCAATAACTTTTCGGTTTCGGTTTTAATTTTTTATTGATGGGATTCTGATTTAAAAATCAGAAAGATTACTTAGGGTAGAGTGTTTCAAAAGTTTTTATAATGTACTCTGGATAACCATGCCTATTTGAAATTTCTATACGTAAGTAACTGAAATCTCAAGAAGAATTAATATTTCGAGAAATTGATGGAATATGATCAGGCTATTTACTATTGGCCACATTATCATAGTAGAGTAGTGCCCAAGTTTAAAATTTCTGCTTTGAGAGATATATTTCTGTTTGGCTTTGGTCTAAAATTGGGGAGTGTGGAAATTACATTTTTTTTCTCCCAATGAAGAAAGGCCTCAATTAGTAATTTCACAAGGAGATTTTAGTTTAGACGTAAATTGCAAAATGCGCGTGCAAGGGGTAAAAAAATGTATCCTTAAAGTGAGAGAGAGGCACATTTGCAGAAACTACCGAACTCAAAAATACTAAAAAAATGAGAGTGATGTACCTTTATAAAGTCTAGGCCTCAAAATATGTACCATTCCGATATCGGCTAAACTTACTAAATTGACTGGAAACCCCAAGCCCTGTCATGCCCTCATCGTTCTTTACATAGGCAAAATACCAAACCTTTTCTACCTGAAACGTCTAGGTTCCGGTTTTCTGACTTTTGTTTCTTATTTTAACTTTTATTAAATGTTAAATGTATTTGAGAAGCAATAAAAATCATATTAATATAGAATAGGCTTCTCTTCGCTATTGTTAGCTAACCTTATACGTCTCAGCGTCCTAGAAGTATGGTTGCCCACAAACTCTTACGTCACTTATCATCAAGACCTTATAGAACACACATACTTATGTAAGTCTGAAGTATTGTGTGAAGACACAACAACGCTAATCGACAAATGAGAACAATTGAAGGCATCAAAGCCGAGTATTCATAATCTAAATTTGCCTCTGAGCAAGTTCGATTGAATATCGCCCATTTCATGATTCAATCTACTTCCTTGTGGTTCAGATTGTCAGGCACCCTTCTATATCTAGCTTTCTGCTGTATGTATTCCTTAATTACGTACATGTTGTCTCATATGATGCCACATTCCTCCTCTTTGATATGCCGTGCTACCATTGACTTTAGAGATGTGTTTTTCTTTCTATTTTTCCTGGTCCCTTACGCTTATCCTGCGTGCTTTTGATTTGTCCTATATTACTCTTCTCAAAGTTTGGACACATGTTTCAATATTCGGTCTTTGGGGATCCTATTCTGGTTTTTATTTAGTGTATCCTACTTGATGACATATTCAACCCTTTCATCAGTCTTTTAATTTTTGACGGAGCCACTTAGTATATGGCCCCTATTTTTCTTTTCGTTTCGATGTTGTTAACGAAGGCTGTCATCGTCCGCACTTCTTGGTGTTTTCTGGTTGGAAGCCATTCTTAACTCCGGTGTCGATGATGCTTCTTTCTCCTTTATAAATCTTTCTGCACTGAGGGGCGCTAAGAATAATCTGGGGATCATTGTAAAAATAATAGCCATGTTATGTGGGCAGAAGTGCTTCGAACCTTGTGTTGATGGGTTTCCTATAGATGTCGAGGATGATCTTCAAATCATTCTTAAATCTAAAAAAGGGAAGTTCTCCATTGCCTTCAATTTCACCTTGTTCAAAACCGCCAGTATTCTCCCCACTTTATGTTTATGAAAAAGAGTGAAAATGTCATCAACGTACCTTGTCTGGATTTTAGGAAGCCGGTCTTTGTGAAGTAGATCGTTCTCAATCCTATTCGTGAACAATTCACTCAAAAAGGGTGAAAAAAAGTTAAGTAGCACACCGGTTTCCCGTTTCCACATCAATGAAGTGGGATTTTTTTCTAAGCAACCGTTCCTTCATGTAACGAAGCGCTTACTTGACTTGGGTGCTTGGAAACAAAATTTCTACTTCGAACGACACTTATCGTTCATAAAATAACATTAAATCCACATCCTTTACTTTCCTGATGAGGTCCCCTCTATTCTTAAATTGTTGCTCGGTTTCTGAATATTATATATTTATTCTTCGCAGGATGTTAGCAGTACAGGGTTGAGTACCCTTACTTTGACTGGAATCTCAATGATATCCTTTCATACCATTTCAGTTGAATCTGATAGAGCCTTTCCTTTATTTAAAATTTATATGGGATATCTCTCACGAGGTGAGGAAAATAGTTACGAGGCAATTATGATCATCAATCACGTTTGAGCTCAAATCAAACCAACTCGAAAAAAACATGTATTTCATTTTCCTAATGTGAAAATTAAAAATTATCAACGAATCAAATCATCTTCAGTTGTTGGTTACATTTTAAGCGGTCATTTTTATTTTATGGGCAAAGAAAATTTTGCTCTATTTTCCGTTATTTCATTATATTTTTCATAGAAATAACTTTCTGGTAATCTTTTCGAAATTTTCGTTTGATTGATTGAAGAAAGTGCTTACCATCTACCCTATGCAAACCAGTTTACAAGTATGTGAACGTATCCATGCGTACATGACCATCACAAAAGTGCCAACTTAATCCCAATCAGTCTGAAATTTTGACGTTTCGAGCACAGGTTGTGAGCAATCATTTCACCGATTTCCAGATTTTCTTTCAAAGTCACGGCTTTTCGTTAATGTCCGTAAAAATTCCAAGAGTACTTCAAATTAAACTTCAGGGCGACTACAAAAGTAACATGATCGATTGAAAGGTGCCTGTGCTTTCTCCCGTTTCCCCCAATTTCCAAAGTCCTCTGACAAGTTCACAAAAGTTTTGAATGTTTTCCTTTCGAAATTCTCTTGTCCTGCATGTTCAGAACGAAATCAAGCGAGAATGGGTGGTTGCATTGGAATTCATGGCAACGACGAGACGATTAGTGTGTCATCAACGAACGTGACTAGGCCTGCATCAGGTAGGCAATTGTGATAGTTCAAAATTGGAACGCGAGACAAATATGGTTTGTGTTAACGCATCGCCGTCCGTCTTCCATTTACAGGTGCGAGCACGACTATTCCGCGTAAAAATCATCCGCTTTGTCATGAGACGATCCGTTGGCGCTCAGATGTTCCCCTTACTGAGGGGCAGCTACGTTCCAAACGCGACGAATTTTGGGACACGGCGCCCGCCTTCGACGGTCGTAAAGAAATCTGGGATGCACTCAGGGCGGCTACCATGGCAGCGGAAGCGCTTGATTTCCAACTGGCTCAGGTGATACTCAATGGCGCCAGCATTTCAGTGCCTAATGGGTAAATCGCGTTAGAACAGGTGAAGGCCATATTTACATTTATCTTTGTGGCTTTCAGGTACCTAACTGAGTGCTACGACGAGTACGGGACGCAGTACAAGGTACCGATCTACTGCCTGTCATACCCCATCAACATAGTGAAGGAAGAAACGGGCAGGGATTCGCCGGCCGAATATTCGGAACCTGTTGATGGCGGCTTCGAAACGACGCTCAAACTGCGCCTCTCGTCGACGTGCAGCGACATAGAAATGACTGTTTATTCTAGGGATACAATAGGGCAGTGCAAAAAGAAAATTCAGGTACGTGGATTCGCCTGTGCCCAGAAAAGCATATGCCTGAATGTCATAATTTGGCTGAACTACGGGCACTTGGTCGATTAGAAAGCGATATCATAAAAGTTATTTGGGGTAATGACGTTGAAGAATCGATTTCGGATGCGTGTCCGTTGTAAAATTCCCGTAGTTGTCTGGAAGACATACGGAATCTGTCAACTCACGGTGCCAAACAATGTTCTTATCTTTAAAACTCTGCAAAGAATCATGTCTTCACTGCTGCAATCAGCGAATTTATGACCTTTGCCCGTGAATAGAGTGAGGCTTTTGAGTGTCTGCGACGATAACGTTTTAAAGTGAAAAGTGCACGCTACTGATTGCCATTATTTTTTCCTTTCCAGGCTCTGCAAGGTGTGCGGGCGTGCTGCCAGCGGTGGTTCTACGGCGGCAAGTTGCTCAGTGATAAGATGTTCGTCGAGGACGCGCACATCAAACCCGACTATATAGTACAAGTGATTGTTAACACAGAACACAGTAGCCATGATCACGACTACCACCACACCATAATGTCTAGCTAACCAAAACAGTAACTACTCAACCAGCGATCGACCGCAGCAATACCCAGCCACACTCACCACAAGCGAAAGACACCATCCAACCCTTCCCACTCACACCCATTATGAACTTAATTTATTGTTAGATCGTAAGCAGTGTATCACGTGAAGCAGGACCAGCACGGGCGAGTCTGCCGCAGGCGCGTGAGTCTTGTTTTTACGTTCCTGAGACGTTTTCAGCAAATTACCTAAAATATATACATATATATATATTATATGCGATTGAGATTAGATCACGTACACACCACACTTTTGTATAGTGTTCCAGTGCTGTGCACTACTTGTGAAGTTAATATTGTAATAGGAATACATAATTAGATATTTGATAACGAAGCAGCGGACAAGACCCTGAAGGAGCCGAGCCGCAGCCTGCGCAAACGCAATGCGCGTTCGCATATATATCCTCGCTCAGCAATTATCAAGTTGTGTTCCGAGCGAGCGACTGTTGAAATATAATCATAGTTGAATTGAAAATATATCTGAACTTTTTTGAGATGACGAGAAATACAGCCTTCAGAAGTTTTGATAAAATAAATGTGTTCTTTCATTTTTGTTATGCGCTCGTCGTAATAGGCCGAACTCTTACTAGATTATTAAATGAACTCAGTACCCAAAGTCAGCGGGTTTACGAGAGAAGTCGCGCTCCACCTGCATCAAGCGATGTATGCTGGCAAATAGTGAATAATAAGAAATCTGTGTAGAGGGTTTTGAACACCGATATTCCATAATTACAAATTCTAAACAGGGGAGAAAACAAATATCGTAAGAAACGAAAAGTTTTTCTAGTTAACACTGATTTCAATGTTTTAATATCCTGAACCCTTTTTAAGGTTCTGTGTAAAAACCAACCTTATTAAAATGGAACGGAACGCGTTGTTATTTACCAGTTCTTTCCTAAGCTTTTCATTCCTCAACATGCTATGACTCGCCTTCATTGGAGGCTAACATGTAGTACATGATATGCTTGGGGACAGGATCGCCGCTTGCATAAAATGAGTCATAGAGGCTTCGACCATATTTCGCAAAGATGTCGATGGGAACCATGCCTGCTATCATACTTGCTGACTCCTCTGCTGTTGGTTGTTATGTGGCTGCATTTTTTCTATTTGCTTCTTGCTTCAATGCAACGATGTAGTAACTCTACAAGTCTTTCATGTTAAGCTCTCAAGATGTGGTTTGAAGTTCGTTTTTGGTCAATCATGACTCCTAGGTATTTGAGCGCCGGTTGTAAATCTACGACGTGTTCATCAATCCTAATCTTTATCGAAGTTTTCTGTCTTCGTTTGATGATTAGAATTGCTTCAGTTTTATGCTCAGTGAGTTCGAGACTAGCGTTTTCTAGCATCTTATTTCTCAAATTGCCTTGTTTGCCAAGATCCCGATTGCTTTATACGAGGTTAGACAATTAAGTAATGAGCCTGATTTTATTGCCGCGCTTATAGTAAACCTGCAACCTTCAAATTCCCTTCCCTTTCCCCGGCATCCTTCCCCTCTCCATTGGAATGTTCACCATCGGTCAAGCTTGTTTAGTTCGCCCGCTGTGTCGTGCTGAGTAGACGTGTGTTGGTGGTGCTCGTCACGAAAATGGAGAAACGAAATCTAGAGCAACGCGTCGCGATAAAATTTTGCACCAGATTGGGCGAAACAGCTTCGGAAACGTACGGTAAAATTGTAAAAGTGCATGGTGATAGTGCACTTTGTTGTGCCCAGGTGTTTCGAGGGCATAGAGAGTTTAAGGAGGGGCATGAAAGCATGGAAGACGAGGCGCGGAGTGGGAGATCAGTCGAGGTGCGGACTGACGCGAATGTGCAGCGGAACTGGGTATGAACCGTGAAATAGTCAGACAAATTTTAACAGCCGATTTCGGGATGAAAAAGTTGTGCGCGAAGATAGTTCCAAAGAACCTTTGTGACGAGCAAAAGCAGCATCGAATGACCGTCGCAGAGACTGTTTGGAACAAGTGAAAAACGATCCCACGCTGCTTGATCGAGTTATTACAGACGATGAGAGCTGGTTTTTCCAATACGACCCGGAAACCAAACGCCAAAACTCACAATGGTTGTCTCCGCACGCCCCCGCCCGAAAAAAGCTCGCATTAGCAAATCGAAGGTGAAAACGATGATTATGACCTTTTTTGACAACCGAATTGTCCACAAAGAATTTGTTCCACCGGGGCAAACCGTAAATCAAGTCTACTATCGCCAAGTACTCGAAAGATTGCGAAAACGAATCAACAGGGTGCGCCCCAACATCGCTCGTAACTAGAATCTTCATCACGACAACGCGCCGTGCCACACCGCCCTCAGCGTGTTCCAGTATTTAGCCTTTAAAAGGACCGCCGTGTTGCAACAGCTGCCTTATTCGCCCGAAATGCCACCCTGTGACTTTTTTTTGTTCTCTAGAACAAAATCGGTGGTCAAAGGACCCATTTTGAGTCAATTACGGACATCCAAGCGGCCGTGACGAGGGCACTCTCGGACATCCCAGTCGAAGCGTTCCACATAAGAGAAACACTAAACTTTGATACCCAACAAATTCAGTTCGGTTCGGTTTTCCGACTTGTTTTCTTCGTGCATTTCGTTCATCTAAAAGTCCGAGCTTAGATTTTCTGGATTTCTCACCAATCTGCTAGCGACAAAATTCTCGGTTTTCCTCATTTCTCAACGCTCGGTTTGTTTGTAGCCGTCAGACTCCCCAATGTACCCGCGACGGGAACCTGTCTAAGTATGTAGGACTAGTGGCGGATTGATAAGTACGTGCTACACTTGTGCTTAAAATGTTTTTACCATTGCAATACAAAATTTATGAGCTACAACGTAATAATAATAATAATAATAATAATCGTTGGCGCAACAATCCATGTTGGATCAGGGCCTTGAAGTGTGTTAGAGCACTTCATTCAAGACCATAACGGTACACTAGGAGGCAATGTGGTCAGCATTGCGCTCGCCCGAGATTATTACCCTGATTTCACTCAGGTACTCATTCACAGCTGAGTCGACTGGTGTCCGACGTCAAATCGCGATGCAAATTCCACTGCCACCAGTGAGATTTGAACCGCGACCTTCCGTACGACAGCCTTGCGCTCTAACCACTCAGCTACAACGTAATAGAAATGAAAAATCATAATAGGCTGATGCGTAAAACTTACATCCCTGTTACAATATCTTTTTAATCTTAATCTTTGCGCGTTGCATAAGTAGCTTAGCTGGGGTTAACAGGTGCAACAGTGACTTAAACAATTGTGCGCGATTTTTGGATTTTTACTTTGAAACTCCACAGTTTTCCGTTTTCCAGGTAATATATAGTTACCACATTATATGCCCCGAGCTCGCATTACCATCGTCTAACGAAAAGCCTACGTCCGCACAAGCATATGCCATCCATCCATCGAATGTAAACATGGAATATGATACTACTCTCTATAAATCGCACACGTAGCATCACACTACCGGATGGATATTAAATTCACAAAACATTTAAATTACATACGCAGCATATACTTTGGAATAATTCCGATAACGCATTAGATATTCAAATTAAATTTCAAGAGTGGAGGGTAGTCTAGTCTCCAGAGATTGTTAAAGACGGAGATTTCAAAGAATAAAGTTGTTCGTGAGAAGAAAAAACTGTGTTTCACTAAACTTTATTACTACATGTATAACAGCAAAATGACCATTGGCGGAACAGGTCAATGTCTTAGATTCGAAAATGAAGTTGGGGATATATTCAGCTATTTCTTCTTGTTATCGGTGATATCGTACAGTATATGCATTGCATTTTACCTTGTCTGAAGGACATAGTGGAATTTAATGAAACATGACAGCTTCTTCCCTCAACTACCGCGACTTCGCTCAAATAATTTTGTGTGTGTAGAAAGGAATTGAAGACAAAATTTCGGTTCTTGGTTTCGGTGGTAATTCCAGTGCTTTGTTTGAGGATTGAAGGATACACATTGACTTCTAATAAACCTCAAGTCAAAGATCTTCTCAAGCACTACAAAAAAGATTTAGTTCAATTTCCACAAAAAAGTTACCACACGCACAGGAAGGAAGAACCCCATTGAAAATCATGTTTCATAGGTGAGGACCAAGTACTGAGTCTTGATATGGTGTGGGGCTGTTACGGAGCGGACGGCATGGGTAATGTGGTATTCGTAGAGGGGAATATGCATACTGAAATTTAAACAAGTCGGGAAACCAGAAGCTGGACGCTTCAGGTACGAGAGGTTTTGTGTATTTCTTAGTACGTAGCACGTAATATATCCATATATTATGTGAGAGTATCCACTTTCGGGTGATATTGACATTCATAGTCTTCAATCTTCAAAGAAGTAACAACTTTGACGTATTATAACTTTCTTAATAATAGTGCGATTTCCACCAAGATCATGCTCTACATTATAGCCTGCATCAATGCAAATTTTCGTGGTGCTAGGATGAACTTAAGGGGGGTTTCCAGCCAATTACAAAAAAATTATAGTAATATACTATTATTAACTTTCTTTGAACAGAATCGATATGAAAGGTATTTCGGAGCCAAGGCACCATATAGTGGCAGCCTCTAGATTTTTTTCAGATTTTTGGGTTTGGTAGTTTCTGAAAATAGCCCCCTTAAAGAAATGATCACTTTCAACCCCCCGCACTCCCCACGTTTCCAAGAAATGTCAAAACTAAGACCGGCTTCGAAAAGTACTAATCGAGACCTTTAATTTGATACCCCACATGACTATATTTGATGAAAAAAAATGTTACACCCCCCTTTTGCATGTATGGGGACCCCCCCCCCCCCCCTTAAGTTCAACGTAAAAGGATGTAACTCACTGTATGTGTGAGCGTTCACAGTTCCCAACTTTCTACCAAATTTGATGTCAATCGCTATAACCGTCTCCGAGAAAAATGCGTGTGACGGACAGACAGACAGACAGACAGACGGTAAACCGATTTTAATAAGGTTTTGTGTTTACACAAAACCTTAAAAAGAATTGCATGCCAGCGTAGAGAAATTGGGTATTTGCCACACATTCAAGGTATACCAAAAGAGTGACCCGAAACAGCGTGAAAAACACTCATGTGGTAATATTCAACTGTTTGAAACTACCTAAAACCTCTCCACAATCCTCGAACTGCAATATTAGTGAGAACTTGCGGGATTATGTCCACGATAGACGACGCGATCCATGCCACTGGTCAGTCCAGGCTGTATACGATGCTAAAAATTTCCATACGGAGTATTAACTAGGATTTTTTTTTGAGGTTTTATTATTATTATTACAATATTTTAGCTCTATCGGGATTTTAATTTTGCCTACGGAAATAATTGATAAATAAATAATAATAAATAATTTTCCTTGCACTGTGCCCAACAAACTGTACGCTAGGTTAACTGGAGCGCTGAGCTTCCAATTTTTGAATTGTTTGTATATTGGACATGTTATGTTCTTGGGCATACGTCCGGTATGACTTTGCCTATTTATTTAAATTGTTTTTATTAGTTGATGCAGGAGATACCTAAGGTATTGGCAACTTTTTTTTTAACCCGGCAGGTATCCCATCGATTCCAGGTTCTTTATTCGGCTCTAGATGGTACAGGCAGTCCGGTAGAGAGAAAATGCGAGCTCGGGGTGGAAATTATAGCTAAAAACCAGGGTCGCGGTGAAAGTTATGCCAGACCAATTACTTTTTTTTCAATGAAATTCTTAGTCTTAGCCCCCGAAAAAAACTCCGGGCTCGGAGGAATGCCCCCTCTCTCATCAGGCCTGTGACCACGAAAACTAGCACTAACTGCTACCTCTGCGATGTATCTTATTCTCAAAATGGCTTTGATAATCAAGGTGGCGCTAAGAAGGTAGCTAAAGTAGTGTCTCTTTTCGGAGAGTTGTTTAAAGCTTGTACCATTGTGGTAAGTTTTTCATTTTCGTATATAGTATGCGGTTCTTATGTCATTATTTTTACAATCAAATCATTAGTCCAGTTACGTTTTATACAATTTTTTTATTTGCTGGCCATGTTGGTTCTGGTATATAATGTCTGAAGGTGGTTGCATGGCAGTGCTTGGTTTTCCTTATTAATGGCTTCGTCACTTTTTATTGTACATCAAACCAATAATAATGCTTTTCTCGAGTTTGGTACTCCAATCTTACTTCAGCGGACATTTAGATTTCGCATTTTAGTCCTGACCTTAGCTCATTTACTATTATTTTAAATTGTCGTTTGCATACCCGAGCCACTTCGTTTTCTAAGGTGCCAATACATTAATACTTAGCTGTGATATCTCTCAAGGGGGCTCTTACACTGCACGTTTAACAATCTAACATTTCAAATTTCAAAAGAATAGTCCAATTTCCATTGCCGAACCCGTTGCCGTTGTTTTGGTTCCATGAGAGATTCCTGGTCTCGTCCACTGACAATTGATTTTTTTGCGTTATCAGTGCCTCATCTTTTTTACTTCTGCTTTGGTTTCTAGTTTTAAGATGCGTACATCTTCCAGGAAGAACTTTGCTAGCATTACTTTGAACTCCGGATTACCCTGAGCGTTTCTCTGCACTTTCCATACAAACCCAAACTTAATTTTAGTTGATTTTTCTTTTCACATATCATCATCATCAGCGGCGCAATAACCCGTATCCGGTTAGGCCTGTCTTAGTAAGGAACTCCAAGCACCCCGGTTTTGCGCCGAGGTCCACCAATTCGATGTCCCTAAAAGCTGTTTGGCGTCCTGACCTACGTCATCGATCCATCGCAGGCAGGGTCTGATTTACTTAGAGTGGAGCCTTTTTGGTATGAGCCAATGATGTTCTGGGCGTATGGGGCTATCCGACTTAGTAAGACAACGGAGAATATTTTATAGATGGTACTCAGCAACGTGATACCTCTATAGTTGCTGCACTGTGATATTTCCTTTTTATGTATGGCACAGATAATGCCTGGTTGCCAGTCATCAGGCATTGATTCGCTATCCCACATCTTGAACATAAGTTGATGAAGCGCTTGGTGTAGTTGGCCGCCTCCATATTTAACCAATTCGGCTGTAATTCCACCGGATCCTAGCAGCTTATGGCTTTTAAGCCTATGTATTGCACGGACTGTTTCTTCTATGTTTGGTGATGGCAGCATTTGTCCGTCGTCTGCAGTTGGCGGGACCTCCAACTCGCCGATATTTTGGTTGTTGAGCAGTTCATTAAGATACTTACCCCATTGCTCCAATATGCCCATTCCATCAGAAATCAGATTTTCCTCTTTGCCGGGGCAGGATGAGCATCGAGGTGTATAAGGCTTCATCCTGGTGACTTGTTGGTAAAACTTCCGAGTCTGGTGCCGTTGATCCCTCTACTTTTCGACTTCACAGACCTGTTGGTTCTCCCAGGTTTTCTTTTTTCGTCTGCGAAGTCACTTCTCAACTCGACGGAGTTCGTGATAAGTCGACGCACATGCCCGCGTTCTTTGAGAATACAAAATTACCCGGTATGCAGCATTCTTCGGTTCCATTGCTAGCTTACATTCATCGTCGAACCAGCCGTTCCCACTTTTCTTGCGGCTGGGGCCAACTATGTTTGTGACTGTATCAATGATAACGCCCTTCAGGTTCTCATAAATACTCTGTATTATTTTCGTAAAATTATAGATAGAAATGACTACTGTTGCAGAGAGAAGTTTACTAAGCAACCTTCATTTTTTGGTTAGTTTTTGGAAGAATTTTGAATATTTACACTCCAAGTGATCAGGATTAAAAAAGATATTTCGATGATTTGATGGAAATGAAAAGAAAACTAGTTAATATTGGACAACTGCCAAGATAAATTAATGATGAAAAAGGCAATCTCTTTCTTATGTCCAAATTTCTGCGCTCCCAGCAAGCATCCAAGTCTTTACTTTCGAAAGCAAAAGCCAACCTTTATAAACTCAAATAGACAGGAAACTTGTATTAGAATAACTTTATCTTGAAGAACGGTAAAAATTTGAATAACAATAACATTCGGTTTCATATTGAACAAATTTCAATTTAGCCATTCTTAACCGTCCCATCATCTACCCGATCAGCATGAACGGCCGGCGTAAGACTGAAGTTCATCTTGATTACATCACAAAACATGGCCAGAAATATTAATCCTGTAGAAATGTGATTTAGACGATCTGCTAAAACTCGATGTTCTGGTCCTTTGTGCATATTCACCAAGCCAAGGAACATAAGAACTGCGGCGGTAGCCACCTGCAAAATGTTCAGGTTTGTTATGGCAGCAGTTGTAAGCTTTGCAATGTTATCAAAATATTTAGAATGAAATGGAAACATAAATTTGATAGTTATACTGTATTACAAAGAATAATATTATAGCTTAGAAAATTCCAGGGGTTTGTCAAGACAAAGTAGCTTGTAGTCATGGCTTTATTACTCGTTGGTCGTTGAACATTTAATACTTAACCAATACAGGGGATAAACCCAAAGCCGGGAAGGACCGAATGAAAACACTCCAAATTATATTCAAAACTTTTATTTTACAAATTACTGTTGACATCTTGCAACAACACAAGGGGTTGATTTGAATGTTCCATTCCGAAGCCAGAAATAATAACGTTTACTAAAGATATCAGAAAGACCATTACAAGTATGATGTCATTAAGGTAAACAGCGGCCGTTTGGTCCTTTTTGCGGTTAATGTTCAGGCTGCCGATTACCACAAAGAGTATTCCAACAATTAGCTGTGGCGAGGAGGAATATAAAGAATAATTAAACAAACATTTTCCTAAGCTGATTTAAATAAAAAAAATGAGAAATGCCTAAATAATTTGTTTTAATTAGATATAAAAACCTACGGCCCTTTTTTTCTTAAGAATAATTTATTACAATAAAAAATCACAAAAAAAATAATCTCATTGGTCCTTAGTATCTGCTATTGCTATCTTGCCTCTAGCCTATGTAGTCATTCTAGTATCGAAAGCCGATATGAACAGATTGACCATAATTGTCAGGAAGGCAAGAGCTGTTCGTAAGTGATTCATTAAATTAGCTGAGCGATGATATTCAGGCAAATGGAGACGACAGTCACGTAAAAGGCTCAACGAAAGACTCAAAAGTCCTGATAGAACCTAATTCAAAGTTTTGACGACACACTTAATTTTAATGCTTTCATATGAAAATTGAAGTTAACAGATTTACCTGGAGGACAATCGATGAAGAAATTAAAATCAACATAAGTTTGTAGAATTCGTGTCGCTCGCCCACTTGCAGGATGTACTTGAGTTGCGATGCGTTTGCTGTTAGCAAAGCGATGTCTAGCATTCCTTGTGCAATTGTCTTCTTCGTGGCATACCGATTTGCATCCATCGATTTCATCTGGAAAAGAGTGAACATATGTGATAGGGAGAAGTGAATCTGTTTAGCAAAAAAGAACAGTGATTTGAGAACTATATTTAATGTGGATAGGAAAGCTGCATAATATTGATGGAAGTCGCTCTCAAGCAGTTCATTTTAGCCGCGATGATAACGCAGTGCAGAATTGAGCATGATTGGGAGTAGTCCCAGCCCAACCCACTCTCACAGAAGTAGATCGTTCAGAGTTAGTAATTATCATAAGTTGGATTATTAGATCATTCTTTGAGGGGTCACGGGGTGTTAATTACACCAGGACAACAAATACCTGAAGTCTATTTTGATGCTATCAACTCAACGCTGGGACTAAGTCCTTCTTTCTAACCTGTGCCCTTCTCCCATTCTCTCCCAAACTGTTTGTAATTTTACCGAGTCTAGTTCGCTACTTAGATCAAAAATAACTTTCAATTACTCTGGTTGGTTTCACATTCGAAAATTCATTTGATGTTCCCTTACTTTTATCTATTTGTTGCTAACTCTTCTCTCTAGTGGAAATGAGATTGAAGGAGGGAGGAGCGTAGGGAACTGAAGTTTCTTATTGCCACTACGAGTAGGGGCGAACGTGCTGCGTTTGAACTCCGGAACCGCGGAAAATTTCAGGGAGTGTATCATCATCATCATCAACGGCGCAACAACCGGTATCCGGTCTAGGCCTGCCTTAATAAGGAACTCCAGACATCCCGGTTTTGCGCCGAGGTCTACCAATTCGATATCCCTAAAAGCTGTCTGGCGTCCTGACCTACGCCATCGCTCCATCTTAGGCACGGTCTGCCTCGTCTTCTTTTTCTACCATAGATATTGCCCTTATAGACTTTCCGGGTGGGATCATCCTCATCCATACGGATTAAGTGACCTGCCCACCGTAACCTATTGAGCCGGATTTTATCCACAACCGGGCGGTCATGATATCGCTCATAGATTTCGTCATTGTGTAGGCTACGGAATCGTCCATCCTTATGTAGGGGGCCAAAAATTCTTCGAAGGATTCTTCTCTCGAACGCGGCCAAGAGTTCGCAATTTTTCTTGCTAAGAACCCAAGTTTCCGAGGAATACATGAGGACTGGCAAGATCATAGTCTTGTACAGTAAGAGCTTTGACCCTATGGTGAGACGTTTCGAGCGGAACAGTCTTTGTAAGCTGAAATAGGCTCTGTTGGCTGACAACAACCGTGCGCGGATTTCATCATCGTAGCTGTTATCGGTTGTGATTTTCGACCCTAGATAGGAGAAATTGTCAACGGTCTCAAAGTTGTATTCTCCTATCCTTATTCTTCTTCATGTTTGTGTTTGACCAGTGCGGTTTGATGTTATTGGTTGATTCGTCTTCGGTGCTGACGTTGCCACCATATATTTTGTTTTGCCTTCATTGATGTGCAGCCCAAGATCTCGCGCCGCCTGCTCGATCTGGATGAAGGCAGTTTGTACGTCTCGGGTGGTTCTTCCCATGATGTCGATATCGTCAGCATAGGCCAGTAGTTGGGTGGACTTGAAGAGAATCGTACCTCTTGCATTTACCTCAGCATCACGGATCACTTTCTCGAGGGCCAGGTTAAAGAGGACGCATGATAGCGCATCCCCTTGTCGTAGAGTGATTGTATGCTATGATAAAAAAAATTCATTATTGCGCTAATCAGGGAAGCAGAAACTGCCGCAAATAATTACGATTTCACTACCGTATAGTGCATTACCAAAGAACTTGCAGGTGGTCGCAAATTTCTCGAGCCTGCGTTCTGTGAGGAACATTAACCTTAGACTTCTAATTCAAGAGACGAGCAATTCAAAAAGTGGGGGAAACATTCCACCACGGTTTTCAATCATATAACATCTGCTAAAGTTCCACTTTTTTTGGATGAAATGCTTAGTCACCATAACATGCGGAGCCGTATCCGTATGTTGCTCCTTCAAACAAAAAAGAAATCATCTCGGCCGTCAATACAATCAAGCTTGGCAAGGTTATTGGGCTTGACGGTCTGCCCGCGGAACTTTTTCCACTTTTCCGTAAATCCTGGGATCTGAAGTCTTACTCAGTGAGTGGAAGAAAGGGAAAATCGTCAATTGGAGGAGTATTTACGTGTTTCTTGACATCGCAGCTAAAATTATCCTAGATTCTCCTGCATTGACAACATCAACACCCTCCGGATTATTTGGAAGCAATGTGCGGAATTCAAACCTCCGCTTCACCTTTCTTTGCTTTCTATAGCACAAGTAGTATATCTGGAATCCTCTACGCAGGGGGGTATACCTGAGAAATTAATAGTTATTATCCGAGCGCCACATGATGGCGCAAAATATCACATCCTGTAAAATTTCCCATGAACTTGAGGCTCAAAACGGCAAAGTTTTATTCTGTCGCAAATACTATTTCTTCCTGTTATAGGCGTCCTCAATGGACTATGACAACTCTCACCGAGTCATGGATCTTGGCCAAATAGTTCTGGATTTGGAAAGAGAGGCAAGTAGAGTTGGACTGAAGATAAACACCAAAACCAAGGTTGTCAGTCTGACAGGTTATCGCACTCTCTTTATCTGTATTAATGGGCAGAGCATCGAAGGCGTCGATCAATTTTTCTATCTTGGTAGCGTTTCTGCCGACGTTGGCACCGAACTTGATGTCATTCAACCTAACAATGCTAAATCCACCTTCGCTGTTTTTCATAAAATGTGAAAATGCAGATACCCTAGCAGCAATATTAAGTTGAAGTTCTTCTGCGCTAATGTTCTCTCTGTGTTGCAATATTGAAGTAGCACATGGAAGTGAACAATTACTTAACAGTTCCAAGCCATCGTTAATACTTGTCCCGCCGTATCATTAGTATACTCTGCCTGAGAAAATCTCCAACGATGACTTGAGTCAGCATACCGACCAGCTACCGAGAGAGTAGATAAGTTATAATTGAAGAAAAGAAGAGGAATGTATTTTTGGCTACCCCATACAATGGAACCAACTTTCCCAGAGCGGCCGACGAGTGGGGCGCCCTAGATTCACAGAACAGTAAAAGAAGGGTGTAGACTTCTTGGGAAGACCTGAAGAAACCTAGAGTGAATTTCGTCGAACCGGCAACGGTAGCGAGCAGGCGTGGTGAACGGGTTAAGATAATGGCCACCATATATTTTGAGAAGGAGTTATATATAATTACTGACGAATCAATATCCTTGAACTGGTAAGAGGAGAAGACAGGTGGCAGCATAGTGAAGATTAAACTAAAGGTTTCCGTTGAATGTCATGCAAAGATCCTTACAAGGGGAAACACTGAAAAAGACTGACCATTTTAGTAATTAACAGATGTCGAGAAACGAGATTTCAGTGAAAAAACGAAGATGGAACATTTCTTAATATTAAGCATCAACTCATTCTGTGCACACCAGGCAGAGAATTGAGGTTTAATGGTCTGCATATTGAAAACAGGGGCAAGTAAATAAAGAACAAAGCCCATTAATAAAGAAAGAGAAATGGACCAATGATGGATGGGAGATTCCATCATCATCATCAACGGCGCAACAACCGGTATCCGGTCTAGGCCTGCCTTAATAAGGAACTCCAGACATCCCGGTTTTGCGCCGAGGTCCACCAATTCGATATCCCTAAAAGCTGTCTGGCGTCCTGGCCCACGCCATCGCTCCATCTTAGGCAGGGTCTGCCTCGTCTTCTTTTCCTACCATAGATATTGCCCTTATAGACTTTCCGGGTGGGATCATCTTCATCCATACGGATTAAGTGACCCGCCCACCGTAACCTATTGAGCCGGATTTTATCCACAACCGGACGGTCATGGTATCGCTCATAGATTTCGTCATTGTGTAGGCTACGGAATCGTCCATCCTCATGTAGGGGGCCAAAAATTCTTCGGAGGATTCTTCTCTCGAACGCGGCCAAGAGTTCGCAATTTTTCTTGCCAAGAACCCAAGTTTCCGAGGAATACATGAGGACTGGCAAGATCATAGTCTTGTACAGTAAGAGCTTTGACCCTATGGTGAGACGTTTCGAGCGGAACAGTCTTTGTAAGCTGAAGTAGGCTCTGTTGGCTGACAACAACCGTGCGCGGATTTCATCATCGTAGTTGTTATCGGTTGTGATTTTCGACCCTAGATAGGAGAAATTGTCAACGGTCTCAAAGTTGTATTCTCCTATCCTTATTCTTGTTCGTGCTTGTGTTTGACCAGTGCGGTTTGATGTTGTTGGTTGATTCGTCTTCGGTGCTGACGTTGCCATCATGTATTTTGTCTTGCCTTCATTGATGTGCAGCCCAAGATCTCGCGCCGCCTGCTCGATCTGGATGAAGGCAGTTTGAACGTCTCGGGTGGTTCTTCCCATGATGTCGATATCGTCAGCATAGGCCAGTAGTTGGGTGGACTTGAAGAGGATCGTACCTCTTGCATTCACCTCAGCATCACGGATCACCTTCTCGAGGGCCAGGTTAAAGAGGACGCATGATAGCGCATCCCCTTGTCGTAGACCGTTGTTGATGTCGAATGGTCTTGAGAGTGATCCTGCTGCTTTTATCTGGCCTCGCACATTGGTCAGGGTCAGCCTAGTCAGCCTTATTAATTTCGTCGGGATACCGAATTCTCTCATGGCCGTGTACAGTTTTACCCTGGCTATGCTATCATAGGCGGCTTTAAAGTCGATGAATAGATGGTGCAACTGTTGTCCATATTCCAACAGTTTTTCCATCGCTTGCCGCAGAGAGAAAATCTGATCTGTTGCTGATTTGCCTGGAGTGAAGCCTCTTTGGTATGGGCCAATGATGTTCTGGGCGTATGGGGCTATCCGGCCTAGCAAGATAGTGGAGAATATCTTATAGATGGTACTCAGCAACGTGATACCTCTATAATTGCTGCACTGTGTGATATCTCCCTTTTTATGTATGAGACAGATTATGCCTCGCTGCCAATCGTCAGGCATTGATTCGCTGTCCCATACCTTGAGCACAAGTTGATGAACCACTTGGTGTAACTGGTCGCCTCCATATTTAACCAATTCGGCTGTAATTCCATCGGCTCCTGGCGACTTATGATTTTTTAGCCGATAAATTGCACGGACTGTTTCTCCTAAACTTGGTGGTGGCAGTATTTGTCCGTCGTCTTCAGTTGGCGGGACCTCCAACTCGCCGATGTTCTGGTTGTTCAGTAGCTCATCAAAGTACTCAACCCATCGCTCTAATATGCCCATTCTGTCGGAAATCAGATTTCCCTCTTTGTCTCGGCAGGATGAGCATCGAGGTGTATAAGGCTTCATCCTGCTGACTTGTTGGTAAAACTTCCGCGCCTGGTGCGGTTGCTCCCTGTACTTTTCTAGTTCACAGACTTGTTGGTTCTCCCAGGCTTCCTTTTTCCGTCTGTGAAGTCGCTTCTCCGCTCGACGGAGTTCGTAATAAGTCTCTGTGCGTGCCCGCGTTCTTTGAGAATGCAACATTACTCGGTATGCGGCATTCTTCCGTTCCGTTGCTAGCTTACATTCATCGTCAAAGCAGCCGTTCCGACTCCTTTTGCGGCTGGGGCCAAGTATATTTGTGGCCGTATCCATGATAACGTTCTTCAGGTGGTTGTGGGGGAGATTCCAGAAAAGGGAAAAAGGAAGCAGCTGCTGGCTGAGACTCTACTCCTACTACCATATAAGTAAGACTCCAACCAGAAGAGAACAGATGATGCAAAGTCATTCGAGCCGAGCTTCTTGAGGAGCCAGTCAGTGTAAATTGTGTGCACATCTTTCCTTCTATTAAGGGATTCAGCGACAAAGTTGGTAAACTGCAATAAGTTAGTTACGGTTGAAGCCACCTTTTGAAACCCAGCCTTCTACGCCGTCGTAAGATACCCGAAGCAACACGAAAGGCGGTCTTTGAAATATTTCTCCAGAATTTTAGACATGGAGCATGGACCAATAGTTTTTAACCAATGAACTTTGTCTGGTTAGATATCTTCAAATAAACTTTTGTTGAAAATTTACAAAGAGGGGGAAGAGAAATATGCTTTTTATATTTAAAAAAAAATTAGGAAGACCGTAGGTATCACAACTACCATTAACATCAAGACTGTCGATGGAAAATTTGACTACGGCAGGCTCACAACAGGAATAAAGGAAGCATAAGATGAAAGAATATCGAATTTATCTATCTATAGAAAAGCGAGGTAGATGTAAAAACTGATGAGTAGTAATTTTGGAAAGGCTTACAAGCAGAAATGGGGGAAAATGAAATACAATCATCGAATTTTATGTTGGCAACGGGCGGAGCAGTTGAAGAGCAGATAGTTCGAACATGAGACCAGAGGGGCTTAAATTCACGTCGTTTGAGAGAGCCGTCAATGTCTGATAGATATTCGAAATATGCGGTCCTGGTTAAGATTTTTGTGAACAAACGTATAGCTTTACAGTTGGCTAGAACAACTGCATTACGTGTGCGACGTAATTTTAGCCGAGACTGATGTTTCACATCCAAGGAATCACGAATGTCTACTGGGAACCAAATCAGCTTATTACATGAAGTCTGGTTGCAAGATAAATTTTGGTGGGACGTCCAATGAACTTCCTTATTTTGGGCTAGTAAATTGGTCTTGTGGAATTTGAAATTTGAACTCTTATGCATCGGTTGTATGGTGGATCGATTAATATTTAAGTGAAGTACTTGAAGGGCGCATGGTGGAGAGAGTGTTAATGATTTCGTAAAAACAGACAGGAATTAGTTTGACCCCCTAAATCCCAACCAATGGCCGAAGAATCTTAAATTCTATAAATGAACGTTGAAGTTGAGGCATGCCAAAAATGACCATTAGAACTGACTTTGGTCAATCACGAGACAACATTGCGCTTATATGCTCCTATGCTAGCCAGGATTGAAAGTGTGGAAAGAGTCCGTCCTTTTGGGCATTTCAGTTTCTCTCACGTCATACACAAAACTTTACGTGTTTACACTTATACATGGTACATTAGGATCACAGTAGAACGGGAAAAAATGAAAATTTTGGGGTAATCCGCGGGAAATTGCGAAAGCGATGCACGCAATTTCCACTTGTACATATGTATGAAGTTAAAAATTCAATCGTCCATTTTTTTCCAAGAACCATTCACACAACTAATTTGTCCACTTTTGTTAGTATCTGGCTTCACAGTGAGAGTTGAGCATTATTTAGCAAGTTGTAGAAGTTCACTAAAAAAAAAGATGCAAATAAACCGGAAACCAGAAACTCGGTGCTTCAGGTATGAAAGGCTCTTATGGATTTCATATGGGAAATTATTTTGCCAGAGGACGATTCTGTTTGAACATCTATGCCGCCTTAAGGCACATTAAGTTTACACAAAATATGCAACTTGGGCATAGTATGTCTTTCTTAGTAACGACACGATTTCCTTTAAACTTAATATTATTTCTTATATTGTCCTCAAAGTTTTTGCAGAACTGTGTAACCCTATATTGCATTTTAGGGGAACTTCTCAGTGAAATTCGAAAATATAATCACACTATTATTAGTTTTAATTGAGTAGAGAACGGTATGAAATATATTTTGGGGCCAAGTTTTTATACCTTAATGATTGTTTTTTCCGATTTTTCGCTTGAGTAGGTTCTAAGAATGAATCCTGTCTTACGTTAAATTTGTACTTATGACCGCTCACTCTTCGGTTTTCAACGGAATGAGATCTGTTTCATAAAGCACTAATTGACATTTTTCCTTTGATACCCTACAGGCTATACAACGCATCATGGGGGAGAAGCTATTGCCTCTGAGCACTCAGATCGTGGTAGCCCATTGTACTCACTCCGCCCCCCTCCCCCCCCGCTTCTAGCGGCATATTCTGGATTCCTGATGTCTGATGCGTCCATAGGCGGGTCACATAGAAACTAGGGCATGCACATAGAAGACTTCCGTATATCCCGCCACGCATTCCTCTTTGACTTCCCAGTTCTTCCTATGTTTCAGGGTAACTTCATATTTTCTACCAAACAGATGTATGGAGACCCGAGAACCAGAAGGCATTGTAAGGACTGGATTCAGTGTTGCCAGTAACTCTTCCAATGCTTTGTGATTCACGTCCGTTGTTTTCCCATAGATCTAATAGAATTAGTCTATGAGGTGGTCTCATTGTAGTGCTTTGAATAAATATATCCAGGGGCTGCAAATTGAGTAATGCATTTTGAGCTGCACCGGATGTCGTGCTCATGGCACCGAGAATATGGAGACACACAGTTCTTTGCAGTTTAAAACTTTTTTGTCTCACCTTAACCCGCCACACTACAGAAGCATAAGCGAACATTGATCTAATGATAGTAATGTATATCCATATTACCACATGAGGCCTGAGTCCCCATGTCGAAGTAAAGGTCCGTTTGTACAGCTCATAGATTGTGAGAGCTCGTTTCAACTTTAACTCTACAGTTTGTTCCAAAGAAGTTTTTTATCTAGAGTGACTCTCAGATATTTCACTTCTCCAGAGAGTTGAAGGGTTGTAACCCTGATCTTTGGGAACAAAGTCCATCCAGCTTTCTCCTTTTTGTAAATAATACCATTGTGTTTGAAATAATAAAAACTTGTTGTTTCTTTTTCGTTGATGTGAATATTTATTCTTGCAAATACTGATATTTCGGAAACCACTTGTTCCCTTCATCAGGGCTAATAAGTTTGCTCATCTGTACGCATTAAGGTTATATTTATACTAGTCTAAATCTATACTATATACTACGATATTATATAATAATATAATAATATATTTACAGTATTTGCAAGAATAAATATTCACACCAACGAAAAAGAAACAACAAGTTTTTATTATTTCAAATAATTAATCGTTGGAAACACCGCATAATTTCACTCAGATACTATTGTGGTTTAACTGAAAGTCCATGCGTGAGACACCAACTGTCATCAAACCACCGGTACGTTGTATATTTCTATACACCGTTCCAAGATCTTGATAAACAGCAAGTACAGCCATAGTAGTGAGTTGATCAGCATACTCCACAGAAGTGGTGATAGCGCATCTCCTTGGAGGCAGCCTTTTGTTGCTTCTGTTGTTATGTAATGATCGACACCCACTTCAGCACACATCAATCTTTGTGTTAGCATAGCATAGATCCACTTAATTAAAGTATCAACAACACCATGTGATCTCGCGACACCACAAAGCTTTTGGATACGAGCACAGTCAAAGGCCCCTTCAATGTCCACAAACACCCCCATCGCCTTCAGAGCTGTATCATATATCTTTGAAACCAAAGAATGAAGAGCAGAGTCATAGGACTTTCCACGCTGGTAAGCATGTTGGCTTTCACTAAGTGGGTGCAACCTGAACGCCTTCCCGCGAATATGACGCTCAGAGAGAGAGACTAAACCTTTCAGCAAGGGTGAGTCAAGCTAATCTGTCTGAAGTTCTTTGGATTAGAAAGTCAACTTTCTCAGGTTTCGGTATAAAGACAACCTTAACCTTCTGGTAAGGGGTAGGTACATAGCCCAAAGCGAGACATACTAGAAAATATTTCTTAACAATCGCTCTAAGTGCTCCATTCCTTCCTTTAGTATTGCTGGATAGATGTCATTCATGCCAGGTTCTTTGAACTGCTCAAAAGACAGTATGGCAACTCTCACAATGCACCATAGTGTCCTGCTGCAAAATTTAGTTCCTAGGATGAACTACACGAGGTTTCTCGGTCATTGTGAAAAATTTGTTAATATACTATTATTAAGTTTATTTGAATAGTTATTGAATTGGGATGTATTTTGAGGAGCAGATTTCACATAGGTGCATCAAACACTGGTAACCGGTACCGGTATTGCTTTGAAATGATTAACAACTTTTTGTGAGACGTACAACAAGAAGACCATAGTAGAAAGAAGAACTCTAGTTTTGGGTTTTGTAACTAAGCTGGATGCCTGGATACCTTACGAATTCCATTAGAGAAGCAAAGAGCATAGGATAGCTTGTATTATTTCTCAACTTGTTACGCAGTATTTCTACGACGGATGATCATTGAAATGTGAAAACTGATTCTGAATAAGGACATACAAAGAAAGACCGAGTAAAATTTTCGACTTCGGAAGGAGGTTTGCAACCATACAATGTTTTCCTATATAGTATGTATATTTTACGGGATTCATGCATAGTGTGAGCTTTTGAAACGTTAGCTGGACATTTGGATTGCCAGCAACTAAGCCAAATTTTACGAGCAGTTATTGATAAGTTCCCCGCTTAAAATATTATTACTCTTTTCGAGTCCTTTACAAGTTCCTCCAGGGCACGAGCAACTAGGCAAGGAATTATTCAAGGTATGCTTACAGAATCTAGACGAGGAGGAAGGTAACATAGACAACGGGAGGATATGAGATCACACACAAAGATAGAAGGGTGTATAAAATTGAGTGTCCCTATTTCATGTAATTTTTGTTTAGGAGACAGATTTTGAATTGATGAACACCGCTGGAGAATTTTTGTAATTTCCATCTCCATAAAAAACAGAAAATTTAAAGGTAGCAGGATTTGGTAGTATATAATTTATATGTAATGAACGTAGGCTGTGATGATATCCACCTCTATGGAATGAGTTTCAAATGTTTAGGTAGAATTATTCAACTACAAATGTTGCTTTTCCCACAATTAAGTGCAGACGATTTCTTTCTATCCATAAAGGTCATTTCATTAAGATCCTGAAACGTAACTGACCATTTTTCCTCTCCACTACTGAACTTGAATAAATAATGCATGACTTCGAAGCCATGTTCTAATTTCAGACTAAACATGAATCACTATCTCATTTTGGAGTTTAAATAGGGGTGAAACGTAATTATGTATCTTTTTCAATGATATAATAGAAATACTTCTCGTTGGTAGCTAAATCCATCTGCACTCAAGACGTTCACTAAGCGACTCGACATAATGCGCTTAATTCTTTTATATTAAATGAATTTCAATGAATACTGCGTTCACTGGAGTGGAACTCGGTAACTTCCTTTATCACTCAAAGCAATTCACTACATTATAGTTGTACACACAAAACCTTGTTAGTTTCCTCAATATCGTTACATCTACATTGTATAATTACACCGCACATGACCGATATTTGAGTTACTTCAACTATCTTGTCTCATTTTCAGATGAGAATTGGGCCAAAGCAGTTGTTTTCATATCCTGAGTCGTTCACTCGTACACCCACTACCGGAACCCAATATCGATCTACGGTAACTGGTACCAGGAACCAAAGACGAAAAGATACTTCGACTTCAGATATCTAAATATGCATAATTACAGGGCACAATTTTTAATTACCTCGGTTTGCTCGCGATTTTCGTTATTTGTATTCAAAATTGACGTCATCTTGTTGATAGAATTGCTAAAAATCTTGTATCGGTAAACAGAGTTATTGCGCTATTTCAACAAGTTCAGATATCCGAAAACTCGCGTCCCCTGCGTAACCGAAAACCACCTAACAGCCAAGCAGCCGCCTGAGCACTAAAGATACTGAACAGTAGCACGCTTTGAATGCAAAACATTGAAATGGAAGTTAGTATTGATTTATTGTAGAAGGGGCTGTCGGTTGTTAAGTTGATGAGTCAAACCTCCAACTTTTTGGCTTGGTATCCACATGGTTGTTCACGGTTCGCTCAATCTACTAGTCTTGGTCTCACTAGTTACTCATTAACGGAGAGTTGCGTTCACCCACCTTTGTATGTACCTCAGTAGGATTCCGTTTAGGTTTTGTTGCAGGTTAATGAAACAAAGATGTTGTTGAGATAGTTGTAATGAATGCAGGCTTTGTTGTTCGCAATTAATTATTTTATTTTACTGAAAATATAGTCCGACCTTACATTCTTCCCTAAAGCATTCAAGTAGACAGTTGTAGCCTTTAGAAAACACAAAAGCGATGCAATTAAAGCATTGATGCTCGGTAGGCTTATTAGGGGTTGATGCACTTTGAACTTCCGCGTTTTAGTGTACAAAATTGTAAATACTATTTTGTTAAGTAAATGCACTTAACTAGGAAGTACTGAAAGTAACGCAGATTTGCTTTAAAAATTAAGAAAATTACCTATTCTATCTATATCGGAATTCTTAATAGCTACGGTGTAGTGCAATTTTTCATGACTCCTAAAGCGCCGTTTTGATTTTGACTGGAGTATTGTTCCCATTATATAGGTTTATGTTATTTTCGAGCATATATCGCACTTTCTTTTCATCGTCATCATCCGGTCTAGGCCAGTCTTAACAAGAAACTTCAGACATCCCGATTTTGTACCGAGTTTCAACAATTCGATATCCCTAAAAGCTGTCTAGCATCCTGACCTACGCCATCGCTCCATCTCAGGCAGGGTCTTCCTCGTCTTCTTTTTCTACCACATATATTGCCTTTATAGACTCTCCGGGCTGGATCATCCTCATCCATATATATTAAGTGACCCGCCCATCCCAACCTATTGAGCCGATTTTATTCACAACCAGGGGGTGTATCGCTTCTAGATTTCGTCGTTATGTAGGCTACGGAATCGCCCATCCTCATGTAAGGGGTCGGCAATTTTTCGAAGGATTCTTATCTGGAACGCGACCAAGAATTTGCAATTTTTCTTGCTAAGAACCCAGGTCTCCGAGGAATACATGAGGACTGGCAAGATCATTGTTTTGTATGGTAAGAGCTTTGACTCTATGCTGAGACGTTTCGAGCGAAACAGTTTTTGTAAGCTGAAATAGGCTGTGTTGGCTGCTAACAACCGTCGCAGTTGTTACCAGTTGTCATTTCCCAACCTAGAGGGGACCTTAGTAGAAGTTATCAAAGGTCTCAAAGTTGTAATCTTCTATCTTTATTATTCTCGTTTGACCAGTGCGATTTGATGTTGTTGGTTCTTTCGTTTTTGGTGCTGACGTTGCCACCATATATTTCATCTTGCCTTCATTGATGTGCGGCTCAAGATCTCGCGCCGCATGCTTGATATGGATGAAGGCAATTTATATGTCTCGGGTCATTCTTCCATGAAGTTCATATCGTCAGCATAAGTCAGTAGTTGGTTGGACTTAAAGAGCATCACAGGCCAATTTTCCCAGGGCCAGGTTAAAGAGGACGCATGATAGAGTATCCCTTTGTCTTAAACTGCTGTTGATGTTGAATGGTCTCGAGAGTGATCCTGCTGCTTTTCTCTGACATCGTACATTGGTCAGGGTCAGCCTAGTCATTCTTATCAATTTCGCCGGGACAAAGTCGATAAAAAGATGGTGCAACAGATGTCCATATTTTAGCAGTTTGTCCATCGTCTGCCGCAGAGAGAAAATATGATCTGTTGCTGATTTGTCTGGAGTGAAGCCTCTTCGGTATTGGCAAATGATTTACTGGGCGAATGGGGCTATCCGCCCTAGCAATATAGGTGAGAATATCTTATAAATGGTGCTCAGCAACATGATATCTCTATAATTGCTGTACTGTGTGATATTTTCCTTTTATGTGTGGGTCAGATAATACCTTGTTACCAGTCGTTAGGCATTGATTCGCTGTCCCACACATTGAGCATAAGTTGATGAACCGCTTGGTATAATTGGTCGCCTCCATATTTAACCAATTCGGCTATAATTCCTACGGCTCCTAGCGACATATAATTTTTAAGCCGATGAATTGCATGGACTGTTTCTTCTATATTTGGTGGTGGCCGTATTGGTCCGTCGTCTTCTGTTGGCGGCACCTCCAACTCGCCGATATTCTGATTGTTGAGCAGTTCATCAAAGTACTCAACCTATCGCTCAAATATGCTCATTCCGCCGGAAATCAGATTTCCCTCTTTGTCTGGGCAGGATGGGCATCGAGGTTTATAAGGATTCATCCTGCTGACTTTTTGGCAAAACTTGCGGGCCTGGTGCGGTTGCTCCGTCTATTTTCGAGTTCACAGACCTGTTGGTTCTCCCAGGCCTGTGTAGTCACTTCTCCGTTCGACGGAGTTCGTGATAAGTCTCCGCGCGTGCCCGCGTTCTTTCAGAATGCAACATTACTCGGTATGCAGCATTCTTCCGTTCCCTTGCAAGTACTTGCAACACCCATTTCGTGTCACACCGCTAACTGAATAATCCGCAATCCGCTAACATTGGTATCCCTATGTAAGCTATGGGAGCCAACGTATCGCTTGAATACTTGAATACTTGGCTGTTAAAATCACCAAGTATGATTTTGATATCATACCTGGGACAGGCTTCGAGAGTTTGTTCTACTGCCTCGTAGAAAGTATCTTCCTTTGCAGTCTCCTCTGTAGGGGCGTATACGTTAATGAGGCTTATATTTCTAAATTTGCCTCGCAAGTGCAGAGTGCGCAGCCGTTTGCTTGAAAACATAAGCCGATAACAGCAGGTTTCTTCTTCTGGGTGGCTAAAAAGCGAACTTCGAGCACATGGTTTACTGGCTGACCATTATAACATATGGTGTAGTGGCTCTTCTTCAGGAAACCGGACCCCTTGGGGCTAGCTGCTAGGCAGCGTTCGACCAGGAAGCATACGGTAGCAGAATATTGGTGTTGGTTCAGCAGGCGTTCCCCAGGTTTTATGCTCCATCATGGGTATCGTGAGAATTTTGATACCATATTCAAAGTAGTTGCTCTCTGTGGATGTATAGGTTAGGTTCACTGTGTAACTCGATATCCCATGTGTACACTGAACTCTCGAAAAGAATTTCGTAAGCTCATAATGGCGATATGATGGCTCGACCATATAGGTGCATACCTAGGTACTTTATTTGACTGAGACATTAGCTCAGTTATGTCGCTTCGGGGCGGAAGTGACGTGACCACCCTTGGTTTTATTCAGGCGGATTTCCCACTTTGTAAGGCATTTCAATTCGTCCTAAGTAGGATTTTCTACTTAAAATAGAAATATTATGTCCAAAAGTTGAGGTTTACAGAATAGAGTCAGTTAGTGAGTCCGAAGTGTAGATGTGGTAGAGTGTTGACCGAAGATGCTGTTTGGGATACTCTAGCTTTTATGATGTCACGAGACGTGAAACTTTTGTATTGCAACTGTACTGCAAGCAACTTCTATTTTAAAGATAGGACTTTTACACCACACTTTGTCGAAGACTTGCATCACATCCAAGTGGACCGTTAAACAATAATCCAGTGCATTCCTTATCTCAGAGACGATCCTGCGAACTTGTTCGATTGTAACGTGGATCATTCGGGGTCGTTGGCCCCTAATACATAAGTCGTCGGCTTGAAACCAACCCTATTGCATTCCTAAACAAAAATGAGTACCCGACTTTAAGCCTGTAGAATGCAACCTGGATATGATTTCATGTATGAGTATGAGTAATGTGGATTATTGTGATACTCGGACGTTTCTTTTCGTAGTGAAGTCTACAAGAAACTCGATGATGTGGTGCCAAAATCTGCAAGCTTCTCTATTTTGGAGCCCACACTCTCAATATGGTGTTGATATTGCCATTTCTGAGAGTTTCCGTGATACCATTGGAGAAGTCGAACGATTTGATGATCGGCTGATGAACTTCCTGGAGATTACTATATCGTCGCGGCAGGCGAATTTAATGGTGTTGTGGGTGAAAAGCCAGACGACAACAGGTCCCATACGAAAAAAGCAATGAGGATGGCGAGCGTATAGTTGATTTTGGTAACACTCCCGACCTTGTACTTTTGAATACATGGTTCATCAAACGATTATTTCATCTTCTTACATTTTATAGTGGGAACAGTAAAACGCAAATCGACTCACATATATTCTAAGACGCCAACATTTTATCATCGTACCCTATGACCTTTAATTTAATTTTAATTAATTAATTAATTTAATTAATTTTTAATAAAACGCTGGCCAATTTGCAAATCTACAAGAATGCCAATTGAGTAGCAAATAAAGTGATCGTTGTTACACGAGCGGTCTATTACAAAGATCTTTACGACAAACTGGAGGGAGGGGGGGGGGGAGAGATCTGTATCGATATTTTAAAAGCTGATACCAATTCACACACGATATTGAACATTTCTGTTGCGTTAATGGAACTTTGCTTATCGATCGACGGCGGGAATATTTCGAGCAGAATTCAACTGAAGAATTTGTTCATCCTCCACTTCCATAAGCACAGCCGACATTTGGAGCAATTACATCTGTTAGCACAACTAGTGTTTTGATGTGGCGGTGAGGAAGGCAGGGCAGCAACTCTATCGGTCAGACCAAAACGAAATGTCGAGGAAAACCTCCACGTGGTGACACAGGGAAACGCTGGATTTACGGCTTGGCTTGCTGGTCGTGATGCAGTAGGCGAATGCTCCAATGCTTGAGTGGACTCATCTGAGATGGCTTCGTTCACGAAACCTTACCAGAGGTATACTGGTACCATGGGAACCTCTTGCCTTCCATTTTTCTTGTGAACAAATATCAGATCCCTTAAAAAGGGGATTCGTTTCCAATGTATGTGTAGCAAAAGAAAAGTCTCGACCAATATATAGCCCATATTATGCTCTAAGTTTTAAATTTCCCGCTTATTATTTTGTTAATAAAGTTATAAACATAATATAAATATAATATATATTGGCAGCATACCTTAGTGTGAAGATATGAGGTACTTGCACTTGCTCCATTCGGAACTATAATCTTTGGAAGTTCTCTGAAGAAATCTATGTATGTATGTTACATAAATCCCCTCTCAAGTCCCATTAATTATTTTAAATATAAAAAGTTATTTGTTCTCATGAAATATTTCATCACACAAATAATACTATAATTGTTATTTCCATCTGAAACAAAAAATTTAACATACTACTTTATACTTGTATGCATTTTATTTCTAGAGATACAACCGCTTTCAATGCCAAAAAGTTGCTAAATTTTGAACCGGATTCGAAGAAGTTGTTGCTCTTCAGAATTGCATCTTTATAAGCTGGGTAAGTAGATATTTACATGCATATGTACATTCGTATTTAGACATTTTCGTATGGGTAAATTGTAAATATAATCCACACAATTACGTGATTTCTTGAGCAAAAATAAGTTTCTTTGCTACTGCATTGTTGATTTGATTCGAAGTTAATTGTATCATTTGTGCAGCTTCAGACTCACTTTCACTCTCTATGCGATTATTTGCCTGTGGAACTTGATTTATCTCTATATTTCCGGAAGACAATAATATGACGTAAGTTTTTTTCATTGCTTTTTGATCTTGAAGTGAATTATTGAAACGTAAATTTCTTTAGATATTGAAATATCATTTTAGTCACGAAAATGTATTTTGGTGTATTTTGTATTTGTATATACATATATGAAATGTATATCGATGGAATTGGTTCTCCTCTTGCGGATGATTGGATCAGAATTGGGGACTTGTGAGGGTTGCTTCAACGGCGCAACAACCGGTATCCGGCCTAGGCCTGCTCTAATAAGAAACTCCAGACATCCCGGTTTTGCGCCGAGGTCCACCAATTCGATATCCCTAAAAGCTGTCTGGCGTCCTGACCTACGCCATCGCTCCATCTCAGGCAGGGTCTGTCTCGTCTTCTTTTTCCTCATCCATACGGATTAAGTGACCCGCCCACCGCAACCTATTGAGCCGAACTTTTTCCACAACCTAACGGTCATGGTATCGCTCATAGATTTGGTCGTTATGTAGGCTACGGAATCGTCCATCCTCATGTAGGGAGGCAAAAGTTCTTCAGAGGATTCTTCTCTCGAACGCGGCCAAGAGTTCGCAATTTTTCTTGCTAAGAACCCAAGCCTCTGAGGAATACAGAAGGACTGGCAAGATCATAGTCTTATACAGTAAGAGCTTTGACCCTATGGTGAGACGTTTCGAGTGAAACAGTTTTTGCAAGCTGAAATAGGCTCTGTTGACTGCCAACAACGGTGCGCGGATTTCATCGTCGTAGCTGCTATCGGTTGTGATTTTCGACCTTAGATAGGAGAAATTATCAACGGTCTCAAAGTTGTAGTCTCCTATCTTTATTCTTCCTGTTTGGCCAGTGCGATTTGATGTTGTTGGTTGGTTGATTTGTGGTGCTGACGTTGCCACCATATACTTTGTCTTGCCTTCATTGATGTGCAGCCCAAGATCTCGCGCCGCCTGCTCAATCTAGATGAAGGTGTTCTTCCCATGATGTCGATACCCTGGCTATGCTATCATAAGCGGCCTTAAATTTGATGAAAAGATGGTGCAACTGATGTCCATATTCCAACAGTTTTTCCATCGCTTGCCGCAGAGATTGCTAATTTGCCTGGAGTGAAGCCTCTTTGGTATGGGCCAATGATGTTCTGAGCGTATGGGGATATCCGGCCTAGCAAGATAGCGGAGAATATCTTATAGATGGTGCTCAGCAATGTGATACCTCTATAATTTCTACACTATGTGATATCTCCCTTTTTATGTATGAGACAGATAATGCCTCGTTGGTGGTGGCAATATTTGTCCGTCGTCTGCAGTTGGCGGGACCTCCAACTCGCCGAAGTTCTGGTTGTTCAGTAGTTAATCAAACTACTCAACCCACCGCTCCAAGATGCCCATCCTGTCGGATTTCCTACTTTGTATCGGCAGGATGAACATCAAGGTGTGTAAGACTTCATCCTGCTGACTTGTTGGTAAAACTTGCGCGCCTGACGCGGTTGCTCCCTCTACTTTTCGAGCCCACAGACCTGTTGGTTCTCCCAGGCTTCCTTTTTCCGTCTGTGAAGTCGTTTCTCCGCTCGCCGGAATTCGTGAGAAGTCTCCGCGCGTGCCCGCGTTCTTTAAGAATGCAACATTACTCGGTATGCTACATTCTTCCGTTCCGTTGCTAGCTTACATTCATCGTAAAACCAGCCATTCCGACTCTTTTTGCGGCTGGGGCCAAGTATATGTGCGGCCGTATCAATGATAATGTTCTTCAGGTGGTTGTGAAGATCATTTGTTGATGCTCCATCTCTAGGATCTCTGTTGACTGTGGCGTTGCAGAGGGCTGTGTTGTGGATGGCTTCAGTGTTTATTCTCATTTGATTGTTCGTTCCGATACTATTCTATAAATTATAATATACCTAGAATGTCATGAATGGTTGTCATAGACCTTTATAACGAGTCAACCACACCTGGCGCAGTAGCATGGCATATGTTGAGGGAAGCAATATTTCTTCAATTTAAAGAGTTCAAATTCTTCTTAAGTACTCAGAGCTTCTTTCGTTAGCTACCTTGTGAGAACCTGAGAATAGGTACACCGATTTTGTAGCGTTTTGGCGGACCTCTGTTATCATACAAATAGCATAAAAAATATACAGTCGAACCTCTATAAGTCGAATTATTCTCTAACTCGAACTTTTGGGTTTTCATTTTCGTTCCCGTTTCTATATAAAATTCAACCTCTAAGTCGAATTCCTTTAAGTCGAAAATTCCTCTTAGTCAAACCATATTTTGTAACTTTCGAGAAATATCATACATTATAATTTCTTTAAGTTGAACTTGAAGGGTCAATTCCACGGTGCAAAACAAAAATCTTTCTATATTCATGTTTGTAGGTTTTTATTCATAACCCAATATGGGCTACAGAAATTTCAAAGAAAAAAGGGGGTAATAGTGGGGCCCACCATATTTTCACCTGGCTGATATTCTTGAAGAACATCGTATTTTAGAAGACGTTTGCCAAATTGCAGAAAATGAGGACGACGGTATCGCGTTAATGAACATTTGAGTTTTTCCAGAAGCGCAGTGGGAATAGAAAGGAAAGTCTTAGCTTCGCGGTTGACAAATTGTCGGGTTTTTGTGAGAAGTCCGGTAGAAATTTCCAATTTGGTTGGTTATTTTGTGGGATTTCGTGCGGGGATATGATGTTAGGGGGATGCGGTATCTAGTAGATGCTCATCTTTTTATATAATTCTTTGAGTGCTTGGCAAAAGAAATAAGGAGTGTATATCATCGAAATATATTCACCACTTTTTTAAGAATTCGTGTTGAAGGTTTGAATTGAAAATGTAAATGAGCAAACCTGCCGGCCGTGACGCGCTCGAACTCTGATACCGAGCGATATCTCGAGAAGTTCAGCTTAGTGTGCGTCGTGTTATTGCGCTAATCAGGAAAGCGGAAGATACTGCAGATCGCAATGATTTCAGAAATGTATAACGCATAAAGAAGGGGCTTGCGTGTGGTCAGGAATATTTCGATGGTCCTGTTTAAGTATTTAACATTACTTATATTTATTATAATATTTAAGTTAACATTTATTATTAAATTAGTTATACATGTTATTTGACCAAATCTTAGTCGGCGGACTCAACTTCCGTTTTCCTATTTTTAATTCAAAAGACTTCAGTATTTATTCATATATTCGAACTTAATATTACAAATCAGAGACATTTACGAAAAACATAATTACTGCATTAGATTAATTTTTTGTGTCTACTACGTTTTAGACAACAACTCATGGCACACTTTTCTGCGATCTTCCACTCCCGTGGCGTGCTACGCAAAGTGGATAGATCCGCGCCATCTATTCGCTCGCACTCGCAACATTCGAAATAAATTTCGAATGCTGCGAATCCTGCCGCGCCACACTGTGAAGGACATCAACGGTCGACTTCTCATCCACGATGATCAACAACGGTTTTTAACAGTATCACATTCGGTGAGGTTCCTCCTCTTGTGGATGAAATGGTTAGTCACCATAACATGCGGAGTAAAGTCGCTGGGTTTGACGGTCTCTTCTCGCAGAGTTATTTATCACTGTGCCTACAGTTACTGCAGATCTACAGCTTCCAGGCAGGCCGGTTTCCGCTCGGGACCTTTTTGCATGGACCACATCAACACCTTGCGGATCATTCGGAACAGTGCGCGGAGCATAGATCTTCGCTTTATATGCTCTTTCTCCCTATCTGCATTAATGGGCAAAGTATCGAACGCGCCGATCAATCTGTACATCTAGGAAGCGTGGTTTCTGCCGATAGTGACACCGAAATGAATGTTGCCCGACGCATTAACAGCGCTCGATCAGCTTTCGCTGCTGCCTAGAATCTGGAAATGCAATTATCTCAACACCAAGGTCAAGTTGAGGCTATGCTGTGCTAGTGTTCTTCCTGTCTTGCTATATGAGAGTAGAACATGAAAAGTAAACTCCAAGGTTACTCAAAAGCTCCAAGTTTTCGTCAATAGCTGTCTGCGTCGCATCGTCGGAGTACGCTGGCCTGTCAATATTTCAAACGAGGAAGTTTGTAGGAGCACAAGCCTGGCACTCGTACGCATGATCGGAAAGCGGGACTGGCAGTGGGTAGGTCACATATTAAGGAGGGGCGACAATTGCATTACGAGCTACACCATGCAGTGGAATCCAGTCTTCCAAGGGTGGGACGTCCCAAGGGCACTTGGCGCAGAACAGTAGAGGGGGTGCCAGTGTCTCATGAAGCCTTGGGAGGTGTTGAAAAGCGCGAGCGATGGCGCATAGGTGTACTTGATGTGCTATACATCACCAAGGGGGGAACCAACTCTGAAATTCTAGATGAGAGATATTTTAACCTTTTCTTTCCTTTTTGAATGATTTCTATATATTTTAATTCATTTTACTTTATTTTTTTCCTGTTTGATATCGATGATGATATTTTCTATTTGATTTGATTTATTAGTTTACCTTTATTTTACTATTTTATTGCGGTTATTTTATTTTATTAGTTTATATCATTATATTATTTTATAATTTTATTTTTGAAGTAATTAATTTTAGCTAAATTTCTTTTGATTTGAGGACTTCCTCTCACTCTCTTCCTCCCGTAACCTGCTGTTCTCAGTTTAATAAGGTACATCCTCTAATGCAATGACCTGAGTATGCTAATATAGGGAGGAAACCTTAAAGGTTGCGTCTCACAATACATCTGAGGCGAATCGTCGCAGATCTTTGCTCTTGATCACGGTACTCGGGTTTGTAGTTTTAGAGATCCACGCATGCGAAATCTCTGTGTTTGTTTGAATTTCAAGTTACTGTGCGAATCCACGGATCGGTAAAGGATACGTGTTTAAAAGATCAAAACAAAGTTTCTCGTGAGCCTAAGTCGACGTAGTTATTCTTTCACGAAATAAACTAATGCTACTATAGGTTGTATCTACACAGATTTTGTCATATGAAACGATTTTTATAAGATTTATCAACTTCGCCCAATTTTTTTGTTTTATGAAAATGCCTTATTATTCGTACTCTTGTAATTTTTCAAAAATCTATTAGTATCATATTATGCATTTTTCCTATTTGAATTGTGTTATGTTGGCAGACTTGATTCGGCTGTCATTTGTAACACAATACCAACTTCACTTTCTTTTTTGAAATACCTTCAAATAGTCGGTGGGTACTTTTGTAAAAATCTTCGAAAATTACCATCATCTGTCCGGAATAATATGCAATTGTGATATTAAGTTATAGCAAACATCACTCATATCATTCGCGTGCAATGATTTCCTCAGAAATGTTTTGATTTCCTAGTGAATTGGACTTTACAAGTTTTGTTGTCATTTTAGGTTACCCAAAATGACGATTCGCCCAGCATACCGACCAAAAATTGTGAAGAAGCGCACAAAGCGTTTCATTCGCCATCAATCAGACCGATATGCTAAATTGGCAGTAAGTATCCTTGAGCTGCGGCAATCCTTGAAAGTGAAGTTAACATGTTTTTCCTTGTGACTTGCAGCCAAACTGGAGGAAGCCAAAAGGTATTGACAACCGTGTACGTCGCCGCTTCAAGGGACAGTACTTGATGCCAAATATTGGTTATGGATCGAACAAACGTACTCGCCATATGCTCCCCACTGGCTTCAAGAAGTTCCGAGTCAACAACGTTCGCGAATTGGAGGTCTTGATGATGCAAAATCGCATCTACTGCGCTGAGATCGCACATGGAGTTTCGTCGAAGAAGCGCAAGGAAATTGTAGAACGCGCCAAGCAACTGTCAATCAGAGTGACAAATCCAAATGGTCGCCTGCGATCACAGGAGAATGAATAAACATGAAATTGTTCTTTTATAAGATGAAATGATGTCGTTTTCATTCCAACTGGCGAAAATTTAAAAGAGTGAATGTGTGGTGACTGAATTTTCGAATGTGATAAAGTGCCAGGTAAAAGTGCTTTCCTTTGCGAAGCTAGTGCGCGGGTTGTCGACGTCCTCTGCAATTTTTGTTTCATAAGTACCGGGATATTGAAAATCCAACAGAAGGGATCAATTGTTCTAGGCATTTTATATTCGATGCAATGGAATACTCTGGGGGAAAGTGTACGTCGATCGAGTGTTCGCATGTAGTATCTCTATCTAATCGTGTCGATCCTTTGATCTGCACCTCCCAGTTGCCATTTCAAATATAAATTTAAAGTTTTAAGCCTCAACTTCGGCTAACTATTTTTGTGAATGCTATTGGATTCATCGGTCGACACGGTCGGCTGATTTTACTTTTTCTTAATTGTGTGACTTTAGGAGCTGGCTGTTGTTCGCCATCATTGGGAGTGTTGTATGGTAATCTCCTCGGCAAATGTTCGGTTTAGGGACTTTCGTGAATTTTTAAAACCTAACTTGAAAGTGGCGACAAGTGGAAGAATTTTGTTTTCTAATGATAAAAAAAAACTGTTGATTTGCAAAACAGGAATTTCGTCTTTCTCAATATTTTTACACCAAATTTTGATCACCTTCAAAGTATTCGCCTTTGACTACAACGCACTTCTCCAAACGATTCTCCCATTGTTCACAACATTTCACTCATCGGGATGTCCTTTAAGCCTTCCAGCGATTTTTGTTTTATCTCCTCCACAGTGGCAAAACGCATTCCTTTTGAGTCGTATCCATAGCACTACAATTCATCACCAGTAATCACCTTGGAAAAAAATTCAGGGTTCTCTTCGAGCTGATTTTGAAGCTCAAAACATGCCTGAAGTCGACGCTCCCTTTGCTCATCTGTGAGAAGGCGCGGGAAGAATCTGGCTGCAACCCTTCTCATGTGCAAATCTTCGGATAAAATTCTCTGAATTGGACTCCATGACATTCCCGACATCTCACAGAGTTGATCAACGGTTCGGCGACGGTCTTCACGAACGAAGGCATTGATTTTGTCGACACTTTTATCAGTTCTTGACGTTGAGGAGCGTCCTGAAAGAAGTTGGTCCTCAATAGACATTTCTCCATTTTTAAAACGTGAAAACCAATCGTAAACTCTGGTTTTACTTAAGGCGGCATCCCCATAAGCAGTCTTAAGCATTACAATAGTTTCGGTTCTCGGTTCGGTTCTCGACAATTTGCCATTACGTTTTCCCCATAACGTAAAAAGTTGTTTTACTAAAAAATCTCACTGCACTCACAGCAACACAACTTCGCACATTGACGCCGGTGGCGTAACACTAACGGACATGTGGTCAGACAATAGGTTCCCCCACCCTCTCTCCCCACCGCAGCGTAATTCCCGGAACTCATGAGTCCCCCCTCGTATATAGGAGTAGCATACGGAAGGTGACCGCCACTGTTACTCAGAAGCTCTAAGCTTTCATTAACTCCGGTCTGCGTCGTGTCATCGACATATTTTGGCCTGAGAGGATACCGGTGCACCGGTTGGGCAATATACCCATGAGATGAGGAGGCGGAAGCGATAGTAGATAAGTCACACATTGAGGTTGGTCATCCTAAAATTACGCGGAGTAAACAGTGTTGGAGGGGTGCAAGCTTCTCGGAAAGTGATAAAGGGGTTTGAAGCACATTGGCTGGAGCCACCACCGATGGCGGGTAAGTGCGTTGGCGTTCAATGCCTCACATAAGGATTTATACACTCGTGTATAAACATGTACAGCATACTGTCTCTCTAATCTAAAGTTTATAGTTGTTTTGTTACCGGTGGGGTTTGAAACTCTCCTTGGTGGATGTAGAAATCAAGTATGAAAGGATTGTACCTGATATCAGATGTCGCCACAATTCTGCTCGGCCTTTATGGTCCCAACATGTGCATCCGTGGACTGGAAGGCATCATTTACAAGAATTATATGGTTTTTCAAATACAACGTTTATTATTTTTAAGGTTTTGTGTAAAATAAAACCGTATTAAATTCGTTTTGTGTAAAATAAAACCGTATTAAATTCGGTTTACTGTCTGTCTGTCTACCCGTCACCCGCATTTTTCTCAGAGACTAGCAACGATTGACACCAAATTTGATGAAAAGGTGGGAACTGCGAACACTTATGCATACAGTGAGTTACATCCTGTTACGTCCAATTATAGGGGAGGTCCCCATACATGCAAAAGGGGTACATTTTTATTTACCGAACATAATCATGTGGGGTATCAAATGAAAGGTCTCGGTTAGTACTTTCCGAAGCTGGTTGGTTTTGAAATTTTTTGGAAAGGCGAGGAGTTTGGGGGGAGGGCCATTCTCAAAAACGGCCCAAAAGAAAAAAACTGAAAAAAAATCAAGAGGCTGCCACTATTGTGTGAAACAAAACCTTACTAAAATCGGTTCAATTTCTGTGTCGCACCCGATTTACTCGGAAACGGCTGAACCGAATGTCACGAAATTTGGTATGAGTATATGGTATATATATGATATCTGGTATATGGAAAGGTTCAATGCAGGTTGCAGTCGTTAGTGAAAACTGCGACATGAGCACAAACATAGGCAGCTCACGGTAGCTCCCAAGCTGCACTAGAACACGCTGCGTGCGAACATTCGCTATTGCACTCATTTCTCTTTTTCACAAAAAGTCATCTTGAGCGACGTTATGTTACCTTACCAAGCTGCATCTCAACTTGCACTCACCTTTAACACTTTAATCTTCACTTCAAATACCGTGGTAAACCTTTTCTTAAAGCCAAACAATTTTTGGATGGCCCACCATTTTGCTGTTAAAATCAATTTTTCAGACGCCCCCCATTAAAAAAACAACTATATGTTCTTTTTTAGGCTGAAATAGTAATTTTAGCTGTCCAATTAACATATCCGTTGAAAAAAAAAATTCAGAATGCTCATTCCTTAATTATAATAATTTAAAAATCAAATTCTCATAAGTCGGTAAAGAAAATGATTGGCTGGCACTTCATATGACGTGACTGGGCGGACAGTTTAAATTTTAGCTACTTCAAAACATACGGTTTAATCTGAGTGTAATTATGCGGTGTTTCCAGCGATTATTTGAAATAATAAAAAACTTGTTTTTTCTTATTTCCTAGTGTTGATATTTTTATTTTTGCAAACCCCGATATTTCGGTAACCACTTGTTTACTTCATCAGGGCTAACAAGTCTATCATCAGTGGGTTTATTAGCTATAGCAGATCTTCAACTGAAACATGATAAATGAATAATAGTGACAAAAAATTCAAACGCATTTCTATATTATTAATTAAGATTGGAGTCTTAGTTTATAAATTGAAATGATCCTCACAGTATCAATCAGACTGCAAAGAAACCGGCTTACGGTTTTCAACGGGTTTTTGTGGTGTTATTTGTATTGCAAGGCATGGAACATAATTTTATCGTCTTTCTTGACATTTCATCCCCGAAATTAACTTTGATACTTTCATATTTTCGTGAGCGAATGCCAGCTGCCTACCGAAGTTTTTTGATTTGGCTTGTAACGTCACAACATGGCGCAACGTTTTCGGTGCGTTTGAATTTGGTTGAAATTCCAAATACTGATAATCTAAAGAAAACATTTTTTTTTTTCAAAATGGTCTTGACAGTTTTGTTAGATTGAACTATAGATATGATTAACATCATTAGTGAAAATAAGGCGGGGAGTCTATTCTAATATACATAATGTACTTATCAGCTACCGCAGTTGTTGAGTTGTTGCTACTCACTTTCAGAAATTGGTCAACCAAAAATTTCGATAAGGGACAGAGGTCATGATGAGCCTAGAACTCAAAAGCCAGCGCGTCCCGATAAGTTCATAATAATAAATTTTTATATTTGGAAATTGACTGGAATGGACCCTTTGCTATGCTATTCTCAATTTGCTTTTTGTGAAAACTGCAACTGGCGTTAATGATCTGCGCTGCGCAAATAAATTGAAAAAATCCAAACTCCTATGGCGTCGCTCTTTGTAAGTTTTTGAAAAAAAAACACCACAACGCCACATAATTCGGGTGAAAGTGTAAGTTAACTTTTATTCTCAGTCTGGTCCTTTTTAACCGATATTCATTCATTGAGCATTATCAAAAACTTACCTATTCCTTTCAGAGGGGATGCAAGAGAGAGAGAAGCAGTTTTTCGAACCAAAGTATCCATTTCTGTTGTTTGGAAACCTGAGGAATTTGGATCATTGCACACCGGTCATATTCCTGTTTTCATTTCGTAACGTGTCGCTTTGATTCTAGTCCTGATTAAAACGTCAGTTTTCGCCCCTAAAAGGATCAGATGAATTGTTTCACAGAATAAAGAAGGCGAGGGACATAAGTTCCAATTTTCCATTAACGGATTTGAGACTTAATTTCGGTTCAGGGCGGTAAAGGCTAGTGTGTACTCGGCAACTCTCTCGGTGGCAAGTGTAAATAAAAGCAGAAGATGCTTGCCTTAAGTGTAAATAAAAATCATTTATTGCGAATGATGAATTCAATGCAAGAGAAACTAAAACTATCGTTAAAATCTATAATACGTCGCCATCTTTCGACCGTGAGATCTAAGATTCAGCTGAGATGTGCTGATACAATTCCAATATATTTCCATCATCCGTCCGACACACGCCCGTGGCGAGGTGCTCCTGCAACGAAACCTCCTTCGTAAAAGTCCTCTCGCATACAGTGCATGTGTGCTTCCGTTTTCGTGGTAGCCCCTGGTGTGAACGAAGATGGGTCATCATATTGTATCGCTGCGCGAACGTCTTATCGCATTTCGGACATTTGTGGGGCTTTGCGCCTGTGTGAACTTGTAGGTGCCGCTTCAAATGTGAGTTCGAGCGTAGTAGAAGGCCACAAACCTCGCATTTCTTCTTCCGGATATCATCGTGCGCCAGATTATGCATGTGGAACGATGAGTAGTGGATGAATTGCTTGCCGCATTTTTCACATTGATAGCGACATTCGCCCGTGTGGATGGGCATGTGGCGTTTAAGTGCGCCTTTTTGAGTGAACTTTTTTCCGCAAACGTCGCACTGGAACGGGCTAACTCCAGTGTGCATGAGGGAATGAATGCGCAGAGCATTTCGCATTTTATAAGTCATGCCACAAATGTCACAGGTGTGTTGTTTGGGTGGCTTTTTATGGATTGTACGTCGATGTTCGCGGAGAAGTTCCTTCGTTTCAAAGTTCCGCTCGCATTGCAAACAATAGTTTGGTGCCTGCCTAATAACGGGGAATTGATCGTCTGGCTTTGGTTTATCTTCCAGTTCCAGTTCTTCGTCCATGTCTTCAATGGAATTTGTGTAAACTTTGTATACAAATTCGTCGGCGTTGTCATCGCTTTCGTAGACTTCATTTTCGGGTAATATGTCGGTAGCAGAGAAGAAATGGAGTTCGTACTCATCGGTTTCTGGAAAGTAAATTGGTTGAGTCCTTATAAGGAAGCTGATTCACTTTAAAGAAAAATTGCAATCTGGGAGTTTGTGAAGATGAGTAGGATCTAAAAACATTCGAAAACAACTTACCGTCATCGAACATTTGGAATTTATCCACCTTTTCACTTTCCGCTTCTTTCTTGATAGCTTCCGGCGGTTCCTCGAACTCCTCCTTCACTTCTTCCTCAATTATGTCTGCAAAGGAGTTATGAAGCTCTTCAATTTGAGCATCGTCATCCAACTCCTCGTCAACCTCTCCATCTGATGCCAAATCGCCTTTCTTACAATATTTCGCCTCCGTCGCACTCAGTAAATCAGTGAGTTCCTTCTGCACTTGATGCGCTGTATAACAGGCCAAATCATAATCGTTTATTCGACTCAAACAATCCGCACAGCAGAGATTTTTCCTGGCACTTCGCACTAAACTGTGGCTCACAAACTGTTCTAGGAGCTCGTTGATTGGCGTTTTGGTGTTTTCTGTGCAATTTGTAAATATGTCGGTGCCTTCGTCAAGCACTGCTTGGTCACAAACATAACATTTCGGGCAGGTCCCCGACGATTTGGCCATTTTATTGAGTGTTAAACGACGGTAAAATGATGTGGACACTTCGATTCACAACTTATTGTCAAAGTTGAGTTGTCAAAATTTGGGTACAAGTGACATTTCTTATTGTTATTAGGCGTTGTAGGGAGTGTTCGGATAGAAAAAATGTTGGGCGTTCTTTGAATGATTAAATTCCGCTTGACTTTTATCTGGATAAACATGAATAAAACAATACTAAATTCAGAATTTTATTATTTATTAACTTCTTTTGAATCTGATCCTTTCATTATTATGTACAGAATTAAAAATATGAAAAGTTTTTTTTAGGCTAATTGCCAGCTGATTGTTGTTTGCGGGGAGGTAAACATCAAAGACAGGGTGGTAATTGTCAACTTTGTGATCGACGTGTTTACGTTGAAAATTTTTACTTTTACTAGAAAGTTTCGTGATGCGCTAGTATATAAGCTACATAAAAATGAACAATAAGCCTATTCTAACATGTAAGTAGAGAAAATAAGGTTGAGGTGTTTTAGGCACTCGACAACTGTTCTTGATACCAAAGTGGGTGCAACAAATTGTCTTCATATTTAGGGATCAAAATTTCTTTGATTCTGATTGGAATTGTATGTAATCAATCGGTTTTAGTGTTTATAAGTTGTAGGATCTGTATTTTTAATATCTATTGATAGTAAAAAGGAAAACTGTGGGACTACGGTGCTAAAAACTTCCATTGGAAATGTTCTTGTTCTTCTTCAGCATATCCAGTTAAGAATTTAAAATAGCAAATTATCCCCTTCAATAAATACCTTTCCTACCTGTTACCTTAAGTCATGAAGCAATCTGGAAGTGCATCTGTCTTATCCAATTTCTGTTCCCGTCAACAGTGATTGCAGCACAGAAGAACCTTCGAATGAAATATCGCGACAAGCGAGAAGAGTAGATGGAGTACAAGAACAATTTGGTCAGCAATCGTGGAACATAGTCGGAGCAAATGTTCTATTGCTAGGGACTTGGCGATATAACCTGGCATCGAATGTGTAGAAAAGCAGTGACTTTGACAGACGAAAATAGTATTAGATTATTTGAAATAAATAGGTGGTTTTTGCGCGGGGACGTGTAGCACTGCTGAAGGAAACAAGTGGTTCCTGAAATATCGGTATATGCGAGAAAAATGACTAGCACTAGCGAAAAAGCAAAAACCGTCTAATTATTTCAAATAATTTAATCGCAGATAGATCAGTAAAGGAAGGTCTCGCCACGGAAGCTTCCTAAAAATGATGACGTTAAAAGCTGCTTAAATGGAAGTAAGAATTTTTGAATGACGCACCATGCGGGAATACTTGCAATGGTGGATTGAGTGGATGGTCCTCAATGGTAATTGTTTCTATCCATCACGAGTTTTTCAGACATAATCGAAAATAGTTCCAACAGCCTTAATTTTCAAAGAAAGTCGGGGAGCCCCGATGATTGTCTGTAGATTTTTCGGTATGAAAGCTTTCCGTATGCTGGCGCAGGATGAATTTCGCTCCTAATCGCGACAATTGCTATTCTTCTTAGTGGTTAGGTCGAAAATATGTTTGCTAAAAGTCACTTCTTCGGATGATAGCTAAAAGATTTGCTGAAGAAGAGCCATCTTGCCAAACAACGTCCTTTCTTTCAAAGGCGTTAGGAAACTTTTCAGAGACTGGAGTTGTTGTTAGCCTTAACATAGCATATTTTAATATTACTGTGAACGCATACACATTTTCGGAGAAAAAAACTCATAAAATAAAACCAAAAATAAAAATTTTCCTCTAATCTTTCTTCATCATCATCAACGGCGCAACAACCGGTATCCGGTCTAGGCCTGCCTTAATAAGGAACTCCAGACATCCCGGTTTTGCGCCGAGGTCCACCAATTCGATATCCCTAAAAGCTGTCTGGCGTCCTGACCTACGCTATCGCTCCATCTTAGCCAGGGTCTGCCTCGTCTTCTTTTTCTACCATAGATATTGCCCTTATAGACTTTCCGGCTGGGATCATCCTCATCCATACGGATTAAGTGACCCGCCCACCGTAACATATTGAGCCGGATTTTATCCACAACCGAACGGTCATGGTATCGCTCATAGATTTCGTCATTGTGTAGGCTACGGAATCGTCCATCTTCATGTAGGGGGCCAAAAATTCTTCGGAGGATTCTTCTCTCGAACGCGGCCAATAGTTCGCAATTTTCTTGCTAAGAACCCAAGTTTCCGAGTAATACATGAGGACTGGTAAGATCATAGTCTTGTACAGTAAGAGCTTTGACCCTATGGTGAGACGTTTCAAGCGGAACAGTCTTTGTAAGCTGAAATAGGCTCTGTTGGCTGATAACAACCGTGCGCGGATTTCTTCATCGTAGTTGTTATCGGTTATCACCACCGACCCTAGATAGGAGAAATTGTCAACGGTCTCAAAGTTGTATTCTCCTATCCTTATTCTTCTTCGTGTTTGTGTTTTACCAGTGCGGTTTGATGTTGTTGGTTGATTCGTTTTCGGTGCTGACGTTGCCACCATATATTTTGTCTTGCCTTCATTGATGTGCAGCCCAAGATCTCGCGCCGCCTGCTCGATCTGGATGAAGGCAGTTTGTACATCTCGGGTCGTTCTTCCCGTAATGTCGATATCGTCAGCATAGGCCAGTAGTTGGGTGGACTTGACGAGGATCGTACCTTTTGCATTTACCTCGGCATCACGGATCACTTTCTCGAGGTCCAGGTTAAAGAGGACGCATGATAGCGCATCCCCTTGTCGTAGACCGTTGGGATACCGAATTCTCTCATGGCCGTGTACAGTTTTACCCTGGCTATGCTATCATAGGCGGCTTTAAAGTCGATGAACAGATGGTGCAACTGTTGTCCATATTCCAACAGTTTTTCCATCGCTTGCCGCAGAGTGAAAATCTGATCTGTTGCTGATTTGCCTGGAGTGAAGCCTCTTTGGTATGGGCCAATGATGTTCTGGGCGTATGGGGCTATCCGGCCTAGCAAGATAGTGGAGAATATCTTATAGATGGTACTCAGCAACGTGATACCTCTATAATTGCTGCACTGTGTGATATCTCCCTTTTTATGTATGAGACAGATAATGCCTCGTTGCCAATCATCAGGCATTGATTCGCTGTCCCATACCTTGAGCACAAGTTGATGAACCACTTGGTGTCGCCTCCATATTTAACAAATTCGGCTGTAATTCCATCGGCTCCTGGCGACTTATGATTTTTTAGCCGATGAATTGCACGGACTATTTCTCCTAAACTTGGTGGTGGCAGTATTTGTCCGTCGTCTTCAGTTGGCGGGACCTCCAACTCGCCGATGTTCTGGTTGTTCAGTAGCTCATCAAAGTACTCAACCCATCGCTCTAATATGCCCATTCTGTCAGAAATCAGATTTCCCTCTTTGTCTCGGCAGGATGAGCATCGAGGTATATAAGGCTTCATCCTGCTGACTTGTTGGTAAAACTTCCGCGCCTGGTGCGGTTGCTCCCTGTACTTTTCTAGTTCATAGACTTGTTGGTTCTCCCAGGCTTCCTTTTTCCGTCTGTGAAGTCGCTTCTCCACTCGACGAAGTTCGTGATAAGTCTCTGCGCGTGCCCGCGTTCTTTGAAAATGCAACATTACTCGGTATGCGGCATTCTTCCGTTTCGTTGCTAGCTTACATTCATCATCAAACCAGCCGTTCCGACTCCTTTTGCGGCTGGGGCCAAGTATGTTTGTGGCCGTATCCATGATAACGTTCTTCAGGTGATTGTGAAGATCATTTGTTGATGCTTCATCTCCAGGTCCTCTGTTGACTGCGGTTATTGCGGCATCCATTTCCCTCTTATAGGTGTCGCGGAGGGTTGTGTTGTGGATCGCTTCAGTGTTCACTCTCGCCTGATTGTCAGAGGGGATTCTAGGTGGTATTGTTATTCGAGCTCGGAGCACCATGCCAACGAGATAGTGATCAAAGTCTATATTGGCCCCCTATATGTTCTGACATTCATCAAGGCTGAGAGGTGGCGGCGTTCGATCAACACGTGGTCAATTTGGTTGAAAGTGGTCCCGTCTGGAGAGGCCCACGTATGCTTGTGGACCGCTTTCCGCGCAAACCAGGTACTTCCAACAACCATTTCGTGTGACCCTGCTAATTGAATAGTCCGCAGTCCGTTATCATTTGTATTTTCGTGTAAGCTATGGGAGCCAATGTATCGCCTGAATACGGGCTCCTTCCCTACTTGGCTGTTAAAATCCCCAAGTATGATTTTGATATCATATCTGGGACAGGCTTCGAGGGTTCGTTCTACTGCCTCGTAAAAGGTATCCTTCTCCGACTCTGCAGTCTCCTCTGTAGGGGCGTGAACGTTTATGAGGCTTATATTTCTAAACTTGCCTCGCAAGCGCAGAGTGCATAGCCGTTCGCTTATGTTTTCAAAGCCGATAACAGCAGGTTTCATTTTTTGGCTGACTAAGAAACCTACTCCGAGCACATGGTTTACTGAATGACCGCTATAATATATGGTGGTGTTCTCCAGGAAACCGGTCCCTGTCCATCGCATCTCTTGCAACGCTGTTATATCAGCCCTATATTGGGACAGGGTATCGGCTAGCTGCTCGTCAGCTTCTCATCTCTGTACAGGGAGCGCACGTTCCATGAGAAAATGCGCAAATCGTTATTCCGTGTTCGTTGCCGGGTCCGTCGTTTTAAAATCCGTCCTGTCCGAGGCTCCTGTTGTGGCTTCGTAACAAGTTGTTTTCCGTGTAGGGTTGTCAGCCCTACCCAACCCCCAACCTGGAGGACCAGTTGGTACAATTTGTCCCGTTTTTAGGCGCGAGAGACTCGCCTTCATCCTTCTCCGTCTGCAGCTTTTCGTTAAGAAAGAGCTCCCAGCGGTCACCACGTGGAGCTGGAGATAGGGTTTGGTAGTAGAGCTGTTGGTGTTGGTTCAGCAGGCATTTCCCAGGTTTTATGCCCCATCGTGGGTACCAATCTACGTTTCGCCCTGGGACCTATACTACCCTTTGACCACAGTAAATTCCGTAACATATAGTTAAATATCCCTTCGCTTTTTTAATGTTTTGTGTGAAACAAAACCCAATTAGAATCGAGTCGATGTCTGCCTGTCTGCATTTTTTTTCGGATGGAAGGTGGAAAGCTTCATAAAGCTACCGCAGGCTCTTGCCACACGGTTATGTGCGACTCTTATCCACTAAAACCACCTCCTTCTCCTTCCGCTCTCCTCGTGGGGCTCCCATTTGGTATTACGTCGCCGGGCTGGATCAGAATTTATTCTGCGCTCATGTTAATATTCGTGTTCCTCTCGCGTTTATTCTTTCGGATGACTTCGTCCTGCCTAAGCTTCTTTCCGATGGCTGCAATCACTTTTTCGACTTCGGTCCATACCCCTTTTGCTTTCACCCTAAGTTCCATTATATTTTCGGGTGTGCTCCCCGGTTGTAGCTTCTAATGCAGCCCTTTGGGCTTCGAATCTGGGGCAATGAAAAAAGATGTGTTCTGCGTCCTCTCCAATATTTGGGCAATATGGCGAATTATCACGCCTAAATCGATACACATATGCTCGATAGCCTCCGTGTTCGCTCAAGAATTGAGTTAGGTCGAAACCTACTTCGCCGTGGGGTCGCTCGATCCATTTCCGGATATCCCATATGATTTTGTGAGTCCAGCGGCCTTTTTCTGACTTGTCTCATTTCTCTTGCCATTCCGCGACAGTTTCAGTTCGTGCGAACTGTGAGGTATGTTCAGTCGTAAAGTCGTTGTATTTCTTTCGCCAGAATCTCAATCGGGACCATTCCTGCTATCACGCAAGCTGCTTCATTGGATATTGTTCTGTAAGCGCAACATGTTCGGAGTACACTTATGCGATACGCAGCCCCAATCTTTCTCTTATTTGCTATATTTTCCAGTACATCTACAACTGCCTACAGGGATTGAACTGACCACCTTCGAAATAAGGAGTTGACGGCTTGGCCTCAAAATATAACCCCTAAAAAGTGTAACAGGCCTCGTTCTCAGAACCTATCCAACCGAAAAATCTGAAAAAAAGTCACAGTAGTGCATCTCTACGAAATCTAGGCCTCAATATACATCCGGTTTCGATATCTGCACAAATAAAGTTAATAATATCATATTTCTATAAGGGATAATATAATGCACAAGTTGGTCAAGTTTAAAGAAAATCCAACTATTATTGACAAAGTTATAGGGGGTGAAATTTTGCCATTTTTCGTGAATTTCGTGCATTCTAAAATGTCCATTACGTCATCATCACATATCAATTCGTCAATACCACACCCAAGGGAGTTCGTATGAAGGGGGTCGCAAAGAACTATTTTGATTTAGTTTTTTAGTCACTTGTATATGAATATCAATTACTCCAAAGAGACGTATGTGTATGTAGGTACACACTATATATGCGTGCTAATGAAGTTTGCGGGTAGTGTCTAATTAAGATAGATATATTTGTACATTAAACCAGCGATATTTAATATACGTGCTATATATGCACATATCTATGCTTTTGTGTACGAAGTAAATCGAAAATATGGGTACAATCAAGTTATATACGTGCCTATATATGTACAGTATTCGGAAATAGGTAGTTTGTTTGTTTATCAATCTGAACGTATGTCTTTTAGTTTGGATAATATGAAGGAGTCTGTTGGATTTGTAGCTATATACGGATAGAAAAATGTGCGTTGAGGTTTCTTACATAAGATGAACACAAAACCGTACAGGTATAAAACCTGAAGCGCCAGCTTCGGTATTCCGACTTGTTTAAATGTTTCATCCTGATTGACGTAGGATCATAAAGCTTCATCTGTACGGGGTCCCACAAGTCATTAATACCCTTTGGTGGAGTTGGATGGTTATTTAGTTTTTGCTTTAAATGCGCCAACAAATCCTCTATACGATTCAAATCTGGGATCTGTGCAGACCAGTTTAAGGGGTAATACTATCTTGTCTGCAAGAAATCAAGGCTCATTTTCTACTATTTATAGGAGAAAAACGAATTGATATTTTCTAGTTCTGCTTTTGTTAATGTCAATGTACGGCTTAATGTGTAAGAAAAAAATATTTTCTTTTAATTAAAACAGCTGTACAATAGCTGATTAAATGAAGCCCTTTTTTTTAATGATCTCCATGGACGAAAGTCTGCAGGTTGTAATTTTTATTTAGAGCGAAAATCTAAAAAGTTTGCTAGGATTTTTTGAAATTATTGATTTTTAACAAAATGACTGCAATTTAAAATAAAAAATTTTTATAGAAAAATGGTTTAAAGTAGGTCATAAAATAGTTAAATTTTAGTCGATTGAAAAAATGCTACCTACTACACCAGAAAATGATATTAGAAAGCTACAGTTTGAGTTTTAATTTGCTCTGTTGAAAATTGAAGGCGCTAGATGTTTGCCCAATTCGAAAAGTGGTTTGGAAAAAAACGCGTTTAAAGTGTTAACATTTTAAGGAAATTCGCATTCTACCTCTAATCTGCGATGCCTGGGCCATATAGTAGGTCTTAGAAGAGAACATTCACATGCCCCTCATTCTTCCTTGCTGGAAAACATTTTTTACGGGCTTCTCTAGCTTCTTCGGTGGGGAAACGCGCAGACTACGCTATACGCGTGTCGTCAGCTTCTAAGCATACCATTATACCATTATTACCATTATAAACATCATCGAAATAAATTACAGCAACATTTGCAGCATTATCGGGGACAGCTCTGCTACTGGAAGCAGTTTTGAGAAAATCTGCTCAAGCATTGCGTTGGTAACTTATCTTTGTTTAATCTATTTAGAATGAGGTTTTATTGCCTTAGATACTACATTTTTCATTGCTAGATCCTGCCCGCAATTATTTTCATCTTCTTGGATTGGCTTTCATAATTGCCAAGTACACCATGAACCCCCTCCCTTGGGGTATAATTCAAGCGGGGGCTTTCTGTTTTTAGAAATTTTACGATATATATATAGTTTTTCTCGTATCTTCAATTGAGTTTCTGTTTCTATGTATAGTTTTACTCATTTCTTTTACAATATAAAAGCCCAATGAAATCAATTTAATTGCGAGAAACGCGAGTTACTTTCGACACGTTTTTTAACGGGCTTTTTGGCATTAGCTCTTATTCTAGGATGAATATTCACGTGGTAGGGTCATCTAGTGACCGACTTTCGAAGATTAATAAACACCGACAATCCATCAAATATAATATATAATGTTAAATGACGAATTTGCTCACAAAATGCCTGTAAATCGTCATAATAAAAATCATAAAACTGCTTTTGGATAAAAAAATAACAAAAAAAGTGGTAGAAAAAATTCATAGGGTGGTATTACCCCTTAAAGCGCGAAATTTTTGGGTTGAGATCCATACCTTTACAACTTTTGCAGTATGTTTTGTCGTTTTGGAGGATTACTTTTCCGTTGCAGCCGTTTTAATTTTAAACGCCACTACAGGCAAATTATCTCTTAAAATTTCAAGCTAATCTCTCCTTCGCGTTATGCCATTAATCCTATGGAGTGGAAAACACCTGCATTCCCACGCCTTCAAAGAGCTGCTACTAAATTCCAACGCTTCCTGCATTGGAAGTGGATGGGTTTCTCGAGCAAGCCTTACGATCTGATTGGAAACGATGGTTTTGTCTGAACAAATCATTTCTAAATATTAAAAGAACGGTAAGGTTTGAATTTTCACTCCCTTCTGCGGGGAGGGTGACGAGTTTATGGAGGGCAAGGAGAAGGTCAACCCATTAAAAAGTTATTGTACTTCAAAGCATTGTTTTTTGATACTGTGATGAATTTTGAATTGTCAATACTACTCGCTGAGGATGAGAGGATGTGTAAGAGGAAGGAGGTCCCTCCTCTCTAACTTCGTTGAAAAATTGCCGCGCTCAAACATAGAGTGGAGCCCAGCCTGGTCTTTGTTTGTTAGACTTTTTAGAAGTGATGGATTATTTTAGTTGCAATTGTTGAATTCAAGGTCTGCAAAACAAGGTTCATTTCGACTGACAATATCTTATTGAAAAAATCTCCCTTAGGAATCCTCCTCTCATTCGCTTAGAGACAATACCTCAGGCTTATATAAAAGTGTCTAATTGAGGGCAGATCTGTATATTTTCTTAGAAATTACACATCCATGTAAATCATCTTCAAATTTTTATATTTGCTCTTGAAGACTCTTATGTAATGTGGCATTATTATTCAAAATTTGATTAGATCTCTATTTAAAACTTAAGTAAAGGTTTGTAGGTACAAGGAAAATTGTAGAGAATTACAAGATTTTCTACGGTGCCGTTCGCAGGCACGTTCATTCAAGTAATTTTTGACCTTGGGTATAGATATTTTTACCTCACCCTGTAGATGCTCGTTGCCGGTTAGCCAAATTCCAGTTGATCTACGCCAGATCTTGTGCTCGCTGTGGGCACCAAAAACACGCATCTTCATTAAAAGTCGATGTCCGGATAGCTGAGTGGTTAGAACACAAGGCTGTCGTACGGAAGATCACGGTTCAAATCTCACTGGTGACAGTGGAATTTGTATCGTGATTTGACATCGGATACCAGTCGACTCAGCTGTGAATTAGTACCTGAGTCAAATCAGGGTAATAATCTCGGGCGAGCGCAATGCTGACCACATTGCCTCCTACAGGGCACTGTAATCCTGTAGTGTACCGTAACGGTCTTGAATGAAGTGCTCTAACACATTTCAAGGCCCTGATCCAATATGGATTGTTGCGCCAACAATTATTATTATTCATCGAAAAGTATTGTCCGAGTCCACCTTTCCATTCAGATAACTCTCATACACAATGGATGAAGTTTTTCTAGAAACTGATGGAAGTTGCTGGGGACCAAATCTGGTGAGTACGGTAGATGCTCCAACAACTCGAACTTGAACTCATGGACTTTAGCCATTGTCAAAATGCTCTTGTGACACGGTGCATTATCCTGATGAAAACGGACTTTTTTTCTTCTGCAAACCTGGTCTTTTTTCACGAATATTTTCTTTCAACTGGTCTAAAAAGTTACAATAATATTCAGAATTTACTTTTTTACCAGTTTGCAAGTAATCCACAAACAATATTCCTTTCGCATCCTAAAAAACTGATGCTAACACCTTCCGGGCCGCTTTCTGGACATGAACTCGTTTCGGAGCCGAAGAAGCAGGTTTCCACCACTCTTTAGCTTCTTGTTTTGATCCAGGATCATGGTGGTAGACTCAAGTCTCACCCATAGTGATGAATCGACGTACAAAATCCACTTTTCGAAAACGCTCTAAATGTTGCTGAGAAAGTCGCATTCGAATGTGTTTTTTGTGCACACAGTTTTATGATACCCAATACTTCAGTCAAACTATTGCTTATACTGCCCAATGAAGTTTCTACTAAATTTCTTTCTGTCACTCGACGATTTTCCAATATGATATCCTGTAATTTTTCTAAGATTTCTGGTGTAGTTGCTGTTTTTGGACGTCCTTGACGTGGATCGCGTTCAGTAATCCATCTTTCTACTGTACTAATTGAAGGTGAAGTGTCCTTATTCAGTTTCAACATTCGTTCATAAATTTCTTTTGCTTTCCAACCTTCCAAAAATAAAAATTCAATGACTGCACGATATTTGATTTTTTCCATTATAAAAAATACTGGGACACATCGATACCAAATGGCTTGTAAACAAAGAATGAATTGACAGATTGAAATGAAACTTCGCATACGTTCATATAACAAGTGTACCAACATGACAAAAAAAATGTAGGTCAGTAGCAGTATCGAACCGCAAAACTTATTGAACAACCTAGTATTTGATGCAAAAGCGGGCAATGCAAGGTCTGGAAAGTGATCATCGTTTTCTACGGACTCAGTCTCCGAAGGTACTCAACTTAAAAAGAAAAAAAAACCATAAAACTGCCACCATAGGGTATCTAGTCGGCGAAATACCCTCCATATTCATATCTTCTCAAATAAGGTAAATAATAGTAGATTATTATTATTATTTTTTGGAAATTAACTGCTTAACTTTAGGGGAGTTCACCTTAGAACCATAAAATTTTCCAGCAATGTAGGTTATAATATAGAGCATAATATTACTATTACTAGTTGCAGAAGAATCTTAGTTGTAGAACGCTGATAATTTAAGAATACGCCTTAGGAAATAGAAACGTCGAGAAAATGTGGTGAATTGCAAAAGTTTGTGCTGACTGTTTCTTGTAGGTCCTAGAATCATAACATAATCAAGATAACCCTTGATAAGTCTTGACAAGTTAAACGAACGTCCATTTAAGATTTATTTATGACTTCTGCTTCGTAAGTGTCTTGACTACGTCTACGTCTTTGGCGGCCTAATTTCGTCACTAGACCCAGTATATGATAATAACGGATCATACAGAGATATTCTGGCAATACCCGCATAGTTGAACATGTTTCTAGTGGTTCGGTTGCTAATAATTAACAGACTTTTGCTGCACAATAGTGTTCACAGCGAAACAATAAATAATAATACACAAAAATAAAAATAGACTAATTAATTTTGTTGTAAAACCAAATATCTTATTTTATTGTTATGTACGTACTTCAGGAACCAGTTGTGCTCTTTCTCAGCACGTAATCAAAGTCATAAAATCGACGAAATTGAAATTGAATAAGTAGAAACTACTAATTTCCACAGCACTACCCATTTGCTGTTAAAGATTAAGCTATTTAGGCGCATTCAATAAGCAACTCAATGTAGTCGTTTTCCTTTACGAGTATATTAAACTTCGATGATAATTCATTAAACTATTAATTACTTGCGTATCGGAAGATTCTCCCATGGTGTAGGTTCCGTTTTGTCAGAGATGATGTACCGACTTTGGATATTGTTTGGTTTTCTTGGCGTAATGAATTAAAACTGAATTCGTTGATATTAATGTGGACGATAGTATGACGCCAACTGACCTTCAGAAATGAGTAAAATCCTCCTTAACCAATTCGCGTCGTTGCTCAAAAGACTTGAGCAAATAATATGTTGTCGTCTTTGAGAAATCACATGATAAGTGAATAAATAACATTAGATTATTCAAAAGAAATAGTCAAAATGTGGGGGCGATATTTCACGCTTTTCCCAAGACGTACAAAGTATTTCTGGCGACATATGATACAAAGGTTTGTTTTTATTTGCTGCATGTGAGTTATTGAGTAATAATAATAATAATAATCGTTGGCGCAACAATCCATATTGGATCAGGGCCTTGAAGTGTGTTAGAGCACTTCATTCAAGACCGTAACGGTACACTAGGAGGCAATGTGGTCAACATTGCGCTCGCCCGAGATTATTACCCTGATTTGACTCAGGTACTCATTCACAGCTGAGTCGACTGGTATCCGACGTCAAATCACGATGCAAATTCCACTGCCACCAGTGAGATTTGAACCGCGACCTTCCGTATGACAGCCTAATGCTCTAACCACTGAGCTATTGAGTACCTCAGACAAATTCAGCATGAATTACTTTAAACATTTCAGACGCTGGTGCCGAACAGCTTTTTCGCTCTCTCGAGTCGCACATCGTGTCTGCAATCCCATTAGATACTTACGAGTGGCGACGTCCTTACGGCAGACCAATCAAAAATGTGCGTCTTGATGCAAAGTTCCAACAGTTTTCTACTGAACCGCTTGAAAAGTACAGGAAAGGTGAATGGAGCATTCAGGAGCACCCCGTGTTACATATTTTCATCACAGAATGCAATGTAAGAATGATATATTGCTGCTATGCTAATCAAGAGTAATTCGAAGGGTTTTTACACTTATTTCTAGGACATTGAAACCTATAAGACTGTCATACGTGATGAAATTGATACATGGCTGAAAACGCTTCAACTATACAACATCGACGATTGGATGATTCTTCTTGTTGAAACGATAGACGTTCGAAAAACGAAAAATCTCATTCCACGTACTACAGTTCTCGACAAGATCCGATTAGATTTCGCTTCGAAAAGCGGAGATCGATGCATTTCAGTTCTGAATCCAGCGAAATTCGAGCAACGATCAACTGAGTCATTCCGATGCCTAGTGCAGCGCATCAAACATTTGATGTTGGTTAGTTATAATAAAAACATAATCAAATATGAGGAATTGATACGAGCGCAACGCGAGAAACGTAACCACGATGGCTGGAGCTTCTTAAAGTATTTTTTACTGCAGGAAGAACTCGCTTTGATTCTTGAGAATTTGGGGCTTTACACAGAGGCTCTAGTTCAATATGATGAGCTTGACGCGATGTTTTCACAATTTGTTACAAATTCTGTGTTTGGCGAGAAACATAAGTGGTTGGAGACGTTCCGACAACAAACAGCATCGTTTCCGGGAATTTCTCTGAAGAAAAAGAACAAATTTAAGGCAAGAGACGATATAATCTCAGGAACTATTACCCTCATAGACTTTCGCAACTACTTATTCGAACGCCAATGCATTTTGCTTGAGCAATGCGATCGTACAGCAGAAATAGGTGAACGATTGCTACCATTTTTGTTTTCTACGCTTCGAGAATTGGAGGTAATGAAAATTGAGGCGCCTGTTGGAGCTTTGAGCTGTTGGGAGTTTGTGTGCGCATTAGAAGTTCTCGATATTTGTGATCGGGCAATGGAGACTAAGGAGGTATCTTGCTTCCAACATTGCGCTCCCATTTGGAACTTGGCGAAGGATAAATTGTATGAATTGGGGAAATTGTGTGGTCTTCTGCCAGGCTTCACCCCTACATCTGAGCAACTCCACACGGTAGTGCAACTCTCTGCAGGAATTGGTGATGAACCAGAAACCGAGGAGATGTTTGTCGAAACGCAACCACAAATTGAGAAGAAATCACATTCACCGAATCGTAAACCCAAAAAGAGTTCAACACAAAAATTAAAAGATGCTTTAGGAGCAAACGAGGCATTTCAGAAACTTTATCTTGAACTATGCGAACTGGCAATTAGCACATATAAACACGTATCCCGGCTTCGTTCGGCTCGTCTGGTTGGTCTCGATCTGGGGAATTTCTACTGTGCCCTGAATGAGCCCAACAAAGCTGTAGTTTTCTTCACGGATCTTCTCCGGGAACTGAAGTCAGAGAACTGGAATCATTTGGCCAGTCAAACACTTTTGGAGTTAGCAAGTTGTTACAGGAAAATGGATGACTTGTTGGCGTATACAAAAACTTGTAGTACGATTTCATGTTGTTTGGAAATGGAGATTTTGGTACGAACATTCTATTTCGATGAGTTTTTGAAGTCTTTGAAAGCTTTGAAGGACCATTTGACTATTGATGCTGGCTCGAATTTGAATTTGGCGCTTCTGGAGGATCATTTTAAAATACTTGGCGTGAAACTTCTGAATGAAAAGCTGATAATACAAGTTGGTTTTCATTTGATCTTTTGTCTTGGGGAATTTATTCTTTTTTTTTTCAGGATGACTTTGTTGTTGTTCAACTCAAACTTGATAGTTACTTTCCCCGAGAAGTTTATGCTGAAAAAATATTACTTTCATTCGATATGAATTCGAATGTAAACGAGTTTACAGTGAACGCGAGTCTGAATGAATCACCGATCCTGCCGATCAGTTTGCATTTGGATTACAAACAGGACAACACTTTGGCTTGCGCATCGGTTGCATGCGAAACTGTGAAAAGCAAGCAGCCTGTACGCAGAACAAGTAGCACAAGAAGGAAACTCTCACCAACAGTTCGAACTGATTTCACGAATAGTGTTTGCATCGAATGCGGGGTAGCAATACACCCGGGAGTAAATGTGTTTGAGTTACGTTGCAAGGCTGTTCGCGTTGGGATTTGGAGATTCAAACAACTCTCCATTCACATCGACAGGATTGAGTTTCTTTCAGATAGAATTCCACTGAAGATGGATCCTTTTGAAATTACTACAAAGCCAGCTTCCGCCGTGTTGAGTTTCAAGAATCTTATTGCTGGGATTGAACAGCCGGTACAGCTAATAGTTAGTGGTGGAAGCTTTATATTTCCTCCTGATGCAAAAATCGTTTTGAAATGTTCGAAACATCTTAAAGTTCGATTACGTGATGCTTCGGACGATTCACTCGAGAGTCAAATCAATATTCCTTTGGTTGCCTTCAAGTCATTTGAGGAAAGGACGATTGAATTGGATGTGCTATCCGAATTGCCTGGTCGAAGCGCTGATAAGAAAATTGAGCACAAAGTTACGTTACTTTGTCCATGGTCAAGAAATGAAATTGAAATCCCACTGCATTTTCTCCCTGCATTGACTACGTCTTGTCGACTTCATACCTGCGGCACTCAGAAGTTCTTGCATGTGTGCTTGAAAGGATTGGATGGACATCTTTCTTTGATAGAGCCAAAAATGACTTGTGAAGCTGTGGGTGTCAGTTTAATCGATCTAAATTCAAAATCACCACAACAAATTGTAAGTATTCAACTTTTCGTTTCCAGGACTGTCTTTATTTCAAATCAAATTTTCCCAGGAAATCTACAAAAATTTAACAGTCTCGTACCTGTGGGAGCTCCAAGTGGAACCCTTAAAAACGGAGACTGAGTTGCCTGTGATCAAAGTTAATTTTTCAGCGAAATACACTAATTTCGACAAGCCGGGGGTGTTTCGTAGTTTTGCATGTTCATTTGATGTAACTGACTATACGACTCTATTCCGGATCCAAGCCCACATAGAACCGTCGGAGCTTTGTCGTGTTGGATCTGTTTGCAGTTTACACTTGAAAATCAGTAAGGTTCATGATAATCCGTTCTCAGACTTGATGTATGAAGTATTGGCGGATCAGAACATGTGGGCCGTTTGTGGAAGGTCGGCAGGTACGTTGTGATAACTCTCAGTTGGCTATGATATGTATTTGATTTTCTTTTCGTTTTGCAGGTGTAATATCAATGCTGGATGTTGAATGCCATTCGATATCTTTAGATGTTTTACCTCTAAGTGCTGGATTTCTACCCTTGCCGAATGTTCGATTGTCGAAATACATTTCCAGCAAGAGTAAAACGGAATCGCGACCCAAGCCATTACCTTTTCCGCCCGGACAAATTTATAACTCTACAAAGAGCATACAAATTCACGTGTTGGCCGGCGCGAATGCTGAACAATAGGAAGGGAAAAAGTGGGATTTTTTCTATAAGTCATACTCATCGCTTCTTTGTATTTACATTTTTTGAATGTATCCTATTTAATGTTATGGACAAATATATTGGGTTCGTTGCTGAAAAACGGTACGGTAAAACGGAGGGTGTAGCAGCCTAATATGATATGGTTGGCTGTTTCATCTTTTTTATTGCAAAGTCTGCATATTGGGTCTGCATTATAGATTCTCTAGCAAATTGGGCTCCAGTACTAAATAAATTGGAATAACAATATGATGTTAAAAGGACGCAAATGTAACGTATGAAGGGACGTTATACACGGTTGTTTCACTAAGGGTAGCTTGGCTGCAAATAAGTTTTTCTTGGATATTTTGAGTACTTCTTGATATGATCGAAGGCGCAACAATGCAATCTGGATCTAGATAGTTTCAGGGCCATAACGGGATACTAGGAGGTATTATGGTCAGCATTGCGCTCACCCTAGATTGTTACCCTGATTCAGCTTATGCAGTTGATTTGACTGGTATGCGACATCCAGTCACGATGAGAATCCCTCTGCTAAGATTAAAATGTGTATCATAAACTTTCGTTGCGACCGAACAGTCCCTTAACCACTAAGGCATTCGGATACTAAGACGATATAAGCGGTGCCGATTTTTGGGATAGTTCAGTAGAATAAAGTAAAAATAAGTGCTTGCATTCTCGTAGGTAATAAATGCCTAACCAATAAAGAAAATTATTGTATACGAGAATGACCACCAGAAAAGCTAAGCCCTCATCTTGCTGAGACAAGCTAGAGAGTAGAGCAACGCATGAGCGTTAGATCAATCAAACTAAAATGACGACCAGTAGCTAGTTTAACCCTAAATGCAGTTGTGCTTCTTAGAGTATCTAGTTAAGACTCACTATAATTGCCCAATATCTCAATGCGACCATGTCTAAATGAAATAATCACTGAACTTGAATGATCGCAAGATAGTGGAGGGCTATTGCCTTGCTCGACTTTGTAAATTCCATCTAAAACCGAGATTGACGGTAATCTTTAGCTCCAAAAATGGCAGATTAGTCGTTAAAATTGTACCGGTAGTGTCGTAATGTATTCTTCACAAATTTTAGGTAACAATAAGGAAATGATTTCCTAATTTTAGTGCTCGAATGAAACTTTGGAGCAAGAAATTTATCGTGGTCTTTAAGAGGAAAAGAAGCGCAAGGCTAGGGTGCCTTTTACAAATTCAATAATACTAATGGGCTACTTAAATCAAGAATAGCTTATGGCAGAAAAAACCTTCAAGCGATGCCGGCTTTTCTAATGCAATCAGAACACCGAAAGGTTATTACCGGACCAGAAAAAAAATCTAGCTAGCACGATCAGAAAGAAGATCGATTTTTCGAAAAAATATCTGAGTAAGAAATGAGCCTGCTAGTTCGATTAACAACCAAATACAATGGATATAGGTCTCTACAATAATATGACTGCCAAATTATTAGCTCATAAAATATCGAAAAAGAGTACAGCATTAGGAGTTAAGGTAGTATTATTGTCAAAATGCTGTTCACGCACAATCCTAACCGCCGAGCACAATGCAATGTTGAATAAGGATAGATGAAACAGTTTCGATTATAAAATTTGCTTTGTCTTGCACTGAAGAAGGGAATAAGTCGTGTAAGAAATAAAAAAAACATTTTACTAGCGATAGAAACGATATTTACAACTGTACCAAAACTTCAGTCGAGAGAATTGATGCATCATGTACTTCGGTTAAAAATGCTACAAAGGATAGCAAAATCCGATGTCATATTGAAAAACAGGGTATGGTACAAAACTAAATGGTTTCCCCAGAATTGTGGAGTTAACGTCGTTTAAAATTTCCGTCAGTTCATCTCAGATTTTACCCAACCTGTATGTCGTTTTGCAGACTTTTTTCCTCTATAAATATGTGAAAAGGAATGTTTGTTTCTATCCCCGGTATTCTGCTTAATAACGAAGATATCAGTGCTTAAAGCTGTTAAAAAGTAGCTCCATTTCCCCCAAGCTTTCTCAACTTTTCGACAATTAGATACATCATTTCTGTCGCTAGGCACTTATTTTTAGAGATTTTTTATTTTGTATATACCAGTCTATCGAGAACAACTTCAGCAGAATAAAAAATAATTGTCTAGCGACTGAAACGGTGTTTGCAATTGTATTTACTTTTATTAGAAGCGCCGTAAATACACATAAGTCGTAGATACCAATTTTCAAATCTACATTGCCATGCTAAAAGATGACCGTTTTATAGCCTAAAAATTAAGGGCAGCTGGGGCCCAGTACTAGCCAGTAGTTTCAAAATGAATTATGAAACGAAAATCATGTAACCGCTGTAAATCTCACATTTAGATGATCTGTTGTTTCTGGGCCTGATTCTACCATTGGAATTGAGCAGAAACAGCCAAATATTGGATTTAAGAAATGTGGAGTGCGAACAATCTCTCTGTCACTTTTTTAAATGTAAAATAATCAAGAAATTGAAAAATCTTGCGTCTGGATGATCAAACATTGAATTGAGGGTTGCGTGGTCAACGTGCTAATCAATCCTTCTTAGGAAGTCATAAACTTTCATTATTGTGACTGGGAGGATTGAAAATCAAACCACGGAGTCGAGATCGTTAAGCAGGAGCTCTAACCATTTCAGTAATCGCACCGTCCCAGGTCCGACCTATCATGGGTCGTATAGCAAATAACTTTTTCTCTAGTTCTTTCGCTCTGATGCCTCCTTGGAATTTCAGTATGCTGAGCATGATGGTTTATAATAACTCTATGTCTTTGAAGTGTATGTTAGTATCTCCCAAACAAAAGAGCGTTGGTCCGAAAGTAGACGACTTCCGGTTTCATCCAGGGCAAAGGCAACTCATCAAACACTGCCTCATTTCTGCCTTAGGAGCAGCGTGACCGAAGTGTTGTTTGCCCCCAGAAATAAGAAATGAGTAATATGAATTATATTCAAGACAAAAATCCCGAAGTAAATTTAAGCCCAAGTTGGCCCTTTACAAGTCCTTTTGAATAATTAAAGCGTCCATCTTATCATAATAATAATTTTTCACAAAATATGGAGAGAACAAAGTTTTAAATTAATAATTTTTCTACCATTTATTATTCTTTCAACAATTCTTCCATTTGGGTTGTATTCATTCTATAAAATAACCAACCTTCTTTTGATGTCAGATCTGTTGCTCCTAATTTCTCATAAAATTGTCGAGCCGGGTTCCAGTCTAAAACATGAAAGTCTAATCGAGGACAATTATATTCGCGTGCCTTTTTTGCGACATATTTGAATAGCAACCGACCGACACCAGATTTACGATATTGCGGCTGAACGTAGATGTCCTCAAGGAAATATGATTTCCCTTCCCACGTTGAATACGAAAAGAAGCAAATCGAATATCCGACTATGACTCTGGAAAAGTTAGTTGCATTATTAGCTTGATAAGTGAATATTGTTTCGTAGAGAAGTGCAAGCAGGCATTCTGCCCCATCGACTTACTCTACACAGTTAGTTTTTCATCAGTTTACTATAAGTCAATCCATCAAAACTTAACTGATGGGTTGATGTGTTTAGTATAAACAAGACGATAAAAAAGAGTTTTTATCGCACGCATTTAACTATCCGGACCATTCGGAAGGCATGTTTCCACCAACAACACAATGACAATTGCACTGAACTTAATTTGTCATCAGTCCACTTAGACTGACAGATATTTTATTTAGGAATGTGAATATTCATCATTCCATCAGACATTGTCATAAACGATCAGTTTGCCATAATTTTGTCCTTCTCCCTAACACCAAACTGATGAAATACTAGCCGTGTAGGATAAGTAATATAATACCGGAGAATTTAAGAGGTTAAGCCATTGTAGCGCCGAAAAATAAACATATTTTTTGGGATTTTTTCGGGGGAAAATGAAGTAAATCAAAATTCTATAAAAGGTCCTTATTTGTACATCTGATAAGCTGTATAAATTATTTTTTCAGCGTAATACAATAGGAAATGGTGGATATACAGCTCTTCTTCCATGAAGCTTTCTTTTTTGAAGGGCCCGCGTTCTAATCAATTGCACCTACAATTTTCAATTTAAACAAAGAATTTTTGCTCGGTTAGACATATACACACCTGGACAAAATAATAGGTGTGAACTTCAAATTTTGAAAAATGTGGAGAAAAACTATGTATGTTCTGCAAAACAAAACGGGGTCGCTAGTGCGTTAGACTGTTTTCAAATGAAATGAAGGAGTACCTGCGATTAAACTGCTTTCTGGTCACAATATTAGGACTTTTTTATTCGTTCAGCCTTGAAGAGGAGCTAGACAGTAAAAAATGTGTATTGGAAAAAAAATTGAAATGATTTTATTTAAATAATTATTTAGTTACAGAAGGTAAGATTATGAGGGAATTTAACTAAATAAGAATATAATTGTAATATTATCATGATATTAGATGGATAGTGGATTTTACTGTAGTGTAGAAGAGGGAGAACTTGTTCGTCGGCTCCAGGATGAAGGGAAAACGTACAAGTTTATTGCCAGATTAATGGGAAGGTCCCAACTTTTCGTTAAATATGCTCTGAAACCAGAAAAATCCAATGGACTTGGGGCACCCCGAAAATCTCCATCAAAAACCGACAATCAAATTGTTACATTAGTGAAACGACGAAGGACAATTGTCGGCGAAATTGGCAATGTTGTTTCATTACGAACTAGTCGACGAGAGAAAAAATATATCTTCTGGAGCGATGAAATAAAAATAAATTTGTTTGATAACAATGCGGCAAGGAACGTTCATCTACCGGAAGGCAAAGAATTTCATACGAGGTTCACAAAAAAAAACATTAAAACACAGAAGTGGTAGTATAATGTTATGGGGCTGTTTTTCATAGCAAGGTGTATGGTAGGTCCGATACATCCAATTGATAGATTTGTGTAGAAGGATTTGTTGGAGAGGATAATGCTACCTTATGCCGAGAATAACATGTTTCGATGGTATGGTCACGTAATTCGCGCCAACGAGAATTTACTTGCCAAGATTGGCCTGAACATCGAAGTCGATGGTAAACGACCAAAAGGCCGTCTGAAGCAACGGTGGCTTGATACGTTGGATGGGGATTTAAAAGCCTCGAGGTTGCATCCAGATCAGGCATTTGATAGGGTCAAATGGTGAGGCCGATCACGGCGAACCGACCCCGCTTGTGAGCGGGACAAAGGCTGAAGAAACAGGACAATGGTCGAAAACACTCATTGCGATTAGTCAAAACGTGAACGTCCTTTAGTGGCCAGGTCAATCCGCAAATCTCAATCCTATTGAGAAACTCTGTGGCGAACTTACGCGAGGAATTTCCAACAAAGTTTGCTAAGACAAATCGGAGTAGTGGGAAAATATTCAAAAAGTTTTGTATAATATTCCTATAAAAACTTGTATGCCCGGAAAGATTGAAAAGGTCGTCAAGAATAATGGCGGATATTAAGGGTATTAAAGGCATTTTAGCTAATTTTTAGTTTTAATGTTAATTATTAAGTTTGCTCGATGCACCTATTATTATGACCATTTGAAAATTGGTGTATTTTATAAATAAATTTTCAGGTTTCCTTTAGAGTTTCCAAAGCTTTCAATTTTTGTTGCGACGATGAAGTATGTTTGTGTTGAAAACTAATTCAATTTGTGAAGGATAATAGAAAAAGATATGAAAAATAAAGCTTGTTTGAGAATAAAAACGTTGACACTTATTATTTCGTCCAGGTGTGTATATAGTTATAGAAGTTCGAAGGATTTCTTTGAATATGTATGTAATTTCCCATGGCTGAACAGATCACAGCACATTGTAAATTCTATTTGATTACAATGTTTGAAATAAAAGATTGCCTTGGAAGATATTTTTCCGTTTTATTGGCTAAAAGTGTCTAATTTAAACATTTTACCTTAAGATAAAAACACTGAAGAAGGGGACAGTTGGTCTCCGAAATACGTATTTGTTCAAATTAGACACTTTTAGCCAATAAAACGGAAAAATATCTTCCAAGGCAATCTTTTATTTTAAAAATTCGGTTAACAAATAACCTCCTAATTCATACAATGTTTGGTTTGAATATTTTTAGAAGCTTAAATTTACCTTGGTGATTGCGATTCGGCATCATTGCCTACGCTCTCAGCAACGTAGCAATGCATATACTCTTTTCCTCCATCTAGACCTGCATCCCGAATCAAGTCTGAAGTGAACCGGGTGATTTAAAACTTGAATTACAATTTGTAGTTTTAAGATATGTATTTTGTACCTTGTACAGAAATTTTTGGTCCATCACTCATCTTTTCAAAGTCCGCCAGTTCCTGAAAATATTAAGGATTTTTATTACAGTAAAGCGAAAGTATTGCAGGAAGATGAATGTTATTATGAGTCCTTTAATATGTGTGAGTTTTCTTATTTTTGTATAACCCCTTATCGCTGCGAATTATGATCTTTTACAGAATTTTTTGTTGACCATATTTTGAGAAAATAAAATGTATAACTCCTTTTACATGTATAGGGAGCCTTTGCTTGCAGTCAACACAAAATTGTGTGGCTCAGTGCATACGAAGGGTTTTAAAGGACATATACTCTCGGGATATTTCATGACAACAGGTTTATATTAAACTAAATACGAACGATAAACAGACGAACAGACATCGAATCGATTTCAATAAGGATTTGTTTTGCAGAATGATGCATTATTTAGGATCGGTACTACAAAGTCTCCGCGAAACGAGATCAGGAGACAGGAAGCGGTTAAACGAACGTCCATGACTTTTACGACGATTAACTACCTTACAGTATTGAGGTAGCTGAGCAAGGAAGATCGTCTGTTAAACCAGAGCAGAAACCGGAATCTAAGTGGTAATCATACCCCAAGCCAAAAAGTCACTATTATGCCGAAGGCTAAGATATAGCCGAGAGTGGTGAACTCTGGGCTAATTGTTTCTGCAGAAAGGGTTTCACCGAGATGAACCTACTTTTGCCGGCAAAGCCAAGTCCATCGTAGCCGATCATTGAAGAACAATAATAACGAAGAAAAATTAAATTTCGATCGTGACGTTCCGATTCTGAGTGAGAAGGCAACCCCCAACAAATGTTGGAGCTGAATTTACACTTAGATTGATCACTTATTAATTGAGAACCAATCCAATTGAGGCTTGGTCCTTAACGGAAGACTCGAAATAGATCCCTCTTGACAGTAAATCCTGGGTCACCGCCAACTGTTGATTGTGAAGTTTTACCTCCGACTGAGCATTTGCCTGTAAGCAAATTACCTTCGGGCAAATCTCTTCTGGCAGATCATAACCCCCGGGTCGTATCAAGGCTGAGGGGAAAAGGTCGTCCGGGTTATCTGCGGCTAAGGGTGAATCGAAATTCGTCGGCCTAAGTGATAGCAACGGAAAAGTTTGCATTTGCAGCCGAGTCTATCGATCTGGCTAGAATGGGTCTTGTTTGACGACACCAACCCATTAGATTATGATAGTTAGCCGTGCGAATAGGTCAGAAAGAAACTCCTTTTAACTGTCGGGACTTCATCATTGCAAGTCACCAAGTTTTGCTTTGAGACGATAGATGTATATCGTAAAATGTTATTGTTAAACTTCACCTCCCTCAACGATGTGTGGAAGGGCGAATGACCAACTCTGCAGAGGGTTTGGGAACGTTCTAATATAAACACGAAGCTATTAGAATCTCTAGAAGAGACCGGACTTCAGAGCCTCAACTTGGGTAGTGAACCTACTTCCTTCAATTTGCTCAGGTAAGAAGTCTCGATATCACGGTGGAGTCCCCTGGGAGGGTGACTTTTGTCGGAGAATGACAGATATCGAACGACATCATAGTCCAAAACACCAGGAGCATATAGTATTGATTTCGTAATAGGCATGGTTCCACATAGTATCGCCACATTTCGGACTCTGTGAGAGAGAGATTGGCCTACGTTCAATGCTGAACGCCGGAGTTACGATCCCTAGGAGTCGCAACAAATCCATTGCCGTGATTGTGGCAAACCCCAGGTGACCATAACTAGAATGAGAGAATAGAGGAGCGCTGGGTACGACAATGAAGAGTAAAATACCATGGTGGAGCTCGGATTTGGCAAAATAGAAAACAACGACAAGGGCACTTCTTAGTATTCTTAGAATTAAGCCACTTTCAGAATTACCGTCCCATTTCCCTCCTCTCCGCCTGTTCCAAAATCTTGGAAAGATATGTCACCGACTGGTTGTCCTCCCAATTTGGCCACCACATAGTGAAAGAGCAGCTTTGTTAAGCGTAGGCCTACTGCTTCCAACCTGCTTGGCTTTACCAGCTTTGTCGCCAAATGTCTAAATTCACGGCAAGAAGTACATACCATTTACATTGATTTCGCTAAAGGCTTCGACACTGTAAATTGCCAGATACTTCTATCTAAACTTTCCACTTGTTTTATGGCTTGCCTCTTACCTTTCCAACCGATCCTCTCGCGTCTCTTTTGGCGGATGCATTTCCCGCTCCTTGTGGGCCCGTTGTTATTTTTTTTATCAACGACTTCCTCTCCCCTCCTTACTTGTCCCTGTTTGCTCTATGTCGACGACCTTAAGCTGTTTTCCGCTATATCGTCGCTTATGGACTGTATTTCACTTCAATCTCGTTGGTGCTCGACTAACGCTTTAGCACTAAACTTCAGAAAGTGTCACTCGATGTGTTACTCGCTTAAATCCTCATGCACTTCTTTCTCCTACTCTCTTAACGGGAATGTCCGTTAGGGGACTACAACTTTGACAATCTACGGTCGAAAATTGCAACCAATAGCAACTAAGCAGAAGAAGCCCGAGCACGGTTGTTGGCACCCAACAAAGCCTTTTTTGGTTTACAAAAAATATTTCGATTGACACATTTCACCATAAGGTCAAAGCTCTTACTGTACATGACAATTATCTTGCCAGTCCTCATGTCCTTAGTTGGGTTCGAGAGAAGAATCTTTCGAAGAATTTTTGGTCCCTACATGAGGATGGTCGTTTCCGTAGCCTATACTTATAACGATGAAATTTATGAGCGATACCACGACCCTCTGGTTGTAGATAATATCTGGCTCAATATGTTGCGGTTGATGGGTCATTCAATCCGTATAGGATAGGTTGATCCAGCTTGGAAAGTCGATCAAGTATAGTCTATAAATCTATAAGGGCATATCAAGGCGCCAGACAATTCAGGAGTATCGATAATAATAATAATATAATAATCGTTGGTGCAACAATCCATATTGGATCAGGACTTTGAAGTGTGTTAGAGCACTTCATTCAAGACCGTAACGGTAGACTACAGTATACTGTAGAAGGCAAATTTGGTCAGCATTGCGCTCGTCGGAGATTATTACCCTGATTTGACTCAGGTACTTATTCACAACTGAGTCCACTGGTATCCGACGTCAAATCACGACACAAATTCCACTGCCACCAGTGAGGTGTTAACCGCGACCTTCCTTACGACAGCCTTGTGCTCTAATCACTCAGCTATCCGGACATATCGATATCAGCGTAAAACCCGGATGTTTGGAGTTCCTTACTATTGATACCGGTAGTTGCGCTGTTGATGATGATGATTTTTGACACATTTTGGCCATTCAGTTTACTTGTAGGGGTAAGGCTTTGTTCACAGTTACCATTATAAACTGCTTGCAGGCATTCATTTCTGATTGTATCAAAAGACAAAGATTTTTCTGTTCTGTAATATGATTTTCGTCCAGCCGTGAAGGCGGTAATTAATCCACATTTGAACCTCTTGTTTTTCAATGTTTCGTTGAGCTGGTGATTCCCGGAAAGGGGTTTCACTTGCATTTTGAATTTTTTGATTTCTTTCCGCAGGCGCCGAAGTGAATAAATAATAATAATCGTTGGCGCAACAATCCATGTTGGATCAGGGCCTTAAAGTGTGTTAGAGCACTTCATTCAAGACCGTAACGGGACACTAGGAGGCAATGTGGTCAGCATTGCGCTCGCCCGAGATTATTACCCTGATTTGACTCAGGTACTCATTCACAGCTGAGTCGACTGGTATCCGACGTCAAATCACGATACAAATTCCACTGCCACCAGTGAGATTTGAACCGCGACCTTCCGTACGACAGCCTTGCGCTCTAAACACTCAGCTATCCGGACACCGCCGAAGTGAATGATACCGTTTATTACCGTTTGTCTTAGTGATGGAACCTGGGACGTACCAAAGATGATTGTTAAGATTTCGAAAAGTGATAATCAGATTGGTACGAATTTTAGGGATATAAGTTTATTTTACAATGAAAGCAAAATAAAGGAAAACAAGCCCTAATAGCATGAAGGTAAATCTTTAGGGGCTAGCCCATGAACATTGCACCTTATTTCCTTTCAACATCGTCCAGTATTGAAGTATCAACAACTATTCATTATGGAACAAACTTTTTGGTAAATCTATTAGAGTGTGGAAATGGCAGCGAATAGATCACGATTTAGGAGGAGCTAGGAGTCACGATTTAGGACACCTTACATTAAGTTACCCAGATGGGTTGTAGAAGAGTACGAACTTTTTGACAAACCGTGCAAACTGCTATTACACGAGTGTAGCATAATTTGTTTTCAGGATTAACAGTCGACATTTAACATATATTATCAGCTTATCTTTTTTAAGAACATTATCTGTTTGGAAGAAAGGGTTTTAGCAATTGTTTACGCCTACATATTTCATGGGTTTGATTATTTGAAGTAATTCTTTTTTACGAATGTTATCAACAAGGACATTTACTACCAACCGATTTCCTAGGAAACCCATGCTTACTAGTAATTCTATTCTATTTTCAGGACATCAAGTATTGTGAATTTTTTTCTTTTTCCAAATGTAACAAGTTTGTAGCATTTTAGGATAATGGTGGTTACAGCCCTATTTTAAGCTGATGAGCATACATACATAAATACGGTATGTGATTCTCTGTTGAAGAAACACAAAGTCATAATAACCGCATATCCTTCCTTAGGCTATGAGTCACAATGAACACGTTTTTGGGCAGGTTATTAAATAACAATCGGTGAAAGCACGGGTCAAAGGTTCATAGTTGTTTTTCCGTGTCGATTAGACTTTTGAACTGTTCATAATTGACTTGTTTTGATCTTCTCGTCTTTGTCATATTCCTGGTGACTAATGTGATGCGAACTGCTTGCGAAAGTATAAGATTCGATTTGAAATTTGTTGGCGTGACCAATTTAGGGTTCCACATTTTCTTGCTTGAAAGATACTTTAAAAGTTCTTTTACCTAAGAGCCAAGGGTGCATGCGTAATTTATACCGTCATAAACATACATATGTGCATCATTAGGGACAGAAGTTACAGAAATTGCAAATAGTCAACAGAGAGGTGTCTGTTGATAAAATATGTAATTTTTTTCTGCAACTGAATGACTATGGATATTATGTTTATCAATAAAAATCATATCTTACAAATTCGCATTAGTTTCCATAAACTTTGAAAGAAATTAAGCTTTTCGCAGCTTTTGCAAAACTTTAACAAATTGAAATCGAAAAAAGTTAATTTTCGAAATTCCCGATTCAATTAGGAAACGGTAAAACTGATTTCAGAACGGGTCTCTTTTGCATGCAAACATAAACATCGACATTCACTCCAATATGGAGCATTTGACACAATTTTTTGTTGAATATTTCATTACTATTGTTGAGATCGTGCTTCAGTTTCATTATCACTACAACGATTTTTGCGCCAGAACTAAATTTCTAGCAGCTAATTCACCTTTAGCTTGTTGTGAGCTCGAACAAATACTCGTTCAAGTCTACATATTAACTCATATCATATATAGGTTGCAAGTATAAAAATAATTTGAGTATAGAATAGTATTATTCATTATTCAAATGCGCTTATTTTATTCATGTACGAAACAGGCATATTAACTCAACAGCAACACAAATGCTCAATTTTAGGTTATGTTTAATTATGTTTATTTAAACATACCTGAATCAAACTTCTCACTGCTGTCAGGTCTTCAGCTACCGCCTTCCTGACCACAAACTTCCCTTTACTTTCAGCCATTATCAAAAAAGAATATATACTTTCTATACGACTTCACTTAGTAATATGGTCACACCAAGTAGATGTAAAACTGAACTGTCAACTTTTGAATTGACGTGGATACAGCCACTTTCGGTATACAATATTTGAATCGTCATAGTTCATACATATTTGAAAATATTATCTGAATGAGAATGATTATATGATAAACAAATCTCTCTGCCATGTATACTAGATAAGAGAACTGGCGATGCATTACGTGTATTATAGCGAAAGGAGCCTTTTATTTTCCATTTTGTTGTAGATGGATTACTTGCACAGCGTTAGTTGCAAAGATAATAAAACTAAAGCATGGAATCATGGAAAATAAAGATAAGTTGGGAAACCAGAAGCTGGACACTTCGAATATGAAAAGTTTTCTTGTCCTTTGTTTGCCAAGAACCATTTACGTAAATAATTCGCTTTAGAACGTACTATATCGATAATAGTCCACTTCATACATTTCGCATTACGAGTTCAATATCATCACCTAAAACAGATACAAAACAAGTTGGGATATCGGAAGCTGGGCGCATCCGGTGTAAAGGTATATGTTTAATGTACATACATATGAACGACATAAATACTATGTTCATTTTAAATAAACATTGTCTATTACCGCTTTAATAAATTGATCTAACACATCCTAATTGGTTACTAATCGCAAACTTTATTACATATGCATATACGTACACATGTCGCCCTGGAGTAATTGAAACCGATTTGCTAATAACTTAAAAAAGCCAAAAAACGAAAACCAAAACGTCCGCATGGACTCCGCCGTTCATATATGTTTACTTTATATGAAAATGACATCATACATGGCTTGGGGTTCAATAAATTTACTTGAAATATGAAACTTTGACCTTCTATAACTTTGTTAATAATAGTTGGATTGCATTCAAAAAATTTTCAAAATGATATCCTGTACTATCGTCAATGTTGATATATACTTCTGGGATGAACTTAAGGGGGGTTTTCATACTGGTATTTCCGGAATTATGCGCGGTGCTATTTTCTGTACTACTGCAATTTTAATAATCCTAGACTGAACTTCAGCGGCGTTTTCCGGTCCATTTAAAAAAGTAGGCGATATATGTAATTTGAGGCTTAGATGTTATATAAGCGCATAAGCTTGATTTTTTTTTCAGATTTTCGGATGGACAGTTTTCCGAAATGGGTGGACTTACAGAGGATCGTGCCTCTCGCATTTACCTCATGATCATGGGTCACGTTTTCCACGGGCAGGTTAAAGAGGACGCATGATACGACATCTCCTTGTCTTTGACCGTTGTTGATGTTGAAAGGTCTCGAAAGTCATCCTGCTGCTTTTTTCTGGCCTCGCACATTGATCAGGGTCAGCCTAGTCAATTGTATTAATTTCGTCGGGATACCGAATTCTCTCATGGCCGTGTATAGTTTTACCCTGGCTATGCTATCATAGGGGGTCTTAAAGTCGATGAAAATGATGCCCATATTCCAACAGTTTTCCATCGCTTGCTGCAGAGAAAAAATCTGATATGTTGCTGATTTGCCTGGAGTGAAGCCTCTTTGGTATTGGCCAATGATGTTCTGGGCGTATGGAGTTATCCGACCTAGCAAGATAGCGGAGAATATCTTATAGATGGTACTCAGCAACGTAAACCTTTACAATTGCTGCACTGTGTGGTATCCCCCTTTTTATGAATGGGACAGTTAATGCCTGTTGGCATTGATTCGCTGTCCCATACAATGAGCACAATTTGATGAACGACCTGGTGTAATTGGTCGCCTCCATATTTAACTAATCCGGCTGTAATTCCATCGGCTCCTGGTGACTTATGATTTTTAAGCCGATGAATTGCACGAACTGTTTGTTCTATACTTGGTGGTGGCAGTATTTGTCCGTCGTCTTCAGTTGGCGGGACCTCCAACTCACTGATATCTTGGTTGTTGAGCAGTTCATGAAAATACCCAACCCAACGCGCCAATATGCCCATTCTGTCGGAAATCAGATTTCCCTTTTTATCTCGGCAGGATGAGTATCGAGCTGTATAAGGCTTCATCCTGCTGACTTGTTGGTTCTCACAGGCTTCCTTTTTCCGTCTGTAAATTCGTTTTTCTGCTCGCCGGAGTTCGTGATAAGTCTTCGCGCGTGCCCGCGTCCTTTGAGAATACAACATTACTCGGTATGCAGAATTCTTCCGTTCCATTGCTAGCTTAAATTTATCGTCGAACCAGCCGTTCCGAATATTTTGCGGCTGGGGCCAAGTGTGTCTGTGGCCATATTAATGATAACGTTCTTCAGTTGGTTGTGAACATCATTTGTGGATGCTTTATCTCCAGGATCTTGTTGACTGTGGTTATTGCGGCATCCATTTCGCCCTTATAGGTGTTATCGAGGGCTGTGCTGTGGATGGCTTCAGTGTTAACTCTCATCTGATTATTCGAGCCCGGAGCATTATGCCAACGAGGTAGTGAGAGTCTATATTGACCCCCTATATGTTCTGACATTCATCAAGGCTGAGAGATAGCGGCGTCCGATCAATACGTGGTCAATTCGGTTGAAAGTGGTCCCGTCTGGAAAAGCCCATGTATGTTTGTGGACCGTTTTCTGCGTGAATCAGGTACTTCCAACAACCATTTCATGTGACCCTGCTAATTGAATAATCCGCAGTCCGTTACCATTTTTATATAAGCTATGAAAGTGAACGTATCGCCTGTCCCTACTTAACTGTTAAAATCCCCAACTATGATTTTTATATCATACCTGGGATAGGCTTCGAGGGTTCGTTCTACTGCCTCGTAGAAGGTATCCTTCTCCAACTCTGTAGTCTCCTCTGTAGGGGAGTGAACGTTAATTAGGCCTATATTTACAAATTTGCCTCGCAAGGGCAAAGTGCATAGCCGTTCGCTTATGTTTTCAATACCGATAACAGCAGGTTTCATTTTTTGGCTGACTAAGAAACCTACTCCGAGCACATCGTTTATTGGATGGCCACTATAATATATAGTGTTGTGGCTCTTTTCCAGGAAACCGGTCTTTGTCCAGCGCAAACTGCAATCTGTCCTCCAGCAACTCTATTACATCAGCCCAATATTGGAGCAGGGTATAAGCTAGCTGCTTGGCAGCTCCATCTTTATACAGGGAGTGCATATTCCACGAGAAAATGGGCAAATGGTTACTCCGTTGTCGTTGTTGGTTTCGTCGTTGTAAAGGACATCTTGTCCCAGGCTCCTGCTGTGGTTTAGTACTGTCGATTTTCCGTGTAGGGTTATCAGCCTTACCCGACCCCCACCCAGATGCCAGTACAGTAAACCGATTTAAATAGACTAGAGATCTTTTACACAAAATCTTGCAAAATAGGATACAGGACACTTATGGCGAAAATTAAGTCAACGTATACTTTTATTAATTTGACAATGGTTTGGACTAACATGTATGGCAACCATATAGCCCCCTATATGCGGCGCGTAAACCATATCTAGACGTTCAGAGAAGCTTGCATTTCTTCACTGTCCTACGCCCCGTAATTCTAGGGCGATCCACTCGTGGACCATCTCGCGATGGTATAACCCGCAAAAATGTGATGACCCGTTAGGCCAAGAACCCTGTCTCTTTTGGTGTTTATGGTTAGTCCAACTTTGTTTACCTCCTTTTCCTTCACGAGGCCATCGAAAGGCACACACACTAGGCAATGGTGGTGCTCCTTAAGCTGGATCGGAATTTTGCAGTAAAAATTCAGAGTTAGAAACCGGCGCACAGGTCAAGGAAGGCCGCCTTACACAAAAAATCATCCCTTTAAACAAAAAACCATCCCTTTAAACAAAAAACCATCCCCCCGATTTCACTTCTGTCCCATGGAACGAACCGCCAAAAGAAGGAAGTTAGCGCGGACAGCTGAAAAATACGTGCTACGTGTAGAGGTACTGGGCGGTATCCTCTATGAGTAAGCAAATTTTCAAATGTATGTTATTATCTATTGTAAATTAATGACAAACTCTTCATAATAATAATAATCATTGGCGCAACCATCCATATTGGACTTCAGGGCCTTGGAGTGTGTTAGAGCACTTCACTCAAGACCGTAACGGTACACTACAGGATTATAGTAGTAGGAGGCAATTGAGCATTGCGCTCGCTCGAGATTATTACCCTGATTCGACTCAGGTACTCATTCACAGCTGAATCGACTGGTATTCGACGTCAAATCAGGATACAAATCTCTCTGCCACCAGTGAGATTTAAACCGCAACCTTCCATACGACAGTCTCTTGCTCTAACTCCTCAGCTATCCAGACACACAAACTATTCATAAGCTCATCCTAAAAGCACATTTTGCAACAATATATATAAATTGTAGCAAAGAACACAATACTGGAAAGTTTGGTAGAAATCCCACCATAACTGACAACTTTCTTAGTGTGTCCTGTTCACTACTTAGGGGTAGGTTTTTTCTCTTCTCTTGAAAAGATAATCTATTTCCGTTTTTGCTGTTGCCACTATAAAATGCAAGAAGGTGAGACAATAGGTCTATGAACTATATATTCACAAGTACAAGGTCATGGGTGTCCGCAAAATCGACAAAGGGTTTGAAGCATGCAATGAAATGGACGAGCAATCTCATTGCATGCTTCAAACCCTTTCCCCATGTTAGCTGTTGTTGTCTGCCTTTTCACCCACATGACCATTACGGACGGCCGCAATGATGATATAGTCATTATCAGGGACTTTACAGGTCTTTGCATCGAGAAGCTGGCAGAAGGCATCTTTCTCGGCAGCAGTGATGCTGATATAATGATGAGCTTCATCAGTCTGTCATCAAATCGTTCGACTTCTTTAATGGCATCACGGAAACCCTCTGAGATGGCAACTTACTTTACTGAAGATAGTACAAAGTATGTTGCCTCAAACCGTCCTCCTTTGCCTGGGCTTCAGACCAGCATGCTATGTAAATAAACTGGCGAAGCTAAATATAGTGATATGCTATTATTAGCTTTATTTAAGTTCACAGTTCTAACCTTCTCACCAAATTTCGTGCAAATTCCTACAGTCGTTACTGAGAAAACGGCGTGTGACAGGCAGATCAACGAACAGACAGACAGACAATGATCCGAAATGGGAAAAGGGTGCCCCCATTGATATGTATTATTTTGTTGGAAGAGATATAGCTTAATGGGAGCGCGGTTGGATAGTTTCTGAAAATGGATCTTTAAAGTATTTGTTCTCTGTCGAACCCCCGCACTTCTGCTGCTTCTGCTTCTTGCTTCGAAAAGTATTAATTGCGACCTTTCATTTGATACCCCACATGACTATATTCGGTGAAAAAATTTTGCAACCCTTCCCAGACAGACTGTCAGTGAACCGATTTTAATAAAGTTTTGTCGTCAACAAAATAATATTAAAAAAAGCAATTTAAAACCTCCCGCATTGATAGTTTTTCCCTAATAATTGGATTCCTCCAAATCTACATGCATTCTAGTTTTAGTAACTTAACCCTTGGTTAAAATCGCTGGTAAGGATAATTGCTTTGGTTGATTTTCTTTTTGTTTTGGATCACAATGACATGGATTTAAAAAAAATAGCCAGAAAAGGAAATATAAGAAATCTCTGCGAATAGTAATAATGAAGCTTCATTTCAGAGTCATGTGATTGGTGGATATCGTTGAGAAAAACAAAGTCATTAAAGTGATACATTACCTGAAGATGGCTCATAATAATTATGTGCCATGATTTTATAACGCTTAATGACAGGCTATAAACGTTGGGTTGAAAGTTTAGGTAGAATTTTCCAAGATTTTAGAAAGGAGTATTTTGTGAACTTTGCACTTCTCATGGGTGGATTTCCCTGATTTTATTGATTTATAGTATTTTGAGTTTCTTGTTTATCTGATATGGGACATGAAACAGTGTTGTGTAAAATAAAGGGCAGACATAATCTTTTTTAAGGTTTTAAGTAAAACAAAACCTTATTAAAATCAAATCAATCAATCAAAAATCTTATTAAAATCATCAATGTCTGCCTGTCTGGCACGACCGATTTATTCGGGAAAAGCTTTACTTATTGTCACGAAATTTGGTGAAAAGGTGTAGACTGTGAATCCCTTTGCATATAGCAAGTGGCGCCATTTTCTGTTGAGGTTGAGGGGGGCTCTCCATACATGTAAAAGGAAAATGTAAAATTTTTTTCACCGAGTATGTTCATGTGGGATATCAAATGAAAGGATTCGGTTAGTACTTCTCTATTTCTGACATTGGGTGAAAAATAGGAGAGTGAGGGTTTTAAATGTGTGCCCCAAAAAGTGAGACAGGTCTCGTTCTCAGAACCTATCTAGCCGAAAAATTTTAAAAATTCAGAATGGTGCATTCCAACATCTGCTCAAATAAAGTTAACAATAGCATATTACTGTATTTTAGAAATTTACCCGAAAACTCCCCTATTGGTATAATATAAATCATAACTTTGTGAAATGAATGAATAAAGGAAATCCAACTACTATTAACAAAATTATAGAAGGTCAGATTTTCGCATTTCACGTAAATTCATTGCATTTTCGTCATCATCATATGCGAGCTTATGTAAACGCCGGGGTCCATAGGGACATTTTAGATTCCCTTCTTTAGCTTTTTTAGTTATTTATGCATCAGTATGAATTACTGATAAATGTAGATATATGAATGTATATGCATGTGCTAAATAAATTTGCGGGTAGTGTCCAATAGGATAGACATATGTGCACGTTAGAACCAGCGGTATTTACTTCAAGTACATACAAATGCATTGTGCATAGAGTAAAGTGGAAATGCGTTAGATCAATTCGGATGGGTAACGTTTGCTTATTTAGGATTAGCATAATATTGTTGCTTTTGATATGTGTGTATATCTGTAGTTGAGCAGTTAATGAAGGAATATTTTGCATTTTTAGCTATGTGCGAACGGAAAACCGTCCATAGAGAATTCCTTACAGAAGATGAACACAAAACCTTTATACCCGAAGCCCCAAACTCTCGGTGCCCCGACTTGTTTTAATCTGCACAGATTGATATTTTGTAAGCCAGATGTGCCCCTCTTCGGTAAATTTTACAGTATTTTTATTCTTCTGAGACTGTATCTAATTTCCGGAATATCGATATGTTTAGACAAAAAAAATAATTTTGTTCAATTCCAAAACGAAAATATTTGTCACTTCTACTTTTTTAGCCTAGATTATTATTTCTATCGGTCGTAAGTTTAGTCTAGGTGGAGTCGAGGGGCTTTCAAAACACTTGTCAAGGCAACGCTGCTATTTTGATCCGCCTCTGAGTCGATTGGCAAATCAATCTTTGCTTTGACCATACCGTCGAAAGCGCTCTTCTCCACGATGAGTAAAAAACCATATAGACCGCAAATCTTCTCTTGTGATTGTTTGGCCATACCGACTTATGCATGTTGTGCAGTGCAACGGCTTGGTGACATTCATTGTCCCCACTCGGAATTATAGAGGGCGACAGAACAAACGACACTGAGATAGATTTTGGATTTGAAGCGTTCATTGGTCCGTGAGAGGAAAAGACTGGTGCAGCGATGCTTTGTCCAGATTGCCCTGATGTATGAAGCAGCTTCATCGCGTACTTCATCAGGTTCAGAAGGCTTTGCTTTGTTTAGATTTAGTCGCAGATTGATTTAGTCGCAGATCGTGCTGCAAGAGACCATCATTATTCGTTTGGACGCGTCGCTCGAGATCATCATCATTCAGGATATGCTTAACCCAAAAATTCCCGGAATCAATGAAAATCGATGTTGTTTTCTTTAAAGTAATCCCTATCCCTGTCGATAACAACGCCCCTACATAAGCGCTTGACCCATTCACACAATTTACAATACTCTCTCTCTCTTTCCATTACTCCCTCGCCTTCACGAGGTAATTAGCACGCTTCAGCGGTAGTGACACTTAAAGCAACTAGCCTTAGCTGCCTTCCTGCGTATGGTGGGGGCATCCAACAACGTTAGTATGAAAGCCATCAGGGAGGCTATAAAAAGAATAGGATTGGAAGGGTCTCTTATGTATTGCCAAGAAACAGGATAGACTAATCTAATCTGGGAGATACAGGATAGATCAATCTAATCCGGGAGGTGGCCACTTGACCAGAGCTCTGGCGCCACCTCCTCGGTACTCTGGTTGATATTGATGAATAAATTCTATGGATACTCGACAGGAGTAACGCGTTGGGAAAAGTGTGCCCGTGGGTTATAAGATGCGGGCTTAGCATAAATGCTGATACCATATACCTCCAAGACAAGGGTAAGAAATTTCCACCTCCGATGGGTAAACGGACAAATATTGCCATTTTCTTCCAATGTAAAATTTCTGGGTGTCATCTTAGGTTCTAAGTTAAATTGAAGACTAAATATACAAATGAGAGTTCAGAATGCCTATGGATTTTTGACTGAGGATGGTTCTCTAGATGTACCTAACGTGGTTCGTTCTATCTTAACATACGGTTCTATTATGTGGTGGTTGGCGCATAGCAAAGAATATAATAAAAATAAACAATGCTAATGGGGCTTTGCAGTTCTGCCTGGCATATGCCCTTCTTCTTTTTTCTTCAACTCTTCTCCCGCTCAAATGCGGGATCGGCTCGTCGTGATCGGTTGTGTCATTTTATTCTGTAATTTGCATGACCTGGATGCAGTCGCGAGACTTTCGAATCAACATTCGGCGTACCAAGCCACCGTTGGTTTGGCCGGCCTTTTGGCCATTTCTGGCATGTCCTTAATGTACTCCTACACCTCCTCCGATACAATAATACATGTAAATATGCTGTATTGTACAGTATGAAATCTTACGGCCATAGCAACATTATAGACTACGCCACACGCAAGACAAGACAAAATGTAAAGCACAAACTAGTGTCTGAATTTGAAGTTCCAGGAAACAGACTCATAGGAACCATAATGAATCAATCTAGCGCTCAAGTAAAGATAGAGAACCAGCTAACAAGATGTTTTGCAACACCCGCCGCATTAAAGCAAGGCGACGGACTGGCCTGAACATTATATAACATTGTTCTGGAGTACATAATCCAAAAGATACCAGTGATACATGTTGGAACACACTGGTCGGGTAGTGTGCATTGAACCGGTATTAGTAGACGGTGCTGCCCCTAGTGCTTGAATTCCGGGATCAGCTAAGCGTAGGTCAGGCCGTAGGGAACTGGGGTGAAGGCTTTGTCCTCGTTTCTTACTATTCCGACCCGCCCCATTGCACACGATGCCCTGCATTGCATTGCAACTGTTGTAGACCTGGCCCGAGGGGCATTGGCCGCTGGTAAGTGATGCGCGATGGTGACGCTGGATGTCAGAAATGCCTTCAACTCGGCCAACTGGGGTTGGATTAAGGGCACCCTGGCTAAACTGGGTATTTCTGGTTACTTAGTTCGGATATTCTAGAGTTACCTTTCGGTGAGACTTCTGTGGGACGAGACGGACGACGGGTCGAAGGAATATATTGTGACAGCAGGTATTCTCTAAGGCTCCCTACTGGGGTCCTGCTGTGAAGCATAATGTACGACGGAGAGCTCGGCCTTCGCGTGCAAGTAGGCAACATTAATTGGTTTTGCAGAGGACCTGGCAGTGGTAGTATTGGCGAAACACCACCAAAACGTAGAACTGTATGCAAGCGAAACCATTCATGCCATCAAAGCATGGCTCCAAATATTGAAACTGGACCTGGCAGAAGATAAGACGTCAAAATCCGGGTTGGTAATCACGAGGCCATTTCAAAATCGATCATTAGATACGTGGAGGTAAGGATCGATGCCAAGTTGAGCTTCAAGAGGCAGCAAAGGCTTGCTCATCTCAAACAAGGATGATGCCTAATATTGAAGGACCAAAATCTAGTCGCCGGCTGCTTATCGCAGGGGTGGTGAAGTCCATCCTGCTATAGGTGGCTCCTGTATGGGCGTGCGTACTGGATAACACAGTGAACCAGGGAAGAGTGAATTCGGCATACCGGCCAATCTTACTAAGGGTATGTAGTGTATATAGGACGGTATCTGGTGAGGCAGTGTGTGTCATCGCTGGAATGATTCCCTCGGAACTTCTAGCGAATGAGGCACACTGTCTCTATCGGAGAAAGAAGGCGAATCCGAAGTGACTGCGGGCTTCCGAAAGGCCACTAGGAAGGAGCTGTACAGAAGATGGCAGCAACGGTGGGATAATTCCGAAAAAGGCCGCTGGGCCCATACACTGATGCCGTGTATTGAGACATGGGTCGGGCGGAAACATGGAGAATTGAATTACTACCTAACGCAGTTCCTTACGGGGCACGGTAGATATAGGAAGTACTTGCATCGTTTCGGATTGGATGAGTCCCTAGACTGCCCCGAACCCGGCGCTACATCCGAGAACCCGGAGCATGTTATGTTCCACTGTCCGAGATTCGCGAATGAAAGAGGGAGGTTAAACGACGCTCTCAACATAGTTATCGGACCCTATAATTTCATGGAGGAGATGCTGAGTTCCGCAGCAATTTGGAGTGCGATAAACTTAACAGTAACTGCGAGACAAGAAAAGCTACAGGAACTGAAACGAATCCAGAAAGTGCGACGGACGCGTGACTTAGTTGCGATTGTGTAAACCAGAGCCCTCCTCGCGAAGTAATATTTCACGGTGGCCCCTTGGGGATATGGGCGGAGAAGTGGGATATGAGTGGAGAAGTGGGGGGTGGCGATACGATATCGATATCGCAAGCCATCTTAATGTCGTATTGGGAGTTAGTTTTCCGGTTCTAGATCAGCTTTTCCCCTGCTTACTGGGAGAGTGATTAGTTAAAAATCAGGCATTGACTCATAAATTACAATTGTAAGAGGCTGGGGGTTGGGACAAATTCGAAATGGTAGTTAAAAAGATATAAATTTTATCAACAGAAAAAAAAATACACATGCTTTCAAGCGAAAGTGCAGTAGAATGTGGGTCCTGTTTTCAAAGATTAATGTGACTGTAGATGGGGAAAAACTCAATAGGTCCTTTACGAAAATCTGTTGAAAACGTCTTAGGATTTATTTGAAATAGACTTGAACTCATTTAACTGCTTGTACTTTCAACCCACGCGCTGTTGCATATCGCAAAGAATTTAGAATATTTTCAACGAGCAACCGAGTCTATATACTGAAACTACGACATTATGTACATTATCTGATTGTCCCTGAAGGAAAAAAAGAGAACAAATAAATTCACATAGTAAACACTAAAACATGACGACAATGGCGACGACAACGACAGCAACAAGAAAGACCCGAGTTAATTTACTGATAAGGAACGGAAACACATTGCTACAATCCCTGACTATTATTTGCCTTTTTCTCAGACTTTTTCGCTTTTATTTCCATTGGAACAAATGCTTTTACATGAACAGAACCACTTCCATAAGACCCACTAAACTGGCAGAGGAACTGAGGAGTTTAGAACGAAGGAAAGAATATTCGAATAGAGAATTTAGATGTTTCGCTAGAAAGTCGGTGTGGCCTAATCAGCGGTCCGGCCTTGTCCAATGTTTGAGTGGAGCTCGATTCAAATCCCAACATTTTTCATATATGCAATATATTATCAGAATCAAATACTATCGGCATCGTTATCGTCTATGCTGAGTCGATAAGTTGAGGCAACCATGAAAAGTTGTTCTAGGTTTTGCTCGAACGCCTTTATTGCTTTTAAGATAAGATAAAATAGTCTGCCAGCCCGTCTAGTAGTAGCCTTTACAGTAATTTATGGGAATCTTTAAACATGATAAGAATAATCTGAATAGTTGCCCTTCGAAATGAGGAGCAGTTACGATTCAAGGGGGTTACCTATGTGGCAGATTAAGCATGGACAGTCAACTCCTATCCTGGCTGCGACCGTCACCTTCTTCAGATAAAATTCCAAAAAATTATCTCAAATTATCAACAATCAACTGTAAGGAATTTGAATTTTCTCATACGAGTACATACATAGCTGATGGGCAAAAACTTCCATTGATAAGAACAAATCTGAATTCACAAAATCAACAGCCTCCATGGGACCAAACTACCAAGTATAATTCTTATCGGTGGAACAATACCAGTTATCACAACTCAATTATATTTACAAACATTTCGTCATTTATAAAGATTAAATATTAGCAATGGGGAAGCCGCACATTGAGTGTTCAGTGGCTATTCTTTTCGGCACTATCGCTATCAAAACTCTGAGCAGCTCGTGTCAAAGCGAAGGGCTATATTCATTATTGTTTTCAATGCTGCTGATTCCTACAAGCGCAGAATGTCCCACAAGAGTCTTATCTTTTCCTGGGTAGCACGCTGTGCGCCACTTGGACTAGCTGATAGCGATAAAATTTAATAACTCTCTCAAAAGAATTACTTTCCATGGCTTGTAAGCAAGCTATTGATGGTCCATCATGGACCATAAATGAGCTTACTTGGTACATGTCACAAATATTTCTTGCTGGATCTCTTGAGTTCTTTGGTACAGATGATAAACAATCCTTATCAAAGAATAGGAGCGGAGTAAGTGCAAGAATGGGTTTAATGAAAAAACGAATAATGTTATCGTAAGTGCCTGTCATGGCAATAAAATGTAGTGTTCGTTTCTTTAAATAGAGTCCGTTGTCGCAATAATTCGAGTGGAATGCAAAAAATAGATTTAATCGAGGAGTGAGTCAAATTTGTTTGTTGGAAAACCTCTGATGTAGTACTTCCAAAGCAAGGAATTTCATATAGCAAAAAAGGTGACTGTTCGCCATATGTAGTTAATATTGCTAGACTAAGAAAGGCTTTTCAGGTCCTTAAAAGTACCCCATTCAGTAAGATGCGATTCTACGTTTGAAGACTCGTTAAATTTCAGGACCTCACAGCGATAATATAAGAGGCTCGTAAAACGTTCGAAGCGAGACTCCCTTAGATCCTACTGTGAAATTAGAAGGCGGAAGAGAAACTTCAAGGCTCTATACATAGAGTCCATAAAAAGGGGTAGTGGGCCAAGTTGAACTCTCTCTTAGAAAACTGAATGGAACTTCCACGAACTCGAGAGTCTGTACAGACTTACTTGGAAGTATGTACACCTTTCGGGAAAATAGGTGAGAGAAATAGGAGGGGAAGAGTTGGCGATTTCTGCAAACCCTTTGCAAAGGGAATTGGAAGACTGCCAATGAAAAAGCGAGTGGCTGTACTGTCCCTTGAATATTTCAAAGCGCATTGCATGGATGGCATCTATCCAGCAATGCTAAAATAAGGTATAGAGTACCTACAGTGACTTCTAAAAAATATTTTTCTAGCATGTCTTGCTCTAGCTTACGTGCCAACCTCTTGGCAGCAGGCTAAGGTAATCTTCCCACCTAAACCTGAGAAAGACGATTTTTCGAATTCGAAGGACTTCTGACAGATCAGTTTAGTATCATTCTCGCTGAAATGTCTGGAGGGACTTTTTGATCATCACATTTGCAAGAAGACGCTAAGATCGTAACCACTTAATGAAAATCAGTACGTTTACCAGCGTGGAAAGTTCAGTGAGTTTGCTTTTCATTCCTTGGTTTGGTCGACTTTTCCAAAAACCTTGTGATGCTGCGAAAGAACACGGTGTCGTTGAAACTTTAACTAAGTGGATTGATTATATTGATCGACAATCTTTCAGATAAAAACGAGAAGTAAGTTTTCAGGTTGAAGTGTATGCGATCCTAACGACAGCAACCTTGTGGATTGACGAGTGACTGAAGGACAGTTGTGATAGATAACCTTCACTGGGAGCGTTGAGCAACCTTTTGATAATCTCAAAAATCGATTGGTAATATGGAAACTTTTTGAAGTTTCTTTTTAGATTGAATACGGTGAAGCTACTATGGGTACCTTTTTACTGTAATGTAGAGGGAAATTAAATATCGGATGCCTTAACAATACAGGGTTCAATTTCTCCCTTGATGGGACCCTAACCAGATATTGATAGTAACATTAGCACTGGCTATAACATCCGCGGAACGGAAATCCTGAGATTCATAAAAGCATCTGGGATATGGCGTTAGACGGGTGGTACTGATGTTGGATGTAAAATGTACATTCGACTCAATAGGTTGACCGAAATTGGTATTTCTAATCTAGTGACCTGAGTCAACAGGGGTTTGTGATTCCTCTGTTCAGGCAGTAGGTTCGAAGAAATCTTGGCTGGGATATTACAAGATTGGTTCTGAAAAACCGTCGTTATTTACCAAACTGTGAGAAGAAATATTTCATACACCGCAACACAAATTAAGTGGGCAACTGAAGAGTTTATAGACGTAACAATTTTGGGAAATAGACCAAATGAAAGGACAGAATTATAAGATTAGAACATCAGTAGCATGTGATGCCTGAAATTTTCAGCGGAAAGGAGGAACATGCACTGAAAGTCATCGTGAGTCCCAAAATGTGATTGGTGGAATGCTTTAGTCAAAAAGAATTTAATTTGCTGTTACCTGAAGTATGTATGGTAGAATTCATTTGATGCTTAGTTAGGTTTTAACAATTGCTTAAGTATTTTTCCTTAGCTCGAGGACTAACCTACTTCCTCTTTTGTGAGAGACACGTCCTCGGACAGGGACACGTTTTCGTTTCATTGTTTTATTGTTCTGGAGAGGAAGCGAGGAGGAGGGGGAGAGCTACTTGTTGTTATCCTGAAATAGAATTGTTATCCCTCTGGAGCGTATCATCTATCCACTACAGACTGCGTGCAATCTGTGAAGTATCGTTTCGTTCGATATTACCTAAGGTTAAAGTGTCCCGATCAAATGTGAGAATGGTGATTATATTCACAACTTAAGCAAAGTAGGCTTACCCTCTTTCTGCAACCTTTTCCTAGGGGGTTGCCATTCACTTATTATTTCTTGAAGTGGGCGTGCCTTAAAATCCTCATGATTCGTACTCTTAGATTCCCGTGCTGTTGCATGCTTCGATAGCTTTACCTAAGCTAAAAACTGTGCAAAGACAACTACAAGTTAGTTTTCCTCTAACTGGAGCTTCTTCCCAACTACACTCTTCAGATGTTCATTCGCCTTTAGCGTGAATTTGAGGCAACTAAACAGTACGTATTTTGATTCCAATGAAGCGCTATCGTATCTAAGGTTCAGACCTTTCTCCAGTACAACAGATGAATTTGCTATGCAATTAAGTCGATTGGTATCATGTCTACTAAAACCAATGTTACCCATCTGATTCTACCATTCTGCAAGAAGTCCTGAAAAGGAGGAGGAGGAGGAGCGTCTTGAAAACGACATATGACATCGAGGTCGCTGCAGATGAGATAACATGACAATATTTACCCAGTATAATAAAGAGATTATTGGCTTTTTGTAAGGAAATCGAAACACTTTCAGAAGGAATGCGACTCCAAAGACTTTGGTTAAAGATCCAGTTAATTCCATTGGGATACTGAAGAGGGCCGACAGGGCATACGGAAATTGGAAAGGAAATCGTAGAAATTGTTTCAAAGCAAAAATATGTAGTGAGATCTAGTTGGATCAAATAGTTTCACATAATAGGGAAAGTGGAGATAAACTCATTTGAATCGTATAAATCACCTGCTCCAGACTGAATCTACCCCACGTTCTTGCAGCAGGTATTCCATTTATAGAGGCAGAAGCCTAGGAGGAGAGGGGCACATCAGGAAGAGGCAAAAAAACAACAAAAGGCGGTGTCGTAGCGCTAATGGACACAGCAGTTGATTTCGAATACTTTACTGACTTTCTTTGGATAAATGATGATTTCCTACAAGCCTACATAACGACGAAATCTATGAGCAATACCATGACCGTCAGGTTGTGGATAAAATCAGGCTCAATAGGTTATGGCGGGCAGGTCACTTAATCCGTATGGATAAGGATGATCCAGCCCGAAAAGTCTATAAGGGCAATATCTATGGTAGAAAAAGAAAAAGGGAAATATCTGTGGTAGAAAAAGAGGCATACCCTGCCTGAGATGGAGCGATGGCGTAGGTCAGGACGCCAGACAGCTTTTAGCGATATCGAATTGGTGGACCTCGGCGAAAAACTGGGATGTCTGGAGTTCCTTATTAAGGCAAGCCTAGACCGGATACCGGTTGTTGCGCCGTTGATGATGAAATGATGATTTCGCTTTTGTTTGTTATAGGGATTTGCCATCCACATGGTGGAACTTCACCGGTCCCATCACCGAGTAAGAAAATGCGACTGACCTTATTGAAGCTATCAAAATATACACGATGTATGTGAGAGGAGAGACAAGAAATGGAAGAAAATAGCTGAGAATCATTTAGATATTTTAGGCCTCAGAAAGATTGACAGCGTAAGCTACAATTAATATTTTCCACGGCCCGATGCCTGATTTATGATTCGTTGAAAAGTGACTGCCTGGTATGTTGGGAATAATGGATTCGTAGACAGTTTTGAGGTCAATAGAATTCACCCAATTCATTCTGGATCCTGCTACTAAAGGACAAAGGCTAAAGACGAAGAAGAGAGACTGTTTCTGCGATTTTCTGTTCGGCTGGAAGCGAGAGATTCAAATACTAAGCAATAGTGAATTCACAAAGGAAGAAGTGACCCATATGATCTGAGGCAGTAATAACGCATTGTTTTGTCGACGTAACTTCCGTTTGTTGATTACATTGATCTAGGTCTGGATGGCATGAGTCGGATTGAGTACGTGGTAGAGACTTTTTTAAATTTTGTGTAGAACAATAAAGTTTACTGCGTGTTTGTCAGTTTGTCACACGCAATTTTCTCGGAAATGGCTATATCGATTGAAACAAAATTTGATTGATATACGAAAACTATGAAATCCACGATGAGTGATACGGTTTTGGGTGGAGTTTGCGGAGAACTGCGGCTTTTTTCTACTAATGCTTCCGTTTTAGCTATCGAAAGAAAGGAGCAGCGGGAATCAGCCCAATAAACCTCATTTCAAACTCAAGACGGAGGACAGGGGAGAGAATTCGACTGGCTACACTGTGAAAATTATCGAACTGGTCTTATACTGTTAGAGTGCTCGGTGGATTGACTAAAGACCATAGTTCCAGAATTGCCGGTCTGGATGGGAGCAGAACTGTCGGGGATGATATACCAGGGATACATATGATGCCAATATACTTTCTCAAAACGCAGCGATTGAGACGAAGTAGCTTCTGCGCTTCATAAGGGGGTATATCTTTTGAATTTTTTTTCTTCATTTTTATTGGCTTAAAATATGCTAAAATATTCCTAGATTCATAATGAATAGCGATCTTGTATAAAAACAAATATAAGATATTTTTAAAATTAGTTTCTCTGGAGTAACTCTTGAGAAAAAAGCCATATTTAAGCCACAAAATACTTTCTTTTCAATATGGCAAAGATAATGAGCGCAGCATTACAGCACCCAAAAAAGGGATGTAAAAGCAAAATATGATTGTGGAAGGGCAATCGTATGATGCTGGGATAGTTTAGTGAAGTTAAAAAAAATATAGTAAGGCTTTGAAAAGTTATAGCGTTTTCAAACTTCCACCCGATGTTTTCCCAAATTGGCGAGCAGTAGAACTTGAAGAGTTTTTATCGGATCGATTTGAAAAGTTAATTGTATTTGCTCTATTTGATTATTTAGTAAAGTACAC